>NC_046314.1:78310921-80710921 GCF_009819535.1 Lacerta agilis | reverse complement strand
AGTAGCATGCTTATATGCAATAATGGCACTATAGACTAAAATTCTATATATAAATTCTTGGATACAAGTTCTTTCATGGGACCCTTGGGGGAAGTACATTTCAGTACTGGCCACACACGTCTTTCACTAGTTCTCTATGGATGCTGCTGACATGGATGTGATTGATAAGCAACTGCATCCATGCCACATAAGCAATGCTTATATGAAGCATTTAAACAGTGTTATGGGGGCGGGGATGGAGAATCACAACGAAAGGTTGTGTATTCCACAATTCTGAGCAAGTCTTAAAGAATCTTACATTAGGTATAGAATTTGGTTTCCTTAGAATATCAGCTTTCACTTAAAAAAAAAGCAAGTCTTCCGCCCATATGACTGTAAAGGTAGGTTTGAAAATGAGTCAGCAAAGCCAAATAAAATATCAGCAGTGGAATGGTGACCGAGTAACATTTCCAGTTACCTGGGGGTGGGGAAGGGGGTGATTTCAGTCTTTATCCCTCCTTGTAACTTAGCCAAAGCAGAAAATAAAATGCAGGTGTTCCTGCATACCTCTCCCACACCTTGGGATTCATGGTCATCAGAGGCTTGCTGTTAAGGGTTCAATCAGCATTAGAAAGTAAGGTGGTCTTGCAATGGGGAGCCTGCCCAGGGTTGCTTGTTGTGTTGAGTTTCGGCTGTCCTTTCGACAGGTGCTGAAAACTGTCCTGTTTTAAGAGGGATTTTGACCTGGGGTGGTAATATTTTGTTAATACCTACAAAAAAGCTACTGATCATGTTGTATTGCATGGGGTTGGGGGTAGATGATCCCTATGGTCCCTTCCAACTCTCTGATTCTGAGTATGACCAACAGCTGATTCTGTTAAAATGTGCAGAGCCAAATGCAATCCTGAAGCTTTATTGACTGATTCTCCTAGGCCCCAAGGACCCGTGCAGTGAAGAATGTGAGAAGACATGCCTGTTCCTCAATAATCAAGATGTGCCGGGATTACCCTCATCTTGTTCTGGTACTTTATTGAATTTTCTATATGACATGGAGCTGCTTGGTGTGTGTTGTGGGCCGGAGCGGTGTGTGTGTGTATGCATGCATGCTTTCGCTATTCCCCTTGTGGTTTAAAGCTCCTGTGTTCTATGTGTGGTTGTTAGTGTTTGGTGGCAGTGGCATTGATTATTGTCATCCACCTTTCATGGACGCTTGAGGTCTTGTCTGTCTGTCTGTCAGTCAATCTTGATTGTTTCAACCACGAGGGCCTTCTCAGCAGTTGCGATCTCCCTGTAGAATGCCCTCCCATCCGACCTCAAGGAGATAAAGAACTACAGACCTTTACAAGACATCTGAAGGCATCCCTGTATCGGGAAGTTTTTTTTTTATATTTGACGTTTTACTATGTTTTTGTAAATGCTGGAAGGTGCCTAGAGTGGCTGGGGAAACCCAGCCTGATTGGCAGGGTATAAATTAATATTATTATTAGTCACAGAAGAGAGAAGTCTTTGTGGTAGAGGTTGGAAAACATAGGGGTGGAGTATATACAGATTTAGCATATGGATACAAGAGCTAAGAACCTAAAGCAGCAACTGAATACAGCTTCACACATAGTGAGGTGAGAAATACTGGGTGGTTTTCATAGCAAATGTGTAAACATCCCATTCACAATTGTACATATACTTTTAGGCACTAGTGCCTATGCATCTGGGAAACCTACTGTATTTTTTGCTGCATAAGACACACTTTTTCCCTCCTAAAAAGTAAGGGGAAATGTCTGTGCGTCTTATGGAGCAAAGGCACTGGACGGCAGCGGGATTCCTCAGCTGCCGCTGCAGTCGCAAGTGGAGGGATGCCTCTGCTGCCGGAGCCATGGCTCCCATCCGTTGCTTGCTGTAAAGCAAGTGGAGCAAGAGCCGCTTGCTTTACAGAGAGCCGGGAGGAGCTCCTTTCAGGCTGCTCGTTCCTCCGCCGCCGCTGACAGCAGCAAAGGTGGAGGAGGAGGAAGGAGCAGCCCGAAAGGGCTCCTTTCGGGCCGCTCGTCCCTCCGCCGCCTCTGCCACTCACAAGAGCAGGTATAGGAGCCGTGGTTGGGAGAGAACCTAAGGGCTCCTGCAGCGAAGGAAGGCAGAGTGGCTGGGTGGGTGGGCATGTGCCGTTGCGGTGCCTCTCCTCTCCTCTCCTGCACAGCCATGGCTCGCTGCTGTAGGCCTGAGCTGCCTTGCACCGTGACTGCTCCTCTTTGCACTGTCAGGAGCAGCTGCGGCTGCTTGGTGCAGGCCACTGCCTTTTTTTTCTTGTTTTCCTCCTCTAAAAACTAGGCGCGTCTTATGGTCAGGTGCATCTCATGGAGCAAAAAATACGGCAGTTGTTTTTTTCCATATGTTCACTGTTTGGTGCAGGAAATACTATTACGTTATTGAATTGTATTAATTGTTTTGATCAATTCGTTGCCGTTGTTTGTTTTATTTATAGCTGTTGCGTTTGATACAGTGATTGCAATGTTGGTTGTATTTTTAATGCTACTGTGATTATTGTGAGCAACTCTGAGCTGAACATTTGTTGCTGGGAAAGCGGGATACAAATGTTAAATCAAATAATGTATGGCGTTGCCTCGAACAAAAGCAGTCTCCCACCAAATAGAATTCTTCTGTGTAGGAATTCTGCATGTATTCAAAAAGTCGAGTCTCGTGTGATTTTGTCAGTTGACTGACCTTTGCTTGAATCTGTTTCTTCTAGCCAAACTTTGACATGCTGTATAACCATGTAAAGCAGCTGCTCTCCAATGAGCTGCTCCTGACCCAGATGGAGAAGTGTGCTCTCATGGAAGCCCTAGTCCTCGTCAGCAACCAGTTCAAGGACTACCCGCGGCAGAAGGTTTTCTTGGAAGAACTCCTGTCTCCTGTCACAACCTTGTGGCTGTCTGAAGAGATGAGGAGGTGCAAGGACTTTCTTCAGTGGGGGTGGGGGGGATTACAGTCCTTGGCTGTAAGGTTTAATAATATCCTGTACAAGAATCACACCAGCAATCCAGATCATGAGAATCATCTTGCTAACCATTGGCAACGTAATCTTACACAGCTCTCAAACTGAATCTGACTTCTTCCTCTCTCTCTTTCTGTTAAGAGTCCTGACGAATCCTGAAGAGTTTGTCCGCTATGTTGGTGCTGATAATAAACTTACAGACCCAGTCATGGAAGATCCCTGTGGCCTAAACCGTTCTAGAGTAAGTAGTTATTAATCATGAACCTTATAGAAGGGATTTAGCTGTTTTCTGGAATATTTCTCCTTGCTCAGTAGGTGCATAGTCTTTGCTATTTCATAAAGGACTTTTTGAGCATATGTCATCTCTGAAAAAAGAAAAGAAAAGCTGGAACATCTGGGATCTGGAACATTTTGGAGAATGAGAGCTAGGGTGGATTTTTTCTGCCTCTTTTATCTATATTGTTTTGGGTGGACCTCCTACAAAGGAATTTATAAGTGGCATGGCCTAACCAGCAGCTAGTTTTGTTTCTTGTTTTAATCCTGAACTACTAAAGGCAGTCAAATAGCAGATGGTTTCTGCTGTACAGCTACATAAAAGTCATAGAATCCTAGTTGGAAGGGATCCCAAGGGTCATCTAGTCAAACCCCCATGCAATGCAGGAATCTCAACAAGAACATACATGACAGATGGCCATCCAGCCTCTGCTTAAAAACCTCCAATGAAAGAGAGTCCACAATGTCCCGAGGCAGTCCGCTGCATTGTTTTAACAGCCATTATTGTCAGAAAGTTCTTCCTGATGTTTAGTCGGAATCTTCCTTCTTGAGACCTTCAGGAATAGGGCAGTATAGAAATAAAACAAATAAATAAATTGAAGCCATTGTCAGAGATTTCTATACACACAGCCCCACATGCTTCTTCCCATTGTCCATTCAGACAAGCAAAAGGCATTCAGTGACACATATCCAACTAAGCAAAACCACTTAAGGAAGATGCTGAACAGGGCCAGTGAGAGCTGTGATCTGGGGTGGCTCCCGAGGGCCAAGTAGGCAGCCCCGGAGGGCCACATTTCCTTCCCCTCTCCCATGCCCAAGGTTTTCATAGAGGCAGAAAGCAGTCTTACCAAGTTGCTATATTGAGAAGTTCCAAGGAAAGTGACTCCTTTGGCCTCTTGTTCTTTCTCTTTAACCCTTAGAATATTTCCTTCTTTCTTTGTTTCTCTGTAGATATGCTTTTGTGTTTATACCATTCTGGGCGTTATAAAACGGGCTCGTTGGCCTGCTTCCTTGGAAGAGGCGAAGGCTGGAGGATTTGTGGTTGGGTACATGTCTAATGGCAGTCCAATCTACCGTAATCCCTGCTCTGTGCAGGTCCTGAAACTGTTTGACAACTTGCTTGCTCTCATAAGGTGAGTCAGCTCAGCTTGATAACAGTCTTGTAGTGAAAATGCTATGTACTCTGAGCAGTGTGTTTCCTCATTGGAGCCAATTAAGCTCTTCCACATTGAAATTTTGTAAGGAAGTAGATAAGGGGAAAGAAACCCAGTCCTACCCTGCACATTTCATAGAATTGTAGAGTTGGAGGGGACCCCTGAGGGTCATCTAGTCCAACCCCTTGCAGTGCAGGATTCGTGTCCACAACTGTCCCTAGGTGGGCTTGAACCACCAGCCTTCTGGTTAACAGCCCGGCACACTTACTTGTGGGAATTCTTACAGGAGGAGGTGTCCCCAAATTTCATTGAACATAAACACAGCTTGCTGCCTCCACTCCTTGTTGTTGTGCATGGTCTCTTTACTCTTCCTGGAGATAGAAATTGAAGAGGAGAGTGCAAATCAACCTTATTCAGTAAAGTTATTTGTAGTGGTCTGGGGAACATTGTGATGACTTGTTCCCTGATCACTAAAATGACAGCACTCGTGAAACTGTAACAAGGAGCAATCCTGACAGTCATGGTATATGTGGGTTATCAACAGCATCTGAGAGATCTATTAAGTAATAATAGTAATAATTTTATTATTTATACCCTGCCCATCTGGCTGGGTTGCTCCAGCCACTCTGGGGCGATTGCCATGAGAAATGATTTCTGTCTCCCCCATTTTTGTCTTCTTGAAGATTATATTTTTATGGAAGAGAAGGCTATTAGTAGCTACTTGCTATGATGACTATGTGCTGCCCTCAGTATTGGAGGTAACATGCCTCTGAGTACTAGTTGTTAGTGGAATGATGTTGCACTCATGTCCTGCTTGCACTCAGTTTCCCGTAGGCTTCTGGCTGGCCATTTTGAGAACAGGATGTTAGCCTAGTTGGATTGTTGGTATGATCCAGCAGGGCCCCTCTTGGGTTTTTATGCTCTTAGAAGCTGTGATGGCTAACAGTATATAAGTGGTTTCAAAAATCCGTAGACAACAGATATCTAACAAAAGTGGGTGGCAGTGTGTGTTCTGATTCTCAAAATGGTTATTACTGCCGATTCCCCCCCCCCCCAAAGATGGAGATCTGTGACAAGGACATTATTTGCCTGGCTTCTTGTGTGCTTTCTCTGAGAAATAGGATAAATGGGCACTTTTGTACAGGAAACTAGGCTAGGTGAGCCTTTGAACTCATCTATAATGTCAGTACCATATGCTCTTGTGACTAGCAGTGGAGGTGATGTCATCTACTAGAATCAAAAGAGAGTTAAACAAGGGATGGGAAGTGAAATCATTAGGGTTTGTTTTATTTTAATGTAAAGCCTACATGGAAGCTCTTTAGTTGACCAATTAAAAATGCATCTAATAGAGATACTGAGCCTTGACCATGGTAATCTGTATTTTTATCTTTATCCACCCTGGAAATAATTCTATCGAAGGGTGGCATATGAATTGTCTAAGTAAATATTTTCCTTTGACTTGGATGAATTGCCAAGCATTTCATGGCAATGGCACCAGTTAATGCACAATTTTCTGCTTAATGGAGCTTACAGTAGCCAATCCATAACTACATAGTTTTTTGGATGCTATTGTGATAAAAGGCAAGAGCTTCCTTATGTTAACAGCTCTCAGGTGAACTTAGCTTACACAGTTATTCAAATTTTAAAAACGGAAATGGGAGGGGAGTCAAATATGAGCTTGAGTAGGCCCTTGCCTATGCTGTCGTAGACCACAATGCAGCGCTACTGTGAATTATGGGGTCTTTGGGGTTTTTGCATGGTGCCTTGTGCTCAATGTGTGGCAGGTAAAGCTGTGGATACAGCTCACAGTCTGCACAAAGGTAACTTAAGTGTGTAAAACATTCTCTGCTATGCCCTTAAGAAGATGAACAATTCATTATATACCCTTAGCATGTAAGCAGCTTAAATCTATGGAAATTTTTCATTTAGGAAATCCATGCTTAACAGTTACATTGGCTTCATATCTGCATCTTATTGGATATATATAGCTTTGCTCTGTTACCTATTTAATGCAGAATACATCCTTTTACTCCCCTTGGTACTTCATTTTCCCTAACCACTTCAGCTTTTATTGTTTTGTTGCAGTTTTTATTTTGTTAGAAGTTTCTGAACCAGACTAATGGTTCCTTTTGTAGAGAGCTCATGAGACCCTTTGTGCTCACCTACTGTCTTCTGGTCCTATGAGATCTTTATGCACAATAGTGAATGAAACAGGTTAGCCTGTATGCAGCTATGGGACTGCATGTAAGGACTTAAAAAATCAGCCTGCAGAGGCCATCCTAATAACTGAGAATATGCAGAATCATAGAGGGAAAGAGCAGTCTGGCAGAATGGGAAAGGGATGGGGAGAGTATGTTGGAAAACATTGTAAATAAGCAGCAGTTTGTGGGGTGGGGTGTGGACTGCAGAAGGCAATGGGGGCAAGATTCTGCTGAGGGGGAAGGTTTTTCACTGTGTTTCTTGGGTTTAAAAAAATGTAATGCTCATGTGGCCTTGGTAAACATTCTCCACATCCAGATGGGCCTTCAAGGGTCCTATTAATTATTATTATATTGGATCATTCTGGAGACATTAAAACACACCAGTTAAAATCATGCATTGATGAATGTGTCACATGTTAAATGGTCTTGCTTCTAACCTAATGTGTGGTAGTACCGTATTTTTCGCTCCATAAGACACACTTTTTTTTTCCTAAAAATGATCCCTTTGCTTTATTGCTGAGAGCTTCATCCTTGCACTTTAAGGAAGGCATATGGTATTGTACAAAGGCCAGGCTGTGGCACTCATACTTGGCTTATGCATGCTGCCATGCATCCCGTGCTGCCTATTCTGATGTTGATCAAATACTTTAGTTTGGGTCTAACCCAAAAGCCATCTTAGCTCCAGCAATAAGATTTCAAACCAGGCTTAGAAAACAACATCTTTGTAAGTGTTGACATTTGGCGCTGTGAAAAGGGTTCTGGTTGCCATATTGGGATATATAAGACCTCTAAGGCAGCATTTTCCCGTTCTCTTCACAGTTAGTATTCTCTTCAGGGTAGCACAAATGATTAAACAGTAAAGTCCTCTATATAGTGTTTGCGGGCTTTTGCCAAAACACGTCATCACTTAGTCTTCATAATATGATGCTTCTCCTCTCTTGCAGCCTCTGTTAGCACCCCTTGAAATGAATGGGCAGTTCACACCTCAGAACTATTGTTCCAGGCTGTCTGCAAGCTCAGGCAAACATCGCCGCATTGGTTGCACTTTGATCACATTCTTGGAAGGTTTTTCTTCACAAGCATAGAGACTTCCTTTAGAGACTTCTAAAAATGAAAGATGAGACTCTGGAGGGCAATTGAGAGGCCTGCCCCTGCCACCCAACGTCCTAGTCCTTTGTTACCCCTGTACCCTCACACTTTTGGGGGAAACGCTGCTCTAGAGGGAGATACTGAGTTACCGTTGATCACCTCTAGCAGCAGGTACAGTGGCATTGCAATTTTGGCGGAGGCTGTTGGGCCGTTTGGCTGCAGAATTTGTGCTGTGTGCAGTTGCCGAAGCCCTGAGTGGAGGTCTGTGGTCTCAAAGGAGAGAGGTAGGTGAGACAGAGACCCTTCTCCCCACCCCACCCCCACTCAGATGACACATCTAGCAGGTGAGGGACCCTGCGAAAGCCTTGATGGCAAGAGAGAAGCCACCTGGGGCTGGACGGAGGTTCCTCCCTGACAGCATGGTGTGGACAATGCAGAGCTGTTCTCCTTTTCAGGGGGTCATCTTTCTGCCACACAGCTGCTTATAGCATACAAGCACATCATTTAAGAGCTGTATATTCCTCCAGCGTCAGCTGCCATTGCAGGGACTGTGATCCCTCCTCGGAGAGGCATTCTGTGTCTTTCAGAGGTGGGATGGCCTCTCCTTTGCTGCTCAGCGGGTGCAGAGCAGTTTGCTAGAAGCAGAATTTGCCTGTGGGTTCCAAGGCCTCTCTCTGATTGTGGCCTTTGATAGTGTCATTGCAGCCGGTATTTCAAAGGGCTGAGGTGAGGTGAACAGAGGGTAACAGTTGTGTGGGGCAGCTGGTACCCTCTGTGTGATAAAGTGGAGTCTTCTCCATGTCCCCAAGAGAGTATAGTGCTTTTATTGGTAAGGAAGGGGGATCCCATGCAGAAGTGCATGGTCTCGCCTTCCTCATCGCCAGACACAGGAGCTGTTCATAAGATGATGGTGGCTTCCTGCTGCCAAGCAGCTGTTAGGTACAACTTGTGACTGTGGAACATCCTGCTCTCTTCCAGGACTCATAACAATCTGTATATGCCAGAGATGGTGGCCAGGTTTGGGGAAACCTTTGCAAAGGCCTTAGACCTGCTGGAAGTGGAGAAGAATGTCATCCTAGGTAAGTATCTGCTCCTCTTCATTGCACTTCTACAGCTTGTGTGTTAATCTTTACAGCTGCTGTGTTCTCTTCAAGATGCAGAAATTGTTACGTTAGCTGCAGTCAGGGGCATTCTGCTTAAAACAACCATATGCTGCATTTCTGTAGCTCAACAAGAGTTTGAAGTAGGCCTAGGCAGATGTGGTTACCAAGGGTTGAGCTCTTGTTTACTTGTCTGCCTGCCTGCCGTGTGTGTGAGAGAGCAAGATTTTTTGTGCAAGATTTTTGCTGCCTTGATTTTTGCTGGGAACAGGAATAAGCACCATGTCATATAACTGGAGCCTTATTTGCCCCTACGGGTTCCCATTGTTGCGCCCGGTGAGAAAACATGGAAGCAGTCAAAAGACACGAGGCTTCTGGCTTCAGAGAGAGAAAGATTTAATTTCTGCATGCAGAGGTACTTCGGTGTTTAGATAGCCAAGCAAGTACAAAAGTTAGTCAGTTTACCAGCAGTTCTTATACAGTTTTCCAACTCATTCCCCCCACCTTCGGAATCTCCACCTAAAAGTGGGTGCACGCAAGTAGGGTCAGGGATTATTGTATACAGGAATAGAGGGGGACCTTGGTCTGATGTTCATCAGAGTCACGCTGTTTAGAGACCTTGGTCTGCAGCCCATCATTACACGCATTGTCTATACCTTACTAACACGGGTAACCTCCTGCCCTAATACAATGTTTTAGAATCCTTGAGAAGCCTCTCCAACCCCTATATTTTGTCTATGCTTTTAGCTGGATTTTAGCTGAGTAATACGTCATTCTGTGATAAGGGATTCTCTTTCAGGGTCGTCTTTCTTTCTAGCAGGCTGTCTATCCTGCTTTACCTTCCTGTGTTTTGGTGACTTTAGACCTTCTTTATTATCTGAAATGCTTAGCAGAGCAAGACATTCAGAAAGACATTCAGGTTTTTAGGTGAAAGTGGATTGCCAAGCCTCTCACTTAACTGCATTTAGTTTTTGGGATGCTAAAATCCCTCTTGTAAAAGGGAGCCTTTTTAGCAGCACTGACCAGCTCACAGTAAGAATTATACAAAAGATATAAACTTATACCAAAGCAGGCTTCAGCTAAATATTTGCAAAAACACAAAAACTATAATTTGGTCACCTCACTCTCCATAACGACTGTGCAAGTAATGCTAAACTGTGGTTTAGTGGTGCATGCATGAGCAGGAAGGAACTGCCCTGATCCTTGGGCTGCCCACACACAAGAGAAAGACCTCAGCAGAATTTTCTTCTGCTTCCCATGAAACGTGGTTTGTTGTTCTGTACAAGCCAGAGTCTGGAATTTAAAACAAATTCATTTCCCTTGTGTCCCTCAAGATATGGCCTAAGCCTTTGATTTGCCTAGTTTTTCTAGCAAGATCAAGGAAGTTCCTGGCCCAGGAGAAGGGCTTTTTAATTTCTAGCTGACTTATTTGCCATCTCCTGGCTCAGTTGAGGTTGAATTGGCAGGTACTTTGGCCTAATAACACACAGGTTCACCATTTTCTGGTGGCCCATCACCAAGAGGCTTTCCAGATCTTAACTCTCAACCCCAAGGGTCAGGAACCTCAGGCCTTTCAGACCTCCCCACAGCCCACACGCCTCACAAGACTTTTTCCACCACCCTCCTGCAGTGCTTTTATGTGACTGGAATGTGTCCCTGCACTGTGGTACTGCCTCTTGCTTGGCCTGGATGGAAAGTAGGGTGGGTATGTGTGTCGAAACCTCTGACTTTTGCAGGGCTGAAATGTGGCCTACTGTACAAAAGGAATAGCTCCCACTTTTGCCTCTAGCCCTGCCCCCACCATTGATATGCATCTGCCAGAAGGTTGCCCATGAGTGAATGCAGCCTTGGGACTGAAGAAGGTTCCCCACTTCTGCTCTGAATCCACCACATTTTCAGAGGAGGGTTGACTTTTAGAGATGATCTGTATAATTGTGACATGGAGCTGGATTCTAATTCTGCCTCAGGGCCGCTTCTTACATAAAGCTTACAGTGTGGCTAGCTCTATGCACCTATGTAGCCTGTGCTCACGTCATGCCAGGTAGAGACGACTGCTTTAGATTTGTTTTGCAAAGGATTTTCTAAACTATTTCAGGCACTGATGCATCTTAAGTTATACAATCTCCGACGCAGGTAGAAGTGTATATGATTAGAATGTCCAAGTTGCTTTTGAGAAATTGTGAAAACATGCCAGCTTTCTTCTAGTTCAGCCTGAGGTAATGTGACTGGAGTATCACTTTTTTCTGGCCTTCCTATCAGTTTTTTAAGCTGTAGCAGCAGCATTACTCTAGATAGAGCCTGCCACCCTGAATATATATCCACATCTGTGTTTGCTCCTTTTGGTGGTTCCCCAAACAGTCTCATTACGTGATTTCCCGTAATGGTTTCTTTTTCTTCCATTAGCAATTCATTTGCTTGTAGAAATGAATCTATTCACTGAAAATCTTTCACTCTTTTTAGGCCTTCCTCAGCCTCTGCTGGAAATTTATGACTCCCCTGTTTACAAAACAGTGTTGGAAAGGATGCAGGGCTTTTTCTGTACCCTGTATGACAACTGGTAAGAACTTCAATGATTTAGGAAAATAAACATGCGTAATGCACAAAAACAGCAGCAGATCAAAAGGCATACAGTGGAGTTTGATGCCCTTTAACTATTATAATTTCTTGTCTCACAAAATTTTATTGCCTCATTCAATAAAACCATCACTGTCCTGGGAGCTGTTGGTACAACCTCACTTCCACCACCTTCCCTGGGCCTCCTTAAGAAAGATCTGTGTGCCCTGAGGGAAGCCAGAAACAAGGAACCCCAGACAAGGAAACGGGCCATCAATTCCTGAGGTTGGCCTGAGAATATTTTGTACCAATTGTTTGTTCTAATATTTTAAATGTGTAAAACACCTTGGGTGCCTTGGCCCTTGGGACAAAAGGGTTGGTGGTATAATAATAATAATAATAATAATAATAATAATAATAATAATAATAATAATAATAATAATAATTTATACCCTGCCCGCCCATCTGGCTGGGCCTCCCCAGCCACTCTGGGCGGCTTCCAACACGATATTAAAATAAAATAATTCATCAGACATTAAAAGCTTCCCTAAACAGGGCTGCCTTAAGATCAGTTTTATGTCCTGCCTGTAAGCTTTGTAGGAACTTCTGGCTGATCACTGTCAGAGACAGTGCTGGACTAGTTGGACTTTGGTCTGACCCAAAAAGGCAATCCTCCTTTTCACAAATGAATAAGCAAACACAAATCTATATCTTCAGAGCAGAATGTCTTCCAACCTTCATGTTTGTTGTCTAAATTGAATTGTCTTTTGAATTGCAGTTTCCATGTCCTGGGGAATGCTGGCTCATCAATGCAGCAAGATTTCTACACAGTAGATGGCCTAGCAACTGAGCTGCTCAACTCTGCTTTTCTCAACCTAAACAACATCCCTGACTATAGACTCCGCCCCATGCTTCGTATCCTTTATCTGCTGTTTGTTGCTAGGTTCTCCTTGCAAAATCATTTTTGACTTCCTCTCTTTGTCCATGACATGAGAGGTCTTATTTTTAAAATGGCACTAACGATTTCCTGCTCCCTTCACCTTCCTTCTGCACCTGACCACTCCTGGTGCCGATAGTTCACTTCTCAGAAAAATATCTGGAAAAGAGCATCTTCAGAATATCTGGAGAAGGCATGTCTGCTAGGGTTTCAAAACAATCTGGGAAGAAATGGCTCAGAATGGTTCTGGCTCTGCGTCTAAGTTGGAGATTTCCAGTAGAGTTCCCAGTAAATTATTTTCATGTCCAAACAACCACAGCAATCACCCTAGTTCTTCATCTTCACTTTCAACCAAAACAGTAGGAAGCCCAGAACTTGTGATCCTCTTTTCAGAATTCAGCCCTCCAGCCATGTATTGTGGCCTGCCATGTGTTTAACTCCCTTGTTTTGCAGGCAATAAAAAGCCTGTATAAATTGGCCTTTGCATTCTTCTCAATTCAGATTTATGGAGCATTTTAAGTAGGTGTGGTTTGTGCAGTTGCCTGTACTGATCAGGCTTTGGGATTTATGGTGGTGGAGTTGGTCTCCTAGTCTGTTTATCATTAAAGGAGAGCTTCAGCCTCAGGGCTGGGTGGTTCAGTAGTTTGTAGTGTGCAAATGCTAATGCTTATGCTGGACTTCTTTAACTCGCTCCACACAGGTGTGTTTGTGAAGCCCTTGGTCCTTTCCTGTCCATCTGAACACTATGAATCTCTTATCTGTCCTATACTTGGACCACTCTTCAACTACTTGTATGTGGTAAGAAATAGCATGTGTATGACTTGCATCATTTGCTGCTGTTACTAGCCAAGGCTTCCAGACTTCGTTGTCATTCGGGGTTCTGAAATGTACATTTGATACATTTACATCCTGCCCCTTTTCCAGAGAGCCCCGAGTTTCACTTCAGCAATACCGTATGATATGGTGGCTTGCCCAAATACCTAGGTAACACTATCGTTGGGGACACATTTTAACCAGGTTTCCTGCCTGCAAGACAACCCTAGGGACTACTGCACACTGGCTCAGGCTTCAGATTTTAGCCCAACAATGAGGCCTAGGAGGCTTCAAACTCTGTAGCAAAGTGAAGCTTAGTGAAATCTCAAAAGCTGAAGGGGCTGAGAGGTGCAGCTGAGCAAAATGTCTTGCAGGGAAAGGGAAGACTTTCATGCCATGCATAGTTCTCTGCTCATTTCCATAAATAACAGAATCAGAACTGATGAGGTGTTACTTTGCATAATTTAAATGGATTACCAAATTCAGTTTTTATTGTCACATAATTTGGATTCCCTTGACACACACAGCGCTGAGTGTATCTCACTGATTGCCTTCATGTTATGCTACTGTTCTTTGTTTGTTCCTGTCAGAGGCTGTCCCAGAAATGGCAGGTGATCAACCAGCGAAGTGTGCTTTGGTAAGTGTGATGGCTTAAAGGAAACCAGGGGGACTGCTACTCAAAAATGCCACTTGATGTCTGAACTACTGCAGTCTCTCTTGAAGGGGGCAACCAAAGCAGTAACATTTTCTAAAACACTAACATCGACTAAAAGATGTGGGGAAATTAAAAGGTTTTCACCTCGTGCCCAGAGGTCAAAGAATTCAGAATTTCTTTTCTAAGGAGAGTGCTCCAAGGTCTGGGTGCCGTAACCAAAAAGATCCTTTCCTCTGATCGTGGAAGTCCCTAGAGAAGGGCTCTACCAACAGTGTCTAGCATCAGGCATCTTCATGGGAGTGCAAACAGTTTTTTAGATTACCTGGGTCCCAAGCAGTTGTGGTTAAGGCCAGCAGCTTGAATTATGTTCATAAATAGGCCAGAAACAGTGAGAGATGTTCCTTGCGGCTGTATTTTGCACAATTTTAAATAGCCAAGTACTCATCAAAGGTAGCCCCACATATAATACATTAAAATAGCATAACCTGAGTGTTCTGAGGGCAACAATAACAAATACCAGATTGCTTCTGTCCAGGGTAAACGGACATCTACCTAAGCTGTGTTTTCTGTCACAGATAACCATTTGGGCATCAAAAGTAAAGGCTGGATCTAATTGCACCCCAAGTTAGGAACCTGATCCTTTAGGAGAGTGCAAGCCAGCCTAAGACAGACTGAACCTCACTGCCCAGGACAGCTGAGCTACCCATCAACATTACCTTCATCTTGGTGATGCTATCATGCTCAGCCTCAGTTGTAGTCCTCAGGTCTATCTTGCATTTTTAAAATTGATCATCTTTTCCTTCAGCAGCGACGAAGATACAGCAGATGACAACCCGGAATCTCAAGAGATGTTAGAGGAGCAGCTAGTTAGGGTGCTTACCCGAGAAGTTGTGGATCTAATTGGTGAGTGAAACTGGTAGGTTGCATGGAAAGCCTAGGCCATCTATAGTATGTCTCTGAGCAGAATAAATTCCAGTAGTAAATTTATTCTTGGATTTTTGGGACCACAGTGGCTTCTTGTGACAATTCTTAATTGTGTTTTTCATGCTCCAAAAATGCTTCCATTGTCAAAGCTGTCATTTTTCAATCTTATCCTGCACACCCAATTTAGGCCCAAATAGGGCCTAAAATACTGGTTTTCATTCTGTGTTCCTTGGAAGTTTATTAATTCCTTAAATTGGGGAAAATGGTAGCGAGAGACAAGCTGCCCAAAATGTATGGCAACAGAGTTGGGCATGTTGTACAGCACACTATATTTTCACAGAGGGTGGCAGCAAGGCCAAAACAATTCTGCCAGCACCTTGTGGGATCTGATAGCATGACCTAAAATGTGGCCCAGAATCCTTTGCAATATGTGGAGATTTTGCAGTAGAGGGACAGGACCTCCTTAGCAGATAAATGGCTGTAGAATTGTTCCCCGAGAATAATGAGTTTGGAAGCCACTGACCAAAATAATTGCCATCATTTTTGGAATTGGGTCTTATAGCTTCCTTTGCCATTTGGTTTAGGTGTCCAAGACACATAACCAAGCAATAACCTTTCTCTAGTGACCTCCAGAGTGCTTCATATGTAGGTTTCCAACCATACCAATACCAAACCATACCAAACTTCTCATCCTGATGGGAGGCTTGGAGGAAATACTGTTCCATTTGAAATACATTTTGCTCTGCAAAGGTGGGTTTCACTCCTTTCCTCCTAATAGAATATGCATTATTATACATTATATAGTAATATCTTTCTATAGACATAAAAATGCAAGGCTGTCAACATGCATAGCTCCCATTGGAAATCCCATCCTAGATTTGTGTGAAGTCAGGTGGCCTTTGGTGTTGAAGATGTGAGAGGAGAAAGATGCAGGTTACCACAGAAGTGGCCTATGTGAAAGGGAAATTGCACAAAGGATGGGGGAGGACACACGAACACGGGGGCGAAGGTGAAAATGAGTACAAAGTGAGACTGGACAATAGGAGCCCATGGAGGTTAATGTGGAGGAATGGGAGGGGGGTTGGCTAAGAGAGTAAGGAGGGGCACAGCCTCCAGTGCATTGATATACATTATATACATATAAAGGCATTGCAAAGGAAGAATTAAGTTGGGTAGTCCTGAGGGGTGTGTATAATGTCTTGTAAAGCTTTTTTTCCTGTGAATATCTCACATTTCCCCCCTCTGGTGTATTTGCAGTTGTTTGCTGTGTCGCAAAGAAGGGTGCTGAGCAGAACAGTGCTGTTGCTGCAGATGGAGATGGTGAGTAAATGGATTGTCCTTTCTGTTCCACATCTGAGGTCATCTATTCTGGATCAGATTAATCATTAAGCTAACAAATCTATTTCCCACCTCAGCCACGAAGCTGAGGTGCCATGAAGATGTATTCACGTTGCCTTTTTCCCCCCGTAGATGAGGAGATGATGTCCACAGAGGTGACTCCACCATCTAATTCTGAGCTCTCTGAATTGGGCAAGTGTTTGATGAAGCAAGAGGTAAGGAAGCTGAGCTTCCATTACTTCCCCATGTTGTGTGCACATTTTGAAAGAGACTTTCCTTTAGTAGACCCTTCTAAGCCTAAAACAGAGCTCTGAACTTTTATTGGAGAAACCCTTTCTCCTTAGAAATTCAGTAACAGTTGTGAGCTTCAGTCAGCCAAATGTGCCCTCCGCATATCAAGGTTCGTGGGCAAATCTGAGTCCGAGATGGCCGATTGTCCTGGACGAACTGGAGGGGCATCAGGGAACTTTCATGGCTGATATGATCATAAATCCTTAAAGGAAGGAGCTTTTGGACATTTTCAGCCTTTTTTACTTAGACCTTCCTCAACATCACAGCACATTGTACAATACTTACACTCAAGAGCCTTTGTTCTCAGGAACCAAGAACAAATCTCACAAGCTGCCACGTCTGTCTTTTCTCTCTCCAGAATGTCTGCAGTGCACTGCTGATTACAGCCTTCACATCCCTTTCATGGAAGGATACATTGTCCTGCCAAAGAACCACCACAAATCTGTGCTGGCCGCTGCTCAAAGAGGTACTTCCATTACAGGGGCTAGTAGGGTGGAGTGTGGTGAAGATGAATGTGGCCAAGAGTTAGTGATTCTTTTTGGGCACAGTGTGCATAGTATGAGTGAGTTGTGGAAATCACCTTTTCTGGGAAGGTGGGTAGAATCTGGGTTATCATCTTGCTACACGTTCATCTTTCCGCTGTAGGTGCTTACAAAGAACTTGATGATTCCTGAAGCAGTGAGCTGGTTTTTCACAAGTGTACTGACAGGTTTACAAACACATGGGCAACACGATGGGTGTATGGCAGCTCTCGTTCATTTGGCTTTCCAGATATATGAGACTTTGGTAAGGAAATGCAGAAGGAATTTCTTTTTCTCTCTCTATCTGCTGCCATCTTTGAGGATTAGTGGTGATGCAAGCCCACTGAACCAACCCCTGTGACCCGATTTGGATGAGGGAGGGGGGCTCTTAATTTCCCAGGGCTTGTGTGTTGGTTTTGTTCTGGTAACGATCCTTGTTTGCTACTTGAAGCGTCCACGGTATGCTGAGCTGAAAGCAGTGATGGAACAGATTCCAGAAATTCAGAAAGACTCCCTGGAACAGTTTGATTCCAAGCTACTCAACGTAACGCTGCAGAAAGTAACAGACAAGCGCCGGAAGGACCATTTTAAACGCCTGATTGCAGGCTGCATAGGGGTAGGTCGTGGTATCAAGCAGCACAGAAACAGCTATCTTTCCTACCTCCAGGGGGGGGGGATGAACCATGTTGTTGTTTTCATTTATTAATTACTTCCCATGAGGCATCCCAAAGCAATTTACAACTCTCTACCTAGGCTACTGTTAGATCAGTGACACAGCTTTTTTTAGCCTATTAGTCCTGACTCTAGGTCCTACCAGCCTCTGGTTAGTCACAATGGTAGCAAAACTCAAATGCCTTTCTCTTGAGGTCTAGTTCTCTTAAAAAACAAGGACCTAGGCATGTATTGGCTGCATGGATAAGTATAAAGCTTCAGTGTGAGATCCACTGTGGTGTACTTGTTAGAGAGTATTGGACTAGGACTTGGGAGACCCATGTGCAAAAACCCCACTCAGCCATGAAACTCATGGAGTGACCTTGGGCCTGTTGCTCTCTCCCAACCTAATGTACTCACAGGATTGTTGGGAGGATAAAATGAGGAGGCGGAGAACCATATTTGCCACCTAAAGCTCCTTGGAGGAAAGATGGGATATAGTAGTAGTAATAGTATCACAGTTTGAAAGCACAATATGCTGATCTTTAGAGCAAAGGTTAAAAGTACCTCTCTCATAGCCTGTGATCGGTGGCAGGCCAACGGTTAAGAATGCATTAGCCGGGAGAAAAGTCATTAGCAAAGACAGCATTTTGTTGCTGGCATGAAGCAAGCAAATTCTTTTTTTCAACAGAACTGGTAGAAGGATGTTGGCAAGGCTTAAAGTACCTTACAGGCACTTGAATTGGCTTTGACCTTATCATGGCTCTACCACCAGTAGCCCAGGAAGGTTGAGTTGTTACAATCTCACAATTAAAGGGATGTGGCAAAATGAAAGGCTTGTATTGGCATGGGAGATATTTTACTTTTTCAGCAGAGGAAATTCTACTGGAGTTATTGTGCATGTGCAATGCCTAATAGAGACTTCTCTTGTTCCTTACAGAAGCCCCTGGGAGAGCAATTTAGGAAGGAAGTTCATATCAGAAACCTTCCCTCTCTTTTCAAAGTGGTGAAGGCAGCCCTGGATAAAGATCCATTGGATAAGGAAGATGGAACCCTCATTGCGCTCTTTGAGCAATAGAAGCTCAGGACACTTTCACTACCCCCTTTTCTATTCTGTGTTCTTTCACAGTAGCCATTTGCCTTCTTTGTCTACTCTTCCCCGTGTTTAGAGTCAGCTCTCTCACTGGCCCCCCAACTCTTTCTGCTTGGGAGGTTGGAGGATTGAGTTCATCCCATCCCATCTACTACACAAAACCTGTTGGGATTTCCCCATCTCCATTTGCAGCTTTATTGCACAACCTCATTTTCCTTGGATGGAGCCTAGCCATTCAGCCCTATCAATCAGTGGACCAGTTCTGTAGGAACTAACTTTCACATGGGCACACAATGCTTTTCCAGCAAAGGCAGCATGCTGCCAGATCTCCACTATGTCTTCAATCAGGATCCCTGCACTGTGGCTGCCTCAATATGGCACTACCAGAGGACTCGTCTGCTTCCCTTTGGAAAGCCCCAGCTCTCCCAAGTTAACACAAGTCTGCACACTGAGCATTGGTGAACCCGCCAAGTCTCGGCTGACTTCATGTTTCTCTAGAGAAGCAGCACTCTGCCATATATCCCACCAAACCAGAGACAGTTCAGGAACTGGTGAAATCTTTACTGTCAGTTTGGCTCAGCCGTACCTCAGGAAGCCTGAAGTGAACTATCGGTCCTCATTTGGCCTAAGAACATTATCAAAATTGTATCCTAGCTTGAACTCTGGTCTTTGTTGTCAGAAGTCCGAGTACTGTAGACGACAATAGCCCAGGGATACTTTGTGCTGGTCTGAAATACTTAGGATGAAATGCTGCATTTGGGGGTGCAGCAGCAGAGTTCTGGATTATTCTCTGCAGTGCCTGATGGTTCAAAATGCCTCCCAATCGGGCCTTAAAGTAGATTTGGGTTTGGTTGTATAGCATAGGATTCCTAGCCCGCTTTAAAGTTTAAATCTGAAATTTATCCTTCAGCACTAATTTGGTCTTTGCTTAACAACTGCCGCAGTAGTTTAGCTGGAGATGCAAAAGAATGTTCATTGGAGAGAAGTATGTTTTTAAGTGGCTTTGCAGCGCATAGATCTGGTCACATTAATAGAAAAGTGTGAAGGAAGCAGGCCTTAAGCTGGTGTTCAGATCCTTACTAGTACCCCCAACTCTACTCCAACTTCTGTTTACCCTCTTAAAGGCTTGATCTCAGTGTAACTTTATTAAAACAAAACTGCCACGACATAGCATTGAAGTCTAGCCTAACTGTATTTATTGTGTCATGAGTATATTTTTAATTTTCTGTGGCCATAATAGAAAAAAATAAGGGGTTTTGGTAGAGATGTTGTATCTAAAGATGTCTCCAATCAATTGTGATACACCTCCGAATGTCAATAAAGCTCTTTCAGTTTTATACATAAATTCTTGGTCCTGGGTTTATTCTCACTAATTTGCAGTTAGTTCTCAATGAAGCAACTCTTCTCATGTTTGAATTTTACAGCAGCTTTTTTACTATGGCAAAACTTCTATAGTTCAAAAGCTGCAAGATTACATTTTCAGCTGGAAAGCTCACAAAAGCTATTTAGACTAACATTCAAAGGTAAAGTTCATAGCTAAAATTATCTTGGCTATTCATTCTGAAAATGGGGTAAATACCAGTCCCTTAAGTATACAGTTTGTCACGCTCCTCAACAGTTGAAATTGCTAAACTACATATAAGCTATTAGATCAATAATCAGCCCAACTGCACCTCTGTTCATGTATTAAAATTAAGCAGTTAAAGATTTTTAAAAATCAGCTTACTCCATAGGCAGTTGAGCCCTCAAAAATTATTTAATAAATAACAGAGCAGCTCAATGACACCATATTTTTTAAGAATTCTGCTATTTGAGTGGCAGAAGAATCATAGGCATTAGACCTTATTGTGTAGCACCTTTGAGATTATCCATCAATACACGTCAGTGGAAAGTTAATGGCAATTCTCAGAAAGGGTGGTCCTGTTACAGGTCTTACGTAGTCTTTAAAAAAGCAACTTAGAAGATATTGCAATTGCTGGAGCCTACCCATCTTCTGCTTGCAGGATATTTTTTATCCACTTATGATATATCTGGCAAATTTGGTCTTTGCAATAGTGGCATCACATATCCCTGCCTTTTCAGCCACATCTCAAATTGAGTGCCACAAAAGTAAAAGGTACGCAGCCACTTGCTTCAGTCTTTCACATCTGTGGTAGAGGGTCCATTTCTCCTTGTCTATTGACCCAGACTTGGTTGACGCCCTCCTTCATGACACAGCTGCAGTGATCCCAACCAAGTGAATCCTTATGCTGAACTTTTCAGAAAGGAAAACTTATTTCTTTTGGATGAATTTAAGCTCCTCCAGGAACTGCTGACACTTTCCTATCAATACCTTGATTGCTTCACTCATCAGCACATCTGGAGGCAAGACACCTGTTGACTCAACAGAAACTGAAGAAACAGGACAGAATTAGATCCAAGGTAGCCAGTTTAATAACTCAAAATATATATTAAAAAACCTACCCCAAAACATGCTCCAGACAAGGCAATTCAATTGAGAACATAATCCCTCAATAGACAGCATTGCACTGTGTGGTCCTATGCTCTTTTTAATAACCCTAAGAATTCAGAACAGCCTTAACATCCAGTGGGGGGGGGGGTGAAAGAGAGGACATTTCTGCTCTTTGAAAATCTTTTTTACTTTTACTGTTTTTAGATTTTTAAGCACAGTTGAGGGATAAGTTTAACGTTTGAAGACTGAAATCTGGTGCTAAATCTGCAATCCCGACTATTCAGAAATACGGTAACTCGTATTTATGACTTACTCTCAGGTAGGTGGAATTAGGTTGAAGCCTTACTCAGCTAAAATGATTGCCAACTTTGTTTCACATCAATACATAAACAGATTTTATATAGAACTATAGGTAAAAGCATAGAAAACTACTTGAGGCCCCTTAAGACGCATGACTACCACCCACAGTTACTACATATAGTAAAAGGTCACAGAAAGGGGCAGCAACAGAAGCATTTGAAGGTTTACTCACAGATATAGTGATCTCGCACCCGAGCCAAGCGCACAAGGTTTTTCAGGTCATTGTGACGAAAAATTTCTCTACTAAATGTGTCCAATCTAGCGTTAGCCACTCTTGCCACTTTTTGCCCTAGAGAAACAGACAGACACTTAAGATGCAAAAGAGGTATGCTAATATGTTTACTGAACCTTCCCCAAAGACAAGGGGCATATATTCTAATGAGAAAACAGTTTCAAAGCATTTCCTCAAGGCCAGAGCAGTGGGGCCAAAGGTGGCATTTTCCAGGCTAGCCAGAGGGCAATTACAGTTTAATCTTATTATGCACAACAACAGGCCTCAGGGGAATTTTACTCCCCAAGTATGTGTGCATAAATGGTATTACTATTTTAAGGAACCCACCAAGACCTCAAAGACAGTTTTCACCAGCTAAAATTATCCTGACAGGTTGATGGTCAGATAACATAGGATCCCTGAATCATTGTGCAGACAAGCAGAAGGAAAGAATCACAGCCCCAAGTTTTCAATTTCTACAAACCACACTCGACAAAACACCTGGGGGCAAGGTGCTGTAGGCCAGAAATGAGACCTCAGAAGAATACACATTTACCCAGACTTGGTATAGAGATGGGGTATCAGCCTTTCTGGTTTTCTCATCTCAATAAACATAGCCTCTGATTTTTGGAGTCTAGGGTAGAGATTGGCCCTCCAGAAACTGTTGGATGCAAAGTCTCATCAGTCCCAGTCAGCATGGTAAAGTCAGAGATGATGGGAGTGACAGTCTAACAGCTTCTGGAGGGTCACAGAGTCCTCAAAGGGGAGGAGGCACAAAATACCTTTGATTTCCTGGACCTCAATAACCCCAGCAGAAAAGCAGTTCTTCAGCCTCTCAGCTGCTTCTCCTTCGATAGGCTGTAGTAGAGTGATTTCTGGCAAAAGCCGGTAACTGGCTGTAGCCACTGGAGAAAACTTTGCATGGTCTTTACCTGAGTAAAGAGAGTGTTCATTAACAAAAAAATTGGGGAGGGATAGTCAGTGAGAAACCTGAAACCAAGTTGTTTTTCTTTAATCAGCCGCCTAAACTTATATACACAGCCAGTTCATTGGTGGTTAGCAATTCAAATTACCTGCACTAACCCAAACAGGTTAGAAATCAGGTCATTTGGAATTCAAAACAGAGAAAGAATGTATTTCTGTTGCCTCATGATGAACCACACACATACTGTACAGACTTTCATTAGCTGCAGAGACATCCTTTGATATCCATTCGCTTGTGCAACAGGGCTTTCAGTTTCTCCTCTCCCACTGCAGTAGCCCAGGCAGCTGCCCCCTAAAATCTGCTCCAGAGAGTCACCCAATCTCTGGATTGGTGGAGGGTAGATGGGTGGACTCTATTTGAAAGACCTCCACCCTTCAGCATCAGGCAGAGTGTTCACAGTACCTAGTTACATAAAGCCATCAGTATCTTTTAAGCTAGGAAAGCCCTTGCTAACTAATTTGAGTTTCCAGTACAGTGGTACCTTGGTTCTTGAACTTGATCCATTCCAGGAGTCTGTTCGGCTCTCGAAAGCGCTTGAAAACCAAGGCGCGGCTTCCGATTGGCTGCAGGAGCTTCCTGTACTCAAGCAGAAGTCGCATCGGACGTTCAGCATTCGAAAAACATTCGAAAACCAGAACACTTCCGGGTTTTTGGTGTTCAGGAGCAGATTTGTTAATCAGCTAAGCCGTTCAAGAACCAAGGTACCACTGTACCTATGCTAATCCAGATTGATTCAAATGATTCGGAAAGGTAGAATTTATACCTGACATGTCAAACTGGTAACAAGGCTGATTAACATGTCACATTCCTAGACACAACAAGCACTACTACTTTCCCTCCAAAGCTACGTATAAGTATCTAAGGTTGATTGGTCAACCTAAGTTCTAGGATGCTTTTCCCTGGATGTTCCACACAATTTAATCTTTTACCTTATGAAAATGGAAGCCTATAGTACCAGTCCTGCCAATGTAGATACGATTTCCATGAATGGTGTGCCATCTTCAACCATCCTCAAAATACTGATATTTGGTTGTTCAGGCGGCAACCTTTTTAGGTGCATCCAATTGATGTGCAATGGCAGACAGGAGCCAGGAAAGTAACCCCTGCACGAAAAGGTCACCGCCTGTACTTTACACAGCCCAAAGGTCACAGGCAGATCTTTAGCAATGCAAAGAGGTGAGAACTGCAAGGCCTCACCATGGATCAGAGACAAGTTTCTTCCTTAAAGCGAAGGCAAACTACTGAAGAACCCAGAATTCCCATTCCAACAAACCAGACATCCTATCCTCTTGTAAGAAGGATCCTAGCAAAACACGTCCTGTAAGTCACAAAGGAGCAAATACTAGCCAAACCCAGAAATCTCAGTGGTCCCATGCCCCACATTTCCAAAAAGTTTGCCAACTCGAACTGCCTCACCAATGCCTTTGACACAGTGCATAAGTACATCAATCTCTTGGCCGGGCCGCAGCTGGGCAATGAGGATGTCATCATGTACAGGACGGAACTTGGCATTCATGTTGTCGGCTTGAGAGCCCAGTGGCACCCATTCCATGTGCTTGCTGTAAACTGAAAAAAGAAAAGGCCAAAAAAGAGTTGCATCTGTAACAAGGCAGACAACTGAATCAACTCTTAACTCCTCTCTCCACAAAAGGAAAAAAACAATAGGCTGGAAGCTGGGGAAGGCATAAAGCAATTAATATTGCAAAGCAGGCTCTGGTGTCATTTCAGACCTTCATGAGTGGGAGAGCAAGGGGACTGGGGTTTGTCTCTCTCATGACACTAATAGCAGAAGAAGGAGCAGCTTTACCTTTATGGTTGATATACAGTTCGTTAGGGTCAGACGATTCCTTGGCTGCCTGAGGATTCCTGCAGCACTTTATTTTCAACTGGAATTGCAGAGTGTTAATTTCATCACATTCGTCTTCTGCAAAAGGAACGGAAGAATAAACTGAAGTTACCCTGAGCAACTGCTGCTTTCACTGGATGCACAGGTTCTTCTGGTGCAGGGGATGGCTAATCTTTTTGGAGGCCAAGCATTGGATTGGCCCACAGTCAACCACTGGAGGCCCAAAGTCAAAGTGGGTGTGGTCAAAGTGGGTGTGGCCAACTTCTAAGGGACGCCTTTTTTAAAAGACACATTTTGTTGGGGCCCAAATACCTTTCGGCATGACACAATCACAGCAGTGGAGTCATGGGAGTGGTTAGTAAAATAAAAATACATTTTTTTACTGGACAAATTGCGGAGCCTTTTGAGAAGGCTACAAAAATCCTTTTGGCATTGTAATTATCACGGTGGGAAGGGAACAGTAAAAAATAAATAAATTGGGGGGGGTTCTTAGTGGGCTGTATGCAGCCTGTAGACTAGCCACCATTGTTTTAATGTCTAGTAAGTCTATCCTAGCCAATGGGATCTTCCACAAATTCTTCTCACCTTCACTCTTGTATTCAAAGAGACGAGGATCTGCACAGATAGGGATCAGTCCCAAACGATGAGCTAGAATTTCATCCTGCACAATGGAGGTGTTATTGTACACAAAGACCTTCTCTATGGCCATGGTTGGCACCTAAGCAAGAGTAAAAATTAAAAAAGGTCGTTTCAAAACGATATCCAGGCACATTTCCTCTCAAAGCAGCAGTCCTCAATAAACAGCTGCAGCAATCATTTCAGCCCTACCTACATTGAAAGAGTCCGTTGTGTGGCTGCTCCTAAAGACACTAGCTCTGGAACCTTTGGCTTGGAACAGGTATCAACCAGAATACCCCTTTTGGGGGAAGCTGGTGGAGAGGGCCATGTTGGGGCAGCTGCAGGCACTCTTGAAGGGCAACTTGGGACCAGTTTGCCTACGGGATCACCTTACCCCACATGTGCCCACTCGACCCCTTCAAATGGCGAAATTGGAACTACTAGAGATGCTACGTAATACCCATTTGAAAGAACTTGGTTGTTTAGTGTGGCAGCACCTGTACTTTGGAACTTCCTGTGCCTGCAAAAAATATTCTTGTTTAGATAAGCCCAGCCAGGTGCTTAGGAAGCTAGGGTGATTTTAATCTATTTCCATGTTTTAACCTTTGTGTGTTTTAAAGTATGGCTGTGATTTTTTCTCGGTTTTGTTGTTTTATCTTTTTGTAAACTGTTTTTCAGGTTCTTTTACAATTAATTTTACAATTTTACAATTAAGTGGTGTATAAATAAAATGAAAGTTTGTTTAAAACTTCACTATTGGATTTTAAATTGCTTTAACCTGCCCTAGAACCATATGGTAAAATGTGGGTAAGAAATCAAGTAAAATTGATAGATGAGGACCAGTTTAGTGCATTGATGAGGACGCTGGGCCAGGATGTTTGTCTACAACTCACCATTAGCAAATTCATCAAGGATGGTTTAAAATATTACCAAGGCGTATTATTTTGAGAATGAGCTTGTGTGATTCAGCAAGTGGCCTATCTACTCCATTAGTCTGTTTGCAACAAAGACTAGCCAGGTGCAGCCAAAAATCTCATAAGCAGGGATGCCACCATTCATTGTTAGTATGCAATGCAGGGGACTAAGATTTATACTGCTTCTAAATACAGAAAAATTAGCAGGAGTCTTGTGGCACCTTAAATATTACATCAAATGTATTATGGAATTAAGCTTTCATAGACTAGCTCAGTTGGTTTGAGCATTGATAGCTCAGTTAGTTAGAGGGTGGTGCTGATAATGCCGAGGTCGCAAGTTCAATCTCCATATGGGACACCTGCATATTCCTGCAATGTAGGAGGTTGGACTAGATGATTCTCAGGATCCCTTGCAACCCTACCATTTCTATGACTCAAACTCATATCATAAGAATTTGAAGGTTTTGTGTAGTCACATTGGCCAAGAGCTGCTCCTCGATCCATGCTCTATGAAAGTGCCTAACACCAATGACCACTGACACATCTAACACTAATAATCTGATTTATACAAATTATCCCCAAAGACTAAACAATCTATACACAGCACCAAGCTTGCTATTCCAGACAACAGTTTTTCTAGATTCTAATGGCATCTTAAATTCATGAATGTCTGCTTGATTTCCATAACAGAGAAGTATATTTTAAACATTGCAACGTTCAGAAAAGTTTCTATAGTTCTCAAGGCCTCCCATCTCATTTTGCCCACATTAGAGCCTTAAACTAACCTGCTCAACAGATTTCCTCCCCCCCCCCAACATATTTTTGTATATTTTTCAGGGCAATCTGAAATACATTTATTGTATATTCTAAAACAACTCCATTCTGGCCTTTTTGTACTTGTAGAAAGGAGTAGCAGCCAAACCTGGACAATAATGTTCAACTAAAGGATTATCTTGCAAGTGTCTTATTTGTGGCTTGGGAAGAGAAATGGATACCTCAGCAAGCAAGATGCGTCGGAAGGCATTAGCAATGGCAGCATCAATCCCCACCATGTCAAATTCCAGAGTGCTTTCGTCCATGTGCGTCACATCTACTCTGAAGTTCTGTTGGGGACAAGGACAAATGTTCAAAATAGACATTGTTTGTAGGCTTAATGTGATAAAAATGCCATGGCTGGTGCTCACTGGGACCCGTAGGGTGGAAGGCAAGGAGTCCAACAGTAGGTGACACCAGAGCCAATGTCAGAGAGAACCAACTAATTTTAGGTTTGCTACTATCCACCTCCCTGCTGAGTCATACAAGGACAACACAGAGACCAAGAAGGAGGAGGTTCATGGCCAGTGCCACCCCCTGGACTGGTTGTAAGGAAGAAGGCAGGCAGGTGAGGACTGGTTCGGGGTTAGGTGAGCTAGGTGGGGCAGTGCCATATTTCTTCTAAGAGACCACTCTCCACTGACAACAGTGCAATACGATACAACAGCGTAAAAACTTAATGACAGAATGGGCAAAGGGCAAAGCAGCATCATTCTCAACAAACCTCAAGCTAGGATGCACTTTTTCATTTGTGTACCTTTAAAAAGCCTCCTGCAGCATACTTTAAACCCACAGCCCAGGTGCATAGTGTCCAACTAGGCTGACAGCATTTATGAATTCTTGCTACTGTCTGAACAAAGCTACGAATCATTCCTAACCACTGGCCATGCTGGCTGGAGTGATGAGATTTTTGCTCTCAAACATCTAGATGCGATGAGGCTGGAAAAGGTTGACCTAGAAAGACAGGATATTCCACAACCCTACAGGTTGCTATTGTTGCATGCCCCCACAATCACTGAGTGATGCAAGATTCCAGGGGTTTAGGTGCTTACCCAGGGTTCATGTTTCCTTTTGGAAATGAAGCACAGTGGAGATTGTGGTGCCTTTACAATATATGGTTTATTTACACATATATACAACCTGAGCCTACAATGGAGGGTCTTGTTTTTCCCATAGTCGCAGACTTAGATTCAATCAAAAATCAAACATTGTTCTCAAACGTTGTTATGACTCTCCCTCCATCTTACTGCTGTAGTTCTATGTCACCTCACTGCCAACTCTCAATTCTTGCTTTTGTCTTTTTCCAGTTACCAGTCAGTTGAGGGAGGGCATCCATTTGCTGTCTCACACAGATCCACTTTCCTTTGTTTCTCTTAACAGCCCATCACACTGGCTATCACCTCAACACAGGAAGCTAGCCTAGCTTATATTTTAACACTTGCTGGATCCAGGGGTTAGAGGGGAGCTGCATATAGCCTTCTTCCTCCCACCCCAAATTCATAACAATATGAAGGACATCAGTAGCCACAAGAAAAAACCATTAAGAAGAGGTGGGAAACCTGGGGTTCTCCAGATGCGCATGGACTACAACTTCCATCATCCTTAACTATTGGCCATGCTGGCTGGGGCTGATGGATTTTAAGTCAAACAACATCTGGAGGGCCACAGGAGCGCCACTGGAGGGGGGATCCCTGGCCTAAAGGAAGCCAGCATTTTAGAATGTCCAATAGGAATATTTACTCCAACCCATTTACTTAAGCACCAATAGTACTCACCTTTTCAAACTTCTCCTTGTCCCAGGCATCATCATATCCAGAGTAATTCCCAGGAAAGTCTGTTGTGTGGACCTGGAAGAAGAAAAGACCACAGCTCAGTGGTATAGCATATAGCAGGGGTCAGCAACCTGTTTCAGCCGTGGGCCGGTCCACCATCCCTCAGAATATGTGGTGGGCTGGACTATATTTTTTTGGGGGGGGGGGGTGAAATGAACAAATTCCTATGCCCCACAAATAACCCAGAGATGCATTTTAAATAAAAGCACACATTCTACGCATGTAAAAACACCAGGCAGGCCCCACAAATAACCCAGAGATGCATTTTAAATAAAAGAACACGTTCTACTTATCTAAACACACGCTGATTCCCGGACCATCCGTGGGCTGGATTGATAAGGCGATTGGGCCGCATCCGGCCCACAGGCCTTAGGTTGCCTACCCCTGGCATATAGTTTGCACCCACAAGGTTCCAAGCTTAATCCCCAGCTAGAGCTAGGAAAGGCTCTTGTCTGAAACCCTGGAGAGTCACTGCCAGCCAAAGTATATGATACTGAGCTAGACAGACCCAGGGTCTGAGTCAAGGTAAGGCAGATTCAGATGTTCAAATGGCAGAACGAGTGGTAGATATTCACTTTACGTAGGTATCTGGAGCACAAATGGAGAGGGCAGAATTCACACGTGTGTGTTACTGGTCATCTAACGATGGCCCAATAAGTCGACTTGCATGTGGAAAACAGGCAAAACTTCCCAAGCATCTCAGACACATCACTTTATGTCTAACACATCACTTTGTTTTTAATGAAGCCACTTCATATATGCCAACCAAAAGATGTTTTCTGTATCAGTACGGTATTTTAGTAGGATTTTTGCATTGGGTTTTTGTTTTGTAATGGACACCAGTCATTAAAAAGACAGTATATATTAAATAAATACATATGAATCGTTGAACAGGAACTACGCCTGTCCACACCAAAGACTGGCGGCACGCGCACGCAACACGCATCTCTCTACCCGTGTATCCCTTCCAGTCCCCATGAAGCCCCACACTCAGCCCTTTAGCTACCTCCACTTCGGGACCAGAGGCTGTCGCTCCTCCGGCACCTTTCCCGCTCTTTGACTTACGTTGCGGACGCCAAACTCGCCCAGGACCACCCGGCTCCGCATCTCTTCCACGCTCCTGGACGCCGCCATCTTCCCCTCCAATGGCTGCGGAAGAATCAGGCAGCGGCGCACGGCGCCGAGTTTTGTTTTCAGGAGGAAGGCGGGGGGAGAGCAAAGCTTTCTGCGTCACGTGATACGGGCCAGCCTATGGCTAAGGCACATTCATAGACCGAAAGGAAAACACGTTGCTCGCGTTCAACCTGCCATGTTGTTCGTGGCGTCAAAAACGCTCTTTGTCTCGTTTTGGAGCTGAATACATATTGGCCTCGGGTGCTACCTGTTAGGCTTTTCTTTTCCTCTCTGTCCGTCTCTCACGGCTCGCGGCTTCATAGGTCCCTCCTTGGGTAACCTAGACCGGAGCAACCAAGATGGCGCAAATTATAGGTCGCCTGTCACGAAATGTCGCGAGAGCTCCTAAGTCTCCACGTCCTCAGCTTGGCTGGGACGGTCCATAACCTTATCGGGGAGGGTTGCCTTGGCTTCGTTACATCCGGGTCCCTCTCCCTGTATCTCCAGTCGGGGCCCTGGCTTCCTGTATCCTCCGCTAGTGGGGTGAGGAAGGAGGGCGGGCGCCTGCTCGCTCCCCGCAACTAGTGGCAGGAAGATGTCTGGACCCGGGGTGCCCACGGCCGCAGGCGCCGGAGGGGCGAGGAGTCCTGGGGCGGCGCCGGAGTGGGGAGCCTTCGAGGACAACATGCAGGTATGGGGAGGAGGGAGGAGGGAGGGGTGCAGGATAGAGCCCCATCCGCGACCGCTCTGGAGCCAGGTGTATGTACCCTGCAAGTTACGTTTGCTGCCCTGTTCCGGAGTAATTAATCCGGAGTAACTGCCACCCTTCACATAATCATGGAAATTTACCCCGATTCGGGGTAAAGCCATCAACCAACCCGCCAAGATGCTATGGGATTTCCAATATTAGATTAGGAATGGGGTAAACTGTAGACAGATCCAACCTCACAGATCAGCTTCAGTCCAAGTAAAAGAAAACACATAGGTGGCATTTATGCCTGCAACGTTTGGTTAGAATTACAAAAGAGGGAGATCTATCTATCTATGTATGTATTAAGACTAACCACAACAACCCACCAACCTGCTTCGAATGCTCTTCTACTTGAAAGTTAGGGGAAGTAGTGAGAAGTAGTAATTATTTTCTTAGCTGGCGGCTGTCAGTCAGGGGCGTACACCTCAGTCCTAACCATGTTTCCTCAGAAGTATGTTTTGTTGAATTCAGTGGGGCTTACTCCCAGGTAAGTAGGATTAAAATTGCAGCCATAAGTGGTAGTTGCTTGCCTCCAGCCCTGCTGGAGTTGATTTGAGACTGCCACATCTGGTATTGGAAGACTGCAGAATGTTTTTGGTTTTTAGCAATCTATATGTATATATCCAAAATGTACTTCAGGGAGGAAGAGGTTCAAGAGACAGCTATATATCCCGGTTTAAGGAGCTGATTGTCAGTTCTAGTTTCCAGGCATGGATGTCCGGTCTACCAATGTATTACTTATGGCTTCAGTCATAGAATCATAAACTTGTAGAGTTGGAAGACGTGCTGAGGGTCTTCTGGTCCAAACCCCCTGCAATGCAGGAATCTCCACTAAAGCATCCATTACAAATGGCCATTAAACCTCTGCTTAAAAACCTCTTGAGGGAGACCATTCCACTGTCAAAGAGCTCTTAGTGTGAGAAAGTTTTTCCTGAAGTTTAAGTTGGACCCATATACAGTATAATGTAGGGGAGGGGTGGGGAAGCAGCATCTTGCAAAATGTAAATTTTTGACTAGCAGGTATCAGAAAATTGTGTCACTATTTAGGTAAAATGTCATTAATTTTATGCTTTGTTAAGTTGTCCTATGAATGTTTATGCTTACAACATATTCAGAACTTCAGTAAAATAAAATCTCCACCTTGTGCCACAAGGATATCAAGGTGAGAGCAAGGCGAGGCTCCTTGAGAACGTTCCAGAGATGTGGGATTGTATCTGAGAAGGCCCTCTTCCTGATCATCAGGGCCTTGCTTTAAGCAGTGAGGGCACCCATAATTACTGTAGTGCACAGACTGGTTTAGGTGAGAGCAGTGTTAGAAACTGGGACAGAAACGCTAGGAGCCAAATGGCTTTTGGGACCTGGGTTGTGGCCGCCAAAACAGAATATCTAATCGCCATTTGCGGGGGGGGCACCACTTTTTATATATTATTTTAGTAAGCATTAATTAATACGCAATTCACATAAGTGACACATTGTTAATATCACATTTTAGCAGAAATTATTAATACATATTTAATTTGATGTTTACAATAAAAATACTGTTTATTGTTAAACTCCTTAACATATTGTCTGTCCTTAACATTTGCTTTGAGGCTTCAAAGCACATGCATTTCAGTAATCCTTGTGTGTCAGCCAGGTGCAAAAACTGGCACCTAGCTACCTTTAATGCTTTGCATATCTTTGCATTATTCAGGGCGGGGGCTCTGCTGTAATTGATATGGAAAATATGGATGATACATCTGGCTCCAGTTTTGAAGACATGGGTGAGATACACCAACGCATGAAGGAAGAAGAAGAGGTGGACGCAGAGGCGGCAGCTGCAGATGAGGAAGATGGCGAGTTCTTGGGAATGAAGGGCTTTAAGGGTCAGTTGGGTCGGCAAGTAGCTGATGAGGTAAGCTGCATTCTACCGGTACTTGGTTTGTTCTTGCTTCTCTGATGTGAAGAAGTTCTAAGGCCAGGAGACTGCTGGTTCCTGCAAGCTCATTGACTGTAATCCTCTAAGGACAATGATTGGCGTTTCTTCCAAAGCATAGTCTTGGGTTTTATGTTCACATTTGTCGTTCTCAGATGGACAACATATATTCTGTGATCTGCACATGGGCCACAGGCCTTGCTATACGTATGCAAGACAGTGCAGGCAGAACTGGATTTATAAAAAACCTATCACTCAAAATTAGATTTAGCTCCTGTTCTTTTAACCCACACAGTAGAAAACAGACCATTTATTTCTCTTCTGGTTGGAGAAACATAAGCTAGACTTGTAAACTTCTTTGACACCCTTTTTTTTTACAATCTAGCAGTAAATAAATAAATTTTATGAAAGTAATAACTGCATATCCCCCTGTCATGCTCCAGTCCAGGGGATTCCCTCCGGGTTAGAGTCTCAATCCCAAGAGGACGAAGCCTCTTCATGAAACACTCACTAAGGGCAGCAGGGTTGAAGGTGCAGCACAGGCCAAGTAAGCCTAAGTCAAGCACTGAAAATCAGTCCAGGTCCAAAATGTGATCCAGAGGCAAGGTCAGGCAACAGCCAAAGCTGAATATCACAGGAGTTCAGGCAAGGGAAAGGAGCTGAAGGGCTGCATTGTTTCCAATGAGGCTCAAGAGGGAGACCTTATATCTTGGCTTCCTAGACCACACCCTAACCACAACTGCTGGTAGTAAAGGAGTTCTGTGGGACTGCTTACTCACAAGTAGATGCTTCACAAGCTATGCCATGGCTCTGGGTCCAAAGACCCATGCTATGTCATCCCTCTTCAACTTGCCCCTTTTGGCACCAGCATTCTCAAGAACTGATGGGTGGCTTCACCTCCTCCTTTGACAGCTCCCAGGGTTCTTCAGCAGGGCCCCCTAAAAGGATCATCAGCACTGGTTCCTTGAGTCCCTGCCTGCTCCTCAAGGTCCTCAACCTGTGGACTGTCTGGTTAACTCTCCAACGGCTCCGTGCCTGGCACTGGGTCTGGCCAGGCATGACGCCTCCTCTATTGCACGATCTTGCATTCCTCGTGAGAAACTGAGCAAGAATCAGCAACGTGCCTGAGCCTTCTCCTCATTCATTTGCAGAGGTAGTAGTCTCTACCACCAGCTCCAGGCTACTGTCGTAACTTTCATAGCAGCATAAATTTCTGTTGCACAACTACAAAGATCACTGGTGTGTGGTGCATCCTAAAATATGGCATGAATGTTGATCCCTGTGCAAAAGCTGTAGAATTCAATGCAATAATCTAGTCATCAGCACTAAGAAAGGAGAGCTCAGTTTCTTACAATCTCTCTTTTCTAGATGTGGCAAGCAGGAAAGAGACAAGCCTCCAAGGCTTTCAATCTCTATGCTAACATTGATATCCTCAGACCTTACTTTGATGTTGAGCCAAACCAGGTTCGGAACAGGTAAGCAAATGGCAGGTTCTTCCTTCCACTTTTCCAGCTTTGCTGCTGTTTATTATGTTAATAACAGAAGCACACTTCATTTAAGAAAGCAATTCCCTGGCACCCCACATCTTTGTTATTAATAAGCTGGCTGTTCAGATCATAGAGACAAGTACCACACATCTGTTTTGCTTACCAGCCTTTTATAATGCAGCTTCTGGGGAGATGTTCAAGAATTCTCCTATCTGTGCTGTAATTTCTCAAACCATTTATTCCAAACTTTTTCATTTTCAATCTTTTGATGGTATTGCACAAGCAAAACAGGGCTGTGTAGTATCAGTTCAACAAATTGCTTAGCCTTGTGTGCCCTATCAAATGAATGTAAATCAGAGTTCCTTTAATCTGTCTGTACAATACGGATTATTAAAAGGCACAAACTGCTGTTGGGCTTCCTCTCTTGTACATGACTATTGAACTAACCACAGGAGGACAATTAAAAAGCTCCACTCCCAGTGCAAATTAGACAGGATCAGGGTTGTACATATCTCCCACCTACCAACCACCCCAGGCTTTGTATCCATTTTAGTGGCGTGCTGTGTGGATTATTTAATGAGAGTGGGGGTGTATCCCTGCTCTTGCCAACCCTCCCCTTGAACCTTGCCAATCACCTCTGCTACCTTTAGACCTCATCATACCCTCCCTCCCTCTCCTTAGACCTCCTCCTGCTCATACTGCCAGCCTCACTAGCAACACTATTTCAGCCTTAGCAGCAGCAGAGTGAGGAGGGAGGTGGTGGCAGAGCAGGATGGTTGCTGGGAAGCTGCCCTGTCCTGCCTGACAGTTCCTTCATGGTTCACCTGAACAACCCACCAACCTACCTCTGTCTCATTCCTCCACTCCCGTCTCATACTCCAGTGCTGCTACGATGTCCCAGCAGCTTTCAGAAGTCTGTCATCACACTCTGACACCAAGTGAACTGCAAAATGACAACATTACATTTTTATTGTAATGATGAAGCCTTCCATCATTAATGTTTTGATCTATAGCATCAGATCTGTCATAAGTTAATTTTTATTTATTAATTAATTAAATTTATAGCCTGATTTTGTTTGGCAGAGCTGCATGTGAATTTTAAATGAGATGTTTGTCCTAAAAGACCTTGTTGCTTGTTCATTTGTTCATAGCTATTAACTCTCTCGTGCACACCTTGTTCACATTCAGGTTGTTGGAATCTATGATACCTGTGAAGATGATTAATTTTCCTCAGGTGAGTTTGTGTGGTAGATAATAGGTTTAAGTTTTTTGTGTCAGAAGAGCAAGGAGCTTTTAAACTCAAAAGTGGGAGTTTAGATGGGGCTCTGCTTCACTTTCCCCCTCTCTAAAGCTGGTGAGGTACTCTACCTGTGTCCCAGTGCAAGTATGCATTGGTGTGTCCTCTCTGTTGAAGCTCTTTGGGGCAGCTTGACTGCTTTCCTATTCCAGATGTAGTGGGGCAATACTTTTGTAGTTCCCTTTCTGCATTTGTATTCCTCTTCACAAATTCATCTGAAATTAAAATCCCAGCAAACTGATCAATTACATCTTTCCTCTTTTATAGAAGATTGCTGGTGAACTTTATGGTCCCCTCATGCTGGTCTTCACATTGGTGGCCATCTTGCTTCATGGAATGAAGACATCTGATACTATCATTGTAAGCAAAGGAACTGGTTTTCCTGACATGTTCCTAGCCAGAGCCTTATTTAGCTTTTGAACTTTCTGCACAGGAGTGTTGAAGTATCTTAAACGTTCTATGGTGGGAGAGTTCTGTGTATGAGGTGCAAGTAATTACTACTACAGACTCCACTCCAGTTGAGTTACATGGCATTACTGCTTGATAGTCCCATTTCCAGTTTGCACCTCTAGCTTCTCTTGCTTTTTCAACAGAGGGAAGGCACATTGATGGGTACAGCAATTGGCACCTGTTTTGGTTATTGGATAGGCGTCTCCTCCTTCATCTACTTCCTGGCGTACTTGTGCAATGCTCAGATCACCATGGTCCAAATGTTGTCGCTATTGGTAAGTAAGAATAAGCTCTCTAACCAACTAATAGTCTCCGAGAGTGTCTAAAACAGGCCTGTGTAGTGATTAACCCTATAATATATTCAGACATGCGTTGGGCATAATCTGACATTTGTCTAATAGCTCTAGTAAAGTAAAGGTAAAGGGACCCCTGACCATTAGGTCCAGTCGTGTCTGACTCTGGGGTTGTGGCGCTCATCTCGCGTTACTGGCCGAGGGAGCCGGTGTACAGCTTCCAGGTCATGTGGCCAACATGACAAAGCCGCTTCTGCCGAACCAGAGCGGCACCTATTTATCTACTTGCACTTTTGACGTGCTTTCGAACTGCTAGGTGGGCAAGAGCTGGGACCAAGCAACAGGAGCTCACCCCATCGCAGGGATTCGAACCGCCGACCTTCTGATTAGTAAGCCCTAGGCTCTGTGGTTTAAACCACAGAGCCCCCCGTGTCCCCTAATAGCTCTAGTAGCCAGGCATAATTCTGACATTCAGCTGCAGTACATTGACTTGTACAGCTCCTGGCACTTTAGGCTGCGTCAGTGAGAAAATGTAGTCAGAATATACTGCTGCTTATGTTTGGGAGTTTTCACATGCCCTCATGCTTGTCTCTAATGGGTTCCCTTCCTACACACAGGGCTATGGACTTTTTGGGCACTGCATCACCCTCTTTGTCACCTACAACATCCACTTTCACTCCCTTTTTTATATCTTCTGGCTGGTGATTGGCGGCCTCTCCACATTAAGAATGGTGAGTAACATCATGTCATGCTTCATGCGTATCAGTTTTGAGGAGTTGTTCAGAGATATGTAAGAATTAGTAGCTGCATTTTCTCCCCCCACCCCCACTTCCTTCTCTATCCCTTTTTCTATTAGCATCCAGTAGATTGTGTATACCTGCCCTAGGTTATGAAATGTTTAACTCTTTCAACTGTATTATGCACTCATCAGCCATTGAATGCCTCCTTCAAAATTAGCACCTCTATCATTCCAAGTATGTTGACTGAATAGCATTAAAACCATATTATACAGTGGTTATTTCTGGTTGGATGGCACCTTGTATGCCTCCTTCTGCCAACTCCTGAGGTCAAACATACTGCTATGCTTTCGTTTGGACCACATCAGCGAGGCTGAGAGGGAGGGTCTTGTCATCTGGGCAGCCCAAGACCTCCATGCACGCTGCCCAGACTTGCGCTCCAGGGAGGTCATTTTGGTGCTGCTAACACAGTGGTTTGCCTTCGTCCCTGGAGGCACACTCCATTGTCTCTTGGGGCAGATGGATGCCAAAAACAATGGTGGCTACTTTAGCCGTCCATCAAATATACATAATTAAATACTAACAAAAGGTCTGGTGGAGGAAGTGCTTTTCTGACGCAGTTGAATCTCTCCCTGTTCCCCCCCCCCCCCCGGATCTGCTTTGGCTATAGGTAACGGGAGACTTGAAAGATGTTGTGTTTTGAAACTAAGGATCTCGTTTCCATTTCAGCACATAAGAACTGACTCTTGTTTAGTGGTGTGTGGATTCCCAAAGACCTCTGCTAACCTCATGCACCATTTTGTCATATCACTAGCTGGCAATAGCTGCTTCCTCAGCTTGGCATTGACATGTTGCCCATGAGATCTGGTTTAAATACCCAAACTCTGATGGCACTTGGAGGCACAGCTATAGGAATTATTTTAAGAAGGAATTGAGAGGTTTAAAAGTGCATTCATCCCTGTGAAACTAAAGCACACATCCCTGTACCTCTTAGGCCTGTGAATTCTGTGGGAAACATTGCCATAGGAAATGATAGCTCTGTTGCCTTATGCATTTGTACTTTGGGTTTTGTAGCCAGACTTTGAGAAACCTATGAGATCTGTCTTTCCTAGGTTGCTGTGTTGGTGTCACGCACAGTGGGGCATACCCAGCGACTCATCTTGTGTGGAGCGCTTGCTGCCCTGCACATGCTCTTCCTCCTTTATCTGCACTTTGCTTATCACAAGGTTGTAGAAGGTAAGAGAGAACAATACTGGGCTGTATGTTTTTTTGTTTTGGAAGCACACACTTCCAGCTGTTTGTTGTTTTTGCCCCGTTGAAATGAAGGCTTCAGAACTCTGTGAGAACATCACCCAAAGGATTCTCTGTTTTATGCCATGTCTTCCACTCCCTGTGAGCAGATCACTACTTGGATTTCATAAATTATATGGTCTGAGCCCCATTCCTCCTTTGAGACATTTCACACTTAATGGTTTTCCTGCAGAGCTGAAACTTCTGTACGTGGTAAATGTGCACTTTTGTCACAAGTGATGAATGCACAGGTGTATATGACATTATTTAAACTCAATAAGTAGCCCTCTCTCTCTCTCTCTTACACACACACACACACTCTCATGTTATATAAATAAAAGCAATGAATTCTGAGCCCCTAAAATGTCTGAGAGGGAGTAGATTCTGTTTGTGTTACTGAACTTGATCAGGTAGAGGCCTGCTTTTTGAGAAGCTTTGAGAGTTCACTGAAATAGTTTGCTATGTTAATGCTTGCATTCAACATCTTGTCATCTGCAACACTTGTACTGCTTATCATATCAAGTCCTGAACTTTATTCAGTCTGAACCAATAGCATTCTTGCATTGCCCCATCTCTGCCTTGGTGGGCAGAGTGAATCTGAGGCATGTTGCCCATGTACCAAAATGCTTTCCTAATGTCATCTGCTATGAAGAGCACAATGCTCAGCCACACCTTGATTCTGGAAGCTGGCTCTATACACAGTTCCATCTCAAGACCCACCGCTTCACTGAACTGCAGATTTGATGTGTATTGAGAAAAATAACATCCAGGAAAAGACATGCACACGTATAGGAGAAGGCTGAAGAAATTAATGCTGTGAAACAGCAAAGGGTGAAAGTAATATGAAACAAAACTGATTTAAGTACAGCCTACATTTAGTATTGACTAGCCCTGTTCCTTTTCTCACAGGCATCCTGGACACGTTGGAAGGACCCAACATCCCTCCTTTTCAGAGAGTTCCCAGAGACATTCCAGCTGTTTCCTCTGTGGTACTGAACATGACAACCAAAGCAGTTGGACTTAACTTATAGCCTTACAGACTCTGCTCTGCGGCCCCTGCCTCTACATAGGTCATGTACTCTGTTGCTGTTACTAGTGCTAAGGGACAAAGTAACGGGAGCAGGACCTGGTTTTATCTGCAGATCTCCCCTTGGAAGATCTTCTGCTTGGAGAGCAGCAGAAGAGAGAGAAGATGTATTTGTCTGGTTTGGGCCAGATTGTACTGGGCAGAGCTCTTTTTCTGGCCCACTTAGCTCAGATTGCATAGCTCATTCACTTTCCTCCATACACCCTTTGTTCTTGCTCTTGTCTCTTTAGCCTGTGTACTTGTAATCCTCTTCTTTGCTAAGGGAAGAATTAAATTTAATGGATGTCTGTTCTGAGCAATCTCTTCCATTGGACCCTCGTCATAAATTAAGAGCAGAGCAGATAGTTCTGTCCTGTTTGTTCTCCTGCTATGTTCTAAAATTCAACCAAAACTGGGGTTATAATTTCATTTGCCCAAGTTGCTTCCCTCAAGTGAGCAGCATTTGACTTTGATTGATGCAAACAATGGCAGGCTGTGAGCCCGTCCAGACCTTAGATTAATATGGGTGGTCAACCCTTTGTGCCTCTTTTAATTTCCATTCGTCCATGTAGTGTTCTCTCCCAACTGCTGCTGTCCCCCACACTTTCTCCTTCCTAAATCTGGAGATTTAGTCTAAGAATACAGATAAATTTGCATAAGAGCCTGAAAGGAATTAAGGGCAGAATTTAGCTACTTTTCAATAATAAGGAAAAAGTCATCATTTAAAAAGAAATACCGGTGGCACTGGCTTTTCTGATTAGAGTTATTAATACAGAATCAGTCTCTCTCTGGGTTCCTTATATAAATTGCAGAACAAAAGGACATAACCCACATATTCCATTTACTGAGTTGTATTATTGTAAATAATGGACATGACTAATTTAGGCACATTAATTTCAATAGGTCTCTGGATATAACATGTTTAGACACAGGCCTCTGATTGCACGGGAACAAAGATGTTCATTAAGCAGAATCTTATTAAATTGGCCAGTTAGTGAAGCAGAGAGCAGATCATTAAAACAAGTCAGCTTAAATGCTGTCCTATCTTTGTAATTAGTTAATGTTGACAAGTGTGAAGCCTTCACAGTTACATAATTAGGAATACTGCTTTGGAATAGTGGAGAGCAAGATTTAACAGCTGAAATTCTCAGATAAAAATCCAGATCTATTAATCTCTGGATAACAGAAAGCTGAGCCTTTTTTAGACCATAATTGCCATAACTAGTTAGGTTACATTTGCTGATACATGTGGCATGGTACATTCTATCCACAATTTCCACCAGAACACAAAGCACTTTAATTTATTTTTCTGCCCTGGTCTAATTCTCTCTTTTTTAAAGGAGCCAGTACATAATCAGGGATATAAAAAAGAGGGATTGAGATTCATTTATCAAGAAAAATAAAAAAGGTTTCTGTTTTTTGGGAAAAAAAATGGTATAAATAAAATGCAACTCTTAACACTAATGGATGTATCATGAATATTGAACCTTACAAATCCTTCTAAATTTCTAGTGCCTTTTCAGAATAATTACTGGGTTTCAATGTGATACGGCCAATGTTTCCTACAAAGTACCTTAGCCAGTAAGGGAATAAAACTTGCAATGGTGGTAAACCATTCTCACTTGTGGAAATTGGTGAAAACGGTAACATAATAGTTGGCTAGAAAAACGAACAGTTTTACCAGATTTACTGCCAGAAAAACGAACTGTTTTACCAGATTTGAAACTTATGTCTGCATGGGAGGGTTACCGCATTCTTTATTTTAAATAACCCAGCCATGTGGGAAACTATATGGGGGAGGGGGGGGGAGAAAGAGAATGGAAAATGCTGCTGTACCTTCCACATTGCCTATACTGCACACCAAAAGCCCAGCAGCCGACACATTGGACAGGTGGAAAGCTATACAGGTTGGGCTCAACTATCCAAATGAGTGTATGTACTCAAAATATTTTCTCTAATTTAATTCTGTCTTGCTCACATACATACACTGACAGCTCTTAGACCTGCATTCTCATCTGTGCACAGGCTTGGATCTGAAGAATCCTGGCGTGAGTCCTGATTGCCTGGTAGAGCCTTCCTGCTCAACGTCCCAATACACCTCTTATTCCCCAAGCCATTCCCGGGGGTGGAGGGACCCTCCCAGGTGGTATGCAACATAGCATGTTGGACTGTACTACAAAGGAGGGGAGGAGGGGTAGGCAGAAACCAGCAGGCAAATCCCAAAAGGTTTAGATCCAAGCTCTGTTTTATCTTCCATCAGCAGCAAGAATCTCTCCATGGATAATGATGGAAGCTTCCCACCCAATCAGAGCTCCACATTGGGTGAAATATTTCTGTATTGCAGGGGGTTGGATGAGATGATCCTCATGGCCCCTTCCAACTCTTCAATAGTATGATTCTATGAACCCTCTCATAGATCCCAACAGACAAGAAATGCGCCTGGTAATGAAAGTATCAGCCCTGAGTGCTCACTGGAAGGACAGATCCTGAAGCTGAGGCTCCAATACTTTGGCCACCTTGTGAGAAGAGAAGACTCCCCGGAAAAGACCCTGATGTTGGGAAAGATGGAGGGCACAAGGAGAAGGGGACGACAGAGGATGAGATGGTTGAACACGGTTCTTGAAGCTACCAACATGAGTGACCAAACTGCGGGAGGCAGTGGAAGACAGGAGTGCCTGGCGTGCTCTGGTCCATGGGGTCACGAAGAGTCGGACACGACTAAACAACAACAATGAAGGTATCACAAAGTGTCACCTTCAAAGCAAGGGTGGGGAATGAAGGGGAAGGTGTCAGCAGTTAGTTACCAAGCAATAATGATGACCTCTTAACAGAAGTTGGATACATCCCTGGAGTGCTCTTTCCTACGCTATTATGTTTAATAACAGTCTTTCTAATGAGACATAATTTAATTGAAAATTGCAACTGATTTTGCTGCAGAGTTGTAACGTTCATGTCTCAAATATTGTGCCGGTCCAAAGGGCTGAAATGATGCTTCATTCTCACTGCTTTACCTTGGTAACCATCCCACAGTCTGCTTTCAGATGGAGGCTGATTAGTTATTTTAAAAAAAAAAATCTGAAGTGAGGATTTAATTAAGATTAATCAACGTTGTTGTTTTTACAAAGCTGAAATTTCTATGGTACCTTTTCCTAATTTTATTATGTTGGCTTCAAATATTTTAGGCTAGATGGGAATATATATATAAATTATCCCACCATGGAAACAGGTACATAACCATCTTACAAACCTGGAAGATGGTGGCAAGTGCTCCAATGGCAACTGAAGAGCTATAAAAAAGAAGGAAAGGTTTGAAATGCAAGCCTGTCATGAACAGCTTGGCCTAATTAATATATTAGTGAGGGACCATAAATCATATGAAACTGCTTTATTTCTAGACTGGAACTCTTTCCATGCCTTTATCCCTGGATCTTTAAAACTGTATATAACCAGACCATTAACATGGCCTAGTCCAGTACCTTCCTGGTGAAAGCACTTTGGATAATTTGGAGTGTGTTCAATCACCAGATAAATGGCAGGCACCTGATATTCTTTACCTTTCATGCCATAGGATGTTAATACGTCAATTATGCAGACCATATTGTCAAAGCTTCGGGGTTGTCATCTGAGTCTTCTCTGGCTTGTCCTACTGTTTATTTTGGAGAATCAAATGAAATACAAGTCCTAAGCCAAGTCATCTATTGCAAACTGCAAAGCGGCTATTATATTCCCCAATATTGTGTTTCTTACTTCTGTGTCTTCTAATTCTTCTCATTTATCCTGCAACTAATGCTCAAGTGCTTATTTTATTCTCCCCCTTAATTACAAGACAAAATGGATTTTGCTTGGAGTTTGGAATCTGCATTAGCAGATTAGTTCTATGTAGAAAGCTCTCTACTTACATGGCTTATGACCCTAATAGTAACAACCCCATTCAGTCCCACTAACATTTTCATCATTTATTGTTCTAGCCATTATCTCTGGGCCTTGCTCCCCACCCCGCCACCCCCTTGGTACAAATCTCCTAGGGCCCTTGATGTTACAACCCATTGCCCAAGAAGAAGGGGAGAGTAGCAGGAGTTTGTGCTCCTTTCCTCTGCGTTCCTAGCATTTAATTAATTGCAGAGAGCTGCAGCCAAAAAAGCCCTGCGCAGTATGCTTGCTGAAGTAAGCAAAGCCTCTTTGTAAAAATTGTGCCTGCCAGGCTATTTTTTAATACCAGCTGCCACCCTCCAGCTGAGGAAAAGCAAAATCATGGCTAGATTAGTTCAGACCACAAACTCCTCAGGGCACAGAATTGCATCACTGAGCATACTGCTGATGAATGCCTCCTACCCTTTGCTGTCCTTTGAACTTTCTGCCAGAGCAGAGGAACATCAATTTCCTGGCTCTTTTTTTCCAGCCTATCCCTTAACACCACTACTGCTTAAAAAAGAGAACTTGTCATCAGAATTATTCACACCTACTGCTTTCCTCCACACTTGCAGCTCCTCTTGATTGTGGGCACTTCAACGCTTCTGGTCACCATGTCTTCATATGGTACCACGAATGTACATCCACAGTGCCATAAGAAAACAAAGAGCAGCCATCACTGGGAGCAAGCAGTAGTAGCACAGAAAGGAGACAGGATTATAACAGTGAGAATGGGCTACTCGACAAGACTTGGCATGGCTTATGAGATCTATTGCTCACAGAGCCCCATCCATTTAGCTGAGGCCCATTACTATTAATTCCACTAAAGGAAATTCCTTCCCCGCCCCTCTCCAGCTGTCAACCTCCACTGTCAGTTTAGCACACTGGAAGAGCACGTGATTTTCACGCAACTGTCCCAGGTTTAATCAGATGGAGCTATTCAGAAGGTGGCTGAGTAGGATGTACTCACTGCCCTAATAACCCCTTCAGGAATATCTAATTCAGCTGTAAACAGATCCCGAACTGAATCAGATGTGTTCATATCTGTGTTCCTGTAAAAAGCTGCTTCTGTTCACTTTCCTTCAGTCTACATGGCAAGCGGCACTTAAGTATAAATTGTTTGCTAATTAGTTAGCACTGTGTGTGCATATGGAATGTTACAGAAAAGGCTCGGGGTCGCTGCCCTGAGGCGCTGGCTGTTAAAAATCTGACACAAGGCAGGAAAAGGAAGTAGAGGTAGGAGTAAGCAGGCAGAGAATGTGCAACTCAGTCACATATGTTTAGGCTTGATTATGGGCTTAGTTACCTGTAGGTCCACCTTCCCCAACTTGGTGCCCTCCAAATGTTTTGGGAATGCTGGCTGGAGCTGACTGGGACTGACCGTAGTCCAAAACATCTGAAGAGCACCAGGTTGGGGAAGGCTGCTGCTGAAGTATGCAATGGAGGAAAGGCAATGTGGTTCCTCCCCAACTCCCTCATTCCATAATGGCAGTAAGAAGTCCTTCTGGCCTGCTCTGGGTGGATATACTCATATACAAAAGGATAACACTCCTGCTCCTTCAGTTGCAGACCATGCTTAATCTTGCATCTCCATTTCTGCTTACACCTAAAGCTGAGGTAAAATGAAACACAGATTAAAAGATGTGTAATCCTTTAATGCAGTACAAACCTCTACTATACTGCCCTATGGCTCCTGCTCCTGTAGAGTTCATGAATACGGGAGCAGAGCAGAGCCACTCAAAGCGAACCAAAGGCTATTTTTACTATCATTTTGGGTGTTCCACTCACCCACTCGGATGAATCCTACAATAAACTTATTTAGATGACATTATTAAAGTTGAATGTGTGTATTTCCTGCTTCCTTCCCTGTCGGGGACTCAAAGCCTTTTACAGATAAAATAGGAGCAGCTAAAAGCTTTTTGAAAAGAACAATAAAAACAATTAAACATTTATATAATCAAAACTATATATAAACAGAGCAGATCTATTAAAAAAACTTACAGATGAAAAAACATTCCCATGAGTGCTTCCATTAAAAGAAAGATGATGTGGGAATTGTCTTTTATGACTGCAGGAAAGGTCTTGCTGGGAATAAGGACCTGGACGTGCGTGCCAGGTGCGGGGAATGTCCAAGCCTGACTTCTCAGCCATTTTGGAAAAGTGGTGCTGGAAACAGGGAAGGATCTACCCTCGTCTCCTAGCCACCGCTGCTGTTTAAACTAGACAGACAAAACAGACACATATCATGCCTCCTTTTACTCTTGGAGAGGCCCCCATCCGAACCTATTCTAAGCGGCAGATTCCCTGCTCTGGAACTTGCGCCATCGCCTCTGAGCAACTGCAGAGTTCATTTCTCTCATCGCTGCCGAGGAAGCGGGAAAAAGCTGGTCTCAGTCCCAACCCCCACGACCCCATTCCCTTGAGGGTCAGTCTGGGGCTCTGGGTCACAGGGTGCGGCTCGGCCCACGACCCGTCGCACAGTAGCATCCAAGAGATGGCGCAAAGCATCTAGCCGAGAGGGAAGACGGAGGTCTCCAGGACCCCGCCCGGCCCCGGCTTCCTCCACCAACCGAGCGCCTGGATCTAAATGAAATCCCGTCAGCCCCGGCCTCACGCACAGCCCCTGTCGGCGGGGAGGGCCTGGAGGTGGAGCCCGGGGCAGGACAGCGCGCCTGGGGAGGTGGCGGCGGGGCGGCTGCCGCGTGGCCCGGCTTGGCAAGAGCGCAGGCTGCGGTGCCTGGCTGTGGCCATAGGAACCGGCGCAGCGCCAAACAAAGCTGGGTCCTCCTCCCGCCCCGCCACACGCGCACCCTGGGGGCATAAGGAGGGAGGAGACAGCGCAGCTCCCGTCTCTGCAGCGGCGCTGGCGACTCCGTCCCGCCGCCGGCACTATGCGCTTGGCGCTGCCGCGGGAGCCGCCGGTGCGCTAAGAGGAGGAGGAGGAGCAGGCGCGGCGGCCGGAGGAGGGACTCGCGCCCGGGAGTCGTCAGATCTGCCCCGGGCCCGGGAGTGAAGGCGGAGCAGGTGCGGCGGCAGGACGAGCCTCAGCGACCGAGGCTGCATTGCTGTGGATGGCAAGGAGAGCGCCGGGGAAGGGGGAAGATCGTTCATAGACGACTGAAGCTGGAGGGCACGGCAGCCCGCCCCCACCCCTTCCCCGGCGGACGCGGCGGCTTGTTCTCCGATTGCGCAGAAGCCTGAATACATACACACACGCTCGGTTTTTTTGTCTATTCCTGTGAAATTCCGGAAAGGATCTGGCACCGATCTGGATTTGCATTTCTTGCTCCTGTTATTTCAGATTGCCTGGCATCTGCCTGCACCACCTTATCCCAGTTTGCTCACCTTACCCTCTTCACAACCCTGCTCTGCTTGTGACATATCTTAGAGAGAACCCATTATTGTTCTCCACATGCTTTAATTTGGATTTGCACAGAATTTACCTTGATGCATCCGGGTCGCACAGAAGTTTCTACGCGGATCCGGCTTGCGCAACGCTTAAAGCCGCTTTAAGAAGCACCTATTTGAACTGCGTACAAGAAGTACTATATTCTGGCCTGAGCCGAATAGCACATTGAACTCGGGTATTGTAACATTGCACCGTAGCCTCCAGCTTCGTTTGCACAGGATTGCACAACCGTCGGTCCACTGATTTCCTTAACGCGTTCCTTACCTCTTCTGATCCGGATTGCAAAGCAATCCCTGCACTGTTCTGGATTAGCGTTACAGCTAGCTGCTGAGAGTGTTTTGTTCACAAAGATATAAATATGTTGCCGGGATCTATCCAGATCTCTGGGGAGACTTTATCAAGTGCCGAGATTCGGGATATCTGTGAGAGCCTGAGAGAGAACTCCATCAAACTGCTTTCGCTCCGGGGCTGTCAGCTTTCCGACAGAGATTTTGGCCGCATCTGCAGGGGGGTCGCAGAATCTCACTCCTTAGCTCAACTTAATCTTAACTTGGGGATTGTCTCCAATATCAATCGGGTCAAGCAACTGGCTGAAGCCCTGAAGACAAACCGCTCTGTCCAGTCTTTGTTGTGAGTAGCCCTCTACTTAGTAGGATTTGAGGAAAGGTGCCCGGTTCTGTTGGCAGAAGTCTTGCAGACCGATTCATATGCATGTTTACTCAAAAGTAAGCCCCATTATGTTAAATAGATCTTACTCACAGGTAAGTGTGCATAGGATTGCAGCTGTTGCTGGTGGGCTTCCAAAATGGTTTAGTGTATCTGTGTAGTCCAAACCCCACTTACTGGGAGCAAATCCCATTGACTTCTGAGTAGACGTGGATATATAATTGAGCTGTTACTCCTTAACACCTTTTAACTAACCTTTTGCTCTAGGGTGCAAAGTCCCCCCCCACACACACACACATACACACCAAAAGGGCTTTGAGGGCAAGGTTGTGATTCTAATCCAAATTGGTGATAGCATTCTAGATTATTTCAAACCCAATACAGACAGGGGCGTTCCTAGCCCCTCGGCTGCCCGGGGCGGGAAGCCAAGGGGCACCCCTGGGGGGCGGGGCATCGTGGCGCGTGCGTGCGTCGTGACGTCATGACGCACGCACGCGCGGCGACGGCCCGGCATCCCGGGGGCGGGGCATCGCTGCGTGTGCGTCATGACGCACGCGCGCGCAGCGACGCCCCCGCCCCTGGGGTATGCCGGGCGGGGGCTTGGGAGCATCGGCGGGCTACAAAGAGCCCCGAAGCCGCAGCCATAGCGCAAAGGGCTGCCAGGCTGCGGCTTCGGGGCTCTTTGCCGCCCACCGAGGCTCCGGAAAGCGGCGGCCCGGCATCCCCGGGGGCGGGGCATCGCTGCGTGTGCGTCATGACGCACGCGCGCGCGGCGACGCCCCCGCCCCTGGGGTATGCCGGGCGGGGGCTTGGGAGCATCGGCGGGCTACAAAGAGCCCCGAAGCCGCAGCCTGGCAGCCCTTTGCGCTATGGCTGCGGCTTCGGGGCTCTTTGCAGCCCACCGAGGCTCCGGAAAGCGGCGGCCCGGCATCCCCGGGGGCGGGGCATCGCTGCGTGTGCGTCATGACGCGCGCGCGGCGACGCCCCGCCCCCTGGGGTATGCCGGGCGGGGGCTTGGGAGCATCGGCGGGCTACAAAGAGCCCCGAAGCCGCAGGCATAGTGCAAAGGGCTGCCAGGCTGCGGCTTCGGGGCTCTTTGCAGCCCACCGAGGCTCCGGAAAGCGGCGGCCCGGCATCCCCGGGGGCGGGGCATCGCTGCGTGTGCGTCATGACGCGCGCGCGGCGACGCCCCGCCCCCTGGGGTATGCCGGGCGGGGGCTTGGGAGCATCGGCGGGCTACAAACAGCCCCGAAGCCGCAGGCATAGTGCAAAGGGCTGCCAGGCTGCGGCTTCGGGGCTCTTTGCAGCCCACCGAGGCTCCGGAAAGCGGCGGCCCGGCATCCCCGGGGGCGGGGCATCGCTGCGTGTGCGTCATGACGCACACACGCGCGGCGACGCCCCGCCCCCTGGGGTATGCCGGGCGGGGGCTTGGGAGCATCGGCGGGCTACAAACAGCCCCGAAGCCGCAGGCATAGTGCAAAGGGCTGCCAGGCTGCGGCTTCGGGGCTCTTTGCAGCCCACCGAGGCTCCGGAAAGCGGCGTCCCGGCATCCCTGGGGGCGGGGCATCGCTGCGTGTGCGCCATGACGCACGCGCGCGCAGCGACGCCCCCGCCCCTGGGGTATGCCGGGCCGCCACTTCGGGAGCCTCGTCCGTGCAGCGCTGCTGCTCCCGGGGTGACGGAGGGAGCGGCGGCGCATGGGAGTGGTGGGACGCGCCGCCGCTCCCTCCGTCACCCCGGGAGCAGCAGCACTGCACACACCCGCCTAGGGGCGGCACCAGGGGCGGCCCGCCCCCACCGCCCCCACCCTACGACGCCCCTGAATACAGATTAATCTTCTTAAACAGAAACAGTGAAACTTGGATTTGGGCAACATTTTATTACCCTAAGCCAGTGTTTTTCAACCACTGTTCCGCGGCACACTAGTGTGCCGCGAGATGTTGCCTGGTGTGCCGTGGGAAAAATTGAAAAATTACTTTATATATAGTCGATATAGGCACAGAGTTAATTTTTTTTAACATTTTCTAATGGTGGTGTGCCTCATGATTTTTTTCATGAAACAAGTGTGCCTTTGTCCAAGAAAGGTTGAAAAACACTGCCCTAAGCAAATTCCAGTATATGTCAGGGCAGGAAACCCAGGACAAAGCTATGTATGTTGTGTCAGAAGGAAGAGTAGGACACTGAAAAGAAAGGGGGGGGGAACAATAGTGATAAAGGAATCTGCTACCATGACAGAATAGGGAGTGGGGAGTAAGGAAGCAGATTCAAAGACTCCTTTAATGAATCTTCGTCTTTTAGAGTTGTTGGTATAAATCGCCCCTGTTAGTTTATTTACTGCATTTCTTTGTCATAGTTTGAGCTGGGTGAAGTCAACTGCAACTCTTGAGGAACCAAGTTTAATTCCTAACCATTTATTCTTGCACAGCCTCCACGGAAGTCCCCTGACAGACGCCGGGCTGGCTCTTCTGAACCCAGCACTCTCCATCCATCCCTCACTAGTGGCCTTGGACTTAGGGGACTGCATGCTGGGTGATGAAGGTATTAACTTGATCTGCGGACTGCTCCCCCCTGATGGGGCCAAGTCAGGTAAGCAAAACTGGATGTGTCAAGTTCTTGTATATCTCTGGAGCTCATAATGGACTTCAGATCTTTGTTCATACAGTTCTACAGTTGGAAGGGTTGTGGAGATAATGTCCACTCCCTGTTCAGTACAGGATCTGCAATACAGGATGCAACCACAGCATCCCTGACAGATGGCTGTCCAGCCTCTGCTTAAATACTTCCCAAGGCAGCCTGTTATTTGTTTAGCAGCTCTAACCATGGGGGAAGTTTCTGTTCCTAAATTCTAGCCAAAATTTGCCGTCCTGCAATTTCCACATGCTGGTTCCGGAACAACAGAGAACAAGTCTGCTCTGCCTTCATGACATACCTTTAAACTATTGTTATTCTTCTTCGGAGAGTAAAGAGACCCCCTGACAAATTGTAGCACTGAGTTTTCAGCACAGTGAAATTATTGTGAAATTTTCTCTGTCGGCTAAGGATCTGTGGCTTGCTAAGAATAAGTGGATTCTCATTCTGGGAGAGATTGTATTCAGAATAGAAGTAATTATACTTTGCCCTATTATAGAACTAAACAGTGTCATTCCCCACTAAGTCAGTGTGAGGATCTGTAGGCTTTGGGGTTGTTTTGCATTTTATTTTTGCAACCAAAACTTGATGTTGTTGCATTCAAAGCCGTTTTCCTTTTTCTGAAATGCCCTTTTGCTGTAAATTTTATCTGTTGGTGCTACTCGGAAATATCACCAAAGGTTATTTTTTTGCTGAAGGAATTATCTTGAGCTAAATCAAAAGTCTTTTGAGAAAAGAGTATCAGAGACTGGCGGACTGGAAAATAATACTTTGACCGAGTTTTCAGCCGTCCTCTTCCACTCTGTTGCATTAAGCATGCCACTAGGCTTGCAAGAGCAAAAACTGAAAAAAAAAAAATTAAGGGCACTGCAGATCTGTTGTGTGTATTCTGATAAATTTGGAACCTCGGTGTTTAACATGATCCATTAGAAAGAAACATTGCCCCTCTGCCTTTTTGCATGAGATCATCCTTTCACCTTAAAGAGCTCTTCTTTCTTGCTTCTTCTCCTTCTTGTGATAGCACTTTGTCCTGCTGTCTCTGTGGTTGGGGTGGTGTGCAGCTAGTTGTGAAAGGAAAAGGGTGGGGGCAGAGTAAGGGGGGCGTTGGGGACGGTGCGGCCCGGGTGCCACCCTGGAGGGGGGTGACACTCGCCCCCCCATGACTCCCAAGCCGAGCCCCGCCGCTCGGCACCCTGTCCGTGCTCCTGCTCACATCTGGCAGCCTTGCAAGCGGCATCCCGCACAGACTGCGCATGTGTGCACATACGCAGTCCATCCGGGATGCCGCACATACGCTTTCCGTCCGGGATGCCGCACATACGCAGTCTGTCTGGGCTGCCGCAGCCCATCTGTTCAGTGGCTGCTCGCACCTGGCAGCCCGGATGAACTGTGCATGTGTGGCAGCCCAGACGGACTGCACTCCATAGCGCGCATGCGTTGTGACATCATGGCGCATGCACGCTACGGAGCAGCACCCCACCCCTGGGGGGTGCCCCCATGTTTGCCGTCTGGGCGGCCAAGCGTCTCTGTACGCCACTGGGAAAGGGATCAGAATCAGATACTATAGGCCGGGGATCAAGAACTTGTTGTCCTCCATATGTTCTTGGATTAAAGTTTCCCTCATCTGTGACCATTGGCCAGGCTGGCTAGAATTGATGGGGGTTGAAAGTCCACAACATTTGGAGGGTTTTTTTTTTAACCTGCCCTGGAATCTGCTGGTAAAGGGCGGGTAATATATTTTATAATAAAAAATAATAAGGTTTCCCATCTCTAGTGTAGACAAATGAGGGCATCATTCAGACAGTATCGTACCAGAAAATTAACTCTGTAAGTATGATGCAAATTATTCTGCTTGTAGCCTGTTAGCATGTGAAAATTAGCACAACATGTTCTCCCAATGCTTATCTTGGGAACAGTTTCCACAACATTTATGTCTACAGTTATCAGACTCAGCTGAAGTGTGTGTTCACATGGGCAAATGCAGCATGTCATCAAATGCTGCCAAAGCTGCAGGGCATTCAGGAACATTTAATTTTTATTTATTATATTTGTGTCCCACTCTTTCTGCCAAAGGAGCCGAGAGTGGCAAACATCAAAATGTCAAATTCTAATCAAGCATTCACAAGATGACTTGGTACAGATTAGTTTTCCCTTCCCTTAATTCATTTTTATCAACCTTGGGGATGTGGGTGCTGTTGGAGTTTCCTTTGCCAGCCGCCAAAATGACTTGAGGCACTTCTGCTCCAAGAGGCCTTTAAAAGGGTGGAGGACAACAATTTAACTACACATTTAATGTCTCTGAATACAACTTGTGTTAACATACAACTGTCCCACAGTTTGTTCTTAAGAAATCTGTCCTTTTAACCATCCTGATAATTTGCCCAAAGGAGTGGTTAAAATGTGTTCAGGCGTTGTTTAGTAGTAGTAGTAGTAGTAATAGTAGTAGTAGTAGTAGTAGTAGTAGTATTTTAAGGCAAATGTAAAATGCAGAGTGGAGATTTTAATCCACACCCATGATTCTTTAGGGGGAAGAAAAGGGCAGTATATATGCAGTTGATTATAATCCTGAATACAAGAGGGAGATCTTGTGACTGTGTAAACTCACTTGGCTTCCCTTAGGTTTGAAGGAGTTGACTCTCAGTGCTAACCCTGGCATCACAGCCAAAGGATGGGGGCGCCTGGCTATCGCAGTGGCTCATAGTTCCCAGGTGCGGGTGTTGAACTTGGACTACAACCCACTGGGTGAGAGGAGCATGGATATCGTGCATGGCTTATGTGTGTCTCTTTCTTTTTCTCTCTCTCTCTTTTTTAAACAAGCGGGGATGTTGCTTGGTTAATGATAGTTAAAGAGCCTGCATCTAGGACAAGTCCAATCACAATCCAACTCAGCCTTTTCTCTTCATTATTTTATGTATTTTTTTAATTTCTCAAGGCGACAAACAGAGCAGATAACAAAACACTGTGAAACAAGTATCCATTCCATTATTACACTCACTATCTGAAAATAAACACAAAGCCAATTTAATGTTTCCAAAACCACTATCATACTAAGCTACCAGAAAATGAATTAATCAGTCGAAAGCTATGCCTGCAACTGCGGTATTATGACGGGGCCCAGCATATCTTACTTGGCAAAGCATTCCACATAGTTGGGTGCCATAACAGAGAAGGTCCCTGACCCTGGTTGAAAGCAGCCTTGCCTCTTGAGGTTGAGGCAGCTTTTAGGCCCAAAGCTGTTTAAGGGTTTTTAAAACCATCCCTAGCACCTTGAATCGAGCTTGAAACTAATCAGCAGTGATTAGTTTCTGATAACAGAAAACCAGTATGATGGAGTCAAATCACCAAACACCTGTCGGGGCGGATTTAGGGTTGTGTGAGAAGTGCACACACTGGGTGCTGAGCTGAGGGGGACGCCTTCTCAAAGGCATTGGGCTTTGGGAAGGAGGCGTGAGGGCTCTGATAGAGTCCTAGAGTCATGTCCCCCCTTTCCTAAAGCCTAGTTAGCACTTTCCCAGCTTTGGGAAGGAGGTGGGAGGGCTCTAGGACTTTCCAGAGCCCTTGCACCTCCTTCCTAAAGCTGGGCTCCTCCTCACTTGCCTTTGGGAAGGCAGCATGAGGGTGGCAGAGGTGCCTTACACAGGCTGCCATAATAGTAGTACCCAAGTCCACCACTGCACCTGTCAGCACCCTGGCTGCAGTATTTTGCACTGTTTGCAGTTTCCGGACAGTTTTGAAGGCCTGCCTCAAATAGAGTGCCTTACAGTGGTCCAATTTGGAAGTTGCTGAATGACTGGCAGCTGGCATCCACAGAGGGCCACCCTCCAGAAGCTGGACTTCCACTCCAATCAGCCCACCCAACATGGCTGATGGTAAGGGATTATGGGAGTTGTAGTCCAGAGGCACCTGAAGGGTCAGAGAGGTGCTCCATCCCTGGTCTGTACTTAGGTAGCAGCTTTCCAGGATTTCAGACAGGAATGTTCCCCAGCCTGTGTGATCTGCCCTTGAGCTACAGCCCCTTTCCTTTCCTGATAGAGTTTATATATGTGTTATAAACTAGTGTCCCCTTTGTCTGGAATAGAGTTACTACCTTTGCCTTAAAAAAAAAAAAGTCCTAAGCAATAGGCTATTAAAGAACCTGGCCATTCAAAATACGAAATGAAACCGACAATTGCCAGCCTGGGCCTGGGAGACTATAAGATGGTGGCCTACCATGTTCTGCAAGGGATGAGACTTGCTTCCAAGCTGAGGAGGCCTGAAGAGCAGCCCGCCATACAGCCCTTAGGTTATGTGCACTTCCTCTTCCTGTGTACAATGTGGCAGTACCTGTCCTCCGAATGTTATCTTTGCAGCCCCATGTAGGCTGCTGCCACTGAGCTTGGGAGTCAGACCATGCTTCTTCCCCCGCCCTTGCCTCCTCATCTTCTTCCAAATACAGCAAAGAGGAGAGAAGCCCCAGCAGTGGTTACCATGGAAACCGCCTCTCTCCCTCTCTCTGCAGCTGCGCTGCCTGAGCAGAATTGGCAGCTGGTGAGAGAGGAGACTAGACCAGGCAGCTCTCTCCTCTTCCCATCCCTCCTGCCTCAGGGAAGCAAATGCGAGACGCTCCTCAGCACACCCCACCTAATCCTGCCCTTTCAAAACTGGGCGAGGCCTTTCTTCTTTCTGCCTCTCTGCTGTCAGGGTTTACCCTGAAAAATGAGAGGTGCTCGGGCCTTAAAGCCTGGCAGAAGCCTTCTCCTCTGACCCAGAAGCAATACCTTCTAATTAAGACTAAGCTCAGCTAGAGGTTATGTGCTGCTGCCCCAGGTGCAGAGGTACCGTTTTTTCCCCTTAGCCAACTTAAGAAGAGAAAGAAAAGCAGCAACAAAACAGATGCACAAAGTGATCGCTCTCCCCGTGTGTCTTGTGCATTTAACAGGCAGACATTAAACAGGTGCAGCACCTTTGAGTGAGATTGGAAAGCTGCACCTGTTGAATGCACCTGTGGCATTCATTTATTAAACAAGTGCCATGGGGGGGGGAGGTGCTGGTAGAGTTGAGGTTGTTGTACTGCCCAACAAATTCTGCCACTCCTGGAATGGCTGCATGCAACATGGCCTCTGTGAGGTCTTCTAACATCTCCTTTCTACCGTCTAGGTGACCAAATAGCAGGAATGCTGGCAGTTTCTGTGGCATCCAGCCGCACGCTCGAGGTTTTGGACTTGGAAGGAACGGGACTCACCAACCAATCAGCCTTGGTAAGGAGAACATGGTCCTTTGCCGCCTTCCATTCGCCTTCTAAGTCGTGGAAGTGGGCAGACTAGTTTTGTCTACTTTTATCTACCCCAAATGCACTCTTTCCCCAAATGCACTGTCTCAGGGGCAGTTTGTCAGGAAGACTGGAGCCCCTTTGCATTCTCCTTCCTTGGTTCTCTTGCCTCTAAGCCGAGTTGCTTGCCAACCGGCCTCTTGACTCTTGTTCTGTTCAGATCCTGCTGGATATGGTGGAAAACTACCCAACAGCTTTGCGGACGCTGATCCTGGCAGAGAACAACATCAGCCCTGAACTTCAGCAGCAGATCTCTGACCTTCTTTCTGAGGGTGAGGAAGACGATGAGACGGAGACTCGTGAAGTCATGGCAAGAGAGAAGAACAACTGGATCTGCCAGAGCAGTAAGTTTGCTGGGGCCTACACTGAGGAAGAGGAGGAAGATGGGGGGAGGAGGTGAAGCTGGAAGGGGGAGGAAACCATGACATGGGAAACCATGATATTCAGGCCCTTAAAAAATTGAAGGTCACAAAATTTCAGTACTGGTATTTCATAGAATCATAGGGTTGGAAGGGACCATGAGAGTCATCTAGTCCAACCCCCATTAGTGCCGGAATCTTTTGCCCAATGTGAGTCTCGAATCTACAACCCTGAGATTAAGAGTCTCATGCTCTACCAACTGAGCTAAAATGCACACATAGAAGCATATACTTTTGTCCCAGTATTGATATTAGAATAAAGCTTAGTTAGGGATGAAAACACTTTCCTACACTATGAAATCTAGTCCTTGGCACAAATGCACTGGCAGCACTAAACTGAAATGCAATCCAGCAGCCAATGATTTTCTGAAATCAACCCTACAAATTGGTTTATGAAGGGGTAATAATCTCCTGTTTGAACAAAAACCAAAGCCTGGTATCCCATTTGGGTTCTTTTGTGTAATTATAGGGCAAAGCCTTCAATGGAAACCTGAAGATACAGTAAAGCACATCTCATGTGCCTATCAAGCAGAGAGTTACTGTTGTCTCCGTATTACAGGAGTTAAAGGAAAATACTAGAGCAAGTTAACTGAGGATGTCTAAGCACAGAATTTAATCCAGCTTCACACTAGCAGGCCTCCTTTTTAACTGTGTATTTTGGAAAAGGAAACTTTGTTGTGTGCAGACTTCAAATCAAGAGGCAGCACATTCTAATGGGCGTTCTGATACTGCACTTGGAGCCCAATAATTACACCAGAGGAGCTGCCTGCTTGTGTAGCCCTTACCTTCCCCAACCTGGTGCTTATTTGAACTTTCATCATCCTTGACCATTGACCAAACTGGCGGATGCTGGAAACAGGGAGGGCACCAGGTTAAGGAAGGCTAGTGGAACCACACAGCCTGTCTGTGGAAACAGCACATAGGAATCCAGGAAGGGACGGGAAGGACTCTATGTGGTCATGGTCTGCAGCTACAATTGTAATCCCACTTATCTGGGAGTAAGCCCCATTGAATTCAGTAAGGTACTCTTCTGCGTAGACATGGTTAGTATTGTGCTATACACATTAGGCATAAAATGAATCTATTTAATTGCCAGTTGCTTCACTTCAGGGGTACTCAAGGTGGTGCTTTCTTGAATTCTACTTAATGCTTCATGTTCTCCTTTATAATAGATTTGAGTCTTCCTAGCCCTGTGCTTAGGATTCAGCTACAAATCACAGTTGTCCCACCTCCAAATCCTGTTCATTGGCTAAAACCACCTTTTTCCCATTTCAGATTCTAGTTCCCAGATGGTCTTGGTAACATCGGGCCTTGGAGAAAGTCTTCTAGCAGAAACAGAGATGTGAAAAGGAAACTCCCATTGCCTCTGATGAGAACATCATTTCCATGTATGTGGAAAGACTTGTGTTTATTTAAAAAAAAAAGTGCATTCACACATATGTGTGAATGTGTACTGTGCTTGTGTGTTTGCAAGTGAGTGTATGCACTAGGCAAACAGATGGGTGTGAAAGCCTAATGTCTATGTGTAATTGCTGCGCCTGCCCTGAGTGCAGATCCACACACTGTGTCTTACTGAAGTCACTTTTAGCTCCACACTGGGACATGACCCAAGTTAATCTCTATGTCTGTGTCACACAGTTGCTTGTGATTGTCCAGTTGCTGTATTTTTAGGTCACACCATCCATTCTTGACTAATCTTTGCAGGAGGCTGTATTTATTCAGATGTGTATATTTATGTATAACAGATACTTTTTATTGCTTGTACCTATGTCTTAAGTAGAATTTTATATAAAGTTCACAGAAATGGCCCAGTTGTGGCCATGAGGCTCTTTCCTTTCTAACTACACATCAGCAAGGCAGCTTCACTAAGGGAAATAATTCAACCTTATAGTAATGGATTTTTTTGTTGCGCTGCCCCTAATGGGCTGAGAATGCAGCTTAGCACTTGACAATTAAGTCTAAAAACCCCACAAAGAGAAAGCTGATTTCTGTTAGCAGAAGGCTCCTGTGAACCAGGCCTTGTGTTGTTGTTGTCGTTCAGTCGTGTCCGACTGTTTGTGACCCCATGGACCAGAGCACGCCAGGCACACCTATCTTTCACTGCCTCCCGCAGTTTGGCCAAACCAGGCCTTATATAGCCTAACTAATTATTTTCCCCAAATAAGCTGTAGTGCGTGCCCTTGGGTTCCATAATGACTACACTAAGACACTCAAGGCAGTCACAGGTGTACCAGAAATACCAAGGAGAAAAAAATCCCATAGGGACAGAGTGCACACTTTGGATGCTCTTCAAGTACCCCTAATTTCAGAAGGCTGCATTACCTTGAAGGTAATAATTTGGGCCATATGCTAGCAGTGGAGGTGGCCACATCCCTATCAATCTATGCACACAAGCACCTCTCATTCAACCATCTCTTTCACATAGACCCTACAGCAATTTTTATTGCGGGAGGAACTCATTGTCAGCCCCAATGGGGGGGGGGGGGTTATTGCTAAATTGCAGGGGTGTGGCCCCTGCTCTAGATCAGGACTATGGTAGGAGGCAAGTGGTTAAAGCCCCCCTCCCAACAACCCCCCACTGGTCCCAATTCAGATTAGTTCCCCCACTGCCTGCAATTTGATGCTTTCCTTCCTGCATCAGCAGAGAACACAGAGGTCTAGGGGGAAGAGGCAGGCAGAAGCAGAGGCTCTGGTAGTCTGATGAGACTGGATCCTGGATCCCAGGTTCCCCCCAGCTTAAATACTGAAGTTAACACCAGAGGATTAAATTGGTCTGGTTGTGATGTTTATACCGCTCTGCAATCCAGTGACAAGTAACATCTAAGGCAGTGAGCATTGGCTCTGCTCTGTTGTTCAGCATCTGCTCCATTTTTACACTTGAAGATATGTGCACTTCTAAGCACACAAACCCAACTTCAAGCAAACCCCAAAGTGCTATATGCGGACAAATACTGACCTAGCAGTTCCAAAGCACGTCAAAGTGCAAGTAGATAAATAGGTACCACTCCAGCAGGAAGGTAGACGGCGTTTCCGTGCACTGCTCTGGTTCACCAGAAACGGCTTAGTCATGCTGGCCACGACCCGGAAGCTGTACGCCGTGAGATGAGCGCCACAACCCCAGTTGGACACAACTGGACCTAATGGTCAGAGGTCCCTTTACCTTTTACTGACCTTCCTTCTTTTGTGTACACAGCCACTTCACTGCTGGAATAGTATGAACAAGGGCTGCAAATTGGGGCAACAAGAAATACCTCCTGTTCTCCTATTGAGAACTGTGGCCCTCCAGCAATTGTTGACTACTACAGCTCCCACCACCTCCAACCACTGGCCATACTGGCTGGGGCTAATGGTAGCTGCAGTCTAATAACATCTGGAGGGCCACAAGTTCTCCACCTGTGACGTAAGGCCTCAGCCATGTAAGGCAGTTTGTGGAAATGTGATTTGTTACAATGGTACCCATTCCTCCTCCTAAGAGTTCACAGTGGCTCTGTTGTTTCCATGCAGGACTCTAGGGACAGCAGAACTCTGTTTTGCTTTGGACTATTTTCCTAGCCCCACACAAACAAAACTCATAAATTATTTTCTCTGCGTCAATCACAAAAGCCAAGAGAACCACCAGGAGGCAGCAGTGCCATGCAGCTTCTAATTAGGATATTGTGGCCGCCACAGACCGCATGATTTATGGGACAGCTACATAAACAGGAGGAGAGGGAATAGAGACGTTATGTCATGAAAGTGGACAATCTTCTTCCATTTTACAGAGGCAGGTGCCTCGTCATATAGCAAGAGATTGCTTTCTATCCTACTGCGGTCCAAATACAAACCCTACATTAGTAGCACAGTTGCTAAAAGATCCAGAAGTAAAATGGCAATGTAAACACAGTCATGACAATGGCTTATACAGTATTCAACATAGCACTAAGGCTCCATCAGTGCCATGTTTTTCCTTGGGAAGGCAAGCTCACCCTCTCCTGCCCTTGTGTATCCCCTAAGGTAAAGAGAAAGGGACCCCTGACCATTAGGTTCAGTTGTGGACGACTCTGGGGTTGCGGCACTCATCTCGCTTTACTGGCCAAGGGAGCCGGCGTACAGCTTCCAGGTCATGTGGCCAGCATGACAAAGCCACTTCTGGAAAACCAGAGCAGCGCACAGAAACACTGTTTACCTTCCCGCCGGAGCGGTACCTATTTATCTACTTGCACTTTGATGTGCTTTCGAACTGCTAGGTTGGCAGGAGTGTATCCCCCAAACCTGCACAAAATGACTTGAGAGTGGGGCAGAGTATTGCGAGCGGGGGAGGATACTCACAGCGAGTGGGAGTCCATGTGCTGGCTTCTGCTAGCACAACCAGTTGCACATGACCCATTAAGAAGACTGATCAAGTCTGGGTGTACCTTTACAAGGAGGGCCGTAGATCATGGATGCAGCACACATTGTGCCTGCAGAAGGGTCCGAGATTCAATCCCATACACCTCAAATTAAAGCAAGGATCGGGAACCTGGGGCCTTCTCTGCATGTTGCTGAAATTCCAATTCTCATTAGCCCCAGGAAACATGGCCAATAGTAAGGGATGGTGGGAATTTTCATCCTACAGTGTCCGGAGGACCACAAGTTCACCAATCCTGAGTTAAAAGAATGAAAGGGAAGACCCTTTGCTTGCAGCCATGCAGAGCCGTGTGTCAAGAAACTGAACACCCTAAAAATCTTTCAGTTGCTTTGGTTTCCTGTGCTCCCCTTTCAGCTCCTAGCAGCACAACAGTCAGCTTCAGACGTACTTTTAAAATAGTTTATTTCTGGCTTTAAAATATACATCATCAGTTTGAAAATCTCAGAAAAAACACATTAGTCGCAGATTAACAGTCTTGAGTTGGGACACTGTAAAATATGGGGCAGCCAAAGAAGGCAACTCAAGCTCCCCGAGAGACAATTCATAATACTGCCAGAGAGGAGAAGGATACAAAGGGCTGAGATGCAGGATTGCACAAAAGGAGCTCTGGGAGGAAGGCTGCAGCAGCAGGACTAACACAGACCTGATCCTCAATTCTCCTGCAGGTTTCGCTGCCACCCAGACCCATGTGAAATAAATGGCACGTTTCGGTTGCACTCGAGAATGATTTCCTTTCTCTTCCCTCCTCCCAACCTTTAGTACAATAGAATTAAAGGAAATGGAGATTGGTCTCAACCAACATTGTAGTAACTGCTTGGAATTGTCCGTTTGGTGGCTGCAATTGTGACAGTTTCAGATTGCCTTATGTGCAGTTGTGCAGCCCAGCCACAGAAAGGAGGCCTGGGCCCCGGACTAAAAAACTGTCTCGGTGGGATGTGCTAAAATCAGTTCCATTTTAGCCAAGCTCATGAGAAGGGCCCAGATTCTATGGGACAGGCTTCACCCAGCACCATGTCTGTCCAATACTGACCACAAACGAGAGGTCACCAGGAAGCCCCAAAGCCTTCCCATCTCCAGCACCCTTTGCAGCGACAAAGAGAACACTGCAGGGCTGGAGCAGGAACATGTGACAACTTGGATTCTACCTTTTGAAGAGCAAAGGAAATTCCAAGAAATCAAGGGTTGAAGGAGGAGAGTGGCTGAGCAAAGCAAGCAGCTGCCAGCTGTAGAAGTCAGATCATTACGGGTTAAGTGCCGCATAGGCAAAATGAAGGGTGTCCATATTTAGCACCAATTTATTAGCATAGCTAAACTGAAAATACTGAGTCACACCCCAATGCTGGGATGCAACCGCCAGCAGCTTATCAGCAAGAGAAGTGGCCAATGAAGAAGGCCACATCAAAAAGTTAGCTATGGCTAGACTGCTCCACAATTAACACACAGCAGACCCTGGTTAGGTCTGAAGGGAGGCAGCAGGGGACAGCACAAAAGGCAAGCAGATCAACACAAGATAGGCCATGGCAGCCATCCAATGGATACTGGAAGGTTTCGGGGGATGTTCTTGGTCCTGCAGGGCTATATGTGGGGTTTCTGAACAGCTTGCAGCTGCTTTGCTGGTGTTTGCAAGGGAAAAGACTCCCTGTGCTGAGAAGAAAGGCTTTAGGGTACTCTCCAGCAGAAGATCACACAGACTCCATCCGGACATAAGCAGCTGGCAATGCAACGAAGCTCAGCAGCCTAGTCTTCTCACTGGTTTCTTGAAGATTGTGCTGGTTGCCCCAAAGGCAGGCTAGGAAACGGTGTCTATGGAACATGATCATTCAGTGAAAAATTCCTAACACTGGCAACCTTTTCCTCCCCAGGTGCATGCACAGATATATGCAAAACACAGAAACATACTGCAAAAAATACAACACTGAATACATACAAAAAAAAAAAAAAACCAAAGCAAGAAGGGGAGGGGGAATATCAGACCTTGCCTAAGGCCTTGGGAAGGCACTAGTGTCGATTTGGATCACAGCCCTGATAGGATGCTCATCCTCATCCACCATCTCTCCAAGGGGCAAACAGGATGGTCCTACAGAGGCAAGATGGCTGCATTGCTTAGGCTTTAGCAACTCCTCAGCGGGTGGTGGGCATAGGGCAATAGCGACGATGAGATGAGCCACATCTTGCAGAGCAGATGCTCTCTGACCACCCCCCACCCCACCCCTGCACATTCTTTGCTCGTTCACAAAAGGAAGAGGTAAGCACATTTCAAAAGACAAAGACCTATAAGAAAGTAAGTAAAAGAACACATAGCTTCACGTCATTCAAATGAGACACAGACCACCCAAGAAAGAGCCGACACGGCAGTCACACACAGCCAAGCCCATTGTGGCAAATGACCGAGCCTACATTTTGCTGGCTGGCTGGAGCAAGGAAGCTCCAAGGCCCATTTTGGCAGGCTCCCAAGTGGTGCTTCCCCCAACGAGTAACCATGCTGGGTTCAGGAAGCAAGGGAACTGCGGAGGTGGCCTCCGAGCATTGTCCCACCTATTCACACCAGTGCACATCCACGTAGCAGAATGCAGGAAAAGAAAGCAGCAAAGCTCACACATCTGGGGACGCCCACCTAACGGAAGCCATCGCACCTCACTCGCAGCCTTCACTCGGGGGAAGATTCGCACAAGGAAAATAGGGACAGCGTGTTCCTACTTCTTGGCACGTAGGAATAGAGGCTTGAGGTGCCGCAGGCGCGTAACTCAGAACCAACAATGGGATGGGATGTTAGCAAGAAGGAATCGGAGTGTGAAGGCAGAACTGAGCTGTGGAAGGAAGGGCATGGGTGCAAACTGAGCTGTGGACACAAAGCACCTGTGCTGGTGGGAATCCGAGTGTTTTGCCCTGGTGCTGTAGCAGGAGAGCTGCCTCCGTTCTTAGTGTGCATTAAAAAAGACAATAAATATATAAAAATGGCCTGGAATTCCTGGAAAGGAGTCCCATGACGGTCCTCCTTTGAACCTCAGGAGTAAAGTAACAGCCCTTGGGAGCTGGGTGCAATGTTGCACCTGGGCAGCTTCCTTCCTACCCTCAGTTAAGCAAGTTGCCTTGCTCCTGGGCCTGCGTCAGGCTGTCTTTCCGATGGAGGTGGTGAACCCCCATCCTCTTGGGGCTGCGGTGGGGGCGGCCTGGAGGAGGAGGCTTGCTCTTGCACTCCCTGCCCTGCTCGGAGTTGCCCTCTTGGCTGGTTTCCTGGCTTCCCTGCAGCAGTGTTTCCTGCTCTTCGGCCGGGCTCCCGGACGAGTCAAGGTCTACGTAGTCTTTGTGCTTCTCTGGGGAAGAGCTGGCGGGCTCTGCCACCCCCTCTCCGCCACCCCCTTGCAGCAGCTTGTGGGCTTCGTCCTGGGAGAAGTCTGTGCCGTAGTCGGAGAAGTGGCCCCGGCGAGCGCGGGACTCGGTGCTGTCGGTGTCCGTGCTGGAGTCCCTGCTCACCGTCCAGCTGCAGCTCTGCACCGACTCCTCGCCGTCCGAGTAGGTGGAGGCGGCCCGGCCTAGCTCCTGCATGGAGCGGCTGAAACGTTTCTGGAGCTCCTGGGCCGTGTCGCGGCTGAAGGAGGTGCGGTTCACCAGCACCCGCTCCGTGGTCGGGGGAGCCTTCTCCACAAACATCCGCTGCCAGTTAGCCAGCAGGTCCTCCTCGGAGCTGGCCGAGCTGGCAAAGGTGCTGGGCACCTGCGGGGGGCTGCTGAAGGGGCTGCTCTGCGAGGAGCCGTGAGCTCGGCTCACCTTGGGGGACGGCTGGTAAGAGCAGCTGGAAGCTGAGCGCTGGCCCTCCGAGGCGGGGCTGCTGGGAAGGGTGCGCTGCCTGTCGCCGTTCTCATCCTCCCCCTGGACCAGGCTCAAGGAGATGGCTTGGCGCGTGGCATAGGTGCAGTTGGGCAGGGGGCTGTTCTTCGGGATCCGCACCTTGTCTTCCGAGAACTCAATCACCTTGCGCCCTGGGTACATGGGGTGGGGCGGGGGCGGGGTGGGGTATGGGCTCAGCTTCTCAAATGTGGGCACCTCGCCAGGGAGGCCCTCCAAGCCACTTGGAGGTTTGCAGCCCCCGTTTTGCTGCCGCACTCCCTCCGCCCCCTCGCTCTCGGGCTGGCCTGGGCTTGGGCAAGCGTCGGACGGGGCTCCACTCATGTCGACATGCACAAAGACATCCTCGGCGATGGAGCAACTGCCGCTGCTGGATTTGGCCGAGTTGAGCACCAGGGACTCTGGCTTCTCCAGGACTCTAGCGATCACCGAGGTGGGCACCACATCCGATGGAGCCAAGGTGTGAGGGGCCTCCTGGCCGGGGCCGGAGGTCTCCTGAGTGCTATGCAGGTGCTTGTTGACCATGTCTTGCAGCTCGTAGGGAAGCTACGGAGACAGGAAAAAGGACGTTATCTCGGAACCAAGAGAACCACTGAGCTAATAGGGTGGGACAGATGGATGAAGCAGTTATGTGGAAGGTGTTGTTTGCCGAGCTCTAACTTCTTGTCCTGACACCCCATGTCATTAAAAGCATCTTTCAAACCACCACCCACTTATAAATTCAAAAGATCCGTTTGTGTCCCAGTAACCAAGGGGAAAATGTGGTTCTGCCCCCCTGCCTTGGCTCTGGGCCTGACAAACAAGGCCCCTTCAGAAGAAACAGGGAGAAGCATATGCTCAAACTTGAACATTAAACAAGAGAACCTTGCTGGTGCATGTTAGGCCAGCATAATGCTATTGATTAGTGGAAAAAATTAGCTGGTGGCTGCGCTGAATTGAGTGACCAGCCCCCACTACTAGAATCTGAGGCTCCCAGGAAGCATGTAGTAATTATAGGGCACTGCCTTGGCAGCCTGCCCCAGACTAAGAATCAATTGCCATCCTGGCACTTGCCAGCTCCGGAGACTGAAGCAGCCTGACACTCCCACTGCTCCTGAAACCACCTCAAGCCCGTTGCATCAAGGAACATGGAGGTGGTCCAACTGCATCAGAACAGTGTTGTTAATGTAGAGGAGCAGCATCCCACTCCTCCCAAGGTTGAGCAGTTGCAGGACAGTGCCCTGGGCTTAGGCGTATACTCCACAGGACCTTAGATATACCTCTGCCCCATGGATTGACAGCAAGGAACTAGAAAGAGGGGCTTAGCTACACAGCCTTCTACATTTCCATGCTAAGTTCAGGCAAAGACCTCAGTCTTGCTTCATGAATGCATGCATTGTCAGGTGTATACACATTCCAGTCCTCAAGAGGCTTGAGCAACCCCATAGTCCTTAGCAAAGCACCTCTTTTTCTGTGTCCCATCACAACCAGTAATATGGACCAAGCAGGTGCAATCCTTTATAGGACCATAAGAGTGCTATGCTTAAAGGGCAAGAACATTACTTTTTCTCTTTTTTGCTGAAGTCCAAGCCTCAGTGTTTTCCAGTTTCTTGCATTACAGTTTCTGGCATTTAACATGTTGCCTACCTATACTGAGGCTTTGCAATGAGAAGAGGCACAGACTTGGTAGGACATAAATCCAGTTAAGGTAGAGGAGGTTGTATTCAACATAGCACTAAAATGAATGCTCTTTCAGCACAAGGTTACTCCTTGAGCAATGTAAACCTCCTCCCGCCTTCTTTGCCTGACTGCTACTGGTGTCCAGGAGCCTGTTTTGAGCATATAATGCATGCAAAGCACACATGGGTATAAATCTGTACAAGTATGTGCCCATCATAAGATGTGCTGAACTCTGGGATAGCTGTGAGATGATAAACTGACATGCCAAGCGGCCCTAAAGATGGGACTGGGCACTACATCACAACCGCCTTAAGAGACCTGTCTTTCTGAAGGCTAGAAACCACCCAAGGGTTGCTAGCTATCCTCCTTCCCACCTACAGAAACGCAGCTGAGGAACAATGAGAAGACAAGATGGCAAGGCATTCATTGTCCTTTGTTGTCCCCCATGGGAGTCCCTGCAGAATGAGGGAAAGCAGTTCCTCCTACACTTTCTATGTACTGGATGAGAAAGAAGCCTAGATAGAGCAAGGTCCCTCCAACCACCACCCCTTCAAGATTTCCACTCACATCGGCAAACTTGTGATTCCGAAAGTGAGACTTGTTGCACTTCAGGAGCTGCACTGCCAGGTTACAGTCCTGCCGATATCGCTCCTGTCAAGACAACATGCAGGGATTGTCAAATCACATTCAGAGATGCCCCAAGACATTTTGGGGCCTGAGGCAAAAAAGGAAAAAGAGCCCAAAAAAGTTGCTCCATGGTGATGATACCGGAGAGCTTTAATGGTACTTCAGAATCTGCCAGTTTAAAGAAAGCCAGCTCACTTAGGCTAGCAGTAGTAATGGTTCTGATTACATCACATAAAATATAATAATAATAATAATAATAATAATAATAATAATAATAATAATAATATAGCAATAGCAATAATAATCCTCTCTGCCAGCCCTGTAAAATGAGCTAGGTTCTAACTCACATTCATCTGGACAGAAGAAAATGCTGTAAGATTTGAAGCAGAGCACCCTCCCAAATCTATCCTGTATGTCTGCTAAGTTTTACAGACTTACTGAATTTCAACACACACACCCTGCTTTTATGCTATATTTCACCTCCATCCACAACCAGAGTATCTGAGTTTAAACAAGATTTAAGCTCATCTGAGTATTATTCCAATCCAAATGTTCTGGATTAAAATGGCTCATGAACTGGTCAGTAAGAGTAGTAACACACAGATCTTGCTTTCTTAAGTCAAGCAGCCTGAGCATTTAATTCTACTGAAGATGCCTCTTTGCTGTTCATCCCTCGAATTTCTTAAAATAAAACACAGGATTTTCAGTATTGAGATGCCCCAAAAATGTGGGATAATCTCACTACCATTGCACCAAAATGCATGAAGGAGAAAGAGATGCCCATTTATTGTTAAAGATAACATTCCTAGACAGTAGGTGTGCTAAGGAAACAGTTCTTCCCACCCAGCATAAGGTAACCTACATCAGGGCTTTCCAAACAGTGTGTCACAACACATTAGTGGCAGCTGCAGTGTGTAGGTGTGTCACACAAACACTCTCCGCGCTCCTCCCAGGGCTGGAAAGGGTTTAACCCCTGGTATGCTAATAAAAGTGAATTGCTGTGTCGCAAAATGATGCAAAACTGAATTAGCGTGTCGCAAAATGATGCATGTCTAAAAAGTGTGTCACCAACATGAAGTTTGGAAAGCTCTGACCTACATAGTCAGCAAAAGTTCCAACACCAACAGTTCAGGGAAAATGAAACCTCTTAGTTCATTCCCTTTCCTTGCAGTGAATTCATAATCTGGGGAAAGGAGTACTTACATTAAGCTCTTCCAGTTTATTGATGGTTGTTTTGGCATCCAATAGTTTATTAGTGAGCTCCACAATCTCCCAATCAAGAGTCTTGCGATCCATTTCGGCTTTTTTAATCTGGAGTACAGGGATATATAGGGGGTGAGTCCCATTTGTCAGCAGCAGCTGGACTTCCTCCCTGCCCAATTCCTTCAAAGAAAAAAGCCCAACCAAACTAAAAGCCAATAAACTCAGAGCCCCCCTTTTGCCCTTAAGCAAGGGAGGGAGATGGGGCTCAAACAGCACATGGAATCAGTCATTCTGCATCCTTTTGCTTGGAGGACTTAAAACACATTTACTAGTTATGAAAGCAATCTGCACTTGGAACCTTCACCGGTGCAGCTGCTCTTCATAGCTATTTGGCAAGCAGATCATGCAGAGGGTGAACACTGTCCCTTAAGCAGTCAGGGTTTGGACATGCCAACAGGGAATATTGTGACATTGGGCTTTGAAGATGCTCCCTAGTTGTGTGAAGCCTGTTGGGAGATATCCTTAGCATACCTGTAGCACATCCGTCACTTGGGTAGTCAGTTACAAAACAACAACCGCTAGTGTGGGACCTCTTTATCCAAGGGATGGATGGAAACCGTAACAACTGGAAGAGTACACAGCCCAGCTCCCATTGTGTAATGTGGTCACCTAAGCAAACTTTCTCTCCCTCAGCACAGCAATTACTAGCACTTTATCCTACAAAGGATAATGGCAATACATAATCACGCTTCTGACCCTATAGGCAGGGATCCAGCAATCTGCTTGCACCTCATTGATGGTAAAATATGGCTGTAAAACAAACTATGCACCTCCTGCAAATTCCAATAAAATCTCAGTTTTCATTTTACCAAAGAACATGCTTCTAGTCCACACAGCTGGAGGGGGGGCACCTTGGAGGCATGTGGCCAGAGTTACATACTTAAAAAAAAAAAAAGAATCATGGCAGGTTTTCTAGTGTATACAAGAGCAGCACAAATTCACTCAGTGCTTGCATCATAAGCTTCGATTCCTGCTCCCCTAATTTCACCAGGGTTTTTTTTTAACTCTTTGCAGTTCCTATCCTCCCCACCAAAAAAGAGTGGGAGAGATTCTGCAGAATTGCCAAATTTGGAAACTTGATCAAGACGTGAGAATTTTAAGCAGAGTATACAGATACAGGGCTCTGTACATGCAAGGTTTTGTGTCCCCCCCCCTAAAAAAAAGAATAAAACTTCAGAAGCAAGAAAGAATACTGGAAATTGTGTATGTTATGGAAGAGAAGCAAATGGGGGGGGGGAATCTTATTTTGCAAAAATTATTCTGTTACTTCCAGTCACAGGGAAGGGAAGAGCTCTTTGAAGGGGAAATCCAGTTCTGGAAATTCAATAGGCATTTTCTTGCTCATTTTGAAACCTATCTTCTTCGCAGACATGCAGTCAAATACCATGCATGTTTGCTCAGAAGTAAGTTATCACTGTCTCCAACTGGGCTTACATCAAATGAAGTGTGCATAAAACTGCAGCCTTAAGTAGTAACAAGAAAGCTGAGATTCTCCGGGTGCTTATTTCGCATTCAGTGTGGTGCAGTCAGAGAGTTGTAGAGTACACTGCAAAAAAGGTAGGATCCAGACAAAGTTAGTTGAACTTGGACTCCCCTGAAATCAATGGGATTTAAGTCATGGCTAACCTGTCCCATTGATTTCAATGGGCACAAAGTCCAATTAACTTTGTCTGGATCCAAGTCTCCTGCCCCCCAACCCTGTTACAGAAACTGGATTTAAAATGAATGGAACTGGAGACCCCTTGCTCCAAGAATCATGGTCCCAGCCCTCTGCCTTCCCCCAGATCCTTCATGCGATGGCTCGGGCACCAACACAAAAGAATCCTAAGGCCAAATTTCACTAGGCTCAGATAACAGATGAACTTCCTCCACACTTGCCTTTCTACAAGAAAAATGGAGGACACAAATGAGCTCAGCAGGATGCAGGCAGTCTATAAAAATGATCTGGGATGCTGATTGAATTTGTACTGAAATGAATGGCCCTGAGTGTGCACACCTCTGTGGGGCTTGTTAACTTGGTCCCTAATAGCTATAATTAAAGAGACATATTCAAGAAGTCAGGGAAGAGTTTTTCTGCTTCTCTGAAATTCAACAGAGATGAATAGGGGAATGCCACAGGGCAGAGATGGCTGAACTACCACGTCCAATTTCAGTGGCTTAAATATTAATAGGGCACGTCTTTTTGAAAAATGTCTGAAGTTCTGCAGGAATCCGTTCACAATCCACAGAGATCCCAAGTGACATGAAGTGCCTTATAATACAAGCTGGTGGCCAACATACTAATCGTTGGAGCTGCATCCAGATGACTAGAGAGGAGCACTAGTCTAGAGAGGGTCCCATGAGTTCCAGGTTTCTCTAAGCAGAGGGCATTTCTTTCCCAAGCTAGACAATAACTGAAAGTAAGACGGAGCAGCCCATGCTAGAACATGCGGGCCAGAACTGGTCGGATTTCCAAGGATAACCTTTCCCCTGCAAAACCCAAGCTGCTGGGACCCCATCTAGGACAGAAGTAGGGCTGAATAATGTGTGACCAACAATGAAACTGGACAGGCTGAGGCATGTGCAGAGGAGATAGAAAAACAACAACACACAAACGAAAAGACGCAACTGCAAAAATCCAGCTTTGACTGAGCGAGGCCTGAGAGGTGAGTGCACCCAGCATTTGCCAGCAGCAGCAGCATTGGAAAGAAAAGGAGAGAGACAGAGAGAGAAAGAGGAAAGAAAAGAAACAGCCATGAGTGTTATGAATGCACACAATACACAAATGTTGGCTCCACTCCCACAACCCCATGATGAGCTTTCCCCACCCGGATCCTACAAAAAGCAGCACATCAAATTTCCAGCACTCTGGGTTTTTGTTTTTTTGTTTTAAAAAAGCTGATGTGAGACAAAAACTACAAGTAGCTACATTGCAGAAGAACCCAAACTCTGGTGCAGGCAACACAGACGATCTAGAATGCAAAGCTCCCTCTGGGCAACTTCATGCTGAGATTCTGCCTCGAATCCTGACTTACATCCTGGTGTTACTACACTGCAATGGGAGTCAAGCCATTAGACAAGAGTGTGGCCCACCAGCTCTTCCCACTTATAGACTCAGCAGGTCAATTACCAGGGTGTGCAGCTTCTCCTCCAAATCCTGATTGGTTCTCTGTGAGGCTGTGTAACTGTTCTGCAACCTACAGACACAAGATCGCTCAGGTTACTGAAGTGACATCAGACACCCTGCAATTCAGAACTTAGGCGAGGTAGAGATATTTCAAGAAGCCGTGTACCATGGCTCCAAGTCATAGTTTCACACCTTCCAGTCCACAGATGAGCAGTTGACCTTTCCTTGTAGCAAGCCCAAGAAGTTTAAGTTGAGGGAGGGGCGATATGTTCATGGATAGAAGAGATGGAAGAAAAACAAGTCTTACCAACTTGCAGAGGACCTAGTTTTATCTAATGGGAGGGAAAGCTTTGCCAACAAGTGTCAATCCCATCACCCTTTCTGCATTTCCCATCTTCTTTTCTATCTATGAAGACCTTTACAATAATTACTGCATCCATATTCACAATGAACTTGTCACCATTATCCTTATTTCTAAGCTGAAGACAGTCAACTTGTCTATGCTCTCTGCACTCAAGAAATCAGGAGCTGAACATGGTATGAACCTAAGTCTCAGGTCCAGTTCCCTGTAGTAAACCTCCAAGGTTGCTGGGGACAGGGGAAGAATCCTCCAAACTTCTATCTATAGGTCATCACCTCAATGCCTCAACAAATTCTAGTAGTTTTGCTCACTGAAACAAAATGATGCAGCTAAAACAGATACCATGGGGGAGGATTAATGAATGCATCTTCTGACAATTGTGCCTGCCTTCCCTCTACCCCACCAGGATTAAATGCAGCATCCTTCCCTTGAGGCAGGGTGAAGCCAAATCCCTTTGCCATACTCAGCTGCTTTTAGTTTTTAGCAAAGATGAGGCAAGGCCTAATAATCTTCATCATACCTGTTTCACCTCTCAGATTGTGCCATGTGGTAGTCATAAAGATATTAACTTATCAGTCCCAGGGAACACTAAGCCAGCAAGTCATAGCATGACAAATGCTGACGGACAAATTTTGGCTTTTAAAATAATGTTTCCACCCCACTCATGGCCCCCATCCCAAGGACCCACTTAACACTAAACCATTTCCCATGCACAGAATGATTCATATGACTGTCAGCGGGGAGGGAGGGGACAAAATATATTGTGTAATGACACATTTATTGCTTCCCAAAAAAAATCTGCAAATAGCAATTCCAAGTATAGGACATACATCTCAGATTGTTAGGAAGCAATGTTTCCTTCTATCCAGCTGGTTCCCTTCTCTTACAGCACCCCAGAACTTCTTAAAGTTGACATACCTACGGAACTTGTCCTTGAATTTTTCTAGCTCCTCACGATTCTGGCCCAGCTCCATCTCCAGATAGTCTTGCCCAGACTCCAACTCCCTTTCCATTGCCTCCATTTTGTTGGTGACATAAGCCAGACGCCGACGCAGCTCCTCATTCTCATGCTGCAACAACCTAATGCAAACAAAGCAACAACATCCTGAATAAAAACTCCAAGTGCTGCAGTCTTCCATACAGTTGTACCTGGGATGTCGAACACCTTGGCTCCCAAACAAATCGGCTCCCAAACGATCGAACCCTGGAAATGAGTGTTCCGGTTTTCAAAGTTCTTTTGGAACCTGACGGGGCTTCCGTGGCTTTTGATTGGCTGCAGGAGCTTCCTGCAGTCAATCAGAAGCTGCGCTTTGGTTTCTGAACGTTTTGGAAGTCGAACGGACTTCCGGAACGGATTCCATTCCATGGTATGATTGTACAACACTTACAGCCTCACTTTTGAAAGAGGGCTGCAGCAAGACGCCCTCAGACAGTTTTGCCAACCCTTTCCTTTTTCTCTTCAAGTGCAAAGCGGCACACAGGACATGAAAAGACATCTGGAGAAAATGACTGCATTGTGAAAAAATCTCGGGCTGAGTTTACAGATCTTCCCTGCCCCCAGCAACCATTCACCACAAGAGAGGAAATAAAGCCCAGGTTTCCAACCTAATAATAATAATAATTTAAAAACCCCATTTGCAAACCTCCATTTCATAGAGCTGAGGCATGCTCAGCACTAGACCCAGAGCAACTTCAAATGCATGAATGAGCAAAAAAAACAAAAAAACCAGTTTATTTACTCTTAAGTTTTTGTGTACAACAAGGAATTACAGTACATTTTACTACAGAAAAAAAGGTTTTCAGGTATCCTCCTAAGCCAGGCATAGGCAACCTTCGGCCCTCCAGATGTTTTGGCCTACAACTCCCATGATCCCTAGCTAACATGACCAGTGGTTAGGGATGATGGGAATTGTAGTTCAATACATCTGGAGGGCCGAAGGTTGCCTATGCCTGTCCTAAGCTCTACTGGATTCCTGCCAGTGCCTTCGAGTTCCAGGAGGAGAACTCTGGAGGCATATCTGCACACCAGGAAGAAGAGGATCAGCAGAGATTGGGAAAGATGTGTAATAAGGTGCATTCTGGTGGTCAGGAATAGCAAGGGTGTTCTAGGGAAGCCTTTTCTGGATCTTGCGCCACTAAATTCTGTTTATGAGTAGCAAGCCGCTTTGAGCAGAGGCCTGAGCACATATGGGAATCTGCTGTAGATAGGAAAAGGTCATGTCAGTTGATCATATTGCCACCAGAGCAGAGATAGAGAGACTTATTCTCAGTAGCCTGCCACTCATCCATGCCAGCAGTGTCTCAGTTTACAGTATCTGTACTAAACACAGTAGCCAGATGGGGTTGTGCCGTTTAGGTGTCCTCCACTGGAAGATGAGACTCACTCAATAATTTACGTGCTGCCATGAAACATCTAGCAAGGATGCAGGGAGGCAAGTCAGTCGACATCGGCCCATCTCCACCCTCACAGAGGAAAAGTGACCCAGTTTCCAAGCAAGTGAGTGGAATCAGTCTATGGAGGAAGATACAGCCTATGTTTGCATAACGGCTCACTGGCACAGAAGTGTTCTGCTGCCCTATCCGTACAGCTGCTTGCATGCACAAAGTCTCCCAACAGTTCTGCTACTACTGTATTGGGTTTGTTCTTCACTGATTTAAGAGAAGTCCCCCAAAAATGCTGCCTCCTGCAGATATTTTTACACATCCGACTTTCATAGTGAGAGAGACTGCACAAAGGACATATCCCAAGCGCAGCAGATCACATTCAAATAATAGCGCTTAAAACGTGTTTTCAAGAAATTAAAATAGATGCCTGCTGTTGGAATGAATGGTTGCCTATCCACTCTTCCTGCTGGAACAGCAAGCTGAAAACCTAATGTAAAGTTTGGACCCTTTGTTTGTGCTTGTACAGCTGGGTCTCCACCTACACTAGCTTTGGCATCTATGCCTGAGGCAGCTATATCAGTTCTGGGACCGTCGTTTCAGCCACTGCACCATCAAGCTTGTGAAATAACGCTTCCTGATGGGCACAGAGCAGGAGGAGAGAACCTCTGGTCTGCAAATTATCACCATCATCAAATTTATTACCAGGGCGGGTTGCAAAAATTTGAATTTCAGTATTAAAAACCATTAAAACAAATTTCAGTCACAATAATAGGGTGGGTCCTGAGTATCTCAGGTGCCAAAGGCCAGGGTAAACCTGACCTGCCAGGTAACACCTTCTGGTCCTGAAACCAAACCCACCTTCTCCAAACGTGACATAATACGTGATGGCAGGTAGGGTGGGTAGAAACATGGCTGTAGAATGCAGGTTTAAATTTTAGCTGATATGTGTTTAATCCCACTTGGACAGTATCTCTCCCACCACAAGGGCCAGCTTTGACAGGTGGGCAGGACCACCCCCTATCAATCACCTGGTGTCACTATGACACCAGATGATTGACAGTTAGGTGGTTCCACCCACCTACCAAGCTTGGCCCATCAGGCTGGGGGAAGATGAAGATCTGGCCCATCAAATTCAAAAGGCCCCAGCCCTGGTGTAGAGCCTTAAAGGAAGGGAAAGCCGTCACATAAGTTCAGAGAATGAACATAAATGTAGTAGCCTGGAAAATAAAGATTTGCATAATGAAAGCGACGAGGATACTTACCTCATCCTTTCTGCATCCGTCAAGGGCTCCTGTGCAAAAAAAAAAAAAAAAGAAAACAGAAGCAAGAATCTCACTGAAAAATATGGGCAAGTTTTCAGAGTGGCAAACTGAACTATACAAGTGCCAGATGGAAATAACCCACAACACCCTCCAATTCTAATACAAAGAGCTCTGGCCAACCACACCCAGCTGGGATTAATTTTATTTATTTATTATTTATTGAATTTATATGCCACCCTATACCCGGAGGTCTCATGGCGGTTAAGTTTCAATCCTGCACTATACCAGCCTAAATTACCTCAGTCACTAGATAGCTTTAAATTGACAGCATTACAGTGTTCACTATGCAAACCGAAGACCTGCTCTGTGGTGAATATGATCCTTCGTTAATGAACAGACCGAGGGAGTTACTCCCAGCCACTTGTTTTTTTCTCTTTTATTGCCCATGAGTATCCACACGGCATTTAGGATGCCCACAGGCCAGCAAATACCGTATACTGTCCTGTACTCTATATTGCTCAGGCCACCATACACGTAAGTAAAGTACCACACAAATGAGACCGCTACCAACAATCTTAAAACAATCCCCATTGTATAGGAAGACACTTTGAGTTACATGCCATTGTATTATTTTTAATTATTTCTTACATTTCCTGGCCCCCTCCCCACCAGCTGTTCCTCCAAGGAGCTCAGGGGAGCATGCAGGGCGTCTCCCCCAGCCCCCAATTCATCCTCAGAAAAATGCCTTTCAGGTAGGTTAGGCCTAGAGAGTGTTAGGAGTCAAAGGTCATTCTGTGAGCTTCGTGCCTCTGTAGGAATTTGAACTCCGGTCTTCCCAGACCTAATCAAACACTACACCATATGGACTTAATATCCCTAAACAATATTGACTGACACATACTGCCAATTTCAGATTTTGGTGAGGACCCTTGGGCAAGACACCCTCAGCAAACTGAAACTGCTTGCTTCCATTCATTTTATTTTTGTTGCTAGCACCTGCTCATCTACCAGACAGTGTTTGTCCTGGTTGATGCTACTGTTTGCTTGCTCACTGGGCCTCTGGGTCCAGGGGGCTTTCAATGGTGGGCCCCTTGCTAGGGCAAAGGACCTTGGCTGGTGCCCAACCATGCCAGCATATGACAGTGGTTCTGAACTTACTGACTCTAGCAAGATTTGCCCTATCAGATTACACAGTATGGGGCAACTGGCAATCTCCCAGCATATAATGTCTGATAAAAGAGGGCAGGAGAGAGATCTGGGCAAAGACAAAACACATTTTCATTAGGGTACACTCAGCTTAAGAACCTCTTTCCGTGATGGATGGAAGTGAGTGGCAGTGTTGCTCCAGAACTACGACTCATACAAAGGTGCCTGAGGAATTTACCAGGCAGTTTAGCAAAACAGGTAAGCTGCCACAAACACATATACTGGCACTCGACAGGTAAGCATCCCCAAAGAAGCATACACAGGGCAACCTGGATGCCATAAGGAAGGAAGAAAAATCAATGGGCTTCTCAGAAAGCGTGACGTATTCGGTATTCAAGCACGTGGGCTCAGTTTCCGATTTTAAGGATCGACACAAGTGGGGAATGAGCTAATAAGAAACATGTTGGGTGGGTAATATTTGGGGATAAAACCCCTTTGGTCAAATCTCACGGAAACTTAAGGAGATCTGCCATCTCGGTGCTCTAAGTTACGACAGACAAAACTTGGAAGACAAACATCTGTCCCTCACTCCCTCTTCACTAAGTACCTACCTTGTTTAGTGCTAAGCTGAAGGAAGGGGAGGCTCTGGGTGAGGCACTGCCCTCCTCCTGGCTCCAACGTGAGGGAGGGGAGAAGGACCCTTTTCCTGAGTAGCTCGGCTCCAGCACTGGCCTCGGGCTAGTTCTGCAACCCAGGGGCTGTAGCCACACGAGCCGCGGTGGGTATTCACTCTGGTCTCGCCCTTCGTCCCTCCCTCCCTCCTGACCCAGCGTCTTCCACGGAGGCAGGTGCTGCTGCTCACAAGACACCCTTGCCAAGCCCAGCTCTGCCAGGTGCTGCAGCTGATACTGACACAGATCCACCACCCGCTTCTCCATGGAGAGGAACTTCTCCTTGCTGTCCGTCCTCACCAAGACGGGCTTCCTCCTTAGCCTGGAAGCCCTCTCCATCTCCTCTGGCAGCTTCTTACGGCAAGGTACCACATCGAGACCCTCGCGCCTCCGCTCTGCCTTCCTCCTAGTGAGCCGAGGGCTTTTCTCAGCGGTCCGCCTGGTGCCTTCAGGCTGGCTCTCCTTCTGCCCTTCTGGTGTGGAGCACCTGGGAGAACTGGGGGAGTCCTGGCTCCCTTCTCCTGCTCTGCCCTCCCCCAAGGAGTGCAAGTGGACAGGGCTCAGCACCCGGTGGGTGATCTCGTCCAGGAACTTGGAGAACTGGATCTTCTCCTCCGTGATCTTCTCTTTCCGCCTGACAGAGTCGGAGCAGCTCCCACTGTTGTGCTCGGATCCGCGCTTGTCCTGCCTGCTGAGGCACAGCTGAGGGTCGCTGTACTTCCGCGAGCGGCGGCCACGGGCCAGGGTCTCCACCGAGCGAGATTTGCGCAGGCTCTCAGGCCGCACTTCCAGCATGTCTGTCTGCTTCAAGATGCCCTTGAGGGGCAGGTGGGTTGATGGGACATGGAACTTCCTAGGTGCTAAGATCTCAGCGGGCTCTTTGAACATGAGGGAGCGTTCCAGGCTTCTACTCTTGAAGGAGCAAGTCGGCCTCCGGCCTTCGTCCCCAGAAACCACTACTGTCTCTACACTTCGACTCATGAACTTACTGAGCCGCCCGCGGCTAGGGTGCCGACAGTGCCTCACACTCCGCCTTCCCGTTTTCCCGTTGTGAAGCAGCACAGGCGACAGAGTCCGGCTCTTCAGGTTCAGCTCTGCTCGGCACCCTGCTAGCTCCTTGTCGCTGCTCGACTCCAGAGACCAGGAAGAAAAGTTAACGTTGCAAACCTCATACCCATCCACCTGCTGTTTGAGCTGGCCTGCCTTGGGGTAACTAAACCCCTTCGGCTGACGAAGTGGGACCAGGCCCTTAGCTGCCCGGCTTTCAGTTACCTGACTCTGCTCCGCCAAAATCACACCATCTTGGTCGTCGCGCAGGATGGGCAGCTCGTGCCGGATCTCGCGGTGCTGCGGGGGAGCCTTGCGGTAAGGCTTCTTGGAAGGTGCCGTGCTCGTCATTGTCCCCTCGCTTGACTTGCACAATAGGTCACCTGCCGAGAGCAGAAATTGCAGAGGAGAGAGAGAGTCACATATGCCCCATAAAGCCCAGATACGTTCCCAAGAAAGCAGTCAGATATCCTGTGTCCCACAGCAGCCAAACATCCAGAGAACAGAGGAAAGAGGCAGGCCAGAGCCTTGGAAAGCAGCTGTAGTAAAAAAGGAGGGAAGAAGAAAAAGCACAGCTGCGTCCTCCCAGCCAGCAAGAGCAGAGGATTGGCTCATCCTCTCTCTCTCAGTGTGTGTTATGCACATACACACACTAACATACAGTGTGTGTCCAGATTATATATAGCAAACGAGAACAGGCCTCAGAGCGGCATATTGATTGGGCTCTTTAGGAAAGGCCGTTTCCGATATGGAAACTGAAAACCTTGCAGGCGGTAGTGACAGGCCAGGCAGGAGCTATTGATCTTGTGCTGTCGCTGCCAAGAGGGACTACATGGGAGAGAACGCCAGGCATTAAGCATGCCGACAGGCTGGAGGAATTATGTGCTTGTTTTAGTTAAAGCCAAATTACTCCCAAGTGTGTCAGGGATAAAATGGCAGAGAGAGGCACTTTCGCTGCCACTCTCTCTAAGGGCAAAGCTTGGAGGCACTTCTAGGCTAGAAGGAACCCTGCTAAAAGCTGCTGAGCTATACTGCTGCACCAGGGCTTAACAACACAGGCCTACATTCTGTAAAAGATATGAGCCATGAACAGCACCTACCTGTGTCAGGTTCCAGGACAGCATTCGCCAGAGGCAGCATGCAATTTATAATTGGGGGGGGGGGGTCAGGACTGATGCAAATGTTCCTGAAAGCACAGACAAGAGGCCTCTGCCTTCTGCTGTGTAGGTAAAAAAATAAGTAGCCAAGGGCAGCGATCATGCTGCTGCCAGCCAAGACCCTTGTCAACAAATACAAGTCAAGTGTCCAAAACCCTTCCAGAAATCAGGCAGCCAGGCTTGACAGAAGCTTGGCCATGAAATCCTTCTATGGTATACAAGGGAGCTGGAATCAAACTGCCTTCCTCGGGCCTTTCCGTCCTCACAACCCCTGCAAAGTTCACAAACCATGTGGCCCACAAACAGCATTTTCCGAGGTAGCTAAAAGGATACAGGGAACGTTGCTCTGTGAAATCTCATCAACTAGAACGCCCTTGTCTACAGACAAGGACTGCATGCAGAACTTGCCTGTGCTGGATTCGGCACAGTTCTTGGCTTGCTTCCGTTTCTAAGTACTACGCTAGAATGATGTAACAGCATCAAGTACTTCTACTACTGACATATATCAAGGGGGAAACAGCAGGCTTGGCATTGCAGGAAAGTGACAAGAAGCACATGCTCACAACAAAGGTCAGTCAGGGCAGAAAAGGTGAGGCCTGCTAAAGGAGCAGGAAGCACAGACATGGCCAGGGAATGCTTTGCTGAAGGCACCTTCATGTCAAGCAAGTGGTTTCTTGTCCATTTCCTCCTCCTCCACAAGGAATGCATTTCCTTCAGCCAATGTGCAATAAAAAAAACCCAACATCATAGGTCAGGCGTCGGCAAGGTTATCTGGCCATGGGCCAGATCAAGCCCACGGAGAGCGTCCGTAGGCCGGACATGCACAGAGCGATACCAGAAATCGTGTCTGCACATGTGCATGACACCGGACACGCTCAGCGCGATGCTGGAAATCACGTCTGCGCATGTCCGTGACGCCAGAAATCACATCTGCGCAGATGCGATTTTCGGCATCTGGACATGCGCAGACGCGATTTATGGCATCTCGCTGCGCGTGTCCAGCGCCACGGACATGCACAGACGCAAATTCTGGCACCGCTCAGCAAGTCCCCACGCTGCGCTGTGCTTGTCGAGTGGGCGGCTCAGTTGGCGGGCGACTCGTGGGCCGGTAAAACGGCCTTCGTGGGCCGCATCCGGCCCACAGGCCGGAGGTTGCTGACCTCTGTCATAGGTTTTGCAGCCCTCAAGAGTCAGCCTATTGTAATGCCTGCTTAGAGCAGAGCAAGAGGTAAACGAAGACAAAGAAACAAACACAGGTTCTCTGTGGCATTTTGCTCTGTAAAGCCACTGGGTTCTTATCAAGTCAATAACAATTTGGGTAAAGAAGGCACAGTACCTTTGTGCTTAAACTGCCTGGAACTGTCCCATTACTCCCATGGTTCCCTCCAACATTCCATTACACACAAGTCAAAACATATCTGTACAGCTGGAGGTAAATGAAGGGCACCTACAATACCAATGACAATATTTTGCAGGCACATCATCTTCCAGACAGCAGCAGTCAAAGGTTCTGTGAGGCCTCTAGTAACCTGATGACTCATGGGTGAAAGTGTGTGCCTTTTGCTACCTCCTCCCCAGTACTGAACCAACTGAATTAAAACATGCTACCCTGCTAATCAAAGAAGGTTGTAAAAACTATCCATTAATTAAATCATAAAAGCAAGCACAAAAATGAGCAAAGATAACCGGTTGCAAATTTAACATGTCCTAGAATATTCTTGAAAACCAGGTTAAACAGAAATGACTTACAGTTTTCTTTATTAAAAAAACAACCAACAAGGGTGGCCATTTAAGAGCCCTCCTGGAAATAACATTCTATAATAATCTGGGGTCAGTCTTGAGAAGGGCTTCCTCAGCGCTCCACATTTCTCATTGTAGGAAGAACCATAGTTCAGTAGTAGCTATGCTTTTGCATGCAGAAGGTCCCAGGCTGAATCATCTCCAGGTAAATGGATCAGAGAGCAGATGACACGAAAGGCCTCCAAGTGAGACCCTGGGGAGCCTCAACAAATAGGCTAAACTGGACTAGGTGGGTAAGTCGTGACCAGATATATGACGGCTTGTTATGTACATCTCGTTCATAAAGGGGATTGGGTAAGGCCTCTTTGGCCGACTCTCACTGAAGGAAGGTCAAATGTGGAGCAGTGCAATCCCCACAGCTAAGCCTATAACAGATGTGCTGAAGAACTTACCAGCCTGGATTCAGATTTGAAGCCTCATGAAGAAGGCACTCAACCCAACAACCTAAAAAGTGAGCAAAACAAAGACGGTTTACTATGGAGCTCAGCTCCTCCTCTCTTTTCCAGCTCAAGGAATAAACACTTATGTCAGTCCCCACCCAAAATACGCCCAATCTGTAGGATCACAGGTCAGGTGGGGGTGGGGGGAATAGCTGCAAATACCTAAAGCTCAAAACTGTCAACAAAACATTCTGGTAGAGCACATTTCCCCACGTACACCAAAGGGTAATACTGAGTACAGTTATACCTTAGTTTTCAAACAGCTTAGTCCTCGAACACTTTGGCTCCCGAATGTCGCAAACCCGGAAGTGAGTGTTCCGGTTTGTGAACTATTTTTGGAGCTTCCTGCAGCCAATTGGAAGCCATGCCTTGGTTTCCAAATGTTTTGGAAGTCAAACAGACTTCCGGAACGGATTCCGTTCGAGAACTGAGGTACGACTTTATTTTGATTTTACAACTATTTGCTGCTGCACTGATCCATCAGAAAACAGGAGTTCAAGTACTGATTTATAAAAGGCCCAGGAGTCAAAATGAAGGTGGGCAGCAGATTCTCATGAAACAGACTACACAATCCACTATTTCTGAAAGGAACTGTAAGATGTATTGGGGGGGGGGGATGCTTTTGAAATCTGTACCAACTATTTGCTGGCCCTCTTAAGAGAATGTTCCTCACCTTCTTTACCACAGATCATCTCTCCCATGCCTAGCTCTCATAGCAAAAGGAGCCTAAAATGTACAGGTAGGGAATATATGCAACCAGATGCCCCACAAGGTCAGGGCACTATGAACAGTGGGGTGTAACAACAGGTCGGAGAATAGGATTCTGGCCAGCTATTTCCACTCAAGCACTCACACCATCTGGTGGGGTTGCATTGCTGAATGCCAGCTACTTTCCTCTATCAAGGACACCCAACCTTGGAGTTGGGGTTACGTTATGTGTACAAAAACTCCACACCCTAAGTCAGAGCCATAAACAAAGTTAGTGGAACAGGAAGCCAGGAGGGCCTGTGCTGGGCAAGAGAGCTGCTGAAACAAGTCTTTGAGATGCCCTAGGATTGGCCCTGCCCCAACAAGCTTGTTGGCCCCTTTCCTTACTACAGTGTTTTCTTCGGGCCTCAACTAGCACAGAACAAACAATCTCACAATAGCATAGCTATTCTGTTCCAAGGCCACAGAGCAATAACTAAATCTACACTTCTCCAAGTCCAACAATACAGGAACGCAGCATGGTTCCTGTGAATAGACTTGTGGGGGTGGGGAGAGGCTTTCCAAGAGGGCTCAGCATATTCTCCAATTCCACGCAAACACAGAAACATGACAATTATTTTCATCAGGTGCAAAATTCAGCAGCCTGAGAATCTCGCTTTTTTATTTTAAAAGCTGCAAGATCCTAGTTTTTCAAATGCATAAAATATATTATACATGTATCTGTACACACATGCACAACTATACAGAGGACATATAAATAAACATGGTGGTTTGTTGCTAATTAAAAAGTACAAAATGCAACCCAAAAGTTTACACAGTAAAACAAGTTACAAACAATGTAAAGCAGCAGAAAAGAAATGGTCTACTGTATTGTCTGGGAAGGCAAGCACAAGAACAATTGTCAGGGTCAGGTAACTTTCTGTTGGGTTCAGGCTTTTCCCTCCACAAGGATGGTGGGCCTATTGGGATGGTCTGCCCATGGAGACTAAGAGAATCCTTTGGGGGCTTCCTAGTGGCACGGCTGGAGCACCTGTTGAAACCTTAGTCGCTCTGTGGAATGCAGATGTGGCTCAGATAATCGACACAATTACTCCTATGCATGTGGCAAGCTAAATAGGTCCCACTCAGTACCTGGATTTACCAGGCAGTTGGGACAGTGAAGCGGCTAGGGAGATGGCACTGAAAAACTTGCAGTGATCATAAAATACATCAAGAGCTCACAAGTCTACTCTGTGGTGGAGTGAGGGCAGTGGAGCTTCTCCAGATAGTATTCAAAACATGGACCAGGTTGCTATGCACCTTGGCAAGAAGGTTGCTTGCATGCCTCCCACTTAAACATCACCAGTGTTGCAGTTCAATCAATGAACATGCCCAGCATGCGGTCTGGTCCTTTCTCGTTAAGATATTTCAATAACTGGCCTGTGAATGCAAGTAAGGCACCTGCTGGGGTATCAACTATCATCTGTGTACTCAATCTTCCCCCTTATGGCTTATAAAAGCTAGCAGAGAGGAGTTTACCTACAAGTTCAGAGGTTCTGTTGGATATTGAATCAGGTGGTTGTAAAGCTTAAAGAAGCCTTCCCTAAACCCCAAGGATTGCAACAAATATCAGGAAGTCACATGCATCCCTTTCCCGGGCAAAGTGCTCAACCCGCTGATTGCTGCACAACTCCAGGCTCTTTTGGATGGGACTTACTAGATAGATCGATTTCAGCCCCACTTATAGCTAAGAAACTGCCTTGATCACCCAGATGGATGGCCCTGATGAGAAAAAAACAAGTAATGCAACTCTGAAATTTTCCTGAATATCTCAGTGATTTTCAAAGCCATCTGTTGTGGTATCCTTATAGACAGGCATGTCAACTGAATGATGGGGACACTTCCTTGTTCTTGGTCCTGTTCCTATTTGGAGGGTCAGATTACAGAAGGTGGTCCTGGAGGACTATTGCTTAGTCCCATTGTTGGAATGATATCTTACCACCATGCTCTTCAACATTTAGATGAAAGCACAGGTCATCTGGAGATGGAGTGTGGTGCTGCCAATATGGTGGCATATTGCTTGATTTCTCCTTTTCGACTGGTTCAGGAAAGGCAGTAGAGATTCTGAATTGGGGTCTGAGATCAGTGACGGACTGGATGAGGGCCAACAAAACAAAGTTCCAACCCTAACAGAATGGGGGAGGGCATTCTACTAAGTTCTACTCAGAGCAAACTCATTGAAATTAATGAACATGGCTAAGCTAGGCCTATTCATTTCAATGGGTGTACTGTGAATAAAACTTAGTTGAATAGCACCCAAAGTGCCTTCTGAGACTTCATGGAAACACCAGTTAATTAAAAATAAACCACTAGGTTGCTAAAAAGGACCAGCTTTAGAGGCAAATTCATGCTCATTTTTTAAAAATGGTTTTACTCACTATAGGCCCATTTCTGAACACAATTTTACATTGTGTGCACTTATCTTTCAAGCCTTTGATGCCTTATGGTCCAGCCACCTCAAGGATAGTCCCCCCCATATATGTCCATGTGTTAAAATCTTTGTTAGATGTTCATAATTGGATGCTCCTGTCTTCTGAAATTAGGTAGGTGAGCACCACAGAGAGAGCCATTTTGGTTATAGCAGCCTGGTTTTGAAACCTTTTTCCCTAGAGAGACTCTTGTGTTGTTCTGATACCAGGCAAAAGCCCTTTTATTTCCTGTGCATTTTTAAAACCGAGGATAATATCCAACCAAGAGCCCGGTACATGTGAACGGCATTTTGTCATCCTTGGCTAGCTTGCCTCATCTACAAGAGACATTGTCTGCTAGAGTAGAACATGCATTGATTCCCACGTGCTTCTCCTATGTCCTGCTGGGTTCTAGAGTATAATATACACGTCCCCTGCTCAGCTCCCTTCCTCCTGCCCATCACACATCACAAAATACCCAGGGTACCACTGCACAACCCCTTGCAGACATTCCACAAATAGGCCTCTGATAGAATAAGGGACTTACAGACCCAAAGTGATGTCCTGTCCAAACATGTTCGTCCTCCCGGCTCTGAGTCTGCGGTATCCGCACCGCATCCAACAGCATCTGGGCAACGGCTCCTGAAACCGGAGAAAGGGAACTTTGTGAGAGTTACCAATCGGCTTGAAACACAGGAACACACAAAGAAAACCACAGTACAGGCAAGAACGCAGAGTATTCTAACTAGGTTTTCTATGAGAATCAAGCCACAATTTCACAGCATACTGGAAAGGCCTTTAAAACTATCCCCCTAAAAAAAAAAAAAGGACAGGAATATTCAACTGCTTGGTGTACTTATTGAATAGGCATTTATTCTGAAGTAGAAGATTGCCACGAATTATGCAGATACATTCATTATTCCACCTCAGTCACAACGGCCCAACCTAATTTGATGTGAAACAGAGGAGAGATTTTCTGTGTGGGGTGTCCCTCACTCGGCCACAGAGAGGCTTGGATGCTGTTAACAGCTCAGTGAGCAGCAAGCCAATACAATCTGCAATTCGGTATTCCACCCGGTTTTGAGAAGTAATCTTATCTAAGGACAACTAGAGTAACTGGAGAATAGCAGCTTCCTGGCAGAAACGGGTTTTTAAACTTTAAAGCCACAGTCAAGTGACATCAATGGACAGTTTACAGTTAGCTTCATAATGGTAAAAAGAAAAAGTAGCTTGGTTTTTTTTAAAAAACTTGGTCTCTATTGCTTATAAGGAAGCCACATTCATGGGAAACCTCAACACTTTTAAGTTGCGTTATTTTCTGGTTTAGTCGTATCGTACAATGCTTCTAAGTCATGCTATCAGGGATCACGTGAAGTAGCCAATCTCCCACAGCTTTTCCCCTTCTAGTTCACTAGCATAGTCACAGCTTACCCATGTTAATTAAAAACATCATAATTTCTACAAAATTAGTTCTCATATTTATGCCAAAACACCAATGGAATTTTAACTACAAATTGGATTTAGTTCAGTCAACTCACAGGCCTTGTTCGCTCAACATTGTCTGATAACTATTTTTTTAGAAAATTAATGGAGCCTTCGGAATATTTGGCTAGGAAAACTTGGCATTAAAACGAATGGAGGAAGAAACTAGAAAAAAACAAACCACATTCCCCAAACTGCCCACTTTTCTCTTCTGTTCAAAACACACATACATGCACTTCCATTCTTAAACAAACTCATCAATTATTCCATGAACTGAGGATTATTGTCTTCCATTTGTTCACCACCTTCTATCCTAAGCCTTTTATAAAATTTATCAACAACACACAATCACTGTTCCCAATACCACTCAGCTGCCACCAAAACACAAGCAGATTCATTATGTTGCTGCACAGCTGCGGAGAAAAAAACAGGTTACAACAGGAAGCTGAAGATTTAGATAATCAGGTTTCCAAAGAAGCATGGAGCAGTTTTTGCTGTTGTTTTTCTGAGAGCTTTAATTATGGCCAGTTCAGAGAGTAGAAGCTCAATTTCCTCACCTTTCCAATACTAATTTCATAATACAAATGTTACGGCTGAGCATGCCTAACAATTCTCATACCACTGGAAAACGAGATGAAGCAACTTAACGGATACTTTAAAGGACTGAGGTTGAAAATCCAACCCCTAAGCATTATTTTGGTTGTTATTCCTGCCTTCAGCAGTAAGTATCCTGTACTGTAGCAAAGTTATTTCTACAAATCTAAAGAGAGTGAACCTTCATTATTTTGTACATTATTTTGTTTCCTAGAACCAATGTAGAGAGACTCTATTAAAAACTTTGACAAGCTAAGTAAATGTTGGGACAGTTAACAAATGCCATGCAGTTGTATGCTACTTTCCCCTGGCTTTTCTATTTATTCAATGAAACACAGACTTTGAGGCTGTTGTTGGGAGTGGAATACAAGCTTTTAACTCTTCCCAGGGTAGACAAATGGCAGGGGAAATGTTGCTTTCCTACGGGGAGGGGGCTGGGGAGGAAGTTCCATGGTCCTGATGATGGTTTCCAAAGTTACTTTTCTGTGGAGAAGAGACAAAAAGTCAGGGGAATGAAACACACAACTGAATTTAATATATAGTCCAGCACTACGCCAACAGTTTGTGCCTTGTTAAATGACTGCAGTGAAGCAAATCTGTCCAGGAGAGGGAGCTTTAGCTCTAGCCAGAGAACGGTAGTGTTGTCACAGGGATTCTCGCAAACTTATATTTTTTTATTAGATGAATCCTTCGCCTCTCTTTTATTTATAAGCCTGCTTAAAATAGTGTGCAGCTCCATCGGCTCCTTCCACTGTCAATCACCACAAAAAAGTAGAGTGGGGAGGAGGCTAGAGTACAAACGGGTACCACATTCTACTTATGAGTGGCTACTAACCGCAATGGATACGTTCTGCCTCCATTGAACAAGATCATATGACTCTGACCGCCGTTTTCTGGGACTCACAAATGCCGAGAGTGCTGCCGCGTGCCAGTCCTGCTTGCAGGCTTCCCACAGGCGACGGGCTGGCCACTGCGAGAACAGGATGTCGGACTAGATGGGCCTTGATCCAGAAAGACTTATTATGTTCTTACAAGGGACAAGCCAGAACGAGTCGAGGTTGCACTGCAGAAGACAAACCTGGCTTTTCAACCCTAAAAGTCTTGTCTACAACCCTTACAATTCCAGACCACTCCATCAGGTGTTATCTTAGGAGCATCCCGCACACAGCTCTGGACGAAGAACATGACAGAGCTTTAGAATAAAAGTGCAGCTTGCACTATATTGAGTAATGGCTGTGTAGCAAGTCTTCATATCCTCACATAAAAGTAAAGGTAAAGGGACCCCTGACCATTAGGTCCAGTCACGGACGACTCTGGGGTTGTGGCACTCATCTCACTTTACTGGCCGAGGGAGCCGGCGTACAGCTTCTGGGTCATGTGGCCAGCATGACTAAGCCACTTCTGGCAGACCAGAGCAGCGCACGAAAATGTCATTTACCTTCCCGCCGGAGCGGTACCTATTTATCTACTTGCACTTTGATGTGCTTACGAACTGCTAGGTGGTCAGGAGCTGGGACTGAGCAACGGGAGCTCACCCCGTCGCGGGGATTCGAACCACTAACCTTCTGATCGGCAAGCCCTAGGCTCTGTGGTTTAGACCACAGCGCCACCCCTACCATTAAAGCTCAAAAGCTCACAAATTGCAATGTGAACATTAGATGGCTCTAAAAGAAAGTATTACTTGCGGTCTCTGTTGCGATCCACCACCATAAGCTCCTGCCAATGGGAACGGGTGAGCTCTTCTAACCTTATGCTATTAACAATCCATTATGTGCACTTTTAAAATACCCTTTGGGAATGGGATGTGTCCAGGGAGGTCAAAGAGATTGGAAGAAAATAATTGGTAGTGCTTTTGCAGATCAAGGAAACCTCTGACCACAAGGACTTTTCTAAGCAGCGGTTTTTCACACACCAGGCAAAGTATTGTAGCTCGCAGCTGGGAATATGGGAAGCACCCATTGAAAAGCAGTTTCCATGAAACTCTTTCCCCCACAGTTCAAAGAACAACACGCCAAAATATGGGCATTCAATCACAGGCAAGATCTTCAATTATAAAGGTATTAAATCATCTGTACTTGGAGAGAGCACACTCAACCAGGAAGAAAGCATCCTAGTCAACCTTTCCTTCCAGAACAGCACCACATACACACTGATGTGAGCTACCTCTGTTGTGTAGACTGGCAGGAACAGGCAAATGCCAGGCACGCCACACATTTGGACCAAAGGTATCCAAGGCTGCTCTCCTGAGAGCAGAAGTAAGATGAGTCCCAATTTCCCCTTCAGTTCAGATGGTACAGTCCGATAGCTCAAGCAACTAATCCAGCCATCAGGGATCCAACCAGTAACACACAGGAGTGGACCCACCTCAACTGACCTTAACTGGAGTTGAATTGAGCACAAGTTAGTACATTTGAAGGGAACAGGCAACAGTTATGGTAGGCTTTTAGGTGCTGCTGCTGGTAAGATAAGCTCCTAAAGCAACTGTCTCTCCCTGCTGAGTTCCTCAGTTACCATGGATGTGGATTTTTTTTTCATTGCTTAACATAAAATCAACTCTTCTGCTTTCATAAGTACGGAGAAGAAGTCTAAACCTTAAAACACCGTCTGCAAACACAACCCAGGCCCCTCCTACCTGCGTGCCTGCGGGCCACCAGGTGTGGCCAAGAATGGCACAAGCTACGCACTAAACACACCTTTGATGTGGAGCTGAAAGCATGTAGCCGCAGGGCATGAACAGCACGCCGCCTGCCGCCAGGCTGACTCTATGCGCAGGAATGCAGGCTGAAACCACAGGCCAAGAAAGACAAACACACTGCATTCCACGCAAAGCAGAGAACAAAAACAAGCAGCCAAGCCCACGTGGCCTCCGCAGTCCCTCCAACTATGCCAGCTACAGACCTCCACCACTGCCTCAGCCGTGAACCCGGACAGAGGAGTACTACCAAGTGCACTGAAGCAAACAAAATAGGATGAGAAGGGGAATTCATAAGGATAGCTTTCGTGTGTGTGTGTGTGTGTGTGTGTGTGTGTAGACTGGGCTAACCAGGAAGCAGCTAGATACTTCTAGCCAAGAACGGTTTTAAGAAATATGTAAGAAGCTTCTCCCTTCCTCCCTGCCAACCCAGCTTTTGCTCAAAACAGCCAGTATTCAACCATCTAAAAATCTCAGTTTAACAGAAGGAAGCTGAAAGAAACTGCTAAACTACCCTTTAATGTTCGGTTTAACGCAGCTCCCTTTTTTCAAAGCCGGTTACCATCTTCCCCACCCCACCCCACCCCACCACCGGCAGGCTTTTTCTCTCTCTCTCTTCTCCACCTCAACACCCTTTCACACAAATACACTACCAAAAGTCAGCAGGGGCTGGTATGATTTCTGCTCTACTAAACTCTTCCTCTCAGAGCCACCTGCCACAACAGGAAGCCTCAGAAATCAAGGCAAAGGTCTCTCAGATGCCTGGTAAACATGGAGGGGACCCTGCTCTTCAAGCCAGCCCACACAGGGCGGAGCTACATACACGCTATGCACCCGCAAAGTCTCCAGAGGCAGAAGCGTTCTCTAAACCTGCTTCTCCTTAGCAAAGGCAACAATGAAATCTGAGAATCCAGTCTATTAAACTTCTCCAGAATGAGAAGCTCTGATTCTGTTTCAGCTATAGGGCCACCTTGGCTATGTTATGGCTTAGTGTCAATTGCCCACTTGCAAAGCAGAATACAGTACTACAACTTTTATCTCCCTGCAGTGCTGTTGTGAAGACAAGCAAAGCCAATTCCACTCCACTTATGCACTGACGTGAGTGACGCCGTACGGTAATAGTGGACAATATGAACAGGTAACCTTATGTCTCCATCAAAATCAAACGGTTGCCAGTTTTTGTCAAGTACAAGCAGCTGCCCGTGGTGTGCACTATGTAGGACTAATATGAATGGATTGTGCTAATAATATACAATTAAAGGACATTACTGAAATAGGAGACGGTTTACCTCAAAAAGAGCTGTTGCCAGCTTCCCAGACAAGCCTAGATCAAGCTGAAGGGCACTGCCTTCCCTCTTAATTGTCTCGCACAAATGTTCTGCTTTCAAGTTTGCTTTTGGAAACTAAAAGTGTGAATCACATTCTCTCTCCGAAAACACTGAACTTAAATCCAGGACTGCCTTGAGATGGCCCAAGACAATTTCTGCCCCACTCCCCTTGCAGGTAGAAGCTTGTTAGAACCCCAGACCAAGTGTTATTGCAAGGCAAAGACAAATAGCTCACGCCTTGTTTGTTCCATTTTATAGCACAATCGGTTTTCTTTTGCTTTTTTAGTAAATGCTCTTCAACGATCCAGGGGTGGTTTGGCTTCATGTGAATGATCTCAAGGAACACAGGGAGCACCTGGAAAGTTGTAGAAGATTTGCTACCACGGTTTTAATTAAAAGTGAAGGGGGGTGGGGAAAACAGCCTACAAAAATGGAAATGGGCAGGGAAAGCGCCAAGAACATAGAGAGGCAATACGAAGTAAAGACCGATGAGACAGCAGGGTGTGCCACACTCGCATTGCAAGCTAGAGAAATGCAACATAAATCCCATTCTCTTCCAAGATACTGAAATACGTTTCCTCATTTTCAAGCACATGGCCATGAAGAGAAGCCCCTTTAGGCTCTACCAAAAGAAAGGGGGAGCCCTTTTACCAGCCGCCCACCCCCTCTCCAACTGCTCCCAGCTTCCCACTGTCTGCGGTGCGAGGGCTGCAACTCTCCCAGCATTCAGATAAGCAGGAAAACAGCAGGCAGGCAAAGGAGGTGTCTCTGTGCTTACCCAGCTCCCGCCCACGTTTATCCTTTGTATGTTTTACAGCATCTCAGGGCAAAGCCCTCATCCTGCCACTGGTGGGCGGGCAGAGCAGGGGAAAGGGGCCCTTTATAATTGTAGTGTTGCAATCTGCCAGCCTGGCCAGGCAGCCTGTTCCTGCCTGCATATATTAAATACCTTATAACTGATTACACCCCCATGGGGCATGATTAGCAGTCTTCAGAGAACAAAGTCTACTTTCATAGGAATAGGAAGAGACACGTACTGTGAAGTTACTATATACAGCTGGGCAAAGAGAATACGACAAGGAGAATTAAACTCTTATTTACATGTCCATCATCTCTCCCTTGTCCCAATCCCTCCCCTCAACACCACCACCCTCCAAAAAATTATTCCCAGTACCTCCAAAACATTTCCATGTGAAAAGTGGCCAGCAACAAACCGAGAACTATCATGACCGACAATGAATTATCCTCAGTTTAAAAGTCAGTGAGTGTAGATGCACGCAGGTGCTGTGGACAGCATGCAATCCCTTGAAATAAGCATATCCAAGGTTCATCGGTCAACATGAGGTTAACTCCTTTCAGGCAGAAAGCTATCACTCTACAACTGGATTTTTTTTATTATTGGGGTGGGGGTGAGGGGTGGAAAGAAAATCACTTCCAGCAGCAAGAGCAGCAAACACCCAGCAGGAGGAGAGAGAGGGTTAGAAATATATCTCTCACACACACAGTGGAGGGGGAAAACACACACACACACACACACAAAATCCATGCTTTATATGTAGGATGAATTCTACACAAAGTAAGAAGCTTGGTTTAGTTATTTGGGGAAAGGCACTGTAAGACACAGCTCGTGAGATCCTGTTATATTACAGTACATATCGCTTTACTAAAGTTACTAGCCCTCATGGTTGTTTAGGAACACCAATGGGCTGGGGAGGTGGGACTTCGAATTTATGCCTATCAATCGTTTTGTTATATTTGCATACCACTCTCCAGTTGTTTCTTAAGCACAAAACAGTGTCTAGCAGCACATTGCAGCAAGGCTTCACTCTGAGCAAAAGTAGAGGGCATGCGCTACAGAAATATGCATTGCCCAGGTGAGGTCATTGTGTGGAAGCTGTTGAGACGGTATCTACTCACAGTTCGTTTATGAGTACTTCTGCATCCAGCCAGATGGAAAGCTCAAGGGGGGCCTCCCAGATATACCAATTATCACTGGTAGGAACTAAATGGGAAGGTGATCTGGACATAAGCACTGAAGAGAACTGTGGGGACTCAATTTGGACTAAACCTCCTCTCTACATCTGCCAGAATTCAGGAGGTGTTGCTCAAGGTATTCTTATGGTGGCTGTAGACCCCACTTCAATACCTCCACAGTGCTGGAGAGGGTGCCATCAGTGGGCTCCTTTGAACTTGTGTGGTGGGACTGTGCCTTCGTGAAAAGGTTCTGGACACAGGTATTCACCAAGTTCTCAGATACATACAGTTAGCCAACCCATTGTTGATGACCCTGTCATAGCACAGTCATAGCTTGAGAAATTTAGGTTTTTGCAAAGAGCATATATTTGCAATCACTGAACACAATCAAGCTCTGTAAACCTAGAGTTGTGCTCCTCAGCCTTCCATGGCTTTTTGTTCATACTACTGTATTTTGGGTCTTGGAACAGGGGCAAAAAGAGACTCTAGCCTGGTTCAGACAACACACTAAGTCAAACCCTGGCTTAGCTGCAGCAGAGTGCTATGCTAAAAGGACCAGGGAGCATCAAAGTGGATATAAGCTCTTGTGCATTAAGCAGTATGTTTGTGCAGTTCCAGTAAGCCATAGTTTGGTTTCCAGTGAGATGGGAACAAGGCCTATGTCTCAGTACTTCCACCTCAATATTTTTATGGCTGTGTTTGCATGCAATGCTAACTACAGTTTATAAACCACATTTTATGAACCTGGCCCAGTAGCTTAGCCATGGTTTACTAATCATGAACAAACTATCTCACAAACCATGGTTTCTTACCGGTTTATAAACTTTGGCTTAAGTTAACCATGGCTTAGCATAACATGGGAACCAGGCCATAATTGGGCTTTTTCTTTCCTCCCTATCAATGTCCTTTTGGTTCAGAAAATAAATATAATACGAACATCAATATGTTCATTACTCAACTGAGCTAACCGAAGAGACATGGCAACAGATAAAACTACAAGATTTTAATATGGTCGTTCCCAAGCATAACTCACTACATATAAGTAAATAAAATACTGTTTTACTTACCAAACAGCATGGGAAGTCCAGTTGTGATAGACAGAATTATTAATGTGTCCTAAGGTTAATACTTGGACACAAGTAGCAAAATTGTGGATTTACAACCAGCATAAGTGAAAAGAGAATGAATAAAAAATCAGATAACTCTTCAAAACAGTGCTTTAGAAGACCATGTACAAGCCACAGACTTGTACATCCTCTCCTTGCCTCTTGCATGCAGTGTCTATCTCTGCTTCCCATTTAGCACTAACAATCATGTATTGTGATGTCTGAATTGGCAATCTCTGGTTAGAACGTGCCCTCCAAACTGGAATCTGAAACCATAGTTTGAAGTAGGTTTCTAGTTCTGATTTAGAGAGAAAACACAAAGCACAATTTGCTGATTCAGGCAACAAAGCAAACTATGGTTCATGTTCAAACAGAGAATGGAAAAGGAAGTCACTAATGCACAACTAATTTCTGATCCTCCAAATAATCATTTGAATTGAGTGTGTATACACAGGGTGTTTTTAATAAACAAATAATACATTCTGCAAGGTACCCCAAACTCTGCAAGATGGTTTCCAAAAAATGGCTAGTTTTTTGTTTGTGCATGTGTGTATTTATGGATCATTTTTGTTCTGTTTCTGTAATCTACAACATAGTGGCCTCTTGCCTACTTACTCAACTGCAGAATGAAAAAAGACAGAATATTAAGGAGGTTCCATGTGATCTCACACAACATTATATGCCACAGAAACTATGGAGCTATTCGAATATCAGACTGGCATCCATAGTGCAAGTCAAAGCTGTTCCAAACATGATGCTTTTCCTACTCAGAAATGCCTTCTAAGATGGTCTGAAAACATCAGCTAGTACAGAACACTGTTGCTAGGGTGTTGTCTGGAGCATCTATGCAGGATTATGCTAGTGGTGTGGCCTGCACTGGCTCCCTATAAATTTCTGGCTCCAATTTAAGGTGTCAATGCCGAGAAACAAAGCCCTAAACAAGCCCAGAATCAAAATATCTGTTTCCATTTATAAGCTGACCTGAGATCAGCAGAAGAGGCTTTCTTCCTTGTTTCAGTGGGGATAAAACACTGTATAGTGTCAGGGGATGGGGTGCCACTACAGAAAAGACCCAACTAAGGAATTCCCTGACACAGAGGTGCGGTTAGCCTCAACACTGATGGGTTTCTGGTGCCAAGTAAAACACACTTGTTTACCCAGGCTTTTGTTGGCACCGATGAGACTCTCCAAGGTTTGGGAATTTGAGGAGTATTATGTCTGCTGCTGAATTTTTATCTGTATTTGCTGCTACTCTTTGTCCTGAAGTCTATCATTTATATTTTAGGGGATTCATTTGAGTAAAGGGCAGTTCAGAAGAGCAATTAAAAAATAAAAACTGTACAGGTTATGAGAAAAGAGAACTGGACAGAAGGAAGACCTAAGAGCTACACAGTAATATCTTTAGAGTATTAGGCACAAAGTCTCCTTCCCAATAACAGGAAAGGGTGGCCATTCTGTATGAGCACAAAGCAATCCCAACGAAACATCCCTACTGCCAAGCTACTCTCTTCCTCAGCATGTTAACATTTACCTGCACATTTGCTATGCTACAGAAGAAACTTGATGGCATACTGGTTACATTTAGTGGCTAATCTCCCCATGATGTGGGGCAACCATTGATCAGGCATTCCAGCTCTGTTCATAAGCAAGAAGTATGTCAGCACATAGCTACTCTAACAGCCCAGAACACCATTACTCACTGCCCTCTACTACACAAATCCCCACCCTCATTCCCTGAACTAATAGCCTTTTGGTGCAGAGAAACACTTCTGCTATTTCACTCCCCCCATTACAAGCATTGACAACCAGGGCAGTAGGCCCTAATTTAGCTCAGCAGAGGCCCTCTACAAACTGCTAATCCCAGTGTGCAGCTGTTTCTCAAATGCACTGGCACGAGCAAACCGTAAACGATTTATGGCGCGTGGCAGGAAGACGGCTGGCTCCTTGCATGGGCGGAGTTTTGGTATAAGATTGTGTTTGGACTAATGTTTATATTACAGGCTGTCAATCTAATACTAAATACTACATGGCAATACGTTCTCCACACCCAGCCGGGGCGCTGACTACGCTAAATCCTATCAGAGCTATTTCTGAAGCCACAAGTTGGGAGCTGGGAGGTTTGATCCTTGTAAATATACCCTTTAAAGGTTTTAGAATCTTACAAAGAACTTGGCTTACTCACTGCAGTTTCAGGAGTGCCCGGTTGGCATGAGACCATTGCTTATTCATAGGTAGCCTCACGGTGCACGCACATCATTAAATTCCCGTCCCAATCTTAATAATCTAGAGAAGCAACTCTTACCTTGAAGACTTTCTACAAACACAGAAAAATGTCTTTTGTTTACAGTACTTGGAACAGTGTTTCAGTCTCTGAGACTGAAGGTGCTGCTCACCTTAAAATCACTACTCATCAATGATATGAAAATTCCAACAGGCAGTTGCTCAATTAAAATTTATCAGTAAGTTTGATACTATTTCCTAAAGGCCTCAAACACAATGGTTTCTCTACACTTTAGGTATTAAATGAGCAAAGCAAAGGCAAAAAAAAAAGCTGTAGTTCTACCAGTTACTGCTGTTGTGGATGATCTCTGTTTATCTTGCAGACATTCAGGTTTTAGAGAAATCTCTTTCTCACACACAGCATTTCGTGCATCTGATGGAACTGTAGTCCTCTAGAGCTTCATGAACTCTAGTCCATGAAAGCTTATGCTTTCATCTGTTGGTCTTCAAGGTGCCACAAGACTATTGCTTTGGAAAGCACACAATGTTTTCAGATTAAAATTTCCTAAGGACCCAGATAGACTTTGTCTCAGCAACAAAGATGATCAGACTACATTTTTTTTACTTATTTATGAGTTATAGGCTCTGAAGAACTAAGCAATGATGTGTCATGATGCTTGTGGTGCTTATTCCCAGCCTTCCACAGGGGTGGGGGGGAGGTTGGGTTTGGAATGGAGAACAATGCAGGAATTTACACTGGGACACAATTCTCCTCTCCTCAGGTGAGAGAGAAGGGAGTTTCCTTTCAGCTTCCCACAAAAGAGCAGAAAGGAGAGGAGTTTACTAAACTCCCTCTTCATATACTTCACCATATAGGTAACTGTGAAATGACCCCCATTTGCCACCAATAATATACTCTTCTTGAAGAATATACTCTTCTTCTCAAGTGAAATGGAAGGGGTATTGGATCCTTTCCTGTTAGGCTTCTCAGTGAATTAGGCCCCTCCACAGAGGTGAAGGATCTCTTAGAACGGGGATCTGACCACAACAAGGAAATGGTGGTAAGATCCCACAACTTCAAATCACCATCCTCCCGCCCCAGAGACACATCTAAGCAGGAGAGTCTAAATTTTTCAGGGCTGGAATTTATACAGCAATAGATATACATTCCAATACAAGACTGAAAATTGTTCAATATCAATACAAGGAAAATGTGTAGAAATTCTACAGCTGCCACCATACACTAGCCAAAGTAAAAATACCGTATACCTATTTTAAAACAAATGCTAAATGTCTTAACAGTACACACTGTGTTCTGGTTTTATAGTGGATATTTTTAAATGATTCATTTCCAGACCAAGGTGCTTGAGTTTTTCAACAACTTGTTATATGATTGTAGTTACCAACTTTTTGCAAACAAATACATAATTACAAATAAATCCAAATTTTGTTGTTGTTGGCATTCGTCTCTCTTGAGAAAATGGACTATGCCTCCAGAGGTAAAGTCAAATCATTGGAGAATCACAGCAGCTGCTGTGGCTACAGAGACTGGTAACTTGTAACTGCTGCCTCCCATGTTGGTTTTGCTGCATTAGCAAAGTGACCTCTCTCTGAGGCACAATCCTTGGCAGTGTGTATAGAGGTCCTGGGTTGCCCAGATGAAAAGAACCCCCTCACAGCCTCACTGACATGGTCCAAAGGAAAGCAGAGCAATACGTTTAGCGCCAGTTTGGCTGCAGGAGTTGTCAAAAGGAGGAGTACAAGGTGCCATCCAACACTTAGGTGGCATTGTATAGGGTTTACTGCTTAGCCTTTTTTTTCCTCCCAAAGATGTCCTGCAAGGCAGCAGGTAAATATGTAAATGTGTGTGTGAACTCTTTTCACCTTTTAAGAAACAGGCTGCTATCTTGAATAATCATGAACACACCGGTTTAAAATTATGTGCCTTTTAGTTGCAACAACTTAAAAATCCATGTCCTGGAAATCATTGCGATCACCACGTTTGAAGGCATATTAATGAACAAGTATTACATGCTTTCATTAGAAGGATGCAGGCTGCAAGCCTAACCATGTCTACTTAAAAGATAAAAAGAAAGAAATAAGGAAATAGAGACAAAAACAATAGTGTGATATGAATGCAATTTTAAACGAGTGCTCAAAAGAAGCCCTCTCAAATTACCAAGTGCCACTGAGTGCTTCCTGCCTTTTTCCTTGAAAGAATTTGATTTCAAGCTGATAGCATTTATTTATAAAGAACAGAGGACTTGCAGAGAAAATTAAGATTCAGGGGAGGGAACTATATCACAAAATAATAATAATTTTTAAAAACCATAATTCAGGTTAAGGAACAGCCAAAATTAAGGCACAACTACTGTGTGAACTAGGGATGTAAAACATATATATTGGTTAAATTAAAGGACATGGGGGTGGGGGGAGTAGTTTCTTCTACAAGGCTGTGCTCACTTGAACATTTAAAACAAGCCCAGTGAAAATATATGTTTGATCTAATCCTTTTGAGAAACAAAAGCACATTAAAGAAAGCTTAGAACTGAAACATTAAAACACGCAAGCCAGACTCCCAATGGCAATTCCTGCAGCAGGTGTCTGTGAATCCAACTTTATAGCTTGGCTATGATAAAGCAGCCTCAGGCATAAGATGTTGACCTTGCTGGAAGCAAAAGTCTGATTCTGTTGATCCCAGGGCATTGAAACAATCATTAACACTGCATTAAGTTACCATCTCTGTTAGTCAAATCAAAGCTCCAACCTGGTGCTGAAGTGAAGCAGTCACAGGTCATGTCCCAAGGCAAATGGCTGCTTCTCTCTCTTAAACCTCTTCAAACTAGCTAAACAGAAATGTTTATTTTTTGATCCCCAGACAGATTTATATACTATATAGACTAAAGGCTTAACTCTGCTCTTGCATGCACATAATTCCTAACGAAGTTTTGCAAGAACTATGCATGGAAGCCTCAAATAATCTAAAATCCGTTTCCAGCTCCAAAATCCCTCTTCTTTTGGCTATACTGCGGTTCTGATTTAACTTGAACCACTAAGTCCTCAACCCTGAAAAAAAATTACTAATATTTATCCACTATTTCCCAGGCCTAAATTAAAAGCACTGTGGGAAAAGGGGCTCTGAGGTAAACTCTATTTTACAAACTCAAGCCACTGAAAATGAATTGTGGCAACAACATAATACAGTACACAATTATAGACTCTCCCCAATACTTAAAATCTACAACAGTATCATAAGCATAACCACTTTGTTTACTCTTTCTGGCCAATTTTACCAAAGATTTCATTTCCCCTGCATTTTGGGATATGTTAATTACTCCACTTCCATGCAAAAACAATTTTAAGCAAACAATTTGAAAAGGCAGTACAGGAAGCAAGGCAGGCACACACTACTGACTTTAGGGAACTTGCCGGAAACGGTGTGCAAAGTGAGATGCACAGTTTAGCATATCATTCCATATAATATTCAAGCAGGTATACTGTGTGACAATTGGGAGGGTGCCCCAACAGGACTTAGGTGATTCCTCCATACCTGAGGAAACTTGGGATGCAAAGGCAAACTATTGTTAAAACTTCCTGAAGACCAAAGGCTGACTGTTTAACACAAGCTTCCCTCATACGACAATGGAGACCTGGCAATGGCGGGTCCTCAGTTACCAGGTGGCTTCAACTGAAGAGAATCAGCCAACAGACCAGTCCCACCTTTGACCAGAAGTCTATATGTGGGTGGGAAAGGGTGCCTGTCCCAATAACTCAACTCCCTCACATGGACTTCACTTGCCTACCTCATAGTTCAAGGAACTGTGGGGGATGCAGGTCAACCCCTTCCTTGAGAAAGACACCAATGGATTTCCTGCACAGGCAGGAAACGACGTGATGTTTTTCCAACAAGTCTTGTACAGGGGGTAAAGCAGGGAAATGGTTAGAGTGGGGAAGAAAGGAGCCCACTTTGAATCACTCCAAGAGATCCTTTGAACTGAGAGGAGGCTTATCGTTCTCACATTAAATGGAAATCAGAAGACTCAACACTTAATATGCTTTCTCCAGCAGGCTTTAGAGAACTCATATTAAGAACGTAAGACAGTCCTGCTTACCGGAGTTCCTCCTTTATTAGCTTCTGAACCAATCAGCAACTCTTCCAACCAGGGACAGCCCAACAGGCAATCCTGAATTATGAGTAGGTCTTCGGTGCATAATGGGTCAAAGACATCAGTATGAATAGGATGAAGAAGGCATGAGATCAAGCTAGAATAGTCTTATAATCTCCTTCCCACAAGGCAGCACAGTTTCCAGTATCATTCTGACTAAAGTTCACTACGGGCCTGCGACGTGGAGGGACCAAATTCCACATACTTTTATTCTCCTAGCAGTGACTAAGAAAAAGTGTGTTCAGCGTTCCTGAAGATCAGACACAACTATATCCAAGCCTGGCAGGAGTCTTTAGTGCAAAAACAACACTTAGGGCTAGACAACAGGTATACCCTTAGTTGTGCAACTCGTGCCTCTAGAATATCCAGATTTGTGACACGCTGGTTGCCATTGTGTTTACATGCAGAGTTTACTTTGAGCACTAAATAGGCAATTAGCCAAAATTCACATAAAATGGGTATGGCATACAAAATTTTTAGATAAAAGATTGGACTTGAAAATAAAGGTTGCTGTGTATTCTTCTTTGTTACTTCCTCGTAGCTCTCAAGAACTATTTTAATAAGGTATTTTGAGAAAGTCTCCCTTACAGCGATTACTTAAAGCAGGAATGGGCTCTGTGGATAGATCCTGGATCTGACAAAAAAAATTGCAAAACGTTTTCATTTTGCGAGTCACGGCCATAGGAAACTTTGTCTTGCGAGTCACCCTTTCGTTAGTGAATGCCTTTCGTCTAGCGAGTTTTTCGTCTAGCGAGGCATTCGTCTTGCAAGGTACCACTGTATAGTGATGAGGAATGGATACTAATACTAATCCCCTCTAATGTACTTTCCCTCACATTATTCTTGAATTTGGTTTGTTTCGAATATTTTCTCATAGCTGAATTGTAAGCGGAAGTGTCACTTTTTCCCCTCTTCAAAATGAAGCAGTTGGCAGAGGAGATCTTTCCATTCTAGCATTAAGAACAGTAGATACTAACCTATGGTCCTCTAGATTTTGTTGGCCTCCATCTCCCATTAGACACAGCTACAATGACCAGAGATTATGTGAGTCATTGGTGCTCACTGATGGTACCTGGATGCCAGGGGTATAACAGCTTCTTGATACAGATTAGTTGGGTAGTTTCCCATCCTTTTGGTGAAAACAAGCAAATTACATTACTTATACAGGTGATCATTTTAACTCCTCTCTCAGAACTTGCCAAACTGTGTCCATTTTGCTTGGCAGCCTTGTGGTTCTGTTATACAGCAATCAATTTATTTTTTGGAAAACAAAGAGATTTCAGCTAAATTTGTGTGTACGTGGACAACACTAATTCATTTCAGAAACCAAATCCATTTCTACTGTATCCACAAATTATGCATATTTAATTTAATCCTGTTTATATGCCAAGAAAAACCACAAACTCTTATTTATGAGCCCTGCTGGTCCAACTGGCAAAGCTGTGTCAGCACAGTTGACATAGTCTAAAGCCACAAATTTCCTCCTTCGTTACTTCACTTAATTCTGTATCCACAACAAATGCAATTCTGCAAGACAGATGTGCAGTGCTGAGAGTCACAAACAACTACGGAGAAGCCTCTCACTTGCTCCAGCTTCTCTCAGGTCATGGCCATTCAATACTTTGTCCATTCACTCTTGCCTATCACTGAAATGTCAAATAATATCATCTTTCCCTTTTATTTCACATATCTTACTACCTTCCTAAGCTAGACTTCTTGTTCACAATACTTATGCCAGCATCCATGAGACTACACACTGTCACCTGTTTCTTGTAACCCGTCTTGAGACTCATTAGATTTAAAGGCTGGGTATAAATCTTCAGAACAAATAACCATAAATAACAATAAATAACCTAGAATAACTCTCAGTCTGGAGCTGTATTCACTGAAGATTTCCAATTCCTATAAGTACAGCAGAAACAAGTTTTATCATCACAAATAATGGGAATAAAATAAAAATCCTTCCAGTAGCACCTTAGAGACCAACTAAGTTTGTTATTGGTATGAGCTTTCGTGTGCATGCACACTTCTTCAGATACACTGAAACAGAAGTCACCAGACCCTGATATATAGTGAGAGGGTGGGGAGGGGTATTACTCAGAAGGGTGGTGGGAATGGGAATAAAGATGAAGTTAAATCACACTATGTGAATTTCACTCTCACCTGCTCCAGCAGCTCCTTTTAGTACTATGTACTAATCTCCACTGTTTCCATCCTTTGTTCCTCAGGCAGGCGATTTCTCCTCCAGCAGTAAGTTTCAGTCTTACTTATTCCCCCCTCTGTTGCGCACCCGGTGCGGGTAAGAATCACTGCCCCAAGAGTAGATCTAAATCAATTCTTAAATCCGCACTTATTAATATCCATTCTCAATTCCCCCAACTCCTGCTCCAATTGTCCCGCAAAAGCCAGCCCCCCGTGGCTCACTTATATCAAACTTTCAGCCCCAAGAGAGCCCACCGCTCCGCTTCACCCCCAGACCTAGCCGGCTTGCCCACTCCCTGCAACTCAGCCGCGATCCCGACGGAGGACGCAGGTCAGCCCCGCCCGCCGGTACCTGCTACTGCTGCTGCCTACGGACGACCCCGCATCAGCCCAGGGCCAAGAGGCGGCTGGCGACCCGGCCCCAATCACAGGCGCCCCTTGGTCCCGCCGAGGGGCTCCGGATCTCAGCAACAGGCTCCCCGCTTCGGATCCGCGCCTCCACCTACCGGGCCCCAACCCCGCGCTCCGGCTTCCATGAGGGAACCCCCGTAACTTTGATGCCGGTTCCGAGCCGGTTGGAAAGCGCCCTTTGCCCGCCGCAAAACTTTGCCCCCCGCCCCTCTCAGCCGGGACCCGCGCGCTCGGCTCAGGCCGCCATTTTGCCGCGGGGCATGCCGGGTAATCCGGCGGAATCCCCACGTACCGGCGCGCTTGCATCATCACCAAACCGAGAGCGAAGGAGCGGGTGGGATGATATTGAGAGAGAAAGAGAGAGAGCGCCGGGCGTCGGGAGGGTTGCCATGACAGCGGGGAAAGTGGAGAATGAGGAAAGGTAGGCGGCGACCTTAGGAAATAAAACACGAAGAAGAAGAAACAAGTTTTGCTATGGGTGGAATCGGGCGGGGCGAGTCTTGAGGCAAACTATAGGCTTGTCAACACATTTAAATGATTTTTTTGTGTTTTAGTTGAGGTGGTGATATAGTCAATAATAAATGCTTTTTTATTGATGGCCTCTCTACATGTCACGCATTACTTCTGTAGCGCAATATGTAATAAGCTAGTTAAGTCTAAATCAATTCGGTACTCCTTCGGTGAGAGTGCTTAAGGGTGCAATCCTGCTTACCTCGTGTTAGTCCTATTGAAATCAGTGGTGCTTGCTTCGTATTAAGAGGCATAGGATTGCACTGTCAGGTTGCAATCCTCTGCACGCTTGGGAATAGTAATACTGAAGTGTGCTTACTTGGAAGTGGTGTGGGACGTACGTCCAAGTAAACAGCTGGATCAGGTTGTTGAATTTGCAGCGGGCTTTAATTTATTTATTCGTTTATTTAAACAGTTATATGCTGCCCTTAAACAAAACATGACCAAGGCAGTATACAACATTATAATTGTAATTTAATTATAATTTAATATATAATTATAATTTAAAACACACTAAACCCAACAATAATATAAAAATTAGATAACTGCTCAATCTAAGGATCAATAAAATCTGGTATTAAAATATCAGGGAATGTCAAAAGACCAGAGTAAACCAATGAAATATCAATACTGGCTAGCTAACCTATTTCTTTCTTTCCTGCAAACTGGGGATAACATTTCATGCTATTGATCAAGAAGACTGTAGTCCACAATATATCCTGCCACAATACACAGGTTAGTCTTTTGAAATACAATAATAAACTTCTGCCTGCATCGTTTCCCATCAAGTAATTTTTTGTCAACAGCCTGAAAAGTTTTCAGAAGAAGGGTCTCTGAACAATGAAGCCAAAAGAATCTACAGAGCCTTGCAAATTGCCCTGGGGAAAGATTGCCAAACCAGGACCAGATCTTTCTTTTTTTTTTTTTTTAAACATATTTATTGATTTTCCAACATATATTTCCAATTACCAAACAAATTACAATGCCAAATTAATTATACAATTCCAATTATAACAATTCCAATTATGCCAAATTTTTAACTTGTGAATTCCCCATGTCTCGGACTCCGGAGCGCTTTCTTATGATCTTTTCCAGTTGCTTCATAAAGTCAATATTTTCACAGCCTCTGATAAATGCCAGCAAGCAGACACTCTTATAGTAAATAATGTCTCTGTGTGGAAAAAGCCATCCTCTCCCAATATCGCATTTCGGCTGACGCCATCTTGAAAGTCTCTCATAAATCAAACTTGTAAATCAAACTGCGACACACCAATTTCTTCCCCTGTGAGCCGTCCCCACTCCTTTCCGGGAGGGCCAGACCCTCGTAAATTCCACTATCAATCGTCCATCAAATCCGGCTTCTCCCTTTGAAGTGGTGTACAGCTCCACAGGCTATCATCAGCACTCGGCAGTTAATTCTAGCTGCGTCACAGCCAGCCGAGGATCCTCCATTTCTGTTGAGTCAAGTCCAGATCAAGTTTCACCTCCACACAGTTTATTTTTGTAATTTCCATTCTAATTTCCATTCTGTCTTTAAAGTCCACTTGCCATTTGCCTGTGAAAGTGGATTTTCTAGGGGGAGGTTTCGCCCGTGTTAAGTAGATATTGAGGCAAAACAAACGGAGATTCCAGAGCTTACCCCCCCTTCTTTTCCCTCCTTCACATACCAATGTAAAGTCCGCGTCTTCTTCCAATCTTCATTCTTAATCACTCAGGGCTGCAGTTAGCAACATTCTTCCCACTCCTTTGTCCGAGACATGCCCAAAATCTTTAAACAAATTTATATATCCAATTAAAGGGAGCGTGCACGAACGGGGCCGGCTCCAGGAGCTGCATCTGAAAACGAGCCCTATGTGCCCAGACTCCCCCACCGGTCCCGAAGGACCCAAAGCGGGTTAAGGAGTACCGCGGGCAAAGGCAGCCCTCCCCGTCGTCCCGGGGAGGTGGGAGGCTGCTTACTCCCATCGCAGCCGCCAAATTAACTCGTGATAGATAGCAAAGATGTTAAAGTCCGCCATCCTCCCGCTGTGCACGCCGGGAACCAGATCTTTCATAATCACATGTCAGGAGCATCCTTCAGGAGAACCCACATGAATGTAATTCTGACAGAATAAAGTAATTCAGGGGGTTGTTACAAATGACACTAAAATCACCTGCAATAACAAACTGAGCAATACTGCAATCTGATTTGGAGATTATGTGTGCCTATTCAGTCCTATGTATACCTGTTCGGAAGTAGCGGTAAGTATAATTGAGTTCAATAGAACAGACTCATAGATAAATATGTATAAGATTGCCACCAGAGTCATGCAAATACAACACCCATTCAGCAAATTAGCCTGTTGAGGTCTATGAACCACTTGCAACAAACTCTGAAATTCCAAGCAGAGGCTTCTCATCAGAGTACTAATTTTCTAGGGCTTCTGCCATAAACTCCTGGAACTTCCCTGCTTTCTCTCCAAAATCCTGAAGTGACCTTTAAGCATGCATTCTGCTAACACTCATCTTACTGTTCAACTGTTCTTACTGTGAAGGGCGTCTGCATTGGACAAAGAATTGTCTATTATTAGCATTGAGAGGTAGAGATAAATTGAAGTACATTATATGGCAGGACCTTGCAAGCAATGGTGAAAGGTAATAAATCATTAAGAAAGGGAAAATGAAAAGGGGGAAAGTATATTTTATCATGAGGATGCTTGTGAATCTAGCAGCTGGTTTCGGCTCCTCCACAGTGTTCATGTACTTGTATGTACGGTACACATTGTTGGCTGGCAGTGGCTGCTACAAATCCCAGACTTCTTTAACAGAATTGGGGAGAGGGGAAAAAGAAGATGGCCCAGTGACTCTAGTAATAAATCTTTGTAAACTTCACTAAGCTCAAGTGCAAGAAAAAAAAGGAATTTTCTTCAACTTCATAGTGGTTTGCTGCCTGTCCATTTCTCTCACCAGAACGATCAGGCAAACATTTAGCTATACAAATGTACTGAAAGGAGAGGGTTATGTGGATGGGGACTTGTACAGACAGGAGAATACAAGGTAGTTATTGTAAGAATGGAACTGGACCTCTTCTCACTTGTTATGTAACTAGTTTCCAATAATCCTCTTCTGACTCTGTACCATCCTAGTCCTAAGTACATCCAAGCCCATTAATTTCAAAGGCACTCCTGATTTTGCATAGGATGGGGCTCTGCATATTTGAGGGCAAAGCATAACTAGTTACTATGGTAACAGGTACATCACCACAAACAAAGGATTCTTCTAAACTGGCTGTGGGACTAGGCAGTAAGAAAAAGGTGTGGGTGGAGAATGGAATAAACCATATTAGAAAAGGACGAGGGTGGGTGTTCCTGAAATATAAGATAGGTGGCTAGTATACCTTTGGTATCAAGGTCTATTGAAGGTGTCTCTGGGCAACTCTGTGGACTGTCCTCGTACTTACAGTACTCATGATTATTTGAGTCCCATGCCACATGTGGGCCGTATCCTATTTGCTGTTTATTATTACTCATTATATTTGTGTTCCACCTTTCTTCCAAAATCCTCTGGACAGAATAAAAAGGGTTATTTTCTCCTATTTCCCCACCCTTAAAACTTTTGTGTGAAGCAGGTCAGGCTGAGATTTCACTGGCTTGAAGTCAACTGGTTTGATGGTCATCAGGGATTTGAACCCAGCTCTCTGCAGTCCAATCCCAGCCCCTAGCTACTGTATCCAACTGACTCTCTGTGAATTAGAGTCTCTAGCATCAGAAGCACTATGCTTCTGAATTCCAGTTGCTAGGGTTCAAGAAGCAGGAGAGTAATGTTAAACTTAGGTTTTGCTTGTGGACTTCAAATAGATAGATCTCTGCTTGGCCAATTGTGAGGAAAAAAGACCAGGACAAGATCATATTCAGACCCTGCTGGGCTCTTCTGCATTCCTATCATCAATGTACACACTTCTTTATTAAATTAATTGTACAAAATGGAGGTGAGGTAGGTGTCTATGAAGATAACTGGCTGCTTATTTAATGATGCCTAAACCTCCTTTATTTATAGAAATGGAAGAAAGATGCATGCTATCTGGATAGTATCAAAAATACATTTGCCTTAAAATCATGGTCCCCCCAAGACTCACAGCCCAGTAGCAAACACTGACACAGTTAAACGTACATAAGAAGCATGTACAGTGGGAAGAAGAGGCACTTGGCAGGGTCCCACTTGCATGACCTTGGGAACATATTGTGCAAAGGAAGAGATTACTTCATTTGTATGACTTCTGGGGAGTTAGCAGTACATCAGTTCAAACATCAGTCAGGGATATTTCAAGAAAGGCGCTCAGTACTTGGCCCTCCATAAATTCTCCAAATCCTCTCTCGGCACTGGAGTCAGATAACAGGCAGAAAGACAATGGCTCCAAGAATCCAGGCTGCCCATCTGCTCTACACTTCCAGATTCTTGCCTCCCTAGCGCCAGCTGATGAAATTTTCATAGCCACAATGAGGTTTCCCATTTCCGATAGGGCCTTCTGTCTTGAAGCCTTCACAGTTGTGCCCTGTTCAGGTTTCTGAGGGTGTCTGCTGTAGGTGACAATTATAAGAGCCATTTGCTCTTTTACAGAGCTCTTAAAAACAGAGGATTTAAAAGAAAGTAACACATTAAAATCTTGTAAGAGGTTGTTTTGCATGATTTTTGAGTTCTGCTCCAGGTAGTGGCAATTAATGCTTGAGCATGTAGTGGCATCTCAGATCCAGAAATTCTCGGCATAAATTTTCGGCCCATTTCAGAATGGCTTCAGGCCTGGTTTAAGGATGGAAGCAACTTTGGTCAACTGAGTAGATGATCTTTTCCAGGACCTAAAAAGGACCTCACAGTGGAATTCATTACCATTGAGCATAATATCTTTCTACACTACTTAGCAGGGGAGGGTTTGGAAAGTGCTCTTCAGTGGTGGCTCCAGTCCTCCCTTAAAGTTCAGTTCAGGAAGGTGATGTTGTGGGGTTCCATTTTTGACAATTTGGTGCCCTTCATAGGGATCCATTTTATCCTCCATATTATTCAACGTCTACATGGAACTACTAGAAGAGGTTGTCTGAGGCTTTGGAATACATTGTCATCAGTATGTGAATGACACCCAACTCTTCTTTCCCTTTCTGTACCTAATGCCATGAAATCTGTTGGAGTTCTAAACTGCAGGTGAAGCTCAATCCAGACAAGATGCAAGAGATCCTGGGAGGAGGAACATTTTGGATAGTATTCCCCTTCAAAAAACAGGTATACAATTTTTGTATGCTCTTGGATTCAGCCCTGCATCCAGATGACCAGGTGGTGGTGGCCAGGAGTGCTTTTGCGTAGATTAGCCTGATGTGCCACCTGCGCCTGTACCTGAGGAAATTAGTCCTGACTATGCTAATGCACAACACAAGCCTAAGATCTATCAGGACTGGATCGCAGCAATGCACTTCACATGCGACTATGGTTGAAGAGCCTTTGGAAGCTGCAGTTGGTCCAAAATGCAGCAGGAAGAATGTTAGCAGGCACATGTCCTTGGGAACACGTGATGCCTACCCTGCAATGATGGCATTGGCTGCCTCTTTGCTTCTGGGAACAATTCAAAGTATTGGTGATAAAAGCCTTAAATGGCTTGAGTCCATGATACTAAAGGATTGCCTCCTCCCTTACCAACCTGTCCGCTTCCTAAGATCAGTAGAGGTCCTTCTCTGTGTCCCTGTTAAGAGTAGATGCAAGACTGGTAGTGACAAAAGACAGGGCCTTCTCAGTGACTTTCCCAATATTGCAGAACACTTTGCCCCATGGTGGATCCTTTTTGCATTGTCCATTCCTTGGCTGGTCAAGACATTCTTATTGTAGCCAGCTATTGTCTACTGAATGCTGAACTTTTATTGGACGCTAAGTTTTATCTGTATTCTCTTCCTTCGTGTTTGAATCTGTCTTTATATTTTTGTTACATCTTTAATTAATTGAATGTATTGTGTGTGCTTTTTATTACTGTTTTAAATGTTTATAAACCGCTCCAAGTGGTGCATGGATGGGCACTAGAAGGGCGGGAGGACAGAAATCTCTAAATAAATACATAAAATAAATAAACTCTAACTAATGTGCTCAAAATCAAGCAGAAACTCCTGTTCCTTCAAGGCAATTTGTATTTTGGTAAACTGCCCTGTGACTGTCTTTGGCGAAGAGTGGTATAGAATCTTGCACACTTTGGTTCTTTTCTGCGACATTCTACAATATGGATGGTTATTATAAACTGTTGGAACATAGGCGGCTTCTAGGCTATAGAATGGACTAGTACTTTCAAGGTGGTTTGACTATACAGGGCCATGTTTGCAATGCAGAGGTTTAGATTACATCATCCGTCTGCAATCTGGTGCCTTCCACATGTTTTGGACTACATCAACCCCAGCCAGCAACCAATGGTCAGGGTTTGTAGGAGTTGCAGCATAAAACATCAAGAGGACACCAGGTTAGGTATATCAACTAGTTGGATTTTTAAGTTCCTTCAAATAATTTCATGATAAATATGCAGGAAAGTGCTGGCAGCAGAATTAAAGAATTCCAGTTCCCAGCCTCTAACTCTAATCACAACAGAAAACCCTACTCCCCTCCTCCCAATTTAAATGCCAAACTCAAGACTCACTGTTGAGTGTACATCATTTTCCCTTTCCTTGGGTTTCATTAAGCAGGCCAGAAAGCTCTTTGCGCAATGGATGCTACGAGGGGAACTTGACTATGCAATATTATGTTTACTATTATAAACACCATTAATACCACAGTGCTGCCAGTGCTCCCTGCTGGAACCAGTTGCTCAGTAAATCCTCTGAAGTTCAATTAACAAGCATCAGGTAATTTAACACTTGGCTCCTAATAATCCCTTTATTTCAAGGGGGCTCTGGCTGATGCTGAAGTTACCACCAAAGAGCCTTGGAAACACATTTTAGATTCCATTAAATACCAGCTGAATTTATGGCCCTTGGTGAAAAGCATAAAGTAATCTCTTCAACATACTTTCCAAGAGTCAGCACTTTATATAGACTGGCATAAGTTCATAGAAGAGACCATTGGAGGGTCATGTGTCCCTCTGCAGAAAGATGAATCTCTCTGTTTAGTAAAGCACAAGACTGAGAATTGACAGAGCAGATGCCAGGAACTTGGAGCATAATGCTTCATCTACAAAGAGAATTAACAGAACCCCTGTCTTCTTAGCTTCATAGTCGTTCCATGTCATAATGGGGGACTGTGCAGATTCTTCATGGGGAACTGACCAAGTTCTGCATGTTCCCACCAAGAAACTGGGATGCCCATCCCATGCAGCAGTGGAAGGCAGAACAAGGCAACCTGTTCCAGAAGTGACAGAGGTACAATTAAAATGCAGGAAACTGACAATTATGTTGTTGTTGTTGTTGTTGTTACATTCAAATGTACATGATTGATTGGACCATGCCTTGCATTTCAGAGAGAGATGCAATGATTTAATTGCTCCACATGAAAATCTCAATATATGTAGAGCCTGGATAGCTGGGTTGGTTAGAGTATGGTGCTAATAACAGCAAGGTTACAGGTTTGATCCCCGTATGGGACAGCTACATTTTCCTGCATTGCAGGGGGTTGGACTAGATGATCCTCAGGGTCCCTGTGGCAACACTTGCCATGCAAACTGTTCAGCCTGTTAAGGACTTATGATCCCCATGACCAAGAATGTGGGAACTGGGGAAGATTAGAAAAGTTTGAAATGGATTCAGGGGTATATGTGGATTATGGATATTGGTTCTTGTGCGAACACAAAGTGTACTCATTTCCCCTCTCCCCAAGAAGCTGACTAAAATGTTTAGTGGATAGGGGTGTCAGACTTTAAGATGGAATGGGTGAAGAGGGATAAGGATTACAATATGGGTGTTCAGTGGCATAGATAGCCACCTGTAGGCAGTGCTGTAGCTTTGTGGGGGGCTAACCTGGTTTTCTACACCAGGTGAAGCCTCCTGAGGGGCCCCATTGAGGCTCCCAGCCTGTGTGTGTGTGTACACAAATGCATGTGGTTGTTGTTGTTTTGCCAAACTGGGTCTTTGACCCAGGTGAAATAAAGCCTATTTTCACCCCTGCATGTGGGCTTTGGGGTGAGCGTGAGGTGAGTTGTGTGTGCAGTTTCACAGTGCGCTCTCTCTCTCTCTCTCTCTCTCTCTCTCTCTCTCTCTCTCGGTGTGTGTGGCATCGCAAGAGGAGCTTCTTCCACATATGAAGGGGGGAGGGGAATTCTCATCCTGTGTGTTTCAGCAACACTTTTATGTTGGTAATTCACCACAGACTGTGACTGCATTTGACCCCACACTCCTGATCACTCAGAGTCCCTGCCTGGTCCAATGCACAGCTATGCAGCATGGGGTGACGGGACCGTTGGAATGTTGCTGTTTCTGCTGAACATATCCCTGCAGCATCAAGGAGAAATATTGTGAAATCCACAACACAGCTTTCCCCTGTGGAGCCTGTTGTTTATAGGGGCAGGTCCAGGCAGGTGAAGGAAGAATTACCTTACCCTAGGACATGGCTGGTGCTTAGCTGACTTCATTACTGCCTGCTCACAAGAAAACTCTGTGGCCAAGGAGTCATGTAGTCTGAAATGAACCTCTGGCTGGGAAAGATTATATTCAGACATTATTGTTCTGAGTTCTTCTGCTAAAAGGAAGCTGCAATATGGGCCAGGAATCCTGACATTTTGGTGTAACCCATTATGATTCAGGTTGTAACAAAAGAGTCAGTAGTTCATCGATCTCTTTAGTACCTAGCCTGCTAGACATCAATAAATACAAACCAGCCACTGTTGAATGTTTGTTGCTGGGATCAAAAATAAAATACAGGTAAGATTACACTAATTTGAAGATAAGGTCAGTGGTTAGTATGAACTTTAAAGTCAAAGGAAATCTTGATTTTTTTTAAGAGTGTTAACTTTACCCAATTTGCTTAATTTTGATTCTCTCCCCCTCCAAACTGAGAATCTTGAATTGAGGATCTTGGGAAGGAAGCCAATGTCTGCAGCCCAATGAAAAATTGATTGAACATATATATTTGCTTAACAGATATTCAGGAGCATTCAATGCAATCCTATCAAACACTCTTTCTATTGATTAAAGCAAGTTCTGATGGAAGGAGAGGGAATTGAAAGGGCCAATAAATACTTCTGAAGCGCAAATGTTAAAGAAGCCCACACTGTTTCCTTATGGTCCACTGGCAGGGCTGGGCAGGGTGTGTGTGGGAATTAAAGGACAATACTATTTTGGGTCATCTTGTTACAAAATTTGGAGATTCTGACATACATACAATACCCCAAAAAACAGAAAATATTTTGCCTTCTTATTACATTAGTGTCTCTATAGCACACTGAATCCATTTTAAAGTGACAGGACAAAACACTAAAGGCCAGATTATAAAAGTCACCTTTTAGACAACTGAGACTGCTCACAAGTCAGAACCTGTCTATGTAGGTGATGGGGTTACACTATATATTATACTTTTGCAGGAGCTGCCCCCCCATCACAAACTCATGAACACCCACTGGATTTGCAAAATGCCCATCTTCAGTCTGGGTATCACTAAATAACACCCTTTTTTATTTTCCAGTTTAACCTTTTCAAGAGGGTAGCACCCTACAATCCACTTTATTCATTCAGGAAGGATCAAGTTAGGATGAGGATGAATGAATGAATGAATGAATGAATGAATTCATATGCAACTTAAATTGCACATTCTTTTATTTCCCCTGTCTCCCAAGGGGTCATCCAGCCATACACACAGACAAGTCCTGGTCTATTACCTGTGAATGCCCTACCAAATGCAAGGAAAAGTAACTTATCAGGTTGTATAAGTTGTTTATCCTTGCCTCCTGTAAAGCATTCTCAGATGGTAGTTCAGGACCTGTCTGTGGGTCACAGGAACCTTCTAATGGATCATGAGGCTTATCCTACATTTGTGGGAGAGATGGTGTACTACCCTGTCAGGAAACTTCATGGCATGCAACACTACCATTTTGCTGAAGAAACATGGGCAGCTGTTTAAACCTGTGTAGAGATGAATACAGGCAAGCCACATACGTCAGCATTGTGTCTACCCACAAACTCCACATGCTCAAGGTTTTTAATCTGCCCAAGGCACTACATGCAAGCCTCCTATGCATACACAATCTTTACTCTCAATTGTGGCAGAGTATAGATCATAGAACCGGAGTCTCCTGTATGTATGGGGCTGAACACATATGAGTTCCTATGTCAAGGGGACCTCATTTTCTGCTGTACAAAAGGCGTCAATCTTATGCCACTTTTATGCTTGTTAGGCCCCAGAAGGGATCGTGGCAACTTAACCTTGTTCTGCAGTCTTGTTTCTACAGCGGAGAAGAATGCAAAGGCTTCACTATTGGTTGCAATCAAGGTTTATTATCAATTGTAGTAGTTGTTGTTGTTTAGTCGTTTAGTCGTGTCGACTCTTCGTGACCCCATGGACCAAAGCACACCAGGCATTCCTGTCTTCCACTGCCTCCCACAGTTTGGTCAAACTCATGTTGGTAGCTTCGAGAACACTGTCTAACCATCTCATCCTCTGTCGTCCCCTTCTCCTTGTGCCCTCCATCTTTCCCAACATCAGGGTCTTTTTCAGGGAGTCTTCTCTTCTAATGAGGTGGCCAAAGTATTGGAGCCTCAGCTTCAGGATCTGTCCTTCCAGTGAGCACTCAGGGCTGATTTCCTTCAGAATGGATAGGTTTGATCTTCTTGCAGTCCATGGGACTCTCAAGAGTCTCCTCCAGCACCATAATTCAAAAGCATTCTTAGGCGATCAGCCTTCTTTATGGTCCAGCTCTCACTTCCATACATTACTACTGGGAAAACCATAGCTTTAACTATATGGAACTTTGTCGGCAAGGAGATGTCTCTGCTTATTAAGATGCTGTCTAGGTTTGTCATCACTTTTCTCCCAAGAAGCAGGCATCTTATTATCAATAGAGTTGGTTTATGGGCAGATTGCAGGGGCACGATTTCACTTGGTCTGATTGAGTCAATGTGAGTACACATCAGACTAATTTGTGAGCTGGCTCTCAACACTTAAGAGGGAATAAGCTACAGTAACTCGGTTTCATGTTCATCCAGAAAAGCTGCCACCAGCCTTATTATTACATATTTATATCCAAGCTGGCAGTCTGAATAACATCAGCCTCTCCATTCCCCTAAGGAATATTTATTCAGTAACACAGAATCAAGTAGTAGTATGACTCATACTACTGCTGCATGACTCACTATCTGGCCAGAGTTTCAGAATAACACAAAGCAAAAGGATAAATTAAACAATAAGGTTGGTTTTCAAAAACAAAACAAAACAAAACACTGAGAGCCAGTATTGCATAGTGGATAGTATCAAACTATGTGGAGATCTACTTTCAAATTAATTTTCATCTTTGGTTCCTAGGGGGCCATGGGTCAGCCATTATCTATCACCTTAGCCTACCTCATGGGATTCTTCTGTAGATAAAATGGGAGAAATCACATACACCTGGGAGAAAGTGCAATATACAAATGTGAGAATTATTATTTTTAAATCAGCCTGCTAACGTCAATAAAAGTCTGACTGCTCTGTCAGGGCAAGATCACTAGTTGCAATGGTTTGTAATAAAGTTGCCACACTGCTAGAGAACAAAATAACTCAGAGGCTCAAAAAATCTGGCAAGCCAGGACCACTGCTGGGGGGGCGGGGGGGGGCACTTCCTTTTCTAGAATAATAGATCCTAGTTTCTAGCATAGCTGGTGAGCTCCTGAGTCATGCAGATAGGTTGACCAAATGAAATAAGACTCTAGTTACATTTCAAATTAGACCTGAGGAAAAAGAAAAGCTGTTGCCTGGGAAGGCTTGGTTAACATGAAGCAGAAGGTGATTGGCAAGCTGGAAGCATAACTCTTGTAGACCTGATACTGTTGTGAAAATGGCTGCACTTTGAAAAGAGAAACAGCAACACGAATACACAGCACTACATATCCTTACTACATCTTGGCGTACTTAGCACTGAAAGTCAGTTCCAACATAATATCTACCATCCCTGGCATGGCACCTGGAATGATTCCCATTTAGTCTAAATGAGTCAACTACACAACTTGCATATAAATTGTCCTTTGAATTTTCATGATTTGGTGGCTTTGCCATCCATCTTTTCACATTTCTGACACTGGAAATTGAGGACCAATACATTGCAGGGGGTTAGAGTTAGGATGGAGACTTCTATGCTACTCTGTAGTGTTATCATAGTTTCCCAAATATTGGCTTTAGGCTACTTGATGAATTCTGCCTGAATATTTCAGGAAATTACACCTCTGCCTTGGAACATAAATATGTCTGCTTACAATAAATGTGCTTCCATTTTTGAAGTTGCTAAGGGCTAAATCATGCATTATTTATTGTTTATTTAAAAAATATTTAAACTGCCCTTCATCCTATGGATTCTAGGGCAGTGTATTATAATACATGTTAAAGCATATTATACTCCTGTCAAGGGACCATTCCTGTGACTGATTCCACTGCTTGGATACCTGTGTAAATGTGTATCTACAAACGAATGGATTCTAGTCTAAGTGTATTAAGAAGCAAATCCCACTTAATTCACTGGGACTTGCACCCTAGCAGCTGTGCTAAGGATTTCAACGTAAAGTGTTTCTGCAGAAAAGTCCCTATAGAAGCATTTAACACACCTAATAATTCTAATACGAATGATAGAGTAGACCAATTGGACCAACTGAAATCAATTGACATAAATAACTCAAGTCCATTAAATTAAAAGAGTCTACTCTCTGAGTATGACTGTTGGGTATCACCTAATATTTCCAATGATAGTGACTCAGTGACTGCAGTAGAGCAACTTGACTCTAACTGAGAATGACTGTCAGTGTTCCTTATTTTTCCCTGCCATTTCATTTGCAACTAAGAGTTGAGAATATTCAATCAGTATTGAGTCAGCATGCTAATTACAATATTTCTCTTTATTTGTAATAAAAGCATTATGAAATCCAAGTAGCACCCATCTAAGCATCCAATTTATTGTAGCCTGAGGCACAGTTCTTTTGCTAGGCTGGTGTAAAAAGTCTACAGAGCCCTAACACTCCTTTTAGCTTCCAGGAAACACTTCTAGAATTAGGAGCTGCTACCACTATCCTGCAGCACGCAAAAGCTATTTATTTCTCTTGCTTTACAGTTCTCCTGTTCAGTGGGTGGGCCCCTAGAACTAGTATGGTGACTGACAATAAACAGAAGTCTGATCTCTGGCACGCTTTCATTGTATTGAATAGAGTGTTTTGGGTCTTGGTCTTGATTCAAGGAGCTTTAATATTAAGTGAATATGCAGCCCTGGAACTGAGCAGCACCCCCAGCAATCACAAAGATTTGCAAAACACAAAGCTGGGAAAGGATGGAAACATGGTCGAGTGAAGCACTTATTTTTGAGGCAGAAGCCCATGCCGATAATGGCAGTAAGATTGCAATCCTGTGCACACACATTCAAATTTAAGTCCCACTGAACTCAGTAGCACTACATGCACTGGATTGAGCTGTACACTTTGTTCATACAGCTGTGCCTATTTTAGCAGTGAGGCCTCAGGATGAACAAGAAAATGGAGCTTGCACATATCTGGGAAATTTTTGAGGGCTTGGGGAGGGATGATTAATATTTAAGTGCTGCAATTTCAGGAATGTAGTTTAAATTTTAACAACTCAAATTTAAGTTTAAAATAAGAAAACAGCACATTGTCTCTGTGTCTCCTCTGCCAATTCTTTGTTCTTTTTCTTTCCCTGTTTTGTTCTGTTCTCAAAATAGTTGCATCCAAAGGCCAAGAAGCCAAACTAATCTGTTTTATGGATGATTAGGTTTAATGGCTACTAGCCACGATGGCTATGTGCTACCTTCCGTGCTGGAGGCAGCATGCCTCTGAATACCAGTTGCAGGGGAACAGAAGTGAGAGAGCGCTATGGGCCTCAAGTCCCGTGTGTGAGTGTTGCACACAGGCATTTTATCAGCCGCTGTGGGAAGCAGGACCCTGGATAAAATATGCCTCTGGTCCGATTCAGCGGGTCTCTTCTGATGAATTCCACAGTATAGCTGCAGATTAAGACAGGAAGCCATGAACTCGGCAAATGTGATGGCAACAGAAGCAGCAGCATGTGCCTACAAAGGTATTTTGGAGTCGGCTACTTGACGTTTTCTACACGGTCTATGCATAGGATCCATGCCGTAGAACAAACCTTCAATTCTCACCCTGCCAAAGAATAAGCTATTCACAAGCAGGCTTAAATTGGATGACCAGGGTGAAGGGCTTTCGCTGAGGAGGTACTGTACATTGATGCAGTGTAGCTGCTCACACGGTAGTCTGGATTGCACAGGCTGGTCAGTATGGAGCTAGCAGGTGGGTGGCCTTGCCTTTGGTCCCTTCTAGTCTTATGAATTGAAGGACAAAATCACCCACACCAGTCCCATAAAGGATCATAGTACATCACATACACACACCCAATCCAAAGGAAGATTATAAACACCTCAATCTTTTTCCCTCCAGCATGGATTAACCTACATAATCCTGACCACAGTGTGCCACGAAAATGAGAGCTGAAGCGTCTTTGTACTACTGCGCACAGTCTGCCTCCCGCTTTCAAAGAGGGATCTAATTGCTGATTTTAGCAGGCAACATTTGCGTTGGGGAGTGGGCGGGCAGGAGGCGAGCGGTGGCAAATGGCAATTTGAGAGGGCGGCTACCACTTTTTTTTTTTTTTTTGCTGCGGCATGTGTAGAACTACATCTCGACAAAGCCAGCCTCCACTGGGGGACAAATAGGTGAAATGGTGAAAATTACAAATGAGCCAGAAGCTGGTTCGCCTTTGCCCATCTTCTCTCCCTCTCCTACACACACACACACACACACACACACACACACAACCACCTACTGCCCATGGAAGCTATTTGCAAGCAATCCTGGGCATCTGGGGAATGAAGCGCTGAATACCAAAGTGTATGTATGCACACGCGCGCGCACACACATATATATATAAACAGTGTGGCTGGAGAGTCAAATATAGCCCTCAGGGAAGGGGAAACAATGGTCGGGCATTGGGTTACATCGCCGCAGGGCCAGCAGGCTGCTTGTTTGTTGTGGGCCTGGGTGGAATGGGAAGAGCGAGAGGGAGGGTGCAGCATGGGGGTGGCAGCGAGAACATTTGTTTCAATTCATAAAGCCTAACTTGGCATTGGCTTCTGCCTATGTGTTTGCTTGAGACTGACCTACAGTGAATGCCAATTTACGAGACACTAATTTGAGTTGGCAGCTCCGTGGGGTTTGTGGTCTCTCTCCAGCTGGTTTCCGCTGTGCCCCCTCCTCCCCACTCACTCCCAGCCTCCCTATGGGGATTAAGAGTGTGGGCAGGGAGCGTTTCATCAAGTTCCTGAGCAGCAAAGTGTTTCATTTTTCTCTTTGTATTGTGGAATCACACTCAATGGGGGGATGCCATAATAGTATCATCTTGTTCCCTCCACTCAGCATCTGTGTTGTGCCACTGGTGTCCAGCTGTCTCCAAGGAGCAAGTTGCAGCCAGCCAAAGGAAGGGAAGCGGCACCAGCTGACTTTAGCAGGTAATCTTTGTGTCCGTGTGCACATGATGGCGATGACAATTGGAGAGGGGGGCCTGCCAAGGAAGAGTCAAATGGAACTGATGCAAAAACACAGCACATGCACCAAGGCACCTTCCTCACCCCAGTTTGTTTCTCAAGTTATAGGGTTTTGCTAATTGCAGAATATATTGTTGAACATGCAAAGACTCCCCCCTGCATTGTGATCCAGCAGCTGATTAGTTCAGGAAGCCTCTGGGAGATTCGTGGCAGTAGGCAAAACAAGATATGAAATATCAGAATATCTGTGTAAGCTCTTCTATGAGTCTCTTCTTAGGAAATGCTCTCCTTAAAAATAAAAAAAACACCCAACTACTTGACTTAGTAATATATCACAGAGAACACAAGAGTAATATCAGTGTAGCATATTTACATTATGAAAGATTCCCCTCCCCATCTTTTGTGTGTGTGTGGTTTTGTTAGTATAGCTTTATCCTAAGCTTTCAGGGCTAGACAATGAGGTGCAAACATTTTCCTACTGCTGTTCTTTTTTCTGTCCTTGAGGCTTAATCTGAGCTAGGGGTCTGTTCTGGAGGTGGTTTTCAATAGCTGGGCTTAGTTCTGCTAAAACAGTGTTCTTCTGCATTTCAGTATCCGATGAATGACTTCTAGCCCAAATCAAGACTTGAAGAGATGCATAATGGAGAAACCATACATTACCATTCTTTCCCATGCCTGAGAAAAGCCTCTAGCACACTGGAATAGCTTAATCAAATCCTCTGAAATGGTACAAAATTGCCATTGTAGCCAAGGTGAATGCTTTGTTCTGGACAAACCCTGATTCCATAGCTAATAAAGTTTACTGATGCTTTCTGGATTGTTGCTCCATTCAGAATGGCAGTTCCCCTGGCTGAAAGATTTAGGATGTCTCTGCTATGTGAGGTAAGGGGGTAACACTGGGCTCTTTTGATGAGTAGGAAATTGTTCTACTTTCTCTGCCAGTGCTTAGAGCATGAGATTTACAAGCTGTCAGACCAATGGTTCATGTTAGCTCTGCATGTTGTCTACCAACAGTCTTCTTCTTCTTTGGTGATTACTCGTAGCTGAGTAAGATTGTCTTCCATAAACATGGTTTTAACAATGAGTGCGTAAGTGACTGTGGAGGCCAATTCTGGATCCACATACAATTCTGGCCAATTCTGGATCCACATGTCCTTCCACAATGGGGACATTGGTTTCTGGGCAGGAGTTGATCACGGTGTGGTGTGGATTTGCCAAGCGTGCCTTCCTCCAGTGTCTCTGAAAATTTTTACACATCACTTGAGAAGACAGGCAAACTAATACCAGTGTATTAGCAAAGATCTACCAACAGCGGCTGGCAGGCAGACACCTCAGTGCGGTTAACAAGTAGGGCATGATGCTGACAGTGATATCCACCATCTACTACTAAACGCCAGCAGTCTTGGAGAGCAGAAGCTGCACTTTTGGCTGTCTGTGCAGCTTCTGTCCTCCTTTTCTTCCTCTAATCCTTGTCTAAAAGCCATATATGCTAGTTGGCATCGCAAACATCCTATGGCAATGAATTCTACAAGCTGATCATGGGTGGACTTCTGTTTATTTGCCACAAAACAAATGCCTGTCAATTTCAACAACAACAAAAAATAGATTTGTTTATAAAGGAGAAAAAACCAGTTTGGCTCTCTCCATGCTACCCAGTTGTGAAGCTAGGCAACATTAAACTGCAGATTTAATAGCCTTATGGATGACAACATGTACGTGCCCATGTATTTATTTATAACATTTATACACCACCTTTTCCTCCAAGGTGCTCAAAAGTAGCTTACAAAGTCCCCCCCCCTCTCACAACAACCCAGTAAGGTAGGTTAGACTGGGAGGCAGTGCCTGGCCCAAGGTCCCCAGTAAGCTTCAGGTCTGAGCAGTGATTTTGAACTGTCATATTCCAACACAACTTCCCAATGGCCTTTAATTTCAAACCGAGATCCTGCCATGGGGGGTGGGGGTGGGGTGGGGAGAGGGATGCCCTCTTGCTCATTCTGCAGGGTTCCTGTGCTGCTGCCCCTGATGGCACCTAGGCTGCCCCACAGGATCTCCCGCCACGCAAGGCACCGACCCAGCCAAAGCAGTCATTGGAAGTGGTGGGGCGGCCTATCGTCGGGCCAGCAGGCCCAAGCCAATTCACGCAGAGATGAGAAAGAGGGAAAGGAGCTCCTGGCCCGGGTGGGGGGGGGGAGGCGCCAATCCTGCTCGTAGTTCATGGAGAGGCGTCTCTCCTCCTCTCCCCCCCCCCCCGCTCCCTCCCTCGAGTCTGGGCTGAAGGAGTCGCAGGTGAGAGGTGAGCGGGGCTGGGCGTCCGCCTGCGGTTCGGGGGGCCCTGGGCTTCCTGGCTCCTCGCTCCTTTCGCGGCAGTCGGGCTGCGGGAGGCGGAATGTCCCAGGGAGGGAGCAGGGATGTGTAGCCACACGCAGCCCCTGGCAGCCGGCCTGAGCGTGCACGGCGGCGGCGGCGGCGGCGGCAGCAGTAGCGGCGGCGGCGGCGGCTGCTGCAGCAGCAGGCGGAGCAGCAGCGCTTGCAGCGCCAGCAGGAGGAGCGGGGAGGCCAGCAGGCAGCTTGGCCGCCGCGCCTCCCGAACCCCCCGGTGCCCGGGCAGCGTAGGGCATGGCAGACCCGCTTGGCCGATCCCCACGCTAGTCTCCGGGCGGGGGGCAGGCACGCACGCACGCCCCTAAGGCGAGAGAGGAAAGAGCCGCCGACGCGAGCGCCGAGGTGAGGACAAGGGGAAGTTGCGCGCGTGTGGATATATGTCTAGGGGTGTGTGTGTGTTTGGAGTGGGGTGGCGGCGCCCAAAATGGGAGCGATGTGTGCTGGGGAAAAGCTAGAGGAATGGGGAGGGAGGGGATCCCAGGGGATGTGAGGGAGGGGGGATCTGCAGAGGGTTGGGGGGTATTGGGTTGTGTGTGGTTTTTTTTACCGAAATGGCAGGGAAGCTGGATTTGGGAGGGAGGATCCGACAGCACGCGGGCGAGGAGAGCGCCTGCAACAGCGGCCCGACGGGTGTGGGTGGGAGGTGGAGAGAGGAGAAAATGGAAGAGATGGCAGATGGGAATGCCTCCCTGACGCTGCCCCCTTCCTCGGTACCCAGATTCCCCCTTCTTTCTTTTTCTTTTCTTTTCTTTTCGCTCCCGCGGCTGTGATCGGATGGAGGCTGCTTCGGGATCCTCCCTCCGCATGTACGCCGCTGCGGGCTGGGCTGGGAGGAAAAGCCTCTCCGCGCTGGGAAGGGGCAGCAATCCATGTGGGCGCAGGGAGGGTTTGCCCTACCTCGGGGTGAGGCGCCCTCTCCGAGAGGATGCCAGGAGGGATGTCTGCCTGCCTTCCTGCCTGCCTGGCGGTGGTTGTGGTAGCAGCGACGGCAGGAGCACGTGGGGCTGCGGGGGGCTGCGGGGAGGAGTGATCGGGAGTGGTTCCTTCTCCTTCACCTCTCCGAATTGAAGGCAACCCCACTCCGGGCTAGGAATCCATGGTAGGGCAGCGACATGGTAGGGATGGATCCCGCCCTGCCCTGTCCGCCAGTAGGGGCCAAAATGCACAGCACTCGGGAGATCAGGCCAACACGTGAGGCGGGAGGCCTTTTTGGAGACACCCGACCCGCACAAGCGAGGTTCTCATCCCGACCCGCCGCAGTCCCAAAGGGCTGATGCAAGAAAAGAAAAGTCATGATTTTGTAGTCGCCACTCGAAGTATCCACACGTTCTAGAAAGCAGCAACATCTCTATAATGTTGATTGTGAGCCAGTTGACGCTGGTCCATCAATGTGAGCGGGGCGTTGCTATCACCTGCCTGCCTTCTTACTTAAATTCATTCATTCCGAGGGGTGGCCCTGGCTGTCAGCTTCCTCCTCCTTAATTTTAGTGCTGCCATTGTAGGACACAGAAGGGAGGAGGGGGAGGAGGGGGATCGGGACAAAACTAGAATGAGTGAGTTGTCTCTCTCTGCCTGTCATTGGCTCTCTCTGTTGCCATTGGCTCTGTTGATCTCAGTGGGCGCCAGCCACTACTGCTCCCTAGCATTCTTCATTCCCTGATTCATTGAGACAGTGAGACCCGTTTCACAGGTTACACAGAGACCAGGGCAAAACATGGGCTTGCCATCAGATACACAAGCCACAGGGAGCTGGAGGCAGTCATGGCTGCTTAGCACAGCTGCCGTTTTTGACAGAGGGGTACACCTGTTAAGCTTCTTAGGTCTGTTTTTAAAACATCTAAGGTGTACTCTTAGATGTGCACCTAAAAATACATCCTATGGTACTTGGGAAGATCTATGAGCCCCTCCCAGCTTTGCTGCTTGACAAAGATTTTCCATCTGCAGTTGAGCAATGTATTTTTCCCTTTTCTTGTTAAGGGAGAGGTGGCTGGCCCCACGTGAAATTAGGGGTACAGGTTTGGGGGCTAACAGTGGGAAGTTGTGGAGGAGGGAGGCAACATCTACATTTGGGGATAATTTATACCTTCCTCCCCAGTACATTGCCTCCACTCCATACAATAATCCATTTGACCGAGCCTCTGTTGGTTGTTACTGCAGCAATTCTTCAGCATTTTCAGTTGGCTGCCTAAAGCAGAAAAGCAAACATCCTATCTTCAAATATGCCCAGTCCAATAAAATCCACAGGCCCTTTTGACCGCACAGCATAGTTTGGCTCCCTATTGACCTGAAGACCAGTAATCGGAGGATTCTGTTTATGTTACTCAGTCCACTGATTGTCCCCTTCCTATGACTTCCATGCAGTTACGTAGTCTAGGATGTCATCTTCCCTAAATCTTATAGACCCATCTGGCGACCTTCACTCCAGTTAACCCAAGGAAGCCTCATCTACTTGCAAACCTATATAGACATTCTGAATCCCATTTGTTGTCCCAGGAACGGTTAACTCATCGCACCCTGCTATGATCAAATAGCCCTCCACTACTTGAGAGAGATTGAGAGAATCAATTTGTAATGTTGAGAATCCATGGCAGTTGCTTATATGACACCAGTCATTTTGTGAAGGATACTTCAGCATGCTTCAAGGTATTGAAATTGTTGCTTGAGGAGTAAATACACAAATCTGGGGGGGGGGCAATTAGGAAAAAAAATGCTTTAGGGTAGCCTTGAACTCCGAGAGGTCATATCTCTGCTTTGGAGATTTTATTGGGAATGGAAAAGAGAAATGACCTTTTCAATGACATGCGGTATTCAGCTGGGGTCCTAACAGCTCAGGAGGAATTGGCTGCCAACTGTTCATCCTTAATCCATAAATTATTTTATAAGATTCACAGGAATCACTTTGCCCTCCTCTGATATGCAGCAGCTGTTCAGCAGCACAAAGTGCCACACCATAACACAATACTTCAGGGTAGGAAATGAAAGAGAATCTTCTGGCCAATTGTAACAACAATTGGCATTTGGGGGGAAGTAGTAGAGTACAGTTACCCAAAGCAGAATATGACCAGAATTCTATACAGGCTAATAAAAATAACACAGGCTTTTAATAATCAAACATGACTAGAATCTTTATCTGAAAGCTCACCCGAAATATCCTTCTAACATATTCTGTGTCATTGGCAGATGTGGCACAGATGCCATTCTCCCATAATAGTGCTATTAGGTGTCACCTCAGGGTATAAGATCTACGCTACAATATTACATCAGTTTTATGCCAGTTTGACAAGCTTAGGTTGTCCCAAGGAATCTTGGGAATTGTAGCTTAATGAGAGTACTGCGTATTCTGTTGGCAACTCATAGCCATTTACTCTCAAAACAGCAGGCCTCAGGGTGCTCAAAGGAGAGGTAATGACTGGTAAACCAATATTTCTCTAGTGTAGATAAGAATACGCTGGAGATAAGCCCTCAGTGGGTGTGCCCTGTCATTTGAAGAAGAGTAAATATGTGACAGCTGGATAGACTTTGTCTTCTATCCCAAGGACCTCATTCATGTACTACTGTGTTTCCAATATGTTGTATTTCATTGAGGTCTCTCTCTGAAGTAGGAAGGGCCTTTCTGTTTCTCCCTTTTGTGCCTGGCTGGGAGAAAAAGAAAAACATCATTTCCGCTGTCTGTCTGTATTTCTTACCAGAATCACTTCTACATTTCCTTTGGTTGGGTTTACAGCCTCAAATGTACCGCTAGCCACATATATGTGAACATTGTGAACAAATTGTACGCCCATAAGGTAGATAGGCATGAAACGATCCTGTTAAGAATCTGTTTGCTCTGGCCTCCTGATTACTAACTGTCTTCTAGCATATGCTTCAGTCAGTTGTTCACAATTCCTTCAATATTGTAATGGCCACAAGCTTTTTACACTATAGTAAGTTTGATATTCATCCATTAGCAGACGCCAGAACTTTTATTTAAAATAGAAAGCATAAGATTCACACATGCTGGCCAAATGGTGCCTGCCTATAGCAGCAATACCTTCAAGAGGGTGGGACTGGGCAGTAGCTATCTCTAAACATAATCCACCTCCCAGGATTACTGTGAGGGTACAATAGAATTGTCCCTGTATGCTGCTTGGAGTTCTTTGGTGGAAGGTGGGGGCCGAAGCTAAGTGACAGAGCAAATGCCTTGCATGCAGGAAAAATGAAGGTCCAAAGTTCAACCCCTGACATCTCCAGTTAAAAGGATCACATATTTATCATCACTTGCCCTTCACTAGCAAGCCCCAGGATGGGTAGCAGATAATGGAAAATACCCTATCAGTCCAAATAAATGCTGAGTTATATAGACCAGGCACGTCCAACTCCCAAGAGACTGTGATCTACTCACGTTATAAAAATACTGGCTGTGATCTACCCATTGTTACTTTGGAGGGGGGAGATCTACCACGATCTACCACAGATGTCCAGTGATCTACCGGTAGATCACAATCTACCTGTTGGACATGCCTGATGTAGACCAATCATCTCACACAGCATAATGCAGCTCCAAATGTTCGTTGGGTTGGATGCAAATGTGATGATCCAGTACATAAACCTTATCATCTTAAGAAATGGCAGCAGTACTGCTCCAGAGAGATTGATAGCGGATGGAAACATCCAAGAGTTGTTCTAGAGGGACATAGGAAGAGCTGCAACTAAAAACCAATATTTAGCAGTGTTTTAAACATCAGATTGGTGAGCTTCCAATCCTCACCTCTAGAACTCAACCCACACAAAAGTGCTCCTGATTGTATTAACCACCTGCCGAAGACAGAGAAGTTAATTCTCTTTACTCCCTTCCCCCCTGATTCTTAGCAGCGTAAGAAGGAGCATCGTTACTTAGGCTATAATCCTATTTTCTTTCGCTTAGAAGCAGGCCCCATTGAATTCAATGAGACTTACTTCTGGGCTGACATGCAATTTCTTATTTATTTTTGTTCAGCAATTTTCACCCTATTAGCATATGTCATGTTATCAGTTAGAGGTTTGCATTGAGAAGAAACGCAACACCGATATTGTTTCAAAATTATAGCCTGTGCTTTGGAACACCCCTGGGATGCTTTGATGGGAGATTTCAACGATGTACAGGTTCAGGGGTGTTTTCTCTTTCTGTGGAGGAGGCGATAGGAGTGTTAAGGTAAAAAAAGGGGGGAGGGGTCATACAAACAGGTGTTTTGTTTTTTCACTGCATAGGGGCAGACTCAGAAAGCCCACTGTTCTTGTCCTTTCAGCCTCCAAGCTAAGGGAAACATTGACGCAGCTGGCATTTGTTTTAAAGAAGAATGGAAATAATTGTGTTTGGAATAAGCAATAATAGTGTGCTGAACTCCATGATACCACTGCGGAGGTGCCAACATCCTGGTCTGACTTTGCCTTCATCCTCTTGTAGGTGACTATCTCGGTGGGGCCACGCTGACCATGCTCAGGAGCTTCTGTCTTCAGCTCATGTCCTTGCTTTGGATCCTGGTGGCCCATCACCATTTTACACAAGGTGAGGATGAGTTCAATGCTCCTTTGGCTTCACCTGGGAATGAAGTCTCCTACAGCAGAAATGTAAAGGGTTCATTCCGCAGCGGCGTGCAGAAACCACCATTTAACGCCCTGTGAATGATTCCTCTTGTTCAAAGAGGTCTCCCTTTCTTCAGGTGCCGGGGGAAAAACACATGAGCAATAAACAGTACTCAAGTGTGTGGGTTTCATCACTTAGTTGTCCTGTAGAGGCTATAGAGGAGGGAGCCAAACAAGGTAGGGTGGTTATGAGAACATCCCTATCTACGGGGAAATTGCCTCCTGCTTCCTGCAGGGAGTAACATGCGGCTACTTTCTTATTTCAGGAAGGGCCGTAGCTCAGTGGCAGAGCACATCCTTTGTATGCAAAAGGTCCCAGGTTTAATCTTTCATGTCTCCACTTACGGCTGGGAAAGACTCTTGTCTGAAACCCTGGAACAAAGGGAAACTGCCTTCTACTGAGTCAGACTATTGGTCCACCCAGCTTAGCATTGTCCACACTGTTTGGCAGTGGCTCTCTAGGGTAGCAGATCAGGTCTTTTCCTGTGGAGATGCTGGGGATTAAACCTGGGGCCTTCCTGCATGCAGAGCAGATGCTCTGTCACTGATGTGTTGACGCTGCTGAACTCCATGGACCAGTGGTCTGACTCAGTAGAAGGCAGCTTAGTTATTACATGTAAGGAGAAGAATGGTCTAGCCTTCTTCCCTGGTTGTGAGCAAACTGAAATATCACTGGTTGACCCATCTTGTGTAGCAGACTGAGCTTTTGTATAGTGCTGCATGAGATTAACAGAGCTAGAGGTAAGTTTGTGTCTGTGTGTGCATTCATGTCTGACTCTATGCTTCTGTGTGAGTTTGGGTAGACAAATGGTAGGCTACTGTACTTGTTGGGTCTCAGAATATAGTGCAGCATAGAATTGTAGAGTTGGAAAGGACCCCAAGTGCAGGAATCTCAGTCAAAGCATCCATGAAAGATGGTCATTGAATCTCTGCTTAGAACCCTCTAAGGAAGGAGATGTTGAATGAAATTGCTAATAATTGTATAAAGTATCCAAAAGGACAATAGGAAAATGCTGTCCCATGAATTTTGCTGCTGGTGTCCAGGTGGTCTGTTGGATAAATCCAAAGCAGCCTCAGCAAGCAACAGATCTGAGTGGAGGAAGGGGCTTGGGGAAGGGGCTGCTTGACCCTTCCCGCTATGACCATCATTCTGCTCAAAGCCCCCCTCTCTGCTTTTCCACCCAGAGGGGGAGGCGACCTGTGACTAGCCCCATGTAGTTAGAAAAGCAGCAGGAGCGTCATTTGCAGTGGGGAAACGGTCAGATGGGAAAGAGTCCAGCAGCTCTTTCTCCGTGGTGTTCTTTTGCTCAGATTTGGGATTTATTGTGCCTGGTTTGCATTGAAAAGACAGAAGGAAAAGCACAAGGGAGAGTGACATGCAGCTAATACAACATTGAACTGGCCCAAGTGCCAAAGCTTAATATGTTTGTCCCCTGGCATTTGCCCCTGCTGTCCCGGACACAAGGTGTGCTTACTCCCCCCCCCCCGCCTTTGGTGTTTTTAGGCATGCAGTGACACCTGCTGGGCATTCTGTGAAAGGCCTTCAAACGTCCCTGGTACAAGCCATGCCCAGGGGCCAAACTAGACAATACAATATTCAGTGTATGATCACAATTGTGTATCTTCTTCACATGTTGTAAAACAGAAGCCGTTGCAAAGGCCTGATCTGGATTATGACCATAGCATGGAGGAAATGTGTGTGTGCTTTAAAAAACAACAACTCCCCCCCCCCAGGTTTTCCTAACAAAAACCACACATGTACACAAGCTGCTATTTGCCCTTGGTGGGAAGATGCTATTTGCACTCATAGTTTCTTTCCTTCTGGGGCAAATAGCAGGTCTGGGAGGCAATTTTAGTTACGAGAATTATACTGGGGGAAAGACTTAATTCCCCTATCCTCCATGCCACAGTCCAGATAGGCATGGACCAATCTGGTCCTCCGCAACTGCTGTTTTTATTTTTATTTTTTAAGGAGACCGTACATAACACGTTTCATCAGGTATGTAACATATTGTTAAGTTTAGCCCTGGGAATATGGGTGTATCTACACCAGACAATTGTACTGGGTTAAACTCATTCCTTTTCCATTGGGAATTCTGGGAACGGTAGTTCTCTGAGAGGAGCCTGAGAGGGGGTTGTCATATTTCAAACAGTGAAAATTGTTGAGCTTTTCTAAAAAACACACACACACAAAATGCCGTCTTTGGGCTAATTTTATTAAAATGTAGTATAAGGTAGTATAAAACCAATGTAAGTGGTTAAGGCTCGCGAGCGCACATGATCCAACAAGATCATTGGTTCCTAGATCATCACTTGCGGCATGGCACATGACAGAAGGAACAAAAAGGAAAGGTGAAAGTTAGCAGGCAGAAGCAACAGAGCCTTCAGGTGCCAAAAGGGAGGAGGAGGGAGGGAGGGAGGGAGGGAGGGAGGGAGAGAGAGAGAGAGAGAGAGAGAGAGAGAGAGAGAGATGGCAGGACCAGGGAACAAACAGCTCAGTTACAGCCTTGGAGACATTTAAATAAATAAAGAGAAATCAATCCCTTGGAAAGGGTCTGATGCTCATCTCAAGTGCTGGGCCAGAGAAATGGAAATATTGGGGGCCTACAAGTCAAATTTCCAGAGTGCTCCTCAGCTATAGTTGCTTTGAGTATATCTGTTCCTCCCTCTGGGCATTCAAGGTAGCAAGGAGTCTCAGTACAGCAGTGTTCGTCTCCCTTCCTCAGATTAAGTTTTCCCCCTTAGGCTGGAAAAAACAGGAGGTGTCCTGTGCCTTGCTGTGGCTTTCTTTAAATTGATGCTTTAGCCAGTCTTGTGCCATCCATTGCAAGCTTAGATCTAGTTACAGGTAGGTAGCCATGTTGGTCTGCCATAGTCAAAACAAAATAAAAAAAAAAATTCCTTCCAGTAGCACCTTAGAGACCAACTAAGTTTGTTCTTGGTATGAGCTTTCGTGTGCATGCACACTTCTTCAGGAGTGTGCATGCACACGAAAGCTCATACCAAGAACAAACTTAGTTGGTCTCTAAGGTGCTACTGGAAGGAATTTATTTTATTTTATTTTGTTTTAATCTTAGATCTGACATCTCCCACCAGCAACAGCTACCGTGTAGGCAGCAATCTTCCTTGTAGCAATTGCAGACTTTGCGTGGGTCATTCTCTCTTGTGACGCTACAAGCCATTCTTAGCAAGAAATGTAAGCTTGGGGAAAGGAGGGCACCACTAAGGGAGCCTGGTTGCTAAGGGATAAGGCTGCAAACTTAAGCATATTTACCAGAGAGAAAGTTGCATTGAATTCAGTGAGGTCCTATTCCTGCATTGCAGTGGGGGTTGAACTAGATGGCCCTTGGGGTCTCTCCCAACTCCATGATTCTATGCAGCGGTGAGGAACCTGTGGCCTACCATGTTGGAATCCACCTCCCATTGGCCGCAGTCAGTACAGGCAGTGGTCAGAGATGATGGGAGCTGTAGACCAAAACATCTGCAGGGCACCAGTTGGGTACTCCTGCTTTAGATGATGATTTGTAGTGCTTTGCTCACTTCAGAAGGTGGGCAAGCTGACTTAGTTGAGTTTGGGGGCTTTCTAGCACATTCTGCTGTGTGGCCCTCAATCTGTGCTTCACACTTTGATCGGATGGTACCAGTTGGTGCAAGCCTTCATTCTGCAACTGTACTGTGGTGGTTATAGAAATGGCATGGCATTGTTTCCTGCTTGGCAGGGGGTGGGACTGGATGGCCCTTGTGGTCTCTTCCAACTCTATGATTCTATGATCTGTGCTGCAATAGGGGGAAATGGACTTTATCTTTAAAGGGCAAAGAAGGAGTAGATAGGTAATGTTTCACAAAAATGTAAGGGGTGGGGAATGAATTAAACGTTTCCAAAACAGCATTGTTATGGTGGAGATGTACAAGATTGTCTTGCTGACAGCAGCACAATGGGTACTATCCAAAGGGAATTTCCCATAAATTCCTCTTGATCCATGCTGTTTTGTTTGCTAGAAGTTAATAGAAGTATTTGTTATGCTTAGCTTCATTCATACTGTCGGTGCTTAATCAGAGCAGCTTCTTAAACTGGATTAAAACTTGGAGTGCTTCCATATTAGCTTTCTTTCAGCAGAATGAACAGAAATTAATTAGTTAATTAATTTTAATTTAATGACATTTATTTACTGCTTAATGTATTTTTAAATAGCCATCCAAGCTGGTTGCATAAAATAATAGAAAATATACGTAAAAAAATACAATAACACCAATAGACTTTTAAAAGAAGTAGGCGTAATATAAAGATAAAAATGCAGGCAAAACACAATTAACTCACTCAGTTACTCCTGAGAATTCAGTTGCCACTCTTCTCAAACAGTTGTATTGCGCAGCAGCTGTGGGGGAAAGGCAAATTGCATGCTAGGTATCAGTAATGGAATTGAGAATAAAACTACTGATACCACAATGCTGTTATGCTGTGTAGTTGGAATACTGTGTACAGCTCTGGTTGCTGTACAATATCAAACATCAAAAATTATATTGCCAAGTTGGAAAAGAACAGAAAAGGGCAAGCAAAATTGTCAAGGGGATGGAGCGACTCCTTGTAAGTAAAGCTTGAACTCACAGCTGTCCATGGAGGCGCAGGTCAATTCTGTGTCCAGGGCAACTGTGTACCAGCTCCATCTGGTACACAGGCTGAGACCCTACTTGCCCGCGGACTGGTGCATGCTCTAGTTATCTCCCGCTTGGACTACTGCAATGCGCTCTACATGGGTTACCTTTGAAGGTGACTTGGAAACTACAGCTAATCCAGAATGTGGCAGCTAGACTCGTGACTGGGAGTGGCCTCTGGGACCATACAACACTGGTTCTAAAGGATCTTCATTGGCTCCCAGTGCGTTTCCAAGCACCATTCAATGTGTTGGTGCTGGCCTTTAAAGCCCTAAACGGCCTCGGCCCAGTATACCTGAAGGAGCATCTCCACCCCCATCGTTCAGCCCAGGCATTGAGGTCTAGCTCTGAGAGCCTTCTGGCAGTTCCCTCACCGTGAGAAGAGAAGTTACAGGGAACTTTTAGAAGACATCTGAAGGCAGCCCTGTTTAAGGAAGTCTTTAATGTTTGAAGTTTTATTCCATTTTTAGTGTTCTGCTGGGAGCTGCCCAGAGTGGCTGGGGAAACCCAGCTAGATGTGTGGGGTATAAATAATAAAATGATGATGATGATGATGATGATGTTATGTTGTTGTTGTTGTTGTTGTAGCAGTTGGGCCTTTTCAGTTTAAAGAAAAGGTGAATGAGAGGAGACATGGTATAAAAATTAAGCATGGCATAGAGAAAGTGGCTAGAGAAACATTTTTCTCCCTCCCTCTTAAGACCAGAACTCGTGAATATCCATTGAAGCTGATTTTTGGAAAATTCAAGACAGGTAAAAGGAAGTTAAACTATGGAACCCATTCCCTCAAGAGGCAATGATGGCCACCATCTTGGATGGCTTTAAAAGAGAATCAGATAGATTTGTGGAGGATAAGGCTATTGGTGACAACTTGCCGTTTTGGCTATGTTCTGCCTCCATGATTGGAGGCAGTAACATTTCTGAATACCCGTTGCTGGAAACTGCAGGAGAGAGTGCTCTTGAGGTCAGGTTCTGCTTGTGGGGTCCCCATGGGCCTTTGCTTGGCCACTGTGAAAATAGGAGACTGGGTTAGATGGGCCACTGGCCTTCTCTGCATTCAGGGCAGGTGTCTTTCTGTGTGTAGGGTGGAGACACATCAACTTCATCACTGCTTTGTTAAGTTTTAAAATTCAAGATACTGCAGTGCTGGGGGACACAGATCCTCTCCTTAATTGTGTTTGTGGGGGAAGGACCTTCTCCAGGAAGTGGCAGTAGCAGTACTGGTGGCAGCCCATCCAGTCCAGCATCCTGTTCTCGCAGCGGCCAACCAGATGCCTGCGAGAAGCCTGCAAACTGGTATTCAGGAGCATGAAGAGAGAGCCGGTGTGGTATAGTGGTTAGAGTGCTGCGCTAGGACCTGGGAGACCAGAGTTCGAATCCTCACTCAGCTGTGGAGTTCACTGGGTGACTTTGGACCTGTTGCCATATCTCAGCCTAACCTGCCTCACTGGGTTGTTCGTAGAACTGTTAAGTTGTAAGGTACCCCCCCCCCACAAAGGCTCATCTAAGTCCAACCCCCTGCCATGCAGGAATCTCAGCTAAAGGTTGGGAGGATAAAATAGGGAGGAGGAGAACCATGTACACCATCTTGGGGGGGGGGGAGGCAGTAAATAAATGCAATAAGTAAATAAATAAAGTAATCATGCAAAGAACATGTTTATTTTTTATCAGTGGCTGCGACATTTGCAAGGTGGATGCAATTAAGTACAGTTGCCACAGGACAACTACTGTAGCATGGGCCCCTCATCCCCAAAAGGAGATGTCATTTGAAACTAATAAGCTAGCTTCCCCTGAGTCAGGCCACTGGTCCATCTTCCCAGAATTGATTTCTTTTCTGGACCAGCAATGACTCTACAGGATTCTGGGCACATATCTCCTCCTACATGGTCCTTTTAGCTTGTGATGCATCGAAAGCAGGTGCTCTTAACACCTGAGCTATGGTCCACTATCCATCCTGGAGGGAAAGAAGAGCGGGTTGCTCATTTGGAAAGGTTATTGTTGCTTCAGATTCATTTCTTTTTTGCGCTTAATGATTATTGTTTGCATCCTCTTGTCTGATGGTTCACTGATCTATCTGTGTTGTGATTGTCTCCGAAAGGACAGTTCTGTTCTGAATAAACAAAATAAAAAATAAAAAAATACTTCCAGTAGCACCTTAAAGACCAACTAACTTTGTTCTTGGTATGAGCATGCACACAAAAGCTCATACCAAGAACAAACTTAGTTGGTCTTTAAGGTGCTACAGGAAGGATTTTATTTTTTATTTTTTATTTTGTTTCGACTATGGCAGACCAACACGGCTACCTACCTGTAACTGTTCTGTATATTGCAACATAGATCTTGATCTCAGTCTGTCAATTGCATATTTAAAAATTTCAATAAAATATGTATTTAAGGGGGAGGGAGACAACAAGCAGCATATGTTCCCAGCTACAAAATATGGAGCCTTCCGCAGCTAAGAAAATGAAGCACTTCTACACTCTGAAGCTTAAGGGAAGACAGCATGGATGGCATGCAATAAATGGGCAGAAACTTTTCCATTTATTGCACTAGAAACTGGTCTTGTGATATTACAGATGGCAGGAAGAGGTCATACGCAACTGGGAGAAGTATATGCTGGAAAGGAAAATGGATTGTACACACTTCTTTCCCAACCCGGCAATTTGTGATGGGTTCACCACCCTATTCCTGCTGCCACAAGTTAGCCATAGCTTGCAATCCTGACTTCCTGGTGCAATAAGTCCTGCTCTCTGCTTTGCCTTGCAGGTGATGACTGCAGTGACCACTGTAACTTGGCTCATGGAAGCTGCGACGAGGACGGCAAATGCAGGTAAAGCCATACTGTACTTGGGTGCTGTTAAAGGAGAGGGCTGCTCAAACGCGGCGTCACTCCAAACCCTGCACATTTTGTGCCAACCACCCCAAGATGTAGTGTCCTGTAAGCTCCTACTCTCAGAGTTGGCCCAATACATTTTGCTGCCTGGTGCAGCAAAGGGCAAGATGGCGCCCCCTCCCGTTCAATGTATAGAAGCTGACAGAACTAGCCATTGATTTGTATTTCAACACTGGTGTTGAGACAGCCCTGCCTGAGGACAGCAGGCTGGCCTAGATGGTGCAAAGTAAGCTGTGTGGCACGCACAAATGTTTTCTGCAATCCAGGGCCAGCCCGCCTGTGAAGCAAGGGGAGGTGACTGCCTCAGGCAGCAGGATCTGTAGGAACAGCAGCTCCAGCCTCTAAGGAATGCGTTGCCCGCTTATGCTGCCACTGCTGCAACAGCTGTGGCATGCTTCTTGGAGGTTGAATCTGCTGCCTCCTCAGCAGAACCCCCATGCCACCCCTACAGTGGCCTCTTGGTGAATATGAGGTGCTGCTGGTCTCCCCTCACCTTTGGGGAGGGAATGGTGGGGGCTGCCCTCTGGGGTCATCTAGGTTCTGCACCCGCCTGGTGTTTCAAAGCAGGCTGCCCCCTCCCCCCACCGTGGCCTTTGATTCCCACTTGAACCATCAGGTAAGGTTTATTTTATTTTTAAATAAATTTTATTTTTCAGGTTTACAGAGATACAAATCCAATATTTCCCCAATAAGCATTTATATTTTGACTTCCTCCCCCATCCCTTTTGCAGTGTCTTACATTTTTTTTAAAAAAATTAAAACCTTCATTTCCCTCATTATTCCAATTAAGGTAAGGTTGATTTTATTCCCTCCCTTGTTGCCAGTGTAGATCTTCACTCCTCCCTTGTTCCCGATGTAAATTTTTACTCCCCTCTTGTTCTTGATATAGATCTTCACTCACCCCTGGATGGGTGGGCGCCATTTTGTTGCTTGCCTCAGGTGTCAACCCCATGCTGCCACTCCTCCCCACCTTCCTGCTTCTGCTGCCTGAGGCAGCTACTTCATTACTTAATGTTAGGTCTGGCCCTGCCGGTTTTTCACCCAAAAGTCCACTTCATAGGTAATATTTTTTCTACATTAAAAAATCTCCATGCATGCCAAAACATACGTACATTTTCCTGTGTTAAGTGGGATATGTACCGGTAAGTTTATCTCACCACCAATCCATAGATGAGATGACCGCTGTGTGCAGCTGTTGTCTGCTACATGTACAAAAGAGATCATTTCTCCATATATATCACACTTTCCTAATAGCATTTTACACAGCATTTTACAGTGAATGGAAGAGAGTGCCTTGTGTGAGCGATCTGAACCCACTGTGTATCACTGAGGTGTGTGGGTCATGTCCGAGAGCCAAGGAGGAAGCACAGATCCAGGGTGAAAGAGATCGTAGCACATAATTTTGCAGAGAACTGCATATGGATTTTCTCTATAAACTTGAGGGCTAGAAATTTACTTTGAAATTTAATTAATAGTGGTATTTTCAGGGATCCAAATTCTGGCCCACCCAGAACAATGGAATATTTACAGTCCTGTGTTTTGGTAGCCATTTTTAGGGTAGATGTTGACTTGTTTTGCAAAAAATATCCCTTGAACGGTGAACATCCTTCTTAATCTGATGGGTTGTTCTTTTGGTCTCTGGAGAACAGATTATTTAAGCAATCTGTTTACATCTGGGCAGGGAGATCAGCCAACCTGCTATAGGATACTGCAGCCTCAAACAGCTACTGAAGAGCAGTGTCAAAGGGCATTGCCCATTCAGCACCTGCTTACACTACTGAGGCTTTGTATTGTTTTTACGGCATTTTACAGTGCAATAAAACATCCCACATACGACACTCCCCAGAATAGGTGGATAATAGCATTTCAAAAGTTTTATAATTTTATATGACTGTTCTGTGTTATCAGCCAACATTGCACAAGCTTTCGGATAACATATGTTGATCGCTAGAAGTTGCAGCTAGGAAATACCTGAGCTGCTAGTGTCTTTTATTAAATTTATTTTGAATTGCCTAAATAAAGACCTCGTCTGGAAACCAGTGTTTTCAGCTGAAGACGGGAGAGGCTTTTGCATAGATACTATTTTAGATCCTCCTAAATCCCAGGATTTCAAATGGGCTCATTTCCTACAAAACAGCTTAACAGTATCAAAGAAACATGGGTAAGATAACTTGCTACAACACCACAATAAGATTCAGACATTATTTTGAGAGTTTTACAGTTTTAATAGAGTACTGTTGCCATCCCTGGGTTGCATGCTTGCATCAGGCCTCCTTTTCCAACCCAGTGCTGGATTTGGCAGTAGGAAACACATCCATGCTGCATGTGTCTTGCCCTGGCACACAGTCACTAATACAACAATTTTCAAAGCAAAGAAAAAAAAGGGAGTAATTTACAGAGCAACCCTATACACACATTATGCTAGGGCTGGCAATTTGCCACCGCTGTGTTGGTGCAACAGCCACTTCTATCTAATGAAATGCTCAGCCCAGGAAGTAAGGGAAAACCACAGCAAATGCATGGTGTTGGTGAGGGAGGGAGAGAAAACAGGGAGTGGTGCCATCTGAGGGCTCTGCCAGGGCTCATGCCTCAGTCTCTCTCCCCCCCCCCGCCAAGCCATTCATCTTTGGGAGTTGTAGCAGAACTCTTGCGTTTGCGGTGGCTGTTTGTTCTTCTCCTTGCTTATGAGCTATGTTGCTACAAAGCAGCTGCAGTGGATGCAGAAACACACCTGACATTCTGATGGCTGTCCACTCCCATCAAGCACAGGTGCTCTTCAGGGCTGGGCAACCTCCCAGATCTTTCCAGATGCTGTTGGATACCAACTCCCATCAGCCCCGGCCAGTAGCCAGTTGTCAGGGAGGATGTAAGTTGCAGTCCAACAACATCTGGAAGGCCACAGGTTCCTCATCTCTGCATTATAAGATGTGTCCCTCTTTCTCTCGCTTTCCTGTGCAGAATGCTCTCTCTCTCCCTCAATGGTTGCAAGGGAGGTTGGGTGTTTGAACATGGTTCCCTGAGGCTAGGGGTCTGGAAGGAGAAGTGTTGGCAGTGTGAGCATGTTCCCTCGCATGCTCAGGAGATGATGTTTGTGCAAAGTGCCCCTTTTGTGGTCTACCGGCCAATTTTATCCAGCGTCCGCTGGTTGTTGGGATTGTAACCAAAGAATGGTGCCTTAGGTGACTCCAGCAAAGTCGTGGCTGTTAATAGATACTGGACATGCACTCATGCCTTGCAGTGCAACACACACTGGCTGATGAGGGGGTTTATATGTTATATACATATTTTTTAAGGTAGACCAAAAAGGATTGAAGTCAGCCCACCCCTGCCCCACCCTGAAGACATCAGAGACCCAGGACTGATAGAAAAAGCCTGTGATTGTGTAGTTCAAGATGTACCTCTTCTAAGAAGGGCATCTTTCTCCACTGCAACTGAAGGATAGGGGCAGACGTTGATCTTTCCATTGGTCAACAGAGTTGTCCTGTGTAGACCAAGCTGGGTTTTTTGTAGGGGCCTCACCCTTGACTTTTTATTTTCTGATTTTTATCCCATCGGCACACCCAAGGTGGATTTTTTAAAAAAAAAATATAATGCAGATACCACTTTTTAATGCTGTGTTTTCCCCACTTGGTTTGTGGTTTGTGAAGGGTATACGTCTTGTTTCAGCAATTCCTTTTTTGCAGCTATGCAAATGGGAAGCCTGAGCTAGTGCCTCTGCACCACTCCCTCAGAGTGGCAGGAATGTGCAGCCGTGCATTTATCTGCCATTAAAAGAGAAGAACTCTGTAGGGGAGGCGCAGAGGAGCAAAATCCCCACCCACAGGTATGGCGCGAAAAAGAAACAACGCCCACAAGACCTGGGCTCAGTCTTTTTGGCACTGACTCACTGATTGCAGAGTAAACACAGGGCTTGCATCTAATTAGTTGCAAGGAACAGAGAGGCATGAGCATAGTATGAATCCCATGTATCACTGCTTGATCTTTGGTAAGCTGAAGCACTGGGGAAACCCAGCCAGATGGGCGGGGTATAAATAATAAATTATTATCAAATTATTATTATAGTCTAGTTATAAGTGTGGTGAACAAGGCTTGCCGTGAGTCATGTCTTGGTACATCCTTCCATTTTTGTTTGATCTTGCAATATTTTCTCAATATACTTTAAAATATGGGGGAAAGGTGCTTGATATGTATGCATCTGCTTAATTTCACAAAGAAAAAGTAGCCTGCGATATGCCATTGCCAGCAGCCCAATCTTAGGCAGGTTTACTCTAAAACAAGTCCCCTTAGTTCAGGGCGATGCACTCCTGAGTAAGGGTGTATACCAGGGCTAGAAAATGTGATGCCTTCGGAAGTTGCTGGACTCCAACTCCCATCAGTTCAAGCCAGCATAGCTAGTGGACAGGGATGATGGGAGTTGTAGTCCAGCAACATCTTAAGGGCACCACGTTGCCTACTCTCCTGGAACGCAGCCCCGGCGCGTTCCTATTCTCTCTGAAAACAGATGTTACTGGGGTGGAAAAGGAACAGTGGTAAAAGCAGTTTCCTGCCGATCTTGCACATCAGGTGTACAGCCCAGATTGTCCCTCCTGACCTATGGCAAAACCCCAAGGCAAATACCAAGGCTGGAGATTCCTCTGCTGTGTCCACCCACACATTTCTTAAAATAGAGATAATTTTCTCACTGTCCCCAGGCAATCATTAGATAGGCGGCACTCTTGGCTGGTTGACGCCCTTCACCAAAACTTGTGGTACTCATAAGCCCTACCCCTCCTCTTGCCTCCTGCCCAAAGTGTCTCCATTTTGCCTCACCCCTGGCTCCATCCTGCTGCTGCTGCTGCTTCAAGAATTCCCCTCACATTCTTGTGTGAGGTATTTGTTCCTATCATGCCATTGAGACCGAAAAGGATCCTGGATCCTGCCTCCACCCATCACCAGGAACAGAGACCATTGGTGGATCTACACACGGGGGGGGGGGAACTGCTATAAATAAGTCAGAAATTAAATCATTACAACCACCAAACACAAAAAAGCTATGTAAAAATCACATAGATTTTTCCCCCTCTCTGGCACCATCTGGTGTTGCATGTTATAACGCATTCAAAACGTTGTTTTTTGACTAATGCAACTGAGTCCTATGACTATTAAACGCCAGTCTAATGCCTTGCGATGTTTACTGCACGTGCCTGCGGTGGCATTCTCCTGCTCTGACTTTCTGGTTTTCCTTCTGCAGGTGTGACAAAGGCTGGGAAGGAGAATACTGTGAACAGTGTGTGAGGATGCCAGGCTGCAAGCATGGGACGTGCCACCAACCCTGGCAATGCATCTGCCAAAGTGGCTGGGCTGGCAAGCTGTGTAAGAAAGGTGCGTCACTCCACTTGGAACAGGGTGGGGACTTATTGAGGAGAGTCAGGCCGACAGGGAAAGGAGGGCATTGCAGTAGAAGGTGCCTTATACCAAGGCATAACACATGGGCTGGTACCAGCTCTCCAGAATTTCAGACAATAGCTTCTGCTGCTGCTGCCTTGAAAGGCTGAAACTCTGGTCCTTTGCATGCACAACACGTTCACTACCGATGAATGATGCCATTTCCAAACAACAGCAATTCAGCTTTAACAGAAGAACCGCACAGCCTTATTAGCAGCAGTAATTCGGCCGTCGTCCCATTTTCTGCTTTGAGGCCTCCCTGGAGAAAACAACCACTTTTGTTATTGACTCCAATACTTCCCAGCTACATAAAGTTGTCCTAGGGCCTTGGAGAACCACTGCTAGTCAGAATACCTTGGAAGTTGGATGGAATCCGTTCTGGAAGTCCAAAGCGTTCGAAAACCAAAGTGCGGCTTCTGATTGGCTGCAGGAAGCTCCTGCAGCCAATTGGAAGCTGCGGAAGCCCCATCGGATGTTTGGGTTCCAAAGAATGTTTGCAAACCGGAACACTCACTTCCGGATTTGCGGTGTTTGGGAGCCAAAATGACCGAGTACCAAGGTACAACTGTACGCAGTGCTGGGCTAGGAGGAAGTAAGGCAGCTTGATCTGCTCCGATACAGGATCCCACTTCCACCTTCAGAATTAGGGGCCACCTTTTCTTTGTATAGCCTCCAGTATCACAGTAAGTTAAAAAAGAGACTTTTGTGGGGGGTGGGTGTCTGGCAGGAAAAACCAACCCTGAATACTTTTGACCTGCATTTTTTCCTCCTCCTCTTTCCCCCCATCTCTTTCAGACGTGCATGTCTGTGAGCACCAGACCCCGTGCCAGAATGGAGCCCAGTGCGTCTACGACCGAGATGGGGAATATTCTTGCCTGTGCCTTGAAGGATTCCATGGAAAGAACTGTGAGCTGAAGACGGGGCCATGTGATAAGGCAGGGTGAGAGATCCTAGCAGAAATAGATGGGAAGAAAGGCAGGCACAAGGAGCAAAACCTTTTAAAGGCTCCAGTCCTTTGCCTAGGATTAAGTCCCTTTAAGCTCAGTAGGGCTTACCTCTGAGAGAACGCGTATAGGATCAGCCGTAAAAGGCTTTAACATGCACCATTTAACAAACAAGGATTTCAAGGCAGCGTTCAGTTTTATGACGACTTTTTGTTGTTATTTTTTCCCTGTGTGGTTTATTTTTACGTGTACCTTTTACGTGCACTTATTTTTTAATTTTTTTATTATAAAAGTTTATTGGATTTTACAAAACACAAGATAACAAAGAACACAACAACAAGACTAAACTACAAAAAGAAATACAAAAAGAAAACAATCAAAAAACATTACAAAAAAGAGAAAAAAGAAATTCCTCTAATTTTTATAACCTTATTTCTAATCTTATTATAGGACTTCCCCCGTTCCCTAATCTGCGTACATAATAAATCTGATTTAGCAGTTTCTTAACCAGTCTAATACTTAGAAGCCACCCAGAGTGGCTGGGGCGACCCAGTCAGATGGGTGGGGTACAAATAATAAAATAATAATAATGACTGTTATTAGAAATGCTAATGGTTAAGGGGTATTTAAACAGATGAATAAAATGTAGGATGGCCCATATGGGTGTTGTGATCGGTCCCCATTCTCTCCTTTCAGGTCCCCCTGCAAGAATGGCGGAGAATGCCTGGACCAGAATGGCTTTGCTGACAACTACACCTGCAAGTGCCTGGCAGGATTCATTGGCACCCACTGCGAGATTGATGTCGACGACTGCCTGATGCGCCCCTGTGCCAACGGTGCCACCTGCCTCGACGGCATCAACCGCTTCTCCTGCCAGTGCCACACCGGCTTTGAAGGGCGTTTCTGCAGCGTCAATGTTGACGACTGTGCCAGCCAGCCGTGCAGAAACGGGGCAAAGTGCTACGACCGCGTCAACGATTTCGATTGCCTGTGTCCCGAGGGCTTTGCCGGCAAGACCTGTGAGCTCCTTGCTCCGGAGCCGACGTGGGTCACCGCGTTTCACTCTGATCCCAAGGGGCACGGCAACGATGTCCTGAGAAGCACGGCCAGCAGCAACCCTTGGACAACCCAGTCTGAGCCCGTCCGGGTTGTGGTGACTGGGAAGCGGGTCACTAGCTACAGTGAGAAATCAAATGGGGGAGGGCTCTTGATCTCCGTGAAAGAGGTGGTGACTCAGCAGGACTCAGGGCTGAGTCAGTCGCAGCTGATTTTAGTGCTGGTGTTTGGGCTGCTCACGGCTGTCCTAGTCTTGGTAACTGTGTTGGTGCTGCTGAAGAACTGGCAGAGGGGGCGCCGGAGGTGCCAAAGCCCCTCGCAGTCTGCAAGGAAACTCCAGGACCAAGAGTGCCAAGTGGGCATGTTGAGTACGGTCTTGATAGAACCCAGGAAAACAACTGAGCTGTAAGGACCCCCTGAGTCGGAGCCTGGCCAACCTCTATACACCCACCAGATGAGTCAAGGAATTGTCCGAGCTGCATCCAGGGGGATGCTCTGGCCGTCCGCCTCCAAAGCACTGCGGGCTCTGATCGAACTCAAGGCCGTGCATCGCCAGGGAAGAGGATGTCCACAAGACAGCAGAGCCTTTGCTTGAAAGCGGAGTCCTTGAATGCATGCAGCTTAAAGCCACTGGCTTGGTGGCAGCAACCTCTTAAGGGCAGCCAAGGAAGTGCTGGGTCATGATAAAGCCAGTGCTGGAAACAGCAAGCAAGATGGGTGCATGTCATCCAACAAGCGCTCCAAGGGAGTTGCTAGAATGAGGCTAAGCATGGCAGAACAGGTTGTAGTATTTGGCTAAGCCCTTAAGCATCTGGTAACTCTTGGTCAGAGTCATTGGAAGTATCCTATGGCCTGTCTGTTTACTCAAGGGGCCCCAGGAACTGCTCTGTGTATGCCCCACCACCCTCTAGCACAGGTGATAATGGGACCCCCATTCTGCCTAGAGGCCTTTCAGTCTGTTATCAAACCCCATAAGCTTTCCTAAGGACCTTGTGGTGCCATGAGCCACTTTGCTGCCTACATTGACCATTCTAGATCATTGTCTTGCCCATTGTGTCCTGTACTATGTCCGGTCTTGATCTGGCTGCAAATGTTTGGAACCTCTGAAACAAAACCCTTCTCTCCCCACCCCGAAAGGTTTATTCAGACCCTGGTTTCACATATCGTGCTCCCTAGAACCTCATTTTCTCAGCTCTGGTGTCAGGAAGGGTCAAAAGCAAGCACCAAGCCAACTTCCCCTTCTCAGTCTCAGATTGTTGGCCTGAGACTCTTCACTTGCCAGAAAATAAATGGCTGTGTATGAAGCTGGAAATATGAGGCCTAGCAATCCTGATTCCAAGGCCTAGTGTCTGTGAGAGATCGAACTTGGGAGTGAACCAGAAGCAACCCTGATAGCACTTTTCAGTAGCACATGTTGAACCATACTGATGCCTTTAGGCAAAAAAGTATATTTCCAAGGATGAATCCCAAAACATTGGTCCATCAAGCTTGGTAGTGTCTGCACTGACTGGCAGCAGCTCTTCAGGGTTTCAAATTGGGGGGGGGGTCTTTCTCAGCCCTTCCTGAAGTTGGTGAGAATGGAGCCTGAGATCTTTTGCACGCAAAGGTTCTGTTCTGTCACTACAAAGTTATTCACCTTCCCTAAGTGGAAGTAAAGGTGGTGGGTGATCTCATAAAACAATTCATATTCGGCTACATAGTGACAGCAATGAAGGCAGTACACACATTTGGAAAAGGGTTGGAAAACTCATTCAAAGACCCATTTGCTGGAGGGCAAGATAGTCTGTATAGACACTGTCTACGCTTGGGTGCATGTTCCTGGTGCACGTCAAAATGCAGGTGGTGTCTATGCACACCGTTGCTCTCATCTCAACGCACCCTTTTGTTTGTGTAGGTAGAGATGCTCATCTGGAGAGGGGTGCTTGGGATGCTCTGTTGGCCCTGCCTCCGACTCCCACCTTCCTAACTTCTGCAGAGAACCTGCGTACATACAGATCCAGCATTTATAGGATCACAACACACAAAAATGGAAGGTACAAACTGCACGTTCAGAGTCTAATTGCATCGAGCTGTATGCACGCAGTCCCTTGCGCAGAATACCAACAAACAGAGGTCACAGGTGGGATCAGTAAGCAGAATAACATTTCGACCCAGGGTTGGGCTTCAGACTGGGGGTAATGCAGCTTCGTCGTCACGACAGATACCAGCCTGGTTGCCAAGGCAACAGGGACCTGTTCCTACTGCTGCCTTAAACGTTTCTGCTCCCTTTTGAGGGAACACTCCCTAGTTTAAAAAAAAATAAATCCCCCCTTTTATTCCCACCCGTTTTCAGCTCAGCCTTCAAATCTCCTGTTTTAATAAGAAACACAACTGAGTCAGAAGGTGGTATAGTAAACAGTTCCCTTACCTTCAGTGGCAAAGTGCACCCCATTCAATAGGGCCAGTTCCACTTCAGATATGCCAGAGACAGTGGTCTCTCTGTCAGGGTCGTCCCTGAGGCTGTGGCTTAGGTAAGCCATGCAGGTTTTCCTCATTGACCTCCCTTGTTCTTTCCCCTCTCACCTCAAAATAATACATGAGACCCTAGTTTCATGGTCAAGAAGCTATAGGTTACGTGTCTGGAAATGCAACCTGAGTAAAGCAAAAAAAAAGGGGGGGGATTTCACCAGAAATATTATTTTTGTAATATGCAGTTGATGAATGGTTGTAACTTTATAAAATAAATTCAAGAAATTGAGCATATGAACCAGCACCTTCCTGCTCCCCTCCATAGACTTCCCCTCTCTTGGATGATGTCATTCCATGCCTTGTCCCATCACGTACCACTGGGCCCATGTCCAAACCACAATGGTTGCCCTCTAACCACAGGTCCTGACCTGCCAGAATTGCTATAATCTTTGGCTCACTTGTCAGCCCTAAGAGAAAGAGGGTGTCCTCCCTTGCAAAAGAATTCCAAAATCCCTACAGAGGGGTAACAAGTGCTTGGAAATCTCTTATGTCCAGATTTCAAGAAAGTACTGCCAATTTGAACTGCTCTAAAAAGTCCGGAGGGAGGAGGTGGTCCAGCCAAGAAGGTAAGAGTACTAAAAACCATGTGCATCTGGGAGAGTAATTTCCACTACACTTTTCCATGTTCAACTTGCTTTAGAATTATTATTTTTAATCAACTGTATCTCCATCATGTGCTGTAGGTTAAGCAGGGAAGTAGAGTGACTTACCCAAAACTATCCAGTATGAAGCATGGCTTAAATGCAGAATGCGAAACTGTGTACTCCCCCCTCCCCTAACTGCTCAAACGCAACTCAGCTTTCATGTCTCAGCATAGATGGCAAAGAGAGCAGCGAGGAAAGATCCCAGTTACAAATGGTACGGCATGAACAGCTGCCTGGTGCTGCCTGGGTGTCATATGTTCAAAGCTCGGTTCATTCAGAGGGGAGAGCAGCTATTCAGGCCCTGCGGACCCATGAGCAGCAAATTCAGAAAGGTGGGGTCCCTTCATGATAGTCACAGCCATGCCCCTACTAAGATTATACAACCTAAGATTACACAATTTTATAATTATAGAATAGTAATAATTAGGGACGTATTGCAACAATCTATACAGCTAGATCTTCTGTGTTTTTCTGTGCACATACATGGGCAATTGATTTGGAGTCATGTTTACCATGATGTTCCATTGTACATAAACTCGCAAGCCATTCTCTTAAAAATGAAACACCTTGTGTTTTCAGTATATTCCTAAACGCTTAAAAGCCCCCCCCCTTTCATTCTGACTGGGTGGCGCTAAGATGCTGGAGACAGGGACCGCACTGCACACACTGAGAAAAGTAAGTTTGGGAATGACCAAAAGCACTCCTAGGCAACCGGCACATTGAGCATTCCTTCTGATTTGTTTGTAAGGAGGGTCAGAAGACACGGCATCAAAGCAAGTGTTGTCTCACATTTTCTAGTCCATTCCCCTGTCACTTTCCGTATCGCAAAAGTCCAGCCTTTGGAGGAAATAGTTGTGCAAGACCTCCACGTCAACCCTAGCTGTGCAACCTGAATTTGCCAGTATGTGGTTGAATCCCACCTGGAAATACCAACAGCCTGGAAGTGACGCAAGTGAGAATTGCATCAAGTAACACAGTGAAGTTGAAACTGCGTCAAGAGAAAGCTGGTTTCTGTAACCTGTCCATACCCTGCAAAATTGCCTCTACCTTTTTGCATGCTTTATTTTCCTTCTGCTAGATGTGGGACAGGCAAAGAAGCTATATCAGGCAGTGTCATCCATCCTAGGAATCCTGCCCTCCCTTCCCCTGGTTTTTTGAGACTTCACCAGTTATTGCCTCCGTGCTTTCAAGCTCATCCTTGCAGGTTTTACTAAAAAGCTGCTTAACACTATCCTCACCCCTAGCTGAGGTCCTGAGCAAAGGTGCTGCAATCTGCACCCAGTACCAATGTCCTTCCTTTTGCTCTGAAAGCATGTTAGACGTGGCTTACCTATGGAGACTGAGAACAAGTCTTTCTGAAATTGGGATTTGAGGGACACTGTTCCAAGCATAGGAAGTGGCAGAAAAGAAAGTCAGACTGCAGAATGGAAGAAAAACAGCTGACGGCAGATGGGGCAGAGCAGAGGGGAGGGTTGCAATAAAGCAAACAAGCAAAGCATCCTTTGAATATGCCAGTTTGCTGTAGGCCTTCATTGTTTGCTAGCTTCAGAGAATAAGTAACACACAAAGCAAGAAGAGCTGTTGCATGCCGGTCTTGCTGGTGGGCTTCCTGTATGTATCTGTGAGAACAAGGTCCTGGACTTGATAGGCTTTTGGCCTGATGCATCAAAGGTCTTCCTATGTTCCTAGCCACTTTTACCTGTGGAGTGCATATTTTGTGCAAATTAACTGACGAGATGCACAGCCTGCAGACAAGATGGATATCCAATGTTTCCAGAAATCCATTTGGAAAGTGGGGAGAAAAAGGAGTCCTGGGTTCATGGAATAGTAGGCAGTGGTGACAGAAGAGTGATGATTCTTAAGGGGGGAAAGGCAAAATTTTAATGTTTTTATAAGCATCACAATCTCGTTACAGGAAAATATTTATTTCTTTATGCAAACACCACCATTCTCCATACGCATACTATTCTCAACCCAGAAAGGAATACCCCTATTCACAGGTCCCACCTTTTTCAACATGAGGCGTGGCATGAATCTACTTCTGCCAAGCTCTTTCCAGATTCCAGCTGCACAGCAACTTCCTTGATTATTCTGCAACACCCACTGCTGAACATGTCAGGTTACGTACACACAATCTCTTACTTGCTCTTTAAAAACATTGTGGAATTCCAAACATTACTTCAAACATTCCATTAAAGGGTACTTCCTGATGGTGATTTTGCGAGCGGATCTAGTGCACCTCCATTGCTTTCAGTTTATACACAATTCCATCCCCTACTGATTCCTGCCTCTCTGCCTATTTACACTGCAGATTGCAGTGAAGATAGAACCCAGAGTGAACCTCACAAGTGTGCATGCATACACACAGACACACAACAATGTAAAACAAGTACAGGGAATGTGTGACCCTCCAGTGTTGTTGGACTACAGTTCCCATTATTCCTGACCATTAACCAAGCTGGCTACTGTTAATGGGAGCTGGAGTCCAACAACATCTGAAAGGCCAAGTATTTCCTATCTATGATGTTTCCTATTGCAAGTGTGAATTCTCCCAGTGCTTCCCATATGTAAAATGAACTTGTTGTTTTCCACAATATATCCATGCTTTATCCTTTAAGATTATGTTGCATATATTTGTGTTTATACATGAAACTTGGTACATGCAAGCTGCATTGGTGCTCAACTAGTTGAGTGGTGCACTTTTAGTTCTTTTTTTTCTGCATGTGAAACAGCAGAAATTGAATCTGAAACCATTTGCATGCAACACATGTGCTCTACCACTGAACTAGGGCCATTTCAAACTTCTCTACTACACTGTTTATAATACTGGTCTTTCATAAGATGATGTGCTTGGGTTCCATTTCCTTCCAACGAGTTACAAAGAATAAACAGAGGGAGAATCTGCCAAAAAAGCACTTGAACATATTGCCAAGGTGTGCTTGAATGCAGCAGAAGAGTTGTCAGCCAACTTCCTGCATTACTACTTCCAAACATCATTTCACTGGAGTAGCTATCCTTTGTCAGAGGCATAAATCTTGCACTTGCATGTCACTGCAAGCCCTGCTTCTGATGTGTTTTGTTCTGACTTTGTGTAGGTCTAAATGTCTTCATAGTTATGTTAATTCATATTAATATTTGGCTTCTATAAAGTTAGTTATTCCAGGAACATATACTCTTTAAGGGTGCATTACTGTACAGCAAGGCGGCTTGAATCCCATCTACCAAACTGCACAGCACTGCAGCTTAAGTTAATAGATCAGGGGTACCACCCTGCATAAACTGGTACTGTAATTTGTGTCCTCAATTGCACTTTGCATTCCTTCTGGACAGATGGTCCAGAGAATAGATTCAACGTATTTCAAGTTTAATATGGCAATGGCAGGCTCAAACCAAAAGAATACCATAATCTTTTAAATTCCTTTCTGTTTATTTATCTCTATCAGAATGGCTCAAGGGGGGTAACTCCTGAGCCAACAATTGCAACAATTAAACCGCACTCATCTCATCCTACTTCTCTATAGGAGCTTCTGCACTACTTGCAGACAAAATTCAGTTAAATAGGGTCTAAAACCGTACAGGAACATAGGAAGCTGCTGAACCATCTAGCCCAGCATTTGTCCATGGAGCCCAGTAATGTCTACTCCAGATTTCCCCAGCTAATGACTTCAAGAGGTTTCAGACTACAATTGCATCAGCCCCAGCCAGTGCATGCTGACTATGATTCATGGGAATTAAGGTTCAAAACCTCTGGAGGACACCAGGTTGGGAAAGACTGATCTACTTTGAGCAGTAGTGGTTGTTAGCATGTGCTTACCACCAAGCTATGGACCCTCCTCCATATTAGTTTCTGCCCCTTAGCAACTTTCTAATGTGTACTATATTTCTTATTCAGTACCTACCTCTTGTGTTCACTCTTGCTCTCAGAGAAGCTCACAAAGTATGCACAACTCAAACGATATTTTCATAGTATGTACCGGACCGATGACACCTTGATGAAAGTTGGGGACAATGAATTGAATAACATGAGTGTGTAATTATGTGTAAGAGTGTGTAAGAAGCACCTAGTCAAATGCACAGTGAACAAAACAGATATGCATATACCATTTTGAAAGCAAGCATGATTCACATAATCCTGATGGTTTAGAACAAGAACAGGTGTACAAAAATTGCAACCAACTGCAAAATTTATGCCAGATACAAAATCAAAGACTCAGATTCAGCTTGGAAATCATGTTTGAAATAAACACAAACACATTTAAGGTATTAGGTTTCCAACATTGTTTGGTGAATGCTGTTTTATGAATCTGATTATATAAATATCATTATTAATTTATATACTACTACAATTCCAAGATGGCCTCTTACTGGTTTATAAGTATAAAACCAATGATACATAATTAAAATATATAATAAAACAAGTTAATTAAGGCACTAAGATAAACATTCACAATTAAAGTATGTAATAAAAATAAGACCATTACAACAGTACAATGAAAAGGTTTAAAACAGCAATTGGTTAATAATATGAATTTTAATCAATCAAATCTTAAATCAGCATATGAATAAGAATAAGGGGAACAAAAAGCTATCTCCCTTGGTTTTAATCAATGTACAATGACAATGAGCAGGGGTTGGTGGGGCCGCATCTTTCCAGGATGTCAAGCAGAAATCTAGCAGGTAATGTGAAATATCTCTGTCCAAGACCCTGGGAGCTGCTGCCTGTCAGAGTAGACAACGCTGAACTAAATGGACAAATATTCTTAGCTGCAATAAGGCACTCTCTTCCTATAATCGGATTAGAAGAGTCATTCCCCCCCCCATTGTCATTTTAAAACGATACCTTCCGTTTGCATATTTACAACAATTTAGTTTTCATTACGATTTTTATTATTTTACATCTGAGGACTGATTAATTGGGGGACAGCCTTTTTTGGTCAGCCAACTAAACATTGCAAGCCCCCCGCTTTCTTGGGCCTTTCCTCAGAAATCTGCCTATATACAGATCAGTGATCAAATGACACGAGAGCCAGGGGAAGCCCGGGTTCTAAATCAACTGAAATTCTCGCAGACCCCTGTTGAATACAGAACACAGCAAAAGGAGAACAGGAAACTCGGGGTATATTGTTCTACACGTTTTCTCTCTCTATGAATTCTTAGTTACCATGCCGGACGGCGTCCATTGATATATTTCTTTGCCCACCAGCGGCCTCTAGCGTCTGGGAGGATGCCTTACAGCCCCAGGCGGGCGCAAAGGTCACGGTGACTCGAGTTCCGCCGCCGCCGCCATTTTGTAAGGACGTCGGAAGGAAGCGTCTCCGCCGCCCGCCCACCCCCCGCGCAAGCAGCGTTTGCGTCCGGTGCTACGTGCGCGCGCGAGGAGTTGGGGGCGGGGGAAGTTGATGCATGCGCAGACCGGGTGGGGGGGCGCTGGGAAGGGAGTTGGCGAGAGCGGCCTTGGCGGCGGAGGCGCTGCTGTGGTCGTGATGCACCGCGCCAGCAGCAGCCGTTCGAGCAAGCCGTCTTCCAGCCGGTCCAAAACCAGCAGATCCAGCTCCAGTTCGGCTCGAGACCGCAAATCGCACCGCTCGCGTTCGCGCTCTCGTTCGCGCTCTCGTTCTCCGCGGAGCCGCCGCCGGTACCGCTCGCGCTCCAACGGACGCTCTTCGCGCCGAAGTAGTCGGGTACGCTCTCCCCGTGGCGGCGGCGGAGGCTGAGGGGGTTGCGGGTTGGGAAACTGGCCCGGCCTGAGCGAATTTAGGCCGCCTCCGGCTCCCCAACGTCCTGGGGTAACGGCCGCCCGCTCGCCTCAGTGCCTTCTCCAAGGAACATCCCCCATCTCTCGCACCTAACTGCCACTTACCGGAATTGTTGTTCAGTCGTTCAGTCGTGTCCGACTCTTCGTGACCCCATGGACCAGAGCACGCCAGGCAGGCCTATCCTTCACTGCCTCTCGCAGTTCGGCCAAACTTACCGGAATAGCCTGCCGTTTTCCTGCCCCCAACTTAGTTATATAAAACATCATGGCCCACATTTATGGGCGTGGGCCCAGCAACCTTGAGCATCCCTAAGCAATCTTACCTGCGATCCCAGCCTTGGCTCTGGGGTGATGCGAAGGAGATCCAAAGACCTGTAGACTTGGCTTGTGGTGGGGAGGAGCTTTATTTTCACCAAAGGTTCGTGGATCATTGAATGAATTTGAAAAGTAGGATGGCTGCTAAGGCATGTTGTTTAGTCGTGTCCGACTCTTTTGTGACCCCATGGACCAGAGCACACCAGGCAGAGGCGGAGCAAGGTGGGGGCAGTACACCTCTGGTTCCAGCCTGGAGGGGGGGGTGACACTCTCCCCCCCACCCCATGACTCCCAAGCTGCCCCGTCTGTCTGCTGTTCGCGCGCGGCAGCCTTACGAGTTGTACATATTATATGTCTTCACTGCAGATTATAAACATTAGATGCATGTAGTGTTTTTCAAATCCACATCAATTGTAGTAAAATTTGCATACTGCATTAAAATTGGCTTATTTCTTAAATAGCATAATGAACCCCCTCCCCCATAGTAACTTGGCTATGAGGATTCTGATGTATTGTTATTTTAATTGTAGAGACGCTCTCCAGACAAGCGCTCTCGCTCTCCGGGCAAGCGTTCTCGCTCTCCGGGCAAACGCTCTCACTCTCCGGGCAAACGCTCTCGCTCTCCGGGCAAACGCTCTCGCTCTTCGGACAAACGCTCTCACTCTCCGGACAAACGCTCTCACTCTCCGGACAAACGCTCTCACTCTCCAAGTTTGAGTGATGTGAACAGGTAAGACTTCTCTGAAGGCCAGTCTCTCATAATTATCCTTCTTGGTTATCTTTCTTGGTTCTTGTCCCATGGGTAATGTAAAACCCCATGGGTAATGTAAAAAAATGTAATGTAAGATGTTGTGGGAAATGTATAGGACATGTTGGGAACATATAGGACAAACATATAGGACAAACATATTTAGCTCTCTTATAGACATATTTTTTAATACCTCCCTTGATACGGATTAAAAATGTTAGGAATTAAAGAGAGGTATTGAAAACGTGTCTCCATTTAATTTCATACAGCCTTTTCACAAATAAGAGCAGGATGGAGATGGATAAAAATTACATAGCTCAGTTTTGAAACCCTTTTGTTTGATTGAAATGATTAGTTTTTACATCTACTTCTTTGAATTTTTCTGCCAGTTTTGTCTTCAGTGGATTCTGAGGAAGCTGTGAGAGTAGATGTGGAACTGAAACAACTTCTTTTCTAAAAATGAACCCCAGTTGAAAAACAAAATGATGAAAACCCTTTTAGTAAATTTCTTGTCACCTCATGAAAATTTAGCTGCTATTTTAAACTCACATGTTCCTGCAGGTGCAGAAACAGTGTGAAGATCTGTATTATAATTTGCTTTCACTGCCAAACATCATGTTTTCCTAATCCATTTTTAGGGGTGAAAATTCTTCTGCAGATCCCCAACAGCAGGTTTCTGTTTAGAATAGGGTTATATATACAGACATATACATGAAAAAGTTTATATTTAGGAAAGATAATTGCATGAATGACAGAAGTTGTAAAACACTTTCACACTGAAGAATGAAACTTCCCTGTTGCTTTTACTTCTAGAGCCTCTTCTAGAAGTAGAAGCAACGGGAAGTTTCACTCTTCAGTGTGAAAGTGTGAAAGCTATATCAACACTAGAATAAGGAAGACCCAAATCGGACCCACAAGAAAATGTTGCCACATAGAGTGCTGCTGATCAGGCTTCTTTCAGTTATTCCATTCCATTCCTCTTCGCTCCCCCACCAGTGTCCTGTGTTTTTGCTCCCAACACTCACCCAATATTCCATGTTGACAGAGCTTACTCAGTTTTCCTTGGGTTGGTTATTTCCTTACGTCACTCCTTAGAGTTTTTGAAAATATTTTTTATGCATCTGCAAATCTTGGGAATTCCCTGAGCCAAAATATAGCCCCCTCTTAATGTTTGGATGGTCATTTTGGCTACAGAAGGATCCATTATTAGTTTGTTGTTAGTATGTAGAATATGGAAGTATAACAGCAGAGATCATTCAGTGTGTAATTTAAGGGCTAATTATGTCAGTAAGTCATCTACACAAGAGGGGGTAAGTTGCGACCAGGGAGATTGGCATGATCTTTACTGAGATAGTAGCTGCTTTGGTAAGCTGTTTAGCTGTGAGTGAATTTTCTTGTGGCTGTTTCACTGAATCTAAGACTGCTGTCAACAAGGCCTGTCAAAAGGCAAAACTTCTTTCATTCTGCTGGGCAGGGCTGTCTTACCCATAGGCGCTAGGGGTGCAGGGCACCTGGGCGCCAAGCCAAGAGTCCGGGGATCGAGAGTTGATTCCGGGGAAGAGCCCGCCCGTCGGTCGGAGCACTGCGACGGGCTCTTCCGGGAGCTGGAGACAGAGCGGGAGGGCAATCAGACGAGGAGGAGGAGGACAAGAGGCAGCAGCAACAGCAGTGAGCAGAAAAGGCATTGAGCGGCATCCACTCAGAGCGCAGCGGGACTACAAGTGAGCTGCCTCCTCGGCGCGCCTTCCCCGCCTCGGCTTCAGCAGCATCCCTTCACTCCTTCTCTGACACTGGAAGCAGCAGCAGCAGACAAACAGCCCTTCCTCATGTTGCCCTGGGTGGCGGAAGGGACAGGTGGGCCAAAGGGTCACCGCTGCTCGCCTTTCCCGTGCGTTTCTCCACTTCAGTCCGACTTTGGGACTTGAAGCATGCTGGCAGCAGCTCCCTGAGAGAGAGAAAGAGAGCGAGCAGCTTTGCCTCTTTTTGCCAACCAGGCACCCCATAACTCTAGAGAACCTTTCCTTTAAAAAGGTCAGCAACTTTGGGGTTCCGCCCACTAAAAAAAGGATGACAACTCTGGCCAACTTGGTGGGAGGGCGTTGGGCAGATCTTTGCAGACCTGCGCCACATATGCTTAAGACAGCCCTGTGCTGGAGTTTGGTTTGTTCAATAAACTTTGGCCAGTATTATTGCTGGGCACATTGCTTAGTGTCTCTGCTAACCGAGTACTGTTAAAGTGATTTTAAAGATAATACAGCTCTGTCATGGTGATAAGAAAAATACAAATTACAGTGGTACCCCGCAAGACGAATGCCTCGCACAACGAAAAACTCGCAAGACGAAAGGGTTTTGCGATTTTTTTAGTTGACTCGCAAGAGAATTTCTCTATGGCAGTGCTTCGCAAGACGAGGCATTCGTCTTGCGCGGTACCACTTTACTGTAAGAAGAACCCTCCCCACTCGCCCTCGCCGCTCGCTGCTCGCTCTCCCCCTCGGTGCAGGCCCGCGGAGACTTCCTTCCAAGGAAAAGAAGCCGCTCTGCGCCGCCGCCTCGCTCGGGGTCTCTCCCACCGCCAGGAAAGCTCTGCATGCTGCTGAAGCAGCTGCCGCTGCTGGTGGCCAGGGCCACAGCCCCGCTGCTTCTTCGCCTTGCCTCGGCACGCATCTCCTTGGCGTGCTTGCCTGCCCAGCAGCAGCACCTCAGCCCAGACGTGCCGCGGACGGGAGAGGCGAGGCGAAGAGGGGGCGGCGGGCGAGGGCGCTCCGGACCGGCGCAGGGAACCATGAACAGCGCCAAAGGCGAGCAGGAGCACAGCCCTGCCAAGCTGAACCTGTAGGAGGAAGAGGTGCTGTACCTGCTGGAGGGGAGGCGGGCGGGCTCGGGCTTCCGCTGGGCCCAAAGAAGCCGCTCCGCGCCGCCGCCTCTTTCCTGCCCCTCACGCGCCTCGCTCGGGGTCTCTTGGCACCGCCAGGAAAGCCTCGGCGCGCACCTCCTCTCCCCGCTCACCCTCACCGCTCGCTCTCCCCGCTGGCTCGGTGCAGGCGGCAGGAGGCTCTGGCTGGGCCCAGCCAGGCCCAATCCCCCCCTGCTGCTGCCGGCAACAAGCCCCGACTTTCCCCCCCATAGGAACGCATTAATTAAATTTCAGTGCATTCCTATGGGAAACCGTGCTTTGCAAGACGAAATTTCCGCAAAACGAAAAGACTTGCGGAACGAATTAAGGGCTTATAATATCTTGAGCTGGTATAGCCCTGTGCCTTGATGGACAATTTTTTTCAGTTGAATCCAGTTTGCCATTATCTATCTTATTCTCCTGCAGTGTTAGAAAATTAGATATATAAGCTAGGCTCCCAAATGGTTCCTTAAACCAAGGTTGCTGTTGTCAAAATGGAGTGCCTAGTTGCCATTTTGGGGCAAGACAGTCTTAGTTTTCAATTGATGGACTGTCCATGATTGATTCTGAGTTAAGCATCTGACTACCTTGAGCTAGGTTAAAAGCTTTGAGAACTGAAAGAAGAAAAGTCACTTGATTCAGGGATAGTCCACATACATATATATTGACCTAAACTGACCTCTTTTTCTTATTGGGGACTGTTCCTGCTTAGGCTGCACAGAAAAAGCAATTTGGTTCCAAAAATTCATTCTGATTGTGCAGATAAAATGTAACTGATAAAATTTTACAGGATGTGGTATTAGTGTGTGAAAACAGCCCAGATCCAATGATCCCCAGATGTCAGGTGCTATCCTGGTGCCCAGGCTTGGTTGCAAGTGGTCAAAAGCCAGGTGCAAAATGCGCCTGGTACATGGCTAATTTTGAACACTGCTTTGAACTGATAAGGAAGTTGTCTTCCATATTTTGATATTTTGCTTCATACTGTTTTTGACATGTTAGGTACATGAAGATCTCTTCAAAATTATTGTTGGGAAAGCGTTCAGCAGGCTGAGTGTGCTGAAAACATGTATTTAGGTTCAATGCTTTCAGCAATCCTCATTTAAAAACATGCGTGAAAGTTATTTTCAGTAGAAATTCTGAGGGGTTTTTTTGTTTTGCTAAAGTAACTTGCAGAAAACAGTATGTGAAGGAAATTATTTGAGGAGTGGAGGGTGAGAAACTTTGGAATTTGGAATTACAATGTTGTTGCTGATGAAAGGGGAAATTCTACTACTGTAAAAAATACCAAAATGTTCTGTTGCTTACTTTCCCCCTAGATAGCCAGCAAGATATTTGTGTTCTTGTTTTTTTATGAGACCATCTAAAAAAGCTAAACACAACCCTAAATGTATGTTGTTCAAATCCACAATAAAATAATTGTATGCAGGCCTTCTGTGTAAGATAAATAGACAAACTGGAACCTGAGTGCTCTCAGGTTTGGGCTATTTCCTTCTGTTCTTCTTGCATGTCTCCTATGCTCATAAATAACAAGACTTCTGAGATGAATTATTTCGCTCACTGCAGCATAGTTTGGACTGTTGAGGGGTGAAGTTATTGCTGAGTATATAAAATCTTCAGAACCAGCCATCTTGGGTTCAATTCAAGAAATATTGAGTTGTCATACGTAGGGCACTTTATGCCAGCTGGAGTTCAGGGGGGTTTATTTCAAGTTGCTGATTTTGTTCTGTACCTCTCTTACTAGGGATGACTTGGCTGATGGTCCAATATTTAGAAGTGGCCTTCCACGCCCTCAAAGCATTGAGCGATATTCCTTGAGCAAGGAAACTCCTTCTAGTCCTTTCAAAACAGGACAAAATGAGGATTATCGCTTTAGAGATGATTTCCTCCATCAATCAAACTATAGCACCAGCTATAACCATCTACAATATCTCCCAAGCGAAACGGATAGGTATAATATGCTACTTGGGAAGCCATCAGAGGATACAGGGCAAGACCTAGAACTTCCTCTGCATGACACAGACGACAGACTGCTTGAGATAGGCATAGAGCCTGAGGGTTTCTTGCCTGGGACGTGGAACTTCTGCAAGCAAGATCCTAGTAGGAGCCCAACCCTGCCATTCCACGATGTGGATTTACGTATACTTGAATATGCTGGGAGAACAAGCAAAGAGGAGGAGCTGAGCAGAAATGTCAGTCAAGACCCTGAACTTAAATATCTGTATAGACCTAATGAAATACCAGCAATGCCCAAAAAATCTATCCTGAAGAAACACAGCAGTAATCCTTCTGTACAGGTTTGGCATGTATTTCTCTCTCTGGTTAAACTGTCCTTTACACTTTTTACTGCTCTTTTATTGAATCTTAATATTTATTATTTAAGTTACTCTGTTAATTCTGGAACAAATACCCTCAGAATAATATCCAGGCTCCCCTCACAGTTGTGGAGTTTGTTTGGTATAACTCATAGGATAATCAGCATATTGGATCCCATTTTTCTTGGAATGAGGACATTTTACTAGTTTTGGTATTTAGAGCATCCCACTTCACGAGCAATTCTACGTTTCAAAAGTTTTCATTCAGCTTATTCATATAGCTTTAAAATTCACACATAATCAAAATTCTTACTTTAAAAAAACAACAACAACCCTAAGCTTTCCAGAAACAGATTTCCAGGCAGTATACATAGGAATTTAAATACAGGTGATTTCCCGTTAGTGTGGAGGTTGCATTCCAGGTCATTGTGCATGCCAGCAATTGTGCATAAGCCCGTTTTGCCCCCTTCCAAAGTGGTGCATGTCTTGGTGGTCACATGTCAGGTGGACAGGTGCAAGGTGATCACCACCTGTACTACAATCTAAAACATAACCGAGAATACAATAAAGTTGAGAATAGCAGAACTATTCAGCTAGATAATATAATAATTTGCAGTGCCTGGGTGACAAAAATATTTTTACCTGGTTTGAGCACCAGATTCGCCATCCTTGGCAGTGCATTCTGTAGCTGTGATGCTACCACACAGAAGAGCCTCCAAATTGTATATGTGTAATGTTTTTCTCCTATAGATAGAACCTAAGGCAAGGTGCCAGAAGTGTTTTAACACCTTGACATCTGAAGGCAGCCCTGTATAGGGAAGCTTTTTTAAGGTTTAATGTTTTACTATGTTTCTATATATATGATGGACGATGCCCAGAGTGGCTGAGGTACAAATAATAAATTATTGTTGTTGTTGTTATTATTATTAATCTGGACATGATGGGTTTTTTACCTCTACAGTAGAAAAATCAGAATAGTCAAGACCACCAAATTAAGGTGGTTTTTGGAATGGTACATCTGGGATTTGTTTTGAACTATTTAATGGACACAGGTGGCACTGTGGTCTAAACCACTGAGCCTAGGGCTTGCCAATCAGAAGGCCGGCGGTTTAAATCCCCGCGACAGGGTGAGCTCCTGTTGTTCGGTCCCAGCTCCTGCCCACCTAGCAGTTCAAAAGCACGTCAAAGTGCAAGTAGATAAATAGGTATCGCTCCGGCGGGAAGGTAAACGATGTTTCCGTGCACTGCTCTGGTTCGCCAGAAGTGGCTTAGTCATGCTGGCCACATGACCCAGAAGCTGTCTGCGGACAAACACCGGATCCCTCAGCCTATAGAGCGAGATGAGCACCACAGCCCCAGAGTCCACGACTGGATCTAATGGTCAGGGGTACCTTTACCTTTACCTATTAAATGGTACCTGCACTGGGTTGAATGTAAACAAAATAAGGGTACTATTATTCCCATCTGTGTGTAGGCTGGATTTGAAGAATTGGCATTTTATGCAGTACATTTACCATGTTGTGCATTTTTTTAACCCTCTTGAACCTAATACAAGAATCTTAATACTAGAATTACCTAGTTGGATTAGACTGCAAACAGTCTCTCAAATTGGTATGGAATGCTCTGAACAGGTGCCATTTCATACTATCATGACTGGATTGTTTTTCTGTTATGTAGCTGTGGAGAGAGAGCACCTTGGCAGGTGGTTTCAATACTAAATACTGTAAATAAATAATGCTTTTCAAAATGTGCCAACTATGATGTGGCAAGAACCTTTTTGGCATCCCGCTCTCTCTATCTCAGGGTTTCAACATAAGGAAAAAATCAGATCATTTCTGATAATAGTAACAATATGCCTGTGGGAATTTTCTTTTTGTAGCTGCCATAACCAGAGCTGCACATAGTGCTTGCTTGTGAATGTTTTGTTGCAAAACCACTTTGGGTTTGGTGGAAAATGTTGATCTCAAATCTCCAAAGGTATTGAATTACATATGTTTGTCCCTGTCCACAGCCACTGTGTTGCTCCTCAGTTACTGATTTGACATGGGTTTTCTTCTCCCCTATTACTGCTGTGTAATCTCAGCAAATCAGGCATCACAGAATGATTGTCATGGTAATGCATAGCCCATCAGCTTTGGCTAAATGACAGTGTTATTGAGGGCAAACAAAGCCCTCTCATTGCCCTCACTCTCAATGAGGGTTGGCTTGAGTAGGGGCAGGAATTGCACAGCTCTTACCAAGGTTATCAAGGTGACAAACCTTACCTCGTTGTAATGGCAGTTTAATGGCTCATTAGAGCAGTGTTGCAAGCAGGGTTGGCCTTTAGTGGGGGATAATCCGTCACTTTCTCTTCCAGTGCCCTATTAAAGATGATCAAGCAGGAGTGTTGATTGTGGGCAGTGAAAGTGACAACATGACAAAAGTGTATAAAATTATGCACAGCATGGAGAAAGTAGCTAGAGAAAAGTTTTCTCTGTCTCATAATAATAGAACTTGTGGACATCCAAGGAAGCTGAATGTTGGAAGATTCAAGACAGACAAAAGAAAGTTTAACTGTGGAATTCCTGCCCACAAGAGGCAGTAAGAGCTGCTAATGGGTGACTTTAAAAGAGGATTGGCAAATTCACAGAGGTTATGGCTATCAGTGGCTACTAACTGTAATGGATATGCTCTGCCTTCACTGTTGTGAACTGTTGTGTTGGACGTGGTATGCTTCTGAATACCAGTTGCTGGAAACTGCAGGCGGGCAGAGGGCTGTTGCGCTCAGCTCTTCCTTGTGGGCTTCCCTTGGGCTTCTATTTGGCCACTATGAGAACAGGATTCTGGGCTAGGTGGCCCACTGGCTGGATCCAGCAGACTGTTCTCACGTTCTTAAAGTATGGCCCAGCCTTAATCAAAATGGCCGTCTTATGCAGAAATAATAGCGTGGTATTTTGGAACTATTTTGTTTCTTTCAATCCCACTTTTTGTCTTACAGTTTTCAGTTAGTGTTTTCAACTACTGACTATAAACCCTTTATATTAAAGTTATGTCTGTCTTAATAGATTGTCTGTCTTAATAGATTGGGAAAGTGATTAGCCTCCTTGCAAATGTAGTAACAAATGGCAATTTCTTTCTTTTTAGCCTGAAGTCTTTTCTAGCAGTTCTGCCTCTCTCAAAGAGTCCCCTCTTCTTTCAGATCATCCTTCTTTTCCCCAGACAACCAACAGCATTGCTTCTTTTTCAACTGAGGTGGTGAAATTCCTCAAACTGTTCAATAAAAATGTACCTGTGGAACCTGCAAATACGACTTCTGAAGGTGATGTGCATAATTGGAAGCTGCATTCTGGCCAAAAACAAAACATTTCCTATTATAAACAAAATTTGGGGAGCTTTTTGAATCGGAGAGAGTGTCATGAGTCCACTTCAGAGCCTGAAGACCAGCACAGTGACTTTTTGCTTCCTCATGAAAGAGCCAGCCAGGATGGGAATGGCTTTTCACGCATTCTGGGTATGAAAACAGATTCTACCAGCGCTCAAGAGAAGAGAAGGAACAGCTTCCTTGATGATGTTGAGGATGAAGAGAAGTTTCTTTATGGTGATAATGGGGGTGACTCAGTTTTTATTCAAAGGATAACATTGAGTGGTGATAAAGAACACGGAAGGAAGAAAATAAACTCTCCTCCTGCTAGTCCACCTGTAAAATCAGACACTTTAGAAGAATCCAGACCAGAGCATGAGAAAATTTATGACTTGCTTAAAACTATTGGTCTTGACATTGGGGTGGCTGAAATTGGTAAGCTTGCTGCCCGCACTCAGGAACGACTCCATGGGAAGAAAGCCTCTCGTTCCCCTGATCGTCATTCATCGGCTTCTCGTAAACCTAGGGAAAAATCTAGGGAGTCTAAGGAAAGGCACTGCAGTCAAAATGAGACTCATTCTCCAGAGTCAAGGTCGACCCACTCTCCCTCTCCTCCTGCTTCTTTCCCACCATCTAAAGAGATGTCTCCTGCTTCACATTCTAAGCACACTAAAAGCAAAACTGCAGGGCAAGATTATCATTTCCCACAACAGCAAGTTGTTCCCATGGCAGCTCCAATTCCGTCTGCCCCACCTTGTTTTCCTTATATGTTTCCTCCTCCCATAAATCCCCAGTATAGCATTCCATCCTTTTTACCATTTGGTGCAACTCATCTGCCACCAAACTATCCACCTCCCACAATGCCTCCTCCTGGCTATAATCCATATGGACAGTGTTTCACTTATGCAGCAGCTGGCTGGGCCATGTCTGCTCCTCCTGCTCCTCCCCAGCAGGCTGGTCCTGAAATTTCAAATGAACCTGAGCATGGTAATCCAACAGTGCCACCAAATCCTTCATTTTCCAACCTCAAAGTTATTCCGACAGTTTCCACAACACGAAGGACTTACGGTATCAAAAGAAGTCAATCTATGTATGTTCAAACCCCTTCCTCTGCTCCTAGTTCCAAAATGCCTCCTCAGCCTACCCACAAAGGCGCTAAGGAAAAAATATTTGATGATAGAAATCGAGCTGCTCAGAAACAAAAGGTGAGAATGTTTATCTTACAATCAAATGTATCTCTCCCCCCCTTCTACCACATTTCCTTTTCCACATAGCAGCAGTGTAGTTGCTGCTATTGAGAAGTGTATAGTATCCTTATAGACTTCTGAATGCCTTATAGTTTAAAAATATATAATACTTTTTCTACTGCACATATTTTCCTGGCACATAATGAAATGTGAAACCAAGTGCAGAATTGATTCCTTATTTAAGATTACATTCTTGGATTTAAGGTCTGTCATTTTACAGAAGTTCAAAGCACATACAGTACAATTTTATTTTAACTTTTTCCTGCACTTTTTTGACATTGGATTATAGTTTTTTTTGAACAGGATGTACCTCTAATGTCTTGAGCTATCTAACGGCTGTTTTATGGTACTGTGGCAAGACACACCTTGTTAATTGTTGTTGTTGTTTATTACCTGCCCTTCACCCTAAGGTCTTAAACAGTCTCTCTTTAAGGATACAATCTACATGCAGGTCCTGCTATTGGAACACTTGGTAACTGAAATCTCAGCAAAACACGAATAATTATACCCAGACCTCACTACAGAAACAGCAGATTCAGATACCCAAGCAGATGGAGTTTGCCTACTTCATGTTTTGCTGGTCAGCAGCAGCCATTTTGGGCAGAAACCAGGAAAGGAGGGGGAGAGATCAAATTACGAAATAGAAGTGTCCCCATAGGAAATAATGGAAATCATAAGCTCATTATGTGAACATACAATTTCCTAGGAACGCATTTTGTTCAGAAAGCAGGACCTGCATGCATTTAAGCTATTAAGTTTGAGTAAGTTTTAGTATGGGATGCGGGTGGCGCTGTGGGTTAAACCACAGAGCCTAGGGCTTGCTGATCAGAAGGTCAGCGGTTCAAATCCCCGTGACGGGGTGAGCTCCCGCTGCTCAGTTCCAGCTCCTGCCCACCTAGCAGTTCGAAAGCACGTCAAAGTGCAAGTAGATAAATAGGTACTGCTCCGGCAGGAAGGTAAACGGCGTTTCCATGTGCTGCTCTAGTTTGCCAGAAGCAGCTTTGTCATGCTGGCCACATGACCCGGAAGCTGTACGCCGGCTTCCTTGGCCAGTAATGCGAGATGAGCGCCGCAACCCCAGAGTCGGACACGACTGGACCTAATGGTCGGGTCCCTTTACCTTTTTAAGTTTTAGTATGTTTCATGTTTAGTGGCATTTAGTATGTTAGGAAGTAGGTACAATGAATCACAGGCTGAGTTCGCAAGCATGAGATGAAAATATTATTTTCCTTTCAGTGATTGTAGTTTTAGTTTGGTTGTAATCCATGAAAGAGGGATTTTTAATACCTTCCTTCCCTTCACAACCTTTGCAGGTATTGGAGGAAAGTGGAAAATTGAAGGCTGAACAAGAAGCACGACAGAAGAAACTGCATTATCTGACAGTTGAGTTAAACAGACTTACAAAACAGGAAGGTACTGCACTCATTTTATGCTTCCTTTTCCCCTACAATCCTTTTTACTGATGATGCTGGACATTGCAGAATTTGTTTTTATCTCAGGGTATTACTGGTATCCTAAACAGGGAATTAATTAGGGTGCAACCCAAATCATTGCAAGTAACTAACTGTCAGTTCTGCATACAGTAATGCAAACATGGCTTCTGGATTTTGGGTATACCAAAATGGTACCTTATAATTGATTACCCAAAATAATTTTGCATGTATTTTTTATTTTCTTATGCTTCCCACTCCACCACTTTGACTGGCTTAGGGGAGATGTCGAGGAAGATGCGTAAGGCAGAGGATCCCTTGCTGGTGGAAGTGAGCCTACTACGAGAGAAGATAGCAAATGAAGTTGCTCAGCTGCAGATGCATTCTGATGCGGCAGAGAAAAAACAATCTGAACTTGACAAGGTAGCTCAGATCCTGGGGATTAACATTTTTGAGAAAGCTCGGAAGCAGTCTTCTGAAAATAAAGACTCGTCAGAAAATGGAAAAAAATGAGGAGATAACTTGCAACTCAATCCAGGTAAAATAACAGGTGCACTCACCGGATGAGTTCAGATAATAATTACTTAATTAGCCTGGATATAAACGAGCCTTTTGCCCACTCATGTATCCCCTTCGCTTCTTTCTTTGTACAAGCTAATAAACCAGGAAGTCTTCAATTAACTTCCTATTTTATGAGTCCTATGTTGTGAAATACTGTTATATGTCTAAAGGAAAGTAAAATAGTTGTTAAGAAGTTTTGTCTCTTGGGTCTTTGGTTTAAATTAAATGCCGATACAATATAACAACACCAAATTCACAGAAATAGAAAGTAAGATACAGTGGTGCCCCGCTAGACGAATGCCTCGCAAGACAAAAAACTCGCTAGATGAAGGCATTCGTCTAGCGGAAGGCTGCCCCGCAAGACGAATTTGTCTATGGGGCTGCCTCGCAAGACGAAAACATTGTTACGAGGAATTTGCATCATAGAAGGCAAAAGCAATAAAATGTTACTGTTGCAGCCATTCCAAGTATTCAAACAATTGTTAATTACAAATGGCGCTGTGGTCTAAACCACTGGGCCTCTTGGGCCTGCTGATCGGAAGGTCAGTGGTTTGAATCCGCCCGGCGGGGTGAGCTCCCGTTGCTCTGTCCCAGCTTCTGCCAACCTAGCATTTCGAAAGCACACCAGTGCAAGTAGATAAATAGGTACCACTGCAGCGGTAAGTTAAATGGTGGTTCCATGTGCTCTGGCTTCCATCATGGTGTTCTGTTGCTCCACAAGTAGTTTAATCATGCTGGCCACATGATCCAGAAAGCTGTCTGTGAACAAATGCCGGCTCCCTCGGCTTGAAGTGAGATGAGCGCCACAACCCCATAGTCACCTTTGAGTGGACTTAACCATCCAGGAGTCCTTTACCTTACCATTCTCAGTAAGGTGTTTTGGGCTGCGGTCTTATTGTGCTGTCATTATTCTAGAAGCTTTTTGTGGCTGAATATCAGGGTAAAATGCTTAAAATATAAACAAGCATAATTATACCAATAAAAATATTGGATTTTGCGATCAGCAAATTGTATTATATCAAAATGTTTGGTACAGAAAGCCTTTTATAATCTGATTTCAGCTGTTAATGATTTTGCCATTGTGCATTCTAGGGCTCTAATTGTATAATTAGAAGTACATGTATAGATTACTCAAATTGCTACATTATATAATCAGAAAGATACAATTGCAAAATAATATATTTTAACATTTGCTTAGCCAACAACAGAAATTTTCTAAAACAAATTATTGTGCACAGTGAATTTTGCAATCCTAAAAAATATGTATAGATTTGTGTTTTTGAAAATATACATTTTATATAGGATTTTGTGTACGAACAATCTGGTTTTTCCACTGATCTGTAACAACCTGGTCACAGAAAAATCCATATCTTGACAGTGAGTTACTCTTATAGGCATCTGTTTTCCACTTTGTCTAGCATAATTATGACTTTACCTCATGGTTTCCTGTGCTTACAATGTGTACCTATTTGAAACTTGCCAATTAGATACTATCAATGTCTACCTAGGAAACTGGCTTCTTCTGGCAACAGGTGTACTGCTGCCAGGCTCAGCCTGCCTAGAGGAGTAGCTCAGAAGACAAGAGAGCAGGCAACTGGAACAGCTGAGGAGCAAGCTTTTAAAAATCCATTTAGCTTTTGCTTCTACTTACCTGCCAGGCCTATAGAAGCAGTGGTATAAAAATATAATATAAAAATGTTTGGAGATTATCTATAGCTGAGAAAATAACCTATACTGAAAGGAAAGTAAAAAAACATGCCTTTTATGCCATCTGATGGCCATGTATTTCATATACACGCAAGTCCTGCTTTCCCAGTGCAATGCCATCCTCTAAACAAGAAAATCATTTGTTAGGTCAGAATTCACATGACAAAGCTGACGATTTTCATTACTTCCTATGGGAACATTTTTAATTTGTGATTTGTCCAATCTTGATCCCTCCCTGGTTTATGCCTGAAGCTGCCACAGCCAATCGGCAAAACCAAACAAAAGAAAAGCTGATTTGTTCAGTCTCTCTTGCTCCCTGATTTGTCTAATCTCTATCCGTCCCTCCATGGTTTCTGCTCAAAATGGCTGCTAGCAACAAGCAGAGCATGAACAAGCAAGGAACTGGGCAAACTCCAGCTGTTCAGATATCTGAATCAGCAGTTTGGGTATAACTCAGATTTTTTATAACAAGTGTTCCAGTAGTGGAACCTGCGTGTACTAGTGAAAGGAGTCTACAAAATAAGTTATTTGCTTCATCATTACAAATCTAGATGTTGTGACCATGTATACTTCTTGATAGTTGGAGAAGATGACCTCATTGTGGACGGATGCTCGCCTGCAACCCTGAAAGATTAACATCGGAGAATCCTGCAGAAAAATGAAGAGGGACAAATAGTATAGGGACATGAATACTTATCAGATATCTGGACAGATTGCGGGGAGGGGTGTTATGATTATGTTTATTTGTCTAGTTACATTTTGTTATACATATATGAAAACCAATAAAAAGTACTTATAGAAAAAGCAGTGGAGAAAGAGGCATTTGATAGAGTAGAATGGAGATTTTTATTTTATGAATTGAAAGTATTTGGTATAATTCTTAACTTGGATTTGCTGAAAGATGGGGAAGTGTGACCCTGTTGATTATATTGATGTGCTTCCAGAGGCAAGGCTTTTTGTGAACAAGGACATTGTTATTCATTTTGAGACTGTGGAACTAAAAGTTACCATCCATACCATGTCAAACTTGTGTGTTCATTTTATTTGATCACACTATTTCTACTCTATGCCAGTGAGTGGATCGTGTTTGGAACAACATTTCACCCTTTGCACCACATCCATCATCATTCCTATAATTTCCCTTTTCCACTCATGTTTCCTGACCATGAATGCATGTATTTCATGGACCTGCATGTACTTAAAAAAAATAAAATTGGAATGCTGGTATTTCAGAACTTTGACATTCTGATTGGCCACATTCAGTTCTCCCTTTCTGACTGTACTTCATTTCTAATTGCAATGTAATTTGTATTGTGTGATTGAAAAACAGCCTATGTCTTCTGTACAATGACACATGCACACAATGTAGCTGGCAAATACCTCCTTTTATTAAAAGCTGGAACATTTATTATGACCATTCATTATAAAGTGCTAACAGAATTGCTGGAAACCTTAAATTGCAATTTTGCAAAAAAATAAATAAAGCTGCAGGAATTTCTCCATATACATTGTGCGAAGGTCTTCAGTAAAGAGATCTCTGCAACATTATAAAACTAATAACATGCCTGGCAGTAATGAAAAGAGACAAAATTGCATGGATGGTGTGATCAGGTGAGAGCAGAAGAAAAGAGCTGTGATTAAAGGATAGCTTTCTGGAATTGTCATTTACCCAAATCAAAACCATAGCCAAATAATCGTAAAGGGTAAAAGAGCAAAGAGACATTCATACATAGTTTTTTTGTGGATGAAAGGAAGAAATATTGTGGGATGTTTGCAAAAGGATGACAAGATGGTGTGGATGCCCTGAAAAAAACCACAGGAAACAGGAAAACATTGCAAAATGTCTGTCTCAAAACACTGTTGATGTTTCAGGGGCTTTCAACCATGGCAGCCTTCTGGTTAGACCCTCTTGAGTTGGAGCTGACTCCAGATGGTGGTGTTAGGGATGATTGCTTGACCCCTTACCAAATATGCTTTGGGGTCCTGCAGCATTCTCTCATTTCTCCCTTGCCATTATACATTTAGATAAAAGTGCTGGAAAGGGGTTTTGTAATTACAGAGTGAAACAAGTTAATAATTAGTGTGTAAATGGAAACTGCAGAATTTAAAGTACCATAGTCATGAATGATTCTGGCAAGTATATGTAGAATAGATAGAAGACCGAAACATATGGTATGCCTGGTAATTGAGATGTAACCCATGGATGTGAAACTTGTAGCCTTCCAGGTGATGTTAGCCTTGCCATCAGCCCCAGCCAGCATGGGCAATGATAAGAGATTATGGCAGTTGTAGTTCATCATCTGGAGGGCTAAATGTTCAGTTTGGGGGTAGCAGTTGTGCATGGGTTCCTAGGTGTTTGAAGGTATAGGAGACAGAATGGATTGCAGTAAGGAGAAATGTGATTGAAAGAAGACAGCTACTAGCAATTCAAAAAAGGAGTTCAGATTCTAATGTTGAGAGTCCATACTCAAATAAGTAAAAGGTCAATGTCCATATTCTCAAACAACCAAAAGAAGGGCTTCTCTTTTCCAGCAATCTAGAATGAAGGCACTTCTAAAGGTGATACTTTTGAACTCCAAGATTGCTCTTCTCTCCATTATTGCTGCGGATGCCCAGGACCTCAAATGGATCTTCCTATCTGCCTTATCGTGGCAGCACAGCTTACCTTTGGTAGACACTAGGTAACTTCAAACTGACCTGTTTGAAGTGTGGTTTATGCAAGCTTGGGACTTAATTTTAATAGAAAAGGTGACAACAATTTCAAGACCTGAGGAACAATGCTAAATCAAATATACGACATAGTTTTGGTTTTTTTGTAAGCTTTGACAACAGAACATGTCTACAGACCGCCTACAGCTCATGAAGATTTATGGAAGGACACTTTTATTTGACTTGGGAAATATTTACATGATACTGAATTACTTTGAAATGAGACTGTGCTCTGGTGAGGGTGGGGGTCTTTATATCCTTTCTTACATTGCTCAAATGGAGAAAAAAACTAAGTCATTTTTTTAAAAACCATAACTTTCTACATCTTTACCCTGCCCCCAGCATTGACCATGATGATCAGTCTCACTGGAGTTGATTTTCAGTCTCTATCTTTACTGACTGCAAGGTGTATGTGCATGCATCCAGTCAGCAATCACTGTGTGCTGCTAGGTTCCACTTTGATCTCCAGCTCACAGTTTTTTCAAGCAATTCCTTCTCTTGGAGAATGAGCTTTTAGCAATTTCCATTGAAAATAGCCTGAGAGGACATTCTTCCCTCACCAGGAGTTTCCTTGTGATTGGCAACATTAGCCAATCAGAAGTCATCAGGACACAGCCATTTGCATGGAAGAGAGGTGTTTCTAACTGATGGCCCCAACCAATCCTGTATTTGCTGTGAAACTCCAGGTTTCTCCAGTTCTTGTGTGCTGCCCACTAACTGGGTCCTGACTCAGTCACACCTCCTTGGGCTAGGGTTCAGTTTGTGGTTGAGTGAGAGCAAAGCAAGAGCAAAGCTGGATTGCTCAGCTACCTCCAGAGAAGCAGGCAGCCACAGGTATCGCAGCAAGGGGGAAATCCCTCTTGCTTTTACAGTCCTCTTTTGAGTTCTCAATCAGGCTGGATGTTACACAAAAAGCGAGGTGATGCCAATGAAAAAACAACAGTATGTTGCCACTTTCTGATGTGTCATGGATATTTAGTTAAAGTGTTACTTGCCTTTAAGAGGTCTCAAAGGAGGGGACATTGGTTTCTTGATCCTCTCCTTGATATGAATATGTTGGCAGGCACATAATTTGCTGAGCTATTCCTCATTTTTGTAATGGATGTGTATATTTTGATTCGGTGTGCTCAATAAACATCATTTCTGTCTTGGAAAAGACCTGTGTGAGTCACTGGGTAAATCTGCCAAGATGCATTGATAACATAATTTAATCCTAATACATGAAACTCTTGGAATATGTGTTTAGTAAAAGCATGGTTCTACTCAGGAGGTGCATCAAATATGGTATGAGATTTCACATTAACATGCTGCTGAATCCATTCCTTGCCAGATGAGTGCGCTTTGGAAGGAGATATGCACAGAGGTGTTTGACTTTTAGTTAATCAATTGAGGTAGAGGCAAGATGCAAAAGATAATGGAAGGATGTTGCAAAATTACTGTAGACTTTGAGTCTGATAACACTTTCTGAATCTTTATGAGGCTGGAATGGAGTACCAATCCAGTAGCAATTCAGCTCCAAAATCTTGGGTGGTGTTTCTGCACTTGGCCAATGGTTGGTTGTCCACCCATGGCGTTAACTTGTTCTGGAAGGCGCTGAGTTGTTCAATTCACATTTGGGGGGAATAATTTTTGCTGTGAACATAGGGTCTACAGGAGAGCCATGGAACAGAATGGAAGCAAACTGGTCAAGCCAAGTCTGGCTCAGTTCTGAAGCAGGCTGAACTGTCTTTCTGGAGGGCAGAGATCCCTGCAGGCACTGTGAGATCCAGGAAGACTGAAAAAGTTATAGTCCTATGGCAGAAGAATGGACCCCTTTGAGGAGGACATTCAACCATGTAGTTCTCCTGCTAGCAGGAGACAGTGCAAGGTTCCTGCTGGTGCATTAAGTTCCCCTTCCCTCCCTTTGCCCCCCAAATTGACGGAGGTGGGGGAGTTAGGGGAACTCCCAGAACAGCACACAGGAAGGGAGGGCAGCTCTTTTTGTCAGGCAAGCAGAAATGCTTGTGATGTGTTCTGCCAAAGATGGGCAATGAAGACCACTAAAGTCACTCTTTAACAAGCTTTATTTACAGGCTGAGTTAAATAAGGAACAAAGCAAGAGGAAATGGATATGTTACAGCTCCATCTATGGTTGGAGAATCACTTTCCCTTTTGGGGCAAACAATGGGTTGAATCCTTACAGGTCTGCACTGAGATTCCCATAACTGGGCTTGCACGTTGTATAATATCTGGGAGTGCTGATGACACTTGGTCACCTGTGCTTGATGTCATCTTCCCATGACCCTGTCTGCAAGGTCAGAACAGTCAGAACAAATGGTGGACTATAAAGGGATGTGACGATGAAGATCTTCACCTGCTACTCTATTCAGCACTGGGTCAATGTGTGAGGATCCAGCTTGCCAGACCTCCAAAGGACACATGGTCCCATATCTCCCACCATTGGTCAGATAGCCTTTCTGTAATAAGTGCTGATTCTAGCAAGCAGTGATTAACTCTTACTGATCTCTACTCTACAAAGCTGTGCTAGTCTTAACTTCTTGCAAGTGCTAGGTCCAGGCCTGTGCACCTCTGAAGACATCCAAAGGGAAAGTTTGCAGAGCATCACACGTAACTCTGTAATACAATGGTCTTCGGCGTATGTCCCAATACAAGCTGATGGAATGCTTGTGGGGTTGGCAACCTAAGGCCCATGGGCCACAAGCAGCCCACAGGGGTCGTTTAACAAGTCCATGAGCTGCCCCTGAACTGAGCCGCCCACTTGGTCCCCATGCGCTGCACTAAAGCAGCGCAGCACAGGGACTTGCTTCTGCGGCGCTGGAAATCGTGTCTATGCAGACACCGGAAATGGTGTCTGCACAGATGCTGATGCCGGAAATCACGCCTGTGCAGACGCAGATGCCCGAAATCGCGGGCACTGAGGGATCTCCGCTGGAGTAACCAGCCCAGGCGAGATAAACCTTGCTGACCCCTGCCCTAAGCCAGTGGAAAGCTTTCTGTAAGTTTCTACCCCTGATCTGTCATTCATCAATACAAAACTGTATTTTAACAATTTATATGCCACTTAATCTGCAGTCACCTCTAAGTAGTATACAGAGGACGTAGTACGAAGTGTTGGACCCCAGCCACATGCAGCACAATTTTAGTTGGGAAATAGGATGGAAAGAAATGAAGAGAGAAATAGCCATTCATAAAGCAAAGAATATCATGGAGTGAAGGAATCGCAGACCTCTGTGCTCATTTCCCACTGATGTTTGCTTCTTGTGCTTAGCTCTTAAACTTGGTAGCAGTGTTTCTTCTTGGTCCGGGAGCTTTTTGGATTTCAGCTTCCTGCCCTTTTTATTTGTAATTGTATAAATATATTTTTAAGAGAAATGGGGAATGCAATCAAACAAGATGTAATAAACCATAATAAAACAAAACCCTACTTTCTGTGTGTAGTTTTTTGAGGGAGGGGGAACACCTGGTCATCCAGATCAATCCCAGGTTCATTCATTGAAGCAAATAGATCCTCATATGGACTCCATATATCTGAAAGCTTTGCATATTTATTGTGCTTACAGAAGGTCACCTCAAGTTGCTAGCCAAGTCATGTATTTTGTCCTTTGTATGATAGTGGGTCAGGTGGACCTTTTAAAGTCATGAGTTAATTCTCCATAGGTTGGTAGAAAAGGACCCCCTCCCTGCAGATGCAGAGTACTCGTAACTAACTGATCTCTGCTGCTGTGCAGACTGGCATGCAGTGCAGGTCTATATCAGAAGTTGTAATTACAGAATATTGTGGTGGTGGTGGAGAATCATGAAGGGATGTTGGGGAGAGTTGGAAAGACTTGCGAAGAAGCAACAGAAGACTGAAGTTGCAGGACTTTGGCAACTTTGGAATTTCGACTTGCTGAGAACTTTAAGCAAAGACTGGAGGGCGTGAAGGCTGAAAACCCTCTCAAGGCTCGGAGAGAGAAGCCTTCTTGAAGCAACTGTATTGAGTGCCTGCATAGTACGTTTTGTGTTTACCAAGTAAAACAACATCCAGTACTTTGTCTGCTGCAGGAACTTTTATCGCTTTGCTGAACTTCTGACTATGCAGTAAGCCAACTGATTATTGGGCACAAACTTCCAAAAGCCCTCTCCTTCCATTATTGTGTTAGATAGAGCCCTTAGCCAGTTATACTATCCCTCTGACAAGTTCTGAAGGACAGGGATATAGTTTGATAGGACATTGACATATTTCGATTTCAAATGAGTCACCAAGATCATGTTTGTGTTACTGATTACCTTTGTCAATAAACTGGCTTTGGAGCAGGGCCAAATAATATGACATAATATTGTATGTAGAGCTTTCCAACACCAGCACATGCCAGTGCTGGTTGTTGTGTTTTGAGGTTTGATGTATGGCTACTTTTGGCTTAGGATATTGTTCAGAACCCATAAGTTTACTCATAGGGCAGGGGTTTCTGAGGAGTGTGTCAGGGTCAAACAAAGTTAGCAGGTGTTTGAGTTGTAGATACAGCCATTTTGCAGCTGGTGGAAGAGAGCATGCCTCTTCATCTGGGAAAGTGGAGAAATACATAATGTGCACCAATCACAATTCAATTTCAATTGTTAATGGCAAACAGGAACCCCATAAAAGGGGGGGGGGGTATCCAGCCTCTGTTTGATTGTTTTCCTCACTGTGGCTTCTATGCTGACCTAACTTTAAAAAAACAAAACAGAAAGCCTCATCACCTCATTCACTTGTTGGAACAAGGAGTTTCTGTCAAATGACATCTTTGCTTCCATACTGAAAAAAGTACCAGAGCTCTGAAATGCTTATGTACCAAGTTTAGGTTGGCCAAGGATAAAATACAACAAGACATCATCCTAGGGAAATGGTCTCCCTTTGTTTCATACATGAACACTAACAGAGTGTTCTGCAGAGGGTTTTTTTTCTCTTTAGAGAGAGATTTCCACACCTGATGACAACAGGAACAGAGACTGCAGTAGAATTTGGTATGGTTGACTTTATGTACTGCTGCATGAAGGAAAGGAGATGTGGACTCAAGTTTTGAATATTGTTTATTGAGTTTACTTCCTTTGAAGAAGCTCATTCAAAATTCTTATTTTTATTTAAAAACAACAGGGGTGTGCTTCCCTGTATCCCGGCCCCACTAATCCCTGCTGTGCTTCTATCCACATATCTATTCAATGGAGTTGCCTTTCTCACTGTCCCAAAGCAAGAATTACACAGGCATTCCCGGTTGATTGATGCGCAAAAGCCCCACCCCAAATTCTGCCTCTTCCCCACAGCTCCCTTTTGCCCCATGCTTGGCTCCACCCACTTAAATGCTTCTCACCTGCCTCCTATTGCTTTCTGCAAGAACTCTTGCATTATTATGAGAGGCGCTTGTCTACATTATGCAAGAGAAACTCCTCCGCCCCCAGCATCGTCAAGAATTGAGACTGTGACTGTTAGTGCAAAGCTAATGCCCTATGGCGCTGCCCACCCCTTTCCCTATTTTTGCTACTTGTGATATGGTTGTTTTCTTGTTCTGACCCTCCTGTATTCTTTTTGTAGGTGTGGCACAGGCTGGGAAGAGGAATACTGCAAACAATGTGTGAGGATGCCAGACTGTAGCCATGGGACTTGCTGCCAACCCTGGCAATTCAGTTGCCAAAGTGGCTGGCCAAGCAAGTTCTGTGACCAAGGTAGGCCACACCACTTGGGACAGGGTGGGGATGTCTTTAATAAAGTCAGGACAGGGAAAGGACAGAGTGTTAAATGCTCAGCTGCCTTATACTGCCCACATGGCCTTGTAGCAAGCTCTCCAGGGTCTCACACAGTGTTCTTGATGTTGAGTGATCCAACAGCAACCCTTGGCATTACTGGACAGAGAATGTTCTGTCACCTGTTCTCAATTTGTAAGCTGGACTGTCAGCCGTGTGTGGAGTGCATCTTTCATTAAGCTGCAGCTATCAGGAAAGGGGCCCACATTGCAGAGGGGAACTTTCCCAATCATGAGGTACCAATTGTCCAGTGTTTGTGTCTCTGCAGGGAGGTCACTGCTGCCCACTGTGCAGAAGATGCTGAAACAGGGAGTCTGGCTTCTGACTGAGAACGGCAGGGGAATCAAGCTCCGCCACCTTCCCAGCATGCATCACCAGCACTCGGTCCGAGTCCAGGATAGTGTTCAACCTGAAATAAACACAGCAGCAGGGTAAGCCCTTATTTTGGAAAGAGCAGAGAACTGAAAAGTGCTGCTCTCTCTTTTATTACAGTACCTCAAAGTGGGCAAAAGAGTACTTCCTTTCAGCTACTGTAGTAAATCTATAGGCACCTAACAACTGTTAGGTGGCCATCCAGACTCTTCCTATAAGGGATGCTGTAGAAGTGATATTCTCTGCCTTGACTTTCTGACCGTTGAGGTCCCTTGCAACTGTGGTTCTGTGCATCTCAGGTGTCAATGAGTTTATTTATTTATTTTTGGATGCAGAAGCTTCTTCAAGCATGTGTGTAACAAAGCAATTTTGAAACAGCTTTGCTAGCTTGTTTGCTGTGTGTAAGAACTAGACCTAAGCCTCGGGTTTCTTATTTGTTACTCACTGATAATATAAGGGCTGCAAGATACAGGCTGCAACCCTGTGCAATCTCTTACTAAGATGAAAAGCAGAGCTGCTCTTCTGGGTATTTTGCAACATTTGTATGGAAGAGGTCAGGTTGTATACACACCACCACTGTTTGCTGTCTTACAAGTGATTGCTGTAAGTCACTCTGGGAGCCCTTTCGGCTAAAAAACAGGAAAACGCTCCAGGTAAATAATACATTGATAGCCATGTTAAGTGATAATTGACTACTATGAAGTCTGTTGCTGCATGAAATGGGATTCAAACTACCTAACAGTGGGACATAATTTGACTAAAATTAAGGAAAGCTAGGGGCAGGACTTGTGGATTTCATTAAGGCTCTCTTTCCTCCCATAATCCAAGCACTGATGCTAATTAATACTTCCTGAAGCACTTCAGATTTGTAAATCAAAAGGCATGAGGTTGTGACATCCCTGTATCTGCCAGGCACTGTGGGTAGCTATCACTTGTTCAGAGTGCTGGGTGTGCAAGCAAAAGTGTATTAGGTAAATAGAGTTGAGGCATGGTGATTCTGTGATCCCTGAGAGTTGCTGCTTGGAAGCTGGAGAACAGAGGCTAAAGGAGAAACAAAAAGGCACCTGTGAGCTATAGTCAGTACAGTTTTGTCTGCAAATCGCTGGCGGATGGTCTGTTGGAGTAATCTGTCTGTCTTCTGATCCACACTTGCTGTGGCTTCATCAATGCACAGGACCTGTCAATGAGACAAAAGGAAAACACTTAGAAAAGTGTCACTGATGAACACAACTCTTGGTCCTGCTTATTCATACAACACATTTAATTTAATCAGGCACTGTGGAATCTAACTGTTGTAAGAACTTGAGAGCCATGCTAGGAAGCCCACAAACGGGGCATGAAGGCAAGAGGCCTTTCCACTGTTGCTTGGCCCCCAGCAACTGAAAAAGGACACTGTCCACTGTTGCCCCTAGACTCTACAATGCTGTATCTTTTTACACAAGATTTCCCTGATCCATAAGGCTGAATGCTGTACTGTCAGTATGTTTGTATAGCATTTTTAGCTCTGCGTCATTATATTGCTCTGGTTTTGTACCTTTGTACTCCTCCTAGAAGTATGACAGTGCTTCTTTAGATTCTAAAAATATTAAGCAATTTAGAAATGCTTTTAAATAAAGAAATAAAACACTGCCTCTGAACCTGGAGGTGCCATTTAGTTGATAAATTGTTAGCCACTAACTGTCCTGTCGTACATTGATTTGTCTAAATTGAATAAAACTGATTTTTCATCACAGTGTGAGCACCCTCTCACTGCTTCAATAAACATTTGGGGAATGAGTTTTGTAGCCAGCTATCCTGGGGGCCACCACCACATATTGTGGTAGCAAATTCCATAAATTAATTCTGTACAGTGTGGAGAAATATGGTATTTTGTCTATCTATCTATCTATCATCTATCTATCTATCTATCTATCTATCTATCTATCTATCTATCTATCTATCTCAATATGTGACTGAATTCTAGAGTTTTAAGAAAAAGCCTAACCTTTCTCTCTATCCACTTCCCCAAACCATACAGTGGTACCTTGGTTCTCAAACTTAATACTTTCCAGGAGTCTGTTTTACTCCCGAAACCATTTGAAAACCAAGGCATGGCTTCCAATTGGCTGCAGGAGCTTCCTGCACTCAAATGGAAGCTGCGTCAGAAAACGTTTGCAAACCTGAACACTTACTTCCGAGTTTGTGGCGTTCGGGAGCTGATTTGTTCGACAACTAAACTGTTCGGGAACCAAGGTACCATTGTACATACTTTTATGGCCCTTCATAGTGTTCCCCCTTAGTCACAATCACTTTTTTTTCTCCACTCAAAAGACCCGAACAATGTCACCTTTCCCCACAGGGAGAATGCTACATTTATATCCAGTTTCTCCCTTTTTGTGATTGAGCTAATACATCCTCCTCACACCTTCCAAGTCTTGCAGTATGATCGTTCCCCACAGTTGTCCCAAACAAACAAAAAATATCTGGCATCTTTGTGGAACCCACTTTGAGAAGACATCACTCACCTTGGCCTGGGTCAAGAGAGCCCTTGCTAAACAAACCAGCTGCCTCTGTCCTACGGAGAGACTCTTTCCTCTCTCCCCCAGCTCACAATCCAACCCACCTGCAAGGAGCAAGAGAGTGGAGGAGTTAATGTAAGTTTGAAAACTTTGCCTCTACTTAACACTAGTTCAGATGAACAAGAAAGGAAAGACCTGAATGTAGGCAAGAAGGACTGAGATTGGAACAAGAAACAAAGATCACAAACCCTCTAAGCTAAGCCTTGCACTGCTATGAAGTCTTCCTTCAAAGTACCACCCCCAGCCTTGGGTGCCCAGACTTAGTTGCCTTATAACCCCTTTCGCACCTGGCCATTGGGCATGCTGGCTCAAATGTTGGAAGTTGTAGTCTAACGACATCTGGTGACCCAAAGATGAGGGAAACTGCTTTTAAGGGTTTTACTGAGGCCCTATTTATTTATTTTTAAATCACAACAGCTTCCACTGGTTCCCAGCAACCTTCACCCCATAGGTGTTTAGTGAACTTTCCTTCCGCTTTCTACTCTGACCCAGTATTCATTTCTGTTCTCCAAACAATGCACTCACCCATCTCTGTAATCACTGCCTGCAGATGGCATTGCTCCAGGACTTGCAGCAAGTCGGCATCTGTGTGTTGCCCCCGAGGGTCCAAGTTCTCACGGATTGTCCCACTGAACAAAAAGGGATCCTGGGGGATTATGGCCAACTTAGACCTAAGAGGAAGGACAGAGGAATGCTTGCTGGACTGCACAGCTTAGAGGCGAACAGGACTAATTTGAACCCGACATTCTGAGGCAGCTGCTCCCCATCACATTGACTTTTCAAGCTGCTGCAACAGCGACACTGCTGCCATTGTGGCTTACTCCTTGACCTACCTCAGTGCTTTCAAGCCTACAGAATGGCTGTCAATGTTGTCCAGGAGGATCCGGCCAGCTCTCAGCTCCACCATACGGAAAAGGGCCAAAAAGAGGGTGGACTTGCCAGATCCAGTCCGCCCAACTATCCCCACTTTCTCCCCAGAGTAGATTGTGAAAGTCACCCCATCCAAGGCATTGGGTAGGTCAGGCCGATAGGCCAGCACTACTTGCTGAAACTCAATGTGACCCCGACTTGGCCAATCAGGTGAAACCTTGAAAGAAGAGAAAAGGTGTAAGCAATCATGAAGCAGCAATACTTCCTTAACCTAAGTCCTTTTTGATTTGCCACCACCATGATCAGCAGTGTGAGCAGTGTAGATCCAAGGGCCCCAATGTGACAATGCTTACTGTTGTGCCAGTTGCAAAGGTGACAGTGGCTGCCATTTTGAATCTATTTGAGCATTGCTGTTGACTTCAGTGATGGTGGAAGAGGCTTCATTCCCTGAATAGGACTCTACTGTGCATACCATTGGCCACAGAGAAACTAGGGGAGATTTACCGATCCAAATCAATAAACAAACTGCCATTGCATCAGATTAGCTGAAGGTCTGTCCCCTTCTGGTCCTTTTGCTGGGCTTTTAAAATTATCTCCTCCTCCTCTGCCTTAATCCCTGCTGACAAGCTGAATGAGGAGCGAAGAGGGGAATTCTTGGAAGGCCAGATAGCTCCAAAAACCCTTGCTGTTCTGGTGAAGCAAGATAAATATGGGAGAGGAACTTTCTTACCAAAGGGGGCAGGAAGTTTGTTGACAGTAGTTACTCTCTCCAGAATGCCTACCTCCTCTGAAGAAGAATGCTCAACAGATGGAGAACTAATGCAGACCAAACAGCCTGTGCATATAGGGGCTGTGTGGAATCAGATGTTCTGCAAGAGCACCTCCAATCATTCACAGGAGACCCAGCAAGGAACCCTTACCTGGAGCAGCTCCTCTTGAGGCTCCACAGGAATCTCTGTTGCATATTCCTCGGTACGCTCCACACTCACCATCATGGTCTCTGTCTGGGTGAAGCTGTTGATGAGTCCAGACAACAAGTTTGTGACTGAAAGGGCATAGGAAAGGGCCAAGCCCACAAGACCTGTGTGGACAAAAAAGGCTTTGTCAAAAAGCACAACAACTCTGAAACAAGGAAAACAACAGATAAGGGGCAGTGGCCCAGTTCCAACATGGGTAAGTAGAGGAGAAAGAGAGAGGTCAGCATGTTAAGGTGTCCCTTGGAAAGAATTGATGGGGTCGATTTTTCTTGCACACTCAAAATCTAACTGGTATCCTAAATGATTTTTAGGGTATGTAAGACCGGTTTCAATTCTTTTCTCTGCCCCTTGATGTCTACACCAGCTCATTTGTTTCGGCTATCTGGATCTATCTAATTATCCCATACATACACTGGGCAAGGTGAGCACTGCTTCTCTTTCCTTCAGTGTGCTTCTGTCTGCCTTTTATGGCCTAACACATTTGGGAACAGAGAACCCTGTCAAACTATAGGGGAGTTCAGCTGGATCTGGGAGTTCAGTTGGCTTTCAACTGGGCTGGGTTGTAAACTTAGGCAGTCTGCTGTATCCCCCCACCCCTTCTTTCTTTTTTAAAAGAGAAAGATGGGAGCGAGATATATGAAAAGAGAGTGTATGCAGTGGCGGAAAAGAAAAATGGCCTGCAGCTGGATAGTTGCTGAAGAGAGGCTGAATATCAGAAAAGATTTTGCCGTGTATTGTGTGCCGAGAAAGAACTCCAGAGGGGAATTTAATGGCAGATGTCTGGAAAGTTCACTCTGAGATACTGATGGCTGTGGTTCACATGTCAGTTTGATAACAGCAGAATGGAATGAAACGTTTTCTGTAAAGAATTGAACAATGAGAGAAAGAACTAAACACTTTCAACACTCCAGCTCTGGAAGGGCTGCACACATGAAATGGATGATATATCTACAAGATGAAACTGAGGTGCTGTTTTGTAAGGTGAAAAAGCAGGAAGAATGGTTTAATGGCAAGTGAAGGATGTCAGCTGGAGACTAAATAAGAAATGAAGCAGCTATGGGGGAAATCTTGGACATGATTGAAACGGGAGTGGGAAACCTGATTTTAAGAAATTGTATTAAATTAACTTGGTTTGATTTGTAATAATTTGGAAAATCAATTAAAAATGAATAAAAAAATGAAAATACAGTACAGTATTAAAAAAATGACAAATGAGTCCTGTAGTACATGCTGGTATAAAGGTAGGTCCTGGGTGGATCAAACTACTATTTAGCTGCTTTCTAGCCCTCCCAAGAGCTGAAATCCAGGATCCATGTCAGAGAGTGGTGGAAAGAAGAAGCATTCTGAGATGTCAGTGGTAAAAGATGATCACAGATGAAGATGCCTCCTTCAGAGGTCATAATTGGGTGGCTCACCAGGGTTTCCCAGTTTTTTCTGGTGCTGGATGATGGCGATTCCTGCAATAGCAGTGACTACAGCAACTCCAATCATCTGCAGCCGAATGTCCAACCACTGCATTGCGGTGTTACTGGCAAAACGGCACCGCTGATTCAGTTCAAGTCGCAGCTGGTTCTCTGTCTCAAACCTAGACTGGATACAACCCAGAGGTTAATATCAGGAAGAGATCTATTGCAGTTCTCAGTACCTCTTTTTCCCAGCGGTCACAGGACCAGTTCCTCAAGTCAGCCCTTTCTGTGCATATTTAGACCTTCCCTGCCTGAAGAGCAAAACTCACCTGCCTGTGGCCCTGGTTGCTCGGATTGTGCTGAGACCTGTCAGGGTCTCTGAGAAGTGAGTGTAGATGGGGGACAGGGTGAGACTGTAGAGGCGTTTGAGTTCGCGGGAGGTGCGCCGATAATAGCGCTGAATTGAGTAGTAGATGGCAGCCAGGGGCAGCAGAATGAGACCGATCCAAGGCAGGCCATAGGTGATCATCACAAGCATGCCCAGCAGCCCAAAGATGTTGGCCAGGAAGATGTTGAGCATGAATGGCAGGCTGTCATCCACACAGTACAGATCCGAGGAGAAGCGATTAAGGATGCGGCCTGTTGGCGTGGTGTCAAAGAAAGTCACTGTGGCCTGGCAATGGAAGAAAGAGATTGCAGTGAACCATTGTGTGCTGTTTCACACTTTTAGAGATTCATCTGTGTCTGAAAAAAAGCTGTGTCCAGAGGCTGTTTTTGTGGCAGCTAAGTAATTTAGAGATTATGGCACACACCAGCTGCTTAATTCTTGTACTCAAGACAAAACACTTATCATACAATACATGCTTCTCCCAGGTGGATGTCGGGGAGACGGCGCCTGCAAAATCTTAATGCGAGGGAGGTTTGAGGCACGCGGGTGCATGCTGGGAGCTGCGGCATGTCTGGTCTGGGCTTGGTGGCCGACAAAGTTGCCGTGGATGCCCTGCTGTATTTTGACCAAGGCTACGAGGCTCCTGGTGTGTGAGAGGCAACCGCGGCACTGGTGAAGTAAGATACGTGCTGCTACCGGCCCACCAAGAACTACCTGAGCTACCTGGCGGAGCCCGACTACAGCGCTTTCGAGACTGAAATAATGCGGAATGAATTTGAACGCCTAGCAGCCCGACAGTCCATAGAACTGTTGAGCATGAAAAGATATGAGCTGCCTACACCATCCTCTGGACAGAAGAATGACATCACAGCATGGCAAGAATGTGTTAATAACTCAATGGCTCAGCTGGAGCACAAGGCAGTCCGTATTGAGAATTCGGAGTTGATGTCTCAGTATGGCTGCAATGCCTGGAAAGTGTATAATGAGCATTTAGTTCATATGACTGAACAGGCACAAAGGGAGCTGCAGAGTTTGAAGAAACACGTTCAAGACCTTAACTGGCAGCGGAAGAACATGCAGCTCACAGCTGGTGCTAAACTTCGAAAGATGGAATCTATGTGGGTGTCCCTGGTCAGTAAAAACTATGAGATTGAACGAACTATTGTGCAACTGGAAAATGAAATTTCTCAAATCAAGCAGCAACATGGAGAGGCAAACAAAGAAAACATCCAACAGGACTTCTGAGACTTGTGTTGGCCTTTAGCTGCAAAACACAAAAACTGAAGTCTATGCATGGCTGTAAATTCTAATTTCTTAGTGTGTTGGGGGGGGGGAGCTGTAATTTGTGCAACTGATTGCTGAAAAACTGATTGCAAGGAACAGAACTGGTCCTAAAAGGATTTAGTCAGTTTCCCAGTTTCTGGCATGAATGTTGCCAATTTTTTGTGTATATTGTGTATGTTTCCAATTTTTAAAATAACTAAAAATATTTTTTTTCAACAATAAAAAAATATTTTAAAATACATGCTTTTCCCAAATGTGATTATTATTACTGCGGCGGCGACGTACACCTCAAGCAAATTTACAGACATGGCATAACCCCCCCCCTCAAAAAAGGTAGGTTTTTTAAATTAAAAAAAATAGGGGCAGAGATCTATTTTTTCCTGCTGGAAAAGCTTGTAGAAACAAAAAATGTCACCAGTTGTTTCAGGAAATTACAGATAGTGGGCATATCTCAACAAGGAATGCTGTTCCAGTGAACCAGGAGCAGACAAATTATATTCCATGATATAAAAACTTATCACATGAAACAGTTTTGAATCACTAGACAAAACAAAGGGTTTGTTTTAAAGGATTAGAACCAGTTTGTTTGATGAAATATAAAGCCTTTAGCCTATTTTTTTTCTATCTCTCAGACAAACCTCACCATAAGCATTTTGATGGGCCATTGCAAGGACCTGCACCCAGGTGAGTGGAGTGACCTCAAACCAAAGCCCAAGAGGGAAGGAAGCTAATCAGATTTTCTTGCCACATAAACTGTGGAGGAGGAACAGGGAAGAATGCTAGTTTGAACTTGCCCAACAGGATAATATGCTATCTCTTTTCTTTTCCCTCCTCATTGCACAACAAGTTCTTAACAAAGATGTCTCATCCCAGTACAAAGTCACCTTCATGATCCAGCCATGAGACTTGCTGTGGGGAAGAGGAGGATCCTAAGCAAGTGACTTATCTCGCCCTAACCTTGGTTTGTGTGATTATTTTTAAGGCAGATATAAGAACTGTACAACCCGTTCTAAACAAAGAGGAAATATTGCGTTTCCAAAACATAGTGATGATTATTTTCTCGTGCCATTTCTCTCAAGAGACCTCTGGGGTTCGTGGTCAGCGCTTCAGCAAAGGATTCATACCTTCTACAACAGTCAACTGAAATTAAATAGGGTCTGGACATATGAACCCCAAAGAAGAGCAAAGCAGAGAGGTGGGCTTTAAGTGCAGCTCCCCTTCTTCTCCTGCCTGTTCCTGTCCCCAAGCAGAGCTTCCAGGACCCAGAGCCGTCCTGTCTGACCGACTTTACCTTCATCACTCTTTTGAGCAGCCTGTCGTGAATGACAATTGCAGCGTGAATGGTGCCATAGGCAAAGAGGAAGGCTCTCAGCATCGTGAAGACAGAATTGGCCCCAGCAATGCAGCCGTACACAGTCAGGTAAAAGTTCACATCCAAAGTGCCATTGGAAGGGATAGAAGCAAAGACTGGAGAGCTGAGGAGACAGACAAGATCAGTCAGGAATGGCAGCTCACCTGATGTCCAGCTCCTTTCCCAGGTCTTGGGCAAAGTCAATAGGACCGCTCTCAAAGTGTGAGGGGAAGGGGTATTCCATTATGCTCAGGCCTGGTGCGGCATCTGAGGCAAAGAGGCAACCCAATGTCTCCCTGACAACACCCCAGTGAGTATGGGGGAAATGTCAGGCAGTAGCAGATCGGGGTGGGGGGTGGGGAGCTGAAGCAGCCAGCCCACTTGCCTGGTAGTCCTCCCTTCATGGCCAAACCCTTGAAATGGAAAAAAGCTGTGCCAGCCTGGGTGGGATTATCACCCCACCTCCATGCTTCATAAGTTTGCCAGGGGGACCCAGGCACGGGCCAGAAGTTCCCCAATCCTTCCCTGCGCCCAGGTGCCCATTTCCCCTCAGCAATGCATCCAGTAGGGTTTTTTTTTAATCTTTCCACCTGTTTTTCCACCAAGCTTCTCTTTTGTTTCTTTAAGTTTTGGTGGCTCTATTGGTAGTGTTTGGCTTTCCACTCGTGTCAAGCTTTCACAAAGGGGCTGCCAAAACAAAGCCCACGTGTTTCTGCGCATTCACTGACGGACTTAGTCCTCAGACTCAGTTCATGGCTTATACCAACATACACGAGTCCCCCATGGGAGAAGAGCAGCAACTGTGAGGAAGGCAAAGCTGACAGGCTGCTGACAGAGGCGTTTTCTGGACGGGGTAGGCTGGAAATCCAGTGTGACAGCCACCAATCGGAGACATTCCTAGAAGCTGTAAGAATGCACAAGTATCAACGAGTGAGTTAACTTTACCAATTCAAAAGTTTGCAGCTAGCTAAGAGGCTTTTCATGTGAGTTTTGAGTTGTCAAAGTTGCCACAAGGTGAATTTATCTGTCCCATTTTAACTGTCCAAACTGTTAGGGTGTGATTCACGTCACGGGTCCTGTGAATGCAAGCTCTGTGCAAGGTCTTTGGCTTGTGCAATGGGGCTTCTCCCCTCCTTCCCCGCCCCTTGGTGCTCCCTGAAATTGGTTGGGAGAACCCCACAGAACAGCATATGGGGGGGGGATAGCTTCATCTGAAGAGGACACAGAATTTATGGGAGACAGCAAGAAACCAAGACCAGAGGAGGGAGAAAGTGAAATCCTTACCTTGCATCAGCAGCAGTGAGAGAAGGATGGACAATGCCAGGCAGCTGCCCACAGCCAGCCAATATGTTTGGTAGACCTGGAAAGCCACAGCCCCTTCTTTCTTCTCTTCCTCTCGCTTGAGGAGACAATTTGCTTCAATTGGCTCGTCTTCCTCAGGCTGTACCTCTTCTTCTTGGCTATATTCAGTGGGTACTTAGGAGGCAGAAAACAACTACAGGTCATGGTGTGCAGGAAGGGTTCCTTGTTGGACAACCAGGTACCCTTGAGTTTAAAGGCTTCCCATTTTGTGATATATTTTCAGTTAAATTAAAATACCTGGCAAACCCACACTTCCATCAGCTGCATCCTACTTTGGTCTGTAAACCTGGCTGTTTAGTTTATAACTGGGAGCTGTGCTCTTTTCCTTTTCAAGGCAGACATATGTCTCTCCCAAATTTGCTTAAAGCATAGGATAAGATCTCCTACTGCGTCTGTCCCCCACCCCCCCAACATGGAGACAAAATAAAGCTTCTGAAGAAACCTCATGCTAAGGCTAAAATGCAATGTGTGTGTGTGTGTGGCCCTTATACTAAGAATCTCTGGCCCCTGGTGTCTATTTTAGTCTGTAGTAAGTTTAGGCAATTATTTTAACTTGATTTGATTCATTTATAGACCACCTTACATCAGATTAGGATTCCAGGACGGTTCACAAGATAATGAAGAAAAACCATACATTAAATAAAACCAGGAGCTTAAAACTCTTTGCTCAAAGTGAAACGAGGAGGCCTACATGCTCAACTGGGGAGTAAGTAATGTTCCTTCTTTGCCTTAGATTTCCAAACTAGTTCACTCCTCAACCTGGCCAACTAGTCCGGATGGGAGGTCTAAAAGGTCACAAACAAAAAGATTCGTAAATGTTTTTGCTCAGTTACAATGTATCCGGCAGAAGCATACTAAAGTCCTCCTGAAAACACCCAGAACTTACTTTTATCCTCATTTGTCTTGTCCATTTCCCTGAGCTGAGGGGCAGCTTGCACTAGTGGCAGGATCTCATTTGGAGTTCCTAGGAAAAAAAATACCAATAGGGTTGCATTTGGCAGAAACTTAACTCTGTACCTGTTACAGTGCGATATCATCTGCCCAAGGCTCCTCTCTTTGGTCCTGACTTGCCTTGCTGCATAAGAAAGAGGTCCTACATGGAATATTCTCTAATCCAGCATGGTCTCCTGTTGGCTCAAGGTGTATGTGTTTTTTGGGGAGGGGGGGGGGCTTCACCTGTTGGCCTTTCTCTCTGCAATCCCCAGCACCACCTTCCACTCAATTCTGGAGGGTCTACCAATCCTCCACAGCAGATCCCCAGGAGCACTGAAGGGGGAATTGGCAAAAATGGCCTCCCCTCTTTTACTGCATGTACCGGTAGGAACATCCTGTGAGTGGAGTTCTGTCTCTCCACATAGAACAGCATGCCTAGAAAGATTTCTGCTCACTCTAGCTCTGTAATCTATTTGGAAACCTCATTTGCACCCCTTAACAATTCCCTTCTCCCTAATCTCATCTGCTCACCTGCATTGTTGTTGCACTTTCCCCTATTTTGGATATTTTAGTAACACAACATATTCCTTGCAAATTCAGTTGTTTACCCACATTGTGCAAATTTCTATATTATTATTTGATATGGTCTGATAAACCTTCAGGGTAGCTTACAAGATACCAAATTAACAAAACCACCTTTAAAAAAAATCACAAAACAACAATAAATGAAACAAAACAATTGAATCAATAATTAAAATGTATTAAAAAGTGCAAACAAACCCAAACAAACTGCACAGGGACAACTAAAACACTACCTGCTTGATTTCAGAAACACCATGTGACTCACCCTCCGAATTCCCACTCTGAGGAGGGCAGCTCAGAACCTAGGCACAGAGAAACAAAAGTAGTAGAAAACTACAGGCTATACCTGTCTTGAGTATTCTGCCGTTGTCCATTAGCAATAAGATGTCAGCCTTTTCCAAAAACTCTGTTCTGTGGGTGCAAAGAATCCTGGTCTTACATTTGAGAATTCCCAGAATGCACTTCTGCATAAGGTGTTTGGCGACATCTGCATCAACAGCTGCCAGTGGGTCGTCGAGAAGGTACAAGTCTTTATCCTAAGGAAAACAGCCATATAGATCTTAAGGCTTTTTGACTTTGAAATACTAAGGATGGTTTTAAAAAAAAGGAAAACATCTGAAAATTAGCTTCATTTGTTTGTTTGACCCTAGTTCTTCTTAAGGGCAGGACCTGTCAATGGAAGCATCACCACTTCTATTTCAAGTTAATGCCATCTGATGCTGCTTACCCAGCCCTTTATCTACCTGGTAAACAGCTCTTGCAAGCGCAACTCGAGCTTTCTGTCCCCCGCTGAGTGTAACTCCATTCTCACCCACCTCTGTCTGATCGCCTGCTGGCAAAATCTAAAAGTTAAATAGAGAGATTATAAGTAATTTAAGAAGTGTTAAGCAGATGCACTGAGCTATAGCAACATCCAGGACCCCTGACTTTGGTTCACAGCTGTAGTGCGAAGTCCTTCTGGACAAGCAGCCAGGTGCCAAAATGTCTGCACAGAAACCAAGGAGATGAAATGACAGTGCCACTGCCAAAATCAGACCACCTGTTGGTTCTGTTAATGTTGATCTGAATCCATTGAAAGGAAGGAAAGCAGAACCTTCCTAATGCATTGTGCTTGGGACACGGTTATATCATTAGTGTGAGCACAAAGTGAACAATTGTTGACAAGAGAATATGACAAACTTGAAGTAGAAAAATGCTATTCCAGTTCTTTTCAATCCAAAGGCAGAGTGAACATAAGAATACACTGAAAACAGAAGCTTACCCCTCAATATTGATGACTCACAAAAGAAACATATAATTAATAGCAGTACTTTGACCATAATCCTAGGGAAGTCAGTTGTACTAAAGTCATTTGAAACAATGGGCTAGGTTAATCGTTTTAAATGGGGCTTTCACTGATTTTAGTGGAAAGTAAGCATGACTAACTTTTTCTACATAGGGACAACTGTATACAAAAAATCATATTAAGAAAATGCAACACAAAATTCAAAAAGGAGGGCTCTTGGTAATGTTACCAATTTGACTCGGTTCTGTTTACCATTGAAACAAGAAGCTAGGAAACAGCTCTGGCAGTCCATATTACTAAGACTCGCATTACTAAGCTTTAGGTGGTTGTCTTCTCAATATATTCAATTTGAGACTATACGGTTCCATATCCCGCCTATTAAAAGCTCTTACATTGTGCACTGGGAATTCCCAAGGGCGGCCATACATCAGATTGTTGAATGCACTTAGAGCGCTAGTGGTCCCTGGGGAGCCAACCTATTTTTTTTTCTCATAGGACACTCACATTCAAGTCATCAGAGAGAGCACAAGCCTCAATGACTTCCTGGTAAAACCTGGCATCATATTCCTTCCCAAAGAGGATGTTTTCGCGGATGCTGGTAAATTGGATCCAGGGCTCTTGCGTGGCCAAGCCAAATCCTTTTTCCAGATCCCAGACATAAACTTGCTCACCTCGACTGTATGCATCCCAGGGATGGGCAGGAGAAAAAAAAGGAGGAATTTAAAATTACCATTAGAGTGGGTATGGAAAACAGGCCTTTCCAGTCATTAATTTCTATGAAGTTTGATGCTGGACCTCTGTGTACTTAGGATTTATCTAATCGAGAATCCTTGTCATGATTAGGCTTGTGGTTATCTAATAGTGAGGGGGAAACACTTTGAATGGGCCCAGTGAATAGTGTTGGAGAACCTGATATTGCAAGTATTGCTGAAGCTTAGAAATTGTGGACCTTGTATGGGATACTACTGATAATCCCATATGTAAGAGGAGGATATAAGTATAATGAACACATCAATACTAAAGAAAATAATCTGCAAATAATCAGAAGCATTCTTTTATTATTACCTTGTATTCCGTGGCAGTGAAACAGATTTTGTGGCTACACTCTGGTGAGACCAGATTCATATTAAGCCTTAAGTCTTGCAGGTGAAATCATAAGACACAAGAAGCAAAGCAGTATCAATTATTTACCTACTGAGTTCTCCAGTGATGGCTGCCAACAAAGAGCTTTTTCCACACCCAACTTTCCCAACGACTCCCACCAGTGTGCCCTGCAGAGGGAAAGAGGCACCAACTGTTTCAGAGTTCATTCTGCAACCTTGCTGTAGCACTTCGCAAACATTCATTCATTCAGAATACATCCTTGTTCTCTCTGCAAAATGGAAGTACAAAGACTCCCATATCACACGGCTGACCCAGCGGCATTTCCCTGGACCGTTGCTCCTTGTTGCTCACCTTTGCCACCACCAGATCTTGAATAAAGAGCTGCAAACTTCCTCTGGGCAAGTGGGATTCAGCATTTTCTGTGCTTGCTGGTGACCATGAAAAGGTGGTGTGGCGCATTTCCAGGACAGAAGATGGGTCAGAAGGGCCTTCTGCAATGGAAAAGCAGCAGCACAGCTATAGGTAAATAGGACAGGATTTAACAACGTCGTTACATGCGTGGAATGAGATCCCATATTCAAGAGGTACATTTGGGAACTATGAACTTTTGCAGGAAACTGTCTTGGACCATCAGCTGCCTCTTTAAGAGGGCTATGCAGATGAATCAAAATAAAGAAGGTATCCATCTTTCCATAAAACTTGCTTATTCCTTCACCTGCCCATGGGTTTCACAACCTTGGGCATTGAGAGAAACCTAAAGTGTTACCACTGGAGCTCTCTGCCTCTCAAAGGTGGAAGCAACAAGATGGGATCTCTGGATTAGCAAATGAGATGAAACTGGCATCCATAAAAGGAGCAATGCTATCAGGATACACTTGAACACCAATTTTGTGGTTGAGTCTGTAGCCAAGCAGAATACCCAAAGGAACAAGCACCCCCCTTGCTCTTTTCAAATCTATTCCCAACGACTCAAAAGCACTTCTTTCCCTACTCCGGTGGTCTTACCCAACACCAGCTGTTCTCCAGTTTCCCCAGTCACCATACCTCTGCTATAGTAAGCATCCAGATCCTGGTCTGTGAGCTCGAGGAAGTGCTGGACTCGATCCAGAGATACTTTGGCTTCTAAAATCCCATTCAGCACCCAGGGGAAATTATTGAGAGGTAGAATGAGCATCCCAACAAGTGCCAAAGCTGTAAACACCTATGGGGAGAGAGAAGATTTCATAGGATGAAAAAGCTCAGAGGGTTGCCCACCATGTATTTAGCCATTTAAGCAAAGAACTGAAGTATCCAAAGAGAGCCAGAGAAAAGCCATTTTATAAGTTGTGAACAGTGTACTGAAATGTTCAAGGGTGTGTTTTAAGTGGACTTCCATTAGGGAGCATTATCTTGGAGTCTATGTCTAAGAAACATCAGTTCAGATTTAACCTTGCTGAGCAAGCTTTAATTCCTGAACTGTGATAGGAGCCTAGGCATAGCTGTCAACTTTCCCCTTTTTTAAAGGGGAATTCCCTTATTCTGAATAGGATTCCTCACAAGAAAAGGGAAAAGTTGACAGCTATGAGCCAAGGCTACAAAAGCCTAAGAGGGGGGTAGAGAGTCTGAGATGTCTGCTGGTTTAATATTTAATATTTTAATATTGTCTACTTATTATGACTTTACTTGAGAGGAGATTATATATATATATATATATATATATATATATATATATATATATATATATATATATATATATATATATATATATATATATATATATATATATATATATATATATATATATATATATATATATATATATATATATATATATATATATATATATATATATAAAAAATAGTGGACAATTGCTTCTTTATTCATCTTGTCTTCTAACCGATTCTGCTTTTATATATCGATATTTGTAATAAAAGAGTAAAGCTTGAAAGACTATGACCCTTGTTTTGTCTAGGCAATGCTCTGTATAGAGTATGTCTCATTTGTGAAGCCACTTACTTCTCACATTCCAGGGAAAGCTATCACTCAGGTAGAAGGCCCTTACTTCTGACACTAAAAGCAATTTTATTTTCCCCCCTTTTTATTGCTCTTCAATAACAGCAATGTTGAAAATTCCTGGAAGTTTGCTTGAACAGTGATACCTTCTGAAGCCTTTTCATACACCATGGCAGTTTATTCATCTGTTCATTCATTTACAGTATATAAAATAAACCTTTCTATCCCATGACAGTGAACAGTCATCACTAAAAAACAAAGAAGAAACCTAAGAAATGTAAAACGAAGAATAAAACCAAAATAACTTAAAACAAACAAATAGCAGTGGAGGGAAAAATACTGAAAGCATGCTGGAACAAAGTTTCCTTCAACTAGCTAATTGTTAGGAAAGAGATACAAATCTCCTGGGGTATCGCAATGGAAAATGCCCTTTTGTGCATCCCAACCAACTTCTTCTCTGACAGTGTCAGAACATACAAAAGGACCTCCCCAGTTGATGCAGTATCCTGGCCCCAAACAGTGTAACACTTTAAAGGTAAATGACCAGTACTTTGAATTGAACCTGGAAATGAATGGGTAGCCAACGAAGCTGGAATAACAGAAGGAGTCGGCTGCGTATCCCAGGCAGAGGGATTGTCAAGTAATGGGCACAGCTCTTACCTTGGTAGCAGAGAGCTGGTGTCCAAGTAGAACATAAGTGATGAAGATGACAATGGAGACAACCACAGGCAATGCTGCCCAGAGGTAGACACACACAGCATCCAGGTATTTGATTGCTCGAAGGCTCTTCAACTCCTTGGCTCTGCAAGTATACACTCTACTAGCAAAATGCTGCTCCCAGGTGTAGAACTTGATCACTCGCATGCCACACAAGAACTCCGTCATCAGCTGCAGGTAAAGGGAGATGCAACACAACAATCACTGGCATCTCTTTGTCACAAGCACAATGCCTTCTATTTCAGCTAGGGCCTCAGTTAGCTATATGAGACACAGCCCAGAATCAAAGCCATGTTCTCTTCTTGCTTGGTGATGTATCGGGGAAACAAACTGCAACACAAATACTGGGATGATCCATTTAAAGTACTGTAACCAGAAACCCAAATTCCTTCAGTGAAACAGTATACAAAGGGAAACATCCCGAGGAGGGCTAGAGCACATGCAAGAGGTCACAGCTTCAACTCCTTGTATCTTGTTAAAGGACCTCTGACACCAGAGCTGGGTAAGATCTCTGCCTGAGACCTGGACATACCACTGCCCATTACAATGTGCAGTGGAAATGTGCTTGCTCTGGATTTCCTGCATCAAGGAGGACCAGGTGGCCTTCAAGGCTCTCATTTCATGGTAGCTCAGTTTCTGGAACTTGGTGATGTTTTGTCTCTTGGATTTGTGTGTGTGTTTGCTGGTTAACCTATACTGCTGGTTATTTATTTCCTGATAAATCATTGCAACATCCAGTTGTTATTTCTGCTACTCAACATTTTCAACATGAATACCTAAATAAGTCAACAACTTTAAGCCTAAATCACAAGATCAAGAGGCAAGCAGTATGGCAAGCCTTCAAATACCCCGTCTCACCTTGACACGTTCATCTTTGTGCTTCAGCATTTCCTTGTTGTTTTCCATGATGCGATTGGCAACCACTTTATTGATGGGCACAAGAAGCAGAGCCAGAGCCAGGCCTCCCAGGAAAGCTATGCCTACTTGCTGGTACAGGAGGTAGAGGGTAATGGCAAATTGGAAGGGAAGACTCCACAGCTCGTGGAAACTGAGGCAGAAATTGATCAAGCGGTCAGTGTCAGTGCTCATGAAGTTGACAATCTCGCCAGTGGTGAAGCCAGCCAGGCTGCTGCCACTCACCCGGAGGGCTTTCTGGTAGATGGCAGAGATGACTGCAGTGCGCACCATAAGCATCATCTTGTTTATCTGGTAACTGAACTGGTTACGCAATAGGGCACCCAGTAAGGTACCAGCAAAGAGTCCCAGTGCATACATTATCCCATTGCTGAGAGGTTCTTGGCGTGACTCCATGAAACTAACCAGCAGGTTCAGAAGCAGAGGCCCAGAGAATGCCAAAAGACTGCCAGCCAGTTTGAGCAGGCCCAGGGAATAATAGCGTAGCCCAAAGGCGGCATGCAACACTGACAGGAGATGTACAGGCTTTTGGGTATCACAAGGATGTGCTGGAGATGAGAATTCATCAATTCTCACGTTACTTTTGGCAAATGATCTGTCCGTTGAAGATGCAGTCTCTTTATCCTCTTGGCTGAGAGCTGCTTTTTTCCGCCAACAGGAGTAGAAGTGTTCACAGACTGCACTGGCCTGGAGCTGTCGAGGGAGCTGAAAGACATCCTGTGGCCGATTCAGCATCCACAGGTAGCCACGTTTCATCAGAGGGTTCATCCAAGCATAGGAGAAACGCGAGAGCCAGCTCTCTCCATCCTCTGCCACTCCTTGCCAAGAAGGTGTGGGGATCCCTGAGTCTGTGACCAGGGGCTCTTGCTGCCAGAAATCATTGAGAGAGCAATAGTCTAGCCTGCTGGCTGTAGGAATGATATACCCAACTACATAGAGAAGCAGAGAAGCTAACTGCAGGCAGAGGATAGACAGTCGGAAAATGGTGTCAGGTTGAAGCTGCTGACCACCCATCTCAGTCTGGCAGCGCCACACCAAGGATATAATAAGTGATGGGATTGGAAATAAGGCAAGGATTAGTAGGAGGGTAGGGCCACGGTTGAAGCTGTAGGGAGACTTGTAGAGAGCAAGTAGTGCCAAGCTGTGAGTAAGCCATGCCAATGTGCCTGTGCCACTTGCTAATACTTCCAGGTACAAGGGGTCCAATTTCTGTCGCCAAACGGCTGCTGGAATTATGTCAAGGATGGACAAACCAGCAAAGATAAAGGACGCAGCAATTCTGCATTTCCACCCAGTTCTGTACACAGTCCGAGAACCTAAAGACCTAGTAAAGACAGAGGAGAAGGTGTTATGAAACAATCTTAGCCCTTTTTCTAATGCCCTCTCACTATTTGTTCATCATTCTTGGAAGTCTGCACGCTTCGTTGCCTGGCCTCTCAAGCTTCATTCAGTACACAAGAATTGCTACACTGATTTAGGCAAAATCATTGTGCTGTCCGACACACTATTTGTGATTATTTTTTCATTAGAAGAAAAAAAAATTCAACCCTCTGAACATTCACATTTACAATTATTCCTGTGACCTCTCACAACAATTAAACTGGGTCTGTGTGGTCTGTCTTATATATGTTTCAGTGGGACTAACTCTCAGGTTGTAAATAAATATAAACAAACCAACAAACAAACCAACAAACAAACCTTTATTGTCACTACACCACCTGTGTACAGTGAAATTAAACGACCCCCCCCATACACTCAGTCTTGTTTGCACTCTGTGTGCTTATCGGAAGTCAATTGTGCCACTATTTTTTGCCTTGTTAGTCAGAAAACCAAGTAAGTTTCTGACTACATAAAGAGGGTGCCAAGGAGGGTGATAATTTCACTATATATATCATGGCTCAGGAATGTCCCATCACTTTAATTTTAACAGTCCCCCCCCAAAAAAAACCCCACAGAGCTTAGACACACAATATACATATTTTGTGTGTGAATAAGCCAGATGTTGCTCACACCTGTCACTATACCTTGGTGTTCCTATGTAGCAAGCACTTATTACAGCAAGGACCATGTGAGGTATAGTGTTCAAAATCAGCTGGTTAAAACAGTGCCCGACATTGCTGTGGACCCAGACAGGGAGTGGATTTACGGGACTGGTCCCACACAGATTGGCTAGGATCTCCTCCATCCTCTGTCAGGAACAAGTACAACGGTCAAGAGTTTCTAAAGGAAAAGACAGGAAAACAATGAATAAAGCATGAAAATAATGAAGAATGAAGGATAAAAAAGAAGTAATTTATGCCACAACCTGAACATTCTTGCAATAAGAATAAAACCCTTTTACAGTACCACTATATTTCCTTCTCTTCTTTGTACAAGCATTGCAAAATGAGGTACACAAATTAATTCCACCTACCATTTTTCCAGCTGTTGGAAAAAGTAATAAAATTCATAATCTCATCAAATACAAAATCTTGTATGTTGGCACTTTTGAGAGGGAGACCTTCCGCTAATGTTCCCAACATGAGGTATCCAGGTCTAACCTGCATAAAAATCCCCCCATCCCAGGATGCAGGAGTGGTGGCTGTAGTCATTCCTCAAGTCCTTTTGAACACTTTGTGAGAGAAATGCATTTCTGCAGAATCTTCTCCATTACTGCAGGTTTCATTGAAACTGTCAATGAGTACTGAAAAGAGGGTGGGGGTGATTTGCCAACACTTTTAGGGCAGGTCCATACAAGGGCAGCATCCTAAATGCAATCAATTGTTTTACAAACCAAACAGCCAAGTAGATGGTCCTCCTTTAAGACCTAAGGGTTCCAAAGTGCTGCTTCTTCATACAGGGGCACTAACCTCCATCCTCTATCAAAGTCAAAGCCATGCTGCCCACCCTGCTTTCCGCTCTGCAAACAACCACAAACTACGGATTTCCTCAGATCGCACAAATCTTTCTGGTGCCACCTTAAAATGAAGAGAACACGAACAGCAACTGTCTGCCAGGCAGCCAGGCAAGAGCAGAATTGCTTGGGCAGCTGAGTTTCTTTTCGGATTTTTTAAAGTATGGGGTAAATCCTTAAAAAGAGGCAGGGCGCCTCCGACTGAGGGCAACCTCATGTGAACGATGCCTAGAAATCATGGCCTCGGCCTCAAACTCACGGTAAAGCCCGGTGTGGGGAAGGCCTTCGCCTTCGCACAACGAGACTCAGCATGGACAGATGGATGATGACATGAAGGCTTGGAGTTTATCGTTACCGTCTGTTCTGAAACGTGTGACCATAAAATTTCCGTTGCACGTTGCAAATGCCTTTCCCTCCGTAGGAGCAACGGAGCAGTACAAAAGAGCCTCCAGGGAGCTGTGGGTGCACGTAGAGGCGGAAGCCTACTCTACGAAGCAGAGCGAGCGGGTGGGAGAAGCCTCCTCTCTGGCGCTCTCCTCCCGTCGGTCCCCAGCCTCACGGAGGCTTCGGTCGACCCACCCAGAGACGGGATGGTTCACCCACCGAAGCCCTTTCTTTCCCAGGCAGTACCCTGACTCAGCGGCAGAACCGGAACTCCAAAGCCGGCTCCTTTCATATGACCGACCGACCGAACAAATACAGACATATAACGCTGCGCTTCCTGGTTATTTTTGCCACCGTGTTTTGCTTTGCTTTTTCATACTTCGGAAACGTGAAAGTGACATTTGCTAAATAGGAAACAATAGGGGAATCCATGATTGTATCATAGCTGTGCTTTCCCGCCTCTCCCCTCGCCAACTGAGCAAACTAAAGTAGAAGCGAAAGCAAGAAATAACCCAAGTGGGATCTGCAACGACACCAACACGTGTGCGTGTTGTGTTAGGTTGGTTTTAAAATTTAAGCAGGAGCGGGGAGGCTGGGATTTATTGTGCTCGTACTGCGGCTGTCTGCTGTTAAATCCTCCTAGTGCAATGTCGAGTGGCTGAGAGTGATCTATAGCAGTTTTGCAATACCTTATTGTCTCCTTGTTGCAAGTGGTGAAACGGGCAGTGTATGGCTTACAGGATCCCTGTTATGTAGACCAAGGCTGTATCCAACTTTATACGTTTTGCTCAGAGGAAACCCACTGAAATTAATGCGTCTGCCCTTTGTCATGCCTGCTCATTTCAACGGGTCCAGTCTGAGTGTGACTAACGGGAGGTATTTTGATCGCCACATTGCACACGGGGCTGAGGTTCTTCTTGTTTCATAGACAGCTTTGAGAACTTAACACCTGTTACTCAGCCTTTTGGCAAAATGCAACGTCAGGGATGCAATCGTCGGCCGAGCAGAGAGATAGGAGAGCAACGGCATCACTATACACGTTACAGGTATTTCAGGTGAACTCGGCCGCGCCGGTGTTCTATGTCAGCTGCAATGCTCCACACACTTGTATGGAAAACACAATGCAGAACAGAAAAAGACAACCCATTCAAAACATACCTCGCGTTAAAGCAAATGTCAGTTGAGAGGTCACTTACATCGCCCCCATCAAACCCCAGCCCAGTTTGACCTGCGTTTCCCTGAATTGAGGACGCTGTTTCCATTGTAAAATGAAAGCCCCACCCCGCTCAAAAAAAACAAAAACAAAAAAACAGGAAGCCACTATTGCTCTATCCCTTTTTTCGTCTATGGGCATTTCGTTCCCCTGCTGCGACCAACTTACTTTCCCTCTAGCGTCCTCTAGAGGGTGGGAGGGTGTCCCGGCACGTTGGCCGGGCGAGCAGAAGCTGGCAGCGGCTGAACCAATCGCGTTGCTGGTTATGTAATGTTGAGATCCCTTCCCTTAGTTTGACTTCACAATCTTCTGGGCTGGGCAGAGGGAGTCCACCAACCATCCCACCCACCGCTCCAGGGCAGTGGATCATGAGAGTTAGAGTGTACACAAAATTACTGAAACAGAACCGAACATAAATCACAGCTCTAGTGTTCTGCAGCACCACAAAAAAATATTGATCCAAGGCAAGAATCCTCATGATTTTTACATATATTGACAACAAAGCCACCAAGAAATCACAGAACATATGTGTGAGGTAGTCCATGATTTGATGGTGGTTTTGAGGGGATTCTTTGTAAGTACTATGATGATCCATATGGATCTCTTTTATAATAACTGTAGCTTGGCTTCTGTTTCAAAAATCCCCAAAGGCAAAATGTCAAGTAGGGTTCAAAGACAGGGACAAAGGAAGCTGCCTCATAGACTCAGACCATTGGCCCAGTTAACTTTTTACTATCAACACTGACAGGCAATGGCTTTCCAGAATTTCAGACAGAACACCTTCCCAGCTCTACCTCAAGATTCCCAGGCTTGCATGCAAAGTGCTACAGCTCTGGCAGCCCCTGGGCCAAATTTGCTTAGTTGATGGGTATTATCTGCCTGCCATCCCAGAGGTTAAAGGTGATGCAGCAGTAAAGGTAAAGGGACCCCTGACCGTTAGGTCCAGTCACGGACAACTCTGGGGTTGTGGCGCTCATCTCGCTTTATTGGCTGAGGGAGCCGGCATACAGTTTCCGGGTCATGTGGCCAGCATGACTAAGCTGCTTCTGGTGAACCAGAGCACCGCATGGAAACGCCGTTTATCTTCCTCCCGGAGCGGTACCTATTTATCTACTTGCACTTTGACGTGCTTTCAAACTGCTAGGTGGGCAGGAGCAGGGACCGAGCAACCGCCAACCTTCCGATCGGCAAGCCCTAGGCTCTGTGGTTTAGACCTGTAATGCAGCAGAATAGACAACAAATCAGTTGGCTGCCTTCGAATTCCTGATAAAAAGGCCAGAAGACCTCTCAACTGAAATGTCAACACAAAAAGTAATTGACACTTACCTAAAATGTTCACTGCATTTTAATGATATATGTTGTTGTTCAGTCCTTCAGTCGTGTCTGACTGATATATAGTAACCTCCAAACAGGTGGTTAAACACCACTAGAGATTTGCCATTTACCAATGACTTCCTATGTAAGTGCCCTCAGCCTTTGAATTATGGTAACTCCTTTCACATTTGACTTTGTTCTACCTTATCTTGTTTTCGCAATATTACTGAAGATAAGGATAAATTTTATGATCAATCTTTCTGTGACCAAGGTCCCCAAAGCAGCTTGCATGCGATATTAAAACAATTCAAGAAAACACAAAACTAAAATCAGCAATGAGAACAGCATCACCATGAACAGTTAAAAGCTGATCAGAAATCCTTCACTAGAATTGAATCCACGGACCTAAATTCATATCCTGAATGAAGCGCGTCACAGGCATGCATTCAACAGGTGACGCTTCCCCTCCGCACGTTGCTAACAGCTAAACCTCCTTAGTTTACTAAACTATTTTTCAGCAGACATATTAAGCTCAGAGGACGTTGGCAGGGGGAGAGTTAGGGCACACATGGGAGGCGGAGATTGGACCCGGGATCCTAATAAGGCGTGCGGCGCTAAGCAGCAGCGCACACAGCAGTTTACTCTGGGGACCACCTTTCGTTGCGCTTCCCTTCCTCCCTATCACGTGACTCAGGGCCCGCCCCGCGCCATTTCGTCCGTCCATTCGCCGTTCGCAGGGCTCGCTGATGGTCTCGCGACGCACCTCCCCCCCCAACACCGCCTCTTCCCTCTCCCTCGCACGCGACACGTGACCCGCGTTCCCTATCCGCCATTTTGTCGGGGCGTCCAAAGGAAGCTTTTTGTAACCTCGGGCTCGCCGCTCTTGCGTTTGCGTCCGCTGCGCGCGCGCGTGCACGCATGGAGCGTGCTGAGGGAGGATGGTCAGCAGCAGGAGCAAGGAGGAGCGGCCTCGGCAAGGAGTGAGGGCGGCCGGCCTCCGGGGCTCCTTGAGCCGCCGGCGCCGCCACTACTACCACCGCCGGCAGCGCCATGCACCGTACCAGTAGCGTGTCTTCCTCCAGCCGGTCCAAAGAGAGCAGTAGCTCGGGCTCTCGCAGTTCCCGCTCCGGTGCCTCTGGTTCGACGCGAGGCCGGAGCCCGCGCCGTTCGCGCTCACGCTCGCGCTCGCGCTCGCCTTCCCCGCGAGGCCGCCGGTACCGTTCGCCGTCCAGCAGCCGCTCTTCTCGCCGCTCGCCGTCCCCGCGCCGCAGTAGTCGGGTACGGTTTCCGTCCGTGGGAGCCGGAGCCTCGCCGGCTCAGAGCAGATTTGCCCGGCTTAGCGACCTTCTTGAGGACCGGGCCTTGGGAATATTAGCCTGCCCTCCCCTTTATCCCCCGCCATGGCCATGGCAACGGCTCCCTGCCCGGCCGCTCGCTTGCTCGCCTGAGCCACGCACCGAAGTGGTGACAAACGGAGTATATCCCCTTTGGTCTCTTCCTGTCGTCCTGCAGGTTTCAGGAAAGGCGACCCTTCCTTTCGCGCCCCCGAAGTGCACAAAGACCTCTCACATCGCTGGGCCAGGGCCTAGCAAACTCTTGCGTCCCCCAGCAGTTGTACCTGCAAGCACAGTTTTGGTTAGGGGAGGACTACCGCAAAGGCATAGTTGTTAAGCCAAAGTTGGCGGGCTTTCCCCACCCCACAAAAAAGTCACGGAGGACGCAATCCTATGCACACTTACTTGGAAGTAATTTAATTTAATAAGACGTCTCAGTAAGTTTAGAGCTGGCCTAAGACGTTGCCTAAGGGAGGAGCAAGTGGTACACCTGCCCTCCGTTTATGGTTCATGGTATCCAAGGCTGGTTCAGTGATTTTGGTATCCAGGGCTGCTCAGTGATTTTGGCACATGAGACAGAAAATCCAGAAAAACCTCTTCCACTCCCCCCCCCCTTTGCTGGCAGTAGGAAGATAATAACAATAACAGACTACTTCAGATTCATTGCCCTTCCATTACCCTTAAAAGCAGTTGCCTAAGGCACACTCTTCACTTCCTAATGGTAGGGTTGCCCAACATGTTTTTTGGGAATTTATCTTCAGGTTCTTTGGTCATTATTCTTTTTTAGAAAAGCAGAATATTTGTGGGTTGTGGGAGCTTAGTTCTTTGTGGATTGAATAGGAAGGTAGGACTATACAAAGTTTGAAACTAAACATAGTATACGTACTTGAAATATATTTCGGGAGAAATCAGTACGGTTAATAAACAGGTTAGGTCATGCAGCAAATTGCTAAAGTAACCTGTCCCTTGGAAAATAATAATTGTCTGTTGTCACAGGTGTATATGGGAATAGGTAAGATAAACAAAAATAAAATAAAACGAGCAATATTTATACAGGAATGAAAAGTAGTTAAGCAGTTGTCCATATACGAGGCTGCAACACAAATTACCAGACTAAGAAGTAAGTCCCACTAAACAGTGGAGTCATTCTGAGTAAATACACACATGATGACAGTGATTGCAATTGTAATTGCTTTGGTTCCCAAAGTACTTGACTGATCTTTTGGCTTTTTATTTTCAGAAATTCTGCTAGTTTGAAAATCATTTCAGCTAAGCATCTGAGGAACAGTTTCTTAGATGGGGATATTGAAATTAAATAGATTATTTAGGAAGTATAAATATTTTATAATTGATTTTTAATGTTATTCTGATTGTTTATAGGTATGAAACCCAAATAAATTTTAAATACTTACGTCTATTAGCCTTTGGCTTACCTCACAATTCATCATCTTTTAATTTCTGCTCTACTGCTTTGCAGTTGTAACCTTAGGAGAGTTTTAGTAAATTTGTTTTGATTTATAATCTTCCTGTGCTTGTTGGGGATAGCAGAACATAACACAATCCTAAGCATATTGACTCAAAAATAAGTCTCTATATGTTCAGTGGGATTTGATTTCTAATAACTGTGTTTATGATTGCTATTAGACAAATTAAGTTTATATAATGAAAACTTTTAATACCCCATCTCTTAAAGCAGTACTAGAAAATACTTATGCTCTGACTGAGGGAAATAAATCGGTTATGGGGGGGCAGACATCAAGAGATTTTTTTTTAGCCTAGCACGTAGATGGTACAGGCAATTTTGAAAATTAGAGGTGGCAGTCTCCAGTGTTTTTCAAACTTGGATCCCCAGCTGTTGTTGAACTACGACTCCCATCATTCCTGACCCCTGCTAACTAAGGTGATGGGAGTTGTAGTCCAACAACAGCTGGGGACTCAAGTTTGTGAAAAAACTGCTGTAAGCAGTGTGGGGCCAAATCCTTTCCCATCGTTATAGATGAAAAGCATTTAATGGTAGGGTAGCGTTGTTGTTTTTTAACCCATGAGCCACATATACCTTTAACAAGACCTCCAGGGACCTCATGCCAGTGGCCACCTCATACTTGAATACCCACACTCACATGTGCACACAGAGCACATAGGCCCTGGCCCTTAGCTGTTCCCCAAGCTGGCCCTCACATTCCTCAGCCCAGCAGGGACCTCCGTGCTCATCAAGTTATCAGACTGATGGCTGAGTAGGGATTGATTGGATAACCATCAGGGCACTGGACAGTGTGTGTGGTTTTATTTATTTTTTACTTCACCCACCCCAATGTTAAGTCTCTATTTGCTCCCAAAATTGGTAGGTTCTAGGTTCTCCTAGAGTATGAATAAGAACCTGCTACTGGTCATTTTTGATCTGTCTTAGAATGAGCAGAGCTGCTTGTGATCAGCCCAACCAAGTGAGCAGGAGCTTTCCCCAAATATTCAGTGGCATAAAAAAATAGTGAAATTGACTCAGGCCATTTATAAAGTTATTGTACTGTACACAGGCAAGAGTCCTGGAAAGTAATATTACTGTATAAAGATTTTCCTGAAGATCCAGACTGCTGCCTTGCTGCCCAGTGTTCTGAAAAGGAAAGGTTGAAAACTTGTGATAGCTGGGGAGTTGAAACCCAACTTAAAGGTGAACAGTAGCCTACTTGAGAGGGGCATAAGTCACTTCCAGGTTAGATAAAGGAGCCCCAAACTGCAATTATGGTTTTATTTCTGCTCATGGCATAAGTGATACATTGGTGGAGTTTATAAAACTACCCATATTAAATTGCATATTTCTAAACATGAATTCACTGGTAGTCATTTACTGTGGCAAAGCAGTTATGTGAGTTTTCTGGATAATTTTGAATCAGAATTTTTCAGTGCCTTAAATTGATTGGGATTGGATTTAGTTTAGTTGGATTACAGTGGTACCTCTGGTTGCGCATGGGATCCATTCTGGAGCTCTAGTCGGAGCCTGAGGAATTTGCAACTGGTGATTCCTGTACTGCGCATGGCGCAGTAGAGCACTTCCTGGTTTGCCGCGTGTGTAACCCAAAGGATACACAACCAAAGGTGTGTGTATCCAGAGGTAAAATCCAGAGGTTTGGATTTTAATTAAGCCTTGTTTATACATGCATGCTTGAGCACACAAATCTACAAATCAGTACAGTCCTACCTCGGGTTACGGCCACTTCAGGTTGCGCGATTTCAGGTTGTGCACCCCGCCGAACCCGGAAGTACCGGAACAAGTTACTTCCGGGTTTCGGTGCTTGCGCATGTGCAGAAACACCAAAGCGCACTTTTTGCATGCGCAGAAGCGCCGAATCGCAGCCTGCGCGTGTGCAGATGCGGCACTGCGGGTTGCGAATGTGCCTCCCACACCGATCACGTTCACAACTCGAGCGTCCTCTGTAGCTCTCATGTGAGAGAGAAGATGCTTTCCAGGGACAGTCATCTAACTAAAAAGTGTTGTTGAAACTTTGAAATGCCCCCAAATTAACTCTATTCTTTCCATCCATTTTATTACTAATTAATTTTATGAAACAATATATTCCAAGAAAGTGAGAATATTTTGTGGAAACAAACATCACTGGGGATATTTTCTGCCCTACATCACTGGCTGCAATTTTTCTTAATGGTAAAGTACCAATCTAGTTCCATTGCCTACACATGTGTTCACAGATGCCTTCAGTGCAGATGAGTGCAAGTTTCATGTGCACTGTCTGATTTGAGTTGGCGTTGACACTGTTTAAATTGCTTAATTTCACAGTGTTTTTGGCTTGTTCCTTGAATTTAATTTGATTAGTTTTCATTTCAAAGCAACAAAGGTGATGTCAAAGCAGCTCACAACAATAACATAATCTATCCTAATAACTAGCATGATGGAACTGTATTTTTCTCCAATTGCAGAGACGTTCCCCGGGCCGGCGTTCACGTTCCCCAGGCCGGCATTCTCCAAGTCGACATTCTGAGTCTTCAGTGGAACAGAATTTACGGATCACAGTTGGCAATGACCGTTACGGCATTGACACACCTGAGAGAAAGAGAGTATCTGATAGACTAGGCTCACCAGTTGATAGTCTGAGTGATTTGGACAGGTATGCCTCTGAAGAATAGCCTTTCAGAATTACACCTTTTAGTTCTTATATCATAGGTGATATAAATGATCGCTTAACTTGCTGTGAGATGGTATGAAATTGTATTGGATGGAATATATCAAGAATCCCACATCTAAGAGATGTTTAGCTTTCTTCACTTTTACGTCGTATTGGTACTCTCAAGTAGTTGCCAAGACCCAGGGGTAGCTCTTAAAGCTAGGGCTTGCTGATCAGAAGGTTGGCAGTTCGAATACCCACGACGGGGTGAGCTCCTGTTGCTCGGTCCCAGCTCCTGCCCACCTAGCAGTTTGAAATCACATCAAAGTGCAAGTAGATAAATAGGTACCACTCTGGTGGGAAGGTAAACTGCATTTCTGTGCGCTGCTCTGGTTCGCCAGAAGCGGCTTTGTCATGCTGGCCACGTGACCCGGAAGCTGTATGCCGGCTCCCTCGGCCAGTAACTCAAGATGAGCGCCGCAACCCCAGAGTCGGACACGACTGGACCTAATGGTCAGGAGTACTTTACCTTTACTGTTTATGATTATTGTTGCTGTAATGTTAACCATGTTGTTGATAGTGATGGAATATATTATGAATGCCTATAAATTAGAAAAGGAGAAAGTTGAAGATTTAAAAAAATGAATTAGGAAGTTAACAGCTAGTTGACTAGGCTGAAGGCAACAAGATTCTCACTAGATCAACACTCTTGAGTTTTTATGAGAATTTATTTCAGTGGTGAACTACTATGGATAAAGTTTTTATGTGTCTCAGTTGCTGGTAACAGCGGACTGTCCTTTGTAGCTGAATTGCTAATAATCTCAAAATATTTTGATAGACTATTTAACCATTGCTTAAATTGGTAATATTCTGAAATTAAAACATTTTTCCTATGTACCATTGCTGCTGATCTTACTTCAGTTAGCATGCCATATCTATATCAGTTCTGTGACACGGTGATTGCAGTGATCCATTTTGTACAGGCTTGTATTTTGTAGTCAAGTTTGGTAAACTTATACTGCAAGCCTATTAGAAGTAAATCCCATTGAGTTCACTGGGCTTACTTCTAGGTAACTGTCTCAGGTTCTTGCTACTGTTTAACCTATATCATCTTAAAAGCAAATTACGTAGTATAAACTAGGCTTAAAATTAAGTGAATAGGTGTCAATTTACAGCTTTCATTTAGTCCCAAACAATCCTTTTTGCAGTTTGTGTTCTCTTGTTAGAATCTTGTGAAGCGTAATTTATTGTTATTTTTTAATTAGCTCATTTGACTGGAGGGGTACATTTAAATTTTGTTCTTCCCTGCTGTATTGTGGTATTCCCAGTATATATAAATAAATAGGAGAGTGTCTTTTATGAAATCTGATGAATACTTTTCCTCCTTCCTGTCATGCTGGCTTTTGTGAAACCAGATGCTGCATTATTAAGAGTGGAAAATGACTACAGTAATTTTTTTACTTGGATGTAGGGGAGGAATCATTTAGAGACAGTTAACATATAATGTAATCCTTCAGAGAAGTTTACAACAACGTTGACTGCAGTGGCGGGAAATAAAGTTGCTTTGATCCAGGAGTTGTCAATAAGCTTTGGAGAAGGAGTGGACCATTTACAGTTTAGTGAGATGGTAATCATAAGAAATTGCTGAGTGCTTGTTCACATGTAGTGCTGTATAGGATGGGTGGGTCATTTATTTATGTGCCTTCTTTATATGCAGGACATGTAGTGTGAATTGTGGCCTGTTGGTGTATGTTTGTAACAAGTGTGTTTCATTCAGTCTGTGCACTCTTATCGCTAAACATCACTTTTAACAGGGCTTAGTTGGTATGAATATTTAGTAAACACCCAGGACAAGCTACCGGAATACCACTCTTGCAGAATGTGCAAATTATTGCCCACAGAATGGAAAACAATAGATTTAAAACATCATCTTCTGCTAGCATCAATGGTAGTATTACGAGAGGTTTTGAAAATACGTCTGCATCTGAGGAGTGTGGTGCATGCAGATAATTTCACACAACCTTTTCTGAAGAAGAATGGTGGGAGATGGGCAAAAAAGTACAAAGCTAGTTTTGAATCATTTTTCCTTAATTGAAATCATGACTTTTTAATGGTTCAATCTACAGTACTACAGTGGTGCCCCGCTAGATGAATGCCTTGCTAGACGAAAAACTCGCTAGACGAAAGGCATTCGCTAGCGGAAGGCTGCCCTGCAAGACGAAAAAGTCAATGGGCTTTTTCCCTGCGAAAACCGCTATTTTGCATTGGTGCTTCGCAAGACGAAAAAATTGCTATACGAAGACACTCGCAGAACAAATTATTTTCGTCTTGCGAGGCACCACTGTACTTGTTTCCCCCCCTGCTCATTTTATTTTTAGTGGACTCTGATCTAAGAGGTTAGCAATAACAGCAAATTCGGAACTGAAATATTTGCTTTCTGAAAATGAATTGAAGTTTAAAAGAGAATTAAGCACCCATTTTGTAAATTTACTAATTAGTGCTTCTTGGAGGAATTACTATTTCTAGGATGAAGCTGCTTTCATTTTCTTTATTTTTCTGATATTTATTGTGAAACAGAAGAGTCTTTGAGACATAAAAAGCAGCAGCAAAATCATAAGAACAAGGATGGTGCAAGTTGGGCCTGTAGTTGAGTGCCGATGCTTAGGGTGCTAGTTGTCTATACTTGTTTTCAGGATTTTCCTTCTCTGTCCATGGCCCTCAACAGTGAGTCAGTATTTGTTGTCTACAGCAGGGACATCCAACTCCCAAGAGACTGCAATCTACTCGCAGGAAAAAGAATATGGCAGTGATAAACCCCTTTTTGGGGAGGGGGGTTCAGGACTTCAGGTCTTTTTTTCCAGGGAGGAAAGTCAAAGTTGTTGACCTTTGGGGGTTCAGGTCAAAGTTGTTGAGCTTTTTTTAGAGGGGCAGGTCTAAAATGTTGAGCTTTTTGCGGGGAAGGGGGGAGAGGGAAAAGTCGCTCGCTCGCCAAAAGATTGATCAGGAAACAAACAGCAAAAACTCCCATCTTCTGTTCTAGCGATCATGCGCGAATGGAAGATGGGGCAAGGGTCCGTGTCCTCTTTCGCAGTCAACCGGTTGGACATCCCTGGTCTGCAGGATATACTCAGTTGTCATTTGGATTCTTTTCCCTTAAGTCTTTTGTGTATTTCTACAAATCTTGGGGTTTTCCTGAGCCTGCTGACAATTGCCTTGTGTGCATCAGTGCTTCTCTTTTGACTAAGTAAATTTCTATGCTGGAGAATTGAATTCACTATTTGTATATAGGATACTTGCACTGTCTATTGTTTGTAGCTAGTTCAGAGTGACAACATAATCTTGGTAACAAACATAATTTTGATTGAAACACTCATCCAATTGATATCCTGATCCTATGGACTTGGTTTAGGTGTAATTGGATCTATAGTGGCTTAAGTGCTATAGCTAAACCAGAGCACTGTGTTTGATAACTGAGTTCATCAGTTGAGTCCCATTTGCCATTATCTACGTTATTCTCCTGGGAACTAACTACCTTTTGGTTGCAGTTGCACACAATAGATTGTGAAAGACCTTAGAATTTAATTTATATTATTTGCTCCTGTCAAAGTGGTGTTCCTGTTCTGTTTTAAAGGCAGTTCATATTTGAGGTTGGGGCACTTTGGTCTGATTATTTTAGCAGTTTCTGTGATGAGCTGCTCATAATGTCAGACCACAAGAAAGCAGCAAAACCACATTTCACTGTTTATTCACAAATCACATTACATGCATACAGTATATTATATAAACTTCACTTTTTATTGAAAAATCTTTGAACTGTTAAAAACAGTGATATTTTGTCTTCTAAATGCTGGGTGCATGGGGGGAATCTCAGAAAGCAGGTTTTGAAAATACTAGCAGGGAAAATGCTTATGTTTTCTTCTATAATAATATTGTTGCTGATGATGGAGGAATCATAATAGCCATGGTATAAAAATACTTATAAGTAATGTTATGTTGCTCATTTCTCCTATTTCCATCCTGATGAAGTTAGTGCTTCCCTGGATGGTCAGTCAGACATATGTATGTATGTATGAATGAATGAATGAATGAATGAATAACTTTAAATTATGTTGTCTAAACTAAAACAAAACAATTAAGGTGTATATATATTTTGGAAATAATCTTACAAAAATTACTAGCCTGCAAGGCAAAGGAGGGACAGAGAACTATGTTTCTGTGCTGGGCTCAGAGGAGGAGACTTTCCTCCTCTGGCAGCATCTGGGTTTCTCTGTTGGGCTCAGAAGTAGCAGAATGCTCTGTCCCTCCTCTGCCAGCCTACTCACTCACCTGCATGCACCCCGTTGTTGCCTGTGGCTGCCAGGCTAATGCTCAAAAGCTGTATAAAATAAAGATACTGGGTTGAATCCAGAGTTCTGTGGGCAAAATTTCACTCATGGAACAAGGTTCTTTCAGGTCTTGGCTCTCCCCCTCTGTTTATGTTGCATGTCTCATGGTGATAAATATAAAGACCTCTAAAATGAGTGGTGAAGGTATTGTTGAATATGCAGCATCTCCAGAACCAGCCATCTTGGCTTCAAAGCATGAATCATGCATTTTACACCTTTCTGAGTTCAGGGGATGCTGTTACAAGTTGCTGGCTTTGTTGTAACTTATGTGCCTCTCTTATCAGGGATGACTTTGCCGATGGTCCAATATTTAGCAGAGGTCTTTCACGTCCTCGAAGCCTTGAGCGATATCCCTCCTGTGAGGAAAATGCTTCTAGTCCTTTCAGTATGAGACATAGTGAGGACTCTCACAGTAGGGATGTTTTCCTCCACCAATCAGACTATAGCATGAACTATGACCATCTACAGGATCTCCCAAGGGAAACTGATAGGGATGGTGTACTACTTAGGAAATCCTCGTATTCATCAGAGGATAGAGGGCGAGAGCCCAAACGTCCTCGATATGACAGAGACGACAGACAAACTGACATGAGCATAGAGCCTCAGGGTTTCTTGCCAGGGACACGAAACTACCGTAAGCGAAGTCCTGGTAGGAGCCCAAGCCCACCATATCTGGATTTCCGTGAGCTTGAAAGTGCTAGGAGAAAAAGAGAAGAGGAGCTGAGCAGAAATTTGAGTCAAGAATTGCCTGGACATCGTTATATGATCCCTGACAGGAGCAACCCACTGCAGTCTTCTGAACCTCGGTATCTCCATAGACCGGATAAAGCACCAGCAATGCCCAAAAAGTCCATTTTGAAGAAACGCGTGGACGATCCTTCTGTGCAGGTTTGGCCTATATTCTTTTCTCTCCTTACTAAACTGTCAGTTATACTTTGTTGCTTTTTTGTAAATCTTATTTTACTTAATCTCTGGAGTAGATACCCTCAGAACAATACCCAGGTCACCCTTGCTGTTGTGGAATATTAAATGCCAAAATAACAGCATATTTAGGAACTGCTGTGTCTCTTTCACACCTTCCTACAGTTGACTGTTAACTGTTCTAAACCACTGGCTACAATCCTGGTGTATCAAAGTTTTGTCTGTCTTATTAGTTAGCACTGAATGTATTCACAAATGACAGTTCTTTATTTCTTTTTTATTTTAGCCTGAAGTCTTTTCCAGCAGTTCTGCCTCTGTCAAAGAGCCTCCCCTTATTACAGATCATCATCCTTCGCAGAAGCGTAGCAGCATTGCTCCTTTTTCATCTGAGGTGGAGAATTTCCTCAAACAGTTCAACAAAAGTGCAGTTGCAGAATCTACAAATAAAGAGTCTCAAGGCAGTGTGCATAATTGGAAACTAAATTCTGGCCAACAGCAAAACACTTCCCCCTTTGAACAGAATTTTGGCAGTTTTTGGAAACAGAAAGACTATCATGAGTCCATATCAGAGCCTGAAGACCGGCACAATGACTTCTTACTTCCTCATGAAAGAGCCAGTCAGGATGGGAGTGGCTTTTCACGCATTCTTGGTATGATGGCAGATTCTACCAGTGCTCAGGAAAAGAGAAGGCGTGGCTTCCCTGACATTGAGGATGAAGAAAAGTTTCTTTATGGTGATGATGAAGATGACTCTACCATTAATTCCCCCGCTATTCAAAAGCCAACACTTAGTGTTGGTAAAGAACCTGAAAGCCTGAAAGAAAGTTCTGCACCTCCTGCTAATCCTTCTGTAAAACCTGAAGAATCCAGACCAGAGCATGAGAAAATTTATAACTTGCTCAAAACTATTGGTCTTGACATTGGGGTGGCTGAAATTGGTAAGCTTGCTGCCCGCACTCAGGAACAACTCCATGGGAAGAAAACAGCTCATTCTCCTGATCGTCATTCAATAACGTCTCATAAATTTGAATCTAGGGAGGGGCGTCGCAGTCGTAGTGACACTTATTCTCCAGAATCAAGGCAGCATCACTCTCTTTCACCCTCTGATTCTTTCCCATCTAAAGATATAACCTCTATTTCAAATTCTGAGCACACAAAAAACGTAACTGTAGGGCAAAATAATCCCACTCCCATACCAGAACAGTCTGTTCCCCCAATATCTCTAATGCCGTCGGCTCCACCTCTTCCTAATTTGTCTTCTACTTCCACTTCGGTTTCCCGGTATCGAGTTTCTCGCTTTTCACCATTCACTGCAACTCAACTGCCACAAAACTATCCATCTCCCACAATGCCCCCTCCTGGTTATGATGCATATGGACACTATATGGCATATGCAGCATCTGGCTGGCCCATGTATGGTGCTCCTCAGCAGGCTGACCCCACACTTTCAGATGTACATGGGCTTGTCACACTGACAGTACCACCAAATCCCACGCGACCCAACCTCCGAGTTATTGAGACGGTTTCCACAGGCAAAGGGACTCCTGATATGAAGAGAGATGACTCTGTGCTTGTACAAATCCCTAGTGCTACGACTTACTCAAAATTATCCCCTCAGTTTTCTCAGCCCTTTCTTAAAAGTGTTAAAGAAAGACTATCTGATGAAAGAAATCGGGCTTCTCAGAAGCTAAAGGTGAGTATTTTTAATGTTATTGATAATTTTGTTTCTTGCAACACACAATCTAAAGGCATAAGAATGCTGAGTATCTGTGTTTATTTTTCAATCTTAACACTTTACCACTCTCCACATACCAGAATTTCTGCCTTCAGTGTAGCAGTTAATGTATCAGATATATGCCATAGGATGTAAAATTGGTTCCTTATTTAGGATTTTATTCATTGATGCTGCCATTTAACAGCAGTTCTGAGTACTTCCAATTTGACCTTTTTTCTGTATCCATGTGACATTGCAATTTTTGGCATAGAATGTGCCCCCAGTGTTTAAAAATATTTGACTATTCAATTAATCTGTGGCAGGAGATGCATTATAAACACTTGAAACAAGGGCACAGCTTATTACTGAGTTGAGTTTCTTAGTGTGTTTCAAGTAGCATTTAAAATTCTTGAAACAAAGTGAAACAGATCACAGTCCTGCGAAATATCCCAAATTAGCAAGGTTCTCATAAAAATCTCTTCTAACTTTTCTTTTTATATTCAGTTGCATTTGTGCATTTGGTATCTTCATTTAGGAGTGAAGAGAAGCATCTACTAAATAATAAGATTCTAGAATAGTAACTAGTACAAGACTAAATTCACCAGGAAAACAGGCAAATATTTCCAAAAACGGATGCTTAAATATTACTACATTGCAGTAGATTATGGCTACATTCCAACAGAGTTAATATGTGCTGCAGCCCATTGATTTCAGTGGGCTTAAGCATACTTAATTTTAATTAAACATACAGTTGTGTCCCTCCTTTGACAGAAGATTCTTTCAGACTGTGGAGGCTTCTGTGAGCAGAAAGGGGTGTGTGATTCTTTTTGTATAACATTTTCCATCTGCAGCCCCTTCCCTCAGTTCAAAGAAGTTCCTCTGTAGTTCAGAGAAAAGCAAAAGTACTTAATTATTAAACCTTTATTTTGATTGAAAAAGCAACATAGATACAGCATAGAATAAATGAGCTGCAACCTCTGAGCAGAGATGCATTTGCATCAGATACTAATACACATGGCTACTTTAACATGATTATTGGCATTTCTCAAATTCAAGAAAAAGCATTGGGAGTCATCCCAGTGGTCTTTGCAGTGTTTCTTTGACTGGTCCATGAAAGGGGGTATTTTTACACCTTTGTTTCCTTTGTTAACTTTCTAGGTAATGGAGGAAAGAGAGAAGTTGAGGTCTGAACAGGAAGCACGACAGAAGAAACTGCACTATCTCAGGACTGAATTAGATAGACTTTCAAAACAGCAAGGTACTGCTTTCTCTCATTTTATACCTCATATTCCCCTGTGATGCTCTATAGTGGTGATACCAAGTGTAGGATTATTTTTACTACTACTAATTTAGTCACCCCTAAATATTATCCTAAACAGGAATTAATTATTGTGGATCCTGTATTGATTATTGCCAGTTCTGCATTCAGTAATGTGGACAGAACTTTCTGGCATTTGGGCCCAACAAAATGGTGTGGGGTACCTTTAAGTACATAAAATAATTTTGCATGTGTTAACATGATTTTCTTATGCTTCCTACTCCACTACTTTGACCAACTCAGGGGAGATGCTGCGGAAGAAACGTAGGGAGAAGGATGGACACAAAGACCCTTTGTTAATAGAAGTGAACAGACTACAGGAGAACATTGTGAAAGAGATTTCTCAGCTGAAGTTACATGCAGATGCTGCAGAGAAGAAACAATCTGAGCTTGACAAAGTAGCTCAGATCCTGGGTATTAATATATTTGAGAAGTCCCGGAAGCAATCTTCAGAAAATAAGGACTCACCAGAAAAAAACAAGTCAGAAAATGCAAAAGGTCAGGAGAGAACTTCCAACTCAGTCAAGGTAAAATTCTAAGTGCTGATTCTAACTGATGTTCTCACTTTTGGTAAAAACAGGGTGTTTGGAAGAATTTTTTGCCACCCGCTTCTTCGATATTAAGTTCAAACTTTGTTAAGCCGTTAAGCTGTCACTTGTTTTGTTTGACCTAATTTTTTGTTATTATTAGTATCCTGACTTTGGGGGTCAGAAATTATTACCATGTGACTTAAAAGTAACATTAAATTTGTAAAAAAAAAAACACACAATACACAATATCAACATAGAAAATAATAATCAAGATCCTTCCCACAGGGAAGTTGGTGATAGAAAGGCCTAAGACAGGGAGGTAATAGTCTTTCCTGAACCCTTTCCACTGGTCCAGGAGTGGAGGGAATGATTTCAAGAGGTGGCTGGTGTTAGAATAATCTGATGACATTCTACAGAGTAGAAAAAAATCAGAATGTTTATGCACAACAGTTATCAAGTAGTTTCTGAAGGACCATGAATGTTGAATATTTCATGGAGCTTGTAATTTTAATTTCAAATAGCTTTCGGTGTGGCCAGTTTCGAAAAACCTACATAAATTGAATTAATAGAAATTTCTAAAAACACAATACCCATAATATAATGTTGATTTTTTTCTCTCCCCTTCAGCCTGAGGAAGTGCATAAAGAGAGAAGTCTATGTGGTGCTGAATATGATTCATTCCTGTTTTTTTCTGTTTTTTTCTGTCTTAAATAATGCTATGATTATCTTCTGACTTGAAATTCTCTACCTCAGGCGGATTTTTCATGCTCCTGCAATAGCCTTTATTTTCTTTAATAAACATTTTTAAAAGGGAAGAAATCATTGTGGCATTTTGTTGTTTGATGTAAAGAATCTGATAATTATTCTGGAAGGAGACAGCGTGCGTGTTTTTTCTTGTTGATCACAAATGTGGAGTGACACAGTCTCTGCAAAAATGACAGAAAAAACCCCAAGAAAATTTATTGGGAACAAGATTCTAATTTGGGTTGCCTTCCCAAACCTAACAACCTTCTTGCATCAGGATGGATTTTCCCTTCTGCCACTCATTAACTTGGAAACTATGAGAGAAAAATTTCCTAGCTCTTCTGAAAGTGAAACACTGGATAAGTGATCTTCTTAAGTCTGCTTTGCCAACCAGATCCTGCTTGTAGGCTTCCCACGGACAGGATGCTAGGCTAGATGGGTCATTGGCTTGATCACAGCATAGCTGCTCTTATAATCATGTAAAGACAACTCAGCTGTTAGAGCTCACAGCCCATTATTTGTGGGAGCAAGCAGATCAGTGGAAGAGGAAGGGGATGTCTATATAATGCCAAAGCATTCTTTATGATTCTCAAAAGAAGGGAGCTAGAGGATAAGAGCACACAACATTAAACATAATGCTTTCTTCACTGACTGACCTAAACAATTTTGGAAGAAAAAAACTATCTTGATTGGTATACAAGGATCTTATGTTGTTACTCTGGTCTCCTGATCCAGTCTGTTCTTACAGTAGGTTGGAAGAGCATTTTATGTTTCCCCTGCAACTCTTTACAACTCGTTTTGGGAGGCTTTTCTAGGGATGTGGACTTAAAGAGTTTTGTCACATATATTATACTTCTAGGGGATCAAAGAGTCAAACAGCATGATATAGTAGACCCTATTTCTCATGTATATTAAATGCAATAGCAGAGTCAGTAATTCAAGATTTGAGACAGACCAGATTCTTCTTCTGCAAGCTTTCTTCAGTGACAGCTTAGAATCTGAGCACTTGCGTTTTGCCACAATATAGAGTGTATCATATAATGTAGAGAGAGTATGCAAAGTGACTGGCTTTTTAAGTGTTTCTGAGAATTCATTGGTAGTTGCTGGTTATTTTGTACTTAAGTATTTTGTACTTAAGTTTGCATACTGCACACATGCACCGTGTACTCCATGGGATGTCATCCCTTGATTGCTTAATACCTGCAACCTTGGCAACATGCTTGAGTCTCGTTGGAAGTTCTTTCCTGTTGACTGAACAACATCTGAGTCGGCAATGCCAACTCACTGAAATGGTGGAATTATCCTGGGCATTGACAGGTGATATATAGTTACATATTTTGTGCGGTCTCTATTAAAGGCTAGTTTTGAGGCACTGGCTGTCATTCCACAGTTAGTAATGTTTCATTTTTTTCCAATTTAGGATTTAAAAACTAATGACAAACCTGGGTGCAGGAGCCCCAAGTCTACAGAATCTCATTTTCAGCTATCCAAACAGCATTCCCAGGAAATCAATATTTATGACTATTACGACACGGGAAACCACTGGTGCAAGGACTGCAATACCATCTGTGGGACCATGTTTGATTTCTTCACACATATGCATAATAAGAAGCACAGGCAGGTGTGTGCTATCAGGTTTTCATTAAGTGTTTTAATTTGCTCTTCCAAGTTGTAAAATAATGTTTTGTAGAAAGCAAAGAACTACATGTCAATCAACTTTCCTTTTAAAAAATACAGTTCTAATTCCTAATCTTTTTGGTATGGTTTGTCACTTACTGTATTTCTCCATGCATAAGACACCCTCTTTTTTGAACCCAAAATTAAGAAATCAATATTTTAAACAACAAACAGAAAAACTTTTATATTTTCTTAAATATTCAATGTCTGAGGGTAACTATTTGAATCACAGCTTCATTTTGAGTGTCAGTATGTGAGACAGTTCAGTACATGCCTACTTGATATGTATAGTTCTATGTTTCCTCAGTGCTTTTAGCATTTAGCAGGAAAGCAGACCTCATTTTAATATTTCCTTTGTCATTGTAAATAGACCTTGGATCCATATAACAGACCTTGGGCTTTGAAGACTCAAACTGAAACAAAGCAAAACCTTACAAAACACATTGACAAGATACCAGTTCCAGCCAAAGGTAAGTTGATTTTTATAGTTTGAGGTTAAGTGGTGTTTAGTAGGGCCAGATTGTTCGCCCTTCTACCAAGAAATGTTTTGTCTTATTAGTGTCAACAAAAGACTGTCACTTCTAAGTAAACTTCTGATAGCTATTTTGTCTGCATTAATTTCTCCCTTACTGAATTAGGTGGGGATTGAAAAGCAACATAAATTTGTATTTGAATGATAAACAAAGTATATAGTGATAAGAATTGTTGAACAAGTGTAGGTTTCCATTCTTCAGATCAGTTTGTTTCAAGTGGAATCCATGGTTAACTGGCTCATTTCAATTGTAGGGCTTTTTTGTGTACTTTTAGTGTTTCATATGGATTTTTTGTTGTTCAAAGCTGTAGTGTGTCTTACTATCAATTTCTGTGATTGATGGTTTTCGGCGGCATTTCAGGTTCTGAATTTCTAATCCCAGTCACTGGATATTACTGTCAGCTGTGCCAAGATTTTTTTGGAGATCAGATATCAGCAGAACAACATGTGAAAAATAATCCACATAATGAGAAATATAAGGTCAGTACCTGGAGTATTTGTTTTGAATAAAAATGTTTAAAAGTCATCTTATTGAACATGTCTTCTGTTGTAAAAGGGAGGAGAAGGTATAGCTAAGTGGCATGACATGTACTTAATAGGCAAAAGGTTCTGAATTCTGTCCCTGGCATCTCCAGGTAGAGCTGGGAAGGACTTCTTATCTTTCTGAGTCTCTGTAGATAGTATTGTTGGGCTGTATTTCCAGTTGACACTTTGGTTGTGTGTTACTGAAATACTGTACTGTAGTTTACTGTACTAGATTTGTTTTATGCTGAGGTTTTGTCACCTCATTGGAATAAAGCTTTTCTCATATTACATTATATAATCATAAAAGTGTAGAGTTGGAAGGGACAACAAGGGCCATCTAGTTCATCCCCCTGGAATGCAGGAATCTTTTGCCAAGTGGGGCTCGAACTTATGATCTTGAGAGTGTCTCATGCTATACCGACTGAGCTTTGCTAATGTAGATATTCTGAACAATAATTATCTAGGAAAACCACTCTTTCTCCTCCCTCTTGCATTTCTCAGCAAGTATGATTAGTAGTGGGGTGGTGATGAGGAAGATAAAATATTAACTAAGATAAACCTGTACCACTACTGAAATTTCACATTAAGTAACAGCACTGAAACCTTTCCTTGTCTTCACAGAAATATGTGGATGAAAATCCACTCTATGAAGAGAGAAGGAACATTGACCGTCAGGCAGGATTGTCTGTGATTCAAGAAACAGAACGCCGGTTGAAACGGAAGCTGTGTGAAAAGCAAAAAGAAGAGAGAGATGAAAAAGCCGTGAAAGTGGCAAGGAAAGAGGAACCAAAAAGTAAAGAGGAACCAAAGAATTCCAAAGAAGTAGGAGATGGGGAGAATGAAAATGAGTCTAATAAAAGGAAAGGAGTCTCTAATGGCCAGAAATCCGGGGCTAAGCTTAAATTGAAGAAAGATGACAAAGAGGTTGAAAAGAAGGAAGGGAAAAAAGAGGAACGACCAAAGGAGTCAAGAATGTCATCTTTTGGAAAGTTCAGCTGGAGGAAGACTGAGAGAAATGAAAAAAATCAAGGCAAAGATGTAACTGTCTCCAAGGAGGAGAGTTTTGAGGAAAGTAAAGATAAAGAAAGCAAATCACAATCTGGAAAACCAAATTCAAAGCCAATTGCAATTAAATTGTCTGGGAAAACTGTTATCCCACACACAAGTCCCTGGACACCAGTTGTTTCAACATCATCACAAGCAAAAATCAGGCCCAATTTACCAGCCCCCATGATGGTTCTCAGAAAGTCTGCAACAGCAACAGTAAGCAAGCCTGCACCTTTGAATACTTTCTTGTCTATAAAATCCTCTGGTGCTAGCACTAAGCCACTTCCTGTTGTAAAAGAGGGTAATCCAGAACTTGTACTACCTCCTGATATTATTTCAAAAGCTTTTGGGGGAGAAGTAGTAGTTTTAAAGGGTTCACAGGAGAATGCAACGGTACCAGAACAAACAGAGGAACCTGATCATGAAGCTGTGTCCCGGGCTGTAGAACATGCAAAAGCTGTGGAACATGCAAAGGCGACTGCAGTAATAGCACAGGAGCAAGCAAATGTTGTGGCAAAAGCACAAGCAAAGGCACGGGAACTTGCTGCTGTGATAAAGGAGCAAGTTACAAGATTGGGTATTTTTGAGAAACCTAATTGGCGTTCTCCTCTACTTCCACTGCCACCAGGACCACCGCTGTCAGTAGCACTGCCAGTACCACCTGTAATGGTATTCCCATCACCACCCGCAGTGCCACCAAAACAAGCAACCATCCTTGCAGATGACATGGCTCCTGGTGTGTCTGAGGATGATAAAAACATACTGGCAGTGCCCATGTGTCCCCATCCTTTGCCACCACCAACTATTTTCAGAAACCATGCTAAAAAACTGGAGAAAAAGAACTCTTGCCTAGCAGCAGGTAATGCCAAAGATCTATATGATATTTTCTACAACCGCAGTGGGAGGAGTCCAGCTGATAGCAAGTCAGCAACTTCAGATAAAATTAAATCTAATCCTGTTGAGAGAGAGAAAAAAACAGACCTGCTGGCAGATCCCAAACCAAGCAGCAAGCCTGTCTCACAAGAAACTCTACAAAACATACACAGTACTTCAGATGTTAGCAAAATCCCTTTAAGTGACAAGACCCCAGAAACAGATGATGCTGAAGTTGAGAAACTTTTGGCAGCCTATGAAGAAAACTTTAAAACTAGTGTTGAGGGGGAATCAAAGAAAATCTCTCTTTCAGATGCACAGTCAATATTAAAATATGAATCCAATGATTTTTCAGTAAATGCCCCTGTTTCCCTTCAGAACAAAGTAGAAATGGAAACTGCTGATCCAACTGAATTTATTAAGAAATCACCAGACCTTGAAAGAACAGTGTTGGCAGTACAGATACCTAGAAAGAGCCCTCTTTCTTCGGATAACCTTAGCAAGAAACCCACAGGCATTGAGACAACAGATTTTAAACCTGATGGTGATAAAGAATTAGCAATGCAGTTGTCAGTAGATTGTGTTACTTTTTTAGAAGATGTTAGCAAGAAACCATCTGAACTTGAAACAATAGAATTAGCTATGCAGTTGCCAGAAAGCAATGCTTCTCCTTTGGAAGAACTTAACAAGAATTCCTCAGTATGTGAGGCAGCAGAAGTTAAATCTCCTGATGATGATGAATTAACAATGCAGTTGTCACTGGAACCTGGCACTAAGAAGCCATCAGAGCTGGGGACAGCAGAATTTGTGCTGCAGTTGCCAGAAAGCAGTGTTCCTTCTTTGGATGACTTTAGCAACAAACACACAGATCTTGTGATAACAGATCTTAAATCTGATGATGATAAAGAATTGGCAATGAAATTGTCAGAAAACCATGTTGATCTCTTAGAAGATGTTAGCAAGAAGCCATCAGAGCTGGAGACTGCAGAATTAGCCATGCAGTTGCCAGAAAGCAATGCTTCTCCTTTGGAAGAACTTCACAAGAATCCATCTGTGTTTGAGGAAGTAGTGTTTAAATCTCTTGATGATAAAGAATCAGCAATGCAGTTGTCACAGGAACATGATAACAAGAAGTCATCGGAACTGGAGACAGCAGAATTTGCTATGCAGTTGCCAGAGAGCAGTGTTCCTCCTTTGGATGATCTTACCAACAAGCCCACAGGCCTTAAGACAACAGACGTTAAATCTCCTGACGATAAAGAACTAACAGTGCATTTGTCAGAAAGCAGTGTTTTTCCTTTGGATGATTTTAGCAACAAACCTGCAGACCTTGAGACAACAGACTTTAAATTTCCAGATGATAAGGAATTAGGCTTACATAAGTCAGAAGACCATGTTGCTCTTTTAAAAGAGCACAATGTTAGCAAGAAACCATCTGAATTTAAGACAGCAGGATTGGCCACACAGTTACCAGAAAGCAATGCTTCTTTGGAAGAATTTTGCCAGAATTCATTGGAGTGTAGGACAGCAGAGAATAAATCTCCTGGTTATAAAGAATTACCACTGCAATTGTCAGAAGACCAAGAGGCTCTTCTAAAAGATGTTAGCAATAAACCTCTGGGGCATGAGATGGCAGAGTTTAAATTTCCTGGTAAGAAAGAGTTAATAATGCAAATGGCAGAAAATGAGACTGACTTTACTGCTGAAGATGTTGGTATGGCAAGTGACGCAGACATCAGCGATGAGTCACAAGGCCAGCAGAAAATGGATAAATCCAAATTAAACAAGATCAGTAAAAGTTTGGAGATGAAAGCATATTTGACAAGTTTAGGTGAGAGAGATGTAGGAGGAGAACATTCAGAATGTGCAGGACATCAGTTTGTTGTTAGCCAGGAACATGAGTCTCGGTTATTTGAAACACAAATTGATACCCCTAAGGGAGAAGGCCATACTATAACAGAAGATAAGCAAGTTGATGACAGCTCTGAATCAACCATTTCTATGTGGGTTTCAGAGGTGCATGTTCAGAGTCCACTGGCATGGGAGCAAGCCTCATCTTCAAAAGTGAATAAGGAAAATCCTCAAATAGCAATGATAGATCAGAGTTCCAACAAAGAACAATTATTGGATCTGAAATGGGGCAATGTGGGCCTTGATAGGCTTGAATCAGCAATCAGTGATGAAAGTCCACAGACTTCAGAGTTCCAGAACATAGATCCTGGACTGAAGCCTTTAAATACAGATGAATTTAATAATTCCTGTATAAATAATGAACAAAAATTGTTGACTAGTTCTCAACCAAACGATGGTGAAAATTGTAATGTAGTTGGTGTTCCAGTATCAGAAGAGATGTCAGATGAGTGCCTTGCTAACGTAACAATGATAAGCAGTACACTAGGGAAACATGAAGAAATTAGTCAAAATCCATTAAGCTATGAAACCAAGGATTCCCAAGCTAAGGGAGCTGAAACTTTGGGCAGTATGTCCTCTGCAAATGATGAACTTAGTTCCAGTGCAGAATTAATGTTTATAAAAAATAATGGGTGTGGGCCTTCTGAATCTGATCTCAGTTTAAATGACAATGCAGAGAGATGTTCTGTAGAAACATATAGCACTCACTTTTCCAATGTTCAGCCAGAGCTGGTTCAAGAACCACTAGGTGCTCTTCCAACAGAAATCAGTGTTGAGCATCTTGGAGAGGTAGCCCTTACATTCACAGACATGAACACTGGAATCTTGGATACCTCAGTCGCTGGTGACTTGGACTTGAATAACACTTATTCAGAACTTAACTTTGATCATTCTACAATCCCTTCTCCAAAATCTGGAGAAATAAAGCCTAATGATTCTTCTAGTTTGAAACCAAGCCTGGAAATAGAAACCATTAATTTTAGTCTGGGAGATATTGAGGTAGAACGTGAACATCTCGGCATCATACCATCTGAAATTCTGAATGAGGATATTGTAGGGAGTCCAAAGTTAGAAAGCATTTCATCCATTTCTTTAGGGTCCAATAAAACTAGAGAATTGGGCATTGAGCAATCTACAATTGAACCAGAAATGATTGCTTTTGTTGAGTTAGCATCTGGTGACGACGAGGATAAATTTTGCTCCTTGGTTTCTGATGTAATTGTCCCAGACATAGTGTCTCCTGCATCAAATGGTAGCACTGCTGGACCAAGCATGTCACTCATCGAAATGCAGGACATGCCTCCAATTTCATTGGTATTGCAATCAGATGTTAGCAGAGAGAGCACATCTGATATGCCAGCATTGAGTAGCGGTGAAAAAAATGTACAATGCCAAGCAACTGAGTGCAAGGAATCCTTCCTTCTAGATCTACAGAAAACATCTCTAGAAGTGGGGGGCTCAGGTGACAATGAATTGTACATTGTCAAGAATGATACACAGGCATCTGCAAAGGAGCTAAACAAGATAGAGGAAGATGAAAATAATGACAGTAGATGTGAGATTAACAGTAAGTTGACTTCAGAAGTAACTGAAAGCTCTGCAGAGTACCTGGTAAGTTCAGATAATATTGGTCCTGATGTTTGAGTAGCTGTTGTATAGATTTTGTAAATATTCTGTTTGAGTTTGACATGTTAGATATTTTGAAGCTTGCAGTAGATATTTGCTAAAGCCTGAACTTCATTTGCCCTGAAAAATATACACCATTGTACATATTGGATTGTATAAAAAATTTTTTTGTTGAACTTAGAACATTTCATTTCTATTTCTTGCAGTTAAAATGCAATTACTCATCTATAGCTGACCTTCACATATAATACAAAACCATGGTTTAGCATTATCAGAATGCATAACCGTGAACCTTTAGCTTGCACACTTCATTTTACCTCTCCTTGGTGTGACTGAGGAAATTTGAACATTGCATTAATCACAGTTTCACATTATGTCTGAAACACAAACTGTGGTTAATCTTAAGCTTCATAAAGCTTAAACTTCATAAACCATTATATGAAGTTGGCTTGTTTCCACCAACCATAGTTAGGACTAGCTGCATTTCCTCTGGATATGGACAGCAAGGCAAGCTAAGCTACAGTTGGTCTAAGATGGAAGTGAAAGTTTCCAAATGTCACGACTACTTGAGGAAAAGGGTGGTAGCAAGTGAGCTCGAGGCTTGCTGCAGTTTTTCCTTGTAATGCTTAAACAATAGTTTGGCATTTTGTGGGAATGCAGCCATTGTGTACGTGGGCCTTTGGAGGGTTTATTGCTGTTGGGGCATATATAGGTTTGGGGGGGGGGTTGCATTTTTCTTTGACTATTTATTTTAATGGTTTCTGATTTACACAGCTTTTGTAAGTAACATTCCAAGTGCAACAGTGACAAGCGCAAGAACACCTGTTCAGAACTTGAAGAAAAAAAGAAGGCTTTTGCTGAAACATTTCTTGAGTAGAAAGTTTATTTGAAATGTTATGCATGTTTTGTTGCACAAAATGTAAAATGCATAAAGATTGTTCTGCGTTTTTCATGATGCAGAATATTGTTCTGCATTTTGACTTGTAATTACGTTGTTGAATTGCATCTGTAATCCAGACTGTAATGCCATGTTACTCTGTGTGTGGATACCATCTCGCTGAGCAAAGGAGAAAAATCTACCAACTCACTTTTGGAGACGGAAACTATTTGGTAAGGCTGTGGCCCAGCATCTGGACTCTGCATATTGAGGTCACTTACATGATTTGAAATCACATTTCATTTCATTGTATTGTAATGCAGTAACTTTGTGTTGAATTGTTTAGCAGCTGCCCAGCTCAGAAGAAATAGAAGATCTCAACTTTGCTCTCAGAATTGGATTCACTTCACATACCCAGACATTACATGCCTGAATGAACTCCTGAGCCGCAAAATACTGTTTTGTGAAGGTTTTCCCTTACTCAGCTTGTCAAGATATGAAGTAAATGTTTGCATGGATCTATATAAAAGGCTTATCTGTAAATTGAAAATAAACCCAGTATGATAAAATATATTGCCATTTTCCCCTTTGTTCTTTAAATAAGTGGTTCTACAAGTTGTTGTTTTGTGTGAACATTCAGACAGCTGGTTCTTCAGTTAATTTCCCATTTGCACCGCACTGGAAATTAAATCAAGCCATGAATTATGCAGCATTATGATAAAACTTTGCTTAAATATTCAGCAGGTTAAACATTGTGTGTAACTTAGGTTCTTTCAATTTTAAAAGAAAACAGAATGGTAAAAATGCTTTGAAAACTTCTGGTTTCTTTCCATGATGTTTTAAAAGATCCAGGCCCAGGGTCCACAAATAAAGTTAGTGTGTGTAAAGTGGGATATGAGTGAACTGTTAAAAAACAAGAAAAGGGTTTATGCTAATTTAAAATGCAGTTGAATTAAGTAAATTTATGGTGGAGGTACAGTTAGCTACACTATTGCACTAGCACTTCTATGCTGACCCAGAACATTACACAGGTACAAAAGTAGGAATTGCTGCTTCTTGTTGTTTAGTCGTGTCCGACTCTTTGTCCAGGCACTTCTGTCTTCCACTGCCTCCCGCAGTTTGGTCAGACTCATGTTGGTAGCCTCGAGAACACTGTCCAAACATCTCGTCCTCTGTCGTCCCTTTCTTGTGCCCTCAATCTTTCCCAACATCAGGGTCTTTTCCAGGGAGTCTTCTCATGAGGTGGCCAAATTATTGGATCCTCAGCTTCAGGATCTGTCCTTCCAGTGAACACTCAGAGCTGATTTCCTTCAGAATGGATCGGTTTGATCTTCTTGCAGTCCATGGGACACTCAAGAGTCTCCTCCAGCACCATAATTCAAAAGCATCAATTCTTCAGCGATCAGCCTTCTTTATGGTCCAACTCTCACTTCCATACATCATCACTACTGGGAAAACCATAGCTTTAACTATACGGACCTTTGTCAGCAAGGTGATGTCTCTGCTTTTTAAGATGCTGTCTAGGTTTGTCATTGCTTTTCTCCCAAGAAGCAGGCGTCTTTTAATTTCGTGAATGCTGTCACCATCTGCAGTGATCATAGAACCCAAGAAAGTAAAATTCCTAGCAACCACCATTACCAATATAAGAAGCAAGATAGCATAAAGGAAGAGGTGGGATTGTGGTTGCTTTGCTTGTCTGTATCCATAGGTTACTGACATCTCTGAAGCCAATTTTGCTGCTACAGTTCTATAGACTCTGCTTGATAGTATATATAAACAGGATTTCAGGTGGTGGGGCAGCATAGACATGCTTCTTTGCTTGGAATATCAACAGATGCAGTAGAGGTCACACTGCTGTTGCAGCTACACACATCTGTGGATTCGTGGTTCTTATCAAAGCAGTAAGTTTAGTAAACATTTTCTGCCTCTCATAACGTATTCCAGTGAAATCAATAAACACTGGTTTCATCTGATATTTCTTCCAATTTTATCCTTCAAAGAGTTACAGGTGCTCTCTTCTGTCCATTTTATAATAACAGTTCTATGAGGTATATTGAGCTAAGAAATAGTGACTGGATTAAGGCTACCCAATGAGCTTCAGAGCTGAGGAGGTATCTCTTCCACACTAGTGTTGTCCAATGTCTTCCAGATGTTGGATTACAGTTCCCATAATCCCTGACAAAAAGCCATGCTTTCTGGGGCTGATGGGAGTTGTAGTCCAACAGTGTCTCGAGGGTGCACCACATTGGCTATCCCTGCATTACACCACAATCTCTTGTTATTTTCTTATCCATATTACCTACCATGACTGCTTTCCCCCTCACAAACTTGGATTGAAACTCCTACTTCATGTATAAGAATGCTCCAAAAGGAAGGGGGAAGAGCCTTTTTTATTCTAAATGCCTTCATTTTATTGATAAAATTAGTTTAAAAATGTAACGGGTAACTTAACTGATGTCAATTCATTTTGAGAGAAGTTATTTCACAGTTCTATGTTAAAACTGCATTACAGAAGAAAATTATACTGAATAGCAAGATAGTATAAGAGTTTGCCTGTGCACGTGAATTGACAATGTGTAACGGAAACAAATCGCAATGACAAGGGATTGCCCTTACAGTGGACGCTCGGGTTGCGAATGCGATCTGTGCGGGAGGCATGTTCTCAACCCCCGCTGCTGCGTCTGTGCGCGAGCGCGACACAATTCGTTGTTTCTGTGCATGCGCGAGCACCGAAACCCAGAAGTAACCCGTTCCATTACTTCCAGATTTGGCGCGGTGTGCAACCCGAAATCATGCAACCTGAAGCAGCCGTAACTCAAGGTATGACTGTATTAACAAAAATTAACTAATCACAGGGCCTCGGTATCCATCTGGCATTTCTTAAAATATTTTAAATGTGAAATTGCTGATCTTTTAACAAAAATATAGTTCCTAAGATCAGACACTCTCTGAGGACTATAAAGTAGCCAACTTTTTTGGGGTGGGGGGAGGGATGTGGGAAATAACAGGCCAGTTCCCGGGTATCTTAACATCTGTTCCAGGAAAATTGGTGGAAAGCATTATTAAAGATAGAATTGTGAGGTATATTAAAGTACAAGAGTTGTTGAAACAAAACCAGCATGACTTCTGCAAGGGTAAGTCCTGTCTGAACATTCTACAGTTCTCTGAGAATGTCAACAAGCATATCTGTTGAGGTGACCCAGTTGATACTGTGTACTTAAACTTCTAAAAAGCTTTTGATATCCTGAGTAAGCTTAACAGACATGAAATGAGAGGTCCTCTTATGGATCAGGAATTGGTTAAGTAGCAAGAAGCACAAAGTTAGACTAAATGGACAGTTCTCCCAATGGAGGACTCCCAAGGATAAGTATCGGACATGTGCTTCTTAATGTATTAATTAATGATCTAGAGTTTGGGGTGAGCAGGGAGGTAGCCATGTTTGCTGCTTGATAGCAAGTTGTTCAATGTAGCTAAAAGGAATTGCAGGCAGTTCCAAAAGGATATCGAAACTGGGTGAATGGGCAGTAAAATGGCAAATCAATTCAAAGTAAAGTGCAGAGAGATCCTACTTTTAAGTACTCTATATGCTAATAAGACCTGAATTTTCAGTGACTGTCCAGGAATGAGACACTGTGGGCCATAGAGGATAAGCGTGCACCAAATGGCAAAATGGTGTCCACATTTGGGATCTTTAAAACTGCCAATGTAATGTTACACATATCTGGTGAGATCACACTTGAAATACTGTGTGCAGTTTTGGTCACCTCAAGTTGGAAAAGGTTCAGAAAAAGGCAACCAAATTGGATCAAGGGACTGGAACAACTGTGTAAGGAAAGGTTGACAACTTTCAGGGCTCCATTAATTTAGAAAAGAGGTGAGTACACTTGATCTTATCCAAAAGGCCAATAAGTGATGATAAGGATGTATCAAATGATGTATAGTAGGAAGAAGAACTCCATTCTAGAATTCCGACCATCCAATGAAGCCGAAAGCTGGAAGTTTCAGGACAAACTATTTCTGGTCCTAGAAAAAGGGGACAGCTGGCTGTGTACAGGTGTAGTGACACATGTTGACTTCTCTTGTCAAATACAGTTTAATTTCTTGTAAGCACTAGAAAATATATCTGGTCAGCACCTACCTTAGTAAACAAAGATCATTGAGGTGGTATTCTGCAATTTGAGTGAAGGTTAATGATGTTTAAGTTTATGCAAGTTGAATTAAGTTCTAGGGATTCAGAATAAATTGTTTCAGGTTATTAACGTACATGCATCTAGTCTTATTTTTCTTGTTACAGATCTGGGATTCTTGTTGGGGAGACAATGGCATAGTTGCATTGAGGCATATAAGTAACCTCTTGAATACTGTGGGTATTGTTCTCTGGCACATTTCTTATTTTCATCTGAATAAGAATAGAATGTGATTGCATAATACATGTGGATTAGTGTGTTGCTACATTTGATTTAAGTGGTCATCTGCCACTTTACTAACGCCAAGCATTTGCTTAGATTTGAGAACTAAATTTTAAATACTTGGGGGCAAATAAATATTGGTATGGATACATTTCAGGGCACTTAGGTGGAATCTACACAAATATAAAAATCATTCTGAAAATGCTTTTTTTTAAAGAACATTTTTAAAAATGCATTGAATTTTCCATAAGGCTCACTATCACTATTTAGTGTCACATTGTATATTGCACTTAAAACACACTTAATAGGTTTTATTTGCCGCTGTATAGTTGAGTCCTTAGATTAAAAAGTACAGGTAGTTAAAGTGCAAACAAGCTATTTTAATTCATTTTTTTTCAGTGAGTCTTGAGTATGACTAACGTTGGATATCAGTCTTAAGTCTTTCTAGACAAGGAGTTGTTTTCACATTAGAGTGATTTAGACTTGTGTGCACACACCATTTTGAGCACACCCACCCACGCATCTTAGGAACTGTAGTTTGCACCTCATTGAGCTACAATTCCCAGCACTCTTATCACACTACTGTTCTTACGATTCTTCAGGTGTGTGTTTTAAATGTATGGTGCATATGCAGTCATAGTGATTTGTGTCACATCCTGATGATGTTTTGCAACTTGTTTGATCATTCCTGGGATCTTGCCCGTTAGCTGCTGAATTAGTGTGCCTTCTCCCTCACTGCCCTAATTGCAGGGGAGCCTGTTGGTTACTGCATGGAGGTCCAATGTAGTCCTTTCCAGGTGTTTTGAACTGTAGCTCTCAGCCAGCATGGTCTGTACTTTGGAATGATGGTAGTTGTAAACAACATTTGGAGGGCACTGCATTGACTACCCCTTGATTAGTGTCTCTTGAGAGCACTTAAAGAGCAACACATTCTTCCTCCTGCTGGTGTCTGACATTTACATTTACATTTTTAAAAGTTTGGGGTGGGGATTGCATTCTTCCATGGATAGGGATTTTGCATCTTCACCCTCACTCCAAAAGCTACTGGTAGTCTCTATGCATAAAAGTTATCTTTTCCCTCCACCCCAGGAAAAAAATACAAAAATGACACCATCCGAACAAGCAAAGTACAATGCTGATTCTCAAGTTTTTAGCTTTAACACTGGGAGGAAGTCCTCTGAATCTTGTTTAACATTTAGTTGAAAAGTCAGCAGCTGAACATAGGTTAGTGGAACAGAAATAAGACTGGTTGCCAAAATACCTGGCAATATTAGAATTGAGGGGGGGGGGGATATTTTAAGTAACTTCCAAGCTGCTGTTTTTAAAAGTATGGAAACAGGGCAATCCCTTATGCACAGCAGAAGCCTCCAGCATAGACAAAATAAAACGGGTAAGGACAGGGCAAAAAGCAATTGTTTGATAAATATGCAAAGTGTTCACTTTTGATGACCACCCTTTTATTTTTAGTTTATTTGAGCAATTCCGATACTTCCTGAGAACGTTTGAACAGATCTAACAATAACAAGGTTGGTATTTATTTGCATGAACTGTGTTCCCTGGGGGCTGGGGTGAGTTTTCCTGCCCAGTTCTTCCTGTCCTGAAGATATACTGGAGTGGAATATTTCAGGTGAGCATAATGTAAAAGAAAAAGAGGTAGATAACAAAAATGAAGGTTAATTATCCATAGTTACCTGTTACTATAAAATTTCTGGTATCATCACTGAAATGTGTTAAATCACTGTTTTAAACAAATACATTAAAATGCTTATTGTAAAATTACTCTGGTGTCTGGGTTTTCTTTTTGCACCATGACATTATTTCAGCAACTTTTTTTTAGTAACTACCTCAGTGTGGGGTACCTGCAGCCCCAAATGTTGGACTCCAACTTACATCAGTCCTGGCCAACATGGCCAATGTTTGTAAGAGATTATGGGAGTGGTAGTTCAGCAACTTCTGGAGAGCAATCCCCCCCCCCAGCCCTGAACTACATAATGAACTTTATTTCAGTGCAAAGCAGCAAGTGTCTTATTCCTTATCTCAATGTAAAAACTGATTAAAAATCCAAATGTTAAATCAGGACCTGACTGATACAGTGCTTCCAGTCACTACCGGTATTTCATGAAGCCTGTCTAGCAATTGTTTTAGAAATGATGCCTTGGATCCAAGGAAGCATGGGGCTGCTGAACCATGTCGTGCATGGTGCTATAGAAAAGGTGGATAGGTCTCCCATAATACTAGACTCTGGCATCAGGCATTAAAGTTGAATGGTGAGAGATTCAGGACAGACAAAAGGAAGTACTGGTACTTCAAACAGCATTCAGTTTAACAATGGAATTCATTGCCACTGTATCTAGTCTGATGCTTCTGAAAATGAATTGCTGGGAAGCATGAGTAGGAGGGAAGGGTGCATGCTGTTGTGCTCATTCCTTGCCTGTGGGCTTCCCATAGGCTGCCTACTAAACAGAATGCTGGATAGGCCTTTGGAGTGATGATCCAGTCAGGGTAGGGGGGGGGCAATATATCTCTCACGAATCTCCTACAACACAATTATGTTTCAGGAAATGAATGCAGCTAAAAGTGGGATATTCATGCAGGTATAAGCTTTCCCACAAAATGCTAGATTACATGGACATTCGGTCTGAGCCAGCAAGGCTTTTTTCTTAGGTTATGACTTCCCCAACCTCTCTTGCTCCCAGCAGCTTACCAAGTTCCACAAAAAACATCCTGAGGGTTGGGAAACGCTCCTGAATGGGTAAAGAAAGGTTCGTGGAAAGTTGTGGATGTCTAAAAAGCAGACAGAAGCACCTCCTGTGAGCAGGATGTCTTATTTTTTGGGTGATTCTTTTTCCTAATCAGGAGGGTCACTCAAGAGAGGCTTCTTGGAGAGCTGGGGAAGTTGCCTTCTTATAGCCTCTCACCAGCGCTTTGATTGCTCCAAAATGACATCATGCCAAAGAAGAGAGGTTCTGATTCTGCTAGCTGATATAACAGATCTTGGATAAAGTTTATCTTCCACAATCTAAACCTGAAAATATGGCAAGGCAGTACCTCTACAAGTGGCATCATTCTGCATTTTGGGATGGCCAACTGCAGCCATATAAATCTGAGGTCTTCTGGTTCAATGCCAAATCATACCTAGATCACTTGGCTGTTTAGGTCTCTCTGGTGTGAGTCCAGCCTCATCCTACCTATGTGGTAGATTTACTGTATTGTCGAGAAAATTTGCTGTACTGCCCACCCCCACCCCCCAGGTTTGTATTTTGCATAAAGCCTTTGGAGCAGGCCAGTTCTTCAGGGCTACAAATTCTTCTTTGCCCACTATATCTTTTCATCCAAGATGTATCTCAAGCATGTAAATTATTTGTGGCACATTTTGTTTGAGCTCAAAGTGGCATTTTACAGTTTATCTTGGAACATTTGTGAACTTACTGGTTCCTTTTCAAACATATACTATGAAGCACCTTTTCAGCTAGTCTCCCAGGGCCCAGCTAGATAGGATTTGCCCTTTCCTAAAGAACACCCTTGACAGTAGCATTGAGAGCTTTGGGTTGCCTCGTTTCTGCTGTAGCTGCTTTATTACCTGGGATCAACCCTTTGATCTGCTAAGAAGCACTGCTGGGCAAACCCTATTTTTCCTTGCAGAGACCATTTTCTTGCCATAAACAAAATGAAGTATTCACACACGCACATCCGCCTGAGTTATTAGCAAACTCACAAAGAACAATTATCATTTGACAGTTCTCACTTTATAAACCATGACAGGAGGAAGATGGGTGAAGTTGGCAGAATGAGAGAAAGTGGTCATCAATGGTGGGGCAGGGAGTAATAGGGCATAAGAAATAAAGCACTAAAACTGCTACTGGACTATGCAAGGCAGATATATTTAAAGTTATGGCCTGACTTTGCTCCAAGGAGTTCATGGTGGTGTACATGGTTCTTCACCTATCCTCACAACAACCATTTGAGGTAGGTTGAATTACTTTGGGGGTGGGATTCATATACAGAATATAACATGGAGCAAAGACTTGTTGTTTGACCCCCATCATCCCTGACCTTTGCCTTAGCTGGCTGGGGCTAATGGGAGTCCAACATCTGAAAAGTCACAGGTTCCTTCTTTGCATGTTAAAGAAATGGCTAGCTGTTCTTCTTATCCTTGATATATATATTACAATCCTGTTTTCATAAGATGTGTGACTAGCAAAAGAAAAATAAAATACAGCGGATGGAAAGGGGCCTTGCCATCTCTTATTTCACCATCCTACAGACTGGCTGGCTATAAATGGAAGGCTTAGGCAAGCTGGAATCCTATGCTTGCTTGCCTGGGAATAAGAATGTTAAGAGGCAGTGTGGCTTATTTCTGAGTGGACACATTGCAATGTTAGCAGCACTGCGCTAGGGAGATCAGTGGGCGAGGTTTTCCTCTCTTCCCTGATTATCACATCTGCAATCTGAAGTGGTACAGTCCTGTAACAGTTTTACCTGCTCTAATTTTTTGCGCTCGTGAGAAGACCCTGTGTCATACTTTTATTTCCCAGTTTGCAAAAGTGGTAATAGCTACTGCAAAATTACCACTTTTCGGGGCTGAAAGTGGTAATTTGCAATAGCTATTGTTGGCCGCCACTATATACTATTTTCATCATGCTTCAGCAATCCTCAATAACTAGAAGAGATTCCATTTCTCACGAGGGCGCCAATATTTGCTCCTTCCATAAACGCTCTACGGCTAGGAGAGTAGCGAAAGTGAACCATTGCATGCTGGTTCGTGTAGTTTCACAAAGCGGAAACGCCCGTCTCTTGAAGTAGTTTGTCCCTTCTCCCACAACGTCCGCTCCTCCTCCTTTCAAGGACCAGGTCCCCCCCACTACTTCCCAACGTGGTTCCTTTATATAGAGATAGGAAAGGGAAAGCGAGAAAGTCCTCTTAGGGCTGTCCAACAGTTGTGCCTGAAGAAAATATTTTTTGACACTCAGAAATATAACTTCCTGCGTTAAGGGATAAAAAGAGAGGCTTTCTTAGACCAATATGAACCGTTAGAGGCAGAGCATGAGGGAACAGCAGGGTTTTCAAGGCGCAGAGCGGAGCATTTTTTTCAATCAGGCGAGATTGGCGGCGGCCCCCCCCTCGTGAGGTGAAAGGTCAGCCAAAGGGGGCCTTCCCCCTCTCCTCGCCCTTCCCCCACCTCCTGACATGCCAACCCAGCAGTCGGCGGCGGAGCAGCTGCGCAAAAGGTAGGTTGCGAGGTAGGAGATTTGGGGCGCTGCTGGGCGGGATGCAATGGCGCCCCTCAGTAGGGCGGGGAGGTGGAGGCCAGGCAGGCCAGAGCCAGTTCTTAACGTAAGCAGGAGCCCCTGAACGCCTGCCCACCTCTGGGTCAGTGTCGCCTGGAAAGGGGGGGGGGGGGTCGGTGGTCGGTCATTCAGTGGGGCTGTTCTTGGTGGGTGGGTGGGTGGGTGGGAGGCAGGTCTGTGTGGGGCGAGCTCGATATCCCCCTCCCCAGGCGAACCGTGAGGCGAGCAGGGCATTCACGCCACTCTGCGCCAGTCATTATGGTGACCACTGCATTCTCTCAGGCGTTGCTAACAGTCTGGGTTTGTTAATTGCAGGTTCTAGGTTTTTCCAACTCCCCTTTTCTTTTGTGCTCATTTTGAAGCCCCGGAAATGGAGTTTGAGCTCATGGAGAATGACATCCTAGAGTCTCTGGAAGACCTCGGGTATGTATGAGAGCAAATATGTGTAAATAACTTTTACTTTGGAATTTTTAAAAAAGTTTTTTTTTGTTCTGTGTCCTCACCCCCGTGCTCCGTGTTTTGTGGGGCAATCACTTACTTTAGTTTTGTAATTATCACTAAATTCTTGAAGTGTGTGGAGTTGCGTGGAGATGGGGAGGGGAGGTATAGTGCTCAGTGTTAGAAAAAGACAATATCTATAGCGGTTTCTTAACGAGATAACATCCTGTGCATTGAAAGATCCATTCTCTTTGGCCTAGTAAACAGTCTTGAACCATATGATTCATTTCTGAAATAAAGCAGGTGGTTTCCAATCCAGTTCATCTCCACACCTGCTTTAAAAACCTCCACAAAGAAATTTCTACAACTTCTACAATGTTTTCCCCACCACCACCACCTCAGTGCTCCTTCTCCATAATAATTACTGTTATTCCCTATAAATATATTCTCTAATATGAATCAGTTGCCATTCATATTTCCCTTTTAGCACAAAGTATTTCTCATGCTGCAGCCCTACACATATGTAAAAGTAAGCCTAAATGAACACAGTGAAAACAAAATCGAAAATTCTTTCTAGTAGCACCTTAGAGACCAACTGAGTTTGTTCCTGGTATGAGCTTTCGTGTGCATGCACACTTCTTCAGATACTTCTTCAGATACCTGTAACTGAACACAGTGAGACATAGTACCAAGGAAACATGCCTGGACTAATGTTAATCATGCTTTAGCCTTTTATATGAGGCAAGTCTGATGCTCCATTTATGTGGTGTGGTGACTAGTAATGCTATTTCTCTCCTGTACCCACACCATTAAAAGCATACTGTACAAAAGGTTCTCAATGCTTTTGGGACATTTCTCTAGCTTTTTTTTTTTTCGTAAGATGGCACGATTCCTGTAGTTTTTGTTTTGATTTGTTTGGCTTTTCAGGAAAAAAAAGATGATAAGCTAGCAAGTATTTAGAAATACCTGCTGCAGAAAATTTTAAAATGCCTGCAACAGAGGATTTTGCTTACTGTTGCAAATCTTCTGAGTTTTCTGTAAATAGTAGTAATAGATAATACACTATGAATTGTAAGGAATTTTGTCATGTGTGTTCTTAAAAACAAATTTGTTTGCATTATTCAGTAAAGACCTGGATTGGGATCCAAAGAAGTGCTGAAAGTGCACGCATGGGGTAGTACTGTGAGTACAGTGGTTCCCAGTTTGAAAGAGAAAAGCTGCTTTTAAAGCAGAACAGGGGCTTATCTCTTTGGCATTGTTATGGCTGGCTGGGCAGTTGTCCCAAAACATCTGCATCAGTTCTTTGAATTCTCTCCTTGGTTCTGTTGTTCAGGGACGAAGTAGCATGCCAGTGCAGCCAGAAATGAATGTATATTTCCCCCTTATCTTCACTACTATAGTTTTATTGTTGTCTAGATGTATCTTACATCTCCAGTCTAAATGCAATTCAGAAGCTGACAAAAAGAGGACAGTTCCTTGCTCCAAGGAGCTTATAATCTAAATTTTTCAAGGGCAAGGAGCAGTAGAGGAAGGACCAAAGGGAGAAAGAGGCAAGGGCATCAAACATTAGTGAGAAGAAGGAATGAGAGAGATAATTATAACAAGAAGATTGTGAGCAAAAAAATAAAGATGCTGGTGAGGGTACAGACTTCAATTCAAAGCATGCTAATTTGAAGGAAGTACCTTTGAAATCACTGGTGTTCCAGATAAATGTATTGAAGTGTTAGTGGTGTTATCACCAAATATGCATGGATTGCATACCTCAGAAATTGTACAGTGGCTTTTAATAACACGTTCTTATTTTTGTTTGTTTGCCAGTTACAAAGGCCCATTGTTAGAAGACGGTGCTCTGACCCAGGCAGCTTCTGGTGGGGCCAGTTCCCCTGAATATACTAAACTCTGTGCTTGGCTAGTGTCAGAGTTAAGGTTATTTTGCAAACTAGAAGAGAATGTGCAAGCAACTAACAGTGAGTAATCATGAGTCTGACACCATTGGTTTATTTGTGTCTTTCATATTAACTCTGAAAACTTGTGCTGGTATAGATGCTTCCAACACTGATGTGATAGGTTTTTCATATGCAAGTTGAACTTCTCAGGAAGCTGAATACTGTTCCCTGCCACATTCTGTTTTTGCCTACGTACCCATGGAATCAATTTTCTAGTTGCATTCCACTATATTTCATACAAGTGAGCTTTTTTTTTTTTAAGTGTTCATTTGAACACACTATTTTGCCATTCTGTATCACCTGAGTTCTTAATTTTGTTTGAAATGTTAATCATATTTTTGGTTGTTTGTTTTTTTAAAAAAAGGAAAATAGGCTATTTTAATCTTCAACCTTGAATCTTGATAACATGTATGGAAGTAGTCTCTTCATAATGTAACCTTAACTCGTGGCAAAGAGTTAATAGTTGAACCTCTTAAATGAAAATAATCTGTGTATTAAGGTCCTACCGAAGCAGATGAGTTCCAGCTTGAAATGAGTGGGTTACTGGGTGAAATGAACTGCCCATATACAACACTAATATCAGGAGACGTCACCAAGCGCCTTCTCAATCAGAAGAACTGCCTGCTGCTGCTCAGTAAGTTGAAAATAACAAAATATTTTTGTTCCTTTTTGTGCCACTGTGGAGATAAGTAGGACACTTGTCCTTTCCCTGATGCTTCTTGAGAACTTATGATACTATGATACAGTCATACCTTGGGTTGTGAATGCTGCGGGTTATGTCTTTTCGGGTTGCGCACCGCACCAAACCCATAAGTACCGGAACGGGTTATTTCCAGGTTTTGGCACACCGAATTGCAACCCACGCGTGCGCAGACGCGGCACTACGGGTTGCGAACACGCCTCCCGCACGGATCACGTTCGCAACCCGAGCGTCCACTGTACTTAGAAAGAGAATATAGTCGGATCTGTTGAAGCTTTGGATTCATATCGTCTGTATCATATTGGAAGCTGTCCAAGTAAAAAAACAAACAACCAAGCATTTTTTCACTTTGCTTGTTATGAACAAACTTTGTCAGCATTTGAAAGTGAAAAGACATCTCATTCAGAAGTGATGTAGTAAACATGAAGGAATAGCAGCTCTCCCCAGCTACTTAAGAACCATCTTGCTCTTGGGATAGATCTAGCTTCCCCCCACCCCTACTTGTGATTTTTCTGTGCTGTCTTAGTAAAGAGTTTTAATTGATATTTATATTAATAGAATCATAGAATTGGAAGGGACCATGAGAGTCATCTAGTCCAACCCCTTGCAATGCAGGAATCTTTTGCCCAGCGTTGGGCTCAAACCCATAACCTTGAGATTAAAAGTCTCATGCTCTACCATGTTCTTATGTGAACCACTTTGTGAGGTTTGCGCAAAAAGCAGTGTCTATATATCTAAACTAATAATCCACATTCTGCAAAGGCATGCCATGCTTGCTTGAGCACTGTTACCCTTAGCAGACCTGCCACTTGGTATTCTGTTTTTTAGATCCTTGTCTTATCTGAACCTCACCTCTCATTCAGTTAATATAAATATGTTATGGAATCCAGAATACTTTCCTTTATGTTCACAGCTAACTAAGGCAGATATTTGTTAAAAGGTGCTAAATTGTAGCTTTTCTTCCTTCAGCATACCTCATCTCAGAACTGGAAGCTGCCAGAATGCTCTGTGTGAATGCTCCTCCCAAAAAAGCCCAGGAGGGGGGTGGTAGTGAAGTCTTTCAGGAGCTGAAAGGCATATGTATTGCTTTAGGCATGTCCAAGCCTCCTGCCAACATAACTATGTTCCAGTTCTTCAGTGGAATAGAAAAAAAGGTAAGAACTGAGGATTTTAAGGTACATAGGCTTGGATCCATTGCTGTCATCCTACTGCAGTGGAATGGCATTCTGAAGAGAGCCTGGCACTCAGAAGTGACTTTTCTGGGAGCATGATGGACTATGACAAGAATAGATAGGTGGGGAAGCTCGAATGAACAGATTTATATGCTGCTCTTCAGTAAACATATTTCAGGGCTGCTTACAAATAAAACAATAAGATACAAAGGAAAATACATAGTTTAAAGCAATGCATTCGAAATACTGCAGATAAAGTAGCATAAAACGTACAGTGGTAAAATTAGAGAGTGAAAAGGCCAGGAAAGGAAAGGTGCTGAAAAGACATTGGAATAGACACCAGGCAAGCCACCTTGGAGAGAGCATTCCACTAATGTAGCACCACTGCTGAGAGGGCCCTTTTCTTCCATCTCCCCCACCTTGCTGCATTTAGTGGGAGCCCTTGGAGAAGGGCTTCCAAAGATGATCTTGGTATACAGGGTAGGCTCATTCTTAAGGACAACCTCCAGCATTTATAACTAACCCTTGAGAGTGGAAAGTTTTTTTTGTGTGTGTTATAGCACTACCCACTGGATGGAAGCCTATCCTTCAGTATCATTATTTCTAATAGCAATGCAAGTTTTCCTGTGCTTGTGGCCAAAAATGTACCATCCATGCACACAAGATGGTACCAGCAGATTTAGGTTACAGGTGGGTAGCCGTGTTGGTCTGCCATAGTCAAAACAAAATCGAAAATTCTTTCTAGTAGCACCTTAGAGACCAACTGAGTTTGTTCCTGGTATGAGCTTTCGTGTGCATGCACACTTCTTCAGATACCAGCAGATTTAGGGTTAGGCTAAGGTTTGCAGATACTCACTTTCTTTAGAGGGGAAATCCAGTTTTTTTGTGTGGGGGGCAGGGGAACAAATCCTCTTAAGTGGCATGGAATATTGAGAGACTAAGAGAGGGCGGGGAAAACTGTCAGTGGAGTAGGATGGCTAAAGCACTATCTCATTGTGTGAATAGGTCACTTCCTAGTTCACACTGAGAAGCTATTTTAAATTGTCTCCAAGGATGTGGAACAGAGGCCTGCCCATAGATTTTAATGGAGTGATCAGAAATTTTAATGTAGCTAGGGTTGGGCACAAGAATGTCCCCACTGCAAAACAAACAACCAGCCAGTGAGAATTAAGCATGCTCAGTGGGCGAAGAATGTTCACTGGCGGGAATGGAATGCAGCACCTGGAACCCTGAGCAGAAGCACTCCCTGCAACTTATTTCCCCCAAGACATACGGTTAAGAGGCTTTCATTCTTGAACTGAGAATTTTTTAAAAGTTGTCTGTCCTTCCCACATTAATAAGAGGTTGTTTACTTTACTGGTGTCATAATGATGTTATTAAAGAATTGCAGAAGATTCTTATTTTAAACCAACACAATTATCTGAAAATTTTAGGAATGTATTCTTTTGTGTAGCTTCTATGATGTATGAAGCATTTAAATTCCCCTTCCAAATCCATATGTTTGGTGGGGAAGAGAGCAAGCATTCACTATACAATACTGTGCTATTCTATACTAACACAGTATATTTTTATTACAGTTAAAAGAAACATTAGCAAAGGTTCCTGCAAATCATGTAGGAAAACCTTTACTGTCAAAACCAATGGGTCCAGTTCATTGGGTAAGTCGTATGTCTGTAAAACTCTTTTTATTCCATCCTTGACTCTTTTTGTTAGTATTTATATATTTTCTTTCGTGTACATTAAACAAAATTGTGTGATGATTTTTCTCAAGGCCTAGCCAGTTCTGATCAAGTTCTCAGTTTTACTTAGAGCGAAGCAAAATGCATTTGAGAAAATAGATTCTTGATTGTCCCAATTTCAACACATCCAAATTCACAATTGATTGTTATATCTTGACACCCCTCAGGAATGCGGGGTGGGGAGCCCCATATTTAAGGATGATATTAAACATAATTAAAGAAGCAATGCAACTTGGGACAGGGACAGTTCAGCAGTGCGTGATATCTATACATCTATGAAAAGAAGGTTACAGAGGATCTGGGTCTTTAGACATCCTGATATGGGGAAGCTTTTACTCTCCAAGTCTTCAATGATGCTGAGCCATTGTTTGGCAGGAACTATAGCCCATCCTAAAATTATTCTTGGCATCCCCAGTAGAGTTTTTAAGCAGGAGCTGCAGAGGTTCTTTTTCTTATTCTGCAACTAATTACTTGGAACATTTCATCTGATGCTTCTCTTCCTGGCATTTGTTCTTAATATGTATAATTGTGTTTATTTTATAGATAAGAAAATGTAAACCTTGGCCTTCCATTACAGCCACAGCACTAATAGGAACACTGATATTATAGTTCTTCTAGGAATCAGTGTTTGTTAGTTTTCATTTTTCTCATAAATTTACTTATATGAGCAGTTGAATTATCAATTTGGATTTAAAACTTTTGAGTCTTTATGGAACTGTTTTGCTCTTGATTGTTGTCAAGATGAAGGCTACTTTAATTCTAGAATTTTCAAAATTTTAACGTCTTTGAGGTAGTGCTGGAGGATCCACTGAGAAACTCCATGGGACTTTTTCTCTTCTGTTATTTGCATTTCAAGTAAATGTGAATTGAATGATGGTTTAACCACCAAGGTCTGGTCTGCATGTAACACTTGTGGCTTCATAAACCATAGTTGATCAAGCCAGGAAAAATTGTTGACTCTTGTACTCTCCCTTAGCTTCCCCGTCTTGCTCAGTGACTTTGACCGTTTGGTCCTGACCTCTTTAAAGTATGGTTTTCTGTTACATCCAAAATTGGGAGCAGTCATTTGATGTTGGTTTACTTGCAAGGAATCAGACCGTGCTTTAAAATTGTAGCTAGTAAACTAACATTAAACCACAAGTCCCCGTTACAGTGGAACAGGGAACTATGGTGTTAAGAGATTGGGATCAAAACCCCCAGATTAGCACATGATTGGGGAGCACATGGCCTGAGATGCTGTTTCTTGGCTTAGTACGCTAGTACATTGCACACTAGGAATGCCTTGACTGAGAGCCAGTGTAATATGTGATATGTATTTTTATTTCAGGAAAAAATTGAAGCTATTAATCAAGCCATAGCCAACGAATATGAAGTCCGGAGGAAATTGTTAGTGAAGCGTCTGGATGTGACTGTCCAGTCGTTCGGCTGGTCAGATCGAGCAAAGGTACAGTTTGCATTCTGCAACTTGCTTTGGCCTTGCAAAGAGCTTTTTTTTCTTGTCTGCCAAAAAAACTGTCTGATGGCGCTAATGGGGGTGGAAGTACCCTATAATTTAATTGACTTTTGTCTCTGAATGTACTACGCACTTTTGTTTAAAGCTTATATTTCATTTGGTAACTCTTTTGTTACTTGCTAGGGGCAAGTGAAAACCTCAGTGTAGCTCACTGCGTATCTGCATTTCACATATGATGCCAGTAGAAGAATGTCATCGTGAAGGGATTATTACCACTTTGCACTTTTCCGCTTCTAATTGAACAGTTACCCCATTGCTAATCATTGCTTCACAAAATATACCCAAATGTACTAGATGTACGGTGCCTCATAAGTATTTATTTCGAACCATTTTTTCTCAGGAGAGCTGTAAATGGGGGAAACTACAGTTTTAAAATGCATTCTGAACAATTTTCAGAAATGCAGAATGAGATACAGACTTGGAAAATGGTTGGCGAAATAGGTAGCAGAAAAACAAAATAACATTGGGGAAGGCTCCGAAGCTGGATTTACACCTTATTTATATAAGGTGGTATATTGTCCCATTAGGCACTTTCCCATGAGCTCACACGGCATTTTGCATGAATTGTTAGTTGCCTGCCATGTGGGCCTTAATCTGAGCTTGGAGCTGTTGTTGTTTAAAATAGTAAATAATTAATTTTTAGCTGAATGTTTGTTTACATCTGTTGACTCTTTTTTTTGGATTACAGAGCCAAACAGAGAAATTGGCTAAAGTCTACCAGCCGAAGCGTGCCACCCTTACTACCAAATGCGCTATATCTGTCGCTCACCTCTTGGCAGCTCGGCAAGACTTGTCAAAGATTATGAGGACGAGCAGCGGGTCCATCAGAGAAAAGACTGCATGTGCTATTAATAAGGTACCTTTGTTACATTGATATAATTTAGTTCCTACTGTGCTGTGGATATAAACTAACTTGATGGGGAAATTTTTGCATGCTTTCAGCACATACAATGCATGGGGAGAGTTTTGCCTCTCCCTCCCCATGGTTCCTTTTACCAGGTTTACAAAATGGCATGGGGGGGGGGACCTGGTTTCCCTCCCTGACCATTGGTTAAGGTGGCTGGGGATGGTGGGAGTTGTAGTCCAACAACACCAGGGACCTAAGGTTGAAGAGCTCTGGCAGAGAGGATCAGCCATTCTGAGTTAAAAACAGCCCTATATTTGAGAATGAGTTCCTTGTTTACTTAAGAGTATTTTTAGATATTATTTTGCTAAAGGTTATTGGCAAAAGTCTAGGTACATGCTAGTAATAAATTGGTGTTGCACAAAGTACAGTAAGAGAGTCATACTGGTTTGCAGTACTACAAGGAAGTCATGTAGCAAGAGGATGCACTATTGTAGTGAAAATCCTCTATTGTAGCTGTGCTTATTTGTGGAAGCATATTTTGACTTTCAACAAAGTTAGCAAAACCTAGTGGAAGCCATGTGGGACTGGATGGCTGTGGATGCAAATTCTATGTCAGCCATGAATTTTCTCAATTATGTTTGAGAGTCATACTCTTGCCCTATTCCATAATTAGGGCTTGAGGGGGTCCCCTGGGCTACACTGGCTGCTCTCCCCACTTTCTCTCCCCCACACACCCCGGCGCCTCTGGGGAAATAGCAATTATCTGGTGTCCATTGCCAGCGCTTGCCAGAGCAGTGCACCCAGCAGAACACTTTTTAAAGTTGTGGTTTTTTTTTAGGTGACCAGTGTATGCTAGCTCTGAAGTACCCATGCAAAGTGTTGATGCTGTGCCTGTTTTCTAATGCACTGCCACTCCCCTCTATCTCGTGCTGCCACTTGTAGTCATTTAGGTTTCCCAAACAAAGGCCCCACTATATAAGGACCACCACTACCTCTTCAAGACTAATTATTTCCAGAAATGAAAAAATACAGTCAAAGCTTCCTTAGATTTAAAGCAAAAGAGCAATATATTGCTGATTCCCAAAATGTAAAATATATCTGGAAGATACCTTATGTCAATAAGAGAAAATATCTAACAGAAAATTTAAAAATGAAAAGTAATGGGCAAGGAAGACCATTCTTTCTGCATTCCAGATGTGGACCACCTCCATCCCTAAGCACTGCTATAATAAAGGAATACATCTTGATCTGCTGAAAGATCCATCCCACCCCCCTTCTTCAGTACATCACTCCATTTCAACTCATTTTTTTTTAAGTACAGTGTTTTCAGATTATTAAATTGGCAGTGTTAGAAATTAGTCAGGTACCAGGCATGCTTTGTGACTGGCATGGGTCCAGTTGCAGTCACATGGAGATCTCTGGATGCCAGGTTGGCGACTGGGAAAAGCAAAATGTCACTTAGACTCAGGTCCTTAGAGAACGATCTGAAATATTTACCTTGAAGTTTGAATTTGTTTTATTCTGGATTGTTTTATTTGATGTGTTGCAAACCACTTTTAGATATGTTCTTTAAAATATAAAGCGGTAAAGAAATGTAATGAATAATAACATCAATTGCAAAAAAGCACCTAGACATTCCATTGTGGCACCCATAACCTAGGTTTAAGGTGCCATTTGTCGATTAGCTTAGATATCAGAGTTTTTAACACTGTAAGTAGCACAGTTCTTCCCTTGTGTTAATTCTTCCAACACACTGGCTTCTTTTGCTTTTAGGTATTAATGGGCCGAGTTCCTGACAGAGGTGGCAGACCCAACGAAATTGAACCTCCTCCTCCCGAAATGCCACCGTGGCAAAAAAGGCAAGATGGTCCTCAGCAGCAAAGTGGTGGAGGCAGGGGTGGCAGAGGTGGCTATGAGTCATCCTACGGAGGTCGTGGAGGTTATGAGCAAGGGGGCCATGACCGAGGAGGCCGTGGAGGATATGACCAAGGAGGCTACGACCGTGGCAGCCGTGGAGGGTACGACTCATCCTATGGAAGCCGTGGAGGCCATGAACATGGGGGTCACGAGCGAGGAGGGCGAGGACGTGGTGGCTATGACTATGGAGCCAGAGGGGGAGGCAGAGGAGGCTGGACTGATGGTGGAGGAAGTGGCTATCAAGATGTCAACTATAGGGATAGTAACTACAGAGACGCAAGCTTTCAAACTGGGGGTTATCACGGTGGTGGTGGCTATCAAGGAGGTGGCTATGGTGGTTATCAATCTTCATATTCAGGAAGCGGATATCAAGGTGGTGGCGGCAGCTACCAGCAAGACAACAGATATCAAGATGGGCACTCCAGTGATCGAGGTGGAGGCCGCGGAGGAGGCCGTGGCCGTGGCCGTGGCGGCCGTGGTGGGCAAGGTGGTGGCTGGGGAGGAGCAAGAGGTGCACAGAACTTTAATCAAGGGGGGCAATTTGAGCAGCACTTCCAACATGGGGGATATCAGTACAATCAGTCTGGATTTGGACAAGGAAGACACTTCACAAGCTGAGGCTGCAAAAGCTTCCATTTGGGCAGAGCTCATGTAATAGATTTTCTATGGTTTTCTTTCTGAATTAGTACCAGGCCATGTCAGGCTGCTTCCGGAAAATGATTTTTTGCTTTTGAGCACCTGCGAAAGGTGTGCATAAGTCTGATGCTGCCTAAAATGCAGCATTTCAACTCCAGGAAGCTCAGAACTTTTAAGACAGCAGCCCTGGTTCTGTTCACTAAAGGAAAATTGAGTACATGTCTGTCACACCTTTAATATGCAAACTAGTATGTCTGTCAGTTTTTACATGAGCTCATTCTTCCTTTAAGAATTTTCCGCTCTTCAAGCCACTTGGAATATTGCTCTTCACCCTGATTTTCTGTAGACAACAAGCTGACTTCAAACCTGTATTTTAAAGCTGCAGGTGTGTGTAGTTAAGTTGTGCGCAAGACCCTTTGAAGTGGGTTGGATTTATGCATTTGTAACTGCACAGAATTGCAGCCTGCTTCATGGGGTCCATGTCTATTATATGAGCTCTACTGCTGATGACTTGTTCAATAGCCTTATCTCTCATTGATCAAGACCACACTCATGTCCCCATCAGAGACCCAGCCACTGTCATGCCACGCAAAGGTCATATAACAAACCGAGCTAAGTTGTGAACAGATAGTATATGTAGCCTTGTGCTTCAGCATAATTCAGATTCATTTCACACACCAGAAAACAGTTGATCCCCTGACCAGCCTAATTTTTACTTGAAATTAGCTAGCAGTAATGGCAAGCTGAAACTTGTTTTGTGCACGAGTTAATACCACTGATCAGCAATTCTAGGATGATTTCAATTTTTGGCATCTAACGTGACAAAATGCCCTTCAGGTGGGATTGTTACAGTTTTCCTTACTAAAAGTCACATCAGTGCACCTTGCCTGGGGTTTTTTTGTGTATGAGTGTGAGTGTGTGTGTGTGTACAGAAACATTGTCAAGCTGTGAAAGAAAAATGGCTGAAGGTGTGCTATTGTATAAAAGGTGAGCAATAAAAGTATCTGTTCTCCTATTGGTTTGTTTCTCTTTAACTTTCAGTTGGTGCATGTGTTACCAATATTTTTGAACTAGCAGGCACAGCTTGACTTTAGAGGAAATGCTGTGGATGCTAGCCACAAAATGGCTGCCATGGGGCATGGACAAAGTTTGGAGAGTGTAGACCAGGGGTCAGCAACCTTTTTCAGCCGTGGGCCGGTCCACCGTCCCTCAAACCATGTGGTGGGCTGGACTATATTTTTTTTTGGGGGGGGGGGGAAATGAACAAATTCCTATGCCTCACAAATAACTCAGAGATGCATTTTAAATAAAAGGACACATTCTACTCATGTAAAAACACGCTGATTCCCAGACCATCCGCAGGCTGGATTGAGAGGGCAATTGGGCCGCATCCGGCCCATGAGCCTTAGGTTGCCTACCCCTGGAGTAGACTCTGCTGCTGCCCAAGTGTCAGGCTTACCATGGGAAGTAAACTTTTGTCCTGAGTGTTGATGTCACACCAGTTATTACATGGTGGTTGGCTAATAAGAACAGGCAGCATTCCCCAGTTCCAAAAAAACAATACACAACATGGCCACACACTCATGCACACTGCACACACACACAAACCACAAACACATGCATCTGCCACTCGTGTACACCACATTTCTCCCTCTTGGAGAGACAACACAATATTCATACTGCCTTTCCTTCCTCACCTACTTCTCTCTCGCAGAGGCCACACATCTGTGCATCTGACCCACATGCACAGACCACGTACTCTCCCAAGTGCACATTTCCCTCTTGCATGCACAAGGGGGGGAGGGTGGCAGGAATAGTTAAACACTAGACAGGCGGAACAGGCTGTCTCGCCTATATCTTTTGCCTCCTAGATTTTAAGAATGCTAGACATTTAATGGCTTCCACCGGAGGTCAAAAAGCTGCTTGCAAATAGGGATGGGGCTTCTCGCCTGTTTCTTGGTTGTAGCAAGTAGAACAGCTAGTGGTGGCAGGGAAATGGAAGGCGGTGGTTCTGCCCCTTCAGATGTATTGATCAAAAGCAATTTTTGATCCTAGATGCTATTATAGGTCAAGGAGTATAAACGTTTCCCTGCATAGAACATATTCATAGCCAAGTTGCTAATTCTCATGGATGTAGAAAACGTCTTGATCAAGTGTTGGCAAGTGTTTTTAAACTGCTTTTAAAAATGAGAGATTGGGCTATCATTCTATTGTATGCCTATCTAGAAATCAGGTTTTAGCTTTGTACGTGTTCTTTTTCCCTGACCTTGGGAATCAGTTTCATTTTCCTTATATGGTATTCTCCTTTGCCTTTTGCCACCAAAGTCTTTAACCAAGAAGGATACCCTAAATTCACCATAAACCTGATTTTTGTAAACATACTAAGATACGGAAAGCAAGTAAATTCATGCAATTTAACTCAATATGTGTATTTTATACTTTGATTAGAAGGTCAATTGCATTTAATTGCTTTGCATAGCTTATAATAAATACATTAATTCTTATTTATGTGTAAGGTATAGATTGCTTGTAAACCGTAACCCATTAGCATTAGGTGTGTATAGCTTGGAAATCAATAGACTTAACACAGAATAAGTAAGATTGTGGGCACAGAATTCTGGAGCCCACTGTACCTCTGACTTGGCAAAAATTCCAAAAATGTCACAGTATACTGGCATCACAATGGTCAATTAAGTTGTCACGGTTTTTATGACCACTAGGTGTTGCTCCTGAACCACACAAAAAAGCAACAAAGAAAGGTTGTTCTCGATTCCTACTAATAGATTGAAGTGACTTCTGTGTTCCATGTCCTAGAAAATGATGCATCCTTGTCTCCACATGGCGTTAAATTACTGCATGTCTCTGCAGATGGGTTTTGGTCTCAGAAAGCATTGGGTTTTTAATGCAATCTTTCTATGCCATACTGCAAAATATATTGAAAGTAATAAAAGGGCTTAGTGTGAGTATAAATATTGCTGATTGAGTGCAAGAAACTAGGGTGAGATTTTCAAGTAGCTTGGTATCTCTGAATTCCTTGCTATGGTTTGCTGGGAACCAGCAGTGCTTAGGATAGGCTTATGAGACTAGTTTTCAGAGATCTTTGAATAAGTTACCCATACCCACGAAAATGCAAAAGAACTTTGTTATAGAACATGAAGGCATTCAGCTTGCATGGGTGAAACATGCGGTAGTGCCATTTAATCTACCATGTTAACTGAACAAGGAGTTAACACTAGGTGAACATAATTGTGCTTGAATAAAATGCTTCTTGCTCCTTAGTAGTATGAGATTTGATCCGTAACAAAACTGTGTTAGAGAGCCTGTCTGAAGTGGCTATGGAATTGGGATGGATGTGTAGATACCAGACTCAAATGGGGCCTTTCTCAAGTTACCTCTGGCTCCTTATCAACAACTTGCTTTGCTGTCAACAGTCGCAGACTGGAACTATGTGGGCAAGGCCAATTATGCTGGTCATTCTCCTTCCTGGTGATTATATATACAGCTATTTTAAAAATATCTGTGGTTAGCCCCGTTCAAATGGTGCTGGCTATAGGATACCGTGAGCCTTTTCCAGCTAGGAAATGATTGTACAAGAGAAAGAGGCTGACCAGCAGATGGAAAAAGATTTACAGTAAGTGAGTGGCTGTCGTCTTACGGTTCCAGGATACATCTAAGTGACACATGGGAAGCTGCCTTGTACTGAGTCACAGCACTGACCCATCTAGTTCAGCATTCTCCATGCTGATTGGCAGTACCTCTCCAGGTTTTCAGGGGTTTTGGTTCTGACAGAATTCATGTAATACTGCCAGTTATTTTTGTAGTCTCAATAGTTCAGGGAAACCCTCAGCACAAGGTCCTGTATGCATCATTTATCAAACGTTGTTGGTGCATCCTTGGACAGTTCCAAAGATTGTTTAACCAGTGAAGTAAGGTAAATGTTAACTAGAGGGGATGCCTGTTCTCTAGCATAGCATAAATATAAAAACTACAAAATTCATTTTTATATGCATCTAGCTTTCTCTGGCTTTTAGTAGTGTAGTAACACAGAAGAGACCTCTAACCCAAGTATCTGGGTGCAAGATAGATGGTCGGTAAATTGCAGAATAAAACATTCTGACGCAGTGTTACGGGGACAGGGATTTTTCTCATTTTCTAGCCAGGAAAGCTTAGCTCAGGCAGGCAACAGCTTACCCATGTAATTTGGTTTCATAAATGATCTCTGCAGAAGGACACACTGCTTCGGTATATTCTTGAGTTGCATTAAACATTCTGTACTGCATTTTATGAAATCAAGTGTTTTATTTAGGTAACTTCTAGTGTGCTGAAAAGAGTAAAAACAAAACACCAGTAACCATTAAACTAAAATGTGTACTACCTGATCCTTCAGCATAAGGCATAGCACTTGAAAGATCTTCTCTCTCTCTCTCTCTCTCCAGTTCCTTCAATGACTCATCATAGCACCTGTATTCCATAAGCCTTTCCACATCTGGTATATGTTGAAGGTGACATCTTCCAGTGAACTATTGCTGGGAGACTTGGTAGCACACACAGCAGTAGCTTGTTACAAATTTAATTGGGTGTGTGTGTGTGTGTAAACCTCTTCCAAACTTGGGGGTGGGGGTGGGGCAAAACAAAACACTGGAGAAAGCTGGAAATGAAATGACTGTGCAGAGGTACTCTTTGTGATGAGAGAATCTCTAGGCTGTGCAAGTCTTCCAAGTGCCACCCATTTATGACGTAGCTGACAGTGCCAGACAAAGAATTCAGTCTCAAAACAAAAGAATAGGGGAAAGCACATTGTCCATATCAGAACGTGTGACATTAACATATACCAAAATATTAACATGTGCCAGGCAGGTTTCCACAACTGTGATTGCTGCAAATGCAGTGAAATAGTCTGGAGCCACAGTTGCCCGAGAAATAGAAACAAATAATGACATGCTGGAGCTATAACACTCCTTTGTTTTCTGTCTGTGCAAGACTGATCAAACTACTTAACCTATGTGAACAAAAATAAATACGGCAACTCTACCGTATTACGGTAAAATTTCTTTCACAGGTGATTTTGGAAAAAAAACCAAACTGCTGAATTTGACAGTGGAATGATGTTCAACCAAATCTGGCAATTTATGGAATATCACATTGTGCTTCCTTGAACTATCTTCCAGCTTTGCAGCAGCAGCAGCAGCAGCAGCAGCTCAACTAGTCTGTAACAAACAAAAATGACATAATATATATCTTAGTATTCTGGTTAGATATTCTAAGGACCAAGTTATATAACCAGCAGGGTTACATAGCTGGACCATATTGCTTAATGTAAGAAGAGATGGATCAGGCCAAAGGCCCATCTAGTCCAGCATCCTATTCTCACAGTGTCAAAACAGACACCCATGGGATGTGAAAAAGCACCTCCCACTTGAAACCCCCCATCTAGCATTCAGAAGCAGATGGCCTACAATACCAGACAGATATTCATGTCTTCAAACATGAATTTGTCTAAACCCCATTTAAAGCCATCCAAGGTGATTGCCATCACTTCATCTTGTGGTACTCAATTCCACAGCTATATGTTGTGCAAAGAGGTCCATATTTTAACCCTATGTTTCAGGGTTTGCAACATAGCTGTCATCTTTTTCCTTTTTTTAAAGGGAAATTCCCTTATTCCAAATAGGATTCCTCGCAAGAAAAGGGAAAAGTTGACAGCTATGGTTTGCAAGTGATTAATGGATTTATTTTATTTTTATATATATATATGACATTTTCCCCCAATGAGTTGTGTCCAAGGTGGCATATGCTGGATTACAAATTAATCATGCGACCTGATGTTAAAAATCAATAGCAAAAATCTACCCCCAATTCTGGGGAGCAAAATAATCTAGGCTCATACAATGCTATGAGCAGAACATGCAGTCTGAACCAGCAAAAGCTGCACCATGTGACATTAGGTTATACAAATTAACTCTCAAAATAGTATTCCAGTTGCCATGCTTTAATTTGATTTATTCTATTTAAATATTTTGGTCAGAACATGAACTATACGTGCGTTTACATATAACAGGATGCACAACTGCCACAGTGACGAAAAATTCCACAGATAAGTTAATGCTCATGGTCTTGAATGGTGAGCATTTGTCCTGCCCCATATAAGAAAATTCTTAGGCACAACTTGAATTATAGCACTTCAGAGAAAACACAGAAGCCTTCCAACTTTTAATGACATCCTATAACCCACCTCCATTTCCTGTCTTTCTAGGAGCGTTTCTGTTCCATTCTGGTCCAACACATGTGCTGCAGTTCCTACTGCGGTGTCCATATTGGCCTGAATGTTCGATTTTTCATTCTCCCACTTCGCAAAGCCTTTATTCTTTCCCGATTTCCCATGGAGTTTGGACTTCATTTTGGGGAAGGTGTGTGGTCCTGAATCTCCCCAACCAGACTCATGCCACAGCGGCTCTGTCTGGGTTGCTTGGCTGGTGGTTACCCGCTGTAGATGGACCGAAATCTTCCGAGAATTGCCAGTGACGAGTGTGATTGCTCTGCTATCTAGATCCTGATTTTGTGGAGTTACACTAGGAAAGTTAAATACTTCACCTTGCACTACAAAGGGGAAGAAAGAAGTAGAGATTAATTTTACTGATAACATTGTCTCCTTCAAACCAATCACCTTTTTCTAGCAGGGGTGGGGAACCCATGGCCTTCCAGCTGTTCTCCACCAGCCCCAGCCAAAATGGTGAATGATTCCATGTACACCACAAGGTTATCTTGAGTCAACAGTGTGATGCAGCAGCAAAAATCCCTCATAGTATTCTAGGCTGCATCAACAGAAGTATAGGGTCCTGATCAAGGTGGAAGGATATTGAACATGTGCAGAAGATGGCAACCAATATTATCAAAGGTCTGGAAAACAAGCCTTATGAGGAACAGTTGAGGGAGTTAGGTATGTTTAGCATGATAAAGAGAAGACTGAAAGGAGATATGATAGCCATCTTAAAATACCTAAAGGGCAGTGACATGGAAGATACAGCAAGCTTGTTTTCTCCTGCTCCAGAGTATAGGACTCGAACCAATGCATTCAAGTTACAAGAAAGGAGATTACAACTAAACATTCAGAAGCACTTTCTGATGGTAAGGAGCTGTTCTGATGGCAAGAAGCACTCTCCCTGTGATTTCTAGCAACTGATATTCAGAAGCATTGCTGCCTCCAACTGTGGAGAGCATAGCCATCATGGCTAGTAGCCATCGATAGCCCACTCCTCCATGAATTTGTCTAATAAAGCCATCTAGTTGGTGGCCATTGCTGCTTCTTGTGGGAGGGAGTTCCATAGATTAGCTTTGTGCTGCCTAAAGAAGTGCAGGCTGAGACCGTTTTAGGCGCGTTCGGTATGTGCACATCCGCACACAAGCGCATCGTACCAAACTCGGAAGTGACCTGACCTGAAAACGTCCCCAAATGGGTGGGACGGGGTGTCTTCAGGCTCTCTCAATTGTGTTTCAAATATTCACAATTTCACTTAATTGATTAGGGCAGTGCTGATCATGTGATTTGAGCAAGCTGTTTCACAGGCAAAGGTCACTACTCTGGTATGGAGCCTCACATGCAAACACATGGAAGTGAGGTTTTGGGATCAGCTGTGCAAATTGGGGATACTCCATCAATCTGACTTCAGGGCTATTTATTGTGGGAGAGAGGTTATTGAGGATATCCTTGGGAATAGGAAACTGTTCAACAACCCATTGTTGTCCTCTCTTACCTGCTGGCAATGATGGACTATTAGGCAGAGAACCATGACTGCTACCCAGTGACATCCCTCTGGCAAACTTCCTGCAGGCTAGAACTAGCAGATCTCTGCATTGCTTATGACAGTTGGCACCGCAATCTGGAATAAATTGCCAGAGAAAAGAAAAATTGGTTCTGGCAAACTACAGTTTCCAAAGAGATGCAAACAGCAACAAAGAATTTCAACTCTGTAAAAGCTTTCAAAAGTCTGTCTGTCAGGAATTTCCACGTAAGTGGCATGATGTGGGTGGAAGCCAAGCATGAAATGTCACACTAGAATAGAATCTAGGACTGCATACAAATTATTACCACTATTAACTATGATCAGCACTGACAGGTACAAACATGGCAGACATAAAAGGAAGGGGAAAGTTGTTGGGGAACCCTTTCCAAAGAGTTTGGAACTTCAGAGGGGAAAAAGCAGCCGATGTGCTTCTAATTTGAAACTGGAAGGTTGCAGGCGTAAGAGAAAAGCTCCCTTCCTTCCACTCCAAAAGTGGTGTTTCCTAAGAAAACCTATTTGTCAGGCTTTTTGTAACATGCAGTTCCAGTCTTGGAGTTAGTGATTACTTAATAAGGTCACAAAAGGCCAACCCAGAGCATTAATAACCAAGCGTCCTTCCAATGTGCTAGAATTAGTTGCTTTTCAATGCACACACCGTTACGGGAGATGTTAAGCAGGGTACAAGGTCTAAGTACTTTGAAATGCCAGATATTTCACTGCAGCTTAATTTCAGCTGGAACATGCCATTAATTACAAACAAGCAAGAGCTGCAACAAAATGTCACAGTGCGTGTTTTATGGTGTGGGCCAGCTATACCCTTCACAGCTATACACTATTCCACCCCACCCCCCACCCCAATTTTCTGTTTGGGTTTCTTTCTTCCCACTGATATTTATCAGCCTGTGGCTGCTGCACATGCTCTGTTCTCACTGTGCTGTTTCAAAAGTGCATTGTAGGGCATTGATCATTTGCCAGCAATTAAGAGATTCGTTATGTTACAAACTGGAGGGACTATGACTTGCAACCGGCAGCCACGCATTATTTACAGTACCTTTGCATTTGTATCCTTGCTTGATTATACCCCACAGCTGCAATTAAAAGACAAAAGGTATAAAAAGGTATAAAAAAGAAAGCCGGAAAGAAAACAACCTCATTATGAAGGCAGAAACAAAAGGCTACAAAAGTGCAAACAGGAAATTACTGCTCTCAACACCCTTCCTGTTAGAAAGAGCTCTCCATTCATCTGTGAGGCTCAAGGCCTCACAGATTCTGGCCTTCGCCATTTCCAGGACCAACAAGTGAGGCAGCACAGGAGAACTGACTCAACAGATTACCATAAGGACTCTGGGCTGGATACACACTCCTGTTTACTCAGCATCCTGCACACTCTCACTGTGGTTTGGAAAGTGGTGTACACACAACAGTTGCTACAACTCATATCTTATAAAATACTGCATTTTGATGGGGTTTCCCCACCAAACCATTTTCGATTCAAATTGAGAAAAAGAATGACCTAGCTACGTTTTAAGCTGTTAACATATAGACACAGTTTATTTCTACATTTTTAATTCATTCAATTTTGGAATACAGTCGAACCTCCGTTTATGTAACCCTCTGGTTATGTAAACTTCGGGATGTGCGTGCGGCAAACCCAAAAGTATTTTACTGGGTTTTGCCTCATGCGCAGAAGCGGTCCTCAGGTTGCAGAAACCTCGGGATCCAACCGGACCTCTGGAACGGATCCCGTCCGCAACCGGAGGTACCACTGTATTGGGATTAAAAAAACGTTGATATTCTTTAAAAAATTCTTTAATTTGCAATTTTGTGCACCAAAATTGAGGAACTTCCAGGCTACGGTCCAAATTAGGCCTCACAAGCATCCCTATTTGTCCCACGAGGCAGTTTCTTCAAACCACACCCACCTGCCCTGCACCTGACATCTTATGTGACATCAGGTGAGGGGCAGGTGGAGATGCTACTGCCAGTGCATAACTGGGAGCCCTAAAGGGAGCCTTAAAGGGCATTGACAAGGGAGACAGCAAGCCAGCCGGAATCAGCTGCACTACTGAGTTTCTCATAGGAACTCAGTAAAGTGCAGCCGACCCGTGCGGAAAAGCAGGGATTGAACTGAGTGCCTACCAGCAGACTGGCATTTGATTCAAGCTCACTGGGATCAGCTGTCCTATTTGCAGTAAACAGGGCTGCCCCCACTGAATAGGACTGTGCGGGTGTGAAGACCCCTGCAGAAAAGTGGAGCTTGAACTGAGTGCCCTATTAGCTGATGGGTGCTCAGTTCAAGCCCTGCTGTTATGCAGGAGCCAACTGCAAATAGACCCACTCAGCTCTCTGAAGTGATGCTGGTCAGCTGATTGGTACCTCAAAGCACCAGGGGACTTGAAAGCACCTTATCACCTGATGTCACTGTAAGGTCAGGTAAGTAGCAGGTGGGTGGTTCTGCCCACCTGACAAATTTGACCCATTTCATACAATGGCTGGATTTGATTCCCCACCTCTGCCATGCAAATTTGCCTGGGGACCGAGTCCCATGAGCTCGGTGGGACTTATTTCTGGGTAGATATGTATGAGACAGAGGAAGCGCTGTGCTGTAGGTCAAGAGTGCATAAATGCATGCAAAGTGCCCCAAGTTCAATCCCTGATATGTCCAGGAAGAACCTGGAAATATTCCTGTCGGAAAGCCTGAGCTAGATGGGCTCATGTTCTGACTCAATGGAAGGTAGTTTCCTATTTTCCTGTAGGGCTCAATTTCAGACTTCAGTGCCTCCTTGCTTTTGATACCATTCTCATATGGTCTATTTACAATACAAATGTGTGCACAGTTGATGTTTTTTACATTTATTCAAGCCTTTGAAACAAGGATTTTGTTGTTGTTTAGTTGTTTAGTCGTGTCTGACTCATCGTGACCCCATGAACCAGAGCACGCCAGGCACTCCTGTCTTCCACTGCCTCCCGCAGTTTGGTCAGACTCATGTTGGAAGCTTCGAGAACACTGTCCAACCATAAGTACATTAGAACTGCACTAACCCATACTTACAAATCCAGCACAATGCTCACAGAACGTTGGCTTAAGATAGGTCATCTCCTGAAAGTTATGTATAAAACCTGGTCCCATTTTACACTGCAGCTGTGATTTGGCCCTCAGAAAATATGCCATCATTTCTCCTTTGCTGATAAGGCCATCCCTGTTTCAAAAGGAAAAAAAGGGGGGGGGAGTGGAGAGATCTGTTAGTTCTAAACCACAGATCGGGTAGACTCCAACTCCCATTATCCCTGACTACTGGCCAGGTTGGCTAGGGCTTATGGGAGTTGGAGTCCAACAACGTCTGGAGGGCACCTCATTGGCAGCCCCTGCAACAGATAAACAGAGCACCCTGTACCTCCTCCACGGGCATCGTCTCTCTTGTTTTAGAAAACGTTGATACTGAACAACAGAACTTTTCATCTGCAATCCTCATAGCCAATGAGTAATCAGTTCCATGTAACTTATGTATGATGCAGAGTGTCATGAAATAATAAGTGGGTTATGTCCAATGCTGCGTAAATAGACTTTCATGAGCACAATGGGACTTTCTCTTCCCTCCTGCAGTCCCTCAATCTACTCCACAGGGTTCCCAAATTCTTGCTGAGGGTTTAAAAAGGAAGGGAAAGTCCATTTGTATGAGTGGAAATCTGTTTCACTTGGGATGGCAGGGTAGGATACAACCCAGGTTTAATAACAAGCATTCTGCGAGTATCTTTATAGTATTGCTCATCCTTTTTCCTTTCTATTTATGATAGATAGAAATAATATGATATAAATAATAATATAAATAGATAATATGAATGTATGAATATGATAAATTCTACCTATGTGGCCACAATCCCTTAAGCACTTCTGATTCACCTATGTGCATCAGAACCTGAGTTTGGACCCTGAACTAAACAGCTTACACTGTATGGTCACTCTTGCATGTAAAATGGGAATATTAATCACTCGTTCCATGGGCTGTTTAGATTGTGAGTGAGAGAAGAAAATGCCAGCAGCCACCTGGTCATTCTGGATATGGCTGGGTATAAATTAAAACAAATTTAAGTAATTTCTGTTTGTTTCTTGACACTTCTAAATTAAGGCTTCAATTCTATGCACACTTATTTGATAGTAATCTCCACTGAACATGATAGGGAGCTACCTCTGAGTAAACTTGCAGAAGGTTGCACTGCAAAACCATAACAGGAGCAAGACCACTTACTGATCTTTGTCTAATACACAGAACGAATCCAGAAAAGGGAAATTAGCTGCAATGCTTTCAAAGTCTTCTTGAGAGATGTAGCCATCATGGTCGTGGTCATAGTTCCTAAAAACAGACTGAAAAATGCAAGAAAATTATACAGTGGAAAGTAAAGGGCAATAGATTATGACAACACAATTTCCCTTAAAATCAAAGCCAAGTATAATGATAACAACCATTAAATGAAGAACATTACCGAAGGTCAGGTACTATATGCCCAATATCTTAAAGCAAAAACCAGCTTCGAACAACTGATTCATATCAAGAACTGATATGTCTGTATCATACAGAAAGATGATTCAACTAACCACTAAATGAAAACACACCTCCCCCCTTCCCCAATATATACTCTCCTGTGCATTTCATTCATCAATCTAAGTTCCTACTCTGGGTGTCCTTGCTGACTTAAGTTTAGCAGGAGTCTACCAGGAGCAGGGCCTTATCAGAGGTGACACCAACTCTGTGGTATTCTGTGTGATCGAGGATGAAAGAGAAACCTTCACATTTACTCAGAGGTAATTTGGACCTGATCCCTGGATCCTATTGGTGCGGACTATGTAGGTCAGCTGCGGAGTAAGTGAACTTCAGCTTAAAGGCCCACCAACAGAAAGGTAAATACATTTATATATTCATTATGGATTTTAAATACTGTGCTTTCCAACCCCACAGGCTGATTGGGGGTTGTTAATGCTGGGGGTTTGTAATAAAGGAGCTGCAGTTCATACATGCTGCCAGGGATACCGCTAGATCCTTAAAGAATTTGGAGCCCAGGTCCAAATTTGCAGAAAAAAATTGCACATGCCAATTTATATGTATAGATGCTTCTGGGCAAATTAAGATGTCAGGGGCTGGGATCTCACCTAGAGCACCAAGCCACCCTATAAGGTAGGGAGCCTGTGGTCCTCTGGTAGGTGTTGGATCCAATTCCCAGCAGCCCCAGAAAGCATGACCAAAGGCTAGCGATGATGGGAGTTGTAGTTTAACTACATCGGAAGGACCACAAGGTTCATCACCCCTGCGAGAAGTAAAAACAAAAACAAAAAAACTTAAGCTTTTAGGTTTTGAGAAAGGGGAGGAGATCTGGATCTCAGCACAGAAGTCCTGGAACTCCTTCCTGCCGACAATGCTTCTGGCCAGCTGCCTAGAAGTTTAACCAGAGGGCACCTTGGTACCTCAATACAGATGGAATTGCCACCTGAAATTGACTCCTCTTTGACAGTGTTTGTAGCCAATTGCACCAATTACATTAGTTCTCACTTCTACAGTGTGCTTTAGCCATGATTTCCCACGTGAATTTAGATTATATCTGAAAAGAACTTTATGTTTATTTTGTGCACACCACCACATATGATGAGCATGCACACACATCTGTTTGCCATGAGCGCACATGATGGGAAGATATAATTGTATAGTGGCAGCATCTATAGGTTGAAGGCATGTGATGCAGTTCTGGGTCAGTATATGGGATGCAGTATATGTCACACCCAGATACATTGCCTCAAGTTCCACTGATTTATGGTGTGAGAGGAATGGGTACCACATGCGCTGAAGTGAACCTATGCGCAATAGCACATGCCCATGGTTTCTATTTGGCTTTCTACCTATGTAGCATATTGTTGCTTGTGAAGCAGCCCTAAGAACATGCACCTCCCATTACCTATTTGCCAGTCATAACTCATACCACTGGAATTGATTGGTTTTCAAATATAGTAACAACAGGAAATAAGTTTTTTTTTTAACTTACTCTTGTAAAACTGCCCTTCACTTATGCCAGGAGTGAGGAACCTTTGTCTCTCTAGGTGCTGCTGAACTATAATTCTCATCAGCCCTAGTAAGCCTCGCCAGGGATGACAGGAGCTGTAGTTCAGCAACATCTAGAGGGCCAAAGGTTTCCTGCACCTGACTGACACCCATGAGCAGCCACATAAGTCAATCTGAGCACTCTCTCAAATACTTACATCAACTAGTTTTTGGATGTGTTTGTTAATAAGGTTCGGGTCAGGTTTCGGTATGACTCCGGACGCCCATTCAAGTGGCACCACTGTCTTGTTAGGGGTTGTTGGAGAGGTAGGCTGCTAACAAATAAAATAAAAAAGCATTTTTAGGAGACTCACTGTGAATGAAGTTAAGGGTGACTTCTTAAAGGATGCGCAGCTTGCTGCAGAGTGAGTCCAAAGTTAGCGTTTCAACCTTCACATGAGATATAGGCTAAAAGTCCTTACCCCTTGTAGTAGTGCGATACTTAAGCTCTATGAAATAGATCAAGTGAAAATAACTTTGCACCAGAAGGAACGGCTGCAGTGAAGATACAACATCACACTAATATGATTGTTCCATCAGCACAAGCGTTTCTGCTTGCCTGATCTCCACTCCCCACCCCCACCGCATGTGCTCTCCTGGGTCCCCCCTCCAATTGGCAATGGGGGCAGGGGGGAGGAGAGGTGGGAAAGCCTCTGCTGCACTACAGAAACTGCTTGGTCGAATCCTGTCCTGTGTCTGTCTGTTTTTTAACAATGTGACTCTGTTTCCTTCTCTCTCCGATTCCTTTGCATATTACTACAATGGAAGAATGAAACAGCAACAAGGCAGTGACCTTCAACAATGCCATCACTGTCCCGGGTGCCTGGTAATCAATGAATAATCAGTGGCATTCTACTCTAGAGTGTTAGGGACAGCTGAATATGCAAACAATAAATAAAAAGTTATCAACAATCAAAAACGGAAAAAACTTCTGAAGCAGGAAGCACATTTCGTTTTTCAATTGCGTATGCAGCAATGCAATTTTACTTCCAACATTTCCCCTTCCCCAATTTCTCAAACAAAAGTAAGGTAAGGTCACTTCGGACCATTTTGCATTCCCTCCCATCCTGCTGTGAATATTAATAATGGGGGGGGGGGGAGGAGTAGTGCTGGATCTTCCTGGCAGGAAAGTACTTCTTTCTTAAATAAATAAATAAATAAATAAATAATACTAAAAAAAACAAGTATATTACAAAGCTATAACACAGTGGAATTCCTTTTACTCATAAAACCAGAAAAAGTTACATACTGATTTTGAAGTCCTTGGCTCGAGCACCAGTGAGAGCTTATAAATATCATCTTCTGTGTGGTAGAGATCCAGGGAAAGCTAAGAGTCAAACCAGAATAATAATAATAATGATGAAAAGCATTATTTTCATTATTGGGGTGGAACTAAAGAAGTGTAACAAAATAAGCGTAACATAACTCCAACGGCTTCAGAAAATTACAATTTTTCAACAGACACAGTTGTGGGGGGAGGGGAGGGCCTGGGCAGGGTGCCAAGGCGAACCACCCACAGGGGTGGGGCGAATTGCCCAGCTGCACGTGCACCCTCGGATGCCCTACAGCTGGGGGGGAGGTAGCGGGCGGACAGCACGGAGCCTGCGGACACCCAAGATGTGTGGCTCAGGCAAGCTGCAGGTCCCACGGTGAGTGCCGCCCGCCATTTTGTGTCCCCCCCCTCAGGGTGACACCCGGGGTGGGCTGCACCCCCCTTCCTATGCCCCTGGGTCTGGGGTGCTTGATCCTTTCCCCATGATCTTTCTGCTGCAAAGCCTCCGCTCTGTGCAGTTCCAGATAGTGTATGTCTGCAACTGCAAACATGGGAAGAAACAGAGGCTGTTTTGTACAGAAACTGCACTGAATGCCACAGTTTTTGGTGGAGATGACACCAAGGTTGCTATCTCCTGAACATAGTCCAAGTCGGGCTACTTTTCTTCCTGCTTGCTTTTTGCCCCAATGCAAAAGCTTACATTTGCAAACAAAACTCAATTCTCATAAGCAGTGCTTTTTTTTCTTAATTTTTTTTAGGGGTACTCTCATTTTCCTACTCATATCGAAATACTGCCCCTCAATGAGGCCAAACTTAGATTCACAAAATGTTTTGGGGTATGCGTACCCCTGCGTACCCCCAGAAAAAAGCACTGTTCATAAACAATCACGACACAGAACAGAAACTGAGCCACACATCTACTTCAGCATCAGCTAATGTTCAAAGCATAAAATCACTACGATCATATCGAAAAGAGGGTGGGGATCTGCTATCTTTGACAGTTGTGTAGCAGAAGGAATTTGGGTGGGACAGATTGACTAGGGAGGGGTGCAAAGGCTGCACCTGCATAAATTCCCTTTTCCACACAACTATTAAAAGTCAGAAGATTCGGGTCTCCCTTTCACTGACCACAGGGCCATTCCCCAAAATGAATTGTGCAATAAGGACACGAGAGCTGTGTAGGCTGGATCATAACATGCCACTGCCTTTGGGTCTGATCCAAAAGCTTCAGCTACTGCAGAATGCTGCAGCTAGACAGTGATGGGGAAAGACTAACAGCAACACACGACACCCATCTGCTACTAGGTTCTTGTACAGAGAACTGAATAACTTAGGTCAAGATACCCCAAATACTGCCTTACTCTGTACACTCCAAGTCAATCACTGAGATCATCTGGGGGAACACTATTAGTGGTCCCCCATAGACCAGATGCATGACTTATATCAATGAGAACTTGAAGTTATGCTTTCAGTTCTGTGGTCCCAACTCTGTCAAACCTCTTTTCTCATTATCTACAGTACTGTGAGTCCATCTGAAATCCAGAGCTTTGAGTTTAATCTTGTTAACCTCTTCCCTCCCCCTTTTTAAATTTTTCGTTTTCAAATTTTATATTTAAAAGCGACTTCTCTGAGTTAATTTCAGTCTGATTAAAAAGAACGTATTCACCACAGTTTTAGCAGACTGTAAAAACATCTGGGACTTTCCAGATATTTGCATAGTTTCAGAGTTGGTTAGTTAAGAGGTACAGACCACAGCATACAAACTATTGTTCTGTGCTTCAGTGTACCTCCACTTTCCACACTAATTATAACTGTTAATTCATTTATTGGTTGTATAGTACACAGCCTAAGCAAATCAACATGGGGCCCTTGCCTCAAACTGCTTTCAATCAGACATTTGACAGCGGCGATGGAACAAGGGAAAGGGAAGAGCAAAAAAAGCAAGGAGAACAAGAGATGAATGTGAGAAAGAAAACACATTTACATCCTTTGTTTCTGATTTAGGGCCAAAGGACAACAGCCTTAAAGCCACTTATTCTAAGTAATACTGTTCTGAGTTTGGGGTGGGGAGTAGGCTGCAAGCCAAGACCCTTCTAATTTCTTTTAAAATATAAGCAAGTATTTGAATTCCTGGAATAGCCAGGCTAGCTTCCCGGTATGATAATGGGCCTTGAAATATGGGTCACGAAGGTAGAAAGGGGAAATATGCTAATCCGAAAGTTCCAAGTCACATCCATTTCAGGAGGTGGTTGAATAAAGATCCCACTGCAAAACCCTGATTCCCTGAAGTGTTTCTTTGAATTCCAGGCTATGTCTGTAAACACTGTAAGTTTTGAAGTAGCTCGAGTTGATCCGAACCCACAGCCCTACTAGACACAGGGATGGAGGCCGGCATGTTGTACCAGCTGCAGTGGACATTAATTCTGCAATGCTGCCTCAATGCTAAAACTGATTAGTTTTGATTATAGGAAAGGAGGCGGCAGTTTTGTAATGAGTCTTTGAAAGAATGGCCTTGAGTGTCTTTAAATAGCATCATCATCATCATCATCATCATCATCATCATCATCATCATTATTGCAGTCCTGAAAAGGTAAACAATAACTGCAACAAATTATCAGGGCAAGAATCCTCCAGGGAAGCTTCACTGTATTTTGCTACAGGAGACACAAGGTTCGCTTTCACTAATGCTTTAGCAAAGCTGAAAGTAGCCCGTTTTGCACTTCAGCTCCTTATACAGATTGAATTATATAAAATTCAGCAGAGCACACGTCAACACCAACAGCTGATGCCAATGTTCAGACTGCTGCAGTGACGTGAACCTCACGCAATCTTCCTGCAGCCCACTTTCCCCTTCGGTCGTCTTGTTAATGTGCAGCAGCCGTATCTATCAGGGTGGGGGAAAGTTTCAATGTATTTATTTGAGCAAAGAATAGAGAGAATGGAAGAATACCAAATATCCAGATATAAGACCGGATCAAGGATCCCAGTGGAAACAAGAGTGCAAAATACAGCGCTCCTTGTAATCTGAATCGACCCCATTTGGGCAAGCTGCAGAAGGCTGCTTCTGAACTGTTATTTATAACGTACTGTAGTGCGAGAGCAGAGGTGGAAATGTTACAAAGATGATAATGGCAACTGACATTCAGATGTGGAACATAAATTAATTAATTTATTTTAATATGGAAAGTGTTCTGTTGGCTCCCACCTACAACAGCCACATGGGCACCCTCCCTGTTAAAGTAGGATCTCTCTGGCTACCCAACTATGAGAACTAACTGCATGGGGTGGATATCACAATTGTATCTTCATGCTTATGAATCTTTCTGGTCAGCCATTGCTGGAGAAAAAATGCTGAGAATGTGAATGCTGAGTCACAAGACAAGTTGAAGAGAGGACATGATGCTAGGTGGCCAGACCCTTTAAAGGCCCATGTGAGCTTGTGAGACCCCACAAGATCCCAGGGACAATCAGACCCTCTCCTGGCAATGGAGGCTGCCTCGCTGCCCCACAAGTCAGCCCTGGCATGGAGATGTGCGAGACCGTGAGTTGTATTAAAGGAGCTTCAGCTAGCATTGTGGTTCAGAAGTGAAAATGTGTGCCCGCAAAAATAATTTTTTTAAAAAGTGAAAGAAAACAGAGAGTACACCCAAATTTGTTTATTGTTCTATTATGTAGCTTTCAATATTCATTCCCTGCCCTGCCCCATCACTGTGACACACAAATTAAGACTTTTTTAAAAGGCTGAAAGAATTTTAATAAGCAGGCCATGCAGCAGTGCTACTACTTGTGTGCATGTGTGTGTAGGGGCATATGCAGGGGTGCCAACTTGAATAAAATACTGAGGGGCAGTTAAGCTTTGGCTTAGTGCGTTGCCCAAACCCAGTCTTGTGGTTCAGTTCTCTCCTTACTAACCATGAACTGGAAGCCATAGTTTGGTTTACCATGTCGTACGAACCAGGCCAATATCAGTGCACATTCAGCAGAGGGTGTGAATTTATTTTATCAAATGACAAGGATAAATTATTTGTGCAAATAGTTCATCAAAGTTGTGAAATGAATAATCTACATCGTAAAATAAAGTATTTGAAACCTACAGAAATGAAGTAAGGCTCCTTCCTGGTTAATTCCTACCTAGCTGGCATCTTAATATTCTCACGTCTTGGTCATTTTTATCTCTCCCTAATTAATTTGGTTCCCCCTCCCCCCAGAAAATGTGTAATCTGTTCAATTAGCAAGTCTACCAAATTCACCCCTGCCTTTTATATCTCCTCCTTGCTCTCAAAGGAGACAGTGACAGAAGGAAAAGGAACGTTTTCAAATTCAAATTTAACAGAACTTACTGTTAGCAGGTTAATTAAATCCATGTTTGGCTCAAGATGGTGAGAAGCAGTCTGCAGGGAAACCAGCTCACTCAAGGTGACTGAAAGCTGCTGCATTTTAACTATGTTGACTTTGTTCTCATTGATCCAGTCTGGAAAGACGACATGAACGGCTATCAGGTCCTTCAGGTGGACTCCTAAGATTGGGATTTTGAAGCCAACACAATCAGCAAAAGCTTTGCGGTAGCTGCAGTAGTTTCCATTGGAAGAGACTAGCTCGGTCATTTCATTCCAGTCCTGCAAACAAGGTATAGAAGAAGCAAAACTCCGCAAAAGCATTCTTAACATTGCTTTGATTTATCTTAAAGAGGCAGAGCTTAGGGAAATCATACTGGGAGGACTGGAAACCTTTTCTTGGGGGGGGGGGAACGGCGGTGAGGGGCATGATCCAATAACAGAAGCAGCAACTCACACGATTTCTTCCAGCACATTTTTTATGAAAGATCATAGCTCAGAAGGAGTTCACATAGTTTGCATGCAGGAAGTCCAAGTTCAATCACCAGAACCTCCAGTTAAAAAAGAGATAGTGGGGTTGGAAAGAATCCTGCCCAAGATGTTGGTTAGATGCTGCTAATAAACAGACTGGGCTAAATGGGCCAATGGCCTGACTCAGTATGAGGCACCTTCACTTGCTCTCAGTCTCCCTTATACCAGTAAGAAAGGACATCTTTTTGAAAGATTACATTTGAGTTTGCTCATGTTCCTCTATATAATATTTACACAGATGTGAGTCCACTACAAGAGAGGTGCTCTCATACCTTTGAAACTTCTGAGGAAAGGTGAGAATGAGTTTCTTTGAGACGTGAAATAGAGCTATGGCTTAGTCCTCCTACAACAGCCATCAGGGTATTGAAATTTTGAAGATGAAGAAGTTTCTGTAGAGAAATTAGACACATTGCTTACTTGTTGATAAAAATGTTACCTGTTTCATTATTCTAACAAGACAAATGTATGGCTCTATCTGCAATCATACACACACTTACCAGATAATCCAACTGATAATAACAAGCAAAGGTCCTGCCAACCTAGCAGTTCAAAAATATACCAGTGCAAGTAAATAAATAGGTACTGCTGCGGCGGGAAGGTAAACAGCGTTTCTGTGCGTTCTGGCACTTGTCACAGTCCTCTGTGCACCAGCAGCGGTTTAGTCATGCTGGCCACATGACCCGGAAAACTGTCTGTGGACAAACGCCGGCTCCCTTGGCCTGAAAGCGAGATGAGTGCCACAACCCCATAATCACCTTTGACTGGATTTAACCATCCAGGGGTCCTTTACCTTTTACCTTATACAGTGGTACCTCAACTTACGAGCGACTCGACTTCCGTATTTTTTGACTTCCGAATGACCTCCGGAAGCGAAAAAATGGCTGCCGCTTCCGAAATTTTCAACTTACGAAGGGAAAGCGGCGGCACGATACCTCGACTTACGAAGTTTTGAATGCGGTTTTCTCGACATACGATTTTTTTTCCCGTTCCAAGATGGCGCCTTCGACTTACGAAGATTTAGACTTACGAGCACGCCTTCGGAACGGATTAATTTTGTAAGTCGAGGTACCACTGTAGTTATTTGTTCCAATGTGCAAGGCTTAGAATAATAGTTCTTGACTGTTGGCATGGTGCCTGATGAGAACTATGTTAAAAATGAAAGGCAAAAAAATTGTTTGCCAAACTGTATTTCTTTTTTTCTCTCTCTTCAAACTATCCTAGTAGATATATTAATACATGAACTTTACTGTGACATCCCCAAACCCACCTAAATGTGTAAATGATTAATTCTTAGCTGGAATAATATTACCAAAATCCTCTAATCTTGAATAAAATATTTTAGAAGTTCCTTTCAAGAAGCAAACAAAACTAATATAAACCTTAAGAATAATAAATCACCCAGGACAGTAGGATTCTCCACTGTATTTTATAAGAAACTTGAAGAATGCATAGTTCAACAATTAATATGTATAATAATGACAGAGCTACAATTAAGTTGTTACAAAAGGCCTGAGCAGAAGCTGAAATGGTAATCATAGCCAAGTCAGGTACAGATCTCTTACTCTAAGGCTCAAAGTATCCAGAACTGGACAGCTATCGTAGCAGAAAGGCTTAACAATTTGATAATAATGCATATTAATAAGGACCAAAGAGATTTCATTAAGAATTAAAATATAAGAAGACTGGTGGACTGTATGGAAGCATCACAGTTAAATCAAATACAGGCAGCACTTATTTTCTCGATGCAGAGAAAACATTTGATTGGCTAGAGTGGAAGTTTGTGCACTGGAAATTTCTAATGCAGGATCACAATATCTTTGGTATACAACAAATCTACAGCAAGAATTTACACCAGCACATCCCTTTCACAGTCAATAATTTACAGAAGTACAAGAAAAGGATGTCCTTTGCCACCAGCATTGTTTGTTGCCTTCCCCACTCCTTCCCACCTAGACACTTACATTAGGAACAATATCAAGATACCTGGAGTAACACTGGGATAAACAGAATGTAAACATTATCCTTACTATGAACACTAGTATCTGGGCTTCCTACATACCCTCTTATTTTGGACCTCCATACCACAGTATTTCATTCCAAGGTCATTATTACCTGTGCAACATTGATGAATTTTGTGATTACTTCTGCCCTTTGCTGAGGGGTTGGTTTGCTAAGGACCATCAACTGGACCCACTTGGAGATGCCATTAAATAAAGCGATTGATCTTTCCAGAGTTGGGTTGTTCTCCAGGCAACCATGGATCACATAGCTCTGATAATCTGTAAACTAGACAAATTCATTGTTATATGGCTTTTCTAAACCACAAAAAGGACATATACTGGAGTAGACCAACATTCCATGATAAGACCCAAAACTTAGGAACTCTGACCTTTAAAAAAAAAAAGAACTCCTCAGTGCACATAATTTAATTATTGTTTGATGAACACTGAGCGTCCTTGAAGGATAGGGAGCACTACTAGCTTTCATTTCTGTTTGGATAATGGAACACAGTGGAGACCTGTGGTATCTTTGCAATATTTCTTTTCAAAAATGTAACCTGAACATAAGCAGAAGTCCTTGCACTTATGGGACTCATTAGCTGAATCCCACCCACAGATCTGAAGCTTGCCAGCAGCAAGCAGCACAAACACCTTGATCCAAGACATTAGATCCTCATGGAACTTCCTGATTTGTTTACAAAGGATGCCAACAAAACCACCAATGAAATACAGAAAACATCTGTGGACACAAAGGTGCCTGATGATTTGATGGTGGTTCTGAGCAGTTCCCTTGTAAAAACTATGTGGATCTTTAAGGATCTGTGTTTTGGGGATATCTATCTATCTATCTATCTATCTATCTATCTATCTATCTATATCACAGTAGTGCTGGAAAGCATCTGATCCATTATTGTTATGGCTCAGTTAATGGGACACATGTGACCTGTGATTTGTAGGTGATTTGGAGGGGGAGACTCATTAAAAATAAGCAATTTCAACAGGATCTATTTTACTGGATCCAGTTTGTGTGTTTGTGCCTGCACATGCATATGCCCACCTTCTCTCTCACAGACACAATATTCCCCAACTCCTGTAGCACCCCAATTTCTGGCAGCCGCCCCACAAGCATTCTGTTTTTCCTCCCCATGTCTCCTACATCACTTTCCTTTCCACCTTACACTTTCAGTCATTCCCGTTTCTGTTCAGCACATCAGGTGCCAAGCTAAACCTTGAAAAGTGCATCAAGCCGAAAGAAGAAGTAGAAAAGAGCACTGCTGTTCTTACTTCCTCTTTCAACCTTTAGGTGCTTTTCAAGGTGAGGGTAGTGGTAAGATAACCACTCTTTCCACATCATGATGAAGGGAGAAGTAAGCATGGGGGCAGGGAAGGTGTAGAGGTTTTGTGGGGGGAAGGAAAAATAAGGGTGCCTACGGGCACTGCACTGATAACCCCAGAATGCTACAGCCAACAAGCAATTAGTATACACTGAGGCTGCATACACACCATTCATTTAAAGCGCATTTAAAGATCTTGACTTCACCCAAAGAATCCCAGGGAATGTAATTTGTTAAAGGTGCTGGGAATTGTGGCTCTATAGCTACAGTTGCCAGAATTTGTTGGGGGAAGTAATGCACTTTAAATGTATGGTGTTACATAGCTTGAGATTTGATGTAATGTATATCCAGATTCAAGGAAATGGGCAATATGAGCCGTAAAGCCCAAGTGCCATTAGAAATTGTAGGTTTCTTACAGAGATCCTTCTGAAAGATTTATGCTCCAGGAAAGTGAGGTGCTCAGCAAGCTCAATGGGTTCCAGGTGATCAAACAGCAGGCAAGCTTTTCCCTTCTTGGAAGGTTTTTTCCTTTGTGTGACTCTCCTCATCCAGTCATAAGAGGGACTGCAAGAGAGAATGATGAAGCCACTTTCAGGATCTGACACCCAATAATGCAAACATGGAACTAGAACCCAGTGATGGCGCTGCCAAGAACCCCTGCATTTTGTTTGTGTGAAGTCAAACAGTGATATCTCCTTCAATTTAGATGCATAGCTGCAGAGCTGTCAACCTTCCCTTGTTTTTGCAATGGGAAATTCCCCTATCAGTACTATACTATAGACTATAATACTGATAGGGGAATCTCCCGCAAAAAAGGGAAGGTTGACAGCTATGTTTAGATGAGCTGTTTTGAAACATTCTGAAGATAAGTCTGTAAGAATAGCTCTGTTGGATCAGAACAAGGGCCCATTACGTCCAGCATCTCAGTTTCTAATGGTAGTTGATGTCAGTAGCAGCCAGTGAGGCAGTGGCATTCCTAGCCCCTTGGCTGCCCGGGGCGGGAAGCCAAGAGGCACCCCTGGGGGGCGGGGCATCGCAGCGCGTGCGTGCGTCATGACGTCATGACGCACGCACGCGCGGCGACGGCCCGGCATCCCCGGGGGTGGGGCATCGCTGCGTGTGCGTCATGGCGCGCGCACGTGCGGTGACGCCCCGCCCCCGGGGTATGCCGGGCGGGGGCTTGGGGGCCTCGGCGGGCTGCAAAGAGCCCCGAAGCCGCTGCCGTAGCGCAAAGGGGTGCCAGGCTGCGGCTTTGGGGCTCTTTGCAGCCCGCTGAGGCTCCCGAAGCGGCGGCCCCGCCATCCCTGGGGGCGGGGCATCGCTGCGTGTGCGTCATGACGCACGCACATGCGGCGACGCCCCGCCCCCGGGGATGCCGGGCCGCCGCTTCGGGAGCCTCGTCCGTGCAGCGCTGCTGCTCCCGGGGTGACGGAGGGAGCAGCGGCGCGTGGGAATGGTGGGAGGAGCCGCCGCTTGTCACCCCACGCGCCGCCGCTCCCTCCGTCACCACGGGAGCAGCAGCACCGCACACAGCCGCCTAGGGGCGGCACGAGGGGCGGCCCGCCCCCACCGCCCCCACCCTACGACGCCCCTGCAGTGAGGCAGTGTGTGTATGGGGGGCACCATTGCTCTCCTGTCTTTCCAACACAGCAGACCATGGGTGAATACATAGTGAGAGAGTGGAGGGGCGAGGAGCTTTGGCCCATGCCATGCATGGCGGCGAGTGTCAGACTGGCTCCTTTACAATTTGCTGCAGTGGGCCAAGTTCCCCACAACTCACTCCATCTTTCTCCCTCTCGGTAAGCGACAATGGCTCATTGTGTTGGGAAGACAGTAGAGCAATGGTGTCTCTCCTGTGCCACCACAACGGCTGCTGCTGGCCGGCCTGGTCCTTCCTCCAGGTGGTGCACAAATCCAGGGTATGAAGGCAACAGCTCTCTTCCTTTCTTGTTTGTCCCCAGCAACTGGCATTCAGACATATATTACCTCTGAACCTGGTGAGTCAATTTAGTTATCATTGCTAATAGCAGTCAACTGAGGTAGCAAACACAGAGTTCTACTTCCTTACACATCAGAGAGACACATTCCAAATTTTATATTTATTTTAACTAGTGGCTTTTTCTAACAACAACAACAAAAATAACACCACAAAGAACAAGAAGAGGAATTTTAAAAAATGTTACAGTGATCAGTACTGGGATGACAAGTTACCTAATTATGGTTCTCTCCCACCTCCTTTACCCTTTTTGCTGTTTTGCCACGGCTGTCAATATCAATATTCAATCTTACTAGGAAGTCCTGGCAGAATAATCAGTCCTCACGGATGGTAATCCTTACATGCTAGAGATATCAATAAGATGGATGTGCTCTTCGTAACCCAGGTGGCTGGCTAGTTCTTGAAACTCCTCAGTCAGACGAACCAAACCAAGGTCCAGATTGAATTCTGCAGGAAATTCCAAAATCCAGTATCTGAAATCATGACAGCAGAGTTATTCATATATCAAGCCATGGAGCAACTATGTGCTAAAAGCCTAACTTACTCCACCTTTTGGGAAATGAACCTCCCTTAAATCAAATGAATCAACAGCTCTGTTGAAGAGAACTTTGGGCCTTGAATTGCATTGGTGGCAGCAGTCCTTTGGGTGTGGCTTCATCCATCACACACTGGTGTAATGATGGGATAATCCCTAACCATTAAAGCTTTCCCTGCCATGCAAACATTTATAATCTCTCAAAACTTTTCTATACTAGCACAAGAATCTTGGGGTAGTGTACACAAATGGGGCAGGGAACACATCCATATTAAAATCAGCAGGATTCTGAGTTGTTCTCCTCTAAATTCTGCTGATTTTAATATGAAGTGCTAATAAAATGTAAGTATCTACTGGAATTAAGCACCACAAAGTCATGGGAGCAAAAGCAGGTTTTCAAAAGATGACAAAAAGTTTTTTTTTTTAATTATTCAGAAAACATACAAACCTCCAAGTGGAGCAAAATTGTATTTACCTCATGAAGTAGCAGATTTTTAAGCGAATTTCACTGCAGTTCTCCCCACTAGCATCTCTATATGTAGCTTAGTTAAAGAAAAAGCCATGCCTTTTGGTTTCAGTGGCTTTCTAAGGTTCCATTTTCTTGTTCAATTAAGCAGTTGATAAAATGATAAACACTATGTTCAACACAGTACTTGGTTTTGCAAGTATATTATATTTTTTATTATACCCCGACCTGGTGCCATATTGTGATGAAGTGTGGACAGGAGTATTTTAAATAAGATAAACCAAACAGTATAATGAAAAAGTCACCAAGAAAATGTCTAGAATACAGGAGGCCAATTAATTTGACCCACTGCTAACATTGGCCATTAGTCTCTAGCAATACAGCAAGTCTTTCCAAAATAACCATTCTATAATGTACAGAATGTATACAATGGTGTATACACCATTCCTTCCTATGATGACCAGTTTGAAGTCAAAGGAGAAAATCCAAGATTATTCAAGTACATTGTTAAAAAGCTATCTACACTGAAATCATACAAGTAACTACTATTCAATAAATAGAGTATCTGAAAGGATATAGGGAGAGAAGTTTTCCTGCGAGTTCTGTGGATGGTAGATACCATCGGTGCATTAAAAGGAAGGTTCGTGGCAGATGACTGTTGCTCAGTTCCCCTCTGTGATCTGCAAAAAACAGATATATAACATTCCAAAGTGGATAACATGCATTCATGAATGATACCATGTAAAAATAGGCACATTGAAAAGTCAACTGGACATCTCCCTCATACACACACACTTTCTAAAGTGATATTAGCAAAGGTAAAAAAATATAGCTTACTATCATTAGCAGTGAGATGAGCACATTTATAAAGAAAGAATAACTCACCCATGATATCAGTTATAAGGATGTGTGTACACCAGCTGTTTTTCCAAGGTGACACCATTTTAACCTCAGGAGCAATTTGTGCCTTAATGTCTTGAAGGTTGCTTCACACATTACATTTTCCCTACACAGCGGTAATATTTGTGTAAGAAACAGTATGTTCTGCATCATTTCAACTGAGGTGAGAGTATCCTTTTTACCACAGCAGTTGATCATGCCAGTATCCCTCTCAACAAACATGCAACAAAGAAAACACTACAAACAATACACAGAAGTTTCCTTTATGCAGGAAGAATGAAATGTGTGAAAAGGCTCAAGATAATAACAGTTCTACAAACCCTTGATTAGTCTTGCTAAATATTTTATAATATCTCTCTTCCAATCCACTGTCCAAACCAACTTCTTTTATTCCTAACTTTTTTTCTTTTTTAAAAAAAACCAAACAAATTCAGCTGACTTTGCAGCATTCAACCCATTCATATCCAGCCCCAAGCAGCATCTTGGTAATTTCTTCCCCCTTTTTCTTGTTTGGCGGTGGATTGACTTTGCATAGGCTCAGCAACTTCATAGTCCATCTCAGGATTTCCTATCTTTTTCTCCACCCCCCTCAAAAACCCCCACATCCAGGTTATTATGATTATACATGTGGCAATAGCACACATGCAGCATTATTTTAAGGGAGGGGAAACCCACCTACTCAAGAGACCAAAATCTCTAATAGCATTAAGTACCCGGTACATTTTTACCACTAGACCATCAAAGGGTCTCTTGTGGCACCTGAAAAGACTAAGCAATTTTTTATGGCACAAGCTTTCATGGACTCAAGGCCATTTTGTCAGATACGACAAAGTGAGTTCACAAAAGCTTATGATGGACTTGGGAGGAAAGTAAGACTCATACCGAACATTTTAATGCAGGTGCTTAAAAGTTCATCCAATGTTGCAGCTTTCCCGAGTGTATTGGACCCCATCGTCCTTTAACTGTTAAAAGAACGAATACACTTTCACCGCATCAGAGGAGGGCAGCGGCGGCGGCAGCAGTGGCTCCATTAGATGTCTGTCAGTTACATTATCTGTACCACTTCACCAGAAAACTGTAAAAAGAAATGGGGTGGGGTGGGAGAGAGAACCAGACTACAGTTTTATATGTGGGCCAAATGTTTACGGTTCAGCTCATCTTTTTAAAGATAATAATAACAATAACAATAATATGCCCACACAAGAAGTGAAATGCAACTTCTCAGCAGAACCAGCTCTTATTGTTTAAATATTTACACCAGGAGTGATGAACCTTTTTCAGACTGAGGGCTACCGGTATATTCTCTCGTAGGCAACTTTCCAGAGGCCACATGCCAATCACAGGCAAGGACAGGACCAAAAGGCACTGTGGCAACAGATATGACTTGTACCTTTTGAGAGTAGCCTCCATTATGGCTTCAAATCTTCCTCTCCATCTAGGTAAGCAAGAGGCATTATCACAATTCGTGAACACATTCCAGTCGGGCAAAAGCACTTGCGGAGGGTACAGAGCAGGGCTGGGGAGACCAGTGGCTGCGGGGAGGGAGAGGGCCAGGGGAAGTGATACCTCCCCCAATGAATCTTAATCTCAGTATTTTTTTAAAAAGCTCTTTCTTTCTTTCTTTCTTTCTTTCTTGTGAGTAAGTTGCTAGCATTTGTAGAACCTGACAAAATGTGCAGGCACTATCTTTCTCATTTCATTTCATTTACAAGAAACTAGATTGCTCCTTCTTTCAGTGTTTTAGTTTTCCCTTCCCCAAGAGTCTATGCAGATGCCCATGTGGGGCTTGGGGAGAGTGGCCATGGCCTGAGGAGAATCCTGAGGGCCACAGGTCCATGGGGCAGAGGTCCCCCACACCTGAGCTATACCATTCAGTTAGGATTGCCAGCTTCCCCCACCCTGGCAGGACTGTGACTTTAACAGCTGTGTGGTGGGAGAACCAGAAATTTAGTAAGCAAAACTTCTGATAGTGTAACAGACAGGAGAAGCTTTACCTGCTATATTTTTGCTCATTAAGCAGCTGTTAAAAGTTGTGGGATCCCAGGCAGGAGAAAAGTTGGCAACCTTCAGGTTGTTCTGTCTGACACACACAAAAGTACAGGCTGTGAGTACCGAAAGGACAGCCAGGAATTTCCACCTGTAAGATTGTTTCTGGCTTTGGGACCGGCTTAGTTCTTGGGGGCGGGAGACCTACATTGTTACCTATTTAGTTCCTCGACTTTGCATGGCACCTTTTCCAGCAATCTAGCAGGACTGTGTTATTTTGCTTTATGTCTTGATCTCTGCCCTATAGTGTTTTGTTCCTGGTGCTCAAGGAGTGTTTTCTTTCTACTACCCATTCATCTCCCCAATTGCAGCAAAGGCATTATCAGCCTCCAGCTGAATGGAAAATCTATGTGTTGTTTCTAGCAACTCCTCTAAGTGGGAGCTGCCACTTCACACATTCCTGACCTGCTGCTGCTGACGGGTTGTCCATTCTCCCTCTCTCATGGAATTCCACTTACTCCGTAAAAATAATCATACATGTACAAATCACAGAGGAGCTCATACATTGTAGAGACAGCATCGAATAGAGGGAAAGGACAAAAACCACAGAAAAATAAGTAGTGATGGGGAGATAACACATTTTAAGATGCCCTTGCTAAGGACTGCAATCTTAGATCTAACCTCTTAGTAACTGGCAAAAGGGTAGGAGATGCTAGTGGTTAGAGCACTCCCCTCTGTTTTGGGCAAAATCAACCAAGCCCGGCTCCTTTCCCTTCATTTATACTTTGCTAAGTGCTGATTTGGAAGCTAGGGTCAGAAATGTTGTACAAAATCAGATCCTCTGTTTCACAACAGTTAAAGATGCAGGATGGCTCAATGTAGCAAGATGCCTTATATATATGGTATACAATGTCAGCTTTATTTGTGCTAGGGCTGCCATATTTTGAAGAGCAAAAAAGAGGACGCATTTGCCAGCTTTTAACTATGGACCTCTATGACGACTTTCATTTTACATACCCATGAAAAAGAGGACCTGTCCTGGAAAAAGAGGACATATGGCAACCCTATAATGGCCCATCTAACTTAGTATCAGTTACACTGACTGGCAGCAGCTCTCCAGAGTTTCAAGGCAAGGGTCTCTCCCAACCCTATCTAGCAATGCTTGGGATTGAACCTGGAACCGTCTACATATGAAGGAGATGTTCTACCACTGAGGAATGTCCATTCTCAGAAGAGTGACAGAGGGTATGCTTTGGTTGTAGATGGTTCCAGGTCGAATCCTGAGCATCATCAGCTCAAAGGATCTGAGAGCCAAACTAGACATGACAAAAGAGATATATGACTACATCTCCACTCACAAAAGTTTGCAAAGAGCAGCTGTTGGTGGGATGGGTTGATCTGGATTGGGACTGTGGCACAGGATAGGGGAATTGACTCTTTCCACCTTGATGCTTTCCCCAATGAAAACTGCCCCCCCCCCAAGCTGTTGTTTGCTATGATATATTTTCCCAAAGTGTGCGAATATATTTTTCCTATCTGGGCTACTGGAAGCTTTGTGGAGAGGAGGAGATTTTAATTAAAATGGAACAAAAGGAATAGTTCATGCAAACACACACATCAAGGTCTCAATCCAGAACACTCAACTACAATAAATTAGTGAAAATCATTTGTTTGCAGCTCGTATGCAATAGATGTTTGCTGTTCTTCAGATTATTAGGAGGGTACATAAGTACTCCAGCTCCAATGGAATAGTGAGAAATAATCAGCTGCTATAAATAAGGAAAACGTAGCCCAAGTTTAAGCAGCAACTTTTTTATTTTTATTTTTTAAAAAACACCTTTTAAAAATGTTTTCAAAGTCATGCAGACATATGGAGGGAACAGAGCACCAGACAATAGTTCCTCATAATGCAATCAACACTACTGACAGCAATGGGAGCTCTCCAGTGGCAGCCCTACCGTTAGAGTAGGGCAGCTGCCTTTTGCATCAGGTGCTGGGTGGTGGTGACATGCCAGAGGGCAGAGCTCCATTGTGCCAGCCACCCTACCCTACCCTTTCTTAGCTAGCCTATTTTCCTCAAGTGTGATAGAGAACACTGCTCCACTACCAGTGTTGAGGTACAATTCAGCTTACAGTCTGGGAAGATTAATTAATTAATTAATTAATTAATAGTTTATTTGTACCCCACCCATCTGGCTGGGTTTCCCCAGCCACTCTGGGTGGCTTTCAGCAAAATATTAAAATACAATGATTCACATTATTAAAATATATTTAAAGCTTCCCTAAACAGGGCTGCCTTCAGCTGCCTTCTAAAAGTCAGATAGTTGTTTATTTCTTTGACATCTGATGGGAGGGCGTTCCATAGGGCGGGCACCACTACCAAGAAGGCCCTCTGCCTGGTTCCCTGTAACTTCTCTTCTCACAGTGAAGGAACCGCCAGAAGGCAAAGATTCTGTATGTGGTACAGGGCAGGAAAGGGAAAAACGCCATTTTGTCCTTTGTCATGGGCAACAATGCTTTTTGAGCCAAGCCTTCACTTGGATGAAGGACGCATTTCCCTAGCAACTCAACACTGCAGTTTGAATGGTAGGAAAATGCAATTCTCAGGCAATTTTGCCTGGATTGTGAAAAAGGTCTGTTACCATTTTTTGTTACTTCTGGGGAAAAGACACGGTGTGAAAATGTTCTGGGAAAGAGATTATTATGTACAGTATTACTACTAATACTGCTACACAGATTTCTATTCTGTCTTTTAGGGTTCATACCAGGGCAGGGGAACTTGCAGCCCTCCAGATGTGTTGAACTCCCATCATCCCTGACCATTGGCTGTGCAGGTTTGGGCTGATGGAATTTGGAGCTCAATAAACATATGGAAGGCCACAGGGTCCCTACTCCTAGTATATACCCTCCGAAGGCACTTCACACTAAATTAATACGACATAAACATTCCAAAATCCGGAACAGTTGCAAAAAACAAACAAACCACATGTTGAAATTGTAGAAGGGAGATCTGCCCTATTCAGAACCAGACTCCAAGAAGATACACTCAATGCCCATTTGCATCACTGTCTGGTTTTACTTCCCATGACTGTGACAGTATATTAACGAACTGAAAGGTCTATAATTTTCTGCCAATCATTTAACACTTCAATGTAATTTTGGAACAAACGGAATGAAAAAGTTACTGGTTTTTACACTGTTCTGATGCAAGTACAGTCATACCTCTGGTTGCGAACAGGATCTGTTCCAGAGCCCCGTTCACAACATGAGCAGCGCGCAACCTGAAACGCCGCATCTGCGCATGTGCGCGAAGCGATTCGGCACTTCTGTGCACGTGTAAAGCATGATTCGGCGCTTCTGCGCATGCGCGAACCGCCATACCCAGAAGTAACCCGTTCCGGTACTTCCAGGTTTGGCGCATTCATAGCCCGTGACGAACGCAACACGCAGCGTTCGTATCCAGAGGTATGACTGTACTAGAACAGTCTTTAGATAAGACCAATTAAAGGAACACGGCCAATGGGTCATTTCCAGGAAGTTCTCAAGCAGGGCACACAGGGAATCACCCTCCCATGCTATCTGCCGGCCCCCCGCTAGGAACATGATGGTAATACCACACACCCACACACCCAAAATATGAGCAAATATTAAATGGCAGTAAACCTGGTGCCTGTTGCAAGCCGGTTTTCCCTTCTCTGTATACTGTATACAAAGGTGACAAATGTTTCCTGAAGTGCTCTCAAGCACAGTTGATGAAATATGGCATTTCTGCTCGTTTCATTTTTATTAACCAAAAGTCAGTGCCCTTCCAACTGCTTCCCCACCACCACAATTAACAGCTCCCGAAACTGTGCTGCTTTGAATGAATTCCTTTGTAAACAGCAGCGGGACAGCTAAAGTGAAATACAAAGACGACATTACATTGTGACCCACTTCGTTACATGACAGGGAAACAAAATCATCAGACCATTAACAGGACACACACACCCTTCCAAAATAAAGACAGGTTTTTACACCTGTAATTGTTTTGCAGGAGGGAGAACTTTCCCAGGTGCAGCTTCTCCATCACTGCAACACCACCTCTGTCCTCTCCTGAACCTGGCAAGCCAAACAGTCAACTATTTTATTCAACTTTACCTTTTCCTCCTTAAAGCAAAACACAGCAAGGCAGGTCCCCATTTTATAACACAAAGGAGAGTCTTGCTAATAATGGGTCCTGGAAAAGACTGCTGTTTTTGGAACTGGATCAGTGAAGTGGTGACAAGCTGCATCTCAGCTGTACGGGGATTTTGCAAGACGCTTGAAGAGAAAGTAGGAAGCATTCCTGGCTTTATAAAAACGCAAACACACGCCCAGCCTAACGACAACAAGGAAAATTACTTACTGTACTTCGTTCTGCGGAGGTATTCAACACAAACATCTCCCTTCTTTGTCCAGCTGCCAAGTGTTAAAGCATAAATGAGCAGCTGTTTCCTTCAAGCTGGGGTTGTGTGTCTTAACTAGTCACATGCCCCCTCTGATAAATCTCTCTGTTGTGCCAAGAGGTCAGACTCTCTGAAGATCATTATTCCCCACTCCCTGCCACCCCGCATTAAAAAACAACAACACCACCAAAACACAATCCTTTTCTTAACATCAGACTTTGCTAAAACATTTGAGTGGAACGTGGGCCAAGTCCCACAATTAGGATATTAAATCACCCATTAAAAATAATAAAATAAAACTGATAACCCTCATCAGAGGGCAGGACCAGTTAGGATGGAAAGTTAAACATTCTACTGTAGTTTGACGGACCTGTGTATTTTGTTTTTCCATCTGGTACTAAAGCATTCTTGCATCACTGGCTGGGTGGTAGCCAAACTTCAGAAGGACTTTGCTGGGTGTTCCCCACCTTTAGGACTTCACAACATGGCACATTAAACTTGTGCTGCCTTTTCTTGTATGATTTGCTTCAAAGCGGGACATTCCGCTCCACAGGAACAATGCCTGTTTCTCCACTGGGGAACTTGTGAAATAAGAGATCCTGTGTAATCCTGTTTCCAGTTCCTTATCTATCTATCTATTTAAATTTGTTAATTGCTTTATCTTGCCCAGGGCTCCCCAAGGCAACTTACAACCAACCAACCAAAACTCTCACACAGAATTTCTTCTCCATCCCCAGCTCAAGACACAGGTACAGAAAAACCCACACAATTTAAGGCTCTAGGGAACACTACAGTCTCCGAGCTAGAGCCACAAGGAGAAACACCCACACCCAAAGAGGAAGGGAGTGGCGTAATGCCTAAGCTTGTCTGACCAAGCTTAGGAAGCCTCCATGACAGGCGGGGTGGGGTGGGGAAGTTTTTGCAGCCTGAGGGCCACATTCCATTGTAGGTCACCTTTTGGGGCAGCTGCATACCAGTGGTGGGGATGACCAGACACACATCACCCCACCTGGGAATGATCACAGTTCAAGGATACATTCCAGCTATGCAAAAGCATGCGAGGAAGGCACAGAGAGAGGTATGACCTATGGGCATGGCCTGGGCAGAGTCCCAAGAGATGTGTGGAGAAGCCTGCATTCTGCTCCCAAAGGCCTCAGGTTCCCAACCTCTGTGCTAAAGGAAGCAAAGGACCTTTATGCAGTCTGTGCAGTTCTGTATTTGAAGGCATTCTCTCCTTGAAGGCCTGCCGGATGCAAATGCTCTGGATTTAACGATACAGAATCCTATGAGGGCAGAGCAGGGACCTCAAAACTGTTCAGCAACAATTAACACCTGGTTAGCTGACAGAGCAAGACACACAGGTCACCTGATCACTATCTTCCCCACTGTTGTAGAAAGCAGCATTTGCAACTGGTATGCAAATCTGTGTCCTCCTTTGTCCTCTTTTTCAGGATGTATTTCCTCTTTTTGGGCAACGCATAAATGACTATTCTAAGAGTAGGTAGAAGGACTCTGCCTAGGTTTTAGCTGATTCTGGTTGAGAAGTTTCCCTGAGCTTTGTAAGGCAAGCTTCAACTTTGTTCAGCAACCTTGCTTCCAAGCTGTGGACTTTCAGATGTTGGTGAACTATAGCTACATCATTCCTGACCACAGGCTGTGGCTAATGGAAGTGCAGCTACACCACAAGGGCCACAGGTTCTCCATGCCTGATGCCTCAACAACTAGGCTCTGGAGGCTTTTCTGCACAGCTGTGTCTGAAGCGTGATTAGGTCAAACAGCAAAGGGTGACACTTATCATTTTTGCGTGATAAGCTTAGCTGGTCACCAAAACACTGTCTTTCTTGGGACATGCATATTGAAAACTGTGAAATATGGCTGAACTCTAAATATGGAAGCTCCCTTCTCACAATTAAGAGATGAGCTTTTAATTCATTACATTCTAAATCACCTTGTACTTTCTACCTTTCATAATGTGTCAGTTTGTTTGAATTATTCAGTCAAATCAGGTGAAAAAGTTTCAGTTGATTAATTGAACAATAAATTATATACCACTTGATAAAACTTCTAAGCTATTTACAAGAGATAGTAAAATTATTTTTAAAACAGTTAAAAAACAACTAAAACATTTAAAATTAATTAAAACTAGCAGTAAAAGATTAAAACAAAGCAACATCTAGATAGGACTGACTAAACAAAAATGTTTTAAGTAGACACTGAAAAAAATACAGTGAATGCACTAGCCAGGCAGTTTATCAATTTCTTAAACTGTGGAACAAGAAGGATGTGGCCAGTTCTGCAAATTGAAGCAGTTGATTGGGCACATATTGGGTAAGGCGATTCCACAAGAAAGCTAGTCCATGAATCAATGGATGACCAACCCCATTATCAGACCATTTCCAGAGATTTATGGACTTCAGCTGGATCTAGAGACACATCAGAAAAAGTTTTGGGAAAACACATTGTAAAGCTCATAATAGGAAATCACGTTGCTGAAGGATGGAACTCTACAGCGCCATCTAGTGTCACAGTGTTATAACGCATTTTAAATGCCTTTTTTGTTGTTTTTACTAGTGCGGCTGAGTTCTTCAATATATTTCTGAATGCTCTGATTTCGCAGTGGAGAGAACTAGCCTTCCTGCTGAAGCACTCGTCTTGCTATGGAACAGTGACATGTGGAGGACCAAAGATATAGTGAGGAGTTGGTACTGAAGCAAATTAGTTATGTATTAAATAAAGCACCTATTCTTGTACTGTAACACCGAGACCATGTAGGCGAAATTGACAAGCCTTTACACCAGTTAACCATTCAGCTTCCAATTCAAAGCAAAATCAGATGAAGTGGACAACTTCCTGGACAATTCCACCTCAAATTCCCTTTTAAGTGTTACCCTACCATGGTGGGAGGTTTTCCATGGGTTCATCCCACCATGCATTAATGCAATTTGTAATAGCTTGTAGGCAATACTTGGACAGCCTATCACATGGTTCTTCTGATGTGATCAGCTGTCTACAAGGAAAGAGTGTCCCTGTTCCATAAGAAAGACACACATATTTATGAACCCATCCCCACACAGCTGTGGGCCGTTGGTTTTTTTTTAATCTACCAAGAAATACTTCCCATGCTATCAGCGAAATGTGGGCTTAAAGGGCACCCCATTTTGTTTAAGAAATGCAGCAGGAATTAGTAAAGTTTCCAATTGAGGAACCCCACAATACGGTTTTAGAACAGGAAGGTGTGGTAGCGGAGGCAGGTAACAGAGAGGTCACCATCGAATGTGTAACAAATTCCTCCAAACTAAATGAGATAGTTCAGACCTCAAAGCTTGCACTGCACTTTTGCTGGAAGATCAACAAGTCACTAAGAACAGCAATAAAAACAACTTTGATCCTACATTGGGTGTAAGTGTAGGAAACTAGGGGTAACTCATTTAGATAAAGGTCACTTTGGGGGAAAATGAGTGAATGAATGGAGCCACTGCTGGTGGAAAGGACTAATGTGGAAATGCTCCTGGGTCAGACCCAGTGTGCTCATTCATTCAGCAGAGACCCAAATTAGACGTAACATACAATTGTGCACAACATTCCCACAATGACGACAATCAATAGCAGCCTCAGGGGGGGTGTCAGTCTGAGCGAAGGAACGGGTGGTAAGAGACTGCATATAAGCCTTTCCTTTCTGGCTATTTTGCCTGCTTAATAACCCATCTCATAAAAACATGAGGAGGAAGGTTTGGGAGGAAAGATCAGAAGCACCATCTTGGATAGAGTTAAGATGTTCTAAACAGAACAAGGCGAACTACAACTGCTCTGTTTGTGTTTCAGTTAATGCCAAAACATGAAGACAATCATGCAGACAAGTAAGAAAAAATGTCCATAATAGCTAAGTGCTTATCTGTTTTCATTTTCGTGTGGTTCTTAATTGCTTTGATTTTTTTTAAATGAAACTGCTGTATGCAAATATATTTTTTTGTAAATTAATAAAAATAAACAAACTGTATTCTTGGTTATTTAAGAAAGGCAGTATAGGCAAATATCCTATAAACAATTATTGTGTGTGATACACAACACTGACAGTTAGTTTAAACAAAATAGAAAATTCTTTCCAGTAGCACCTTAGAGACCAACTGAGTTTGTTCTTGGTATGAGCTTTCGTGTGCATGCACACTTCTTCTAAAAGTACTTCTACTAAAAGTACCCGAAAGAGACAGATGGCGTGGGAAAAGTAACTGAAGACTTTAAAAATCAATTTTGTATCCTATCTATCTTCTTAAAAGCTCAGGACAATAGCATGGATTTATCTCATCTTAACTCTGACAATAGTGACTTGAGCTTCACGGCTAAAACAAGAATTTGAACCTGAGTTTCCCACATCCAAAGCCAACACATTCCATCTATTGCACCCAACTAGAGAGGAGAATCCCATCTGCATAGCTCCAATCTACAGCGCCGTCTGCAGTGTTATCACTTATGCCCGACTCCTTGACTCTGCTATCACAGAATTGCAACATATTATAAAAGCTCTCATACACACTGATGATTACAAATCCACACAGTAACATCAGGAACAATCTCTAAGCATTGGTCAAGGTTGAAGAGTCCTGGAATCTGCTATGATCATTCTTGCCAGCAGAAGGGCAATTGGGGGGGGGGCATTTCCCCTTTTAATTGCTTAAGCAAATACCAAGAACTGCTCAGGGAGATTAGCTTGTTTTGACACCAATTGCTTCAGTCCATCCATTTATCCAAATTCAATAACTTGGCAATACACAAATGGTGCATTCAAGGGACATGTGCTTAGATTCACCCCACCTGCAAAAATAATGATCACAGACCAATTAGCAGACTTGCCCTATGAGCCGATATATTCACACAGCACATAAAGTTATCTACACACCGTATTTTTCCATGTATAAGATTGGGGGGTTTTTTTAACCAAAAAATTAGGTTTAAAATTGGGGCTTGTCTTATACATGGAGGTTTTCTTAATTTGGAGTCCCCCAAAATAGGGGGTGTCTTATACATGGGTGCATCTTATACATGGAAAAATACGGTACATCTGCCTAACACATAGAATCAAATGCCACTGTTTGACTGCCAAGAGAAACCAAAGCTAATGGCCCAATTCCAGAACAGGAAGCATTAGTGGCCATGGGTGCCGCTGTGCTGTTTATTTGCCCTCTTGCCCCATCTCAAAGTCTTGCACCTGGAGCTTGACTTGATAAAGTCAATTTACACAGCATCTTCTGGGCCTCCTTGACCCACTCAAGCTGCAGAGGGCAGCACAACCTAACTTGATGTTGGTAAAAGGCTGGAGGGAAGGTTTTCTAAGCAGAGCTAGCATGGCCATACAGGTAGAATAGGAAGATGCTTGGGGCAGCATAATTCAAGGAATGCCTACTATGTTGGTACAAGTTTATGAGTGTGCCCTAGAAGCCCCTGCAGCATCATGGAAGGGTGGGGTTTGAGTACTTTGGCCACCTCATGAGAAGAGAAGACTCCCTGGAAAAGACCCTGATGTTGGGAAAGATGGAGGGCACAAGGAGAAGGGGACGACAGAGAATGAGATGGTTGGACAGTGTTCTCGAAGCAACTAGCATGAGTTTGGCCAAACTGCAGGAGGCAGTGGAGGATAGGGGTGCCTGGCATGCTCTGGTCCATGGGGTCACGAAGAGTTGGACACGACTGAAGGACTGAACAACAACAACACCCCAACTCATCTGCATTGCAGAGGGTTGGACTACATAACCTTTGGGGTCCCTTCCAACTCTACAGTTCTACAATTCTATTATTCTAAGATGGAAAGAAATCTCAAGTCTGCCCCAGAATGGGTGGAGGAAAGTTATTATCATTCCTTGGGACATTTCCACAACAGCCTCAAGGCACATCCACACTATACATTTAATGTTTGTTGAATGTGCTTTAAAAATACGGTGTGGATATGCCTTTAGTTATGCTCTCAGGTTCTGGAAAGCAACTGTCTTGGTGAACCCCAAAGAGCAGAAACCTTTCATGAGAATGGGACAAAGAAAAACCTAATTTGTGATATTGTCATCTCTGGCTCTAACACTGTATTACGTTCTCCTGACCCTATTTTTTCTGCCTATTTCTTGAAGGTATCTGTTTAGGCTAGACACCACCTGGTAAGAATTATAGATATACATTCCTTACAAGCCTAAGGCTACTCAAGCTTACATAATTAAACTATGTTCTTAAAAGGGAACTTTGCAGTGAGACTTCTTGGTACAATTGCTTCATCCATATGATTACTGGAATACCTATTCCTCTGGCTAGCAATGAGCACTATACATTGTAGTACCTTGAGAGTTTGGGAAGGGTACTCACTGTGCTTGGAAACCTTGCTCTGGGTCTGCCAGTAAGCAGCAGAAGTCAGGAAAACCTCAAAAGCTGTTTTTATTTGTGAACAACAAATCAACAACTTGGCAGAGCAGCTGGGACTTACTACATAGGTTAGCATTAGGGCCCAGCTATAAGCTATGGAGGGAACCACACCCAGGAGGAGATTCTATTACTGACCAGGCATGTCTCTTAAAGAGACACTCACTAGATACATGGGATTACCGGTATATATAAACTGTGTGTGTCAAGCACATTAATTTCTTAGCCTTGAAGGATACCAGTAATAGGGGGAGATCAAATGTTTTGGGCTAGCAGAGTTACTGTTTTTATGATGCAGTGTAAATAAGGGGGAAATGCAAGAAATGTTCTTAAAATACTCTGGTTTCTTGCACCTTAACCTTGACTGAGTGGGCCTTGGACCTTGACAAACCTTTCCTTTCCTGAAATCGCACCTCTCCTCCCATCCAGAGATATCTGAAAACTAGCAACCCTTTAAAGTGCTTAAAGCCATCTCAGTCTTTTAGCACTTTTAGTTGAAGTGGTTGGCACTAGAGAGTCTCAGGAGGTTTCTTGAGAAAAACTGCTCCCCTTGACATTTCCCCCACAAAGTCCTATATATGTGGGCTATATTAAAGAACGCAATAAAGATGCTGGCTTGGATCCTAAGAAATTCATGGAATAGAAGTTTTCCATTTTCTCCTCTGTCTATCCTCTGAAAGATAAGGGGGCTTCTTAAACCAGAGCTGGCATTTTCACCTGGCACCCTTGGATAACTTCCAGGGCCCCGAAACCTGGCAGATCCAGCTGATGTCTGCCCCTTGGGGTGGGGTATGAGAGGTGGCTCTATCAGCAGCACCAGGCAGCTGGATCTGGCCACCTTTTTAATTTCTCTACATTACCCCCTGAGCAAGCATTACTCTGGGGTGTCGTAGGAAGTTAAGAGGGTGGCTAGACCCATCTACCCACCACTGCTTGGAGCAGTGCAACCACGGTCAAATGAGCCCACCACAGCCCAGGCCCCTCCACAAAAGGGCATATTACCCAGGGCCCCTTCAGACCTGGAGCTGGCTCTGCCCTGAACAATGTGCTGTGAACTGCCCTGAGATCTATGGATGAAAAGTGGTATACAAATTTAGTAAATATTAATAATTGTGACTGGGCACAGAGGATTTACTTTAAGATCCAAACCCAATGCAAAAAAGCAATTATGTCCTCTCCTCAGGAGGGCCCTTCCCCAGTTATTCAGGAGGGCCATCAACCATCAAAAAGGGCTTTTTGGGAGGTTAATGTATATTTGGGTTACTATGAACTCATCCACCATGAGTCCTGCAACCAAAGTGCACATTATTCTTAACCCAGAAGTTGTCCTTAAGGAGCGTGCCTTTTTAAAAAAAAAAAAAAAAAAAAAAAATTGGTCCTTGTGCTCTACTCTCACCCAATAGCGTTTTTGTTTGTTTACTTTTTTGTTTTAAATTATATTTGCTCAAAGGAAAAGCTGCTGCCAGATTGGCTGATCTACCTCACTGGTCCATACATCACGCAATAGGGCTTTGATGGAAATAGGAGTTAATGAAAGCAGCTCCAGTATCACCAGGCAGGACATTTTAAAAATATCCAAGTGTGATTAAGATGCCAGCTATAAATAAATCAGCAGCTCTCACATTAAGTGGCTGAGCTTAAAGGCATCTGGAGGACATGATGGAAAGTAAAACTTTCTGCAGATATGGCAGCCCTGGGGCAGTAAACTCGGGCAGCGTGAAATGTCTGCTACCATCATATGCAGGGTCTGGTGATAAAGTCTGAATTCAACAAAACAAAGGTTTTAACTCTAGAGGATGGCCAAGGGCTTCACATGCCTTTCCCCCATTTACCTCTTTGGGGAATTTATTATTATTATTATTATTATTATTATTATTATTATTATTATTATTATTATTATTATTATTACATTTTCCTATCTGTCCTTCACCATGAGGTTCCAGAGCAAATTACAACAGTGTGAAGATGCAATGTTAAAGGATAACGTGAGACCTAAAAATAAATCTCAGTTGTTTGCTCATCAAGAGCTAACAACCCAGAGGTTTCCTTTGCTATATTGCTCTTCCACATACCCAGATTTAAGTGAATGCTGAAAGTCTTGAAATCTCCAGCAGGATTGTGTTCTTTCTGAGAGATTTCATTCTTGGAAGTCCATGCTCCCAGTCTGCTGCAGTCACCAATATGTCTAACCGGTCAGGTCATAGACTAGGGGCAATGCCAGATTTATGTATAAGCTAAACAAGCATAGCTTAGGGCCCCTCTCTTGGGCCCCCCCCCCAAAACAAATAAAATAAAACCTACATACAGCAACACCGTTTAGGTCCATAAATTACCATATAGCATATATTCAACACAAAAAACAGAAACAATGTTGTTGTTGACAAAGGACAGCTGGACATATAAATGGCCCCATTACCTTCAGTAGCTTAGGGCCTCATCAAACCTAAATCCGGCCCTGACTAGGGGTGCAGAAAAGGATCAGGCTTGTGAGCCAAACTGTATAGGTCTAGATCCAGCACTTAAGTTAGGACTGATGTTCGCAATGGGGTTGCCACGAGAAAGCTGTCTGAGACTACTATATTCCATTATTATTAATAATTATTGCTATCACCACCATCACCTGGTGCAAAAAGGGCCTTTGAATATATTTACATGCTGTTACGAAATGCAACAGTTAGATACAACCCAAGGTTTTAAAAAAATACAGCAGAGGCTCTGCATAGCAATTTATTTCATGTGAATCGACTCCCAATACGAATAATCTGTACATGCAATTATTCCTCAGGATTCTTTCTTTCTCTGGTTATTATGCTATATACACACTAACTACAACAAACATTTTTAACACTATCAAAACAAAATAAAAAATAAAAACAATTCCTTCCAGTAGCACCTTAGAGACCAACTAAGTTTGTACTTGGTATGAGCTTTCGTGTTGGTCTCTAAGGTGCTACTGGAAGGAATTGTTTTTATTTTTTATTTTGTTTTGACTATGACAGACCAACACGGCTACCTACCTGTATTTTTAACACTGGTTTTGCAATGCAATGTTGAATATATCCAAGTATTAAGCCTTGTTGTGAAAGACAAACTTGGAAAGAGAGGCATTTTTCAAAAAAATAAATAATGAGCGTTAAAAGAGTCCCTCCCATGTGGCTTGTCCTCATGTCCCTAGCCTTTCATGGTGATGAGGACTAGGTGATATGGAGTGCTCACAGATGCTCCTGCATGGAATCACTGCCCCACTAAAGTCTTTCCACAAGCACCCATGTCACGGCCATATTGCACGAGACAGCCCAGCATTACAAAGGAACATGTAAACACATACATGCACCATCACAGCCTCTGCAGTCTTGTGACAGGCAAGCACCTAGCTGATTCAATCCACAACTGGAGGGATTTTCTAACCACACCATGCAGTGTAAGTCCTTGGCGTTTAAGTGGAAAAGAGGTTTAATATATTACTAGTCTGCTCAACCAACATGGAAAAAGAGCTCATGTCATTTCCTAAGTCAGGTGGGTCCCACAGTTCATCAAGTGTAGCATGATTAAAATTCCACATAAACAATGTCAGACCGTTAGAAGAAAGGGCCTTTTATTCCCGCCTTGCTCCCATTCCCATTCCAATTCATAATCTATTGTCATGAGACATTTATGTATGGATACAGCCAAGAAATCTTTTCCACCACTCTTAAAGATAAACATGTTTATTTCCTTTCACATTAAGCCCTCTTGCCGTTTCTGAACTTGTTAATCTATGTATTACTGTTGCCAGCTACAGCATAAAAGGACCTTTTTTCATCCAGAGAGACCAGGGCAGGGGTAGTTAGTTTTGTCTCAAAAATGATATTGCAGCACTGCAAAAGGTGCAGAAAAGGGTATCTAAAATGGCCAAAGGGCAGGAGCAAATCCCTTACAAGGACCTGCTACAATAAAAAAGACAACACAATAGAGGTTTCTAAAAGAACACATGGGTATAGAAAGTAGATCAGGGTCTTTCCCCTCCCTCTCAGGTTGATAAAATGAAACTGATTTGACAGAATATTCAGGATGGACAAACAAAATGACTTTGCGTGGCAAGGACCCGGACCCCAAGCTTCCCTGGAATAAAACACACGAAAACAAGTATATTGGGTTAATGGGATAAATAAGGCCACAACTTTATTGGTTACAGATGTGAGCGGTATTGGCTTACGCAATTGGGTGAAGCAAGACTATAACCTGACTCCTGCACACCCGCAGGAAGTCTCTTTGAGGGGTTAACAACCAGAAGGTGGGAGCCCTCTGATGCACATCAAATGAGCCCCCGCCCCCAGGGTCACCGTTAGGGATGTGTCTTGGCCCTAGCCCATGCCCAGGCTTCCAACAGGAACCACACCCCTGGATCCCTTTAACGGGATACCCTTACTGTGTAGGGGCAGGCTGAGGCAACAACCTCCCCTCCCATAAAAGGCTTACTCAATGCCTAACCTCACAAAGTTGTGACGATTGCTACTAGGTAGGCGAAAACCACGTGGCTAGAGCCAATTACGCCGAGTGGAAAAATTCCTACCCGGCCCCAACAACCAGGCAACCGACATAAGTCATAGCAAGGTCATAGTCGAACCACATAAAAGAGGGTGGGTGGGCTGGGAGATCCGACGACTGGAAGCAGAAAAAGCAGCATCCCTGGCTGCGCCAACATTTAAACGGACGAAGCCACGCCCCTAAAGTAAAGGTAAAGGTACCCCTGACCGTTAGGTCCAGTTGCGGACAACTCTGGGGTTGCGGTGCTCATCTTGCTCTATAGGCCGAAGGAGCCGGCGTTTGTCCACAGACAGCTTCCAGGTCATGTGGCCAGCATGACTAAGCCACACGGTAACACCGTTTACCTTCCTGCCGGAGTGGTACCTATTTATCTACTTGCACTTTGATGTGCTTTCGAACTGCTAGGTGGGCAGGAGCTGGGACCGAACAACTCCCGTCGCAGGGATTTGAACCGCCAACCTTCTGATCAGCAAGCCCTAGGCTCTGTGGTTTAGACCACAGTGCCACCCACGTCCCAATTGGTTGGGCTGAAGGAGACACGGCCAGGGACCCTGCTGACATGGGCAGCTAACCTCTGCCCACTCCAGGGTCGCTATGGAGACCCTGCTCCTGCCCACAAAGAAGCCCCTCCCTAATGGGGAGCTGACTTTTCACAAAGTGAGTAATTAATATGTGGAAGAAGCCATGGCGATGACCACTAGCTTAGCTGACTTTAAAGAGGATTAGGCAAATTGATGAAGGTGTCTATCAAAGGTGTCTACTATCCTCCAGGCTCAAAAGCGGTTTGCTATATTCTGTCTCTGTTACCAATGCCATAATTAACACTCATGCTTTCAAATCACAGCTTTTTGTCTTAGTGGCTTAGGGCGCTATATGTGCTATACACATAAACTAGTAAGACATTTAGGAATAGTATATTGACTCTAAAAATGCCCTATGATTACAGGGCTTGAATAAATGTTGGTGTATTTATATTAGCAGGAAAACATTTTAGAACAAATACTTTCCTATGGTGATTTTTTTGTATCTGTGCATCCTGAGAGCATTTGTGCAAGTTTTCAAAGGAAAAACAGGATTCAACTAATAAATAAGTGAAGTGACCTAAAACTAAGTCAGGTTAAAAATATCATCATCATTTCATTACAAGACTTCAAACCTAAAATTAGCTCATAATGCAACCTCAGGCCTAAGTCATCCTGAAGGGGCCAGAGGCCAGGCAGCCTGAGGCCTTATTGTACTCACAGCTCAGAACCTCACAGGACCAGCCCACTAGAAAGCATCACCATCCTATACCTTGGCCTCAGCTACCACTGACAGAGGCCAGGACAGAAGGCTACTGGTAATTCCCAAAGCGTTGCCTTGACAACAGCAGACTTCAAGCAGGCCAATATCCCACTAGGACAGGTCAGAGAAGCACCCATATTTTCCGTTCTTTATCTGCCATCAGGCATATATTGCAACAGGCAACTAATGTCTAACAGTACGACGACAAGTCCAAAACACACCAATGTGTGTGTGTGTGTAAAAAAATACATCATCTGCTACTTTAGGAAAACCATATTAGTCACATGATTCAGTAAAAAATGGCAAATAGTCATAACGTTTGCCATAGCATGGGGATGGCACTGAATCTTTTTATTGTTCAACTCCCTATGTAATCCCCTCTTTAAGGTCATGAGACTACCTCCTAGTCAGGCACAAGACGAGATACGCATCTGGAATGAAGAAACCAAACAGTTCTACTTTGCTGTCAGCTGAAACTCACAGGCTGGGATCCAAAGAGCTGTCTGAGATGCAGCCAAGAGCTGGGGCCTCCCTAGTGAGTTTTGTTCCTTTTCTCCTCTTTTTTTCACTTTGAATGACAGAACCGCTACCATATCTTAAGGGCTTTTAAGCACCTCTCGGTTTCAAAACCTTGCCGTGCAATTCAGGGAGCTGCTGTTTCAGAACTACTAACCCAAACAAATGCCTTGAGCATATGGAACTGATGTGGTTCTTTCGGTCCTGGCCAGTATGTGTGCATGCTGGTTTCCATTAAAAAGCCTCATTTTTTCTTCTTCGGAAACCTGCCTGAGAGAATGGCATGTGAGGCTGTAATTTGCCTGATCTTCCTTTAGCTATGAAACATTGCCTGACAATACACTGAGGTAGCTCTGGCACTGGTTATAATCCATGTTGGATAAATGAGGCATCCATGTTCAGAAGTGTCTGCTTCTGAACTCCAGATGCTGAGAACAACCAACAGGGGAAGGGTTCCACTTTCATGCCTTGTCAAGTGAGTTTTCCAAAAGCTCCCAGCTATTATTATATCACCAGTGGCTCTGTCACTGGCTCCGGCTCCACTTACGGCAGGATTCCCTGCTTCTGCCCTACCACCGGTTCTTACAATATACCAGATGGCCTCATTTCCCATTCATACACACTCATTTTTGCTACTAGACGCCACAGCAACCATCATGTGATCGTACAAAACCTGAGGTGAAAAAAAACACACCTTTAAATTGAGACATTACAGCTGGGTAGCACAGCTCCGGTTTGTGTGTGTCCCTCTCTTTTTAAGGAGTACCCAGTAATATGAAATAATTTTCCTACCTTCAACTTCGAGAGATGGTTTCTCAGATTGGTTTCTCAGAGGGAAAAGCAAACCTCCACCCAAAAGTGCATCATGATTAAACAGAGAATACGAAGCCTAACAAGAAGAGTAAGAATGAAAACAGATGAGCTATCTTGTTAAGGGGCTACCTGGTAAGGACCATTTTGCATGCCAGAGATGGGTCACCACATTTTATGCAGCACCAGACACCCCCTAAAGTTGCTCATTTCTTCTGGCCATTCCTTCCTGTTTACTTCCTCTTTGTTTTTCCTGGCTTTTAAAAACGCTCCCCTTCTAGCTTCAGAACTACTGAAAGGGGTAGTAACTTATTTGAGATAGCTTTTTTTCTAGTTGCATGGCTTGAGGAAATAGAAGTTATTTCCCTGCTCTCTGAGAACTAATTGGTGGACTCCTGTTCTGTCTGTATAACAGAGGGGTGGCCTGGGGGCTGAATGTGGCTCTCTAGGTCTCTCTATCAGGTCCTCAGAAATCTCTCCTCACCACAAACCCTCTTCCCAGGCTGCATCCCTCACTGGCTCTGCTCCATATCACAAATATTTTGTCTTTGAACCCTGATAATGCCTCTTCTTGCTTGACTGGATGGAGGATAGAGATGAGCAAGTGAGTGTGAGTAAAACTAAACCACTGTACACAGGTAAATTTTACATTTGTTCCACTCACATTTGCCTCTTACCTCACCAACCACCATAAAGTGGCCCTCAGAAAGTTGCCCAGATAGGAATCCAGCCTTCAGGCTTAAAAAAGGTTCCCTATCCCTGCACAGTCTGTAGCACACTAATGTCAGAAAGGATTTGCTCCTGAGTAGGTCTGCATAATCTCAGAGATTTTATTCTGAGGTAGCCATGGTGAAAAATGAAGCACTCCTAGATTTAACTCCTAGAGATCTCAGGAGGGAACTGTAAAATGAAGAAATCTAGAGCAGTTGGGGTGAGAGGTAGACAGTGAACCATTGATGACCCCAAAAAATCATCACCAAGAAGTAAAATAGGGGCAAATCATTGACTTACCAGGGTCATACACCACAAATTAAAAGAGAGCTGGAGTATATATGTTGTTGTTTTAGAGGCATCAGTGCCTTTCAGAGAGGACAGCACAGTAGATGCTTTCCTCATTGCAGATGACGTGTGATTCTTTCACGGGAGCAGCTATATTTCTGGCTGACCAATGTTATCCATTGATTTATGGTTATAAACAATTAAATGGGCCCTCTCACACTAAAATTAATTGACCTGTGTTGATAATATTTCTGTAGTTATTGTGAGGTACACAACAATGGTCTTACAACACACTTAATTTTTTAATGATGTTTAGGCTTGACTGTAACCAAGAGCAAGAGCAATTACCCTTCTACAATCTCTCTTCCCCTATAAAATAGGTATACTGAAATCTAAAACAGTGACCTTATTTAGTAATTAGTTATCCAGACCTTAGAGTTACTTTCATCTCTCTGTTAAGCCAACAAACAAACAAACTCTGAAATGCAGATGAGGACACTTACCTCTGTGTGAGTGTAATTGATGTGGAGGTCTTTCTCCTCCTTTCCGCTCTCTATAATGTTGAACAGCTAAGGGGTTTCTTCATTCCATCACCCTTCTCATTCAAGGCCCTCTTTTGAATATTTCTGAAGGACAAACAAAGGAATTGTGCTCAGATCACATTCCCTGCAACAATGGCAAAGCTTGCAAGTTTGGAGGCTCAGTGCCTTCCAAATTGTTTGGCGAAATGGCAGCCACACTTCCTCCTATTCTTTCCTGACTTGGTTTTCCTGCCTCCAAAGAGCTTTTTCCTCTTCTTGTACTATTAATAGGGCTTCCCTAGCACAACCTATAGCAGCAGCAAAGGCAGGCAGGAAATGCAGGACAAGCTGAGGAGAGACCTCCCCCAGGCTTGCCATAATATGAAATGAAACTTCCAAACAACTTATATTACACGCTTGTATTTTACACAACCAAAACAACATTCGTGGGTTTTGCATGGAGCTTCCAATTATCATCAAAAGTTATTTATATGCTGCTTTTCCAAGATACGCTCAAAGTGGGTGCCAATAAGAGCAAGAAAGAAATACAGTATAACAGCTTTAATTAAAATAAACCTATCAGTATATTCAATGTAGTATTTAAAATCCACACTAGCAAGCTAACAAAAAAAAAAATTAGGACTGCCCTACAGGTATGCAAAGCATTGTAGGCACATGCAACAGCAGTCTTTTGTCAATGGAGTTAGTCAGGGGTCTGTCTACTGAGGACAGGCCAGGTTGAAATAGACCAGGAAGCCAGCCAAGGCCAGCACTTGCAGGACTCACAACTAGATGGTCTCTAGGTCACCTAGACAACCATTAACACCAGCATAACCAGTTATGCAGCAGGGCTTACAGCCTTGCTCAGTTCTGCCCAATTGGTCCTATTCTTCTAGCCACAGAATCCGATATCTGATTCTGCACATGCAGAGATAGCTACTTTATATAGCACAGTGCCATTTGCCAAAAGCACTGCCAGGCACAGATCAGAGATGTGAATATGTAGTTCACTGCGAACTTCCACTTTTTGTGTTTCCATTTTAACATCTAAAGGGGAGAGAGAATGGGGGTCAGGCCCACTGCTTAGGTACCTGAAGCCTATACATCTCCTCCCACTGATGAATTCTGCTTTAGACAATTCAGCAGAATGCACAGTGTGGAACCATTGGTCCAAAGCCTTAAATACCAATGTGGATGAAACCCAAAAGGTTGTATACACAAAGTGTGAGAAGTCCGTTGCAATTAAGAACAAAAGAAGAGCCCTACTAGATCAAGTCAAAGGCCCATCTAGTCTAACATACTGCTCTAACAACCAGATTTCCTATAGAAAGCCCACAAGCAGGAACAGAGTGCAGTAGCGCTCTCCCCACTTGGAAGTTCCAGTGACTAGTATTCAAAGACGTATTGCCTACACTACAACATTGAAGGAGTGCATAGCCATCGTGGTTAATGGTCACTGCTAGCCTTATTCAATCAATGGCTACCACAAACCTGGCGACAGGAAGACCAATAATTGGATTGTATTAGCTAGGAGCTACCCACCTGGATGCACCTTCACGCTTCAGCCTCTGATCTGCAGGATTGCGTTCTCTTCTACTTCCTCTCTTGTCCAAACCTCTTCTCACCAGGACCCCTGCAAGCAAGTTTCTGAGGACATGTGGCTGGCTTATGCAAGCCACAGCTGCTGATTCCCCCCCCCCCTATGCAACTCTTAAAGGTGCAGGATCCATGGGCATAGCCAAGGGGAGGCAGGGCGGGGGAGCTGCCCCCCCCATCAATAAAATTCAATAAAAATACATTGCAAACTGAGGGTTATCATCCCCCCCTAACAAAAGGCCTGCCCCCCCCCCACAAAAATTCTGGCTACGCCCATGGCAGGATCCCTGTCTGCTTTTCCACCTGGCCTCCCTAAATTTAGCTCTGGGTGACTCCACTCCTGATAAGATAACCAGGAAAACTGGGTGGGTGGGTTATAGATAAGGGATTTCTCCCTGGCCTGAAGAATAAGAAAGGGAATGCGGTTGTTATAAGCATTTTAAGGAGATATATATATATATATATATATATATATATATATATATATATATATATATATATATATATATATATATATTAATAACTGTATGAACCACATTTCTGAGGCCCCACAGAAAAGATCTTGAACAAATTTCTCTGCAAGGTCAAAGTGAGAAACCTCCCCATTGTCTCTTTCCTCTCAAATCCTTTCTTAAGGGCACATTCAAGATATGAACAGGGTGTGAGCTTGTGACCTGTGACCTAGATTCAGGAATTAAAGGTAAAGGTGAAGGTACCCTGTTCCCTGACCATTAGGTCCAGTCACGGACGACTCTGGGGTTGCGGCGCTCATCTTGCTCTATAGGCCGAGGAAGCCTGCTTTTGTCCACAGACAGCTTCTGGGTCATGTGGCCAGCATGACTAAGCCACTTCTGGCGAACCAGAGCAGTGCATGGAAACACCGTTTACCTTCCTGCCGGAGCGGTACCTATTCATCTACTTGCACTTTGATGTGCTTTTGAACTGCTAGGTGGGCAGGAGCTGGGACCGAGCAACAGGAGCTCACACCGTTGCGGGGATTCGAACCGCCAACCTTCCAATTGGCAAGCCCTAGGCTCTGTGGTTTAGACCACAGTGCCACCCGCATCCCAGATTCAGGAATTAAGTAATTATAATAACAAAAGAGTGGCCAAAACCCAGATAATGCAATGAGGTAACTTACCAGACAGGCGATAAACAACACACTCAGATTTCTGTTGTAGACCACCTTTTCTGTGATGTATGTATGATGTTTCTGGGGGTGGTGTTGGACTCCGGGGCAGGCAATTTAAAATGTCTATATAAGGGCTTGCACGCATGGCTCTGGATCCTCCTCCTCTCTCCTGCGTGTGAGAGAGCACCCTGTTGCAACAGTTAATAAAGATCAGGCTTACTGGCTGCTTCGCTTCTCAATATTCTCTGGTTGGTCTCTGTTATTTTCTCCTACCAATAGAGAACCTACAAATGAACTCTATATGGGCTCTTGGGTACCCCATAAGGGAAAGGAGCAGGTTTTTTTTTACTTATATCACGGTAAAAGAAGAAAGAAAAAACTTGAAAAAAATTGTCCCATTAGGAAAAACAAAAATAAGACCTAACTACTGGACAATATACTTATTTAGGTCTAACCAAATGGCCACAAACAATTAAGCAAAATTCTTAACCCAGCAGATGTTAAGCATTAAATTAAAATGGCATGGAGCGGGGAAAGAAAGGCAAGTTAAAAAGCCAATGGGTATAGATTATGATAGCCTTAAAATAGGATGTGGGGGATGTTACGCAAACTTAATCAGGATAGATTGTGCAAAAAGATCTTAAGTTGTATCAAAGGCTATATATACAGGAACAGAGCAGCCAATTTGCTCTTCCTTGAAATTGTAAAAGCCAGAAATTATTTGAGTCTGTCTCTAGCACTGATCTCAGTGCAAAGGTTTCTTGCAAAGCAGAAAGAAGTAAAGAAAAATAGGATAGACATTTAAGTTTTGCAGTGTTAATGATGCCCATTATGTGCAGCTACTCATAATATTTGCATATGCTCATTTGTTTGTATGGATGCGTATTTAGAAATAATACCGGTATTTAAGAAATACCTCTTGCTACAATGGCAATGAGTGTGGCTACTCGTGACTTGTGTGTCTGTTCAGTCAGCTTTCCATGGCATGACGGTTGATATGCAACTTCAAGGCCCCCTTTCTCCCTTATTATGGTTATTTATCTTTAATCTGTTATTGGACCAGACCACCCTTCAAATAGAGGGCTGTCCTCTGTAAAACGAGGCACATGGCCAACCTACACTATAGCCCATTTTTGTGTAGTGAGATAGTAGTTGCCCCTTCTTCCTTCTAATAAAGGCTGGCTACATATTACGTCAATAGTGTGATTAGCAATCAGATTTGGGATTTTAAAAAAATCAAATGCCAGGTGCATTTGTCATCGGCAGCACTCATTTCAAGGAGGGGAGGTTTAAGAATTCCCTCCCCAGCTGCAATTTTGGTAAAAAATACCCACCTCACAACATGGCAATTAGCACTGGTTGGGTGTGTGTGTGAGAGAGAGTGAAATCCTTTTGGTACCAATGAGAGGTCCCCCCCCCCTAAGGCTGATGCTTGCATGGAGAGTTGCAATATTTTATTTCCTTTATTGATAACAAAGACACTGAGACACAAGAGCCAGATTGCTATACTCTTGGGGGGGGCCTCATATTTCTGATTACATTGTACACAGATCAACTGCAGAATAGTCTACACCAAAAAAAGAAGCAAAACTGTTAGCATTTACTTAACACAGCTTCTATTCTCCACCTAGCTATCTGCTTTGTTGTTGTTGTTCAGTCGTGTCCGACTCTTCGTGACCTATCTGCTTACCTCTTTCCAGTTACCTGCAAATGGTGTAACTGCTTTTTGATATTTAGTTTTCTTCTGTTGTTAAGTGTCCTTTGAGATAGTCAATAAAAATAAATTTAAAGTGAAAACATTAAATAAATGAATCTGCCCTCCTTTGAGGGGGCATTTACTTATCCAATCTGAGGAGGGTCCCTTGAGAAATCTGGGCCTGGAGTGAGGGAGTGTCAGAAGAGGGGAAATCCTTGACACAACTTCCATTCTGGTTTAGACTCATGTGGCTTTCAGAGCACCTCCACCCTCCCTTGTGCTTTAGTCAAACATATCTAACAAATGCTAAGGAATGCAGGGGGTGGGGAAGAGACTTTGCACAGGATATCAGCCAGTGATGCTGCCTGATGTCATCAGGAGGAAATCCTCTCAAACTGTGTGGCTATTTTAAAAACATTCCCGTCTGCAGCAAAACAAGCAATAGAACCCATTTACTCTCAGTGCTTTTCACCAGTGACTTAGGAGTTCTATATCAAAAAGGTGTTGGAAACACGGCCAGACACTTGCACAGAGCAAGTAACTGTCAGAGCCACACTTGATAATAGCATTTATATGGCTTATGGTTCAAGCCTAACCATGTCTACTCAGAAGTAAGCTGTACTGAATTCAGTGAGGCTTCCTCCCCTGGTAAGTGGGGTTAGAACTGCACCCTTACATGAACATAAGAGTCACAGCAGTGGTGGACTTTGGGCTCTCAAATTCAGTGGCACCCTGTGCAACACTACAATTCGGCGCCCCCTGTTTCTTGCTATTTGTTCCACAACATTGTTGTGGCAACCCCTGCAATGTGGTGCCCAGAGTGCCTGAACCGGTTGCGCTACCCTCTGGTCACAGTCAGCCAAGAGCTGTAGTCACGCATTAGCATTACTTGGATGTAGGGCTCACAACAACAACAACAACAACAACAACAACAACAACAACAACAACAACAACAACTTTATTGTACCCTGCCCATCTGACTGGTTGTCCCAGCCACCCTGGGCAGCTTCCAACAGAATATAAAAGAACAGAGCAAAATATCAGACATTGAAAGCTTCCCAATACAGGGCTGCCTTCACATGTCTATCGAAGGTCATATAATTGTTTATCTCTTATATTTGACGGAAAGGTGTTCCACAGGGCAGGTGCTACTACTAAGAAGGTCCTCTGCCTGTAACCTCACTTCTCACCAGAAGGCCTTTGGAGCTGGACCTGAATGTCCAGGCTGAACAATGAGGATGAAGTTACAGGTAGGTAGCTGTGTTGGTCTGCCATAGTCAAAACAAAATAAAAAAATATTCCTTCCAGTAGCACCTTAGAGACCAACTAAGTTTGTTCTTTGTATGAGCTTTTGTGTGCATGCACACTTCTTGAGGATGAAGACGCTCCTTCAGGTGCCCATGCGTTCTTGACCTCACCCTTCAACACCATGGCCCTGGGCTAGCCCTGCCTCTGATAAGGACACCTGAAAAGGACACCACCCTACAGGTGTGGTATGAAAGGTCTCCCCATGATTGGGTTGCACACAACTATGTGTCCCGATGTTGTGCAGCCCCTATATGCAAACAGCTGCTCCCATGTACAGGTTGCTTATCAGATATGTCTATGTTCAGTGCTTGCCTGGAGATATGATGCCAGCCCCTACTCTGCTTCATGTGCTCCTGCTCCTGCTCCTGCTCTGTTTGAACGTGAATTGCAGAGGTTTCTTGCACATGATCTACTGAACACAGATGCCTCTACATATGTACAAGTGTTTATGTACAGCTCAGCTATTGTATGCACAGGTACAAAAACTGAACACTTGTTCAACGGTACATGTGAATAACAGTGTACAGCACAGCTATTTGTGCACGAAGATACACATATCATACACTCATTGAATGGAATGTGTAAATGTCTCTCAGTAGTGTGGAAGTTGGGCTGTTGTTCCCGCCTCCCTACCTTTCATCCATAATGACTGGCCCACATATGAGTCACCTCTGGGTGATGGCATGAGCAAGGGCTGTGATGACAGCTTTTGGTGAGTCACACATGAGCTAGGGATCATAGGTTAAGAACCTGATTAAACTGCATAAAGAAGAAGTGTGATTAGGACCTGCTGAATAAGATTTTTTAGTTTACAAAAATACATGCATTGTCTCTTTTTTTTCAAGTTGTGTTCTCACTCACTCTTTCTGTCTTTTCTTCCCCCTCCTCCTCCTTCTTCACCCCAGTCTCTTCTCCATGGCTTCTGCCCAGAGTTATAGCAGCCTAGGCTCAGATTGGGGTAGGCACCATTGCTCAGTATAGCCCAAGAGAATTATGCTATTTCCTTCTGCATGATGGAGACTGGAGCAACAAAAGCTGAACAGGCTGCTGAACAGACTTTTGGGCTGGGATATAGTTTAGGGGGGTTTTTGTTGTGGGGGTTGCTGCTGCTATTGACTTTCCTTTCTTTCTTTTCTATCTTTCTTTTAAATCTTATGATTTATGTGGAAATACTTCAGTTTGCTTGCATACTTTTTGATGTTTTATTTATTGTTTGGCTACTTTTGTTATGCTTGTAATTACATAAATTTTTAATATGCTATAAGCAGCCTTGAACATGGTTTTAACTTTGGGAAAGGAGGCATGCAAATACAGTAAAATCATTGATTGATTGGATTGAATAACAATACATGCTCCGTTCTGAACACGTCCATCTGTGTAGATGGCAGTTACACCATTAAAACTAGAGCTGTCTCATTGATTACAAACAAGTTGCACATGCAGCTCCCTGAACTATGACTTAGTTCATACCTACACAGCTTGTATTATACAAAGGTTGCCAACCTTTGGGTTCCATTTGCAAGCCGGAGAAACCATAATGTGTGCCACCCTGACCCTCCCGCCAAAATGAATATTTCTTAGCAGAGGCATTTCAGACAATGAACTGCAAATAATCCGGTGGTAAAAAAACAAAACAAAACAAAAACCAATGGACATTTTATTGAAGTTAGTGCATTATTGACGGCATCAGTCTGTGTTTCCTTAATTGCATTACTGCAATTCCCTTCCCAAATTCTCATCCTGAATCTGTGTTTGCATTATTTTTGGTAACATTTACAGGCGGTGTGGAGAATGGCTTGACTGCCAAGAAAAAGCATACATAATAATTTCAAGCCCTTCTGGGTCAGGAACCTGCAGCTGCAGTGATCACCGAGCAGCAACTAATGTGTGATATAAAAAGAAACAGGAAAGTCACGGCAGGCCAAGTTCACTTGGGAAGGCAGAACACACTGAGAGCGCCTGGAGTGTGCATGCAGAATATCAAAATTGTAAGTGCAATTTTGCCGGCTCTAATCACTCCTCTTGGAGACACTTTCTATTTTTTCAATAGGTTTTTTTTTTTGGCCATGTGAAGCAAGTGAGTACAAAGCGAAGTGGGATTTTAGGTGATAAACTCTTTTTTAAACACTTCCCTGAAGGAATCTGATGCTCTTTTGTAAATCTACAAGTGATAAGGAAGGATGGCAAAGATTTACAGCAATCTGGATTTAGAGGGAAGTGTTGCAACAAAGCTTGCTCAAAGGGAAAAGGGAGGCTCCCTCTATGTCTCTCCAGGTAAAAGCAGAGCTTCCCTTCTCATGTGCAGGCTACCATTCTTATAGCAGAAGCTGGATTTTAGGGGTACTTTGTAACACAGTCTTTGGGCCAAAGCAGTCTAGACACCCATGCTCTAAAAAGCTTGATCAGCCTAGGAGATGACAAAATAATCTTAATAATACATAACGGCCCAGATATCTCTTTATGAGAGCTAATTCTTAGAATATGGTTTATTCATACAGAGATCTGTTCAGAGCGAAAAAGCCAGCCAAATTTGGAGACTGTGGTGGAATCTAGACGCACATAAAAAACACTGCGAAAATGCTTTATAAAAAAAAGTTTTAAAAAATATATTGAATTTGCCATAAGCTCACAATCACTATCTAGTTTCACATTTGTACAGTGCACTTAAAACACACTTAAAATTTTATTTACAGATAGGTAGCCGGGTTGGTCTGCCATAGTCAAAACAAAATAAAAAATAAAAAAATTCCTTCCAGTAGCACCTTAGAGACCAACTAAGTTTGTTCTTGGTATGAGCATGCGCATGAAAGCTCATACCAAGAACAAACTTGTTGTTGTTGTTGTTGTTGTTCAGTCGTTCAGTCATGTCCGACTCTTCGTGACCCGGACACGACTGAACGACTGAACAACAACAAGTTGTGTTGGTCTCTAAGGTGCTACTGGAAGGAATTTTTTTATTTTGTTTTAAAATTTTATATTTGCAGCTGTATAGTTGAGTCGTGTGTGTGTATGTTTAGGAGAGTATGTAAAGTAACAAAAGCAGCCGTATTGGTGTGACACAAGCAGAGCTGTGATAAATTTTGAAGTGCACCACAACAACTAATTGGAGAATCCACCACCAAATCTGTCAGGAGAATCACCCAGGCAACTGTAGCAATCCGGACTCTTTCCTCCCCATCCCCTGACATACAACCCACAGAGCAGCAGCAAATGCAACATTTATTAGGATTAGATGACTGCCATGGAACAGTGAACTAATAAATTACTTATAAACAGTAAACTGATGAATAAATGCTCATTTTGCAATAAGGAATGGTGTGGTACTGCAGTGACTGCAAACCTATGGATTCCACTTACGCCTGGGAGAAAGCTCCACTGAATTGACTGAGCATCTCTCAATGTTCGGCTTCACTGGATGTTAAGGAGTTCTAGTGTTATGAGGGAGAAAAACTTTTATCTGTTGGCTTTCTCCACACCATGCATAATTTTATAAACTTTATAAACTATAATGTTACCTCCTTCCCCTTGATCATTTTAGTTGCCATTTTCTGAACCTTTGCTAACTCTACAATATCTTCTTTGAGATGAGGCAACCAGAACTTATACACAGTAATCCAAATGTAGCCTCAGCATAGATTTGCATAAGAGCATTCAGATACTGGCAGTTTTATTTTAAATTCCTCTCCTCATGATTCCTAGCATGGATTTTTCACAGCTGCCACACACTGGGTTGCAATGTTCATCAAGCTGTTTACTACGATTCCAAGATCTTGTTCCCAGTCTGTCACCGCCAGTTCTGACTCCACCTGGAGATGTCTTGTTCCATACTCTGGGGAAATCTGGCTTCCTGTTGCCAAATTGACACATCTGGGATCATTACAGATATTTTCTTTTCAGCAATTTGGTCAATCACAAGTTGGGTCCTAGCTACATGGCACAATTCTTGCCTATACGTAATTCCAGTTCCCATTGGCAATAGGAGCCTCCAATCAATACTTGCTCATTTCAAGGTCTGAGCTGAGGGAAGGTTCATAAAGGAGTAGGCGCATTTGCAGATGTACTGCTGCCAGCTCTAATATATTTTTCATGCTTGACTTGGCAAGGAGTCAGGAAACCATGTTCTGCACTTCCTGGAGAGAGAGAGTGCCTGCATCATTTAATGCTATCTAATTGATAGCACCTATTATTACCCTAAAATTGTGTATGGTATAAATGCAAGTCATGTAGTGACACCTAAAGGCAATGTATGAAAGTGCACTGAACCAACGTCTAGTATTTTGCTGACCCCTGACTTGGCCCTTCAGATGTTTCTGAACTACAACTCCCACCATCTCTGGCCATTGTCCACACTTGTTGGAGCTGATAGGAATTGCAGTTCAGAGACATCTGGAGGGGCAAAGTTTCCGCACGCTGGATTTACTGCAAGAATGCTGAAGAGGTCTAATTTCAGACTTTAATTTGCTGTACATTTTATCAGTTACAGGTGGGTAGCCGTGTTGGTCTGCCATAGTCGAAACAAAATAGAAATTTCTTTCCAGTAGCACCTTAGAGACCAACTGAGTTTGTTCTTGGTATGAGCTTTCGTGTGCATGCACACTTCTTCAGATACATTTTATGTTTGGGGCATGAGTGACGTTGCACAAACTGCTCTCACTTATAACATTGCTGCAAAACATATGAAAACACTAATATTTTGGGATAATTTTAATTAAGAACAGGGATTTACAGTTTGTAAAACGTATATTGGGTACAAGAGACACTGTCTTTACTGCTACCAAGATCGACCCATCCATGACGCAAGCTGAGGTAGCTGCCCCAGGCAACAGATGCCTCAGGGGTAGCAGATTGTGATGTAGATCTTTATTCAGGGCTAGCCCACCCATGAGGTGAGATGACTTCCTGAGGAGAAAGGGTTCACTGGGGGCAGCAGATCCCAATAACAGTATTTCCTTTCCCCCTTGTTCCTGATGTAGATCTTCCTTCATCCCTTCTTCCCTGGCAGGAAGGGAGGCGCCATTTTGGAGTCCACCTTGTGGACCTTTCCATTTACCCCTTTCGCTAGTCTTCTCTGTGCTATAGTTTTGGTTGGAAGCGCCTTAAGCAGGGGCCTGCTCTGTACTGTAAAGCATCATATATTTTTAGATAGTTAACAAAAGTTGATATTTAAACTATCCTGACTAGCACAGGAGCTAATGCAAGTCAATGGGCATTTCACACCTCCGTTTATAGGGCTGGGGCAGGCTGATGGGCAAACTCAAAGACAACAGGACTGTAATGGTTGCACTTTCTGAAGTCCTTTTCACAACACTAAAACAGCTAGACCTGGAAAATTAATCAACCCAGTTCTACGTGCTGTCTCAGGGCTGTGTTTTTCACATTATATCTTCCTTCCAGCTGGCTAGTGCTGAGGCTCTCTCTGTGCCTACCCCCCATGAAAAACTGGAGCCACGAATGGGGAGAAAGTTCTGGATCCTCTGGCCTTCATTATATAACAATCAGTACAAAGAAAGGGCTTGCAGAGGGATGGCAAAAACGTTCTCCAACAGCTTGACTTCACACCCCGAAAGCACACACCTGAGAGTGTCTCCTGAGACAGACAGAAAGAAACAAATACAACTTTGTAGAATTCCATTATAGCTAACCCTCTCCAATACTTTAAATTGGTCTTTGAAAATGAAATGAAATGAAATGAAGGACCAGATACATTTTTAACAAACTGTTTTGAACCTATGTTTTTTATAGTTTTCTCCCCCAACTTGCTGACTTTTAAAAACAGTTCCTTCTTTTATATTGGTGGAGGATTTTCAACCCATGTTCAAGGTGCTTGTGAAATCCAGACATATCTTGAGAGGTTGATGCAGCCATTTCCGCTTCTTGAGTCCCTCAACTGCCCATGTGGAAATAATGGCTCTCTGCTCCTCTGATTTAGTGGGCAGAAGGATAAAATGAAATTTTACACAAAACTGTCCTTCTGACATTGATGAGGTTTGCAGTGGTCTGCAAAATGGCATGCTTTCCTTATAGAGAATGAACCAGATATATTTATGAAAATATCTAAATAGATCTACATGGTAGCAACAATTGCCATGGTCAGGGAAATGTCATGGGCCAAAAATTAAAAAATGCTGTCAAGAACCAATAGCTCAGGTATTTTCATTATAAAGCACTGGGTTATTAGCTGTAATAAAATAATCACAAAGCAGTAACAGAAAACCTTAGAGCAAATACATACTACCAATTTTTCTAAAAAATTGTAGATTTTATTGAGTTTTAATATACAGCTTTAATATGTTAGGGTAACCAATACAAGATCTGTGTTTAATTTACACATTACAATACAAACAGGAGCTTAGATCTTTTGTTACAGAGTACAAAAGATATTCAATGGTCGTCCTCTAGCAGCTTTGAAACTTGGCAAGGCAGGTTCTAAGGCATGTTAAGTGCAGTAAAAGGCCACATGGAATACAAAATGAATACAATGGATTTATCTCCATGAAGTGTACATTATTTTTTAAAAAAACAGTGTCTGCTCCACAGGGCAGACATTTATAGTAATTTTAAAAAAGTCACTGGCCAATGTTCCAGACAAAGACGAGCATTATTTTGTGTATAACCATTAGAAAATTGTTTATATTGCAATACTGGATCAAAAGGGGAAAGCTTCCAAAGGAACAGTAGGCAAAGAACTGCTAAATAAAAAAGGACTATAAAATTATTTCACAACTAGTTAAATGCCAAATAAACCAAGCAATAGTAAAAAACAACAACAACACAATACCACCCTTCTGTTCAAAATAACAGCATATTTTGCTTTTTCCTGTGAATTTTATTTATGAACACACTATATACTTAATTGCTTCTTCCATACAGGGAAATGTGTCCATTTGGTCTGTTGCTTTAGTGATGATGATGGATATTGAACCATCACCTTTCACTTTTAAGAAGACATGTTTTATTGCTTGTTTTCCACACACAGCCAACATCTGGATGAGGAGCATCCTTAACTCAAGTTAAATATGCTTCTTTTCTTTTCTTTTTACAGTGCAGAGTATATGGGCTTAAAGTTACACGGCAGCTGCTTCTTCTCTTACTCCAGTTCACTTTCTGTGTCCGAGTTCAGGGGTGTGCAGTAATTGGCCTGGTCTGATGGGACATAGCCTGGGAGACACAAACACTTGTACGATCCTTCTGTGTTAATGCACTTGGCATTCTTGCAGAGAGACATCCTATTGTTCAGTTCGTTGCATTCATTCACATCTAGAAGAAAAAGCAAACAAGGTCAGAAATAGTGTGGTATTAGATGCTGTCAAAGACTGAGGGAAGCGTAGTCCACCAGCCCTGCATTCAAGTCTGCGATTAACAAGAGAACTTTCAAGTGTCCAGTCTGCGGTTTTCTATTTTGTGCAAAGAAAAGCAAGAAAAGGGCCATTCCGTGAAAAATGAGCCTGATAAGAATGCTAGATGAGCACTGGACTTTGGTGAGGAAGATTCCAAACATGCAGTCTAACCATTTTTTAAAAGCTAAAGACAAAATAAGTTTATTTTATGGACCTTCTTTTCAAAAGTCCACCCACGTAGTCTTCACAGAAGTGTTCAAGTTAAAAGTTTTCTGATTATTGTCCCACCCGTGACAGCATTTTTTCCTTAATTTTGTATCGTTAAATTTCTTAAACTTAATTCCTGATTGCATAGTTGTAACCAATAAACATTGATTTAAACAGATATGCTGAGTTTATCATTGATTCACCTCCCAACTCACAGAGTTTTTCCATAAATCAAACTTATCTCAAGCTCCATGTCCTTTTTTTGTCCCACCCGTGACAACACTTTTAACATTTAATAAAATTGTCAAAAATATCCGTAAAAATAATAATAAATTAGTAAAATGTTCAGTATCTTATTAAGAACATAGTTTAAATTTTGGTTGTTAATTTTTATGTATATTTACATTGTTACACATGTGCGAATACCAAAAAACATGGTCAAAGTGTCCCACCCGTGACAATGGAATGGCCCAAAATGTTTATGTGCACGACATCATCTTTCCATCAATGCAAGGTACAGTGGTACCTCGGGTTACATACGCTTCAGGTTACAGACGCTTCAGGTTACATACTCCACTAACCCAGAAATAACGCTTCAGGTTAAGAACTTTGCTTCAGGATAAGAACAGAAATGGTGCTCTGGTGGTGCAGCGGCAGCGGGAGGCCCCATTAGCTAAAGTGGTGCTTCAGGTTAAGAACAGTTTCAGGTTAAGAAGGGCCCTCCGGAACAAATTAAGTACGTAACCAGAAGTACCACTGCAATGGTGTTCAAATAGAGGACAAATGTAAAAAGGTAAAGGTAAAGGACCCCTGACAGTTAAGTCCAGTTGCAAATGACTCTAGGGTTGCGGCGCTCATCTCGCTTTACTGGCCAAGGGAGCCGACGTTTGTCCGCAGACAGTTTTTCCGGGTCATGTGGCCAGCATGACTAAGCTGCTTCTGGCGAAACCAGAGCAGCGCACGGAAACGCCTTTTACCTTCCCGCCGGAGCAGTACCTATTTATCTCCTTGCACTGCATGCTAGGTTGGCAGGAGCTGGGACCGAGCAATGGGAGCTCATCCCGTCGTGGGGATTTGAACCACCGATCGGCAAGCCCACGCTCAGTGGTTTAGACCACAGCGCCACCCACGTCCTACATGTCATGTCATGTAAGTTGAACATAATTAAAATGACCCTAATTTGTCCACAAACAGCCTAAAGTTACAGCATGTGTACATACATATGCAGCAGCACTTGTGGCAGGTAAATTTTACTGATTAGACAGTGAACAGGGTTATTCCTAATAAAGGGGCCTGGCTGGCCACTGTTTTATGCATGCCTGCTTAGACACTACTTGTTTTACTCCTAGGAGTGTAGGAAGAGGCAGGTACCTTCTTTCCAGTAAATTCTTACAGTCACCAAGGGAAGTCAACTACGTGGGCTGCACACTCTGCACTGACTGTTTCGCCTCTTCTGCTAGTCATGTGAACCATGCAGGAATTTAGTGCAGGCTGCCCCTGCATTTAGAGCGCAATCCACCAAGAAGCTCTTGAGTGCAAGTCCCATTGCAACGCAAGAGGAGCTGCACCATTGCTCGTCTCTTGCACAGCTCCCACTCATTTCCATGGGGCACATGCAGGAGAACTTCCCAGCGGAATGTGCCGCTGAACCGTAGGATTCAGAAACCCTTAAACACGAAAACACATCTGATCATCAAAATCAGAGATGCCGGCTTAGCCTCTACATTTGGAGGACTCTGCAAGTTGCCTGTACGTGACATCCACTTACCAACACATGTCATTTTGGCCATGTCCAAATGGTAACCATCAAAACAGTCACAGGTATATCCTTCCTGCACCCTCACGCAGCGTCCATTTTCACATCCATTCAGAATGCCACATTCTTCTGCCTGTAACTCCTCAAAGCTGTTCCGGAAACCTGGGCAGCAAAAACATAGGAAATGATTGCATTCAACAGCTGTAGAGTCTTAATGCACCAACCTGCATATGCGTTTTCTATTGTGTTACCACCCTTAATAAAGCCTTTCTCAGCCTACAATGAGTGCTTGAAAAGCTTCGAGAGCAAAGTCACAGGCTGTGATGTTATGCTCAGGGCATACAGAGATAAACTAGTCCAAATGTTTGAAGTGCCAATCAGTTAATAAGATGCTGTTGTAAACCCTACTCATATTAAGTAAAACAGAAACATCGTCACCCTACCCCACCTATCTCTCCATCCCACCCACCTCTCTACCCCTTTTCTTCCTAATGTCTCAACAACAAAAACTGAATTGTAAAAATGTTATATGGAAAAATATGAGAGAGACACTGCACTACCTTTGTAAATCAAGAAAATCTTTAATAAATAAATAAATAAGATGCTGTTGTTGCTGTTTTGCAGAAGACATGACTGCATTCATTAGGAGCTCCATGGAGCTCATAGGAGAAAAGTAAATAAATAATTTAAATTTAAAGATAGGGACACACTTCAAGGTCAAGGTCAAGGTCAATTTCAGTTTCAATGCACCACAAGAGAAACAGGGGTTTTGCAGCACCATATTTTCTTTGTAAAATGTAGGTACAACCTAAACATAATTTACAAAAGGATAGACATTTCCCAGAAGCAATAACTGAACAGTACTGCAGATGGCAGTCAAGCACAAAGAACGTCTGAGGAATTTGCAGTCCACAAAGTGGTAATTTTTGAGAAGTCTTTTCTTTTCCAAAATGTGGTCTAAGCAGCTGTGGACCCAATCTTATTAAACAACCACAGATATTTTTTGGGCAATAAACCCGAACTAATAAGAGAGATACAGCAGTTTGAAAAAGTAAACAAAACCCACTCTAGAAATATACAACAGATTAGTGAAGTAAATATAAGGCTGTTTTCAATCTGCTGTACTAAACGATTAATAATATATCTGAGAATGCACCTTTCCTTTTAAGTATACATGAATATGACTGAAGGTGTTTTCATCTAAACAAACTACAGCAAACTTTCATGGAAAGTGTCATGTCCTATTCTACCCCTAGCAAGCCTGCACTTCTGTGCAAAGCATCTCAGCAAGTGCCAATTGCCATGTGGTGAGTTTTCCACATCTACACCCACATGCCTATGTGCTGTAGTCTCACAGGATACAGCCCACAGGATTCCTTTGGGTATGGTGAACAGAATGGTGGACTCACGCTGCTAGAAAAAAGAAGGCCAAAGTTCTTTGGGATACATGGAAATAGTCATGCCCTCAAGATACATTCCTCAGTTGACGCTAGTCTAAGAGAAAAAGGTTCTGTTATATTCTAAGCAGCTGCAAGCCTAAACTGAGATTAACTGCAGGCAAAACGCAAGAATCTTTTATGTGAAAACTGCAGCCCATCTTTATTTTAGGAACTACCACTGGGTAAAGCTAATCCAGTCCTGCTGAAGGACTCTCTCTCTGAGGTCCTCCCTCTCTCAACTGTGACGAGGCCATTAGCTCGACTAGTTCCACAGGGCTCCTCCTGCCCCAGAACAGCTTCCATCCCAGCTGGTCATCATGAGAACTTTCAGAAATGGTGCCTTGGATGAAACAATTACTTTAATTGTTTGCATGTATGCTGCTCTGAGAGTTGGGTTTTTTTGTTGTTGAATGGAAAAGTAAAAAATGCTATAAATAAATAAATGTAAAAAAATAAAAATAAAATGCATGCCGAAGTCCTCTCCTTTCAAACAAAGAGCTTATTGTTTAACTGAAGAAAGACCCATTCATATTCATTTGTGCCTTGGATGTATGAAGTTGCCCTCTTCAGAGTGAGCCATGGGTCTATCTAGCTCACGGCTACCCACTCCAACTGGGAGTGGTCTTCTGGGGTCCCTCAAGTAAAGGTCTGTTTCCTCATCCCTATTACTGATTAGAAAAACAGAGATGGCAGTGGTTGAATCTGGAACTTGTGTTGAAACACTGATCTATGCCACCCAGAGGTTAACACACTGAGATGAACTCACAATCCAAATGGAAACCTTAAAGGAAAGCATTACAACTTAAACAGCAACCTAATACCAGCAGGTAATGGGGGGTTTTTTTGCCCAACATTTCCCCTTTTGCCCCTGTGTCTATGCCATCATTTCTTCCCATGGTTTCCAGTACACACTGTTTTTTGATTTTTTAAACAATGTTACCATTTAGCTATAGTTCAGCTCAGAGAGCTGCTCTGTTTAATTAAAGTCATACGAAATGGAAATGGCTGGACCTTACACAACTTTGCATAAGTCAACTGAGTTTGTTCAGCATTCAGCAGAGATGAAATCATTAGGCTGGCCTCTGCTGAAGGGAATGAAATATATGAAACACTTTGCTACTTTCTTGCCTTGCTGAGATTTATTTATTTTTCTTTTGTTTCCCTTTTTGATATACGATATACAGTATTTTAACCAAACACTATCAGGAAAGAGACCAAATGAAACAGGGAAGTGATAAGCACAACGCAGCTGGAATAGCCACTTTATTAATCACTGCTTAATTCACACATGATACTGAACATTTGCAGTGTGCACATACAGGAACTGCATCACGGAAGGCCTACGTCGACAGACTCCTGAATATCAAGCAGGAACCATGCCATGTGCTATCTACCCAGGGGAAGATAAAGAATAAGGAACCTCGAGCCCAAATGTATTTTACTGCATCTGCTAGTCTGCTACCCCTGCTCGCGTCACTCTGCTTTGCTTGCCAACCCCCACTGCCCCCGACTCTGCCAGCTTAAAAAGGTAAAGGTAAAGGACCCCTGACAGTTAAGTCCAGTTGCGAACGACTCTGGGGTTGCAGCGCTCATCTCGCTTTACAGGCCGAGGGAGCCGACGTTTGTCCACAGAAAGTTTTTCCGAGTCATGTGGCCAGCATGACTAAGCTGCTTCTGCTGCAATGGAACACCAAAACCAGAGCAGCACAAGGAAACACCGTTTACCTTCCCACTGGAGCGGTACCTATTTATCTACTTGCACTCTAATGTGCTTTCGAATTGCTAGGTTGACAGGAGCTGGGACCGAACAATGGGAGCTCACCCTGTTGTGGGGATTCGAACTGCCGACCTTCCGATCGGCAAGCCCAAGAGGCTCAGTGGTTTACACCACAGCGCCACCCGCGTTACAGCTTGCTAATTCCTTTCCCCTCCCCTTACACCAGGGTGGGGAACCTTTGTTGGCTGGAGGAGCAGGTGTTGACAGCTGTGTGGGGCTCTCTTGTCAAACACCTGATTTCATTGTGATGTCATGTGATGCTTCCCTTCAAAGCCCTGATTGTCAGAACTTCAAAGTGAAGCACGGGGCTTTCAAAGAGCCCTTTGTAAATATCCTCATGCAGGGATGTTTACAAAGGGCTTTTGGGGCACCCTGCCCACCTTTCTCCTTCAAACCACAGAGATTTAAAGGAGAGGGCTCCATCCTCTATGCTTCTCATTCAAAACTACACAGAAGTTTATTATCATTATCATTACCATTACCATTACCATTGTATTTATTTACTAAATAAGCAGGAGGAACCCAAGCTACTCATTTTTAGTTTTGGGGAGCAAAGGTTGCTTACGGTCTTCCACAAAGTATGGATCAGTTTCCGGAGTATACTGTCCCTCCTCAAAGTCAGTCAATGCATCTTGCCCGTACGGCCTCCGAGATCCTGGCACTGGAATGTTGCACAACTGGGCATAATCGTCTGGAAGTGAACAAAGCAGAACAGGAGTTACAATGGAATGCATTCCTGATGAAGATATCCCATGCTTCTTTCTCTTGCTAGTGTATAACACTTAATTGGAAAAGCCCACATATTGCTTTCTTTCCTGGAAGATTAAGATTGCTTAAATGTAATGCAGCCATGACTCAACTTTAGCAATCATGAGCAGTGTCATTGTTCAGTACAGTAGTTCCAAGGCCAAGAAAGGGCATTCTGATCACCTCATCTGAACTTTGCTTAATTCTGGCCAGCTTGTTCTGTTTCATAAACTAGGGATTGGAGGCCCATGAAAGGCGAAAGCCAGATTGCTGGCAAAGGGTTGCTATCTTTGTTACTAGATCAAGAATTTCAAAATGAGAGGGGCCAAGCCAGGGTGGTACAAAACGTGACTTAAAGCTTCACTGCAGCCTAATAGGATTTTCTACCAAGCAAATGGTGGATCACAAGCTTAACATGAGTCAACAGTGTAATGCAGCAGCAAAAAAAGCTAATGCTATTCTAGGCTGCATCAACAGAAGTATAGTATCCAGATCAAGGGAAGTAATAGTACCACACTATTCTGCCTTGGTCAGACCACACTTGGAATACTGTGTCCAATTCTGAGCACCACAATTTAAGAAGGATAAGCTGGAGGAGGAGGGCGATCAGGATGATCAAGGTTCTGGAAACTACTTGTCAGGTAGTCTTTCTAATTAAAAATAAAAGCAGGTACACTGGTGGTCTTGGGATCCTTAGTAGCTCCTCACACATGATGAGGCTGCTGTCCTTGTGCGGCTCCCTTTAAGTCACAGAATTAGGCAATAAGAAGTGAAGCACAAGTAATATACATTGCTGGTGCAGTTCTGAGAACGGCCCTGCATTTTTCATGGAAGGAGCTAGTGTATTGCAGTCAGCAAGACACTAAGCTGTGAGCCACCAAATTCATTCTTCAAATCTTCTTTCTGTTATGCATTTAATAGGGGGGGTGGCCTTAGGAAAGCCACACAGTGTCCAATACTGGGGCTCTAAAACTGACTTAAGAATTGTTGGAATGGTTGCTACACTAATATGTGGCATGCTTTGAACACTTGGACATGCTGGATAAATGCTAGCAATTTTAGCAATTATAAATGCTATAAATGCTAGCAATTATAGTCCAAATGTTGCTTTGCACTGGAAGAGGAACCTTTATGCCTAACCAAAGTTCAGAGAGACATTGTTTTATGCCTCCTACTTCTGCTGTCTCCCACAATGAACATATTAACAACAATATAGAAATACATTAGATTTGATTGGAACACATGAAATGCCAAACCATGGTTTGTTGTTATGGGAATAAACCCAGGGTTTGCATGTTCCCTCTTGCACTTAATTTGTGTTTATGTGTGTTTGCTGGTTTGTAGCAAACCATAGTGTGCTATTACATCTGGACCAGGAACACTGATTTGCAATCCTGGTTAGCAGGGCACATGGAAAACAGTTTGCTGGTTCAAATGTCATGGCAAGTTATGGTTTCCCACTAACCAGGAAGAAACTAATGAAGTAGGAAGTGTAGGATGTGGAACAAGGGGGTGATGGAGGAGTGCACAAACACTGAGTTTGTTCCTGCAACACCAAAACCTGGTTTGACAATATGTGCTAACTATGTGGGTTAGTACTTAAGGTATCTTGAAGAGTTTTTCCTATACATTATTTTATACTAGTTATGCATGCATGTTCACTTAGCCAACACTATATTAATAAACCAAACATATATATATATATTTTGCATGGAATACTTTTACCAAGAGAATTACATATATAAAAAATAACTGTTGAGTGCAAGAACAGCCAGTGAAAGAGGAAAGCTGGAAGGAAAGTATATGCATGAAAGCCAAGTACAAATGATTTCATAATTTCTGGTTCTAAAGGAGACAAGTACACTGGTACTTTCCTATGATGAATCGATGTTCCTTGAAATGTGCATGATTTTCAGTGAAACAAGAGTTTTCCCTCCGCATCATTTTCTGTTTGCACAACTGGTCTGCATCTTTTTCAGGGGCTAGTCAAATTATGATTGATTTTGCTGTTGTTGCTGTTTTCTTACTGACCGAAAGAACATGCGATCCGGTGATGTAAGCAATGGATAATCCCAATAAAATTAATGGAATATAAACACTTCAACGCTGATTGAAGTGGGAATAACAGTTTCCTTCTTTTGCTGCTTTCCCTCCCTCAAGCAGCAGTCTGGAACATCTGACCTGCCTGCCTTTGCCCATTTCATAAAGAATTCAAATTCAGACCTCCACAGTTGGAGGCTGTATGCTTCTGAAGACCAGCTGCTAGGAGCTACAGGAGGGGAAGATGCTGTTGTGCTCAGGCCTTGCTTGCAAGCTTCTCATAGGCATATGGTTGGCTACTGTAGTAACAGGATGCTGGACCAGAGATCCAGCAGGAGTTCTTTTGTTGCCTTTCGTTAGTCCTGCACCTGAAATTCCAATCTAAATTCTATGCTGCTTAAAATGCGTTCTCTACTTTTCACCGTAAAGAATAGTCAATAGTCTAAAAGGTAATATTTAGCATTACTTGTGAAAACACCCTTTTGGTTCAGTTAAAATGACACCGGGGGGGGGGGGGGACGACGGACAGACCATACTGAACTAGGTAGGTAATAGTTTTACAGTAAACAAGCATAGGATTGGAATATAACATTTTTCTTTTCCCAGATTTAAGATGATGTCTAGGTGTTACCTGATATTTTAAGGTAACCCCTTATTTTTAAAGGCTTGCTTCTTATTCCAGCTCCATAATATACACAATTTATTTTGGGGGACACAAGTTTATGTTACTAACTTCTTACCTTTTAACCTGTCGACCTTAGAGTGACTCCACAGAATGTATTTCCCCCTACCAATAATCGTATATATCTTTGTTGTTTAGAGCTCACAACCTTCCTACAAGCCTATGGTGAAGAAGTTCTGTACTATGCAAACATTAACAGTTTGTACCAGGGGAAACATGATTCTTCCCTCGTTTATGCTTCTGTGATAGTGGCATGGAATATGTCTGCCCTGGCTAATGAACGGTGACAAGTAGCTATAGAGGCTGTGAGAGAAACATCAGGGAAAATTTGATTCTGTTTGTATTGAAAGGTGAACCTACATAATTCGCACTTGCTGAGACAATATGGAAATTGAAATGCAGACATCCTTCGAAATCCTCACCCTCCAGATTTTGTAGTACAGCTCTCTAGCCAAGTAATATATATATGAAAATACATATACTAAGGGTAAATTTCCATAAAAACCCATATATTACTGAAAAGAACATACAAAAACACATTATTGTATTAGGAGGAGATCTGTAAATGTGTGTATATCAGGCAAAATCACGTAGGAAAAATATGTACTGTACACTACAAGAAATTCACACTAAAATGCTGATGAATTTTCATGAGGACATGACAAAATAATTACAAACTGATGTGGAAATGTAGAGAACTAAACTTAAGATTGAAAAAACAACAACAAGAGACTGAGGTAAACCACAACTGACAGTGTTGACCATCCCTAGGAAACACAGCTACTGATCTCAGGGAGGATCTGATCTAGGAGTTCTTAGAGGCAGGAGATGGTGGGAGAGAAATCCGGCTTGGAACTTTTAGTCAGCAAATACAGTTAAAACCTTAAGCAAAGTTTTCCTCCAAGTCAACTTTTGCCAAGCTGGTGCTGTCCAGATGTGCCATCCATCAGCCTCAGCCAGCACAGCTTCTTCTTTATTAGATCCAATGTGACAAATTCAGTTCTTGCACCCCCATTTTTAAAAGGAACTGATCAAATGTGCAGCCCAGAAAATAAAAGAGGAAGCACGCAGCCTCCAAATTGAGTGTTATTCATGCTTCGAATGAGAATCCCAAAATCTTATCAAAGATGGTGTTTCCACAGAAGGGGCATTTCATTCTTCCGGCTCTCAAAACTACAATATGACAGGAAACACTTGTGTGCCCACAGCAAACACTATCAAACTACCAAGTGCACAGACACTTTTACTTGGCTTAGTTCTAGTTGCCCCATGTGGTTTCACAGCTGGTGCGGAATGTGACAGGCCTATGATCTTAAGCATGCTTACTTGGAAATAAGTCAAAATAAATGTGCTGAGGATCAAGGTAATTACATTGTGCGGTGTGCTAGAGGCCTGCTAATCTAGTATATCATTTTGTACAGCATTCTAGAAAGCTACAACCATATTTATTGCCCAGCAGATTTAGTGGCACATTGTACACGATGCAAATAAACCCTGTCAGAGTGACAAATGGCTTCAGGCATCCATGATTCCCTTTTCTAAGCACCACCTGCTTTTGTTTCACTTGGTGACAACTGAATCCAGGAAGAGATGGAATCTGATGTCAGCAGTGCTGGCTAGTCACTCCTGAAACTTGAACAATGAAACATAAAAGTGAGAGGATGATGTGGGGAGAGAAGGGGAGGAAACTCTTGCAGAGCTGCTGGAAATATTTAGCATTATTATTATTATTATTATTATTATTATTATTATTATTAAACTGGAGTGAGAAATTGCTCCAATCATAATTTAATCAATTTCCCCCAGTCATTTGCTAACAAAAACCTGATGGTTAAAATGTTATTTGCATCAACCCTACTCTGGAAAAGCATTGCTCGTGCCTTGGAGAAACATGTTGGAACTGTAGCTACGAAAGCTGTTGAAATAAATGCATTTTCGGCCAGATCTCTCTGGTGAGAAGGCTTTTACTGTATAAAATCAGTAGCTATCTTTGCAGAAAATCCCTGGTTTTAAATATTTTAAAAACTATTCCTTAATAACCCAGCTTTAACTGCCTTAATGAATGCTAAACACACTAACTAAATAATATGCCCCATTAAACTCAGGGAGGGAATTTACTTCTGAGTAAACATGCTTAGGATTACTCATCCACTTGCTTTTTGGGGTCCATAAGGAACTAGTTTGATCTCATGAAAACCCAAAAGTATGAAACATGCACAGCTTCTGACACAGAAGCTGGAACTTTCCCTGTACTAAAGAAAGAATTCCACCTTCCCTTCCCATCTTATTTATTTATTTATTTATTTAAATCTGTGACTTGATTCTGTTGAAGAGGTCAAAGACCTACACACTTAACCATGTTATGCCCAATATGCAGATGCTGCTGAGAGGCAGTCTCTCAAACCACACAGCCATGGAGAAATTTCTCATTAAATGAAGGCTGGAACCCAATCGCTACCTCCTAGGAACTAATTGTGCAATATATTCCCACCCAGTCTCCCTTTCTCTATGCAAGGAACTGTCTCAACTTCCAATTTCACAGTCACACTGGCGGGGGGGGGGGGGTGTCAGCCAGAGAGAGAAGTGGAACTGAATGTATGGATGGTGGGCAGCTCCAACAGTCTCTTCCCACCTATTTCTCATGCATCACCTGCCACTTCATAGGCATTTCACAACAATCCAAGTTTAAGACACAGGTCTCCCACCATGGGCTCTGGCTTCTGCGATTTCGGCAGGCATTGCCCATACACTTTTAAAGCTACCCTTTCAGCTGTAAGGATTGTAATTTTTGCAGCCACAAAGCAAAACAGGTTGTCAATTCGTTGCTGGGCCACGTTCAAGATTATTGTGTTAATTCACAAAGTCCTAAACGATTTGGGCCCATTGTGTCCCAATCTGATCTCTGAGATCCTCTGATGGGGCCTTTGCTAGGGACTGAGCTTTTAGTGTAGCAGGTCTTGTCCTGTGCAACTCTTTGCAGGAATCATCCTAGTATTCTTGTAGTCATCGCCTAAAAACGGTATTCTGTTGATAGGCCTTTGAAATGTGAATTTTCTTTAAACCATCCAGTATTTATAGTTGCCCCCCCCGTATTTTATTGATGTTCTCACTGTTGTTGTAACTTTTGTATGGCTACAACGACCTGACATTATATAAATATATAAATAAATAACTATATAAGCAAAGCCCTACTCACTAGAGATGAAGGCTATAATAATCCTATCCCTACAGACCCGGGAGTAAGCTCCGCTGAATTCAATCCTACTTATCTCTAAGCAGACATGTTGTAAGATTGAGATATTATTATTATTATTATTATTATTATTATTATTATTATTATTATTATTTAAAATAAGAGGTGAGATTCTTAAGAAGCTGCATTTTGTACCTCTAGCTCATTTTGCACTCTTGTGGAATTATGGCATCTTCACAGCTAAGGAAATATGTGTCATATGCTATGGAAAAATCATGTCCATATTTTGATCATTGTTGGTTGAATATGATAGCCATGACTAATAATCTTTTGGAGGTTTGGATATATCTTGTGAGTCTGGGTTAGAAGGAAGACTTGAAACCTAACCCCAAGTATTTTGTGCCAGCATTTCAGCCTACAGCACTGGCAGGAGGTTGCAGCTTCAGAAGTGTGTCAGATGGCACCTCCCATTCCAATTATTTATATGGTTTAAATCATCTGCCAACCTCTCACTCACTATTTACGTGAATGTATGTTTTGTCTTAATATGAATCAGAAACATTCCCCCCATCTTTTTTATGAGTGCTGGGAGTTTTACCTTCTCTTCATCCCCACATAAATCAATCATCCTGATAATATTTTCATAGAATTGTAGAGTTTCAGATATTCTTTTCTTCAGGTTATTGATTTGTTTTCCACTGCTACAACTTTAAAATGCAGACTGTCAAAATATTCCCAGAATGAAATGCACACAAAAATTTGAAGCCAGCTTCAAAAGTAGGTTATTCTAACTATTTTGGAAAAGGCAGACAATAGTAACCTTACTCAGAGTCACAATGTGCATCACTTGCATCTCTGAGTACAAGAAAATTCTGATTTAAAAACCAACTGCATAGCACAGAAACAGAAAACAGCATGTTCTTTGGTAAAAGCACAACATAATCATCTAAATACTATGTTTCCCCTGTTTTCTGTAACCATATGTTCAATATATTCATGGAAATAAACATGAAGTTCCAGTAGTAAATTAGCCCCCATCAATATATAAATCTAAGACTGTAATATGGCATAAGTCCAGTTTTCCCAGACAGGACTTGAACCTATGACCTACTAGTTGAGAGGTGTGAAAGTTTCCTCCTGAGCCAACACAATCACTTCTTATGTTCTTAAACACTAAACCTTGAAGGGCAAATGATTCTTTCATACACAATTCAGTTCTGGTTTTCTTGGGAAATTTCCCCAAAATGGTAAATGTTTTTAAGGTGTAGACTGAAGATATATAAGCTAATTACCTACTGAGCCCCTGCATTCCACTGTACTGCATTCTGAATCACATATGAAAAACTACAGGCGACCAAAAATGAAACAAGAATGTTAATTGTTTAGCACCCACCTGTACTTCACAATCTAGATTGGGGCAAGTTGTGTTATTTATCCATAAACACCACACATGACTTACATAAAAATGTAAAGTGTAACCCACAGATCCTATGTGCCGATGTAACATCCCATCCCTGTGCCAGCAAACCAGGACAGGTAGGGAATGCATACATTATCTGTGGTACCATGTGGCCTTGTGGCTGCAAAACATCTCCCAAAGCTAGCTGTCCTGGGTTATTTAAGTTCAGTGCAGTTCAGTGCAGTGCACCAGCTAAGATTTGGCTTAGTGTATCATCTGAACCCTCCTTAACAGTGACCTGTTGCCAAAAACTAATCTTGGCTGCAGTTCGTGATTAAGGAGGTGAGTGCTTAACATGATCCTGGGCTTGGATGGCATGCTAAGCCAAACATTGGCTTAGCTGCTGGACCACACTGAGCTAAAAGATCCAAGGAAGAGCAAAGTGGCTGTGATCACCACCTTGGGAGCCAGCACTTTCCTACATTTGCTTAGCACCATATGCAAATACAGCCCTTGTTTTAAAAATGATGTGTGTCTTTTGTCCCACTTGTCCTTCCATTCAGCCACTTATGGAAGTCAATTAGAAGTAGCAGGGCAGCACAGGTTGTCAATGATGATGATGATTTGAATTTATATACTGCCCTACACTCAGTTATGATTTTGCTAGATTGCCTGACATTTCTTTTTATGGAATAGCTCAAGGAGCAGCTCAAGAAGGTGGGGGTTGGAGGTGCTGCGTCACAGGAGTACAAGGAGATGGCTGCTCAACTCCATGGCTTTGGGGCTGTGGGGTCCATTCTGTCTCCTATGCTATTTAGCATCTATTTGAAACCATTGGGAGCCATCATCCATGGATTTGGAGCATGGTGTCCCCAGTGTGTTGGTAACACTCAGCTCTGTATCTCCATTCCATCAGGATAAGGAGAGGCTCTGAAAGTGCTGGACAGTCATCTAAAAGCAGTGATGTACTGGATGAAGGTCAATAAAATATGGCTGAATTCTGAAAAGATGGAAGTGTTGTGGGTATCCATTCATCAGATGTACAACTTCCACTAGGAGGAGTTGCATTCCCTCTGAAGTGTGGGAGTACTCTGGGATTTCAGGTCATCACTACAGCCTTCTGTGGCCAGGAGTGCTTATGCCCATGTTAGGCTGATGAATTAGCTACGGCTTTTCCTGGACCAGGAGAGCCTGTTTTCAGTTCTCCATACTCTCTTGCATGAACTACTGTAATGCATTATATGTGGGGCTGATATATAAATTGAATAAACAACAACAACAACAACAACAACAACAACAACAACAACAACAACAACAGGCTACAACAGTGATGCATTAACATGCTTTTTGATACAAGAATCAGTCCTGGGAAACAATGTTCCTTTCTAAAATAAAAAATACCACCATCTACTTTAACTGACACAAATTTACAGAAAATACCAGCCGTTCTGCTTGAGATGAAATGAAAGAGGTGTGTTTTTTTGTATTTTTTTTTTTACAGTTCATTATTAAGACATCTGATTCACACAGAATCCGCTGATCGCTGGAAATTCAAGTTACTTCCAATAAACAACCTCAGCTTTGCCTGATTTCAAACACTGTGATGTGGTAGCTGGCAAGTGATGCCTGAAGCTGAGTTTTGACAATAGACTCTAAATAATCAATCAAAAATGTAAAACTCATAAAAGGCCATGAAGGAATTCTTTCCAATGGAAAATGTTTTGTTGCATTAAATACTGAGTTTTTATTAGAAAAAAATGTTTTAAAATCTTCTAGCCAGCCACAGTATCAAAACCAGAAGCCACGCATGCACCATATTCCTGTTTGGATTTTTATGACACCCCATTTCCACCTCCCACCTGGCCCATCCTGGCAACACTCAATGAAACTGAAAAGACAGTTTGCTGGATTATGTGGAGAAAAGTTGCTGGAATGTGGGTTTTTTTGTTTTTGTTTTAAAGGACAAATCAGCTTAAAATAGTGCAGATGTCTGAGACTCTCTAGATCAGGAGAAGTCAACATGGTGCCCTTCAGATGCTGTTAGATTAACACTCCCATCAGCCTTAACAATTTGCCATGCTGGCTGAAGCTGATGGGAGATGGAGTCAAACAAACATCTGGGGGTACCATGATGGCTATGTCCGCCTTCCATGTGAGAGTCTTAGATTAAAGACCTCAGTGAATGCCACAAGTAAGGGCACCTACGCACAACAGAGACAATTGGAAGCAGGAAACTGAATAATTATATAACATACCAAAGCTCTGCAGGGCATACAACAGCTATTCATCTGAACTGCCATGGAAAACAACTTCCTTCCCTTAAACTCTTCCTTAAGGAGCCACTCAGAGAAAGCAGGAAACAAATTCAGTATACATTTGCCGTTTTAACTCGATGGGCAGTTTGCAGACGATGGATTTCAGAGGGGTTATTTAAATTACTGAAAAGTTAGCCACGTATTAGCCAAATATTTGCAGCACTCTCTTAAAAGCATGATGTTATGCCAACAATGCAGCAGCGTTCTATAAAGAAATGGGCTAGTACAAAGATTTCTAATCTTTCAATAAAATATTAGAGGAAAATATTACCAAGGACAAAAATTTCTTACACAGACCTGGCTTTAGCATTCCAACCCTATGCAGGCTTACTCAGAATTAAGTTCAATGGGGCTTATTCCCTAGGATAGGGATGGGTAACTTGTGGCTCACTGTATGTTGTTTGACTCCCACTCCAATCAGCCCCATCCAGCATGGTCAGTAGTCGGGGTGGGTGTGTGGAAACTGCAGTCCAGCAACATCTGGTAGGCACCATGTTGACTACCTCTGCCTTAGAAAATATCACTATGTTGTTCAGTCGTGTCCGACTCTTCGTGACCCCATGGACCAGAGCACGCCAGGCACGCCTATCTTTCACTGCCTCCCGCAGTTTGGCCAAACTCATGCTAGTTGCTTTGAGAACACTGTCCAACCATCTCATCCTCTGTTGTCCCCTTCTCCTTGTGCCCTCCATCTTTCCCAACACCAGGGTCTTTTCTAGGGAGTCTTCTCTTCTCATGAGGTGGCCAAAGTACTGGAGCCTCAACTTCAGGATCTGTCCTTCCCACCATTATGTTATTTAATGTTGGAGAATGTGCTTTGTTACATACACTGCCTTTACTCCTCCATCTCAGAAGCTAGAATATTGGCAACCACCACGACGTTAGGTGAGTTCACATATTCACACCACTAGAATCAATCACCATGTTGTAAGTCTCCATGGATTTGTTGTCACAACTCAAAGCAGTTTATAAAATATATTATATGAGAAAATATTACCACCCACAAGGTGACAGTTCCTCACCACTCTCCTGTGGGTTAGTCATGTTTTTAAATACAGCCTTACATGGTAAAACTGACATACTATTACATAAAATGCATCATTCATTTTCAGTTGTAGGATTTCCCATGGATTTATTAAAGTTTTACCACGAGATAGAAATGAGTAACTCACATTGGCTTGGGTTCCATAAGACGCAAAGTGACTCAGGCCACTTCCAGACTGTTACTCCTTTTTGGGGGGGGGGGGAACGTCAATCACACCCTGGCAAGTTCTGGCTGTGCAATTAAAGATGATTTGGAATTCTTGTGAAACAACCCACTTCCCCCCAAAGACCTGACTTTTCCAATGAGGAAAGTGAAAAGAAAACAGACAGAAAAGTGTGGGATAATGCCTGCTTTGATGCAACATTGGCTGCATAGACACCATACATTCAAAGCACATCTAAAGCACCCCCTAGAGAATCCTGGGAACTGGAGTTTACCCCTCACAGAGCCACAATTCCCAGCACCCTGAACAAACTACAGTTCACAAGATTTCTGGAGGGGGGAGAGAAGGGATTTGCTTTAAATGCATGGTGTGAATGCAGTCAATTGTCTAGCTTCCCTGCAAACAAATCAGAGTTAACACTCATTAAACAGCCAACATCATCTAACCTCTACACAAACAAATTAGGCTGAATGCTCATGAAACAGAATGCCTGGAAGAGACCTCCATAGAAGAAGAAGAAGAAGAAGAAGAAGAAGAAGAAGAAGAAGAAGAAGAAGAAGAAGAAGAGTTTGGATTTGATATCCCGCTTTATCACTACCCGAAGGAGTCTCAAAACGGCTAACATTCTCCTTTCCCTTCCTCCCCCACAACAAACACTCTGTGAGGTGAGTGGGGCTGAGAGACTTCAGAGAAGTGTGACTAGCCCAAGGTTACCCAGCAGCTGCATGTGGAGGAGCGGAGACACGAACCTGGTTCCCCAGATTACGAGTATACCACTCTTAACCACTACACCACACTGGCTCTCAGTTTTCACAGGTTCAAAGAATGTGTGTGGGCACAAAGTGTGGAAAGGGTGCAGTGCCAGACACACCAATGTTACCCGCCCCCCCCCCCGCCCTGTGTCCCTGTCCTTCCTGCAGTGAAGTGGGCAGATCCAAAGGGGGGAAATACAGTTTCTGCGGATGATGTGTAATGAAATATTCCTCAGAGTCACTAGGAGATGCCTTACCTGAGTCCTTCATGGGGCACAGGGCACACTGCATGCCCCATGCCTCCCCGTACAAACAACAGCACTCCGTGTATGTGGTTTGCTTTCCAACAAGAGGCCGGCTACAAACGAAATCATCACTCAGATGTTGCCAGCAAAGATCCTGGTAGACATCTGTTTCTTCAGTTTGTTCTGAAGCAGAAGGCAGAGAAACATGATCAGCAGGACGCCTGCACTGTATTAAAAGAAAAATCAGTACAGTCCACCGTGTTCAAGACTTACATTGCAAGAGCTCCATTTTCCTGAAAATAAAGAGACCATTTTTCTAGTGTTGTGCACCCCCCCCCCCCACTAACAATGTAATTAAAATCAGTTCAGAACATAAGTCACTGTTCTATCCTAAATCCTGTCTCAAACACTGGCCAATTCCAGATGCTTCAGGTGAAATCTACCCAGCAGCACTGGAGAGCCACAGACCATAGAGAAACAACCTGTACTAAAGCTCCGCCTCATGCCAAGCTTAACCCAGTTTTAAATAAGAAAACAAAAAGGCTAATGCTAGTGTAGGGAGGATCCATAGCTTGGGCTCTTCCTCATGATCAGAAAAGCTTGGAGGACATGAACCAAACCTTTTCTAGAAAGGAATCAGTAGAACAGTTTAAAGAAAACCCTATTCAATCCTGCCTGATTGTGGTTTTTACTTGTTATTGAACCTTTTCACTTGCACTGCATGTAATAAGGCATACCACTAGACTCTGCTGGTCTGATGCATCGCTTTTCTGTGGAATCCAGAACCATTGGGTGTGTACAGAAACAGCTGTAAGATCCTTCAGTGTTGACGCACTGCCCATCGATGCAACTGTTGGGGTCTTGACATTCATCCGTATCTTTTAAAAATGAAAATGAAGAACATAGCAAACAAATTATCAGTGTCTTGCAATCCGGCTTAGGAAATAAAGCAATTTCATTGTGGAAAATAACTGGTTCTGCAGTGCATTCTCTCTTAAATTTAACATATATCTAAATCAGGATTGGCAAGAGCCCAAAGGAAGGAACTATGAAACAGATAACATCTTCCTTGTCTTCTTCATGCACTAATCATGCACAGCCTAGAAAGCTGCTGAACACAATAGATTGTGTTGCTCTGATCTATTGGCAAGCAGGTTTTGGACAAACTCCACCCATGTTCTTTTTGTAGACAACAAGAGGCTTCTCACCACAGTGTATCAAAAGCTTGCCCAATCTTTGCAAAAATACAGAAACTGACTTGCTATTTCTCAGCTCTATCCCTGTCTACTCATTTTACAGAGAAGCAACTTTAAAGGAAATAAATGGCTTTGCATCAGGAAAGTAAAGTTCTTTGGGCCCAAGGTGATTGAGTCTCTTACTGTGGTTTCCTTTCATTACATTATTCCACACAGAATGGTTTTCTGTTTAAACTGCAAAAGTGAAGGTCGTGACTAGGAATAATTTTCAGTCAAATGGCAAAAGTGAATTAGTAGGCATTTCAGTAGACTGGAAGAACATTTATGATCATCAAGAGTGTGAATTGCTATTCCATATTGCATATCAGCTACTGGTGGGGTGTGTGGTTTTTTTTTTGGTGGGGGGAGAATAATTGTGCTTTAAAAAATACCTATTTCCTCAAATGGATCTTTCACAAACCAAAAAACAAAAACAAACCGAAAAACGTTTGCCAGAGATGAGTACTATAATGCCCTCATGTATAAAGAACAGAGGGCTAGGCTATACATAGCTCTTGTAGAGATGTACAGATAGGTATAATAATGTCCATGTAAAACCAGTTAGAAACTAAGGATATGCTGAGTTCCCAAAGGATTAGCAGCTTGCTTCAAACTCTGCCAGTTTCTTGGCACTCTTGCCAAGATTTTAGAGCTGTGCACAAATGGCCTGCCAAAAATATCTACTCTATTTGTGGCCAGAAAAACTTTGGCTAGGAGATTGGGAGAAGAATTCCATCATTTTTTTCCCCCAGGGGCAGCAGAAATCCCCCAAAACCTTCTCAAGGGTGATGCTCACCATGAGTAGTAGCAGACCTTCATTTGTTTGTCCTAAGGGTATTTTAAAAATAATAAATAAATAAATATTTATCTATTTATTTATTGCTGGCAAGTGGTAGAAGCAACAATTATGCTGGCAACATACCATATTTTTCCGTCTATAAGACGAGGGCTTTTACCCAATTTTTTAGGTCTAAAAACGTGGGTCGTCTTATCCACGGAATATAGCAATTAAATATATAAATAAATATGGAACTTGCTCTAGCAGTCGCAGCTCCAGGCAGCGGTGAGCTGTGGGGCCTCTGTAGTCTGCTTCTTCCTCCCACTCTGCCCGCCCTACAGCTCGGAGGGAGGCTGTAGGCAGCCCATTTTTGCCGTACAGTGTCTTCGCACGGCTCCATTTGTGCGTGGGCGACACAACGTTACACAGGAGGAGTGCGGCAATTGAAGTAACATCCCCCCCACGCCTTTAACATCAGCGAAACATCGCGACTTGCGCTCCTCCTTGTAACCTTGTGCACACAAATGGAGCTGCGCAAAGACGCAGCACGAAAAAAAAAACGGATCACACATGCAACCTCTACCTGTAGGGTGGGCAGAGTGGGAGGAGGCAAGCAGACTGAGAATGCCCCATGGGAAAGGCGTTGCTTCTCCAGTTGGCTGTGGCAATCGAAGATATCTCTCCCCTCCACGCCTTTCCCGTGGGGCATTGTCAGTCTGCTTGCCTCCTCCCACTCTGCCCGCCCTACAGGCAGAGGCTGCGTGGGGGAGGCTGCACGTGATCTGTTTTTTCTGCAAAGCGTCTTTGCACAGCTCCATTTGTGTGCGGGCGGCGCAACGTTACACAGGAGGGGCGCAAGGCACGATGTTTCACTGATGTTAAAGGCGCAGAGGGGAGATATTACTTCAATCGCCACACTCCTCCTGTGTAATGTTACGCCACCTGCACACAAATGGAGCTGCGTGAAGACACCGCATGGCAAAAACGGACTGCCTACAGCCTCCCTCCGAGCTGTTGGGCGGGCAGAGTGGGAGAAGGCAAGCAGAATAGTGTATGGAGGCTCCATGGAAAAGGCGAAAAGTAATTGGAAAAAAAGCTTCACCACTCCCCCCCTAAAAGCTCAACTCTGCCCCCCCAAAAACCTCAGCGATTGCCAGAGCGAGGGAACAGCTGATAGGCAGTCTGTTAGACAAGTGGGGCTGTTAGCCTCTGGGCAATCCTCCCCCCCAAAATTTCAAAAAGTCAGGGCAATTTCCCCCCCATTTACTTAATTTGGGGTGCCCAAAAATAGGGGGCATCCTATACATGGGGGCGTCCAATACACGGAAAAATACGGTAGTCACATTTTGCATACTTCACAGTGTCCTGGACCTAGTGTCTTTCTGGGGCTTTGCAGGGCTGAAATGGTGACCACCCACAAACAAACAAAGAAATAAAAAATTGGCGAATATTTAGAGAAAATTATGCAAGTGGCCTTTTTCTTCTAAGTGGGTGAAAGTAAGAAAAATCTCAGAAATTTTCTGAGGATAAAAAGGTATTCCAAGAAATTCTGCCTCATCTCTACAAGACCAGTGTGTTTCCTAAGAGCCAATGGTGGCTGGTCCATCAGGGCAAATAGGATCCTGGCCCGCCAGCTTCACCAGCCACCGCCTGCCTTCTTAGGTAGCACTGGATGTCTCCTGCCTCCTTCTTTGTCTCAGGGTTGCTCTTGTAGAACTAAGCAGGGAGGAGGATGGAAAGAATTCATGGGCTCTAGCTCCACCAACCGTTGGCCTCTTTGCCTTCTCCCCTACCAGTTCCAGTGGGCAGTAGCTACCACTGCCAAGAACGTAAGATGAGTTGTGATGGATCAGAACAGCATTATTATTTCCCAGAGTGGCCAACAGATCCCCCTTGGAAGTTTACATGTAGCACATGATGGCACCAGTTGTCCTTTCCCAACAACTGGTACCCATGAGATATATTCTTCCTGACCCTTCAGGTAGCGTATAGCAACTATGACTGGCAGCCAGTGATAGACCTCTTCTCCACTAATTTGTTCAACCCCTTTAAACAAGTGTGTGTTAGTGGCTAACACTGCATCTTATGGCACAGTATTCCAGAACTCTGCTCTGTGTAGAGAAGGCTCAGCGAGAAACGTACCGAAGTAAGGCCGCGTGCCACTGCTGCATTTCTGACTGTGGATATATGATAGTCAATGGGAGGGAAACTCACTACTCGGCAGCTGCTGAGCAGCAACCTAAGGGGAGGGGAGATCTATACCATGGAAAATAGACATGCCTGGGAGGCAGGGAGTAGTTGCGAACACATACAAATTGAGCTTTAAATTGTGTTCTAGTTTATTAATGAATTTGTTACAGTTTTTATTTATTTTTCACAGGGTAATGCCTGAAGGCACATGAAACCACCACCTACGTGAAGCTATGCTGGTTTGGGTGTGGTCAGTGCCTGGATGGGTGACTGCCATGGAACTACATGGGCACCACTTTTGATTCCACAATGGAAGAAAGGTGGGATATAAATGTAGTAACAAAATAAAATGAATTTATTTGGGAGCTGCTGAGAAGAAATGGGTTGCAAGTCCCTGCTTTCTGCACTGCATGCTTGGAGCTGTTTTCCAGTACACTGACATGCCACCACCTTTTTACTGCCTTCAAATCTCTGCTTAAACTTTACCTTTTCCATGAATCCCCCAATCAAAGCCCTCCTCAAACTTTACCTTCTCCATGAAGCCTATGACACAACCTGCTAGTTCCTATGTCACAGGGTAATTAACTCTGCTAAACTTGCAACTGAAGCAATCACACATTGTTTTGCTCTTTGCTCCTGATTCCACTTCCCTCCTTTTCTTCTGTATCAAATTTTAGCTTGTATGCTTTTAGGGGCAGACACCATAGTAAGGTTACCAGATTTTTTCCAATGAATCTGGGGACACTTTTCAACTTCAGTAGGAATGGTAGGATTTTGTATGAGGACTGATTTGTAAATCCAGGGACTGTCCCCGGGAAATGGGGACGTCTGGTAACCTTACCATAAAGTGCCATAAACAGTAGTGGCACTATATGAAAACAAAGAAACAAACAATTGGAGAGAGGAGAAACATCTAAATGAGAAATATCAATGTGAACTGGATTGCACCCAGATATGAAGCCAGAAGCAATTTCTGCTACCACAGCTACATTCCTTCCAACCACTGCAATCAAGCAAATTGCTCCTAGTCATATACTGTACAGCCCAATACACAAAATACCCATGCACTGTTTCGAGGGATTACATGGAGAAAATAATCAGCCAGCTTTCATGTGTGAATAATTTGTAAGAGCAAGCAAGAATTAAAATCTCATTCCCCAGTGCTGGTTGGCAGATGTAAAGAGTAAGGGGACAGGGTAACAGTCTGTATACTTACCAAAGCACTGGAGTTTTACAGGATCATAGTATGTGCCTTGTTTGCAGTAACACTCATAGCCTGGCTGTGTGTTTAAACAGAAGCCGTTCTTACATATTTCTTGCCCAAAGAGCTGACATTCATCAGCATCTGTGGAAAAATGATAATGGCATGAATAGTTGGAAGTCCTTCATGGCCATTTCAATTGAATATGAATTGTTAGTCTATCTTGCCAGGACAGGCATAAACAGAGGTACAAAAAGAGAGTTTGCAGTCATGAAGAATGGAGAAAACTTTGATTCTACCATTTACCAGCCAAAATATTTAACTAGTGGCGTAGTAGGGAGTAAAGTACTTTTAATAAAGCTACTGCTGGGATAAACTGCATTTTCTTAAAGGAAAAGAAATGATCTGGAAGGCATAATCCCTCTTTGAAGTATTACTAACTAGTCAGGGTAAGTTGCATTGTTAAAAAGAAAACCATGGGCTACAACAGATCATTCCAGAGGAAGATTTGGAACAGGACCGGAACTCTTGCCCCATTCACTTGAATATGTTTACACACAATGTGGGTGTGGCATTGCACAATCCTGCCCCTGGAATCTATGTGCATATACCCTATTTTAACATTACATCCCATGCTTGAATGCCAGACAGATTTAGTGGAGCAGGCATGGAAGGGGAAAAGAGCTCAAAATCAAGCACCCTCACAGATGAGCAGACTATGTATTTTAAGCCCACTGAGAGGGTACATAGGAAATACATTTAACAGCTAACTTATGAGTATGAACTGTTAAATCATAAGCAGCTCCAGTTCAGATGGCTCTGCAGAAGGGGTAGCTTTGGTGCTTACTCAAGCATGTGATTTTTTAAAATAAAAAATAGCTTTGGTAAACATGGCTTGAATTTCAGAGTAGTGCTGAACCCTATATGGAACTACACAATATTTTGATATATTGTGAACTGTCATCAGATTTCAAGTTTTAACAACAACAATGACTGTGCCTTCACTTTATGATGCAATAACCATTTCCTGATCTTTTGTGTATTTTCAGATTTACAGTTGCAGCTATAGGTGCACCCAGTTGTATAGGTTTGTGCCAAATATTGAATGTTTAGCACCAGTGATACAACAGATCCCCCCCCCCCCCCGGTTAGAAGAAGAAGAGTCTCAAAGCGGCTAACATTCTCCTTTCCCTTCCTTCCCAACAACAAACACTCTGTGAGGTGAGCGAGGCTGAGAGACTTCAAAGAAGTGTGACTAGCCCAAGGTCACCCAGCAGCTGCATGTGGAGGAGCAGAGACGCGAACCCGGTTCACCAGATTACGGGACTACCGCTCTTAACCACTACACCACACTGGCACTGGTTAGTGCTCATGGCTTGGGCTAACGTAAAACTGTGGCTGCCATCAGCATATGTACATCTTTTTGTACATTAGGCACATTGCTATTTATTTAGCAAGTATACACTAATCACAGTTAACTAGTCTGAGCGTGCTCTGCTTTAACTGACACATTGAGAGTGCACACACAATCTTATTTCCATGTGTGATCAGAGTTGTGATCCATGAGCTGCTTTTCAAGAGCATTGTTGCTGATGTCAATGTGACTTCTCTGGAGTTAGTTCTCCAAGAAGGGCTGCCTTCGTCAAGTACTTCACCATACCTTCACCCTCTGTAACTACTTTCATGCTCTCTGCTTATGTTGGCTAAGGGAACACCCTGATTTTGTGCCCCTTTTTCTTGCTCTTGTGTTGTGTCTGATTTAAAATCCTGCTGAGAATTAACGATTTGTTTTTGGCGCCTGCTCTGGAGATTCCAGCGAATGGTGGTGTCCTCCACACAGGCATAACTATAAATTTTGCTGCATAGAGTTCTGAAGGTACTTATCACTCTGGTATCTGGGGGCTTCTTGACATAACTTAAACTGACAGACAGACATTTCCACAAACTTAAGAGAAAATTGCTCTGCAGCTAAAATGCCCTTCACAAAAGAAAGCTCATTCTTAGCAGACAGCTTGCAAAATGAATATTAGTGGTTTAAATCACATTTTATAGAAAAATATACTTTTGGCACATAAAACTTTAGTTTTATGAATTATTTCATATCCCCTTTTTTTGCTGGATTTGGAATTTGTTTCTTTTCCTAGCCTTGTTTCTTTCCCTATGTATTTATTGTACTATTTCCTCAAAATCAGGCTAAGGTCACTCAAGGCAAATACAAACTGGGTCAAATCACTCAGGTGTGATCCCATTGCTCTGAATGGAATTGTTCTCCATTTATATCATGGCAACAATAGATGTTATGCCAAGAAAGGAATGTTTTGTATCTGCTGAACAGCTCTAAAAGGTAAAAATCCTAAAATACTGACTGCTCCAGAAAGGATGAATTGGCTATATAAATATTTTTGCAGCCACTCTTCCAGAAATGGAGCAGCTTTTAAAGAAAAGAAATTATATGAAAACTTGACACCCACACTACCAAAATAAGGACTTTTTAAAAGAACATATATCTGAAGGATAGCACATCCAGGCTAGTTGAAGTCGAATGATATAGCTGGAAGGGGAAATGGAGAATTCTAAAGAGAACCAAAGATACTCATGCAAATAAAGAAATGCAGGTGAAAACAAAAAGGGAAACAGGAATGGAATTTCTGGATGACCTGATTAAACAGTCCAACTGGTTCCAGCTGGAGCAGTGGAAGGTTGGCCTGTTCATATCATCAGAATTTAAAATAAATTTTCAGCAGCACCAAACCAGCACCACATCAGATGCTATCACAAACCTTTTAGTCTTATTATATGGGAGTTGCAGGCAGATACTTCTGACTAGATATGAATACTGGTAGGTTGCTGCTATAAGTGTAATCATCTATCCCATGGAACAAGGAGTTCAGTTTCTTTGAAATCTATGAGACTTACTCCAGGTAAGTGTGTACTGGACTACAGACTTAGACTGCAACCCTAAAAACACTTATCTAGAAGTAGGTCTCACTGAACTCAAAGGGACTTACTTCCAAGTAGTCATGCACAGGATTGTGCTGTTACAGTTTATGACAGGCTTCCTCAAACTCGGTCCTCCAGATGTTTTTGGCCTACAACTCCCATGATCCCTAGCTAGCAGGACCAGTGGTCAGGGATGATGGGAACTGTAGTCTCAAGACATCTGGAGGGCCGAGTTTGAGGAAGCCTGGACAATGCCAGAACATTTGTTAACCTACAAGTCATCTATAGCAAGGTCCAATGCCCACTGACTTTCATAGGAATCCTCTACTCAACTATAGCCTAACACCTAGCTTTCAGCTGCTGTTTGTACATCATTTGCATCTTTGCAAGCCCTCATTAAATCTCATTAAAGTCGGAGGTCAAGGCCCCCCCCCGTATATGCTCTTTTCAAAGTATTTTTGAAAAGTTATTTAAGGTTCAGATGAGGAAGCTGCCTTATACCAAGCCAGAACAACTGAACCATCTGGCTCAGTATCGTCTACACTGACTTGCAGTAGCTCTCTAGGTTTTCAGGTAGGGATCTCTGCCATCTCTTCCTGGGTATGCTGGGGATTGAACCCTGGATCTTTTGAATGCAAAGCATGTGCTCTACCTACTGAGGGCACAGCCCTTCCCATTCAGGAAGAAGGAAATAGGAAGGCTTCAATTGCCCACCAGCAAGCAGCCCAGTCTGACTGGCTATATGACAACCATGATGGCATTGGATTCTCTGTCTGATCTCTAGCCAGCTGGTATCACACAGTGAAGAAACCCTTTCAAATACAAAACAAATTTGCAGCAGTGAAAGGAAGCAATGGTCATAAATAGACATGACAAGGTACAATGTAGAAATTGATTGTAGGTGTTTCTACCTATGCCCACCCAAAGGAGCATTTCCCCCCCATAAAAACAAACAAACAAACAAACAAACCTAATAATAATAATAATAATAATAATAATAATAATAATAATAATAATTTATTTATACCCCGCCCATCTGGCTGGGTTTCCCCAGCCACTCTGGGCGGCTTCCAACAGAATGTTAAAATACAACAATCTATTAAACATTAAAAGCTTCCCTAAACAGAGCTGCTTTCAGATGTCTCCTAAAAGTCTGGTAGTTGGTTTTCTCTTTGACATCTGGTGGGAGGGTGTTCCACAGGGCGGGTGCCACTACCAAGAAGGCCCTCTGCCTGGTCATAAACATTTGTCAGACTGCTACACCAAAATAGACTTTAAATGAGCGCTGGTATCTTTTAGGAATGTTGAAACACTAATATATAATTCAAATCTGTATAACTGGAGCTGACCTTTGTAGTTCTGTGCAACAGCTCCATAAGATGAATCTTCAGAGGGTATGTTCCCTTTCCCTTCAGGGCACAGTTCAGTAAACTCAGCTAGCAGGAAGATAAACCAAGAATCCAATTAGAAACGTATTCGTGCATTGCAGTGTGAAACACAACAAATACAATATCTTAAAAGAGCACTCTCATGTTCTAATGCATGATTTCTCATTTTATAAGTTTTCCTTTCTCATATTACACATTTTTAGAAAAAAAATGGACAATGATATTTAGCTATGGCCAGGGCTCATAAGACTGGTAAATGTTCCAGAGCAACTATTAAAAGATTCTTTTTAAAAGATGCATGCAGAATTTTTGTGATTCCGTTGGCTAAAAAGTGGTGCCCCAGAGGCATCATATAAATAGATAAAGTAGGGAATTTAAAGCATATCTTGAGTAGAAATCCTGATTATTGATGTCCAGATAAGTGATCACTGAAGCAAAGAAATCTAATAGGAAACTAACTCCCTGGGTAATACAGTAAACCTGCAATTTACGAGCATTTGATTTGTGCACATTCAGCTTAACATGCATGGCAAAAAAGGGGGGTCGGAAAGGGGGTGGAGTGCTGGGAAAAATGACTTTGGCAATCCCACCCACCATTGAATTCAATGTGTTCTGACTATACACAATTTTGGCTTTAGGTGCAATCTTTGGAATGTAACCCCTGCATAAATTGTGGGCTTACTGTACAAAGGAACTGAATGAATTCACTGTAGACATATTCTTTGATGCCAAATGAAATAGGAAAGCAGTACACACTCTTTTATAACTAATAGCTCAACTCTATGCTTGCTTATTCAAAAGTGCCAATGAATCCAATGAGGATTAAGTCCAACATGGCTTGGATAAAGGATTACAATCAAGGGTGCAGTTCTCCCATTTACTTGGGAGAAAGCCCCTCTTAAAACAGTGAGATTTACTTCTGAATAAACATGCACAGGATTGCATAGTGAAACAGGAAAAAGCTACTGATCCACATTAAGGTGTTATGAATAGCAACTACCAGTGAATGGCAAATGATCACTTACGACTTCCAAGCACAGGACATGGGAATATTTCACAGTTATCACCCCAGCCGGCACCCAAAGTACAGCAACATTCTTGTTTCGTAACATTGGATGTTAGTACATTATCGCAAAAATTTGCATCATTTAGATTGTAGTAGCATTCCTTCTTTTCATCTGCCATTTCTTTCGTATCTACTGGTAAATCTAAAAACAAATGGTGAAAGATACAATGTCATACAGCCTATCAGGTGAAATTTGGTGGTTTCCATGGGCTCTCTCTTCACCATGGTTAAGAGTTCAGAACCAAGCTGTGGGATTGTACTCGCTCACCCCTGTCCCTCTCATTTTCTTTGTGTGAATTTCCTCTCTGATTTTTTCCTGCGAGCCTTATTTGTGGCTACATCTGCATTTACATTAGTCACAGCATTTGCTAACCAGGTTCCCTATTCATCAGGATATGCAAAATGACTTCATTGCTTGATTTCAAATCTTGATGAAGAGGAAACCCTGGTTAGAGAGAACTGTGGGTAATGTTGGTGCTGTGATTACACAGACAGAGAAATATCACAGCTATGCCCTTAAACTTCTCTAATTAATGTCCATGGGATTTGATGCAAGAATATTCATGTCCCCAGTCCTTATAATACATTGCTGACATGCTATCCTCAAGAAGTAAAGATACAACAGATAAGATTATACCATTTTGCCATTAAACACCATTGAACTCACATATTGGAAGCTTACTGACCCAATTTTGTGTTATCAAACACAATGTTTTTCTTTTTTCTCTTCAGAAGAATGCATGTTTGCGTCAGAGGACACAAACAAACTGTCATACAGAGCTATTCAAATTTAGCACACCAACACACTGATTTCTCTTTGATATTTTGCCAAGGTCAATGTGTGCTAAGGGGAAACACCCAGCTGAGTGCTATTTTATCTTTGTTAGTCTAGTCTGTGGTCTCTCCTCATCAGATAATTACAGTTTTCTATAATGTGCTGAATTTCATGAAGTACAGTGGTTTTGTGGTATTCCTCAGCCCAATAAGAACCAAACGAAGACTATCATGTGTCACAGAAATCTAGCTGAAGTAAATTGGTTCTCCCAAGGTGAGAGGAGGCTCAGTACCTTAGCCACCATAGTACACATTTTCATTGGACGCAGACCATATGTCGAGGTGAACTAGAGCCAGAATCTCGAGGAGCAAAAACTACCCAAACCCTTCCTCCTTCCCACTCTTTAAACCACAACAGTTTCCAAGGAAAGGAGAGCCAAAGACCAGCCCAAGAGGAATGAGAAACAAATTCCTTGTTGCAAAATCAACAGGGTCTAGGGGCACCTAACAAATTTATTGTGACACAACCTTCTGTGTGCCAGATCCCACTTATTTAATCAGATGAATTAAATAAGTCATTTAAATGGCTGAATGTATGTACCCTGAGCAGAGAGATGATTATTTCTTATTGATTTATTAACCAAAAGTGCAAACATAACAAAGGGGGGACCCCCAAACTTAGCTCAAAGTATTAGGTATTGTATGAGATAGCTGTACTGTGTAGAAGTACAAATTAATGCAGACTCTAATCAGTGTGGGTGTGACTCTGTTGGTTTTGCTAGCAAGGTTACTCCTCTGGAATTTGAAACTCTTTGTGACTATTTAATCCTATTTTATACTTGATATTTCAGTTCTTCCTCCCATTATGTGCCCAGAACTTTTTTTTTTATTAAAAAAAAATAAAGCTGTTTACACAGCTGTGACTGTGAGTTAGGCAGGCAAGCTTTGTGAATGTTTGGAAATTGAACGAGACACAAAAACTTTTCTTTAAAAAAACAACAACCCAGAAATGTACAAAGACTCATCTTGGTCTACACACGATTCTTCTCCTATGTTATTAACCACTTAATATATATGTTTGAAAGTGGATTGCTTCAGGAAAGGAAATTTGGAAGATACACCTGTAAGTCTCCTTTTGAACAGGTGGATACTATGGAATGTATGCTGCTTTACTTCAGAATGTGAAAGCAGGATCTATTCTTAGAGTTGGGAGAAGGTTCATAAATTGCAAACCTTAGAATATCAGTGCCTGATAGAAAGAAGCAGAAGATCACTTAATAGAGGGCATAGGATGGTCAAGATGCAAAGAAACGCCTTCCTAAGGCATGTTGAGACCTTCAAACCCTGCAGTTGAAGGGCTTTGATGTGAATTTCACTGTCATTGCTGCTGAAGAATTTAGACTTCTTTGAGAACTTTCGGAAGTTTTCTATTTTTTAAACTGAGAAGTGTGTGTTCTCAGTTGGCTCTAAGTGACAGATCCTAGGAGCTGAGTGATACAGCTTCCGTACAGTAAACAAGGAACATCTTGCAAAGCTGGTGGCTAGACTCTACAAAACTGTCTGAGGAGCCTGGACTCCCTTTTTCAGTGAGGGATTGTGCCATTTACTGATAAATCTGCTCAAGGGCAGGTGGGAGATCCATTATAGCAGGCAAGTTATAACTTATTCTAAGGCCAACATTGATCAGAAAAAGTTTGATTAGAAAAGTCTCATATGTTGGGTTGGTAATTTGGAGTCTAAATCAACACGACTATCCTCTTCTCACTGGCTTTTGCTGAAATTATAGGGTTTTTCTTAAAAACTATCATTTTAATGAAGCAGTTTGACCCTGTTGTTTAACTGCTGAGGGTAACATCATCAAAACAGATACACCAGAAATCACTATCAGGCAGGTTGCCCAAACACAGCCTTCCCCCACCTTTAGCCATACATATTCCATTAGGAATAACCTTGAAAAGCATTTCAGTTATTTTTGCTTCCAGCTGATAAAATAAAGTTTAAATTACAACATCAACAGTTGATTACTTTCAAATTAAGTCTTAATGAATGCTTTCTTATTCTGGGGTGCAGGTAAAAGAATGTGCTGCGGATTAAACATGTTACTGATTAATTAATTTTTAACACTAGATTTCCTATTAGTCACATATCTGCCCTCCAAAATGGGAGTCAAATGGTCAGACTGTGACAAGACCCTTTTAGAACGCAGTAATCTGATAATTTCCTGCCAAGTAAAGCAGAAACAGAAGAAAATCCCTTGGTCCCCAGTGTAGAGTAAAGACAAGTGTGAACACGTGGCATTCTATAAAGACCTTAAATATATTTGAAATGTGCTGAAATAAAATTATGCTTCAAATGGGCACCAGATCTCACTTGGAATAAGTGACATCTTCTCACTTAGCAGGAAAATTGTAGCATGTAGGATGTATTTTTGTATACATCAAACCTTCCTCTCACATTGACATTAAATGAAACAAGTGTAACCTATGTAAAATTAATACTTTCATCAGGAACTTGTTTTGCACAAAGGATGCTTCTGCAAAGATGTTATAAGAAATGGAGAAAAAGATGATCTGGTCATGGCAGTTTATGATGGTCTCCTGGCTTTGGCATGGCTGGAGGAGGACCTCACTTCCTCCTCCACCACCTGCGCTAGCTGCTGGGGCTCAGCCAATCACAGATGAGCTAGGGGGTGCAGTTTGAGAAGTGGATCTGAGGGGAAATTTCTTCCCTTTGGTCCGCTCCCTGGCTATAAAAGCCAGTCACACATCAGTCTCAGCTGTCATTGGATTCCCTCTCTCCCTACTCTTAATATTTTAGGTCTGCCTGAGGGTAAGTAACCCTGCGTAAGACATTGCTATGGAAACTTTTGGTCACCATATTTGGGGCCTGGGAGCAATTTGCCTTCAGACAAATTGGGCCTGTCTGGGGTTTCTGCCTACCTCATAGCAACTGCCACAACTTGACAGCTGATAAGACACTGGGTTGGGTTCTTAAGTCTAGGTGGACGGGGGGTTAGGGCCCTCCCCAGCCCAAGGAATCAGGGTTTCCTCTTAATCCCTCCCCCTAGTAATCTCAGGGGGTTGCCCCAATTTGACATAGGGTAATCCTTAACCTTAACCCTGCCAAATACTCAACCAGCAGGCAGGTTGGTTGATTCAGGATACATACCCAATGCCTGCACAAAAACTAGCTAACATCTGTAATCAATAAAGTTGGGACTTGTTTAAATCCCAAGTGATTGTTCTGTGTTTACTGCAACTTTATCATCCCTTGGCTACATGACCCACAACTTCACTGCACCTGGACCTGCAAATGGAAGCTGTAGAGATTGAGTGAAAGGGGAGGTGGCTTTGTTGAGGGATGAAAAGATAGGAAAGCCATGATTCATGTCCAATTCCTAGGTCTCAGTCTAAACAAACTGCAGATCAAGTGATAAGATGTTTCTAGATTGTACAACTTCAGATTGCAGGAGGAAATTACACCATTCAATGATTTCTCCATCTCACAGAGAGTTAGGGATGCACCTGCTTAAATTGTAGAAATTACATAGAATTTGTATATTTGTATCTGACGTCTGTTTCACCTAGAAATTGTTTTAGTTAAAAATAACCCTGGTATGTTCTGAACTGGGAGGGTGTGCTAACGTGAACCTCTGGTTGTTCTTAGAAATTGCTCCAATGTAATGAAATTATTTTCCCTTAGAAATTATCTTAAACAAGTTTAGGAAGCTTCAGATCTTCCTAATTCAGGGAATTTTCAGAGTATAGTGTTAATCTGGAGTTTGGGTGAACAGCACTTGGTTTCATTTGAATTCTCTGGACTTTTACTTTTACCAGATACACTTTTAAAACTTATTTTGTTTATTGGTTTCAAATATGTTGTAAACTGTTACATCTTCAAGGATGGATAACACAAAAATAATAATAATAATAATAATAATAATAATAATAATAATAATAATAAAAAATAAATAAATAAATAAATAAATAAATAGCAATAGTCTATGTGAATGTTCGGCATTATTCAATAAACCTATTAAACTGGACTGCAAGCAAAATAGCAAGCAAATGTCATTCAAAGCTCTAACATTACTGACCTAAACCCAATACAGAGTTAGCCATGCCTACTGATTGCAATGAGCTCTGTCTTGGATTTAGACCACTTACTTAAATTAAAAAAACCCAAAACCTAAACACACACATTGGATAACAAGACATAATTATACGATGATTTCACCCACCAATTACAGATTCAACTCCTTCCCATGTTTGTCAGACTCTGCATTTATACGGTCCAATTCAGTGCCAATGGGACATTACCTGGTGAGGAACGGAAGCGACACTGTCCGGTCATTGGGTCATACTCCTGGTTTTCATCGGAACACAGACATAGGAAGGAGCCTTCCACATTTTCACACAGGGCTTCCCCGCATACTCCACTCAGCATTTCACATTCATTCACATCTGTAAAATGAAGCCCAATATAGATTCAAACATTATCTTTCATTAAAATGTGTGTGTTAGTGAGTGTGCTACTATTCTAGTAGTTTGTGTGCTGGTTTTGTCATCTGAAAAATGAGACTATTTATGTATTTAAAACAATTGTATTCCACATTTCTTTTTGGCCAAGACTCCCAGGGTGGCTCCCCACAAAAGAAAACAATATCAAACATCTCTCTCTCTCTCTCTCTCTCTCTCTCTATATATATATATATATATATCTAATGATGTAGCAGGAAATGTGTAAGAGACTAGAGCAATAAAAACACTAAAATAAACACAATTCATTATTTTTTTTGGGGGGGGGTAATTTACATTATAGCCTGGACAAATAAAAATGGCTTTCCCTCAAAGGCATAGAATTTAGCACCAGGTGGGGACAAAACTACAAATTACATTAAGCACGTAGTTTTTAATTTTAATTTTACTGCAACTAGAAACTGCGGGGAGAAGGAACAAATTCCTGACAAAACTGGCAACAAACAGCAGCTTCTCTCCTGATACAAATAGTAGCTTGGATGCAGGGACAGCAATTTTTGTCAGGACTCCAGTGTGCTTTCCCCCTACTACATTCTCAGTCTTTATTGGACTGCCCTGCAGCTGCTATTTACAGATAAAAAATAAACATTAAGGGCTATGGAGGCCACTGTCTTCACCCCCCATCCTACAGCCACTGAGGTCCAGCTCTGAGGGCCTTCTAGTGGTTCCCCCACTGTGAGAAGTGAAGTTACAGGGAATCCCACATTTTCTTAAGATAACCAATGATGGCTAAACTAATTTAAGTTTCCAGTGTAGCATAAGCTTTACGTTCACATCAACGTGTCTCTATTGCAATTCTTGTTAGGAAGGCCATGTTCCGAATCCCTGTGCAACTTGCTTCAAAGCACTTCAAACAAGCTTCATATAATGCCCACAGGCTTGCTCCTCATCATAACCGGGCAGCCCATTCCATTTTGAGAGTGGATTTTTTGTACTTCTTGAATGTTTTAAATTAACCAACAGCTAATCCCTTTTTACGTACTGCTAAATTGCAGGAGTAAAAGAATGAAGATATCTGAAAAGATGGCTCTATATTTGACTGAAATAGATGGCTATGTATATAGCAAGAGCCTATAAGAAAAATAAAGCCTGACAGCTGTAGGAGTAATGTGCAACAACAGAAGCTTTCGCCACATGCTGGAAATATCGTAGCTTCAGTTGTCTATGCTCTGGTAACCTCTAGGTTAGATAACTGCAATGCATTATATTTGTGGCTGCATTTGAAGGTGGTTCAGAAAGTGTAACTAGTCAGAACTCAGCAGCCAGATTGCTGACTGGGACCAGGCAGACATAGAATGGAATTCAACTTCACGCTAATACAAGAATTCTGTCAGCACAAGTATTTCTGCTTGCCAGATAGGACGATTTCCCCTCATGTGCTGTTGTTGGGGTTCTCACAACACTTCAGAGCAGATTTGGGGGAGTCACGGGAAAAACCCATTGCGCTAGTGAGAGTCTCTGTGTTGGCTTCCACTAACGCACTGAGTGTATAACACTGCTTCTGGCCCAACCGCACGAGTTGCAACTGGTTCCCAGGACAAATTCAAAGTGCTAGTTTTGACCTATAAAAGTCTTATTCCACTACAGAACTCAATATATCAAGGACTGCTTCCACCCACATGAACTTACCCAGACTCTTACCCAGGCCCTTCTCTGTGTGTCCCCTCCGAGAGGTGCTGAAGGTGGCAATGAGAAAATGGCCCTTTACAGTGGTGACCCCCAGATTGTGGAATGATTTCCTCAAGGAGGCTTGCCTGGCACTGGCGTTCTCAGCTATTCAATGCCAGTCAAATACATTTTTGTTATCCCTGCCTTTTGGGTCTAAGATGGATTTTTTTTTAAATAAAAAAGAGAGACTCCCATTAAAAAATATATGAAAAAATACTAAATAATAGTAATACTTGTTCAGCAACCACTGCTGCAGAGAGGGAAAGTATGATAAAATTTGAAAATTTGCATCAAATCCAGTACCTCCTCACATTATATTATTATTTTTTACTTCATCTTTGAATTTTAACTTGTTTACTGTGTGAAAAATATACACAGAAGGTAATTCATTATGCTGAAATATAAAAGGAAATATCAAGAAAAGCTGTGACAGATTATATAGCGCTGAGTACAGCTCACTAGAATTACTCACTTCAAAGTGTGGTTAACATTCCTACCATTGACTCAAAAGGTTGAGCTTCAGGAATGCATCTCTGTTCAGTCAGCAAATTATATGAGAATGCCTGAAACACTATCTTGGTAAGGGATCATTTCAGCAGGACATACAGTGAATCTCTGTTCCAATACTTTTCTGCTAGAAAAGCATTACACTAATGAATTCTGCTGCCCAAGTTGCACATTTCCCTTTCATTGTTGGGGCCACTGTATCGTCCTTCCTTTGTTTTCTTGTGACTCTTGCAAATAAAATCATAAACTTGCTGCATCACACAAGAATGCTTGCTTGTGTGGCGCACATATATGGTCTGGAATTTCTCACTTCACCCTCACTTATTCCAGACCTTCCTGCAGTTTCTTATGCTTCTATGCTCAATAAGGTCATGTGCTAAACAAATCCAATAAATGAACTGTGTAGGATATTGTAGCTATATTTGACTTAAAGATTATACCGAGGAAGCAGATTTTCTTTTAAACCCTGAGAAATTTCCTGCTGGCTTACCTGAAAATTCTTGGGTAACTGTGTGTATCTATTTATGCATGTGCTTCTCCACATGTATCTAATTTCCTGCAATAAAGGTTTTTGCCCATGGGATGATATAACATTATTCCTACAGGGTCTATATTCAAGTTAGAATAGAGCACAGTCAGGATTTTCAGATAGTTGCAATGCATGACATTGTTTATGAGATAACCTGTGAACAGATGAGCTATGGAATATTTTATGTGTGTTTCTTTGTGAAAATCATATACTAGGGCCATATTCAGGATGCAAAATATTGCTTCTAGTGGGTTGGGTGCACAATGAGGGCCCTTTCAAATTCTGCCACAAGCAGTGATGTTAACTACCAAGACAAGAAGCACAACAGGATGTTCTTGAAATATGAGTTGCACGCTGTGTTTTGGATTCAGACACGCACCAGACTGAACTATTCAACTTACACTTTTTCAGCACCTTCAAGGGCCTTTGGCAAAAAGGGAAGAAGGTGAAATCCAAACATTTTCAGAGGGCTTATCATTATGACAGGCCAGGATATATAAACACTTAAATACAATAAATCTAGTCACCACTTAATAACATACCAGGAAATGTATCACTTATTAGCAAAATTAACCAGCATTGACAAGTTCATCACAATACCAAAGGTTTTTTTATGATGAGAAATACATTTTGTGGGGAGTACAGTGAACTCTGAAATCTGTTCAACTACTTTGGCCAAAGGAAGTGGCTGTACCACATGCCAGTCTATATTTCCTGTAGGCTTTGCAAAATTCTGGCCATTTAACTAAGAGTCTAAACAGATGTTACATTGAGATTTGTGAACAGCTTGATGTTTTCAGAAACAGAAGGTTCTAAGAAGGTGAAATAATTGGCTTGCCTTTGGTTCCAGTTCAGATTTAGCAGCATTTCCTATTCCAATTTGAATGGGTAGGCATGTAATATAAATAATAGAGAAAGCATTTACTAGGCTTCCCCTAAAAACTCATTGTTCAAGGAAATCTCACAACTCACCCACACACTCTTGTCCATCCTGTAGATACTGATAGCCCTGATAACAAAGGCAGCGGAAGGACCCGGGTGAATTGTCGCAGAACCCATGACTTCCACACACAGTGCTGTTGGTGCATTCATCCACATCTGAAAATAAGATACATCAATATCAGGTGGGAAAATTACTAAGGCCAACTTTCAGACACTTGCATGTGGAGCGAAACAAACAAGACTAATTACAGATTTTGAATTACATATAGCTGGGGGAAAAAAATTTAGGTGCTGTTTTTCTTACATGTTCAGAGATTAAGAGAGACTGACTACATGATGCTAATAAAAAGCAAACAAACAGTTTTCACAAAAACAAAAGAATAATGTACATGGACAAAAGCATGCCATACATTTACAGCATTGTGGGTATAGTTAGACCCGCAACTTACACACATTTTTCACTTGTGCACATTCAGCTTTATGTGCTTGGCAAAAAAATGAAAAGAGGTGGAAAGGGGACTGGTGTCCGGGAGTAAAAAAAGCTTTGGTAATTCCACCCACCTTTATACCCAATGTGTTTTGACTATATGCAATTTTGGCTTTATGCACTATCCCCTGAACGTAAACCCCACGTAAGTGTGACTCTCCTGTACTTAAGTAACACAAGACCATCACATTTAATTAATAAATATCATGAGGAACATCATACAATGCAGATTTTAACCTATCTCATGGAATCAGATGGATCTGCAAGATCTTCTCAGATGATAACAGTGCCATTACTAGCACTCTCTTATTTGCAAAAGGTTGAAAAGGTTTCTGTATCCACTGAGGTACAGCTCTTACAAAAGCATGTTATAAATCCTCTGATGAACACCATTATACTGTTAGAATCTATTTCATACTGAAAGTTTAAAAAGTGAGATGAATAGTTGAGTAAAGTATGATTCAGAGAGCCAGTTACTTATTTCCACACGCACACTCATTTCTTTGGAAGTCAGTGTGTATTTTTGCTGCAATATTTTATCCACATTTGTTTAATAGGTCAAGATGTCATGACAAATACTATTGGAAAAATGAGAAGTTCCTCAGTTAATAATTTATATTGCCTGTCTAATGCTACTGAGCAAAAATACAGTTCGCAATTATGTATTCTTACATCCATGGGAAACAAAAAACAGGAAACAAAAATAACATAGAGCACTGCAAAAAATGTACTCACAATAAAATAACACGTTCCTCTGTTTCAATGGAATGTGGGGGCAAATGAAATATTAAGTTGTTCAGCATAAGATCCATTTTAGCAATGATATTTAACCAATGCATAAGCTTGAGAAAGAATATCGTAACATTCTTCTATGAAGTGCTTAAGGCAAGATTAGACTTATGCACATAAAAATGAATCCTTCTTCACACTATCGTATGTTCTAAAGATGAAGGTACAGGCATTTCCATGCATTGTCTAATACAGGAAATTAAAAGGTCATAATGAATCTATGCCTCTATTGTTAGAATAGGAACCATACTTTTTGCCTTGTTCTTCAAGCCTGTCTTTGTTTATTCTTTCCCATAGATCCCCTAACTTTAATACTGTTGACAAGGAGGTGGCGCTGACATGGCTGTGGACAGTGAAAGGAAGACAGAATTGCACTAGAATGACCTCATTCTTCTCCTTCTGAGAAAACTCAAAGAATTACATTGTGCAGATGTTCATCAATCCAAATTATTGTCCTGACTGGGATTCTGAAAGAGTCACTTCTGTCAACACTGTAGATTAAGGAATTCTGTAAGGACCATTGTGGAGAAAGTGAAAAATATTTCTGGGTTTGATAACTGGGATGGGTTACTTTACTTAAGTCCAGCTCTCATTTAAAAAAAAAATCAAATGTATATACCTTTTTGCATTTAAAATTAATTGCAGGTGTAAAGATCCTAAAATTTCTGTGTTATTTTTTAAAGCTAAATAATTTTTGACCTTTGTGTCACACATGTATAACTGTGATTATATGCACACTGGCTGCTTTGCTTAATATTATTTGATTCTCAAATAAGAATATTTTACACATAAAATATTGTGGGTCATTTAGGAATGGTCTTTTTTTAAGCAAAAAAAGATCATTAACTAATTTTTTACTCCCCTTTTGCCCTCTCACTCACAGCTACATTCCAGATAGTTCTTTTTTTAAAAGATATAACCCATATAAGCATAATGCAGATTTACTTGTATTGAGTTATATGGCAATGGACAAATGTAGGAACATTACTTCAGTTAATACCAAAAGCTGCCCAGCTTCTCACATGGAAAGCCAGCCTGGAAGAACCTATTGCCACCAGATAAAATAGCAGAAATTTAAAGGTCTGAATTGTATATTTAAAACCCATGACAAATAATGAAACAGTCAATATTACTGAGGCTTAGTTCCGGTCTGGACATCACGACAAACTGTGGTTTATTGTGACAGGAATGAGTCTGGGGCTCATGTACACACACACACACACACACACTCCTTTTTTTGTTTAGTCTGAACATAGCAGACTGTGGCTAATCTTCATTATGGTTTGTCTGAAGCAATCCAACTTCAGACCATAGTTTATGAACCTTCTTCTTTCAACTAGCCATAGTTAAGATTAACCACAGTTTAGAGTTTGGATGTAATAATAAACTGCAGTTAATCAAAATGAGAGCAAAAGTACTATTTATTTGATTATACTTTTAAGTGTTGTCAACCACATTCAGTCAATAGGAAGGGCCACAGCTCAGTGGCAGAGCTCAAGTTAAAACCCCAGCATCTCTAGGAAAGATACCTATCTGAAACCTTGGAGAGCCACTGCCAGTCAGTGTACATGATGGACAGATGGGCAGAGGTCCTATGATTGTTCCTAATTATCATCACCCCTTACTGCATCAGACTTAAATTCCTTTTTCTTTCATTTAGCCCATCTTACCTTCACATGTTTGGCCATCTCTAGAAATAGTAAAACCCTGCTCACAAACGCACTGGAAAGAGCCCAATGTATTGAGGCATTGCCCATGAGGTAAACAGAGATTGGATGCTGCACATTCATTGATATCTGCAGGGGGCAGAGAAACAGCAACCAAAGATGCATCATTTTATTAGAAGGCTACATATATATTTATAAGGAACTCTTTAACAAAGAAAGTTGTGCTAGTAGACAAGAGAACTCTAACCTGAATTAAAGGCTGACCTGTACCCCAAAGGTGAAAATTTATCTGAATGGGGGATAAAAAGTCTCCCACCTGAATACAGAAAGCTCACGGCTGCCCGTCTTACAACCCATACCATTAGTGAGAATTGATATGCCTACCTTGGTAGCCAGTAGGGAGCTATAGATATCAACATGGAGAGTAGACTGTAGGAACTTTATAATGCTATTTTTTATGGTTTTCAGCTCTTGACTTAAAGAAAGCTCAGGTGGCTGGCAAGTAAGAATCCATGCCTTATGAGCATTTCCCCAAATGCAGCTATGATAAGGTACAACAGTGTACTACTTATCCTTGTGGCTCACTGTGATATTATAATATTCCTATAGCCAAGCTGTGTGGTGTAATGGTCACAGTGTTGGACTATGACCTGGGAAGCCAGGGTTCGAATCCCCACTCAGCCAGGAATCACACTGGGTCATCTTGGGCCAGTCACCATCTCTTAGCCTAACCTATCTCATAGGGTTGTTGTAAGGATGAAATACATACCACCTTGAGCTCCTTGGAAGATGGTGTATAAATGTAATAATGATTATAATGATGGTGATATAATACCTTGACAACCCCTGGAGGGAAGCAGCTGGAAGCCATCTGGGCAAGTGCACTCATAAGAACCTTTGGTATTAATGCAGTTCCCTCCACGGCAAACATCGCTGTCTTCTTGGCATTCATCAATATCTGAAATGAATACAAGCAGCAATCAAACCACTTCAGAAGAGATTATGCTAACAGCAGCACAATAATATGTCACTGAAATATCTACTGCTGGTAGAAGCTAGGGAGCCCTCAACAGTTGGACTGGATGGCCCTTGTGGTCTCTTCCAACTCTATGATTCTATGATTCTATGTATGGTGCTGGCATTGTTTTAATGATCTGGAAACTGCTTTGTGACCACCATGGTGGGGAAAAGCAATATATAAATATAGTAAATAAATAAAGCTGGAAGGTTTTGTTCTATCCTGCCAAAATATGACATATTTAAAATTCCTTGCATAAAAAAACCTAAACCTATTTGTCTGCAATTTGGCAGCCTTCAACAGCCTCAGAAGGAGATATTACAAATTAATATTACAGTACTCTCAATAATTAAAATTGTTATGACCGCTTGCTGATTTATTGATTGTAAAAAGAAACCCTTGAGGCAGTTTGTGTGAAAAACTCATAGAAAATTTGACTGAATTCCTCATGTAGACAATGGAACTTACCTTCACAATGGTCTTTTGTAGGTGTCAGCTGGTAGCCTTGGCCACAAATGCATCTGTACGATCCAGCGATGTTTCTGCACTGACCATTTGTGCAAAGCTGCTGCCGCTCACATTCATCTACATCTGCAAATTATAAGACAGTGTTTAACTTCAGAAAATACATACTCTGCCATGCAAAGCTATTTAAAAATGGTTTAAAATACATTCAAGGTCTTGCATTTTCAGAGTCCATGAAGATCTAGATTATTGGGTCAAAATTAAGATTTAGTGTGTGTTACGAGTAAATTCTATAATACTACTGTTCTTCAGGGTAAATTGTCTTCTCTGGTTTCAATTGCATTATTTCTTAGCAATGCCAACTTCCTGGTGGGACAAATGGCCTGATGGAGCTAGCAGTTTCAATGAAGCAGAAAGGCTTTGTGGGTTTTTTTTTATCCAGACCGGCTCCAATGGTATCCAGTTGCTGTTCATTCAAAGCTTGCAATTGTCTTTCCCATTCTCACAATTTAAGGATAGTCAGCCCATGCCAACATCTGGATTTCAGCAGCAAAATGCATTGCAAATTTACAACCAGAAAAGCACATGCTGCTGTAGGACGGTGCTGCTGAATCAACAAGCAGAACAGTCTGGTGTAAGTTCATAGTGAACTATTCATCCAGCACAGTCCATGATAAGAAAAGGAAACTTATATTTTGAGTGCCACCTCAAATTAGCCTCAGGCAGCCTTTGCTTGACAACTAAATTTTCCAAGGGCTAGATTCTCATTGGGTAGTATCAGTGTCTTTAAAACTAATTTTCAATTACTACAAGTCAGGGCATTTGATATCCCAGAGTGGCTGGTGCCACCAAGCCAGATGGTTGGGGTATAAATAACAAAATCATCATCATCATCAATCTCATTTGATATTAATTTTCAAAAGCAGCCCATTCCCCCCCCCCCCAGATTGTGCTAACGTTCATCACAAAGTGGTTATGTTTCACCAGTTTTCACTCTGCCCTGTGAAGACTTTCCACTCTCCTTTCATATTTTATAGCCCTCTTTAGGGCTCCTTCAAATACTTACAGAGGAAAGGGTTAATCTTTTTGCCTCTTGTGCTGTACACAAAAAGACTCTCCCATGGCATCTGATCTTATGCATTTCTCTCAAGATTTCAGAACACCAGGAAGGAGAATGCACAGGTGTTCAAGTAACTCTAGCCCTACCTTTATGTTTACTTTTCTGAAGTGGTATGAAAAAGATTATACCAACACACTGGGTGAGAAATACAACTCGTGTGCTTTGAATGCCCATGATGAATAAGTCTATTTCACCTCTCTTGGCAAACATTAGGCATGTTATATTTAAATAACAAAGGTATTAATCAAATTCCTACCTTCACACTGATCTCCGGCAGGGGACAGTTGATAACCTTGGCTACAAAGACATCTGAAAGAGCCTTCCAAGTTTTCACACTGGCCATTTGTGCAGAGACTGCTATATTGACATTCATTTATATCTGTGGATAACAAAGGTTGGATTTAGACAAGATGCTGTCGCTTACAATATTAATCAAGGATGTTTGAGGTGTTTCAATAGAATTGCCCAACAAGCTTTTATTAACTTTCTTTAATGGTTTTCTCAGTAACAGTCAAACCAGACAACTTGTTAGCTCCGTATCTGTGCTGTTATGTTCAAATTGCCAGTCGACCCTAATGTCCTGTTAGGGGTTTTTGACCCTTTGCCTTCACTAGGGCTCCAGTCTAGTTTATCTCCTACTCCACACCAACAATTTGCATATAAAAAGTTATCAGTTCCACAAATGGGAGGTTTTATTCCAGGCAGTGGTATAGCATGGGATGCTGGCACCCAGGGCCAACCAGAGGGGTGGGAAATGGACAGAGTACACATGTGCATTGAACTGCCTAACAGCGTTCCCATCACCCAGGAGATTGCAACCTCAGAGTTAAGAAAAAAAGAATCATTCCATCGCCTGGACAGGCCACTTCCTGCTTCACATGGAGAAGCCATTTGCAAGAGAGCCCAGCTACAGAAGCACAGAGCTGTATTGAGTCAGCACCAGGTGTTGAAATTTTGTGTCCCTAACAATTTTGCGCCCAGGGCAACTGCCCCTGTGCTCTCCCCATGCTATACCACTGATTCCAGGGGTCGGGAATCACCAGACTGGGGACCAAAAGCAACCCTCTAGTCTCTCCCCAGGTCACAACTCTCACCAGCCCTGCTTCTCATCTCAGGAATTCCCCCCTGGTTAGAATCTTTCCTTAAGCTGTGATAATTCCTCTTGCTTGTCTGGATGGAGAATAGAGGTATGTGTGCATAGAATTCAATGGGACTTACTCCCATGTAAGTGGGTTTGGAATTGAAGCCCTAATCTGCTTTCTACTATGAAACTGAAAAACCACTGGAAGTCATCATTTATTATTATTCTTTTCACATGGACATTCACTTAAGAGTTATGTTTCAGCAGCAACACAAAGAGGTAGGTCATTTTTAAAATAAAATATGCACTTAATGAAATAAAGCGGTGCAATTTTTAAAAGGGCTTATTTATGGTTTGGTGGCAAGAGTTATTAATATAACCTAGGACACAAAGAGCAAAATACCAACAGAATATGCTAAACAGTGAGTGGTGGAAACAAGACAACTTTATTCTGAACTGTGAAATCAAACTAGTGAGACAGGCCGCAATCCTAACTCCACTAACCTGGGAGTAAGCCACACTGAATTAAATGGGAATTACTTCTAATTAGATATGGTTAGAATTGCAGCCATAGAAGGCTTGGTGATGGTCCATTAGCCATTTAATTAACTTTGTCTTTAAGGTGCCATAAGACACTTTTTGTTTTTGCTGCAAAAGACTACCAAGGCTACCCCTTTGGAAATTCATTAATTTTGAAAGGGGAACACACAGTTAAGGTAGCAGGTATTGATGACTGAGATACCATATTTTTCCATGTATAAGACGACTTTTTTCTGAATGTTTTTATGTGATAAATTGAGGGTCGTCTTTTACACAGGGTAATATGCTATGTAAGCGAGGGCTGTGGCGGTAGCAGGGAAATGTAGGTAGCAGGGAAATGTCGGAGAGGAGGCTGCTTACCTGCTCTTCCCGGCTTAGGAAGAGTATTTGGTGAGTGCCAGTATGTGGTGTATTGTGGCACTATTTCTGTCAGCCAGAGTGGGGGATTGTTGAAAAGCTGCTCAACAGCTCAGCAAACTTACAAAAGAGGCTCAACAACTGTTGAGAGCTCCCCAAAATAGGGGTCGTCTTACACATGGGCTCATGTTGTACATGGAAGAATACGGTATGCATTCAAGTCATGTTCGTACACCTCTAGCTTAGTGTGTTGTCTGTACCTAGGCTGAAGGTTAAGATAGCCATGAGCTGTAAACAAGGTTTGTTCCTCTCATGCATTTGCACTAAGCCATGGTTTGGCTTAGCATGGTGTGCAAACTAGTCAGGATAATGGAAGCCAATATTAAACCATGGCTATTCTAGCTTGTTTGAAAGCCCTTAACCATAGTTTTCCAGTTCAGGTGTAACAAGAAGCGACTTCTTGGCTTGCTTCCCCAGCAGTGCAAAGGGAGAACCAAAGTGTCTGTGTGCAAGTGCATGAGGCTTCCTCATTTCTTGGCTAGTTAAACTAAGATTTGATCATCCTAATGCAGCCATTATGTCTATCCCTGTTAAGACTGATTAAAACGGTGCCTTCTCTCGCTTCATGCTCCTAATCCTGGCTTGCAAGAAAACCCTCCAAGAAATGCATCAGAATCACATGGAGAGCAGTGGTACACATTATGGGGCTGGCGCAGAGAAAACACCATATGGAGGCCGTTCTAAGCAGCCTCTGCATCACAGACATAATGTGCAGATCAGCCACAGGAGTTTCCGAGATTAGAGTCAAGACTAGCAGGAAGAACATTAAGTTGCAGTGGGTATAAAATTCCCATGTGTGCAAGACCCAACTAGTTTCTGGGGTTTTACCATCTACTATTCCAGACATTTAAGTTTTTATCTACAAAAAGAAGGCTTTTAGAGAAGAAAAAAGAAAAAATGGTTTATAAAGGAGGAAAGTAAGTAGATATGTGGGAGGGCAGACAGATAATGGAAGTCTGTCTGCTTAAAGTCATAGGAAATGCTGAGTAAGCCTCTCAGAATTTGCCAGCAAGCATTAACACAATAAGACTCTATCAAGACATACCTATCTGCTCTGCCTGTCATTTTAAAGTGTCCCTTTCACTTTGAACATTCAAAGCAGACAGCACAGGATAAGATGCCAAGAGCCAGAGCCAATGTAAGCAATGACAAAAAACCCCGTCCTAACCTAGACACTGAAAAGCCATGCACCAGGATTCCAGACAACACAGGAAAATATAATTTGGATTTTTTTCAGAAAATTTAACTTCAGAAATGCATGGGCTGGCCTTTTCAATGATACACATTGTAGGCAAAACAGATGAAAGTAAGCTAAAACATTTTTTCAATTTAAAATAAAGTGAATTTTGACAACTACCTCATTTTCAGTTGTGTGAGTGGACTGAAAAAGCATGGCCAAGCCCTCAGAAAACACTATTGTTCTTTTACTCTGATGTATATTTATTTCACTGTGTATGAGCTTAAGGTTGAGCTGTGCAGAGCCTGAAGTGAAATATGAAGTGTAGAAAGGAATAGAGGGCTTGAATGTGCTTTCCTCACATAAAAAGGAATTGCTCTCTGCATTCAGTTTACTCTTGAATGATGCCAAAGCTAGATGTTTTTAGAGCCCCAGGTTACCTCCTCTCTTCTGTAAAGTGAAGCAAGATGAATGCCTGGATTGCTGAAACTGCACACCAAGGAAGTTGAACAGGGAAACTCAGAACATGGTAGCATCATATCACATGTTGACCCAAGGCAGGGCCTTCTCAAAGATGGTTCTCTGTTTGTGGAATGCCCTCCCTCATAACTGACTTTTGGGATAAATTTAAAAAACATTCCTGTTTAACAAGGCATTTGATTCCTGAGAGGTACTGCTCATGGCAAGCTTGAAATTAGCAAATGTGAGTGCACGCAATTCCTTTAAATGTTCTAAATGTTTTTAGATGGTTTTAAATATATTTTTTTCATTTCATTTTAAATTGTATTGTTTTAACACTTTGATAGTTGCTGCTCTGGGCTTCTTTGGAAGGAAGGACAGGAGAGAAATTTAAGAAATAAACAAATAAAATGTCTTGTTGTGGCAGGTAATTTCATTATCACGATAGAGGAGGAGATACTGGGCTGCTGGTTTTAGCAGCAGCCATATACTTCCAGTAAAATCTAGTCGTGATGTGAGTCACAGTCACTCTAATTATTCTTTATCTATCAAATACTAAGTCTACATATCACAGTTGCCAAGGGAAGTTAACATTCTTGCCCAAGAACATGACACTGAAAAAGCCTAGAATACCTGCAACAATATTTACAATAGAAAACATTTTCAACAAGGCATTTACCATAGCATTTCCCATTCCAGCCTCTGAATCCATCTCTGCAAGGGACACATTGGTAAGAACCAGGACTGTTAATGCACTCTGCATCTGAACAAGTGTGTGGAATTGTGCATTCATCAATATCTTTAAAAAGAAAACAAACGAAGTTTAAGATTTTAATAATCCATAAAGAGCAAGGGAATCTTAATGCTATAATAGAATTTGGGATGGTATATTTTGAGCATTGGGTGCTACTGTCCTGAAGATGCAGATCTGAATGGAATCATTGACGTACACGATGTGCTAGAATGCTGTGCTTGGTTAAATGATGCCTAAGGTTAAATCTCCATTCACCTATGATGCTTACTAGGTGGTCTTAGGCAACTCCCTGTCTCTTAGCCTAACATACCGGTACCTTAAAGAAGAGCTTTCCAAACTGTGTGCCATGACACATTAATTTGTGCAGTGTGTAGGTGTGTCGTGCAAACACTCCCTGTTCTCCTCCCGGTGCTGGAAAGGGGCTAGTTTAACTTCCGGTTTGCTGGCAAAACTGAATTACTGTGTCACAAAATGATGCATGTCTAAAAAGCATGTCACCAACATGAAAAGTTTGGAAAGCTACCTTACAGGGCTGTTGTGAAATTAAAAACACTGCTATGAACTCCTTGGAAAGGAGGACAAGAGGTAAAAAAATCAGGAAATAAACACACACCTGATATATTTCAACTAATGATTAGACATATTTTAAAATTACCTTGCTAACGTAGGCAAAGATCCTAAGCTTATTTATTTGGAAACATGTTCCACTGGGTAAACGGGTTTCGTTTTGAAGCTAAAATCTAAACATTTAAAACCACCCTATCAAAACAAATTTAATATTTATATAAGCAACCACAGAGTTAAGGATATGACAATTTTTGGGTTTTGAAAGATCCCTGGTATACAGATTTTATTTTTTTAAATAATGCCAATGAAAACTTAGATGTATAATAAATTATCAATGTGAAAATTAAAACATATGTCTGGAATAAGCTATATAAAAATACATAGAAATCTAAAATTACGAATGGTGCCTTGCACCTATCTTACACAGCTTCTTGAAATGTAATCTAAACTATCCACATAGTTTGCTGTAGTAATGAACATAAAGGAAATTTTCACACCCTTGACACCTATGAGCACCAAATTGCAAAATCTATATCTAAAGCCGCCTTTTAATTTTTTAAAAATGAACATAAACCCAGTAATTCTTATACTATCAAAAGCTGGAGCTGAGAGACTGCAGAAGAATATGCTAGTTTAAAAAAGGCATAGTCTGATCGAAGGTGACAGGTATGAAAACAAAGACACTGATGATTAAGTAGGAGTAACTAAATATTATTTTAATTTATGAATGAATTTATGTTGGTTTTTCTTTTTTAACTCAAGGGGATATTCAGGCCAAAACCTAACTTCACATGCTTTGTAAGTTAGACGTGCTGGGATGTTTTGTTCTATAAAACAGTGGATTTTTGCCAATATTTTATTCCAAACCACAAGTGGATTCCTTTGTAACAAGTGAAGTGATGAACTTCATTGTCAATGGCAGTGTTTTTCAACCACTGTTCCGCGGCACACTAGTGTGCCGCGAGATGTTGCCTGGTGTGCCATGGGAAAAAATTGTTTATTTGATTCCTATTCAATAGAATTACTTTATATATAGTCAATATAGGCACAGAGTTAAATTTTTTTAACATTTTCTAATGGTGGTGTGCCTCGTGATTTTTTTCATGAAACAAGTGTGCCTTTGCCCAAAAAAGGTTGAAAAACACTGGTCAATGGCAATTTTTATAAATAATTTCAACAGAACAAATTTACAGAAGATAGTGAGGTTTCCAACTTTAATTTTAATAATTTTCACAAATTATGGCACAACTTCCTCAGATGGCATTTCCAAAAGGATTAAGGAAACTAATAATAATGTCTGTGGATGATTATTCCAACATTTTGGAGCGACAACCTACCTTCACACTGGCCTCTCCTGTTCATACGGAATCCAGTGTCACAAGCACATATGTATGAACCAATGGTATTTATACAGCGTCCTTCCCCACAGGTGTGAGATCCAGAACATTCATCAACATCTAGAAACCAAAATGAATACAAAAGTTTAATACTGTAAATACACTAGTCTTCCTTTTTTTTTTTAAGAATACACACATTTACAGAGGATGAAAGTCAACATCATTCCAATATGATTGTTCAATCAGTGCAAGCATTCCTAGTTGTCAGCTGCAATTATCTCCTTTCTCTTACCCTTGCACACTATTGTAAGGGTGCTCCCAACTCTCCAGAAAGTCCTGTTGCACTAGTGGAATCCTTGCACTAGCTTCTGTTAGTGCACTGGGTTAGTTGAATCTGCCCATAATTCTTATTCTTAGGGCCATGTAAATTGTTAATTTTATCACTCACAAGACTGGCTGCTTACTTGCATAAATAAATAGACTATTAGCTGGGGAGCTCACGGATCTTAGTTGCAACAACTACAACCTGTAATGTCAATATTCTTGGTTTAGTAATTACAGGTGTTACTAGGACTGAAGTCCATGAGTTTATTTGCTTACTAACATTTGCTGTCCTTCAGTCATGGTCCTGATCATGTAAGAGGGATATTTGTCCAGCCACCTTCCAGCAGAGACTTTGTATTTGGGTGACCTGCTACAATACCTCTAAAAATGCTCTATGGAACATAGGAAGCTGCCTTGTACCAAGTGAAACTACTAGCTCAGTACTGTCTACAGCAGGATAGGCAACATGGCAGCCTCCAGATGTTGCTGGACTACAAATCCCATCATCCCCAACCATCAGCCATAATATAAACTAAACTCAGATGGCTGGTTGCTATGGTTTGAAAAGCAGTAGGCCTGTACACTGAGTTCCTGAATAGCAGCCATAGACTGCTACCCATGTAATCTGTGGATACAAACTTGATAAAAGTTCTCCATGTAAGTGTATCTCCAGGAACAGTCACAGCAAATCACATAAATGATACCATGAATGTTCAAAATGGTCCTACGTTAACATTTGATAGACCTTCTTTAGTGTCACTTAGAAATGGTATTCACATTTGAGAGGGACCAATTACAGAGCTGTTTTGGTTGCTAACGATCTATGTGAAATCTATTCTCATGTATGGGAGAGAAAGAGAAAAACCTATCCTCCAAACATATTTTACGACTTCAGCTCTTACAGCAACATTATATTTTCAAGGAAGTATAACTGCACAAATAAATAATTTTAGGAAGACAGAATGAGTAATGACTTGCCCTCTGTAATGGTGGTCAATTTTTATTAAGAAATACTCTATGAACAAAAAGAGCAACCTAAGCATTAAGCACCCAGTCCAGGGCTTGTGTAAATCAATGTAAGTAGTTTTCCAATGACCTCAATGGATTTCAAACTCCAACTCTTAGCTATTAGCCCAAAGTATTAAGAGCTTGTTTCATAAAGCACAGTAGTTACCAACACAGTCTGTTCCTTGTTCACTGGCCATGAACCCTGCCTGGCAAATGCATAGGAAGCTTCCTTCTGTATTTTCACAACGCCCAAGGGAGCAGAGATGGGGAGCCTGAGTACATTCATTAATATCTGTTAAAGAAATAAAAACGAAGATTGAAAAAGTAGTACTCCATCATGACCATCACTTCATTTCGCCCAATGTACACAAGACACTAAAATGAAAGACAGACTCTATTAGTACAGACAGATTTGTTTCCACGGAGGTGAACAATAAAGATTTGGTATAAAATTCTGATTAAAAAAGCAGACTTATTGGCTTAAAGTTTCAGAGTATTACTTTATACCAACTTTCAGAGTATTACTTTTCCTTGAAGGAAGGAACTATACTTACTTGTAAGTGTTCTTTCAGAAAGAACTTTATGTATATGGGAGTGAAATACTATATGCCAGCAGATTCTGGAACCTCTCAGAACCAGGGCTAGTGAAGGGCGCTACTCTTTACACAGTTTTAAAATGGGGCAATATAAAGAAGCCTAGCAGACATTCAGTTCCTTGCAATACCTATCATAAAATTTCATGCACTCTTGTTAGGATTCCAAAGCATGGTCTAGGAGGAGGTAAAATATAAAGACTCCTTGAAGCACCTCAGTTCCTCATTTACAAGTGCCATCCTTTGTGCATGCAGGATAATTTAGGTTGTGTGCCAAGATACAGTTAGGTAGTGTACAGTTCAGGGATGGGGACCATGTGACTTCTGGGCTGCATCAACCAAAGTATAGTGTCCTGATCAAGGCAAGTAATAGTACCACTCTATGCTGCCTTGGTCAGACGACATCTAAAGTACAGTGTCAAGTTTGGGGTGCCACAATTTAATAAGGATATTGACAAGTTGGGGCATGTGCAGAAGAAGGAGACTAAGGTGACCAAGCCTTATGAGGAACAGTTGAGAGAGTTGGGTACGTTTAGCTTTGACAGTGAGAAGAGCCATCTTCAAATATATCAAGGGCTGTCACATAGAAGAGGAAACAAGCTTGTTTTCTCCTGCTTTAGAGGCTTAGACCCAAATCAATAGCTTTTAGTTACAAGAAAGGAGATCTGTTCAACAGTAGAATGGTCTCCCTCAAGAAGTGTGCACTCGTCGACTCTTCTTCCTTGCAGGTTTTTAATCAGTGGTTGGATGGCACCTGTCACATATACTTTAGTTAAGACCCCTGCATTGCAGGGGGTTGGAGTAAATGACCCTTGAAGTCCCTTCCAACTCTACAATTATATGATTCTATGTTTTTGGACTCCCATCAGCTCCAGTCAGTGTGACCAATCATCAGGGATAATGGCAGCTGTAGTCCAACAACCTCGGAAGGGCCCCATTTCCTCATACCTGGTACAAAAGAGCTCCAAAGTTCTATGAGAACAAGGGAGATCTTTTTTAAAAAAATGTATTTTGACCAAGATTAAGGGCCAAAAGGAGAAGAAGCCATTCTTATTTACCATAGTTGTTTCCTACAAATGACAGGTTACATTTCTTCAAATCCTTCACTCACTGATCAGTTTAGCAAAGGCAAAGAAAATTTCTCATACCAGAACATTTTGTTTGTTGATCGTTAAGCTTGTATCCATCATTGCAGAAACAGGTGTATCCCACAGGCAAATTAACACAATGTCCTGCTCCACAAATATCTGGGTTCACTGTGCACTCATTGATTTCTAAATAGAAAGACAAACATACCTGGAGCAGGCCATTTAAAACATTTGCACAAGTCCACTACTATTCTCAATTTAAAAAGGAAGAAAAACCATTCTGAGTGGCTGGGGCAACTGAGTCAGATGGGTGGGGTACAAATAATAAAATTATTATTCCAGCCGCTTGTTATCCAACCCAGTGGCTCAATAGTGGCTGTAGAGCAAGAAGCCAGTACATATTTTCTATGAATCAATACTTAAAATAAACAGCCTGACATACCCCCTACAAAAGCTTGCCCTTCCGTTCCCTATATTTACATACTACCCTAATGCATCTGGAAATCAAGTGAAAGGAACTGGCCTGTAAACATGCAAGAAATGTTTGATAGAGACCCAGGATGGCCTCTTAACTTCCTAACTCAATGTTAGATCCATATGAAACTGCAGCTCAAGGATCTCCTCAGTGAATGGGTCAAGATGTGCTGTGTACACTGTTTTCTTCTTTGTAATAGTTATGTTGAATTTGTAAGTGAACTGAAGCATGGTTTTAATCTTTATAGAAGAAAAGAAACTCCTGGTAGTTATGTCAAATGTCGATGCACGTATTGTAAGCATCTTCCACCTTCTCATCTCAGGGTTAAGACTGGAGCGTGCCAAACCTTCAGGGCTTAAGGGTTGACATTCTGGATGAGTTGCCCCATGTTAAAAAGCCACACACATTCTCCCCCAAGTTTTATCAACCTAAGCCTTTTAATTAAAAGTTCCTAATGGTGCTGGTCCAGATGCTTCCAGGGGCAAGCTTGACTTCATCCACAGGCTATTCTTTAGGCAATAGTTACTCCACAACTCCTGAAAGCTGAAGCAGAACTCATCCAGTTAAGGGGAGTCAGCCCTGACTCACCTTGAAAGAAAAGAACCAGTGACACCAGCAGGGACTTTGTCTACTCAAGCCTGAGAACACTTTGCTTGTGTCTGCTTGCACAACCAACCAATGGTTTAGACACTAGGAAGTCAAACTTCCCTGCTGCAGTGTGATTTGTGATTAAGAAATGGAAGCACAAGAAGTATCTCAATAAAGCTCCATCTTTATGTTGGCAGTTATTTCCACGCAGCCACTATGGTAGATTCTGGGACACCAAGCAACTTTATCCACGCTGACTTTGTGGTTTAGAACTCCATCCTTATCAACTCTATAGCAAAAGCAGTAAAAAGATCTGTGGAGGTTGGGGACTGAACCCCCTTAATTTGCCTGACGCCAGGCCCAGTAATTAAGGCAAAAGGATATGCAATGTTTGCTAATAATGCGCACACTGTAGAAACATTTTTAATATGCACCACAGCATTTAGGTAGATAACCAAGGGCATAGGAAGTTCCATCCTTTACATTATCTGTACAATGTCTGCCTCCAAAAATTGCCTTCTGGAACCTATTCAATACTGAAAGTGGCTTCATATTAAAATGCACAGTCCTAGATGCTGAGAGAAGTTATGGTACTGAAATGAATACTGATTATACAATTTGCCCAGACAACTATCACAGAATATGAAATAGTGGGATCTGCAGTCTATTATTATTATTATTAATCATTTACTTTTACTACAGACATTTTACTGATACACAGAATAGCACCTGTCATTTATCTCATCTGTCCTAAAATGAATTCTCTTATTTGGCCCAAAGGATCACCCAGCAAGCACATAGCTTAATGTGCTAGCTAACAATGTAATCTATTAATAGCATATACATTTTTTTTTAAAAAAAGAAAGCAACTGTTTATTAGGCGAACTTGACCTCAAATGGAATACTGATGGATGTTGCAAAGATTCAACAAATATAGAACATTCAGAGAGATGGAGATAAACATTGAATTTAGAAATTGCAGGGTATGCTGGAATATATCACTAAGTTTATAGCAAACTACACAGCTGGTAGTACTTAACTAATAAAAACCCTTTGCAAAGATAAATTGAAGCCAGAGTATTAAAAAAAAGTTCCAGAGCCTAGAGAATACAGAAATATCATCACTACTGTTGAAATTCTTTGATCCGCTGGAAAGGGTTGATCAAAATTTTCCTCACAGATGCTCTGGAAGAGAGACATTAATAAGATGCTATGCTACATGGCTGTATTGCATGCCACTCCTTAAAAACAAGTGCACTAGGGGTAGAAAACTTAACATTTGTGACTTTTAAACACAGAACTATGACAGAATTCCTGAATAAATGTAGCAATCATAGAAAAAGAGGTGTGGTTCTCTTGTGGATCAGGAAATGGTTAAGTTTCAGGAAGCAGGAGGTAGGAATAAACGGACAGTTCTGTGAGAAAGGAAGGTAGAAAGTGGAGCCCTCCAAGGACCAGTATTGGAAACTGTACTTTTTAACTTGTTCATAAATAACCTAGGCCTAGGAGTGAGCAATAAGATGACCATGGTGATAATATGATAACAAGTTGTTCAGGGTTGTTGAAACAAACAAAAAAAAGGGTTCTGAAGAACTCCAAAAGGGCCTCTCCAAATTTAGTGAATTGGCAGTAAAATGTCAAATGCAATTCAATGTAAACAAGTGTAAAATGATGCATACTGGGGCAGGAGGAGAATCTTAATTTCACATACATGCTCATGGGGCCTGAACAGGTGGTGGAGGATAAGGAACAAGACCTTGGAGTCAATGAAGATGTTGACTCAGGGTGCAATAGCTGTGAAAAAGGCAAATTCCACGCTAGGGGTCATTAGGAAAGGAATTTTAAATAAAACTCCCAATCTCTTGGAGGTGAATCCTGGAAACCTGCTCCCTGCTCGGCTTTTCCCACCTAGCCTGGAAAGGTGGGACCCTGGCCCTACAAAAGCTGAGGGAGTATGTTTCTCAAAGAATGACTTCCACACACAACCCATTTCTAGATCAGATTCTGGAAACGATCCCCAAATTATTATTTTCATTAGGCACCTATAGAAATCAATGCGATTTTCTCAAGTTTTTATTATGGAATATGGGTAATTTCACAAAATCGCTCACCATGTCCTGTCTGTGTCTTTTCATATGCTTTTAAGGGGAACTATGCATTAATGCACCGCTTATAGAAAAAGGCATTTTAAGAGCTTTGGGGAGGCATATTTGCATAAAGTATGTCCTGAAATGTAATGTGCCTGTATGTGGAGCTGACCAGAAACTGTCCCCACATGCATACAGAAAAAATGCAGTTGAACCATGGTGTGCAAACCTGCAAATACACTCTAACTGGGGGAATGCAGGAAGCAGGTGGCTGGAATCCTTCAGACTCCTCTATTTTATATACACAACGTAAGTCAACTGTGAACTGCATGCTGTCCATATGACCAGACTTGCTGAAAATAAACCACTTAACATACGATTCCACTCTCTTAAACTGAACATTTTTGGCCCTGAATTTTCCTGTGTTCTGCTGCTCTATTCTTCCTGTTTGATGCTGCAATAGCCCTTAGTTATTTTGGGAGTATGCACCCATTTGTCCCTCCAGCCATTTTTTGTGGGGAAAGCATTCATCATACCTGTAACTTGAGTCGGTGCTATTACTTGACTAGCACTTGAAGTAGACACATCAGGGCCAACTTCTACAGGCACAGGAGGAGATGTTTTTTCAACTACTACTGTGCAAAAGAAAAGAGAAAATTATTTACATATGAGGAAGGCAAGTTTTAAAATACGTGCATGGCTCAATGAACTAATCATTAATGGAAAACTGTAGTAGGGTCTCTTTATATGTTTCTAGGTGGTGCATGTTACAGACACCCACTGTGTATCTTCTAAAATCCTGAATTTTGAAGAAAGTGCACATCTTCCTCTAGTTGCTAGTGTGTTTTGCTCCCACAAAACATGCCCAGAGTGCATGTGTTGTTATAAGGAGATGTACAATACTGTTATATGCTTTAGTCTTACCAAGCAGCAAACACATGAACATCTGCTAAATTACTCAAAATAATTTCTTATTTTGAACACTGACTAACAGTCTGACCTATTTGTTACTCTGGTGCATGTGAAAGAAATCTGGAACCGTGTAAAACTAATAAAGCAAGTATAGTGACGAAACTTCACTGTCTAAGCATCACTGAATGAGATGTTTGAAATACACGAGGGATTTTGGGACCACTTTCGGAAAATTTGTTCCCACTTCAATTCACTTTTTGGTGCCTAAGCTAAGTGTCTACCACATTCAGGAAGATGAAAAGGACTTCCAAATCATTCTCCATTTCAATTAAATCTATTTCTCTTACACTTCAACATATGCCCCTCCATAATTTTTTTGCGCATAAAAATTCATGGGCACAATTAACCAAGCACAGCTGCTGTACAACCTCCATTGCGTTCAGTAGACTCATTAGCAATCCAAAGCTTCATGGGTTTCACGGGTTCATTGCTCACTGGCTAAGTAGAGAGTACTTTATCACACTGTGTTGCACCACAGTGAACAGTTTTGCAGTCATTTCCCTTCTTAAGCCTGCTTCAGGCATAATGATAGAAGAGATAACAGTGCAGATGTAACAATTGTAAGGCGATCAGGAGCATGGCATGGGATTGCATGCTCCTCCTCCCCTTTGCCAGAGCAAATTACCCCCTCCCTTCCTTGGATGTTTGGATGGAAATATATATATATATATAATCTCCTTTCAGTAGCACACTCTCATGCAAGCTAATAAAAAAATAAAATCAATGAAAGAGCACCAAAACAACGTAACACAACAAAAATACACAGCCCCCCAAAATAAAAAGTAATAAAGCACAGAAGCATCCCTGGAGCTAGGTAGAATCAAGTTCAGCTAATGTTTAACAAGGCCTGGAAGAAGAGAAAGGTCTTTGCCTAGCATTGGAAAGGTTTAGGAAAAGCCACTATTGAGCCTTCCCAGGGACTGCATTCCAAAAACAGCAGAAACATTCCTTCCATTGGTTGCAATCCACCTGAGTTCAGCAGATGGAAAGACCTAAGAAGATACTCTAATGATTATTTCAATTCCTATTTGAGAAAAGGACGCCCCTTTAGGTACCCATGTCCCAAGCAGGGGCAGATTTACAGCAGGACAGTGCAAGCAGTGCGGTCGCACCAGGGGCTGGCACCAAACTGAAATGCATCCAGATCTAGATTTGTATAGTAACCACCAACTCAAACATATTGACCAGGAAGGGGAAATTGATGGGTCTCACAACCTTTCTCTCTCACAAGGAAGCATGTTCTTGTACCCAGCTGATGAACCCTCACCTGCTATATGTTATGAGCCAAGGGAGTCAAGAAATAAGGAGACCGTCGGCCACACCCCACTAAGCACCTTTTACATGGCCTTGGGGTGTAACAACTAATATTCACTCAACAAAGCTGGGCAACAAGGTTCCCTGTGCACATTCATTGTTTGAAGGCAGAATCAGTGGCATCCAAATTAAAGCAAGCAGAAGTGAGCAGTGTTGAGGGAGGAACTGGATGAGTCCAAATCCAAAGTGGCCTCATCTGATCTGTATCTCCCAGACTAATGTCCAGAATTCTGACTCAAACAATTCTCATGTGGTGGTCCCACTTTATTCTTTTCTTTAAACCATTCACAACAGTTTGAAAGTGGGCAGTAGCTGCCTTATGCAGTGAAAACTGTCTTACAAATACCAACTGAAAGTCATGGGATATGATAATGTTCTGTTACTAGCATGAACACTGTACAGAAAACATGTGGCTGTTCCATAGGTCTGTAGGAACAGTCATCTTTTTGTAACTCAGTATCTAAGAGAGTGATGTCATTCCAGAACATTCCATTCTATCAAGGAGGCATTTATTGTCGCATTTGCACTATGCATGGCAAAAATCATTTATAGTCAAAACACATTTTGGTAGGTGGGATTGCTAAGTCTGCCCCCTTTTTAAACCCCCCCCCCCGCAAGCGTGTAAAGCTGAATGTACACAAGTTAAATGTGTGTAAGTTGTGAGTTAGCTGTATTGTTTCTTTGCTGCCTTTACCATCACAGAGTAGGCTTGAAGATAGATTGTTGCCTGTATTTCATAATATGTTTCCTGCCACTTTCTTCCAAGCCATTTCCATAACTAGTAAGTGGAGCTGGCAAACCAAAGAGTAACAGGGTCTGCTCAACAGGCAAGAGTATGGGGGAACTATTGATGCTCTGCGAACTATTCCATCACCGTTCTAACATATCCACTGATCATGCAGAGAAGAAAAGCCATTGCAAGCCTAAACTGCATCAGGAAATGATCTGACCCAAACAAGGAGAAATTACAATCTTTATGCCACATTGAAAACATTAAAACCAAACCTTTGCATTGATGCTGAGGTCCTGATTGTCCAACACAAATTTGAAATAATCCAGGGATTGTGGGAGTATGAGATGGAATCCTTAGGGACTACAGCAAAAGACAACAACCAACATGACCAAACCCTCAATCCTGTATTGGTGTTGGACTGAGAAAACAGGATGGAACAGCTGAGAGAGGTCAGCTGCTTCCAGGCTCATTCTTCCAGGCCCAGTAATGCAAGCCAAATCATCACCCACAATCAAGACATATATCATTGCCGTTTTACTGTTAACTGACCTGACATTATACACAGCATTATCTGACACAAAATACATATTGGGAGGGAAACTGAGGTCACTGTTGCTGGAAGAAGAACCAGAATGGGGACTAGGCTTTAAGATTCTGAATTTCCATCTCCCTGCCTGGCTCTCCTGATACCCACAGCCGTGGGTGTCGACTTCCTGCAGTAGTACAGCAGAATTATGGCAGCACTGGCCTTAAATATGGTTAACAAACCATTGTTAGCTGTAACCAGACTTTGCAAACTACCTTTTAACCAACAAGTCAACCAGGCAATTCTGTAAGTGAAGTGAAACTTGCAACCCTGTTTCTAAGCGTGGTTTAATAGCTAACCATGGATATCATCAATGCAGACTAAAGTGCCAGGAAAATTGGAAGCTGCCTTGTACTGAGTGAGACCATGGCACATCCAGCTCAGTATTTAGGTAGGGGTCTTTTCTAGCTCTACCTGGACATGCCAGGGATTGAATCTGGAATGTTCTGCATGCACATCATTGAGCTATAGCTGCACCTTAAAAAATGCTAACTGGGTAAGGAACGGGAATTCACAAAGGAAGAATGGAATGAGGTGGAATGCATGAGTCCTTGGCATGCTCCTGAGTGTTACATCTGCATTAGGTCTTATTTACTTCACCAAAGAGTCTTGTCTAGTGGGTTTTAAAAGTCCATGTAAAGATAATAAAATTTTGCTAGATTAAGCCCTTTTTTAAAAAAATGCAGAACATTAAATTAGAAATAAAATTCTAAAAATGAAAGGAATATAGACACCATAAGGAATTATTCCATGCCATCTTTGCAAGGATTCTCATCCATTAAAGGAGGAGTCAAAAAGAGCTACCTGGAAATTGTGGATGCAGGTTAATAGTTGAAATCCCAGGAGAAAGCTGAGGTTGACCAGGTTTTTCTCGGTCATCAAGTGAAACTAATTCCTAAAAGAATGGTTAAAAATTAAATGGGTGATTATGTGGTTTTAATGTGAGTCTCCCCAATTTTGTAGGGAAATTTTGCTTTGAAAAAATGATGTTTCATAGCAAACTGTGTGTGTTTATATATAGTTTAAAAATAAGGGCAAGCATTAACACCTTGCAATTGGTTCATTTTCCATTCAGCAGCAGCTCTTGTAAACAATGTATTTTTATCACAATTTATTAGGTAAAGATAAATCTTCTAAATATATTGATATACATATACTGTAGTACATAAAGTCAAACATACATCTATTTGTAGACTTGTGATTAAAAATAACATATCCTTGCATATGCACACCTGATTTTAATATGCTTAGATGCAGGAATGCCTCTTATAACTAGGAGCTCAGAACAGGCACACATATACAAATAAAATATCAAACACACACACACACACACACACACACACACACACACCCTACACATTATTGGTGCAGTGCAGAACAAAGTTTGGTGCATTTAGGACCCATTGTAAACAACGGTACCTCAGCATGCCAAACACTCTCCATGACTGAAATCCTCCATTCTGCTGGGTGGACTAATTCTCTTTTAGAGAATTAGTCCACTCAGCAGACTAATGTGCAGGACTGACCCCTGTAATTGTAGAATTACAGATTAAGGGCTGCTAAGCCAATTCAAGGTTTGGGAACTATATCTTGTTCACAACTCAGTGAAAGCTCAAAGACAATAACCACAGCTCACAAATCACAGGAAAAACTTATGCATAAATGAGTTACAATGGAGCTCTTATCCTTGATTTCTCCTCATGCAAAGGGGAAGAATGATCTACGGGGGGTAAGTGGGGGGAAGGGCTAGAAAGCGGTCATAGAATTGACCTGAGGGTCATCTAGTCCAACTCCCTGCAATGCAGGAATCAGTTATGTGTCAAGTGCCTTTTGGGGATATGGCATGAAGTACCGAGGTTCATATACTACATGCAATACAGACAATATGCAGACGCATTGTTGGGCATAGGAAATCGGCACCATCTTTCACAGAGCCTAAGTCTTTGAGGCAAGGAAAGGTGCAATGTCTTTATGTTAGTGCTGGAATGAAACGTACACCACAATTTCATAGTCATTCTCCGCACTGCAATCTGGAGAACTATTTTCTGAACTTTTCAAAGGTGCCATGCGAAGTTTTAAGTTTATTGAGAGGCAACCCTTGACACCACTGACTTATTTTACTGTACAAGTGGTTGGATGACTTTGTTTTCTCCTAAAACATTGTGCAAACAAAAGTGCTGTATTTGCTTACAATGGCAAGGATCTCATGCCAGCTTCTAACTTGGCAGGACTTTCTAGAACAGCCTTGTGATGTTGCTTAATCATATGAGTGTTTCAGAAAAGTCTTGCTGATCTGGAAGCCGCCATGAGCTCCGAGCTGCTGCTAGTGAATGTGGTGTTTCTGTTTACATGTTTTAAGAGGGAAACTGAAAACTGCTTAGAGGCATTTGTTGTTCATTAAACGGTATATAAATCTTGTTCAACAATAGTTTAAAAAACAAAGACCCTTAGTTCATCTCATACAGTAAAAGAAAGTGACACATTCCCTCCTTCACTTTCCTCAGGAATAGAAAGAAGTTCACCGAACTTTGTTCCTACTTAGCAATGGACAAATTGTTAATTTTTGTTTCTCTCTCTTTCTCATTTTTCCAGGCCTCCGTTCTCCACAATATCACATCAGTTTGTGATTTTTAAAAAAGCCTTCGCGAAGACTCAGCTATTACATTGTTTCTAAATCATACATTGGCTGCACTTGACCAAATGGTCTCTGGTAGACCTACTGTCTGGGAGATCAAGTTTTGCTCCATCTCAACTCTATCTGAGAATGCAACCAGTTTGATTGTCTTACAGATTTCCACAAGAACTGAGTCTGAACATGCAATGCATCTGCAATGTCCAACTCTGGGTTCTGTTGCTTAGGGCAGGCTTTACCTAACAAATCTCAGCAGAAGACATGCACAAGGACATCTGCTTGCTCAACAGGACTTTCCCTCCCATGCCCTTGAGCAGTTCCTGAAATTGGCTCTGGAAGGGCCAGGAAAGCCCCCAGAACAGCACACGTGAGGAGGAGAGGGGGAACTGTTCTGTCTGGCAAGATGAAATGCTTGAATTGACAGAATGATTAAAGAGTGTGATGATCAATTCCTTCCACAGCATGACGCTAGGTGAAACAAGATTCTTCAGTTTTTAAGACTAAAACAGAGAAAGCATATTGAAAATGAAGTATTTTAAAGAGAGAGAAATAATAGCTTTATTGTATGATTCTATTTACATAATATATATCATGATATATTGTTATACAGTGGCCTGTAATCAAATGAAGTATTAAAACAATAACTATTTTTATCTCAACTATTATTAAACTACTAGTGACCTAATATTCTTTTTAAAACAATGCAGAAACTGGGTCTAATCTGTTAATGATTGTTTTATGAATATATTATGTAATATTTTAAATGCTGTTTAGCATTTTTAAAACAAATGTGTAGCTCAAGGGCACATATTTCTGGTTGCTGCATCTGAAATTGAAAAGATAGTGCAAAACTGGGAAATGCGCAGAAAAAGCTACCAAAATGTTCAGAGGCTGAGGTAACATTCCTATGAGGAAAAGCTAAAGTGCTCAGGTCTTTTTAGCTTATAAAGAAAACAACTAAGAAGGAGGAGGAAGAACTTAGGAAACTGTTTTATAATGAGTCAGGCCATTGCCTATCTCTGTACAGTGGTACCTCGGGTTAAGAACTTAATTCGTTCTGGAGGTCCGTTCTTAACCTGAAACTGTTCTTAACCTGAGGTACCACTTTAGCTAATGGGGCCTCCTGCTGCCGCCACACCGCTGCCGCGTGATTTCTGTTCTCATCCTGAAGCAAAGTTCTTAACCAGAGGTACTATTTCTGGGTTAGCGGAGTCTGTAACCTGAAGCATCTGTAACCCGAGGTACCACTGTACTGCCTTCACTAACTGGCAGCAGTTGTGCAGAATCTCAAAAGGGAGCCAGCTGTACCAGGGGGTGGCACAGATTAAGTCTGAGGCCTTTGGCATGCGAGACACATCCGCTTGTTGTAGAGCTATGGTTCTTTCCACAACAATTTAAACAGTTTTTAAAAGGATACAATAAATACACGGTGGTCTATCAGTGACTATTAGCCTTTACAGCTAAATGCACATTCCATGTAGAAAGGCAAAATGCCTAGGAATACAAGTTGCTGTGAAGGGGGGTGGGATATAGGGAAGAGCTGTTGCCTTCATGCCTTGCTTGTGGTCTTGTAAAAATCATACGTGTGCTCTATCGCAGGGGTTCTGAAACTGTGGTCCACGGACCACCAGTGGCCTGTGAGATTCATTCAGGTGGTCCATGGCATGTGAGCATTAGTCAAACTGCTTTTTAATTGTGTTTTAATTGCTTCTTTTATTTTTTATATATGCTTTTTTATGCTATAACTGGAATTCTATGGAATGCAAATTGTAATGCAATAAAAGGGGGGAAGCAATTAAAATATAATTAAAAATCATAAAGCATTTAGCACAGTGCATTACAATTGATACAAGCAGAAAAACAATTTAAGTGGTATGTCAAGACCATCGGCAATTTTCAACTGGTCCATGGGGGGAAATACGTGGAAACCAATGCTCTGTTAGAATATAACATTAGACTAGAAGGACTCTTGCTCTGATCCAGCAGAGCTAGTCTTTATAAGCTGCTATGCTCCAAAAGGGATGCAGGTGGTGCTGTGGTCTAAACCACAGAGCCTAGGGATTGCTGATCAGAAGGTCGGCAGTTCAAATCCCCACGACGGGGTGAGCTCCTGCTGCTCAGTCCCAGCTCCTGCCAACCTAGCAGTTCGAAAGCACGTCAAAGTGCAAATAGATAAATAGGTACCGGTCTGGCGGGAAGGTAAACGACATTTCTGTGCACTGCTCTGGTTCGCCAGAAGCGGGTTAGTCATGCTGGCCACATGACCCGGAAGCTGTATGCCGGCTCCCTCGGCCAATAAAGTGAGATGAGCACCGCAACCCCAGAGTCGTCTGTGACTGCACCTACCTAACGGTCAGGGGTCCCTTTACCTTTATGCTCCAACTAAGGAAATGGAAAACTGAATTGTTCCTACCTTCCACAACTGGTGTGTCAAGTTTAGTATGCCCTATAATGATGATAATGAAGTAGTAGTACGGATAGGTAAATATTCTGTGGGGGAAACCCTGCATAGTTTCCAAATATTATTTTATGTTAGATTTTGTGAACCTTCGCCACAATGTCAGATTATTTAAAACACTTTTATCACCTGCTGGTCAATGGAAGGATATGGAACTGCTCAATTTTACATTTTGTTGATCTTTTGGTCAGTATAGCTTCCTAATATTATACTTTAACACTGCAGTTATATGGAATATTTTGTTGTTGTTGTTGTTTTAACAACTGAATTTAGTTGTACATATGCTGAAGAGCTGTGCTGAATGGGAACGGTGAACTGAGGCCACCAAAAAGTGATGACATGGTTGATCTTTTTTTCATTGATACCAATAGTTTTTGTTTATGAAAAATGATTGAATATCGCAGTATACTCACCATATGGATATTAATCAGTGAGTTTCAATTACTATAGCCTCAAAAAGTTACTATTTTCTTCCCACAATTTCCACAATTTCCGGTAAATCTCAAGCTCATTTTCTTTTTACAAATAGGCAAAATTGAACGCTGTTTATGTGTTACCTGATCTGGGGCTGCAGTTCCCACTAAAACCAGAAAGAAAGAAAGAAAGAAAAGAAAAGAAAAGAAAAGAAAAGAAAAGAAAAGAAAAGAAAAGGAATTAACTACTGTAAAAAGGAAAAGTGTACTAAAACAAGTCATTTTTCTACCTTCTAAACCTATTTGTGTGCTCCCTTCCCTATAGCATTAAACTGGGAAACTATAAGATTTAAGTTTCTACTTTACTACACTAAAAATGCTCAGTCTTGTCTCAGAACAAAAGTGTGGCCCATAAGTGGATTAAAACTCACTTTAAGACACATCATTAAAATGGGAATGAAATAGCCTACCTTGTAAGAGTGTTGTGAAGATAAATAAGGATTTGGTGCATCAGAATGCCAAACATATGGGATTAATAACACAACAGGTTTGAACCAACCAAACTCAGTAGAGTTATTTGTAAAAAGCAGGGAGGTCTATGCTGCTAAGAAACACAGCAATAACTGCAAAAAAAATGTGGTACACTGAATGCAGGAACAATTGCTCCTGTAGAACTTGCTAAACTTTGAATTTTGCATATTCAAGAAATAAAGAAGAAAATGATTAACAGGGAAGATAGGATAGGTCCACTGTAAAAGTAATAATAATACAATTCCTTAAGCTATATACCAAACCTTTTAACAAGTAAAAATACAATGAAGATTCCTGAATTCACTTAAACAATGTGACCTTGAATCTGCTGGCAACTTATTGTTTATTGAGTAGATGCAAATGTATAAGCTTGTTCAATATAACACTATCTTCTTCCCGTTCTATTTAATAGAGAATTAGGCAGAAATCCAGCATAACTGTCTTTTCAATTTTATTTCAGTTTTGCTGACATCCTGGTAGATAAATATTTTAACATTTGAAATGAGCTTTGGAACAGCTCAAGGCGTGCCTGGCATTATTTTTTTTCATATAGAAACTCCTAGGCTGCAATCCTATGGTGGAAGGGAGTTAAATCTGAACTGCCTGATCCTATGCTCTGCCTAGGTTCAAACCAGCAGGAACCCAATGAGGGCAGAGGAATGTGCTGTGTGTTTTTTTGTACATTTTCAGGCTGCAAATTTCCATCTCACTCCTGAACATGTTTACATTTCTTCCTAGTTTGGGGGTGTATCAGGGGACCAAGACTGCTTTGGATTCAGCTGTTTCCCTCTCTAATATTGTGATGGGTGTATCACCTAGTTTAGGCCTAAAGCAAGCCAAGTATTTATAGCCTTGGACATATATAGCAGGATCTGTTTTCTTTCAGGTTTTTTTTTTAAATGGAATCAGGAATGCCCATTAGATGTCTGAAATGTTTCAAATGACTACTTGGTTCAGTGAAACATTGCTTTCTATTTGCTCTGCCTTTCACATTTGTGGGGCCAACACAACTTCACATACTCAGTTTTAATTTTCTGATCGATGTTTGGGACTGACTTATTCAGTTTGGGGATCTTGAAATCATTGGAAGACTTTCTGGAGTTTAGTACAAATGTAGCCCAGTGTATCTTGATTACTTTTGTTGCTTAGTCGTGTCCGACTCTTCGTGACCCCATGGACCAGAGCACACCAGGCACTCCTGTCTTCCACTGCCTTCCGCAATCTTGATTAATAGAAACACTTGAATATTACTTGTCTTCCCAGCAAAATGGGCATCTGGATTTATATCAGTGATGCACTATGTATTTCCACACTTATTTATTCACTGAATTTATAGCCTATCCTTCCCCCTGAAGGAGCCCATTTCACTAGCTAACAAGATGAAATTTGTTTTTTAGATGTGAAAAAGGGGTCATAAAATTTAGCTTGTAGCAGGGCCAACACTGGGCATGTCATGCTACACATGACCTATTAGGCTATGGGATGTTCTACTGTCCCTTAATACAACTGAATTGGCCCTGGGACGATTTCTAATAGTAACCAAGAATGTGGACCATCTAAGTTTCAATGAAAGCTGAATTTACTCTACAACTGCAACTTGACTGAATTTTTAAAATCAACCATATGTGTTTAATATGAATAATCAATTAAATCTACATGTGAATAAAATAGCATTACTTAAGTAAGAAGGATTCAGAGGAAGCATTTGCTCCTACGTAAAAGAGAAAGGGATTGCCCTGTTTATGTCTGTCATCCTCATCACTCGTTAATCCAGGGCAGGCATAAAGTACATCTGGGTCTACTTCTAGACTTCTGAATGATTTACAGAAAGCCAGCAAGAGTTTTGGATTCTTCATTGTTTAACAATAGCAGCAACTTAAATGTTTTTCCCACCCCCACTAAATTAGGTTGCAGAAATTAAGAAAGCTAAGGGGAGGGAAACCAGAAGTGGATTTCTATATGAAAATAACTGTGCTCAGGTCTGGGATTGAAAATAAATTTTCTGGGTTGAGCATTTGCTCACAGGCACCCTGGTTCCTTCATTCTAAGTATATATCCTGGCTCCAGGGCTCTAGGGGAAAAAAGACCCCCAAAGCCTGAAGTCTGCAAAGCCTTGCTTTAATTGTAACTGATTAATTGATTGATCATTGCAATCATAATTTACAAAGCTGATAAACATTATAAAACCTACTCTGCTCTCTGTCAGCCAAGAACCAAAACTTAACAGTATCTAGCACTTCCAAAGCTTCTAAACCATATATTTATTTATTTTTAACCTGACGTGCACCCTCATCAACATCCCCCACCTTTTAACAAGTCTGGGAGAAGAAAAGAATCTAAAGAGGAGGCAGTTGAAGCTGTCAGCATTGATTTGTGGCTAGCTGTGGTATACATCCTCCCCTCAAGCATAACTGTAAATGGTTCTGGCTTGTAGATTACCATTACAGACGGATATTCTTAACTTGCCTTTAAAAGTACATTGACAGGACGGACAAGGAGCATCTGCAATAGACCTTCGCCCAAGCTGCTCTCCAGCGGCCAATTCATACAACCCAAAACAATCCTAAGTCATAGGTTAACTTCAATCAGCAAATAGTGAATGAATAGCTTAAGTGTTCATCTTATTACTCTATCATGGGGACAGCCAATGTGGTGCACTGCAGATATGTTGGACTGCAACTCCTATAATCCCTAACTATTGGCAGGGGCTGACAGGAGTTGGAATCCAACAACATGTGGAAGGCACCACACTGGCCCTCCCTATTCTATCATACTACTAGACTGATCTTCAGCTCAGCATGAACTATTGACTGCATGACAATTGCTTGGTAGTGAAGCTAGGTGAACCAGGTGACATGTGACGTAGCTTCCTCCTGTAAACACTATCTTACATTTAGGCTAAGCCTCTTCCTGTTTCTAAGCTTGCTCCTTACTCCAGTGATTGAAAAGGATAACTCTTTAAAAAAGAAAGTATCAAACAAGACATTCAATCGTTATTCACCCTGTATTTACATTTGAATATATGTTACTCTTTTTAAAATGTATCTTTACGGGAAATTTCTGATTAAAAAAATAAATGCAGCCAATTACGATTTAACGTGGGATCTGAAAGTAAGTAGTTCAAAAGAAAGCATTTATTTAAACTGTGAACCAGGTAAAATACAAAGTTATTCATTGGAGAGCCGCATTATTTCAGAACTATGCAGCCATAAATGAAGTTTCCCAACTCCTTAGCTATGGAATTGTATCTGTTAGAGTAGCTTTGTTAAACTGTCAGTGTACTAAAATCAAAAGGGCAAAAAAGATACTGTAGAGCTTAACATGAAAATAGCATTTCAAATAATAGAACTCTCATCTCTGAAAGACAACTGAGCTTTAAAATGCACCATCCTAAGTCAGAAAGATATCTCAGCCATTCAAAATGAAACTTGACATGTTCAGGAATGTTATTCGAATTCAAAACAATATATTATGGAATGATAAGGATGTTTAGAAGTTTTGTAGGAGGTTTTGTTGCTCCACGTTATGAAACTGACTGTAACTGTGTTTTCTACATTACACATTTTGAATACCCACCTGCAGACCCTCCCCATTTACTGTTCTTTCCACACTCAAGCGTATATTGGCTACTCCAGAGAAAAACAGTTTGGAATCACCATAATCATAACACTCCACACAGCCATCTATATATACCTGCCTATGTTCTGTTCACCAATAGCGTGTTGGCAATGCATTTACTTTTGCACATGCGGCAAGCCTTCTGCTTTTCTTTGCTGTTGCACTGATGTTAAGCATGTTAAAAACAGGACATTTTAAAGCAGCTGGTTTTAGAGGCATTTGCGAAAATCATGCAGACATTAAAACTGTGAAACCAACATTTAGAAATGCTTTGTGTAAGAAATGAGATGGTAAGAGTTTTATTTGGTTTTTTGAAAATGAAAAGATTCCCAGTACTTAATAGTAATACAACATGATTCTGTTGCATTGTGGGCCATGAACATGGGGTCAAACTAATATCCACTCCCAAGAAATCATCTGAATGCAAGAAGAGATGCACAGAATCATGTGGTTTTCAGGGAGCTAGTCATCTGATGCAGTATCTTGGCCTGAGGGCAGGATTCTTTGCAGGTCAAACAAATTCTACACTCTAAACTTGAAAACCAGTTGCTATAAGAAATAACGCAATGGCATACTTGTTGAGTTGCCCTCAAAAACACATTGTGTTTTATACAAGCACTTCACACAGCATGAACGTACACACGAAAAGAAAACACATGCACATATTTAGAAATACACTAAACTACATCATGAGATCCTTATCCACTCTCACCTTCTCGCACAGCCACCTCGGGCTCACTTTTCTGTGAGATGGTCAGTGCCTCCACCGGCTCTTCCTTTGCTGGGAGAGGTGGAGGAGAAGTACCTTTAGCAACATGATGAGTAATCTGGGTCTTGCCAATGACAGGTGGCTGAACTCTAACTGCAGGGTGATGATAAAGCTTGTTTCTGTGAGAGCCAGAAACCGTATAGCCCATTCCACCAGGGCAGATTTCCTTAAAAGCAGCTAGATTTGGGATGGGAAAACATTCCTTTTAACAGTCTAAAAGTGCAATACTTTTGACACACTGGAAAATATAATGTAGAAAATCTCTAACATCAAGAACATTTCTAGAAATATTATCTAGTCTATTATTTAACCAAAATCACAGAATACATGAGAATATTATTGCATAAGTTACTTGAGGGGCTTAATTTGTTGCCCCTAGAAAAAGATTAACCCATTTCACTCAGATGTTTAAATATGCCATGATAGCAACAGAATCTAAATGACTCTAAAGTTGCAATATGTAAATGAAACCATGAGCCTTTGGGGACTTAATGCTAAACCATGGTTTAGTATTATATGAACAAGCCTCAGGCTTTTACTCTCTTCCCCTCTGTCATGTTTGTAAAGAAAGTATCATTTTCACTTTCAACTTAAACAGAGTTCAACATTAGGGGAAATTCAGTGGGAAAGCTTGTTGGTTTAATATGTGGCTAGTTCAAACAAGCCAAATTCAAACTATGGTTTATAAACCTGGCTTGTTCATTATACATAGTTTAAGCTATCCACAGTTTCCAGAGCTTGGATGTAATGGGGAACTCTGGTTAGTTGCTGAGCTTTTCCTTGTAACCTCAACAGAGGAGGGAATATTCAAGCCCAAAGTTCATTCACATAATGTGAAATCATAGTTTAGCATAATGTCAAACTGGCCCTTGTATAGTAGAAGATTTTTTTCATCTGCATTTTGCTATTCTTAATTTAGTGCAAAAGCCTAGCATTAATTACTTCTTCAACATTACTAAAGAAGTACTTTATTGTATAGTAGTATCATATAAAGTAGAACCATACCTTGTCCACAAATTCTGCTTTCTCTCAAGAAATCATATACATGAAATATTGTAGGGTTTAATGATTTCTTATGAATTCCCCTACCTTTTATAAGACTTCTAGGGCCAAAGTACACCTTTGTGTAGCTTACCACCCCATTTTTAAAAAAACAAACAAAAAGCAGCCACTGGAGATTGCAATCAGCACCAGGGTGCAGGTGGTTAACCCTTTCCCTAATAGCCATTTTCCTTCTCAAAATTGCCCTCTTAAGCTGTCTTTCTCCTCAAAATTGAGAAAGGAAGGATGATCTCTATCTTTTTTTGCTTGAGAACAAAATTTGGACCTTATTTTGAGAATAAGGAAGCCAGCAGGTAAGGGTTAGACACACCCACCACCACATTCTGCTTCTCGCTGTAGCCTCCAGCAGCTCCCCTTTCTTCTGGAATGCCTTTAGAAATATCAATTTTGCCCAGTGACAAATGATTCTGCTGATTCAACCACCAAACCAGGAGGAGGAAAGTAATTCATCGATCTTTGGTCTATTTAAATGTATGCAAATTTACCACTGCTAAGCTGGAAGCCAAACACAGAAAAATGGAAGGCAGTAGAACTGATTGGACATGTTTTAGAGCAACCAGGAGGCAACTCAAATCATGTCCGATCCTCTCACATATTTAGCTCCACACATCCAACCAACTACTTTAACCTTTGCTAGCTGATTTGCTAGTGTTCCTATTATTTCCTGTGTCTGTTTCTATGCAGTGTTCTACCATCTTTCCGGCAGGCAGTTCTGGATGTCTGCCCACAACACAGGCCCAGATTGGATTGGGAAATTTGGTATTTGTGAATGCGAACTGAACTCTTAATTTTAATATTTTTAATAGTACTGATTCTATTTATAGCACCCTAGCTTCCATTCTTTGCCCAAGCCTCCATCAAGACTTTGACATAAAAAAATTATGGCAAGGGATCCAGCCTTGTGCGCCTAGTTCCAAAGACATGGACCAAACCCACAACTCCTTGGCAAAGTGTTTGAGTCTCTAGATGGCTAAAGCTTGGAAATTTTGAAAGGGTTTCTTTCAAGTGCTAACTCAAGATAAATCTGGTTATAGCTTTCAGTCTTAAGACAGACCAGTTATATACCCTTCTTAGCTGATTCATAACCATCATGTGATATGAACCATGCAATGAGAAACATCACTCAATGAATGATGAATTTACCTTACCGGTAATTAGAAAGCTGGTGCAGCAGAGGAAAATCTTCTCTATGTTTGTTTAAGGAATGCTACTAGTAAGAACCCATATGACTCACATAACACTGTATTGTAGGACACTATGCTAAGTTACACTATGTGCAGTGTACAGTGTGTCAGTGCAAGTATATTCTTTTTCTGGGAACCTCTTACCTGTTCCTGGAAGGGGACATTTCTCACAGTGGGGGCCCCAGGCCTTGCCAACACTGCAACAGCAGAGCTGCTTGCTGAGCTGAACAGAGAGAGGGTGCATACACTGCTTTCCTGCACTGACAAACCGGTAGCAGGGCCCTTTCTCTTCAGTGACCATGGGATTATCAGCTGCAGCAAAAAGGGAAGGAGGACGCCAGAGTTTACATGAGAAACAAAACAGAGAAACACCATAGGAGTTCCACCACCAGATTAAAGAAGGAAAAGAGACAAAGATGTCACTGTCTCCAATCAAAAAATATTTCTGTTTTTTTTTAAATAACAAATCATGTCTGAATGCAACACAAAAGTAAATAAGCCCATATGGTTTAGGAATAAAAGCCAGTGTCCAAATTAGATGCTGCCATGCTCCAACAACACATAATTAGAATGAAGCCTTCCTTCCCATGCAGAAGCACTGAAGCAGAAGCTTAAAGCAGGTGAACAGCAAAAATACAGAACATTGACAGATCACACACTCACACAGCCACTTTGAATTGATAGGCAAGGTCATTTTAAGTCAATGAGACAATTATATTTTTGAAGTCAGTAATGGCAGTTTACAATGAAGAAAGTTCCAGAAACATATCACGCTAACATGGTCAACCTTCCCTTGTCCACTATTCCTTCTCTTTCACAGTTTCTCAAATTCATGTAATGAAACACTCTACTGAAAATTAGATATCCTTCAGTCAACAGAATCAGCATCAGATCAAGATTTAGGATGGCGATAACATGAGATCAGACCACATCCACTGCTGTTACTAAGATTTTAATTTTTTTAAGTTGTCTTGGCAACTCAAGAAAGTTTGATTATGGCAAAAGACAAATAAATTCAAGGATGCATGTGCTAAAAGGAATGCCAAATGGCATGTGATAATGGTCTATGCGAAACCTGCACAACTACTGATTCTCAAGCTCAACTTTGATCTGAAGAATGGATGATGGTGCAAACAGGACCTTGATAAATCCTCTCCCCGTCTCCAGTCTGTCTAGGACTGCAAAAACAAGAGAATTGCCAAGAGCCTGGCAAGGTGCAATGCCTAGCTGGTAGACTGCATTCAGCTTGGAAGGTCACAAGCTGTGCTGAATGTTTTCACTTGAAAAAGAAAAGGCTACTCTAACCCAGATTCCAAGCCCCCCCCCACAAAGCTCGAGAATATCCTTTTAATGGTAATGAATTTTTTTTTAAGTTACAAAACAACCAGTCATATTTTCAGTATCAGTCAAATGTCTACTGAGAGCTATAAGCATCAATATGTCCAATTTAAATGAATGGAGGTTGCACAGCAGCAGTGATTGGTGGATTTCATCCATGCACTATCTGTTGTATAGTAATTATTGAGGATGTTAAAGAAACAAATGTTGGCAAGTGTCCTTTTCCATCTAAAAACAAATCAAACTGAAACAATAGTTTTGCTTTTTTTAAATCCAGTTTTGCTCAAACATAAAACAATTATAATAACATTTAAAAATTATTGCTGTTACTGTAATTAATCATCATTATTTTGCAGCAAAAAAGAACATTGAAATAGGATAAGCTCTCCACACCTACTTGCCATACAAACACAAAAACAGGAAGTCACAATTTCAGCCTGGAACAATTTTGAAAAGGAGTAGCCCACCCTGCCTTATGAATCGTTTCATATAATCTGAATCTTTTAGGTGCTACTACTGCTGGGACAATTTAAATGAACTGAAGAAGAACAAAAGTAAGAAGAGGGTGTGTCTGTGTGTGTGTGTGTGTGTGTGAGAGAGAGAGAGAGAGAGAGAGATACAACAACCTGGCAATTCATCTCTCCCCATTCTTTGCTCCAGGAAAAAAGGAATCTGGGATAAGTGGAAGATGGTATCACAATCTTTTGGGCTGTAAAAATCATTCGAACTGTTTTCTGGGCTCGGGTCTGCCTATATGATGCCATATTGTGCGGTTTGAGGACTCTGGTACGTATATGGGATTATCAGGATTTGAAACTCGGTTCATCTCTAGCTTATAATTGAGACTGAAACAAGACATACATTGTTCTAATAAGAAACAATGGGTGAGTATGGAAGGTGAGGGATAGAGTAAAGTTACACAATCAAATAGGTCGATTAATACACCTCTTTGATGTTTCTAAGGCTGCAATCCAAAATTCACTTACCTGCGAGTTAACCACAACAGGACTTACTTCTAAGTAGACATTTACAGTGGTACCTCGGGTTACAGATGCTTCAGGTTACAGACGCTTCGGGTTACAAACTCCACTAACCAGGAAGTGGTTGCTCCAGGTTAAGAATTTTGCCCCAGGATAAGAACGGAAATTGCGCCCCAACGGCACAGTGGCAGCAAGAGGCCCCATTAGCAAAAGCGCGCCTCAGGTTAAGAACGGACGTCTGGAACGAATTAAGTTCTTAGCCCGAGGTACCACTGTATTCAATTTATAAGATTTCCCACCCACCCTTCACCGTAAGGTCCCAGGGCAATAAAATACAGTTATAAAAACAAATAAAACCAATACAATTATAAAACACATAAAACCATTTGAAATGGAACAGAACAGTATTTAAGATTACACTGTAACTCTTCTAACCAGTTCAAATAAATGAGCAAAATAAGAAAAAAACAGAAAACAAACAAAACCACTCCATATATTTACTCCTAACTGTGTAATAAGATGGGAGACAATATGAAAGCAGGTTAATCCAGAAATCAACCAGTCCCCCAATTTTTAGCATGGTATTATACACTGAAAAGTTTTGTTCTATTGATGTTGGAAGTCAGATGGCAGTGGCCTTCCATTACTGGCAAAATGAAATTTCTCTAAAATATCATAGAAAACAACCCCCAGGCATATTCCATTGTATTTACTAGTTACAGTTACTTTATAGTTACATAACTATTACATTTTGAGGTTGGTGTCTGACAGTGTCTAGTAATTTTTATTCTTTGAAAATAAATTATTGTTTATTATCTTTCCCTTCCTCTGTGAATGAATGAATTTATTATTTCGGTCACAGACCAGCTCCAGATCACATACAAAATCAGGGAAGTCATGAAACACAATAGGGATACATTTAAATTTCCTCTGTGCTCTTATTTCCAACAGTCAGTTCATACAAATACGTGGAACTTGCAACATAGTTGGTTACTTAACAGTACTTAACTGTCATTAACAGTCATCAACAGGTTTTCCACACCTATCAGCCAATCACCCATTCCCACCACCCTTCTGAGTAATACCCCTCCCCACCCTCTCACTATATATAAGGGTCTGGCGACTTCTGTTTCAGTGTATCTGAAGAAGTGTGCATGCACACGAAAGCTCATACCAAGAACAAACTTAGTTGGTCTCTAAGGTGCTACTGGAAGGAATTTTTTTTAATTAGTTGGCCACTTGTTACTTATTAGTAAACTGATTCTCATTTGGGACTAATGACATGTCATATTTCATATTCCCATATCTACCTTCCCAGATTCAAGTGAGTTCCAATTGACTCACTGCTATTTCTCTCCAAACAAAAATTCCCAACCATTTGTGTTGACAAAAGTATGATGGATTATCAAAGACACGGCCAGCAACAACTATCATGATCATGGCAGACTGCATGGAGCACCATGTAGGCCCACTTTGGCTACATTAGCATCCATATGTGAAGAATGAGTTCAGCATTAGTATACAGCAGGGATGTCCAACAGGTTGACCGCGATTAACAGGTCGACCCCCAGTTGTTAGAAGTCGATAGCGCGCTCCTTTTCATCTGCGGGGGGAAATGAGCAGTTGGCCCCTCCCCCTCCATTCGTGCGTTGGGATGACTTAGTCTTTGACTTGGCCCCCCCTAAAAAAAGCCCAACAACTTTTACCTGCCCCCCCATGGGTAGATCACAGTCTCTTGGGAGTTGGACGTCCCTGGTATACAGGATTTGGACTATTAAAGGATGAAAAGGGAACAATTCTTGGGCAACCCTGCATATCCTTAAACAAAGATGGATATTTGCAATTGTATTGGCGCTCCTGTGGACAGTGTGGCTGTGATGCTCCATGTTATTGATTTTAAATTTCAAAACATCTTAGAAAGTGATGACCCTTTTTTGCATTTAGAGATTTCTGTAAACCTGTGCCAACTTAAGTAAGTCCTACTGAACAGTGGTGTTTTGCTTCAGAGTAAACATGATAAGATTGTGCTATCAATGGCAGCACTACCCATGTTCAATGCAGAAAATTTTAAATTATTAGCCAGTATGAAGAACACAATGAATGGGCCACCACCCACACCCACACCTATGTGAATAGCTGTGTCATGAAAGATTTTGTGTGTGAGATACAAAAATATGGGAATGAGGAATATAACGTTCGGAAATATATGAGATATCAGAGCACAGCTCAATAGATGAATAATGGGATGGGACCTTTCCCCCTTTAATCAGAACCCACTTTTGTTTTAAAATGACAGTTTCTTATTAGATCATAAAGAAACTCTCCAAAGGTGAATTAAAAGTTCTCAAAATGAGAAGCGCCATAAGAAAATGTTGGCCACAGTGATTAACTTGCATCCATTACAAGATGCAAGGGGGAAAAGAAAACCCACATGAATAATTGATAGGTACGGATTGGTTCTGTTACTTACGGATGCATCTGGAAAGCGTAGGGTCTGGCACAAATCCAATTTTGCAGGCACACCTATAGCTGCCCATGGTATTCAAACACTCACCATTCGGGCATACCCCTTGGAGCTGGCATTCATTAATGTCTGAAAGGGAACACAACTAGGATGAGTTAAATGATTAATCCACATAAACAACTCCATATAAGCTCCTGCTATTAGGCTGTATTATACCCTAGATATGCATTGGTTTTCAGAGCTTGTTTCTATATTTCTTTCCTTTTTTGTGCTATTAAAACACAGTCGCATAGAATCGTAGAAGGAATCGCCAAGGGCCATCTAGTTCAATCCCCTTCAATGTAGGAATCACAGCTAAATATGTAGGAAGCCACTCAGAAAATGGGTGCTATATTGCCATGCAATAGAATTGATAAATAATGTGGAGCCAAGTATTATTACTAATCTCTTCCAGTACAGTAGATGAGGAACATCAGAGTTTGGAGGGGTATTGCAGACATATATTGCAGATATGTAACTGAATGATAGTGGCTTTCCTAAGACCAGATGGTAGTGGAATTTCAACTGTCAAATTTGCAGTTAACAGTTCAGCGTCTTTTCCAACGTTTCACCAGCTTTTGAAAATGTCCATTTTTATTTATTTATTTTTGCTGTTGATTACACACAATAGACTTTGCAATATGAGATGCTTTTAACAGTCTACTTAAGCTGCTGATTTTCAAAGCTGGATAACCCATTTTCTTCTTCTGGTGTGCATTACATTTACAAATATAAATTTACCCAGAGCCTGATAGTTAGTTCCAAAGCATGAGGTTGAGGGATGGTAGAATGAGATACATCAAAGACTTGGCAATGCAATTCTTTTCATGGTCTGGAAAGAAACAGATTCAGAAGTGCTTTCAAGGACAGCAATTTCCCCAATAGTAGGAAGGAATACAACATATATTTCTAGTCCTGCATTTGGATCATTAAACAGTGGGTGGTCTCTAATAAAATACACCCACACAATGGGAAAAATCCTGAACATAGCGGGATATTGTTCTTTGAAGCAGCGACTTAGGCATGCCTGTGTCACACATTAGAAAGGGATGCAGATCTGCAAATCACCCAGTGTGTGCATGGTTATTCACTTGGAATGCACACTCCCCAACCACAGGAAGAGGGTTTGTTTTTTGTTTGTTTTTTGCAGGTAAGCATCAGAATTGCGCCAATGCATTAAGTACCTCAACAGAAAACAGAATCAGAACACATGGAAGAGTTGAGCTACCATATGCAGAATTATGAGAACAATATACTTCCCAACATATTTTCAAAAGTAGACAGATCTCTGAAATTCTGAACTCCCAAGAAGAGGAAAAGACAGAGTGTAAATACCGCTAGGAAAGATTGAAGTATGTTGATTCAACACTTCAAACTGGAAGCAGGAGCTAGGCAAGAGTAACAGCTTTTCTTGTTTTCCAGAAAATGGATTACCACAAACTACAGGAAGGATATGTTTCAATGTGCCTGCATGTTCCCAAACATCACTGACATACTAAGTAGGGCTCTATTAGGTCAGAGCAAAGATCCACTCAATTCTTTATTTCTAACAGTATCAAGCCGGATGCCCTCTGGAAAGACACAAGCAGGGTTTTATGGAGATTTCAATCACTCCCAAATAAAATAAATGCTTCCTTAAAACATGGAAGTTCCTTTTTTTAGTTATTAGCGACTAATAGCTATTCACAGACCTATGCATCATGAGTATGCTAAATTCTCACATTGTATCCTTTTTATTATCCAGCTACTTCTCCAAATCTGTCCGCACAATTCAAAAGGCAATACAGTACATGATAATAAATGGTTGGCAGAGCAGAATATGCAGAAGGCCTAACAATTAACTGCAGGGAAAGACAAGTGGACTGAATTAGCCACTATATGGCTGTGTATACTTAAGGAGGTCAAGTTACTCTGTAGCACCATCACACACGGGGTTAAGATGCCTAATGCCAACACTCATGTGGCACGTAACAGTATCTCTGACACTGTTCTTTTAAAAAAAAAAACATCTAGCCTATCCATAGGACTGCCATTTGGTATCAAATGATAATGTGACAGATCCCAGATGGTCACCCTGCTTGTATTTAGCCATTTAATAGGAAACTGAAGTCTCCAAGAAGTGCCAGAGGAAAACCATTTTGGTGTCCAGCAACGGAACAGTGTGAATCTCATGGGAATGCTTGGAGCCTGCCAAGTCTGCATGTTATCTTGGCACCTGAAGTGAAAACCACTAGCTTAGCTGGGCCTTGCTGGCATACTCGAGTTCCTGACTGAGAAAGTAACCAAGGTCTTAACCCAGGCAGGGGGAGAAGGAGAAAGAAGAATTTAAAATATGAGGCTGGAAGAAGAAACAAACACATCTGCTTATCTGCTGCCTGCCTGCTTTATTATTAGGATGATGGATCTTTTAAAAGAGATGGAATATGAAAGATTGCTTCATCCCCTATATATCCAACCAACCACTGCATTCTGCAGGAGTGAACAACCTGCAGATACCATCCTATCAGGAGGTCCATTTTGAACAATCTCGTTGCATTTTGGACAGGTGCCTTCTCTATTCTTTCCTTCTCTATTCTCTCCCAGCTCCTTTAATTTATCTCTTGTTCTCCTTTCACACTCAACTAGCACCTTATTCTCAACCTTCCCTCCCACAAACTACCACTTTTTCTCATCCCTACTCTCTAGTCCTTTTACATTCATTTCTTTTTCCGATAATAGCTTTCCTCTTATATGTCTTTCTTTTCCTTGTTTGTTTGTTTATTATATAATAAAGAGAGTATTAACCTTTTATCTCACTTTCAAAGTTTCTTCAACACCTCCTCTGGCACTTTCCTTTCAGAGATAAAGCTTCCTTCCTTCTCTCCCCACCCCCTAAAATTCTCTGTCTCCCAGTTACTTTTACTTATTGAGCAAATAGCTGGTGGTACTGCCACTGGTTCAGTTAAAAGGGGTGGAGCAAGCAAGTAAGGAGCCAATGGCCAGGCTATGGAACTGAGGCCCACCTGAAAGCAGTCAAAGGATTTGTTGGTTTTGTCCATTGTTTTGAGAAATAATGGTCTGTAGAGCAATCTTTTTAGAGCCCTCCCGCTTGATATAATGGCTCTCATTAGCCCTATGAATTTGGAGGGCAGTGATGCTGCTCGAAAGTCTATCATTCGGGTAAGAGATGTCAACATCTGATAACAACCATCTCAGGAGCAACTAAGAACATAAATATCTACCTGGTTGCCATATCATCCATTCTGTCATCGAGGGGGGGGGGCAGTTATTCCTGCAGTGGGAGAGCTGGGAAGTAGGGCTCTTCCATTGGCTCTGCTGCGACAGGCCAGCTGCATCAATCCTCCTTTATCTCAGCTGTTACCTGGGGGCAGCGACTCCATCAGACTGCCTCAGTGGGAGAGCTAGGAACCAGGGCTCATTTCACCAGTTTGCTGGAGGCCCAGCTCCATCAGGCATCTCCTGCCCCTGAATTGTGCCAGCTGGTCATTATAGGTATGACAGTTTATAAATGAGGCATGAATTTTGATTTTGATTTTGCTCTTTCGTCCCCTTTTCTTTTTATGTGTGGGTTTTGGTTTTTTTAGAATGCAAGTTTCCATGTAGGGACTGTCTTGATTTGATTGTATGCAAACCGCTCTGTAGGCTCTTTGGCTGAACAGCAGAGTACAAGTGCCATTAATAAATAAGTTACCGGTAAGTATCATTTTAAAATTCACTCTTCTTTAGGCATGTTGGATAGCAGACAAGAAAACACTGATGCTGTCTGCTGCTCATGGATAGTTGTGTTGGTGGCAGTATAATTTAACAAGTTTTTAGCAAGTGAGCATCAGATGTGGTTTATGGGCGAGTCTATCAGGAAGCTGTTGTACTGATATCAAGTCCTGTATTAGGAAATGCTATCTAAACACCAAACAAAGCATCCACAAATTAATAACAAACCTTAAATGCCTTCTTTGGGAGGGGGTGAGATGCACATTTTAGAATGATCACTGCTTCAATACTTTAGGCAAAGAGCCCAATGCATATTAATTCAGCCTGTGGTTAGGCGACCACCTACCTAACAACATGTCCGGCCACCCGCAGTCCTGTCCAGCTGTGTAAATTATACTGAAATCAACCTGTCAAGGCAGCTGGAAATGGAATCTGGATGAGATGAAGGCTGTGTTAAAAATAGCTTAACAGCTCTTAAGCTTTTTTCATCTGCCCATCTTTATCAGATGAAGCCACAAATCAAGGTTGCTATTTAAAAAACAGTTTGAAGGCGTGAGGCTCTGGGTAAAACTTTGATATGCAAAATTTAGGTAGGTGTTAATGTTACTACAGTGGCAGCTATTAGGACAGTACTGTGTCTAGGGAAACTTTGGAAATGCTCGCTCTGATTAAAAGGACACCAACCAATAGGTACTTATAATTCAAATCCAATCTGAATCTTTTTGGTGGTATAGTGTAATGGCTACAGAGTTGGACTTATACCAGGGCCTCAGGTTCACATCACAAATCAGCTTTGAAACACCACTTTGGGCCAGTCACCATCCTTATACCAACCCATCTCTCAAGGGCAATTATGAGGATAAAATGAGTGGGAATTATGTATGCTGCCCTGCTTGGATGTCAAGTGTTTCAAGTTCAGATCAATTCTGAGTTACAAGGTCAAAAGAATCTGTATGGCAAATAAAATATCAGTTACGTGGTCTTAAATAAAACATAGCATTAATTTGGCATTACCATTTATACCTTGATTTTCCCCACAATGGTTGTATAAGGTAGTCATTTCTACAGATGAAGAACTGATACAGAGAGAAGAAATGTGCTCAAGGTCACCTACTGGATTTATAATTCAAGTGAGCCACCAAGATAACAAACCTGAAGCACATCTGCTGTTGTTAGTGGGAAGCTGTTTTATATTTTTTTAAAAAATTGAGGAAGAAAGATGGAATCCAAAATGTTCAATAAGGAAAATAATAGATGGGATTATGGAATTAACCAGTTGCAAAAACTGACTGATGGTTATTTACAGCAGTGGTTTACGAGGGTGGGGTGGCGGCAGTGCCCTCATTCCCAAGAGTGCAGTGCCAGTGCTGCTAGCAGGTCTTGAACCTGGAGCATGAAAGATGTCAGGCAGAAGATTCAGCCTAAAATGTATTATCCAGGTTCAAGCAATAGAGGAAACTACAGGGTAATAAGCCAGGCTAGCTGAGAAGCTTTCCAAATAATAAGCCACAGCAGATCACTCAGTAAAACCTAATCTCTAAGAAATAGCACCAGGTCAGATTTGCTCTGTAGCTATCCTGGCAATTCTTTTCAAGGGTGAGTGCAGAACTCCCATAATTCATTAATCGTGTGAGCAAAAAAGGAGATACTGACAGACCTGATTCTCTTCACCTCTGACTTACCTTCACTTCATTACAAGCAGGCTTGGCTTGCTCTCAGGACCCTGCCCTCTGAATTGGCAGGAACTGGGTCTGACACTGCCATCATAACATTTCTAGGATTCCAGCATACTGTATGACATGCTAGGTCAAATAAGAACTGTGCCATTCACACTTATACTTGTACAGGGGACAAAATGCTGGGTTTCACGAACTTGAGGTGAAGATCAATTACCGGTACTTCTGTCTAAGCTACATAGCTCACTGAGTGCAGCAGTTCCACACACAAAAGTGTGGTGGCACCTTCAAGCCTAAACAAATGCATTGTTTTGTTTTTGCTGCAATATCCTAACATGGCAATCCCACTGGAAAGTGACACTAAGAGTAAAATGAGACAGATACTACTTTAGCCAATAGGAAGTGCTTCAAAGGATGATACAGTATGGTGAAACACATTAAATTCCATGCATTGTATATGAAGGTACGGTAAGTAAAATTGTTCTGTTATTCTACAAACAATTATTGTTTTTAATGCTATCAAAAATAAAACTAAAAATGGGAGAGTGCTGGGGAGATACAATAAACTGAGCACCACTTCACAGTACTTTTTCATGCAGTAATTGCTTTATCATTAGATTAACACAAATCCACAGGAAAAGTTCCATTATCCTATTTAAATGTAGGTTCTGAGCAGGACTTATGCTCCATTTTGTAAACTAGCTTTTGTGAATGTTTTAGTCTTGAAGTTATGTTCAAATAAATTTCTCTGGAAATCTCACATAAACTTAAGTCAATTATTTGCATTGGAATTGGCTTAGCCTTTTTCTGTTTAGGATGAGACTTGAATAGCAATACACAAGAAGTGTATTTCAAATCCCTTTAATAAAACTTGGGCACACAGGACATTAAAAAAATCAGACACGGAACTACCCCACCCATGTAACTATAGTTTCAATCAACATATGCGAAATAAATGATGTGCATGTCTACAGAAAATTAAATATTTAGTTGGCTACACCCAGCCACAATATCGCACTGTAACAGACATTGATTACACTGTCTACTATAATGAGTTATGTAATTTGGCATCTCTTTATTACTTAACCTCTACTAAATAAAAGCAAGCTACTTTTGTATATAATAATTTATCTTACACATTTCAGGCTTATCATATATCTAAATTTACTATTTTACAGCTTTGTTTTGCTTATGATACATTGGTACTTAAAATTTTATTGTTATTTTATTATTATAACAAGCAGCTTTGAGGAATTTGATCAGCAAGAAAGTGGAATGGCATTTTCTAAACTGTATGAATGAACAAAGTTTACAAATAAGCTGTCTTATTATTATTACTTCAGCAGGTCAGTTACGAAGATACAAAATCTAACAGGACAGATTCAGCTAAGAAATAGCATACACTAAAATGAGCTTGTGAATGAAAAATCTTTCTTTCTCTCTGGCCTACATGCCCAAATAAGTATGCCTTTCCCTAATAAAAGAAAAAAATCTTATGCCACGTTTCATTTTCAGTTCTCAGTATAAGGAAGTAAAAGGAAAAAGATTCTGTCTTTGTTCATCCCTACAGTTATAAGTTGCCAGAGGATTTGGCAACATAGTGACATAAAAAAAACTAATTTCATCACATTATTTTTGGGTGGAAATGCTGGCTTAATTTTTTATTGATGTGGAATGGCATTTAATGACACTAAACCAAAGCAAAACTAAAACTATTAAAGTGGGAAATAAAACTTCTTTCTGTATCTTCCACGTTTAAAGGGGCACAAATTATGCTCAACTCTTATTCAGTCTAGGAATTGGAAGCTGCATTCAGAAATGACGCAAGATCAGATCTGAAGAATCTTTATTTGCATCAGCAACTAGCCATAGCAATAAAATAAAATAAAATAAAATATACTGAAGATTGAAGTAAAAGCTTAACTATACAAAATACACTCTAGAGGCTTACAAATATGATATAAGTATTTTCTACAATGTTCAGTTCAAGGCGTATGTTCAGTACAGTCCTTTGAAAGAAGCCACTGTGGCTTAACTACAACAGAAGAACCATACAAACTATTATAAAATGGATCTCAAATACTGGTCCTTTAACACAATTGTTATTACTCCCCCCCCCCCCAAATGGAGACTCAGAAATGGATTTTTGTTCCTGTATAAGACTGACTGGATGGCTGCACCATGACATGAGGATCAAGACAGAAGTAATGCCTCCTAAGTGTCTGACTACGGCCCAGAAATCAAAAGCATCACACACAACTCCCACTTCCGTCTCACATGAGCATTCCCCTCCTTATTTTCAATCTCAGTGCAAACTGTGGTTAGAATTACATCTGTACCAATATTACTGCTATCCACTGTGATACCAAACCACAGTTTGCAAACCCATGCCTAACTATCACTGCAAACATGATCACTTTACCATCAATATGTACTGTATTATTTCTGCATGGGATAGTCACTTCCCTACACCCACATTGTAAAGAATAAAAATGAATGTCATTTGTGTTTAGTAACCATGCACAAGTCACCTGTCCAGAATTTCTTACTTTTTAGAAAACTCTTTTATCACAGGATAATATTCAGTACTGTACTAGTCTTACTCAGAGTATACCGACAGAAGTTAATGGACATGACTACTTTTGATTCGTTTTAGTGAGTTCTAGTCAACTAACTTTTACTCAGAGCTGACAAACTGAAATCCATCTCATATGTGGTCACCCTTTGTAAAGAATTAAACCATAGTCACAAAGCAAGTTTCTCTCTTCCATAATGCACACTAATCATTCCCACTTAATTGCCAAATGGGTCTACTTTGAGTACGGCTAACGTTGACTGTCACTCAAATATAAGGTGGTTCGGGGGGGGGGGGAGAAAATAGTGGTTTTCCTACTAAAACCACCACCATCCAGGTACTTATCCAGTTCTCAAGTGCACACATTTTTTAAGAGAGCGTTCTATTGGCAAAATGCTTTCCTCCTGAAAATGAAAAGCCAAGCCTTTCACCAGCTGTTCTTTTAATTCAGCTTCTCTTTTCCGTTAATAAAAACATATCAAAATGCATTTCCCTCTTCCTTTTCAGTATTAAAAAGGCAGAAAAATACAGTGCAATCCCCCTTAAATATTGTTAACCCACTCCTTAATACGACCGATATACTTCGTGCCCAGACAGACATTAGAAGCTGCATGTAATGCTCTGATCAATATTTATGTACTTACTATTTACAATACATATACACTGCCCTTCATCCCATTTGGATTTCAAAATATGAAGTCTAATATAAACATGTTCATTTGGGTTTCACAGCAGCTTAGGATTTACCTGTGCATGTATAACCAAAACATTTATTCAACTGAAGGACAATTGTTACATTGCTGAAGGAAGAGAGAAATCTTGGTTAGATAACCTACAATGTACTACTAAACTGTTAAAACTTAATCTGCAAACAGACGGTTCTTTGTTGTTCACAACACACATCAGTGAGAGATTTGTTTCATTGCATTAGTTCACTGAAATGAAAGGAAATAATCAGGAGGTGGTTGTTAATCATGCTGCTACCACATATGGTTTGTAAACGGAGATGGCTTTTGATTGAAGAAACATTAGAGCAATTAGATGTTTAGAGAAGTCTCCAAGATGGGGAGACTTAGATGTTCTGCAGGAGAGAAGAAAGCATTCTTTTCCTTCGGCTGCCCTGAATGTGCTATTAGCTGTCTGGTGGCAGGATGGCCATGGAATTGCTTTGAAAATACAGTACCTAAAATATTTGCTCTGAAAGAGATTTATCCATTCTAGAGACATAAGGCCACCTTCGCTATTGATACTCAAATGGCCAAACCACTTGGTTGTCTCTGGCCTGTGCTTTCTTTTGTAACATGTGATTCTGTTTGATGTACTTTGTAACACAGGAAACAGTAGTTTCAAATTTTGATTGGGGGTAGTTATTTGTATTGTATGACCTGACTATTAACATCTTCCATTATTTCCAATTCCAGGGTCAATTCAAAGAGCTAGTCATTACCTTTAAACTACTAATGGTTTAAGACTAGAACATCCAATTCTGCATGTACCACCAGTACCATAAGCTCAGTTAGTAGGTACTCAGAGGTACACAGAAATGGGCTGTCTCCATAGGGGCACTCAGACTCCGGAATTTCCTTACAAAGCAGTTCTACTTTCTGATGGTATTCCATCATGAGATAAAACTAATTTAATTCTGGCTTGTGTGAATTCCTAAACTCACTATATATTTTTTCTTAATATGTGTCAGTGTATAGTGATTTTAATTATGTTGACTTTAAGATGACTTGATGTTGTTATTGGGAATGGACAGGTGGATTATAAATATTTCCAACAATAAATGCAAATGATGAGCCATATAAGTCTTGAGTGATTTCATTTACCAAACGGGCAATATTTTCTACTTAATTACAACTAACATAACTCCCCCCCCTGCAAATGAAACTGACAGAACAGATTTACTCATAGTATGCCATTTAAGTAAATTGAGAAATGCACACAATTTATTTTAGCTCAACAGAATTACTCAAAACTATGGGTGGGGAACCCGCGGCCCTCCAGATGTTGGGCTACAACTATCTGCAGTTGAACCACATCTGTAGAGCCACAGAACCCCATTCCTGCTCAAAACAAATGCAGAAAACATCTTACCTTGACAAAAAGTAGCATTAATTCTTTTGTAACCTTGTGGACAATCCACCACTTGGCTATATCCAGGGTAAGCTAAATTTGAAGATTAAAAAAAAAAAAACATGAGTAAATTAACAAGTGATCCAATCCTCCAAACCAGCGTCTAGAAGGTTAGGAAAGTGCCATGAGTTCAAGTGCTCCCCCTTCTTTGTCTGCGCTCAAACACGTTGAGTCCTTCCTCTATGCTGTTCTAAGCCTTGCTTGCCATGATATCTGAAACAGGTGATTATGGTTAACGGTAAGTTATAAAACTAGGTTTGCAACCTTATTAAAAACCATTGTTGAGGCATTCCATGCCAAATCAACCAAATCTGGCACATGCAGGTTACATCATGCTGTTGAAATTTTGAAGAGCCATTGCACATGTTGAAATGAATGCCCACAACCTATACAGTGGTACCTCGGGTTACATACGCTTCAGGTTACAGACTCCGCTAACCCAGAAATAATGCTTCAGGTTAAGAACGTTGCTTCAGGATAAGAACAGAAATCATGCTCTGGTGGCGCAGCGGCAGCGGGAGGTCCCATTAGCTAAAGTGGTGCTTCAGGTTAAGAACAGTTTCAGGTTAAGAACGAATTAAGTACTTAACCAGAGGTACCACCGGCACACAATTTCTGTGCTCATCCTGAGGTAAAGTTCTTAACCCAAGGTACTACTTCCGCATTAGTGGAGTCTGTAACCCAAGGTGTTTGTAACCTGAGGTACCACTATACGTGTATGAGAAAGAGAGTGAGAGAAAGGTTTACAAGGGCAGGGCCACATCTCTCTGAAAACTTGTGCAAGGTCACATTTCCCATAAAGTCTGTGTTCATTCTATTTGCCATAGAATGAGATGCATTCTACCTACAGTTATCTTTAAGGGTTCATTTTGAAACCCATGATCTCTTTTTAAAAAGTAGTGTGCTATGTGCCAAAAGTAGCTTAATTAGAGCAGAGAACAATGGCCCAACATTTATAACGTTTCCACCCCCCCCCCAGTTATTTTTGCACCCATTTGCTTGGATCTTATGGACCACAGGTACACTGCAACATTTTTGTTGCAGCACTCTCTATTTAAAACTCTTTTTAGAGGTCTACCTCCACATATCCACACTCCAATCTGCGCGTAACGTACTTTGGTAAGCAGGGATCATTTGAACAACTATTGCAGTCTGAGGAAGAATGTGGGGTTAAACAACTTTATTGTTTAAAGTACTCCAGGGTTGGTTGTGGCAGAAGGAAAGGATCCATGCACTGGGCAGCCCAACTACTGACCCAATATCTCCCTCCAGCCCACCTGCTGAAAGCAGGAGAAGTTGCCAATGGAAAGTTTCCACCATGGTGTGGGCCAGACAGTTGGGCACAGCAGCAAAGTTGGTTTGTGGTACCTGCTCCCCACAAGCTATGGCTGAGGTCTTAGCATGCCTCACCCAAGACCCCTTATGGACATCCGCTATGGGTCCTGCCCAATGACAAAGTTGTGATGAATGTGGGCATTACAAAAATGACACTATCAAGGTAGCCACTAGCACTGGCCAATCTGAACCATGGATAAATGTCTTTATGGCTCTTTCAATCAGTAGCCAATATCCATCCAGAGAAAGAATCAATCTAACAAAGTGAGAGAAGGGGGATCGGGTGGCGGTGTGAACATGGGTGCAGCTGTGGCCCAGGTTTCCTTTGCAGACCAGGCTGCAGACCAGAGAAAAGCAGTCTCCAACCTGGTCCACACCCAGGTCCTGCCCTTGCTGCTGAATGGCCCCTAGGGCCAGCTCAAGCCTGAACTGTGGCATCACCACTTTGCAGGGAACAGTCCGTTCCCCCTCTGCCAGCCATGCCGGAAGTGCAACACCACCCACCACAGAGAGGCTGCAAACCTGCGTTTTCATACTTTGCAGCATCAAAATGCATTAAATAATCATGTTGATCATCACTTAGTACAACATGCACAATTCGGTCCCATATTGGCATTATAAAAATATGTCAATCTCATGGCAAGGTCATGAAGCTCAAAACCATAAAAGATTCCAAGGAAAGCCTCCTTTCATCCAACATGATTACAGTTTGACAAGTAACACAACTTTAGTAAAGGAAAACGTCAAAATGTCATGGGAAGAAGGCGACCCTGAATCAGCATCCTGTGAATGAGTCAACTACCAGGCAAGGATACCAGCTTAATGTCAAAAGTGTTAACAGCTTACTCAGTTTCCTCTTAGTGCTTATTTGGGATCTATGAAATGAGAGCATTTGCTCATCTTCATAGGAAATTAGTAAGCACATTAATGTTTTCTTTCTTTTTTTGCAAATTGACAAAGGAGATTAAGACTGAAGCCAAATACAAGAAGCAGGAAATCTCTTTTTGTTAGCCATTGCATTATGAGTGAACATACTTCCATGCTTGTGAACACCACACTAATTACTTAAATGGGTACTGTTTCTGTTCCTACCATTGCCAAACACTAATTGCCTTCCTAAAAAACAATAGCAGCGTACAGCGCTATTTTTTTAAAACTCAAAGCTTTACTCATAGCCCTATGTCCCAATGTTGAAAAGGATATACATATGTTTACATTTGCTTTAAAGCTGCTACATTATAGTGCAGAACAGTAAGATGAAAACAAATCTGAAAAACACTTACCTGGTTTCTTTGGACATTTTTGGCATTTGTTAAAGCCCCAGGAAGTACCCACAGTCCCACAGCAATCTTCTTGTTTTGAGAGACCAGGGAGTGCTTTACCACACTAGGAAAAACAAGTTGAGAAACCTCAGGTTAGTGCTGCTGAAAGATACAACATATCTAGAACGTTGCTGCTTTAAAATCACCATGACATAATTTCACCCGAGTACAGAGAAGCCAACGCTGGTCCTTAAGTTACATCATAGCCTAGGCACAGTTACTGATAGCACTTTCTTTGTGCTAGTCTTCAAAGAGCTACTTCTCCATGACTTGGTCCTATGCTGCCACCGTAAAGTTTTTAAGTTGAAACCGCCTTTAGGCCTGCCCATGTGGTTCTTCTGATGTTTAATCGTTACTGTAGTGGCATGAGACAAAGCAATAAAAAAGCAGTTAAGAATGTAAGAAGCGCCTGTTGAATCAGGCCAATGGCCCTTCTAGACCAGGAATCCTGTTCTCACAGTGGCCGATCAGATACATGTGGGAACCCTGCAAGCAGGACCTGACCACAACAGCAATTTCCCTTCCTGCAGTTTCCAGCAACTGGCATTCAGAAGAATTACTGCCTCCAACTGTGGAGGCGGAGCATAGTCATCATGGCTAGTACCACTGCAGTGCCAGCCTGCCCATAAGGCAGAAGTAAACACATGGTGGAAGCTGAAGAGGTGGTTGTCCCTGTTGGTGCCTTGCCCACCCCACCAATAGCAGAGAAGCAGCATGCCGCCAGAAAGGGAGGTGGCAGGACATTCCCGTTTTACCTCAGGCAGTGAAACAGGAGGCGCTGCCCCAGAGCCAATGATAGACTTATCTTCCATTAACTTGTCTAGGGCTCTTTCAAAGCCTTCCAGGTTGCTTCCTGTAGTAGTGAGTTTCATAGTTTAACTGTGTGAAAAAGTACTTTTCAAAAATCTGTTCCTATTATCATTGTGGCAAAATCAGACCGGTTACTACACCCCATAAAGCAGACTGAATTGAACCAAGGCTTGGTCTTGGTTACAGCTCATAGTTATCTAGGACCTTAACCATGAACCTCTGTTCAGATGACATACTAAACAAAAAGGACTATGGAGGACATGTGAATATCATGCAAAATGTGAATGACAAATGAAGCAATTTATCATTAAGCAGCAAATTTCCAACCTATTCATTATTCATAGCAATCCAAATATTCCCTTATAAAAGTATATGAAATTCATCTCCTTCATCGTTCTTATAAGGAAGAAACCATGTTATTATAATTTCTTCCCTGTCAGCCCCTATATTGCATTTTACATTAAAATGGTTCTAGTTACTTAAGTCACTGCCAAGTTTATGCTCTGTTTATTGCTCCATTGCTGGACTGAAAAGACAGACACACCCTTTCTTCTCTCTGGATAACTTACATGTAGAGCTGAGACAGACCTAAAAACTTAAATTCAATTTTGAATTCACAACCGCAAAATAAGCCCTTGAAAGTATCTGTTTTTGGCCTTTTCACCAAGAAACATCAGCTTACTACCCAAAGATTTTAAATGTCATCACAAAGGTCATTTCCCCTGCCCTACAGCCAACTTTTCAAAATCTTAAATTTCTGCATTTCAAAAGCCAGGTATTTAAGTGAAAATATTCAAGTCTCCTAATTAGAGATGGCTTGTTAACATTTATAGTCAGATATGATTATTATGAATGCAAGATGTTCACTGAACTTCAAATTCCAGCGATAAGCCACACTGCCCCTAGTTTTAACAAATTAGTAGGACAAAATGGTTGAATGATGGACATGCATATCTAAATGCTTCCATTGCCACCAACTCAAAAGCATCTGATCAAAATTGATTAGAAGAAGAAGAGTTTGGATTTGATATCCTGCTTTATCACTACCCAAAGGAGTCTCAAAGCGGCTAACATTCTCATTTCCCTTCCTCCCCCACAACAAACACTCTGTGAGATGAGTGGGGCTGAGAGATTTCAAAGAAGTGTGACTAGCCCAAGGTCACCCAGCAGCTGCATGTGGAGGAGCGGAGACGCGAACCCGGTTCCCCAGATTACGAGTCTACCGCTCTTAACCACTACACCACACTGGCTCACACTGAGTGACAATGATACTGATCTGATACTCAGATACTGAGTGGTAACTCATTCTATCAGTTTTAGGATTTCTACTTGCACAACAGAACTTCTGCCCCCTTCCCCTTCCCCTGTGCACCTTCTGAATTTGTGCTGATGTTTCCTTATCCCCCTGGAGGACACTGACCATTGTTTTCAAGATTATAGGTTAAATCCAGACTTTTTCTTCTGTGAAAATAAGAGACTGAGATCCAACGGAGGCTCCCACTGCAGAAATGGGATGAGTTCATTTCTGCTGAGTCCCTTTTCTCCCAGTGGCTGCCAAAAGCAGACAATATGATAGAATTCCAATTAGATTGTGATAACTTTCAGAAGGATGTTTGCATATTGTGTGATTGGGTAACAGATTGAAATCCAACACGTCTGCAAAGTCATTCACGTTGCGACAAAAATAAAATAAAATTCTATAGCTACATTAGCTATAATTACTCAGGGGAAAATATTTTGGGTTTCAGTATGTTGGTCACTCCATTAATCAAACAGCATATTGAAGCTATGATAAAGAAAATATCAGTTCTTGGAGTTACTGTGAAAGAAACTGTGTATGAAATGGTTTATTGTTGTTTCATTTTATCGTACAAATTTTTAATTTTGTTGAAGGCTACCCTGAGGACTCAGTTATAGGGCACCCTATAAATATGCAAAACAAATAGATAAGTGGGGTTACACCACAGCAGACTTTAACTGTTTGTTAAGAGTATATGTCAGAAGAACAAGTGTGTTTCCAAGTGGATGGCAGCAGAATGACCTCTTGTGGAAGGTACCAGTGAAACAAATTTTTCCTGCCTGTGTTTTCTGAACACTGTATGGAAAAGAACATCATGACTCTGACCTCTGAAGGGTTTGTAAGTAAACAATTTTAACTTACCAAACTTGTGGTCTTTTTCTATTCTAAGGGGAGTGGGAAACTTTGGAAGGAACTTACAAGGGTATATTTTAAAGGTCTAACATCCTATATATCCACACTTTGCTACATATTTTGTGATTTTAAATCTCTGCTGGGCTTCTCTCACCAAAGAGTACTTGCCCCAAACTTGGATCTTGGCTTCCAGTTAATTCTCCTTTTGATATCTATTTTTCTTTCCCAACTAACACCTATATCACAAAATACAAATGGTCTCTGAATTAGGGAAACCAGCTCTTTTGCTCTGATAATGTGGGAAGAGAATCAAGAAACTGGGCACAACATTGGATAGGCTCATACGTTACTATGAAAGAAGACATCCCAAAATGGAATTGCATGCTCTGTCAGACATATTGAGATGAGTTTATGGTCCTTATAATTGGAATCCATTAACATTTGGGGCAGTTAGACATAATCTGCAAGGGGAAACTAGACTTTTGTTGTTTAGCCAGCTATTTACAAGCATTAAAGTAATCTTGCCTGACATGCTTGATGGGAGGATTTAAAATCATGCTGTGCAGATACCTCAAGTTACAAAGAGTGAAAAGGAGGGCAAACAGGAAGCAGACCAACTGGCACATTCCATAAAGGAGCACAGTGCTGCAGAATGGGAGGATCGGCTGCATTACAGAATATGGGGTCAATTTGTCTGATTTGGTTGTGGATATTTTCTTCAAGCACACAGGAAGCAGGCTTGCTGATCTGCTAAGCCTCAAGGTTATTGTTGTTTACAAACAAGCTATCATGGTACCTCTGGCTTCTTGTAATGCACTTGAAAAGCACAGAAAGATGCAACTATGAGTACTAAATTCAAAACAGGAAATATAATGATACTGTATCGCAAATGTAAGGCTTTGGTGCTTACCTAGGTTATCCTGTTTAAGGTAAAGTGTAACCCTAAATCTACACAGGATGGACAGGGCATACCAGAAGGCCAACAAAAGGGTGGAATTTTGTGTAGATTCATATAGGAAGTAAGCACTGATACAGAGTACCAGTACATAACCAGAGAAGTCAGTGTGGTTTTGATGGATCAGTGAAATGACTTATTGGAGGGAACTATAAATTTGGGAACTCTTTGAAAACCCTTTGGCATGAAAAGGAAGCCAGCCAATCTGGTCCCTTGTTCTAAAACATAGTCCACTGCCTGACATCCCTTCTTTACTGCTGCACCCACAAGTATTGCTAGCCCATATTATACTGCCTGTATTGTTGGTTTCTACTACTCTTTCATTTCTCTTGAACCGTTTGTTCCTGTCTTAGTTTCATGTGTGTATGTGGTAAATGTTACCCACTATTATTGGCCAGTATCTTTTGAAGTGTTCATTAGAGAATAAAATTTGAGGCGGTACAAATGCAGGCAAAATTTAAAGCCTTAGCCGTAGATTTGAAGTTTACTGCCAAAAACACTCATGCAATGAGCAATAATGAATTTGATTCATCCACTTCACATTTTTCAATGGTTGAAATCTGAAGGTTTATTTTATTGTCTGAGTGGGTAGTACTAAATGTTCTCAGGCTTAATCACTGGTGTTTCTGTGAACCATCCAGAGTCTTGGAATTTTGTAGCTTCTGCTTGTCATATTCTACAGATGGAAGAGATTTTCATTCTGTGAAATAGACCGGTCTTAAAGCTAAATTCTGTTTTGACTGACTCAATTTTGGACAGATCTACAAGTAATAAACAATGTTGCCTTTTGTACAACCAGTACTGGGCCCTTGGGATAGAGAAGACTCAAATAAAGACAAATAAATTATAAGGTAAAGTATGAATTGTGCCATATTTGTCTACCATTCTTCACTATTTGAATAGCTGTCTTCCATCAGTAAAAAGGATGCTTTTATATTGCACTGCATTTTGGTGCTTAAACTCTTACGGAAATAATTTTTGAAATTCGCTCCTAACCAATTCCTCAAAAGCTCCTGAAATCTTATAAATACCACATTTTTAACTTTAAAAAGATGATGACATATGACTTAAAGAGGACAGACAATTTTTTAAAGTGTCAAACATTTTTGACACAGAATGAGATCCATAAAATAAGGTTATTTTCCTATTATTTATTAGATTTATTACCTGCCCTTCACCTAAGGTCCCAGGTTACAACAAATAAACAATATAACTGAAAACACAATAAAACCAGCCAACCACACACAACAATCATCAGGTTAATTTGCAGTGTTCAGGAATGTCACAAAAATACTTTCAACTGTCACGAAGCCAGGGTAAACTGGTGAGTCTTCAGCATAAAGCAGAGGGTGAAAAAGTATGATATCAGATGCCCCTCTGAGGGAGTTCCTCAGTGTTGAGGTTTACCACAGAGCCTTTCCTGAGCCACCAACTCCTCAAGCTGCCAAGAGTAGTGGAACAACCAAGAGGGCCTCCTTTACTGACCAACACCCAGGATGGAATGCAAGGAGGGAGGCAGCCTTTCAAATATTTTGGGCGCGAGCATCTTGAATTGGTCTCAGAAATAAACTGGCAACCAGTGCAGCTGCTTTAGAACAGAAGTTATATGAATTCTAGATGTAAATCTGGCTGTTATCAGAGCATGGACTGCTGCTTAGTTGTGACACCCTCCCCATCAAATCCCTTATATAGGAGGTCCACCTGGTTAGTTTGCTGAAGAGCTTGACTCCCAGTAGTAGTTAAGATCAACAGAGGAGCCCCTCCTGGCACTTTCTCTACCCTCAGAAGCTTGTGGGAGACAAAAGGGCAATTTCTGTGGCAGCCCCGAAGCTGGGAAGCTTTTTGTTGAATGCTGAAGATTCATCTCTTTACCCTGGCCATTGACACCTGTGAGCTATATTTTTAGGACTCACACTGGCTGTGGTTGTGATTTGTTTTAAATTGTTTTAATGTTGTATTTTACATGGTTGCGACTTGCCCTGGGATCTCACGGTGAAGAGTAAGTAACAAAATAAAATAGTGATAGTGATAATATTAGCAGCAGCAGTGATGATGATGATGACAATAATAATAATAGTAATAATAATAATAATAATAATAATAATAATAATAATAATAATAATACACTCTTATTTAAAAAGGCTCTCTGTTGGCTGCCACTGATTTTAATTTTGGCTATGGTTGGCTGATCAATACATATAATATTTATTAGGTTTTATCATGTTTGCATTTTTCTCTTTAACTAGTTGTGAACCTAAGCAGGTGATCCGATATCTAAGCTAGCTGGCGAGACACACATTTTTTTGGGGGGGGAGTTTTTTATGGCATGTAAGGGCCACCCCATTTAGTGTCAACAGAGGTTGCTGCTGTTGGCATTGTGCTGCACTACTCGTGAAAGGAGGCAGACTGAACCGCTGGATTGTACCAGTTCTGAGACCCTAAACTTATGGTGGTGCCTTAGTTCCACAGTTCACAGGACTGGGCCAGTGATATCTGAATACTCTGAATATAAAATGGATCATTTAGTAATAAACTAAACTGCTGTGGAAGTTAAGTTTAATATATGACCTCAATTTTGGTTTAGGTGTGGTATCACTTGCACTGATGTTGAAAATTATTGCTTATGAAATTGTAACTGTTGCACATTTCCACATAAAAACCATAAGCAGGGATATATCCAGCACACAATCATTTGGGAATTTAAGTTTGCTACCATAAAGATTTAAAAAAACAAAAACAAAAAACTGTCAACAGTAAAGCTATTGTACTGATCCCATAGCGCTGATGAGAATCTAAAGTTAGAAGAAACAGATCGACTGATTAGTGTAAAGCAGGAGATTAAGATCGAAACATTGCTTGCGGGACAAGGAAGCAGGAATCCCGGCATCATTTCAAGCTATTCCAGTCTGTTATCAAGTCAGGCACTGCCACCAGTGACTGGCTGCCTAAAAGGAGGCAGAACATTGCCCACGCCCAAGTCTCTCCATCTGTTTCAGCACAGCTAAGCGAGTTCAGGAAAGGGCTCTCACCATGATGAACAGCGTCACAGCAGTGCCAAACCACACTGGCTGTGAGGATCAGAAAGCCTTGGTGGATTCCTGCAGTTTTGTGACCCATCTACTGCCTTTTGTTGTGTGTTTTTATTTAAACACCATAATAATATAGTCAACGATAAAGTGATATTACATGATTGAATGGCGTTGAAATCAATGTTTTGTCTGTGAAGTAAGCCATCGTGACCTTAAGATTCAGCTCAGAAGCTATACATTTCGCGTACCACAATAATGTCAGTTCCAAGGTGAACAGACACACCCATGAACTTTCCGCAGAGCAGGCAAAGTCATTTCCCTCATTTTTCATTTTAAAATACATAAAGTGCAAAGACTTGTTTAGCTGTATTGCTGATAAAATTATGGTATTTCCTTACTGAATAACTGATTGTTATGCTGAAGAATACCAACCAATACAACACTGGCTCATAAACCTATACAGTCTCAGATGAAGAGGAGAGAAACCCTTAAATATTTCCAGATTTTCTCAAGAACTTGTACAGCATTTGTTTTGGCTTCCATTGAACATTCTTCTTAAGCCAGCAACAATCACCGCATTTTCCTTTATCAACTAATTAAAACAGTGTTTGATGCTTTTGCTATTTGATACATATTTAATCCTCTGATATTATGGAGCACTGATATGGCAAAGTAAACATATCCATGCAGATTTCTGACAGTGTTTGCTTAAGACCTCCTGAAACCAAGCCCTGAGCTTCAAGGAATTCCAGGCAATTATAACTATTCTACTTTATGAGATATTTTGACTACTCTTGAGGAAAAGTGCTTCAAAAAGTGCAAAGCATCTGATTTTACTTGAAGAATAATATTTTAAAAAATAATAACAATGGTAAATTACAATGTAACAGTTTGAAATATAGTTGGGAGACCAATGAAATGAATATTATTTGCCTTCCCTACGAAATGTTTGCAAAACCTGCCTGCAAATGGACAGATCTTTCCTCAAAGCATGTACATTACCAAGTACATGCCAGTATATTACTAAGCTAGGTTCAAAATATTGCTGTTAGTGTACAAAGTCCTCAGTGATCTAGAACCAGGTTACTGAAAGGGCTGCCTTTCCAACGGCTTGACCTCACCCCCAAAGGCACACTCCACCATTGTCTCCCGAGGCACACCGATGCCAACCAGTTACATGCAGCTTAAGTAAATTGTGTGGTCCTCAGTAATGAAAACCCCTGCATTAAATAAATTAAATTAATACTATCCAATTTAAGCAACATCAGTGGCTACACCCAAATGCAGCAATTATAGCCAAACAGATGCAAATATGATTATTTTTTTTAACAGCCTTAATACATAAACTCTTGACACATGGTAGACATATGTATTAAATTATACTTCTCCTACATTCAAGCATCCCATAACAATTTCAACACTCATTAATCATGTGGAAAATTAATAGGGCACACATTAGCAGTACAAACTTTATTGTCTGTATCACTGATGCTATAAACATATTTTGAGGAATAACAAGATATTGTATGTCATAATAAAGGCATTTTTATTAGAATTAAAATGAAAAGCAGCTGAAAGGGGAGGGAGTCAAGGAAAAGAAACATAAACTTGCTTGTTTGCTTGCTTTTAATAAGACTCAGTTGACCAGTGCTCTAAGCTGCCAGACTTCTTGGCTTCCAAAAAGACTCAAAGTATAGGCATGGAGTTGACCAATATTCTTAATGGTACGGGGAAAACCAGCCTGTGGACTACAATTGAATTACTTTTGGATCATAGCTGCTGCAAATACATTTTCCAATGCCAACAAAACTGTATGACAGCCAACAAATTTTAAAATATGAAACACTGTGCCGCCTCCTTAAAGGAAACACATCAAGGCTCCAAAAAAGAAAAATGCTGTACACCTGCATGAAAAGGAAGTACCATCCCAAAGCAGTTTCCTTTCCTCTTATTCATTTTTTTAACCTCCAACCCTATATTCCCTCCCCCCTCACACCCCAATACCAAATGAACTGACAAACTCACAAACTGATGGCACACAAATGTTGTGTTCACAATTTCTGCTTTTGAATTCCAATTCCCCATTGGCCCTATGCACTTCACTCTTCTCAACATCCCATGAAACCAAGAACCATTCTGTTGTGTATTAAATAAGATATTCTGTCAGCCGGGTAGAGTAATGTCATTGGTCAATATAAAGAGTACAATCACAATCCACAGCCTGATTGGGTCCCGCCGGAAAGTTTGAATATTATTGGCTCCCGCTAAAATGTATCTTTTCCCTCTGTCCCAATGTGTCTATAAATAGAGCTTTCCCTACCCCCTATTCCCCAGTCTTGTCCTATCCTTACAATAAAGAGCTGTTCACTAAGAAGTGTTGCTGGACTTATTGCTACCAGAACCCACGACACAACACATTCATTTGATTTGATATCTGTATGCTGCTTTTCCAAAACAAAGATGCACTCAAAGTGATTCACAAGTATGAACTGTTACCAATATAACCATATGACAATATCAGTAGGCGGAAGCAGACAATTCAATAAAAATAATTATGCAGTTCAACACAAAATGGGGAATGGGAAGAAATTTGTTTATTTCATATTTAAATGTAAGCCTACCTGATCCATACTTTCCAAAATACTGGTAATACACAAACTAAAACACAGGTATCCTTCAAAATTTGCACTTCCTCAATTTTGTTTATGTACTTCTCCAACCATATAATGCATCCAAAAATGTGTGTATTACAGAAAGCTTCACACACAAAAATGTGGAAAAATGCCTTCTATTAGGGAAATCTGCATCCAAAAAAGTATTTATTAGGTGACATGCATCTGAAAGTGCATAGAAATTTTCATGCGGACTTCTAAAAAAGTTAAATCACAAACAGATGTCAAAAAGGGGTGAAGTAAAGATTAGAAAATTGAGAAATTGAGAAACCAAAAGGGTCAGATTTATCCATCCCTAATATAAAAGTATAATTCAAAAATAATGTGTAAGGAACAACCCAGTTCTGACTGACACAATCCCTCTGTGTAAAGCATTACCGGTATATTACCGGTATTCTATGGGGAATAAATCAGCCATTTGATTCTCTACCTGCAATCTGAAATGGCAAATCCAGGAGCAGTTTCACCACAGCTATTTGTCTTAGCCAGCCCTTAAAAGATGTCTTAGCCAGCCCTTAAAAGATGTTTAATACAAGTCAGTAGTGATTTGAGGTAACAGCCAGCATGTTACCATCCTGTCAGTTCTGTACTGCAGCATCCATAGTTCATATTGATTATGAATGCACAGTTCAGATCCAATTATTTATTTCACTCAGAAACTATAGCTTACTAATGAGCATAAACATTTAGTGCAAAGCATAAATAGTTTTTTTGTTTTTTTAAAAAAGCTTCTACCACATACACAAATGAGAGCGCATTCTATCAATAACCAACACAAAGAAACCTTCCATATCAGAAGAATCAGGGAACAGACAAGTCAAGTATATAGGAATTAACAAGGTCCACTTGCAGTTTGAGCTAATGCAAAAGTAGCCAACTTCTGTAAAAATTCTGTTGGCAAAAAGTAGACAATTTCTGTGTAATTCTGTTGGCATCATTTGCCAGCAAAAAAAACAACCTGAATTTCGTAAGGTGGGCTAATTCTCATTTCCCTTCAATGGAGCAGAAAGAAATTTATCACAGTTAGGGAATATTTCAATAATTAGATAAAATATCGATGTCACCAACACCACAAAGGGAGATATGATTATTTAAGCTGCAATGGTATACCGACTTTCCACTGTTCCACTACCAACTTTTGTAGGCGGAATTACCCAATTTATCCCAAGATACTAAACAAAGATGGAGTGGGCAGGGTGGAAGAAGCATTAAAATTCTAATTTTAAAATGAAACTGCTAGACTTAGGAAAAGTATTCAAATGGGTTTTCTTATGAACAGCTCAGTTATTCAAGTGCAGCCTGAATTTGTGGAACAGGGTAAGCATCCAATGAAAAGAATATGCATTTGGTGCTGTCTTGGCACCAATCAAATGCGGTGAATAATTGACTCCATACCAAATGGCATAGTGTCTAACATTTCTTAATTTTATACAAACCTGCCTCTGTGGGTTTGGTTTCTAACTGTAATTCTTTCTATGCACAACTGCCTGTGCAACATGTGCTCTATCCAACCTCTTCTCCATACATATTCTACACCAGACGGGAGTAATAATTTTAACAGTATTGCATCAAGACAGTCTCCTAGCAGACCACTTTGTTGTGCAACCCTTCTTCCCAAATGGAATCCAGGGGAAAACTGATTGAACAGGCTTTGTTAGAGCAGGGAGATCAAAGTCAAATAGGATGGCATGACAAACACTCTCTGGTACAAGTGTAATTTGACCAGTGGCACACAGTGACCCTGAGCTAAGAAGCAACATGTTTTCCTCCTGTACAGAGGTGTTCCCCCCCCCCACATGTGGAGAACATACAGTAACAGAAGTATCTGACCGAGACATTAGGCTTTACATTTTACAGTTCTGCCTTGGAGTGCTTGTGATGTTAATAGACGAAGAGTGTTGATTATTCCTGAAAGCTCTAGCTGGAACTATGCCAGAAGCAGAAATCTACGTGTGTGTCATTTTTCAGCAGGAAGGGTGTAGATAAGGATAAAATCAAGGGAAACAGGCAAAAGAACCACTAGAACTCATGGTCAGATTAAGGAAATAAAAATTTTGCTTTTCATTTCTTTTAGATTAATCACAGATGAATCGTAGAGCGTTAAAATGTAATGGCTTCCATCACCTGCTGAATTACCAAGCAGGTCACTAAAGGCCATAATTATTCAAGTTTATATTTCCCTGCTTTCTGGGATTTGTTTCTCCCTCCCAATCCTTTTTCCTTCTGCGCCATATTTTAGATTGCAAGCCTGAGGGTAAGAAGAAGAAGAAGAAGAGTTTGGATTTGATATCCCGCTTTTCACTACCCGAAGGAGTCTCAAAGCGGCTAACATTCTCCTTTCCCTTCCTCCCCCACAACAAACACTCTGTGAGGTGAGTGGGGCTGAGAGACTTCAAAGAAGTGTGACTAGCCCAAGGTCACCCAGCAACTGCATGTGGAGGAGTGGAGACGCGAACCCGGTTCCCCAGATAACGAGTCTACCGCTCTTAACCACTACACCACACTGGCTCTCTGGGTAGTGACTCTCTTATGTTGGTCCCTTTGCATAGGCTGAATATTAGGGCAAAGATGCTTTAAATAAATAAATCCTGTTTACAGAAGGAAAAAGGAAACTCGTGTTTAAGAATGACACATAATGCAGTCCATCAAAATATTATACAATATCATGGATGGTTTCTAATACTTGAAGACTGGAAATATCCAAATTAGATCATCCAAAATGGAGTTAAGATTGTTCCAGAATATAAGCACAAATAGAAATAGTACTAATGTCTTCAGACACAAGACTATGGTATATATTTACAACACATTATATAAATTAAGAATTTAATAAACACAACACTTTTGAAATGCTGGATAGAAGTTGCAAGACTAATCCGGTCTTGCAATAGATTATATACTTTGCCAAGACATACACATGCATTACATTACCAGTCTCGTTTGCAGACAGTAAAATCACCTCTGATCCCAAAGTAATTAATAAAACATTTTTGAGCACCGAATCTAACTTAAGAAATCCACCATGTAAGAAAATACATAAACACTGACAACTGCTGAGCAAAGCAGTATTATGGAGATTACCCAGCAGATATAAACATATGAAGTGATTACATTAAATGAATACGAAATGGGGAGGCGGGGTTGGTAACCCATATATGTTCCAACCAGTTGCATCAGAGCAAATATTAAATATGTCAAGAAAATAAATTCATCTGTTTATCTTGAGAAGTCATCCAAATCTTAGTAAGATATTAATATTAAAATGGTCTCAAGGTAATACAAATAGAATTTGGGATTTCTCTCACTACACACAAAACCAAAATATTCTAGAAGATTACATGAAAAGTTCTGGATCAAATTTAAATGCTATTAGAGCAATTAATTGGGGGCAGAAGACCAGAGTCAGGGTGGTAATGGAAAGTTTCCAAAACTAAATCCCTGCACTTCTTACAGCTTTCAGATCATCCTTCTTCAGTATTCACTCTACAATATCTACAATATTTGTCTGATTGCAAGTCTAAACAGATTTAGCTGTACTGTATATATTGATGCACCATTAATATTTTTGTTGACATATGTGGGAGCTGTGAACTCCAGTTTTTGCAACAGTCAGACCATCTCCATATACCCCCAATTGCACACAGAGTTGCCTACATTACAGTGAAGGGGATTACGAATCTATGTAAACATTTTGGAGGGAGTTTTGGATTGGTATCCATGTGTGAGAGATTACTCTTCTAAAGTAATAATTTATTTATATATGTATAGGTGTGAAGAGGTTACTATATTTCATAGATACTAGGATTTGCCTACAAAAAAAGGAATTTAGTTCAGTAACAACTGCACTTAAAAAACTGGAAGAGCAAAATCAAATCCACAAAATGAATTCTGACATGGCAAGATGGCCCATGTTGTTGCCATTGAACACCTGGCTTTTAGGCCTACCTGCAGTATGCCAATTTTTCTTTTCTTTTTTGAAATAGCTTAAATTGCCCTTCTGGAATTAATGAATAAAATGTTCGAAACAAGTTCTCTTCCCTCTCGGCTTACCCGTGCTCACCTCTATACTGTATTCTCTCTTTAGTTTCCCCTATTGTAGCCTCTTTATTCTTTGCCATTTTTTTTCCTTTGGGTACTTTCACAGAGCCAACATTGGCGCCAAGCCCAGGGCTTACTTTGTGCCAGATGTATTCCGTAAACATGCATCAAGATGGCAATTGGATAGTGAGATGATGGTAAAGTTCATACTGGGACTTTCCAGTAAATCTTATGCTATTTCCCCCATTTCCAACTTCTCTTTCTTAAGCTTTATTTTCTCTTCTCTTCTCTTTTGAATATAATTTCTATGGAATAATAACCTCTGATTGTAATACTCTAAGCTTTATGATGATACTAATATTCTGAGCTGTGCACTGAGATTCAAGGGGTTCAAAAGATTAATAGTACTAAGGTCTTCTAACAAAATTGTTGGGAGACCGCCTGGCCCTCCAGATGTTTTTGGACTCCAACTACTATCTGCCACAGCCAACAGGACCAGTTAGGAGGGATGGTGGGAGTTGTTCAACAACAGCTGGAAGGCCATGGGCTCCTCATCCCTGCTCTAAACCAAGAAATATACTCTTCAAGACTATTCAAGGTTAATTATGCAATTCATAGAATAGTAGGTCAAATGCTAGTTATCACACTCTTCTCAGATCTAAGAGCAAACAAGAGTAAAAATTTCAGGCATCATATATTCCCATTCAGAATGTCCAGTCCCTACAGCCTTTCTGGAAGGATCAACAGCAGTAGATTCCAATTCATCTCTCAAAGTTGTATGTACATAAAGCTGATACTTTGTCAACTGCAGTGATACCAGGACGCTTCATAGAACAATTCAATGCATTGAAGATAGCCTCATTCAAAGGAGTCAGATTTGGACTGGACCCATTGTACTTCAAAAGCAATTGTCTAATTTATGTGAATTAACATGCTTAATAAAAAACACCCACACCCCCAGGATAGGCCCTAAACCATTTGCCCAATAAGTTAAATCAATAATGGCAAACAGCAGAGGTTTCTTAATTAGGAACTCTCTCCTGAAGGAAAGCCTGCCAGAACCCAAACCTTTACACTTTTGTGAGACCTATATTAAACACTTGTATTCAGACATAAGTTCTAAAACATGAATGGGTTACCAACTGATTCCCTAACCAATAATATTTACATTTCTTACCTGTGTCCCTATAGTCTCCTGAAAGCATCGCCCAAGCTGGGTTTTAGCAGAAATAGGGTACACATGAGAAATAGGATGCTGGTGAGAGTAGGTTGAATGCACTTTCTGGGTCTTCTGAAATGGTAGACTTTGATAAGAAACCTGGGAATGTCCTGATTGGGATGGCTTTGCCTTCTGTCCTGTTGATGTGCTATCAATCCTTGAAACCTGGTGAAAGTGCACTGAAGCTTCAGGGGGATGTTTCACATGGATGTTCACAATGTTAGGAGGAAATTTCACTGGAAAAAGAAGCAGAAGGGAAAATATAGAAAATCTCCAAACAAGGAAGGTTGTTTTTAAACTCCGCTAATACAAAAAAGGGGTGTGTGTGAAATGGACTTGCCCATTTCAAAAAAGATGAAGGGGATCCCCACTGTGACAGTGAGGAAGCAAGTGTGTTCCTAGAGTTGTTTCTTGAGGCCCTACAGAGACTCTTTTGGGAATAGAGTGTGAAATTTGGAACTTCTGATTTACAACCATAGAAGGGGTGCAAAGAAAAATGGATGGGCTCCCATCTGTCATTTGAACCTGTCATTTCAGCCCCAAAGTAGCTATTGATCTACCTGAACTGAGAACTCTGTGAAATCCCAAAACAAAGAGAAAAATATCACTAGCTACATGAAAGAGCAGGGAAGGCTACTCTAAAAAAAAAAGGTTTTGTGATTAGCAGTCTTAATATTCACTGGGAGAGCAGGATTATTTTAATCAACAGCTGCTGACTTGCTTTAAAAATTCAGTGTTAAGTATAGACTCTTCTCTGGGTAATACGTGCTGTAGCTTCAACCTTACATACGAAAATGACATCACAGCTGTCAACTAGCAGCTATAATCTAAGTGCACTTTTGACCTACCATGATCATCATCATCCAGCAATGTTCAACCAATTTTAAATGATCAAAGTAAATACGGTGCTTTCATATGGTCTCTCTTACATATTCCTGGATTCCTATCTGACAACCAAGATAATAAAAAGGCAAACAAAGTCCAACAGAAGGAAAATGTATTTTCTAAAGAGACGGGGATAACATCTCAGACGACAGTTCCATTTTGAAAGTGAGATTCTTTATTTTTTTTGCTTCGGAATGAATGAAAATACCTTATCAAACAGCCTTTCAAGAACTTTTCCTTTTAATTCTCTGAACTTTCTAAGGAAAATAGCATTCTGTCATTCAGATAGGCTCAGAATTTCAGCTATGTTTAAAGCTATGTGGACAGATGTTATGACTGTCTCTGGTAGTCTGGCAGCCAAAATATAAAAAAGTAAAACCACAGCCAATAGGGAAAATCATTTACCTTTTACTCCTTGCTGCCCAGGCATAGTCAGTGGTAAAGTATGTGTGGAATGGATGACATGCGATCCCACGGCCTTGTTTGCTTGCTGAGGATTATGATAAAATTTTGGAGCATTGCCACTCTGCACTGGGATCTGACAAAGTTTACCAGTGTAATTAGGAGGGCACTGGCACTTATCTCTTGAACTACACTGGCCTCCATTCATGCAAGGAAGGTGGCAAATAACTGAAAGAAGAAAGAAAAACAGAGAGAGATTGGTGTTAATTTCTCTTCAGTCACATTTTTAGTACTGTCACCTATTCAATCATCCTGTTTAATGACTGGCAGGCATATCCTCCCTTGTGTGACTTTCACCATTTGCCAGAATGAATCTTTTTTACTTGAAACATAATTTTCAGCGCCTAGCAAAGCACAGCATGTCATATATTCATGGAATGTTACATTTGCAATAATTCTACAAGGCACTATATACTGTACCTAACTTTCAGAGACTCCATTGCCAAGTACACTTATTTTTAAGTAAACACCACTGAAAGTCTCTCACCCATTCAACCACCTGCATCTCAGGATATGATTGTTGCACAGAGACTGCATGGCCGAATGCATAGTAAAATTGCTAATTTGAGATATAAGAAGCAAGTCTTTGAATTTTACCTGTAGCATAACTATTGAGAAATATGTAGCAAGTGCTTAATAGCACTGCTTAGAACTCGCATTTTATCTCTTTTAGGAGATTGGGGGGGGCAATATTGTGGCGGTCCTGAATCCCATAGTTAAGGAGCAAGTTGTGCAAATGTAGAGAACCAACATGTGAGATAGCAGAGAGAACACGAAGAGCAAGTGCACACCAGTGTCTTTCTGCTACTATAAAAGGCCAGTATCTGATGAAGAATGTGCATGTTTTCTACTAGAGGAGAATTCCAACTGAGACACATAATTCACTAGACTTATAAAAAGACTGGTGAAATAAACTATTGGATAGGCTGCATAGCAGAAATTTTTTTTTTAATATGCACATATTGCCATATATGTACTATTAGATCTTTAAGATATGTCAAACACAAATGATTTTAAAGTCAGGACTGCAAATATTTATTTATTAGTTTGATATTATTTCTAAATGTAATAGCAAATGTCGTACTAAATATAGAACCAACAGCCATCCTATTTTTCTTCTTATTCTGGACATGAATGAAAACAGTACGAAGTGGTTGAACAATGGATGATCACAAAAATACTCAGTACAGCGATCATCACTTCTTTTGTTTTTTTTTGTAAGTAGACAAGCATCATATCCTAACAAAGGACCGGCTGTCCATTTGCATTAAATTTTGCTGGAACTTGCAGCCTTAGTTCAATCATTCTCATTTTAGGATTTATTTCACTGACAAATAAGGTGGGCTGAGGCAGCTTCCTTAGGAGGCAGAAGCCGAAGAGTCTCCATCCCCACAAGGGCCCTCCAACCACCCCTGGCAAAGAAGCAGTGGCAGCAGCAGAACCAGTTTTTGGTGAGATCTCATGGAGCACAGAAGGTCTCTTGAGTTTACAATGGAACACGCCGTCACTGCTGCTTTGCAGGTGCCTCCACACAACCAAGGTAAGGGAGCCTTCGGCAAGGGCAGTGTGCCAGGGCACCTTCCATTTCACCTCAGGCGGTGAAACAGGATGTGCCGCCCCTGGAAGGGGCTCAAGGTGGCATGTACATTCCAATCTACCCATTTCATTCTCACAACAAACTTATGTAGTATGTTAGGTTGCCAGATGGTGACTGGTGCAAGGTCACCCAATAAGCTTCATGGCTAAGAGGATTTGAACCCTGGTCTACTAGAATCTAGTCCAGCACTCTTAACTACACCACATTGGCTGTCCCGGTGAAATTACCGGTACCAAGAGCATTTGAAATACTGCTCTTCAAATGTGCATTACTGGAGCTTATCAGAGCACCAGTGGAACAGTTATAGATTATTATTATTTTTAAAAACTATTTACAGAAAAATATAGCTCTCTGTGTGTATATATGCTGTAATATATGTGGAAAAATAATTTCCCCTTCCATTTTTTATTGTGATAATGCTTCTATAAATAGGCAGAAGTTAGCAATACACTAAATGCTATAGCATACAGGTGTATAATTTCCTGTATAAAAGGCTTACAGAAACAGAACATTTGATCCTCCATCCTGTAAAGTTTAAGACTTGGTTTTTGTTTTTTTTAATGTTGCAAAAATTGTCCACGCGCTGCATTAGCAGCACTGAACTGGGCATGAAGACAGAACTGAACAAAAGGAAACAATACCAATATATTTCTCAAAAAGGCTGAAAACAGACCAGAACCGCAGAAAACAGACAAAATGGTACAGTATTTATATTCTCAGTAACTCCTCTGTAATTCCTACATCACATGTGAAGATTCTCCTTCATAAAGGAAAAAAATATATAAATATACTAGACAATCTTTTTTTAAAACATTATTTTCTGTTTAGTACTAGTAAAACTATGAGCAGAAGATTCACTTCATTTACTGTATGAAACAGAATTATACATAACACCCCTGTGGAAATTTAAAATTGACCACTCTCTTTGTATACAAAGACAGACAAAACTGCTTCCTTGCAGCTGTTAACTTCAATGAGGCACATTATATTATTATTATTATTATTATTATTATTATTATTATTATTATTATTATTATTAAATTTATATCCCACCCATCTGGCTGGGTTTTCCTTTTACTCTTATATCTTACAACATATATAAAAACACAACAAAACATAATAAACACAACAAAATAATAAACAGTTTAGAGTTATACTCAAATTAAAATAACCGCCAACCCCAACAAAACATTTAACACCAACCCGACAAAAACAAAACAGAGGAACCAAAATTAGAACCGTTTAAAACATTTTAGCCAGTTGCTCCAACCCAAGAGTTGTTCCAGCAATGTTCCAGTGGCCTCCCAGGAGCCTTTTAGCTGTTCAGGGTGAGTGTGGGCCCCGCCCCCTAGGCCAGGTAGAAATGGGCATTGCAGCAGGGAACGGCCTACCTTCTAGCACTCACGGCAGCAGCAACTGCTGGGCCATGGTTACAAATTTCAGCTGGGGAATAGCATGTAGATCAGGGGTCAGCAACCTTTTTCAGCCGTGGGCCGGTCCACCGTCCCTCAGACCATGTGGTGGCCAGACTTTATGGGGGGGGGGGAATGAATGAATTCCTATTCCCCACAAATAACCCAGAGATGCATTTTAAATAAAAGCACACATTCTACTCATGTAAAAACACCAGACAGGCCCCACAAATAACCCAGAGATGCATTTTAAATAAAAGGGCACATTCTACTTATGTAAAAACACACTGATTCCCAGACCATCCGTGGGCTGGATTGAGAAGGCTATTGGGCCGCATCCGGCCCCCGGGCCTTAGGCTGCCTACCCCTGATGTAGATAATGCTTAAGAGGAAGCTACATAGCACATATCCTCCCAAAACAATTTCAAGGTATGTGGCTTCTGTATATACCCTTCTTTCATCTCCCCAAAAGCCCATTTCTACCTGCAGACATCCATGTAAATGGTTGCTTGTAATGTAACCATGTGGGCAGAGTGCCATGTGGTAAGCCATCAATGCATCTAGAGAATTAGCAGGGAACATCCACCTATGGCCAAGAGGAAATCTAATTATCAGTGATACAAGGCTTTTGGCTGCAGAAACTACTGAAGGCGAAACCTTTTTTAAAAATACCCATGCTGTCCTTTTATGCTCTGAATATTCATTGGGCTTAATGAAGCATTCAGTGAAATTAAAAAGCTTTCACAGCTTTAAACTATTAGGTCCAATTAAAGGCTCTGTCACCAGTTCTGTTTCTGTGAAACCAACACAACCACCAAAGTTTAAGTATTATATTTTAGTTATTGTACAGCCACTAAGTTAACAGGTCAGGCCAGCATTGACAATGGAGCACACGATGCAGATTTCATGCACAAAAAAGGGGAGCGAGGAAGAAAAGCAGTATTAGGGGGGCTGAGCAACTTGTGACCAATAGTCTAATTTAAATATTGAACAAAATGGCGGGAAGCCATCTTGGTTTGTTAACAAGAAAATGCAAGAGAAGAGGTCCTTTATTACACCAACTAAAGGTGACAAAAAATGAGCAACCTTTCCAGCTAATCACACTAGATGTTAAGCAAAAAAACAAAAGTGGGCAGAAATAGAGCAGGGTAATAGTCTGAAGTTTGTAAAAATTGAATGAAGGAAGCGTTACACAAACTTCATTAGGTTATGTCAGCCTTCCCTAACCTGGTGTGCTCCAGATGTTTCAACTACAATTCAGATTTAGCTAATGTGACCAATTGTTATAGTAGACCTGTGGTTCAAAACATCTAGAAGTCACCAGGTTAGCAAATCATGGGTTAGGCCATCTTTGAGGCCACAAGATTTCCAATATTGCAGCAAAATAGCTACTTTCCCTTTTGAAATTTAGAAAGCCAGTACTTGTTTGATTCTGCTTCCATTAATGTATTCCTCCCCCCCCCCTCCTAGCAAAGCAGGATATGTAAGTATGGGAAGAGAATCATCAGAGTTCCAGGTGTGTTTCATGCACCCAATGTATATGGTAGGCACGTCCAACAGGTAGACCATGCCCCCCAAAGAAGCTCAACAAATTTGGTTCCCCTAAAAAAGCCCATCATATTTGCCCTGCACTCCCCAAAACAGGGATTTCCTTCCTAAAAAAAAGCTCAACAACTTAGACCTGAACCCCAAAAAAGGGGGTAGATCACGGCCAGTTTTTAACTCTGTGAGTAGATCACAATCTCTTGGGAGTTGGCCACCCTGGTCCAGCACTACCTTACTCCTGTGAAAATGGATTTTCCCGCCTTCATTTTAGCAGCACTTTGAAGTACCAACTTCAGAACTTCAAATCCTGACCATTTGTCAAATTTGGCACACAAGAGTAATCCAGATAAGGATCTGGACTGTGGAGTGAAAACGTTGCTCCACCTCTAAACAGCAATGTATGAATGATAGCACCATCTTTTATGGTATGGCTTTCCATTCAGGCACTTACTGTTAATGTACCATAGCACTAGGCTCTCTAGACTCTCTGAATCTTAATAATCTACTGTTAACAAGATATCTTGGTTTTAAAATAGCCTAGCAAATATCTGCTTTAATGCATTATTCTGAAACATTAGAAAGTTAAAAGCAAATGTATGAGGTTAGATGATCCAAGTTATCAGAGAGATGTACAATTGGCAGAACAAAAAGAGCAGCCTGCTTTATCATACTTGTCCTCACTGCAAAAGTTATCATGCACATTACAAATCCATAAAACTCCATGGTCACAAATTAGAACAAGTTTCGAACTACAGTGGTACCTCGGGTTAGGAACTTAATTCGTTCTGGAGGTCCGTTCTTAAGCTGAAACTGTTCTTAACCTGGTGCACCACTTTAGCTAATGGGACCTCCCTCTGCTGCTGCGCCGCCAGAGCACTATCTCTGTTCTTATCCTGAAGCAAAGTTCTTAACCTGAAGCGTTATTTCTGGGTTAGCGGAGTCTGTAACCTGAAGCGTCTGTTACCTGAGGTACCACTGTATAAGTATCGAGGAGTGGCGGTCCAGGCCTTAGGAACCAATAAAATTCATATTAATTCCACCAGGAGTGCTGGGGAAAGATCTGCTAACTGTATCCTCAAATTCTTTAGCACTCAAGGGTTGGTTTTTTGTTTTGTTTTGTTCTTTGTCCTCACGGCCCTAAAATTATATAAGGCCAAAACGTTGGCACAGGTCCTTTATGGATCCTTTTTGGGCCCGCCGTCCTATTCTTTCACTCCCCTTGAGAGAGTTCAATCTAAATTTCTCAGAGCCCTCTTACAAGTCCCCAGATGCGTTTCAAATGCATGGGTTAGATTAGAAACGAGGATGATGAGAGTCGAAGCTCATATTAGCTTAACATCAATCTATAAGTGGTTGACACTGAAATTGCTCCCCCAAGGTATAGCTCCAGTGATTCTTTGTGATTGGTTCCAGTCTGGCTGGCAGATAGCGGTCCTGAACTCTCTGCAGAAATTGGGTCTTGCTCCTCAATCCATCTTAAATTTGGGATTGGATCAAGCAAGATCCGTGGTCAGGCAAATAATTATGGACACAGAGAGACAACAGGACTGCTTGAGGTCCCCTGATTACATAATTGCAAAACACGAGATATATGTTGCTGTCCCGGCAACATATCTCTGTATCCAGAAATGCAAGAAGGGCCTTTACTCTCGCCAGAAGTTTGGATCTGCACTCGCCGGTTCTGGAAGGATCTTTTGGAAAAGTCCCGTATGCCCAGAGACTTTGAACCTGCCCATTAGGGGAAATTGTTGTTGTTTAGTCGTTTAGTCGTGTCCGACTCTTTGTAACCCCATGGACCAGAGCATGCCAGGCACTCCTGTCTTCCACTGCTTCCCGCAGCTTGGTCAGACTCATGTTGGTAGCTTCGAGAACAGTGTCCAACCATCTCGTCCTCTGTCATCCCCTTCTCCTTGTGCCCTCCATCTTTCCCAACATCAGGGTCTTTTCCAGGGAGTCTTCTCTTCTCATGAGGTGGCCAAAGTATTGGAGCCTCAGCTTCAGGATCTGTCCTTCCAGATTAGGGGAAATAGGAAGCCCTGAACACTTATTTTTTAGATGTCCTTTTTACAATGAGGCACATAGAGATACCATCGACCCCCATCTGGTGAGGCTTGCTGACCTTCCGGACAAGCCAAAACTCAATCTTCTCCTCTTAGGCAAAAATCACAAGATGACCTAGATGGTCGCCAGATTTTGCATGCAGATTTGAAGGCGCAGAACCCCCCCCCCCCCAGAAAACTGCCGTAGCCAGCCTCCTGAGTGTCCCAGGGCCAATCTGCATGTTAGTCTTTTCATGTCTTAGGTCTTTTTGTGTACATGTAACTATTTCAATTTTAATCTATAAGTTGTTATATTGTATACTGTTTTAAATGTCTATTTCACTTTTGTGGAAGTAGTCTCTTGTGCTTCTTGAACTGGTCTTTGACCGTAATAGTAGTAGTAGTAGTAATAAAAATTATTATTATTATTATTAATCCATAAAACAGATTTTGGGTAATTCACCATGGCAAATGGTAGTATTTTTATCAGTTATTTGTCAGAATTGTTCTTGTGTTTGGATTTGAGTTATTCAGACTTGGCATGGACTTCAGCATCTAGGAAAACGTTTGCAAAACAAGTCAGAACTGGTAGAATATTTCATTTGAATCCAACCTCACACAGAACTGTAACTTTCAATATAAGACAGTCAACAGTTTTACTTTTGTTTTATTTGCTTTATCCGACACAGATCACCAGGTACATTATATGCAAATATAAACTGTTGCACAGTAAAGTTCATTTCTCTTCTCTTTGTGTATGGGTCTGCTATGAACACAGGATACCAGTGCCACTAAATTAGGAATTAAATTAGGCACTAAATTGGGAAAGGTGTCTGCTAGGGCTATGAGTAACCCCATAAGGTAGTTTAAAAATACTATCCATGTACGGTAACTATGAATGTGAGAATGTTACAGGAAAGTTATGCTTCAACAAAACATTAGCTATGGAATGAATCACTATTCAATATGATAAAAAAAATCCTAGAACAAGAATTAGTTTAGGCTAGTAAGACACTCTGATGCACAATAAACTATGGAGCTGGATACGTTCTAGACATGCCCATGCTAAAACAAAGGATTAAATTACTTTAATTGTATTCTCCTACGGCATAAAGTCCCTGAAACTCTGTGTGGATCAGGCAGGGTGGTGGTGTCAGAAAGTGTGTGCGGGTGTCCCGCTTTCCCGTCCCCAAAGTTGGAAAGTATGCTATATTTTTAGAAGCTTTTTGAATACATCCACTTGTTTCATGTTTTGAAATGGCAACACACTAGGTATAGCAGGCAAAATCTGCATCATACCTATTTAAGTCCAGTGTTGGATATACCACAAATAGCTCAGTGGTATAGCACATCCTTTGCATGAGAAGGTCTTGGTTACAAACTCTGGCATCTTTAGTTAAAAAGGTCAGGTGGGACCCTGGAGTTAGTAAGAGTTACCGGTAGTAGGAATAGAGCATCCACCAATATGGATGGACAAAGAGTGTGAACTGGTGTTCTATTCAAAGTACCAACAAAGAGTTCAATTCTTTATTTAAATTTTTGAAGTAACACTTGACTGAGGCAGAAGTGGTTAATATATGTTTGGGGAAATGCAGATTAAGTGGTTAATGTGCATAACCACCAGCCACTGTGGACATTCAATGGGTCCCATGAAGAATGTGAACATACTGATTGGGAAATGTGCACAATTTCCTTTTAATTGATGGATTATATGCACATTCTCCATGAAACCTTGTGAATGTGTACAACAGCCAGTTATTACGTACATTAACCGCTCAACTTTCATTCCCCTTAACACACACATTGTTCAGCTGGATGAATTCCATATACTGTATAACTAGATAACTCCGTTATGATTGGCGAATTATAAAAGAAAAAATACATTAGATGGGGAGTTTTTCTGCTTTTGGCAGTATAGCTGGTCTTATAGCAATGGAGGGGTAGGATGGACAAAGAAACAATTATATTATGAAAACTAAGCACCAAGTGTCTGGCACAAGTTGCCAAAAAAGTTTTAAAGCCTTGTCCCGCTTTTACCCAAATACTTCTTCAAGCTGTTTTGTCTGACTTTATGCGTCCTCTTAATCTGCTTTCCCTGGCACAGAACCCCTTTTATGTCATCACACTCCCCCTACCCCCATGCTATTTGAAATACATGCTTGACTGGCTAAGATATTGACATATCAGCAGCAACCAAATCATTCTGCAGATATCACAGTTTTATTATTGTCCCTTGAACTCTGTTGGATTCCATATAAACTATGGAACAATAGAAAAAGACATAGGTTCTCTGTTACAGACAAAATGGAAGAAATGCAAATAAAGCGGGGGAAATGCATGGTTCGGCCTCCCATTTCCCAGGAATATAATCTGGCACTCATTTTCTTTCTCCTGTACCTAATACTGACATTTTAAAGGCAATTTCCTCAAAGAACATTTTAGTGCAACAATCTGCTGTTGGAACTTTTCTTGTATATGAATTCTGCAGTAAAAGTGTGTTGGCTTCCTTACAAGTCACATCCACTTTTTTGGCTAATGAGTTTTCTGTAACTCATATATGAGAATCACTGTTTTAATAGAAAAAAGCATTGGGTTCAATATAGTACACAGTTACAGATATTTGTTTCAACAAGTTTTAAATTCTTAGACCATCCCAGATAGTCCCTTTAATCATGTATCGCAGATAAGATTTATTTCCTCTTTAAATTCATAATTGTAACTATCTTACAATTTTACATTGAGTATGTGGAAACCTATTTAAAAAGCTACAGCCAACTATATGATATTTGCTTACAAGAAGCTTGTAAGGTGGGCTATGGACAAAGATAGTGAATTTCTCACTGCTACTCAATGAGGAGCTTTACAACTGAGTGGGAATTTAAAATTGAAGATGAAAACAAGTGTAATATTAAAAAAGGACTGAAATGACAGGTGAATATCCTAGTTAAACAATCTCTCCCCACACCATACATGTTTCAGATACTGTCTTTTAGAAGTGCCAATGAATGCACATTTATCTACTCATTCATCACACTAATTAAAAAGAAAAACAGAAACCTTTATTTAATGTGCAAAACTGCTTGGGGAGAAGGTTCCACAAAGATATCACAGGTATAAGCCAATCAGTGCTGTGCTTGGCTAGGATCTGATACAAACCTATGTTTGTCAGAGCATGAACCTGGACAGGAAAGGAACACCTGACTGAATGTTGTGAGGGTGATTCCAAATCAGCTCCATTGCTGCTGAAATGCTATGTTTGATTTAAGTCTCAGTTTCCTATGTGAAAGCCCAGCACTTAAATTATTCCACAACAGTGGATTTCTCTTTTCATCCTTGGAATCATTTAAGTTAGACAAACTGATGAGCAATCAATGGCTTTTAGTTAAACAAGATCTCCTTGTACATGCATACTGGATGCTGAGGACATAGCTACTTCATGCTCTACTTGGATGGAAGGATTATAGAAGCCAAGAGTTAGAGCCAAGAGTTTAATCCACATGGGATCTGGATCAATGAAAAAACAAAAACAAACTGCAAGCAGCCAACAATGGATGGAAAAAGAGAGCATATTGCTAGAATCATTAAGACCGCCAGCAAAAGGACAGAAATCAGTCAGGCTATAATGGAAAGATAAATAGGAAGAGTTGCAGTAGGGACTGAGACAGGCATCCCCAAACTCGGCCCTCCAGCTGTTTTGGGACTATAACTCCCATCATCCCTAGCTAACAGGACCAGTTGTCAGGGATGATGGGAATTGTAGTCCCAAAACAGCTTGAGGGCCAAGTTTGGGGATGCAAGCAAAGAATAACCTTGTTACTTCCCCAAGAGGTTCACTCAGAACTTAGTATTGTAAGTAGCTTAAGGCCAAAAGGAGTCAGACCAAAGTGACTGGGGGGAATTATAAAGTTATAGGGAAGCAGCAAGAGACATGATCACTAACCCTAATATTAGGCTTCCTCAACCTCGGCCCTCCAGATGCTTTGAGACTACAATTCCCATCATCCCTGACCACTGGTCCTGCTAGCTAGGGATCATGGGAGTTGTAGGCCAAAAACATCTGGAGGGCCAAGGTTGAGGAAGCCTGCCTAAGATGTTCAGTTCAAGAAAAGCCAGTCATACTGTTTTTGCCTTATAAAGTCTAAAGAGAATGAATAAGTACTTCACTGTATCAACCCTACATTGTTCAAACTTGCTAGAATATATTAAATCAGAAAAGACTTATGAGCAAGAATGAGTCATACAATCACGAATGTTAGCTGGGAAATTCAGCATTTGCAATGCTGTTCCCTTTCTCCATTACGCTCTCTAATCCACTTCCCTGCCACAAATAAATACAATTCTTTTGGAAAGCTAAATCTAAAAGCAGAACAGTCGCATAACATAAACCAATCTATATTAATACTCTGAACTACCATATTTCAATCTGTTGACTGAATCTAGGGTGTTTTTTTGTCCAGTCTAAATCGACTGCTGCTATTGTTTTAACACAATACACATTATTATTTTTATATGCCACTCGTAAAATGCCTATGGTGATTGAAAGGGGTGGCAAAGATGGGGTGAGGGTATTTATACCAAGACTCCTTAGCCACCATACACTTGTCTGGAAAACAACAGTCAAGTGAATCTGCCAGTAAGAATCAACCAAAACAATTAAGAAACCATCCACATCCCTTAGGCAATAGTGAGGGATAGTGAGGTAAAGAAAGGAGTAAAAAAATATGGGAAGAGCCCTGTTGGATCAGACCAAAGATCCATCTTGTCCATTTTATTCTCACAGTGGCCACCAGATGCCTATGGGAAAACCACAAGGACATGAACACAATGGAACTCTCATGTTCCTAAGCAACTAAAGCATACTGCTTCTAGAGGTAACATACAGGCATCATTACTAGTCGCTGAGAGTCTTATCTTCCATGAATTTTTCTAACCCTTAAACAATGTGCTGTTTGAAGAAGTACTTCATTTTGTATATCCCAAATCTCCCACTATTCAGCTTCATTTGATAAACAGCCAGTGGCAGTTTATATAAAGTTAGGTTTCCTTTTATCCCAATATGTATCACTTGACACTTGTTTACACTGAACTGTTTTTGCCATTCTAATACCCATTTCCACAGTTTGGAGAGGTCCTTTTGGCTCTGCATAATCCCTTTTCTTTCAAGACACCTGATATGGTGTCTTTAAACTTGGCTACCTTACTGCTACCCTACGTCCAGATGTCTTATGAACCAAAACAAAAAACCCACTGATATTAATTCAGTTTAATGAAGGAAATGTCACATGGATTCTTAAGGTTACAGATCTTCTCAATACTGTCTCTAAAGGCCTTTTGTTTTCCCAGAAAGTTTTTGAGGCAGAAACTAGAGCTGCTCTCTACTCATCCCAGTGCTGGACTTGCTCCAGGTTTCTTATTCCTAGGACTAGTGATCAAAGACCATATTCAGCTTACGAACCCATGTTCCTGGAACTATGCACCATTGTAATCATTAGGTACAAGACCTTGAACTCTAGGAGGTAAATACTGCAGCTATTTCTGAGGCCCACCTGCTGCCTAATAGGTAACACCTATTCTGCCTGGCTAGATGGAGTTTAACATATTAGTGGGCTGGACCTTAAAAGTGTGATCCTAGCACTAAGTGGCAATTGAAGACCTAACTCTTCCATTTTCCCCTCACCCAGTCAAGCAATGATGGATCATTAAGATCCACAAAATCACTCACCATTCCAGTTTTACCTCTGGGTGCAGTTCTGGTAATGCCCCGCAAGTCAGACATCTAAACATAAACATGCCTGCATACTGTTTTGCATGCCTGATAAACTTTTCTATACAGTATATTGGGCTGATTCCCTTTTAAGTAGTTACAGGGCATACCATTTCTAAAATATCAAACCTGGGGACAGGAAGAAAATGATGCTACTTGTTTCAAAAGACTGTGCAATGCAGCTTTACATAACAAGTAAAAATATGTCATAGAATCATAGATCTGTAGGGTTGGAAGGAACCCTGAGAATCAGCTAGTCTAACTCCCTGAAATGCTTAAAAACCTCCAATGTCATTCTGTCCTGTAATGTCTCTTCTTTGTTATCAAATATTTTACCTTCTAAGATACATTCAGGGCAGTTATACTAGATGTATTAAAACAAAACAATGCTTCACATAGCTGTGACAATTTCCACAGGAATAGAATTTGATTTTCCACACTTGTTACTGGATGTATAGCAGCTCTCATTCATAAACTATCCTTATTTTTCAGTTCCACATGCATTGCCACATACCAGAATTATATTTAGGATGCAATCACTGCAGCATGCCTTTTAAAGCTATCATTATCAAGAAATGTACTACGGTATCAAAGGAATTTGGATCCATACCATGACTTGTCTGTAATTTCATCTAAGCACACTTCCAGATATAGGCTTAGTTCAGATGAAATGCCAAACCATGGTTTGGTGTAGCAAGAATGAGCCTTGGGGTCATGCACACTCTCCCCTATGTCTGCAAAAGTGGAATCGGGTCACAGTTCAGATGCAATATCCAGTTTTTGTGTGTGCAAACAATACACTGTCCAGAAACGTAGGGAACAAGCTGTGCTATCATAATGATCAATGCCTTAAATGATAATTTTAGGTTATATGTTAGTGACTAAGTTTTAATTTATATAGTTTTTAACTGTTGCTATATCTGTATTGTCCCTGTTATACCTAATTGTAAATTCAAATGTATCCCTATCGTGCATTATGACTTCCTTGATATTGTATGTGGGCTGGAACTGGTCTGTGACTGAAATAATAAATTCAACTGTCCAGTTATTCTGCTATGATAATATACTATAGTCAGCTGCTAAATTGGAACTCAGGGAAGTACAATGGGAGGAAGCAGCACGTGAATCTAGATTTCAAATAATACCAGGCTGTGGTTTTCTGTTACATCTAAATCAGCACTTTTGACTTTTGTAGATAATAGGTGCTTGAATCAGAGCACTGGTCACACTCAATCCCCATGCTGAAATGTCATCTCCAATTCAGATGCCACCAGTCCAGACTAGCAGAATCCAACATGACTGGCACACCTACAATTGTGAAAGACAGCAATGGTAACTCTAAACTCCCATGCTGAGAAGCATCTCTCCTCTCTGAGGCACCTCCTGCTGTGATTCCTGATTTGCTGCTACCGTTCTGCTAGAAGCAACATCTGGAAGAATCTTTAGAGTGATTGATCTGCATTTCATACATCCACTTTGCCAGACCAGAAAAATTAGAAATAGCAATTGGGGGGGGGGGGAGAGATTGTATACCATAAAAAGACAATTAGGATGCCTCTTTCTACTCTGCCTAACATTATGTTTGTACTTGGAATAGTTTTGCTATTCTAAGGATTAGCTGGCATTAAGTGAAGAGCTTTAAGAGTTTCATGAACTGAATAAAATGAAATTGCAAACTGCCCTAGTCAGTAACAAGGACATATAAACTGTATGTCACACAAATCTGAACCACTGTGCTTGAATTTCAATGCAAAGCAAGATGGGTGGGAAACTGAATCTTTGTTAAGTATACACTTCTCTACAGCTAACATCCAATAACCTTTGAAAAACAATCTTATTTTTGGTGTACCATGCTAGGTATACCACTGAGATTCCTTTTTGGAAAACACAAAATAGCATTTACTGGAATGATAATTGACATTTATCTTACTTTTGATTTGATTTCTAAGCTTTCTGTCTCCTATTTGTACACTTGACACATAATAAATATGTTATGCTCACAACACACTCAAGGCAAAAGTTGAAAACTGGCACCCATTTCACTCACAGGAATGCAGAGTCGAACAATTCCCAGACAATGTCTTGCAGGAACATTTCATTTAAGCCTAACTAGATTTTTCACATTCACTTATGCAAAATTAAAACCACAAACTGAGAGTATTTCCCCCCTCAACCATGACATATTTTCCACCCAATTTGCGAGTTTCTACACAGAGCTACTAACACACAGCACTGCCACTGCCTCCCCCACCACATACAACCTAAACTGTGGGTTTTAACTAGTTATCCCTCTCTTTTGCATGTTCAAAGAATTATCAAAGTCAGTCAAGGGATGGCCAGCATCAATGACATTACACTTATCATAGACCCTTGAAGAAAAAGCTAACAATTTCACAACATGCACAAATACACAGAAGAGTCCAACAGAAGAAGAAGAAGAAAGGATTAGCAATGATGATGAAGGATTGGAGAGACTTACCTACTCGGAAGTTGGGTGCTGTCAAGGTGTCAGCAGCATGCCCATTTTCACTAATCAGAGTCGTGGTGTTTCCTTTCTCGCAGCTGTTCTGACAGGTGCCTTTTTTACAAGTCACTTTACAGATGCTGGGTGTAAAGACCACCTTGATGCGTCCCGTGTGATTTCCCACTGGGAGCAGAGGCAAAGAGAAAAAGAAAAACAAACAAGTCACTTTGGTAGCCATTGATTTCCTTTAGATGGGGTTTTTTTTTATAAAAAAAAAGCTTTTTAAAAATAAAATTTAAAAAGGCAGAGAGTTCTTAACCGAGGAGGGCAGTCTTCAGTGCTCTCTCCTCGATATCCAGTGGTGTCTCTGAAACAGGAGTAGGAAGCTTAGCAAACAGGACTCCGGGATCCACTCCAAAACCACATTTAAAGTCAAGTCACTGGAGTGGGATTAGTAATCACAATGCTGCACTTTATTCACAGTCAAAGAGCAATACCAAGGGCATGACAGCTTAAATAGCCAACCCTGACAGGCAGATGTAATGTAAAGCGACTGGCTGTTCACCTAGGGGTGAATAAACTCTTGCGTCTTTTTCCTCCTGCATACTTTTCCTGTTTCTACACTTATTAAGTCACTATTTGTAGCCCGACCCCTGGAAATGTTTTAGGCATGCCGCATGTCTGAAAACATCTGTCTCAAATCTCCTGGCACCCCAGCCTGAAGTGAACAAATCCAGTGACGCAGCTGCCCGGGACCCTTTTATTTTTTTTCCACAGATTCTTGGAACAGCTACTCCATGTGGATTTACATATTATAGGTTTTACTTTGTCGACAACTACTAGCACTTAAACCAGCATTCTAATTGTGCAAGATTGCCAACGGATAACTGCAAAACCTGTTGCTAACAGGGGGTGGGGTGGGGCAAAGTGTGTTCCAGACACAGTCATTCAGTACTTTAGTCTGATCTGTTCTTAGAAGATGGGAGGATTTACCAAACCCCAGATTTTCTCTCTTTTTTTAAAACCCCAGATTTTATGAATGGTTGTATATACGTTTGGTTAAGCAACAAACATTTATATCTCTTATTTTCTTACTTTTTTAAAAAAAAGCATGCTTCAGATATACAAAATCATATGCACCTCCGCCCCCCCTTGTCAAAGTTTTACTGCAACTTCATTCCTTCATTAAGAAACCATATTAATAATAACTATTTGCAAAAAAAATTATCCAAGCCTGATTTCTTCCAAGCCAACATTTTTTCTAAACATTTTCCAATATGTTCCTGCCACAACAATGTGTGCAATTTGAACACTGGTTGGTTGGCCCATCCAGTGTGGTAAATGCCCTCTGGGAAATTATTATGGGTAATGTTTAGGTGGGGGGTGGAAGGAGAATGTTTCCTAACATAAAAATAATATCATTTCATATTATTTTTGGCTTGTAATAAGATTAATTGGAAGTAAAGAAAACAGTGCCAGCTGATTCATCTCCAGACACTGGCATTAAACTGTTGCCCGCCAGATGCAGAGCAAATGCTCCAGCTTACTGTAAACAAGCAACCTTCAGACCTACTTACAGAAAGCTTCTCTCTGCCAATATTGAAAACGTGAACTCCCCCCCCCTCCAAATACAACTAGGCACAGCTACTCATCATCTGAGGAGATTTAATGTGTTCATTCAGCACAACGACACATGGATATGGGAGCAGTCTCCTCGCATTCATACAGATAAGATTGTGGGACCAATACAGGGGGTGCAGTCTGCACTGCTAGTTTATTACTTAGGCCTTGGCAGGTCCGCTTTCTAGTACCAGCGCCATTTTACATAGTATTAAGAGCCACCTTTACGTCAACGACAGAGGTAGACTAGAATGAGTTGCAGTTCTGTTTACTGGTTGCAATAAGACAGTGAGAAGGCTCACAGAAGAGTTAAAAGTCTTCCCTGGCACTGCTCACAGACTTCTAAGGAAGCCTGCCTCATATTTGGAACACTTGTGCTCTGAATAATTCTTAACAGTAGGCACAGCAGAGCTGAAAGGGGGAAAACAATGAAATTCACTCATTCTAACTTCACCAGTCATAGCTCACTTAAAGGCAAATCTTAGCTTTTCTCCTGGCAAACTGCATTTTCTAGGAACTAGCTCTACACCTTTCCCAATAAACAGGCATAAAGTTGCTTGTGAACTGCTAAGGCAGCCAGATTTCAAACATCTAAGTCAATTCTAAAACACCAAGCAGATTTTCAATATTTTATTTGGAAATGTCTTCACAGGAAAAAAAAAATCTTTTCCTAGAAAAACCGTAACAATTTCTATCCTCTATTTTAACATGCCTTTTGCAATCATTTCCCCCCCCCCCCCCCATTTAGGAAGTGATCTAATTAAAACAACATGCTTAGCTAAGTAACCATTATCAAGCTGGCCCAACCTGGAAAATCTCGTGTGCTAGAGAAATCCCAGCTGCAGTTCTTCAGTGCCACAGCATGGTTTAAATTGGACTCTGACAATACTGATGAGACTGAGTGGTGACTCTTGAGTCATGGTGCAGACAAGACAACAAACAATGCACTTTCAGTACAATTTGATAAGATAGCAAAGGATTGCCGGTATATATGACTGGGAACTCAGTAAGTTATTTAGGAGCCTTACTTGGTAGCAAGCCCCAATGAACTTAACAAAGCTTCTTCTGAGTTGATTTGTATAGGATTGCTTTGGAAGGGTGCATCACATAGGACTTTCTATGGAGACTGGCTGTTTCCAGGAAATACATACTTCCAAGAATCCACTACTGATACATTTTCTTTATACATCTGCAGAGCACATAAGGGGAGTTGTAGGAACTGCGTGTATCGCACAATGTCTTTTTGTGTCAGACATCTCATGAGTTTCTGGTTGTAAGAATGTGAATTAATATTATAATTTGATTTTTATATCGCTCATTCTCATATAAGAGCCCAGGGCAGGCAACTGTAGTAGAAGGAAATCCCATGCATTATTAGGGACAGATCAACCTATTTCCATTCCATGTCAGTTCACAACGCATGAGCATGCATGAATCATAGATCCATTCCATTCTGGTTTTTGCATTTTAAAAAATGCATGAAAAATTCACATTTGAATTGTACGAATGCTGTACTTTCTTCCCCTAAAATACATTTTTTGCATGCTTTCAATGCATTTCTTCTACATATTTTTGTATGCTTTTTCTGTTAAATACCAAACACTTACTTTCACATATTTTATGGAATTTTACAGAAACTACATTGCCATTTCAGCAAAGGGTAATCCAACCCATAGCTGCATTCCGACATGTATGCAAAATTTTGGATCAGTGAATTAGGTTGGTTTAATTCCTAATACAGAATGATTTAATTTCTCCAGCATTCCTAATCCTAATAGACATCCACATTTGAAAATGATTGTTTAGTGAAAAGAAGCCGAAGTGTCATGGACTATTTTCAGGAACTGTATAACAAGCAGATCAGAGGATCATTCAAAACTGCAGACCAGAAGAGAAGACAAGGGTTTGCAGAGCCAATGTGCAAGAGCTATCCTGTAGTTCTCCACATAAACTCAGGATGGACTTTCGTGCCTCTACGTGGAACAAGAACGGGCTGCTAAAGATGCACCATGTCTTACAAAAAGTCAGTACATGTAGGGCTTGTCCATTTATACCTCTGCACACATATGCCAGTGTTTTTCAACCACTGTTCCGCGGCACACTAGTGTGCCGCGAGATGTTGCCTGGTGTGCCGTGGGAAAAATTGAAAAATTACTTCATATATAGTCCAGTGGTGGCGAACCTATGGCACGCGTGCCAGATTTGGCACACAGAGCCCTCACTGCTGGCACGCGCACCATCGGCCCACCCGCGCCGCTGTTGCCGCTTTCTCCCCAGGCTTGCGTCCACTGCCGAAGCCCTGAACTTTTTTTTTTTTTTTTTTTGCTAGTCGGCGGAGATTGTGTTCGGCGATTGATCTGCCCCTCAATCCGCCGCGTCAGCAGTCGTCTCCGACTGGGCACAACAGCGCTCGCTTCTTCAACCCCCAGGGCCGGTGTGGGGCCCCCGCGCGGGATGGAAGGCGAGGGCAGCCGGCTCCGGGCGGCATTCCCTTCTCCTGCCTTCTGCCCCCTTCCACTTCTGGCTGGGAGTCCGCTGAGGCGCCGCGACGGGCAAGGAAGCGGGGCTCGCCGGCTGGGGTCGCCTCAAGCTAGCGCGGCTCCGGGAGAGGAGAGGCCCGTGAGCTGACAAAGAGCAGCCGTCCTCGCTCGCCCGCCCGCCCGCTTGGCCTCCCCTTAGTCCGGAGCCCCCTCGGCTGCTCCCCTCTGCCCGCCTGAGGGCAATTAATAATGGGGCGAGGACAATGCGTCAGGCGCTGCCGTCACACACCCAAGCGCCCCGGCTGAATGGGCGAGGCTGGCACAAAAGGCGCCGCCGCGGAGGGAGCCGTCGGCGGCGCTGCTTCTCAAGGGCCCCGCCGGCCTCCCTCGCTCGGCCCCTGCGGCCCTCGCCTGCGAAGCGAGCCGCGCTTTGGTGTCTTTGTCGCCTTGGGAGCGGGGCGGCGGCGGCAGAGCAGGGCCGCTTCCCTTTTAACTGGCCGGCGCCACGCAGCCCCGGCCAGGTTGGCCCAGGCGAGGCGCGGGCGGAGGCTGCTTCCTTTCCAGGGTCCCCGCCGCCCGCCTGCCACTCTCCGGGCAGCTTGCAAACTCCCCGCTCCAAATAAGAACAGTTCAGGGGCGTGAGGACAACATGTGGCACAAGTCTTGTCTTTAAGCAGGTATCCGTATAAATATTGTTGTTATTAAAGGTGGGGCGGGAAATCGAGGCCTGGTTTTTAAGCCAGCTGGCCTGCATTCCCACGTAGTGTTCCTGTGCTTAGGGTGGATTAATTAATTAGTTAATTAATAATAGATGGGCGGCAGGCAGGGAAGGCTGGGGCTGACCGCTGTCTCCAGCTTGCAGGACCCGGCCAGGGCAACGGGATGGTCCAGCCCTGGGCAGCTCAGGGAGCAGTTTTCCTCCTTCATAGCAACTTCTTTACAGGCCAGGGGAAGTGTGATCTGCAGTGCCTCCTCAAACCCACAGTTGCCTTTTGCAGACCCTCCAAGTGAAATATGATTGGCCGGGGGGGGGGAGAAGGTCATCTCGCCTAGGGCGCAAAACACCCTAGCACCGGCCCTGCCCACTGCGCTGTGCGCGTGTCCCCCTGGTGCCCCGGCAGACGACGACGTCGGCGCTGCATGCCAACTCCAGCGAAGGTACCACCTGTCATCCACTTCTGTTCTCTCCCCCCCCCAAAAAAAAGCTCAGCAGAATTGGGGCGCCCACCCAAAAAAGCAAAGCAACCCCTGTGCGACCCCCCCAAAAAAGCTCCAAAACCTTGGTCGGCAGCTCCCCAAAAAAAGCTCAACAAGCTTGGGCACCCCGTGATAAACAAGTGGGTCCTGGTCTACAGTTTGGGCACTCGGTCTCCAAAAGGTTCGCCACCACTGATATAGTCAATATAGGCACAGAGTTAAATTTTTTAACATTTTCTAATGGTGGTGTGCCTCGTGATTTTTTTCATGAAACAAGTGTGCCTTTGCCCAAAAAAGGTTGAAAAACACTGACATATGCAATGCCAACCCTAAACCTGAACATGTAAGAGGGAAAGACAAATCCAGACTGTACCTCAACACTACTAGTTTCTATTTCACCTAAGTACTCGGCAATTCTTGAGGCTTCTGTTACCCAAATACAAAGTGCACACTTGGCACATTAGACTGAAGGACAAACGTGTAGAAATTTCCATTTACAGTAAATGGAAAGGTAGATCTAATCCTTAATTGCACTTCACTAGATAACTTAAAGGAATCACAAAGATACTTACACATATATGCTCTTTGTATATGATTCTCTATATTCTCTATGATTCTCTATATTACTGCAACCCTCAGTAAGCTTAAATGTATTATTATTAATTATTAATTATTTTCATTATTATTATTTTCATTATTATTATTATTAGTAGTAGTAGTAGTAGTAGTACCCAGCCCATCCGACTAGTCTGCCCCCAGCCACTCTGGGTGGCTTCCAACCCAAGGAGACATCAAACATTGAAAACTTCCCTATACAGCGCTGCCTTTGTATGTCTTCTAAAAGTCATATAGTTGTTTATCTCCTTGACATCTGATGGGAGGGCATTCCACAGGACTGGGACCACTACCGAGATGGGCTCCTTAGGATACTGTTTTATGAAAAGTAGCCATATAGAAAAGATAAATTAAGAGTGGATAGATGAGCATTAGCCACCATTCCAGATTTCTCTATGTAATACCGTGTTTCCCCGAATGTAATGCACATCTTTTTTGGCCAAATTATGTCACAAAATTAGGGTGTGCATTAGATTTGATGGCACATTAGATTCGATTACAAGCATGAAAAACATCGCTGACATAGCAAATACTTTTGGGGTTTCAAGGTTTTGAAAACTGAGGTGCACATTAAATTTGATGGCGCATTAGATTCACGTATATACGGTAGTAATCCAATCTCAAATTACACAAAAATGGCCTTGGCCATATGAAAGCAACCTGTGTTGTGAACTGCCCTGGGATCTAAAGATGAAGAGCAGTATACAAATTTAATAAATAAACATTCATTGAATTATGTGAACATTATTTCTTTTTTCTCATTCATGTAACATTGTTTTTAATTTTTCTGTCATGAATAAATCCCTCATTCCACTTTTACAAATAGGGAACTGAAACCAAGACATAATCACTTGGATGAGACCTACAGGTAATAGTAAATCCATGGGTTTAGATCAGTGGTTCTCAAAACTGTTTTCTCTGGTCCACTCTCAGAAAAAAAAATTGCCAACATCACATCAAAAAATTTTTATTGATAAGAGAAGCACTGGAAAACACAACTAGGATTGTCATCAGTATTACTTGATGTTCTTGCTCTCATTTTGAAAATATATCTATCCATATTCTGCAAATAATAATAATAATAATAATAATAATAATAATAATAATAATAATAATAATAATAATAATTACACTACACTACACTACACTACACTACACTACACTACACTGAAATGTTTAAATGTTTCTTTGATTGTCCTTGAATCTTCCTGCCACACCTGCCATTGTCTCCTGCCACGCTGGGGGAGCGGGGCTGTTGCCACACCCTCTGAGAACCACTGGCTTACATTCTATGTTTTTGCTTCATGGATGGGAAGGAGGGCAGTTTTGTACCACTTTCGCTTATAGAACTCTAATTTGTTGAATGGAAAGCTATTCCCTCCATTCACAGAACAGAAATTTAAGTCCCAAGTCATGGATTAAATAGGATTTCCATCACAGGAAGTATCTGTTACAGTATGGAGGGCGGGGGGTTAATGCTTTGTACTGGCAATGTACCCAATATAATTCAATGGCACAGACAAAAGTCCATTAGTCTCCACCCTGAAGGTCTGGCAATTCAACAGCAACATCATGAATTAAATGTGATCCTACACAAGGCTTGCTGTGACAAACTGAATTGCGGTCTGTTATGCTGTAATAGAAAGAGCAAGCAGAGGAATGGGCATTTGGCAGGGCTTGTGACCAGATGGCCATGACAGCTGTTTTTGCCATACCTAGATAGGGTTATATAAGGTGAAGGAATTCTATAAGCTAGCTTTGTAGATCATTTTACTTATAATGCTAATCCGATTCCAGGAAGATTTTATACATGTTTTAGTTGTCTTTATGAATGTGAACAATTGTTGATTTACATTTTCTACTAATTGTTTGGGTTTTACCATTCTTTTCAGAATTTACATAGATGCCTTCCAGAGTTACTATATGGTGCAAGATTTCTAGCTATGAACACACTCAGCTGCCCACGTGCATCTCATTCTATTTGGAGGAGGACCATGCGGACACAGAAGTTTTGGACTGCTTTACTAATGAAGTCACTAGAAGGCTGTTGTCCTAGAGAAACTGCACCTTTCCAGTCTCTTGTAAAACTGGGGTGGTGGGGTGGGGTTTGGAGAGTAGCAAGACTGTATTAAAAAAACAGGCACTGATTATGTTTTCATGCTCCATTTAAAGATGACACACATATTTACAGTGTGGAGAAAGAATTCATTGATCCACATGGTATTAAATATATTAAATACATTTTCATTAGAAATAAAGCAATATTTTCATTCCATACACATTATTAGGATATAAGATTTACATGCACCTAGGACTCATCTCTCATGTTATGGTATTTATGTTCCATTACTGTTGCACAGAACAGCTGAAAAAACCAACATGTGTATGACTTACATACACATACATGTATAGATATAAGCATACACTTTTAGAAACACTAAAAGCTTTTCAAGTTCTCTGGTTATCTCCTATACCTTTTAAACTGCTGACAAAACACAATCAAAAGGAAATTGCTTATTTCCTAAAGTAGGCCTGTCCCAGTTCTTTTATCATCCCATCCTGATTAACTCTTCTCAGAGTTTTTTCTTTAAAGCTGTACAAAGGAAAGCTGATATTTAATAAAATACCACCATAAAATATAACCTTTTTTTCTGAAGAAGTGTGCATGCACACGAAAGCTCATACCAGGAACAAACTCAGTTGGTCTCTAAGGTGCTACTAGAAAGAATTTTCGATTTTGTTTTGACTATGGCAGACCAACACGGCTACCCACCTGTAATTGGAACCTTTTTTTTGTTTAACAGCAACCTTTTTTCAATCATACAATGAATTTTTCACAATATTTCTACATACTATATATATTTTAAAAACATTATTTCCTCTAGTGATTTTTCAGTTGAAGCAATGTATGTATAGCCAACTAACAAGTCAGTCCTTGATTGGCTTTTGCTAAATATTGTTTAAAGATCCTGCACAGTGGTCTCTATAAAGATGCATATCAGCAATACATCCCCTTCACACTCCTTGTTTTGACCTTTCCCCCTACATTTCAGAAGAGCAAAGTAGTATCTCTTACACAAATTGTGAATGATTGCAGCTGTACCAACTGCATGGTGTCAGCCAGTTCCACTGTTGCTCTCATTTGTGGCATGGATGGGTTAGGGACCAGCAGGGGCCTTCAGTACATAATGATTTTATTTATATATAATCAACCACACAGACAGAGGAATAGCCCCCTAACCAGCAGTTTATCTCAAGTCCTTATAAGGATAACCCACTATACTCAATATCAAAGGTATAAAGTGCATTATTTTTTGAAAAATCCCAGTTAAACTAAATGATGAGCTATGTTTGTTTTGCATAGACAGAACAAGGTTTGTTAATCTTAACTGAATAGCTTAATAGGTAAAGGAACCCTGGATGGTTAAATCCAGTCAAAGGCAGCTCTGAAGGCAGACCTGTTTAGGGAAGTTTTTTAATGTTTGATGTTTTACTGTATTTTTAATATTCTGTTGGGAGCCACCCAGAGTGGCTGGGGAAACCAGTATAAATTAATTTAAATAAATTAAATAAATAAATAATTCAAAGGTGACTATGGGATGTGACACTCATCTCAGTTTTCAGGCTGAGAGAGCCAGCGTTTGTCCACAGACAGCTTTCCGGATCATGTGGCCAACATGACTAAACCGTTTCTGGCACAATGGGACACTGTGACAAGTGCCAGAGCACACAGAAACGTCCCTTCCCACCGCAGCAGTACCTATTTATCTACTTGCACTGGTATGCTTTCAAACTGCTAGTTTGGCAGAAGCTAGGACAGAGCTCACCCCGTTGCATGGATTCGAACCACCGACCTTACCATCAAGCAAGCCGAAGAGTCTCAGTGGTTTAGACCACAGCGTCGCCCCCGTCCCTTAATAATGCCAGTGTGGTGCCACAAATAACTGCAAATCTAATGAGAATCAAAATCTCTACTTAATCTCTCCAGTCGCCACCCACTGCACTCCCGATTGCAAGCAGTGCCAGATTTATGTACGGGCCAAGCAGGCTGTAGCCCAGGGCCTCATAAACTAGAGGGGCCTTGACCTGTTACTATTTTTTTTTTAAAAGGAAAATTTTTACTATTTAGGCACAGTTGCTTAGTAACATTAACCATGTGACGTATGAGTCTATGACTATTTAACAGTTACACAAGTGCATTTTTACTGTTTAGTAAAGTTTATGGAAGCTTTAAAGCTATTCAGAATCAAATAAAGTCAGCTATGAAGCAATACAAGTGTTCGGATCACCATCTATCATTGTAGCATCCATTTTGAGAACAAGTGAGACTTATTTTATATCATTGTGAATCACAACAATATTTAATTTTGACTTTTTGTGAAAATAATAAGTGATAAGAAAGTGGTGCTAGTAAATGCAAGTGACAAAAAGAACAGAAGTAAATATTCAAAATGTTTAAAGCCTTACTTGACCCTTAGATGAAGAATCATGTTTGCAAACAGAAAAAAATCAAGCAGACTGAAGACCAACCAGAACGCAGCCTCCCAAGAACTTCAAGAACTGTTGTCAGTAACTACCACTACAAGTACAGAAACTTCTAGAGAAAGTAACAATGAAGTAACAGGATCGTCAGCCAAAGACCTAACAAAAGGCACTGAAGGAACATGTCATGAGATAGCTATACCAGTGAATGAGCTTTATTGTTTTTTATCAGACCTACAAAAAGATGGGCAGTGCTTTAAAAAATTCTTGCCTCGAGTCAAATGACACAAGATGGGAGGGGAGATTCACGCCAAAGCTACTGCAGCTATTAGCAAAAGTTATGCTTACATTGTAGAAGCCCTCAGTCATATTTACTATAATGAAACAGAGAAAGGATATACTAGATGACATGCTGAAAATCTTCTGCACAAAATGGAAGAATTTGAATTTATTTCCTTGCGTCACCTTTGGACACATTTGCTAGACCAATTTCATAAAGTTAGCAAGTCACTCCAAAGTTTGCATACTTCACTGAGCATATGTGCAAATATTTACAGCTCACTATTGCAGCTCATATCAAACACTCGGGCTAATTTTGATTAAATTGAACAGCAAACAAAATTTACTCTACCAGATGTAGAGTACAAAATTCTCAAAAGAAGGCAGAGAGTGCGAAAAAACAAAACAATGATGGTACAGCGCCCAAAGCCTTAGACGAATTTTCTCCAATAGGCAAGTTTTAGGGCAAATTCCTTTATCCCTGTCATGGATGCTCTTGAAGCTTACCTAGACAGAAGGGAAACCATGTATACCGCATAGCTGGCAATTTTTGGTGAACCTGCAAGTAACCAAGGAACAGATTCGCAATGGCAGTAAAATGTTGATGAAAAAGTATCCAAAGGATGTTGACCTTAGCCTACTCAATGAACTCTTGTCCTTCCACATGTATGTCAAAGCTCACCCTGAAAAAGAAATTTTAAGCCACCAAGATATGTATGAAATAATATTCCAGGAGAAAATTCGGACAGCTTTTCCAAATGTGGAAACAACTTTCAGATTGTTCCTGTGTTTAATGGTTGCAAACTGTACTAGCGAAAGATCGTTTTCTAGACTAAAAAGGATAAAGAATGATGTACAGTCAATGATGTGCCAAGACTGGTTGTCTGATCAAAGCATTCTCTGCACAGAAAACGATAAACTGCAACTTACTAACTTCAATGTTATAATTGGTAAGTTTGCATCCAAATAAGCTCGAAAGAAACTGTTCTGATAAGTTTGCCCTAACCTCCCACACATTGTAGTGGAGCTTATGAACTCAGCTCCTCTACATGTGTGTGCAAGCGCTAAGGTGCTTGTTGCAGAATACATTTTATAAGCCGTGCCTCAGAGTCCTTTATGGATACAGCATTTTAGTCTGAGTCAGTGATCACAATCAGTTATTAATTTATTTATGCCTATCCTTCATGTCTAAATCTCATGAACAGACAGAGGCTGTTTTATTTGTTTTAAAGTGAATCATCTTTCTTCTGACATCTCCTTAATGTCAAGCTTCTTCCTGTATGATTCCTGCACCCGTAGCACCCCTTTTTGGACTGTGGCCATTTTACATGCTTGAAACAACGTGAAACATGCCTGATAGTTAGCAATGAGCAATGCTGTTATTGTTTCTTGGCAACCAACTTTAGGGCAATTGCTGAACCTAATCAGAGTGAGCGAGAGAGAGAGAGAAAGAATCATGTACTATGAAGTTAAATTAATAGAAGTACTAGATTTTGCCCTGACCTGTCTAACTTTTAAAGTATTTAAAAAAAAAAAAAAAGCATTAACACCTCAGCTGTAGGTTTCCAGAGCACTAAATTAACCCCTCTTAGAGCTCAAGTTTGTTCATTTGTTTATTATTAGATTAAAATACTTCTGTATTCCTTTCTGTAACACTGTCAAAGCTGCTGACTATAACACGATTATACGGTTTTAAATTAATGAAAAGGAAAAAAAGTAAGAATAAAAACAAAAGTTACAGCAGCAAAAAAATAAATATTCTTTAAGCCACTCTAAATCAGCCCAAAAGCTTGTCCTAAAGAGCCAGTTTTTGGCCACACACCAAAAGCTCAGGAGTTATACAGAGTTACATAAATAAATGGAATTGTACTGCGTGACGTTACAATGCATGGCTCTGAGAAATGCTGCATTCTAGCATGTGGAATGGCCTCTTTGGGAGTGGCACTTCACAACCCAGAAGCCAAGAGGCAAATGTCAGAGACCCCTCTGTGCTCTTCTGAATCTCTTCTCCATCAGATAGAAACTAGTAACTTGAAGGCAAAGGAAACTGTGGGGCTAAAATTGCTTAGCTCCAGGAAAGAGACTCCATTCAAGACTTCTCTTCCAAAGCATTCTTGCAAATATACACGGTGATGTTTGCTTTCCGTCCCACAAGAACCAAAGAGGTGTTGCATCGTTCTCTGTTTACCCCTGTCCTTTCTTGGTCCTCGTGAATTACAAGTGCTAAAAGCACCCTTTCAGTCTATGGTTACTGCAGATACCACATACACACTTTTAACTGCCTTTTGGATTGGTTATCTGCTCCCACCTTGAACACATTACAATTTGTATAATGAGTTTTTAATAAAGAGGAATGCTCTTTACTAGGGATCAGAGAGAAATTATATTTGCATTTTAATACAAAATTATCTCATTTGCGCTTTCAGAAATAAAATGCAAACCAAAATGCAGCTGTCTTTTGACAAGAATTTGGGGAAATGTAGCTCATTTAAATTACGAGCTGGCCCCAAAACAGTCTCTAACAAGGACAGAAATTGTAAAATGCAATCTTTGCCCAAATAAGAAAGTACTATATTTTCACAGGCAAAAAATATACAGTTAAGGCCAAACCTTAATCAAATGATTCCATATTCTCTTATTTCAAGCCATACTATATGCTTGGGAGCCTTATAAATCACTGTGTTCCACTTTTTAAATAAAAATTTAATGGGCAAGTTTTTTTTAATGAAACATGGAACTTATATATATATATATATATATAGAGAGAGAGAGAGAGAGAGAGAGAGAGAGAGTTGTTTAGTTATGTCCAACTCTTCGTGACCCCATGGACCAGAGCATGGCAGGAACTCCTGTCTTCCACTGCCTCCCGCAGTTTGGTCAGACTCATTTTGGTAGCTTCGAGAACACTGTCCAACCATCTCGTCCTCTGTCGTCCCCTTCTCCTTGTGCCCTCCATCTTTCCCAACATCAGGGTCTTTTCTAGGGAGTCTTCTCTTCTCATGAGGTAGCCAAAGTACTGGAGCCTCAACTTCAGGATCTGTCCTTCCAGTGAGCACTCAGGGCTGATTTCCTTAAGAATTGATATTTTTGCCATCCATGTGACTCTCAAGAGTCTCCCCCAGCACCATAATTCAAAAGCATCAATTATTCGGCAATCAGCCTTCTTTATGGTCCAGCTCTCACTTCCATACATCACTACTGGGAAAACCATAGCTTTAACTATACAGACCTTTGTTGGCAAGGTGATGTCTCTACTTTTTAAAATGCTGTCTAGGTTTGTCATTGCTTTTCTTCCAAAAAGCAGGCGTCTTTTAATTTCGTGACTGCTGTCACCATCTGCAGTGATCATGGATCCCAAGAAAGTAACATCTCTCACTGGCTCCATTTCTTCCCCTTCTATTTGCCAGGAGGTGATGGGACCAGTGGCCATGACCTTAGTTTTTGTGATGTTGAGCTTCAGACCATATTTTTCGCTCTCCTCTTTCACCCTCATTAAAAGGTTCTTTAATTCCTCCTCACTTTCTGCCATCAAGGTTGTGTCATCAGCAAATCTGAGGTTGTTGATATTTCTTCCAGCAATCTTAATATATATAATTGGTTGATATTTTGAGCATCAGTGTTTCAATTCCATTGTAATATAAAAATTTAGTCTCTGAAAGTTTGAATTGTTATTATTGAATTTAGTACACAACATTTACGGTTATGTGCTTTGTATTGAATCAACAATGTATCTTTTAAAACCTCTTGTTTTGATGCATAGGCGGGAAAATGGTGACTGACTAAAACACACTAGAAAGACAAGAAACTTATCCCTGAATAGATAATGTGAACTGTACATTTTCCAGTGCTTCGGCAATCTTGTATTAAGAATGTTTTTAAAAATGGAAAGATGAGCTCACAAGAATTCTGGGCTAAAAGTTGTCAACTACTTTATGGTCCTGAATTAGATGATCACATATTTTATTTTTCCTCTGTAGAGCCTATGACTTATTTTCAGTGCATAACATCAACAATGCCCAATAATTCAGACAGCTGTTCCATATTTATTTTTAAGCACATCTTTCAATATGTGCTCTCATCTTGGTCTATATTTACCCTCTATTGTACAAGCTCTGCACTTTCTCATTTCACCTGTTGTTTCCTTTAATAATTGCTTGTGAGGCTCCGACAATCAATCCCCAGGGTAAAGGGTCATAGCTGTGCCTTAAAAGTTCTTATGACGGAAAGAAGCTTTTGCCTTTCTCTCCATCGATGGGAAAAGGCTGTTTAAATTGTACTGATCTATCCCTGAAACCCTTAAAAAGAAAACTGATTTAAGAAAACAGAGAGGCAGTTGTTGGCATCCATCTGTCTTGAGAGACAATGGAGTGTGCCTATGGAGGTGAAGTCAAACCGCTGTGTTAGCAGCACCAAAGTAACCTCCCTGGGGTCCTGGGCTGCTCAGACAACAAAACTCCTCTCTTGACCTCACCGATGTGATCCAAAGGAAAACAGAGCAATATGTTCGGCACCAGTTTGCCTGCAGGAGGTGCCAGAAGGAGGCGCACAAGGCACCATTCAACCATCTGAGGCATTCCACTCTGGAGTTTACTCCTTCGCCTTTTCTTCATCTGAAGATGTCCCACAAGGCAACAGACTTTTAGGATCAGAGTTTTCCTTTACTAGATGGTCCCAGGTCGACAAGTCCCACCAGCCCCTCCCTTCCCTCTACAGCATGTGCAGAAAGCACCTTCTTAACCATTGGTCCTACTATTGGTCTTGTACACCCCATCCACCAGAGCCTGTCTTCTCATGCAGGGCAAGTCCCTAACTTACTTAGCGTATGACACACATTGGCTACTGTCACCTGGTTTAACTGAGTAGTTGAAGCTGTTCCTGGGGTGTGGCTGCTGTCACATGCTGACAACTTCTAGCAGCCACAGCTGAGAGCAGATTGCAGGGTGGGGACCAAAGGTGGACAAACTACCCAGAAGGAGCACAACATGTCCCCCACCAGAGGTCCTACCCCTCCCTAACACCCCATACACCCTGGAGAGGCAGTAATCTTAGGTCATTTCGTGAAAGGCCCACAAACCTTCATGTTCTTGGCAGACATGCTCTGGGGCAGTGTTGCCAAACTATCAACTTGGAATTCTAGTGCCAGGGCCTATATTTTGACTCAAATTTCTCATACATATAAATGATTTACTAGAACTGAGTAACGAAACTTAAACTCTGACAGATTAAGACAGATTGGTTTAAATCAAACTGAATGACTGTATACTGAATGTAGCCAATGCCAGACAGATTTCAGTAGAAATCCTCTAGTTCAAGCATGACCTCAGCTATATACTATCATCTGCCTTATGTTTTTAAAAATGAGGATAACAATGTTGTTGTTCAGTCGTTCAGTCGTGTCCGACTCTTCGTGACCCCATGGACCACAGCACGCCAGGCACGCCTATCCTTCACTGCCTCCCGCAGTTTGGCCAAACTCATGTTAGTAGCTTCGAGAACACTGTCCAACCATCTCATCTTCTGTCGTCCCCTTCTCCTTGTGCCCTCCATCTTTCCCAACATCAGGGTCTTTTCCAGGGAGTCTTCTCTTCTCATGAGGTGGCCAAAGTACTGGAGCCCCAACTGAGATCTGGCTGCCTTAGAAGATAAGCAGTGGCAATCTGAAAGCATGAACAAACTGCTGTTGTGATAACACTTAAATGGGATTCCCATAGGTTTGTTTTTTTCAGTGGGATAATACATTGTGTCTTCATTGTTGTTCATTGTTGTTTAGCCGTTTAGCCTTGTCCGACTCTTTGTGACCCCATGGACCAGAGCATGGCAGGAACTCCTGTCTTCCACTGCCTCCCGCAGTTTGGTCAGACTCATTTTGGTAGCTTCGAGAACACTGTCCAACCATCTCGTCCTCTGTCATCCCCTTCTCCTTGTGCCCTCCATCTTTCCCAACATCAGGGTCTTTTCCAGGGAGTCTTCTCTTCTCATGAGGTGGCCAAAGTATTGGAGCCTCAGCTTCAGGATCTGTCCTTCCAGTGAGCACTCAGGGCTCATTTCCTTAAGAATGGATAGGTTTGATCTTCTTGCAGTCCATGGGACTCTCAAGAGTCTCCTCCAACACCATAATTCAAAAGCATCAATTCTTCGGCGATCAGCCTTCTTTATGGTCCAGCTCTCACTTCCGTACATTACTACTAGGAAAACCATAGCTTTAACTATACGGACCTTTGTCGGCAAGGTGATGTCTTTGCTTTTTGAGATGCTGTCTAGGTTTGACAATAAACTACCCTATAATGTGGCCATAAGAACTGGTGGCTATAAGAATTTCTGAGATCAGGTATGTGAAGCACTTTGGGATTTCAGGAAAATGAGCATAGTAGAAGCAGGTGCTTGTGTTCATATATCAACCCGTATCAAAAACAAGCCTTCTATTCTGCAGAAATATTTTCTGCTATTACTGAACTGTCTGAACCTGATCCAGCTATTTTCACCACTACCCCCAACCTAATGTTGCCTGGAAGCGCTGTGAACAAACTAATGAGATTACTACTATGTGTATCATTTTTATATGATAAATATGGCTCATGTCCTTTCTGATTCTGCAATTTCTCCCATGGGGCTGGGAGAGCAGACGATTGGGAGACCAACTGTAGGTGGGAGATCAACAGTAGGCAGAGCCAACTAGTTCTAGGTTTGTCCCCATCCTCCTCCCTGAGGACTTCTACAAGGACAACACTGAGACTAAGGAGGAGAAAGCTGACAGCCACTGACATTTGCTGGACTGCTTATAAGTAAGACGGAAGGAAGGTGGGGGCTGGCTAAGGGAAGACTGATCATGGTGGATCAAAGTCCCATTTGGCCGAACAGATGAATCTTTACTGAAAGCACATCCACAAGAATCTGCCCCCAGTAGTGTTGTATGTTCAGAACAAAACGTTCCCCCCAGGTTAGTTACTCTTATCTACTTTGTATTTCCTTCCTAATACCAAGGAAGGAGACTTTCCATTCCTTTCTGCCCTTGTCTAAAGAATAAAATGCTGTTTTGTAAAAACAAAATTCAATTCCCCACAGAACACTAATTCTATCTAGCCTATCCCTCTTCATATAATTATGTGGTAGCTAATATAGCAAGAAAATATATTTCACTAATGCCAGTAAGAACAGCATCTTGTTATTGGTAAATGTCCTTAGTAATTACTTTTAACATACAAGGCCACTGAAGGCAACACATGAATCTATCATCTCTTGCTCTTAATGTTTAATGTACAGAAACCACAAGCCACAATATAAAACTGAAGTTGAACTAATTGCAAACTAGTGATTTCCACTATATATAAAAATCAAATTCTGGCATCAAATTTAACAACAGCTTCCAATTCAACTACAGCTTCCAATAGACTATTGTGGCATATATTCATTTTATTCCTTTATTGATTGCCGGCATTGGACTGCTAAAGAACAGTTAAATAGCAAATATTTTAATTTAATATATCTGAATACCTAAGAAACACTATCTATGTATCATCTTATTTATTTATTTATTTATTTATTTTCATTACTGCCCTTCATCCAGTGCCTAACAAATAAAATAATCCACCCCAGGTTTAAAAGGTCATAGATAGTTTAATCTGCCAGTGGCCTGGGAGAAGAGGAATGTTTTATTATGTTTTTATATATGCTGAAAGCTGCCCAGAGTGGCTGCGGCAACCCAGTTGGGTGGGATATGAATAAAATAAAATGTTGTTGTTGTTGTTTTGTTGGATGTTGTTGTTGTTATAAAGCGAATGGTGGGGGGATCTCTTTATTTACCTCTATCACTTCCCACACATAAGTCCCCCCCAATAATTCTAAACTTCAAAGCCCCACTGCTTTAAAATGGCTTTAAATGGAAAGTATTCCAGCACCTCAATCATTTCGGCAGCACTTTTTCTTGCTCTACAATATTAATTAATTAAATTTGTATACCACCCTATATCTGTAGATCTTAGGGTGGAGTTTACAACATAAAACAAATGTGTAAGAAGAAAGTCCAATATGGTCATATTTAAATTCAAAAGAGGAAGTTTAGAAGCTGCAGTCAAGTAGCTAGCTAAATCCATTTCCGCCCCTTAGGAAGGAGAGGGAGTTGCATTCAGCACGATCCCAGCACGTGCGCAGGGGATGGTTTCATCCCCTGCCGCTACTGGCTGAGTCCTGGGCGCGGTGCCCGGCTTGCTGGCCAATCGGCTCAGTTGTCGGGTGTGGCTGGCGGCATTTAAGCCAGAGCGCGCCCAGGGCTCAGCCTGCCTTTTCCCTGCTACCTTCAGCGATTTCCCACCCGCCCACCCTCTAGGCAGCGCATCATAGCGTCCCATCAGGCAGTTCTACCCCTTAGTGGCCCGTCAGGCAGGTTCGCTATGACCTTGCTATGGTTGGTCGCCGTTAAGGGGCCTGGTAGGAATTTTCCCACTTGGCAAATTGGCTCCGCCTGGTGGTTTTCGCCTACCTCGTAGCAACTCGTCACAACTTTGGTTTGGCGGTTAGGCATTGGATTATCTCAGTTAGAATCTCGGTGGGGGGGGAGGTTCGGCCATCACCTCCCCCCAAGGCTCTGAAGGGTACTTCAGTAAATGAGTCCGGGGGGGGGCGTGTCCCTGTCCGAAACCACGGTGGGTGAGGGCCAAAGATCACTGGGTGAGTCCCTAGCTGATGTGCAGCAGTAGGGTTCTCACTCATCGGTGGTTAACCCTTCCCAGACTGCCAGCGCGACGTGCTGGAGTCGGATATTGTTAGCTAGTTCCAATGCCTAAAGCCAATGCCGCTCAACATCCGTAACCAATAAAGTTGTGGCCTTTTTATGCCCATTAACATTATTTCCGGTGTCCTGTGTCGTCATTTCACCTTGGGGGGGGGATCGGGTATTGATATGCAAATACTGTTAAGGATTGGTTGGAGGTAATCTTATTTGAAAGAAGGGAGTCAGGAAGGTCAAATCTTACATCAAATCTCAAACGTTCAGAAGGGCTGCCTTCAGATGTACATTTATCTAGTCACTCATTATTACAACATGTCCTTTTGATAGCTCCCTTCATTTATTTCAATACATCAAGATCACCATCAAAGTTTGCTCCATTTCATTCATACTCACACTGAAAAGGTGAGGCGAGTTGATCCTGGTTTATCCTTAAAGGCAATGAACTCTCTGTAGACTGTTCTCCTGAAATCACTTTCTTTGTTGTGGAGTACTTGGGCTTGATAACATATTCCTGTTTTTGGCCATGATGCACATTCATCATCAAAGTCTGGGATGAAAGGGGCATTATTCTGTTTGAAGAAACAAGAAGAACAGAGAAAATATTATTTTCTGTATGTTATTACATTTGCTATATACTGTACAGGGAATGTCCATTTTGTGAGCGACCAAGTCTGATATCTTACTGCTTCATGGATGTAGCAGACAGATATATATATAATTTTTAAAAATTATTTACTCAATTTAAATATCATGCTTCCTCCCAAAGGAAGCCCATAGCAGCAAACACATCAATATCATTAAAAGCATTTAACATTTAAAACATCATACTATGAACTGCTATTGTTGCTAATTATAGGTTGCAATAAATTAATAAACAAATAATTTGTCCAACATGTGGGCCCAACTGTGGAACAGGCACACTTAGTGGGCCAGGAGGACTTACATACCACATGCAGCCTCTACCTCACAGGAAACTTGTGTGAACTTATGACTATGTCCTTGTCACTAATTTAAAATCATTAAAGTACTACCAGTACATTGTTATAAACCCAAATATCATCATTCATTCTAGAGCCCAAGGAAGTTCTCTTGATACACAATATTCTTGGACTGCCTTTATTAAACAATTATGATAGGCAGAACTGAGCAAAGTGACATTTGGCAAGAGAAATACTGTCTAGACTAAATAAGCCAACCCTAACTCCAACCATCTTTCATAAATGCACGTTATTTTCTGTAAGTCTGAAGCTCAGCTGCACAGCCAGCAACTGTTAAAAGAAACTGGCTTTTTTCCAGAATGATATTTTAACAAGATCAATTATTTCTAATATTCTTGACTTTTTTCTATTTCTCAAATAAAGTAACAAACCAGATAACCAAATTATATGGGTTGATTTAAGATTCTTAATACACACACACACACACACACACACACACCAGGCATAATGCATATTTTCTTGCATTTTCTGAACATAAGATGTTCTTTAAATGAATCTAGTGGGTTTTTCAGTTTTCTACATGCTAGAGAATCTACATATCAAGGATGAGGAAACACAATAACATCATACATGTAGCTGAAGGATACAGTGAAGAACATTGCAAGCATAATGAACCCAGCTTAGAATTGTCTGTCAGATAGTCTCATAAAAATATGCAGAGGTTGACGAATTGTTTTGGGAACTATTGGATTTCTGTTGGAGCATGTTTGTACCCAGTGGGGCTTTTTTTCTTTGTTTGTTTTTAAGAAAAATAGCTGCCGGTATGCACCATGCCCCCCCTTGCCTGCCCCCCCACTCACTCATTCCCCCTCACCTTTGCCACTTCCTCCTCCTGAGTCGCTGCTGCTTCTCACGGAAGGCACAGCCTCCCAGAGTGCTTTGGCGCGAACCTTATCGCCAAAGCACCTTCCAGGAAGGTGCCTGACAATCGTAAAAGTCGTGCCAGAGCAGAGGCATTTTAGCGCAACCCTTATGATCAACAGAGCATCTTCCTGGAAGCTGTGTGATAAACACCAGACACATTTGAAATACATAATGATGCTATGTAGAACAGGCAGAGGCAAACACTGCCCTCCAGATGTTTTGAGACAATTCCCATCATCCCCGACCACTGGTCCTGTTAGCTAGGGATGACGGGAGTTGTAGACCCAAAACATCTGGAGGGCCGAGGTTGCCTATGCCTGAAGTAGAACTTCAGATATGGTGTTGGTCTGCATGCTACAGCTGCCTTTATGGATGTTGGCTTGAAGAAGATGAGAGACTTGTAGTTGATCACAATAAAATCAAGAGGGCCCAAGAAGCAGTTATGAAATGCCTGGATCAGGAATTTGATTTCCTTTGTCAGAGGGGTGAAATTGACTGCATCTTCTTTGATGGCCATGAAGATACAATTAATTAAAGCTATGCTGAAAACAAACAATTCATATCAGCAGATACCCAGCGTTATTCTGTGTGCAGTAAGGCAGGTGGAAGATATCTCTACCCATTTCACTTCAGAGAAAGGCTCAAAGAGAGAAAAACCAGCTGAGGTTATTGCTAATAATCTGGTAGATTTCATGAAGGGCATTGATAAGAGCCTGCAGGCCATTGGTGGTAATTCTACAAATGTTAACACAGGGTGGGAGGGTGGTAACATGCACTGGGTAAAGGTCAAGCTTGGTCATAAGCTGATCTGGTTGGTTTGTGCCCTCCACACCAACGAGATAACCCTGCAACATTTGATCACAGCACTTGATGGGAAGACCTTGTTTAAGTGGACACTAACATTGGCAACATGCTTGACATTGCTACAGAATTTGAAATGGATCCTTCATCCACCAAACTCTCAGCAGGAGAGCCTCTGACTTCACTGAGTGACGTGTTCATCTTTTTTTCCCCTATCATAAATTTGCTTTTAGGAACATAAGCATTGTGCCCCATCTTTTTTCAGAAATTAAATTTTAGTAACCGAAACTTAAAACTGGAATTTAAACCTTAAGCATTCTTATCTGAAAACATTACAGTCATTGCAATCATTGGAATTTGATTCTGAGTAAATAAGATTTTTCCAAAATTAAGAAGGTAGCTACAATTTTACCGTGTGGATTATGTTGTGATTGTATCTTTTTGTTTTAGTTTTCATTTTCTGATGTGAAAGGGCACCTTGGGTCTATGATACAATGGAATTTGATGCAAATGTCCTGGTTAAACAAAAGGGCCTATGTGACCATTGCTGCACATGATCCTCCTGACTCTACATATGTTGGTTTTAATCAAGCATGTACAATTCCTTGCTAGTGAGTGCAGATGCATAAGAACTCTAGTGGGAGAAAACACAGTTAAGGAAGAATGGCTCTGCAGAAAGAGTTGCAAATCAGGTTGCAATTACCGGTACCTAACTTCATCCTTGCACGAGCAATTCTTAACATGTGAGCTGGGTACTCAGTGCAGTAATTTCTGCGGTTGAAGAGACGCAGACATTTTCCAACCTCCAAGACCACAGTAGCTGCAATAGCCAAGTGTGTCACATATTCCTGGATCATATGGTACTGTTGCTTGCACAAGTACACAACTGGGAGATATGGGAGTACTCACACAAATGAAAAAATGTATTATCCTATCTGGACCTAAGAGTTTGTTGAATGTCAAAGCAACTGTTGGTGCCTTTTGATCTGTAAAGCATTCAAACATTGTAGCCACTATTTACTTGGGGAGTAAACGGGCACATATTTTACACTCTCTCGTTTCTTAAATCCAAATTCACCACTCTGGAATGCGGAGAAATGCAAACATAGCTAACCAAAGAACACTGTATCCCTGATTTCAGCCCATGATCAACACGGATAAAGTACGTGAAAAGGAATCTAGCCCTTCTGATGTAAAAATAGGTGTAACTTCAGTCCAATGTCAGCTTGCAAGTAGCAACTATGAGGCTATTTCTGACACATGCCTGAACCAACAAAGTCTGGAAGAACTTGGCATTCTTATTTCAATACCACTTTGCCTATATTTTCTTAAGTGCTGTGGACCAAGAGCCCAGACTGCATACCAGAGGTCTAGGAATAGGTTGTTTTCTTATTTGCAGTAGGTAAATTTAAAGCCTATAAGTCATTCCTTTGGCTTTTAAGAAAATCTCTAGTTTCTTCTAAAAAATGCATTTTGTACCTCCTTTTTTTCCTTTACAAGAAATTTCACATTTGATTAAGAACTCTCAAGACTGTGCATCAAATATTTTCAAAAATACAAACTGGAAAACAGCTATAATTTTTTTGTTTCTACACTTTTAAGGAATTTGGAAAAGCCACATATAATTATCATTTTGGAGCCAAAGAACCACAGCCCAAAATAAGATTTGGACCTGTATTTCTGAAACAGAAGTCCCCATGCTGCCAGAGGGCAGATGTATATTGAAACTGAACAAATATCCAAAAGTAGTTTATGATATGGAAAGGGATCAGCTGTTCTAAAGTGACAAAGTCAAGAATTCCACAACGCTATGCCCAGCCATTGAGATTTTGGGCTTCAACTGCTGTAAATAGATTTTCCACATGTAACGGTTTTGTTTGTTTACAAATGCTGCATGGCATTAAAACTTTTTGATCTTGGCTTTGTGCTACAAAGGCAACAAATTTCTGCTCAATCCAGATACTGAATCCTGTCATCGACAAGTTTAAATTATGTAAATAAATAAATAAATAAATAAAAGTTATAAGGTGTTTATATCCTTAGGGTTAGGTTTGAGAAGTTTCTTTTCACATTCTTTTGATTTACATGGTTCATTATTGGATGCCTGCTCCAGATCTCTTTTCTTCCTTCCGCTCTTAATGACTTCAAAGCAGTACATGCTTGAATTCCCAAATATATTAGCCTAGTTTAAATTATCATCTTAAGCAGTGTGTTACTACTCATCAAGTGGGGCAGAGCAGCGACCCACACATAACAAAACTGTAACACACAATCCTCTATAGAAAACAACATTTTATTTCAGAAAAGATACTGAAGGAAAGAAATTACAGACTTAATGGACTGGTGTGAAAATTGCACATATTCTTTTTCCACACATGCAAAAACAAAATTCAGATTTCTTTTTTCTTTTCTTTAGTTTCTATTCAGTATCAATGTTATGAATGCTGTTTTATCTTTCCCATGTTACAGATAAAGTTAAGTGTCAGTACTAATGTAACTTCCAAATAATGAAATAAAAAACTGAGACGAGACCCACTGTTCAATGGGCTTTATTACTTACTTCATTTTAATTGAGCCATGGGGTTTGAATTAAAATTAATTAAATCATGGAGGGACAGTCTACAGGGCTGCTGCTGCTGCTGCTCATGATGGCTACATGGAAACCTCCAACTTCAGAGGAAGTAAGCTGCTGAATAGGAATCTCTGGAAAGCAACAGCAAAGGGACCTGGTTGGCCAATGTGGTAACCAGTGCCTTTTTTCAGCATGCACTCAAGGGAACACAGTACCGGCACCACTTTTCGTTGTTGTTAAAAAGTGTGGCACTTACTATAACAACTTCATGGTGAGTACTGGCACCTATTTTTCTATAAAAAAGCACTGGTGGTAACCCACCATAGGGCCTTCAGGTGAAAGGCTGAAAACAAACAAACAAACAAACAAACAATAATGAATTCAGAAGTCCAACAAATACCTTTCTCCTGAAACAGACATTTTCTGTTTTTTATTATCTAAATAATTTTAATGTATACCACTTGAGACTTAAGTGATCAAGAAGTATATAACTACCTTAAATAACACATGTATCAGCTAGACGAATAGCACATTTGAATGCAAGTTTTGTTAAGTCCCATTTTGCAAACCAATCTTTGAACCAAATAATTTTCTGCACCTTCCTGGAGGCATTCCACACATTATGGGGCAGCAAATCTGGATGTGTCCCTGTACGTTTGACAAGGACCTGCAGCCAATATTAACTCTTTAACAATTTAATGTGTTGTACAGTATAAAAAAACACATAAATATATTATAGTGTCCTAAAACAGCTACAAACTATAACAGAACATGAAAATGTAAACCTCCAGTATCACAACCTTATCTTTTCTAACAAGATATTTACAACAGACAACAGCATGCCAAATTGTGCCTTCATTTTCAAACTAATTCAATAAAGAGAAAATGTGTTCCACAGTGACAAAAGTGGAATGAATAGTGGCATTGTAGCAAACTCTTAAATAGGTCCTTTATCCTGATCACTATATGGCCAAAAATTGACAGTACATCTACAAAGAAATCCTTATCCTTATATACGGATTGTCTTCAAGCAATTTCAGTCAGCTTACAAAAGAAATTGATCAAGATGCTTAAAAATAATTGATGACACAGAACATAGATTTTAACACATTACGCAGCACATTGCTCAGGATGTTGCATCAGATATAAAATCCTTTATGAGTCACTATTAGTTAGAACATTGGGAATATCATCAAAAGGGGGAGGGGGGGACAACCCACAGCAACATTCATAATATGTCAAACAACTTGGCAAACATTGCAGAGAGACTTTCAGGCAATCTTCCCCTTTCAGCATCAGCAAGGAAAAAATGACTTTGAACTTCATTGTAGTGTGAGAAACATTTAACAGATATCCCCAAGGAATTCTGCGTTGACCACCACAGTTTCTTCTTCTTCTTCTTCTTCGGCAATCACTCGTAGCCAAATATTGTCTTCCATAAACACGGTTTTGACAATGAGTCCGTAAGTGACTGTGGAGGCCAATTCGGGATCCACACATCCTTCCACAGTAGGGACATAGGTTTCCAGATAATTAGCATGATGAAAATATAAAACACAGAAAACAAATTCCAACAGCAAAGAATAAAGCCATTGTTAAAGTAAGTGTTGGAATGTGTGGCCAAATAAAAGCGTCTTTACCTGGCACTAGTATGACATCAAACTTGGCACAAGACAAATTAAAATTTTGTTTCCACCAGTTAATTAGCTAAAGCTTCAGCTGATTAATCTATCAATAAAAGTTTACAGGTCTAAATTAAATCCCATTTAATTAAAATTTATATAGGCATTTATCCCATATAGCTGAGTCCACTGTTCTCCAGCTAAGAAAGTGTGACTGTTTTAAAGAGTTAAGTGACTCAAACGTGCCAACCTTACCAATCTGGTCTATCAGCCTTTGTGGTCCTCAAAAGGATTATGGATCTTAAGAACAGCAGCAGTTGATTTTGTTACTTCTACTATCCTCAGAGCTGTTGGGAAGGGCATTCCAAGAGAGTGCTTTTTCTGTGGCAGTCACTAAATTAAGGAAGTCACCCACAGAGATGTGCTTGGAATCTTTATACTTCTGCTTTTGTCATAAGCTGAAGATGCACCTCTTTATCATGCCCTTTGACAGGTAAGGCATTTTGTTTTGTGGGACCTATCTCTTCTGCTGAATTTGTTCGTTTTGTAATTGCAAAGGCTCTACTTGTTTTTAAAACTTTATCTTATGGTAAAGAAATCTTACAAATACAGAAGTGCAGTTCGCCACCTCCATCACAGTTTTATTTTTCCAAGCTGAAAACGATGTTAAAAACAAAACAAAAACACCTTATGGGGATTTTTAAAGGGGATTATATTTATTTTTAAGTAGTACACCTGTTTTCTGTCAAAAATATGGAATTCAAGATAATTTACATAATTCATGAAGGCAACCACCATATAATACCATATCAAAAACAAAATATTAAGCAGTAGTTAAATAAAGTTATACATATATCAGTTATCCAGAAAAGGAGGGGGGGGGGCTAAATCCAGTCAAACCATACTAGACAGAGCAACAGCAAAAACAACAAACAAAAAATCCACAAAAATCTAGATGATCAAATACTAAAATCTCAGATTCACAATGCTTGGGAGGAATTCCCCCCATATTTTGAGGGGCTACAATAAATATCTGGTACCCATCTGCCTGACCTAAGAAGATAAAGGAGAAAAACATTTAATTATTATCTCAGTTGCATGGCAGGTTCACATAACAGAAAGCAATCCTTAAATAACTGAGTGTGAGACTATCTCCAGGTCAAAACCAGCAACTTAAATTGTGCCTGGAAACCAATGAAAATACAGGGAGTCCCTGTTAGGAAGCTATTTAAATGCTGAAGGGCTAGGAGAAACAACCTATTGGTCCATAAGAAAAGCGGCTAAGAACACATAAACCTTTCCTCCTTCTGGACAAATGGTTAGCAGGGAAGAGAATATATGAACTGAGTTCAGTCTTCTGAACTTGTTGCAGCTTCCTCCTGTGCTTGTAAACCTCTAGACTGTGGCCACATGCCTAGCCAGATCTCTTAAATACAAGAGGTTGTATGCCACACTGCTGCCTCTTAATAGTGTGAGCTGCCTTTTATGTCTTTTGCACATAGTACCTTTGTTGGACCAAAAGCAACTGCCTACCAGTTTTCTTAGAACTTAAATGCTTATTTTGCCTGCCCAAAACAGAACCTGGACATTCATATTTGTATGAAACAAAACCTGTCCATGGGTGGAGTTCTGTTCACAGAGCTTTCCTGATATAGCAAGTGGAAAGAAATTATTTGCACCTTCAAAAGCTGCTCCAGAGAATCACAGAATTGTAAAGTTGGAAAAGACCTTGAGGTCCAACCCAGAAATCTCAGCTAAAGCATCCATAACAGAGGGCCATCCAACCTCTGCTTAAAAACCTCAAAGGAAGGAGAGTCCACAACCTCTCAAGGGAGATTCCATTCCGTACCATCAGAAAGTTCTTCCTGATGGTTAGTCAGAATCTCCTTTCTTGTAAATTGAAGACACCGGTTTGGGTCTTCTGGAGCAGGAGAAAACAGGTGGCAGCCCTTTAGAAATTTGAAGATGGTTATCCTATCTCCTCTTATCCAAGCTAAATATACCCAGTTACCTCAACTGTTCCTCATAAGGCTTGTTTTTTTCCAGGCCCTTGATCACCTTGGTCTCCTTCCTCTGCACACGTTCCAGCTTGTCAATATCCTTCTTAAGCTGTGGTGCCCAGAAATGGGCACCAAACTCCAGTTTCATCTGACCAAGGCAGCATAAAGCGGTACTATTACTCTGGTCACTATACTGTACTTCTGTTGATGCAGTCCAAAACAGCATTAGCTTTCTTTGCTGCTACATCACACTGCTGACTCATGTTAAGCTTGTGGTCTGCTAAGACCCCTAAACCCTTTTCATGTGTACTACTGACAAGCCAGGTGTCCCCCATCTTATAGTGGTGCAGCTGTTTATTCCTGCCTCTCTTGCCAGGAAGCTCTCTGAAGCAGCATGGAGCTGGAAAATCGAAACCAGTGAAGAATGCCCTCCTCCAGCAGGTATTTCTGCTGTAATCTCTTTCTGTACATGGATGGGACACACTGGATCCAACCTATCATACACACACACAAAACTTCCTGTGGCACTTATAATAGCAGAGCTGGCCCACCCATGAGGCTGGGTGAAGCAGCTGCCTCAGGCGGCAGAAGCAGAAGAGGCAATGCCCCATCCACCCCACCACTTCTGCCAGTACCAGAATTTCAATGGAGGTAGGGGCATTCCAGTGTGCAGTGTTGCTGCTCGTCTTCCCCGCCCCTGGGGGCTAATAAAATGAGTGACAATGCCTTGCAATGCCTCAGTGGAAGAGGGCATTCTGTTGGCATCAGAAGTGGGGGTGGCGGGGGCACATTGCAAAAAATGGGTTGGGCGCAGGGGTTGGCACATCCTCATTTCATCTCAGGTAATGAAATGTAATTCTCTTTTAAGAGGAAACTCAAGCAAGCATTTCATTTTACTCTATTCAATCAAACGTTTGTGGGATAAAAGGGGCAACTGAGCTTTCATGAGGTGATTATCCAGAACTAGGGTAGAGATATATGACAAGGTCCCATGATACAAATTAACCAGTGTTGTGCTTGGCAGATGTTCCTTCTTTTGTAATGTATTGGCCATATTAGCAATCTGTTGCTTAAACCCACAGAAGAAAAGGAACAACAATCTATGCATTTATTCATATCCAAGTAACCCCAGAGGAAAATGCGGCCCAGCTGAGTGTTCAACATCAGGCATATACACAATGAGCAAAAATAGGTGGTTCAAAATTATGCTGCCAAGGAATGACATCTTGCAGGGAACTCAAACTAGCCTCTTCAAATTCTGGCAATCTGTGGTATGAAAATAAATATAAGGAGAAAGAAAAGCGAAGTTTGCCACCTACTGCCCAACAGCATAATAGTAAACGCTCGCATGGCGTTCGCTCTGCATTTCTGAAAGTCTACAATTTGTCTTTTTACAGAATGTTATACACTTTCATGTACTGCCCTGCACCCCCTTTCCCCCTCTCCTCTGTCCCAGAAAAAACACATTCATTAAGAAGGAAAACATTTCAATTCATAAATTGAAATGAAATACAGCTAACTAAAATAGAATTTTGTATGAGAAGTATATAATCAATGTGACAGGATTACAATAAAAGTTTATTATAGCATACAGGCTAGCAAGGAATCCCTTTGAAAGGGGGCCAACAATGTCATGTGTTCTTCAAGCCTGCCCTCAAGTTAGATACTATGGAAGAATAAATATAATATGCTACACTTTAGCACATGCTTTAACAAAACTGCTATTGCACTTTCAATTAAACCTTGCCTACAAAAGCATGTGCCATAATAAAATAGTGCCTTTTGTAAACACCTGAAGCCTACAGTGCAAGATTCAAAACTTGAGTGCTTAGAGCCTCTTCTAGCTATGCTGAATTCTGAACGTTTGGAAAATAACTCACTTTACAGGAAGTATTTTCAAAACATTGCACATCACCAATAACTAAAATAAAATAAATAGACCTACAATTCAATTCCCATCTGCATATGCTCATATTTGAATGATGTGAGCAGGCATTAAATACCTTATATGAATGCTAGTACAGTCATACCTCGGGTTGCGAACACTTCAGGTTGCGTACTTTCGGGTTGCGTAATCCGCAAACCCAGAAGTAAAGATCGCTGTGCCACGCACGCGCAGAGTGTTCCACACGGTCTGTGCATGCATAGAAGCATGTGCAAAATGGATGCTCAGGTCGCATACTTTTCGAGGTGCGAATGGCACCCCAGAACGGATCAGGTACGTAACCCGAGGTACCACTGTATCAACAGCTCCAGCTGTAGTTAACAGAGGATACTCTACTGATCAAAACTGCATTGCCTGAGTTCACTAACCCACTTGAAATCTTTGTTATTCTCAGGGAATATCATAGAAAGTCAGCACAAGCCTTAGTACTGAGCTAGTTAACTGGATCCTGTCTGGGTTGTTCAGGCCTCGAGTTCAAGTGCTCTTTGCCCTGCTGTTCCATTGTGCACAAAGCTAACATCTATACTGTACTAGGATTTTCGGTGGAGGTTTGAATATGCAGTTTCCCATAGCAGTTGTAACTTTGTACATTGGGTATCCAAGAAGACGGCAACTAAGATACAGCAACTAAGTCTACTCCTGATCCATGGAAAGCCATGGGACATTATCTGAATGAACCATGAATACAGTCTTTTAAGATATTCATTATCCTCACTATCTCTGATTTGAGAGAAAAATCAGTGGAACATAGCAGCCTATTTGGGAAAGCACACTTTCCTACATATGAAAATCAGAAGAAGATTCTCCCTCATTTCCTCCTTTGATCACACATTTGGTCAATAAGAGTTAGAAATGAAATATTGGTAGACCAGCCTCTGGATATTAAATACCTAACATGGTTCTGTTTAGTTCAATGGAATTTACTTCCAAGAACTACAACCCCCATGCACATGCAGAGCTCTAAGCCAGGGGTCAGCAAACTTTTTCAGCAGGGGGCCGGTCCGCTGTCCCTCAGATCTTGTGGGGGGCTGGACTATATTTTGGAGGGGGAAAATGAACGAATTCCAATGCCCCACAAATAACCCAGAGATGCATCTTAAATAAAAGCACAGATTCTACTCATGTAAAAACACACTGATTCCTGGACCGCCCGCGGGTGGGATCTAAAAGGCGATTGGGCTGAATCCAGCCCTCGTACCTTAGTTTGCCTACCCATGCTCTAAGCACACAGAGGCCTTCTTGGTCACTTTTATGAGTAGGGGTATATATGACATGGAAAGCTTCTTTATATGGAGAGCTACATTTGCAGAATAGCGTATTAATGGGTATTTGGATCGTGTATACTGACACGGAGTGGTAAGATAGTTGGGCAATTTTACCACATACTCAGATGGAAATTTTGTGATTTTGGAACATCTAGACTCAAACTACAGCATGGACCAAGTCAGCCTATGTCCCAACACATAAGGGTCACCTGACTCAATCACAAAGAAATGCTGTAGGCCTATTGGATATTGATCAGGTTTCCATAGCTTATTCAAACCGTTGCCCTCCACCCCACCAATTAAAGGGAGGGGCAGAAATAGAGATTCCATAAGCACTCAAGAAAGAGGGAAGGTTATTTTCACCAATTTCCCCTTCCCTCAGCAGTCTCCTGAAAATCTGCTTTGAGGGGGTAGCAGAGAAGGCTATAGGGCAAAAGTGAAAATCAAACACCAACCCCTGCTGCTTTCTGTAAGAAGCAACCTCTGCTAAACTGACATCAGAAGGAACCATTCAGTTCACAAAAGACCCGCTCTGCATCAAAGCCATTGGGAAAGTCTTGAGGAATAGTAAAGGACTGGCTGAAAGGACTAACAGAACCATTGGAGAAGATGTAAACAAGTATAAGCATACTATCGTCATCTAAATATCACCACACTCTGGATAACAATAACAAAAAAGCCTATGAAAAATATAGTATTCATCAATTGTTCAGGTGGTGAATAAAGCATCACTAAGTTTGGACTAACTTTTACTGGTTTTTGCCAAGCAGAAAATTCCCCCTAACTGTGTTGTTCTTTGATAACAGAATGTATGAGGCAGACACTTTTTAAAATAGGAAAACGAAACTGTAAAAGCTGAAAGCCTCAGAGACAGCATTCATTCTGTCATTTAAGAATTGATCAGATTGCTTTTGACAATGTCCAGACTGCTCTTTTTGTATTTTATTGCTGCAGTGTTTTTCAAATCCTGTTGTCCTCTTCCCCAACTTCACCATCCCCAATCCAGCACTTTCTCATTCTTATTCTACCTATTTTCCTGTATAAATTTGACCCTGTGATCCTGAACCATTGCAACTCTTATCATCACTTACTTTTTTAAAACTTTTTTTCTAGGACAGTCACTGATCTTACTACTGCCTACTGGTCTGTCAGTGAGTGTTGTTGGTTTTTTTTTAACTGCAATACTTCTTACTGTATGAGTTATTGTTTCTTTTAAGTTTATTACCTAGAGAGTTTTTGTGTGTATTTACACACAGTAAACCACGCTGAGGACTCTTCTGAAATATGCTGGCAGGATGGATCTCACACAAAAGCAACATAAACATAGGAGAGCAAATGAAACATAAATCTCTACCTCCAAAAGACAATAAACAATGCATATGAAAACAAAAAACCTAATGAAGACACCTTGCCGACAAAGGTCCGTATAGTTAAAAGCTATGGTTTTCCCAGTAGTGATGTATGGAAGTGAGAGCTGGACCATAAAGAAGGCTGATCGCTGAAGAATTGATGCTTTTGAATTATGGTGTTGGAGGAGACTCTTGAGAGTCCCATGGACTGCAAGAAGATCAAACCTATCCATTCTTAAGGAAATGAGCCCTGAGTGCTCACTGGAAGGACAGATCCTGAAGCTGAGGCTCCAATACTTTGGCCACCTCATGAGAAGAGATTACTCCCTGGAAAAGACCCTGATGTTGGGAAAGATGGAGGGCACAAGGAGAAGGGGATGGCAGAGGACGAGATGGTTGGACAGTGTTCTCGAAGCTACCAACATGAGTCTGACCAAACTGCGGGAGGCAGTGGAAGACAGGAGTGCCTGGCGTGCTCTGGTCCATGGGGTCACGAAGAGTCGGACACGACTAAACGACTAAACAACAACGAACAACAATGAAGACACAATGTATTATCCCAATGAAAAAAACAAACCTATGGGAATCCCATTTAAGTGTTATCACAACAGCAGTTTGTTCATGCTTTCAGATTGCCACTGCTTATCTTCTAAGGCAGCCAGATCTCAGTTACTTCCCCAAATCCAAGTTTTCTCTCCCCCATGCCCCATTGTAATCCAGTACATCCCATGTGACAAGTCATCCAGCCAACCAAAGATGCTGATAGATCTTTCTATCACTTGAATGTGGGGGAGGAAAAGGATGTCACTAGCTAATGAACAGATTCACTGTCATTAGCAGAGGCTCATGATCACCATCTATTTGTAGAAACGTTTCCTGATCACAAAAGAAAGAAGGAGAACACTGAATCTTTGCTAGAGCTGAGCACCAAATGTAAAACATTAAATTATCCCAGCAAGTCTTCTGTAGGAGCAAAGAGGCTAATATTTGGACCAATTTTATTTGCCAGCCCAGCCTTGCAAATTAGCTTCCAAAAAATTCCTGAGTATGATGCACACCATAAACAAATACCATGCAAAACCTTCTGCTCCCCACTCCCCACCAATGTCTGCCCCCTTGCTACAAAAAACAGTACAACTGCTGAAATGCATCCTTTTTTTCTATAGGAGAGGGCCTTCTGGCCTTGTTCACATGCAATGCTAAGCAAAAGAGAAAAGTTTTCCAAACCAACTTTTTAATTATTTTTAATACACAATGAGGGAAAAGACTTACTGTGATTGCATCTGCTGTGGTAATCCGGAGGGTTTCTGCTTTAGTGTAAAGGTCATCTGAGCCATGGGATTGACCTTTTGTTGGACCTGAACCTTCTTTGAAAAGGTCTGCTGAACAGACCGCTGAGGAATAGGCCATGGTGGAGTCACAGGGCCTGGTCCTCCAGGAGAAGCAGTTTCTTGCTTACTAGCATCCTCACAAGTGCTGCCTTTTGTCCCAGGTTTACATACACAAAGCTGTGGTCGCAGACACATCCCTCCATTTTGGCATGGTGGTGAACAGTTAGCTAAACAAAGAAGAGAGAAACAAACGGAACAATTAAAATCTCTTCACAATACAATGTGAAATTACAGGATTCTGAGGCAAAACTCTTATCCCTTGATTAACCAAGAGGCTTATCAAGGGTGGAATGCCTGCAGGCCAAATTAGGGGTCCAATTTGGTCCATGAGGCTGTTCCCGCCCCCCAAAAAAATGACCACCTGTCCCACACCTAAAGTACGTCCCCAATTGCTCCTTGGCAAGAAAGGTTTGCTTTGTGCACCAATCAGGTGATGAAAATTTGGAGCGCAAGCATCACTTGGATTGGCTGCACTGCAGAGTTTGGTATTGGGGACTCTGTATTACAGTCAATCCCTGCCCATGCTAGAAGTACTGGCCAACTGACTGGCACTTACAGCAAACCCCAGAGGGAAATGTTTCTCTTGCCCATGCAGTTTGAAATCAAACTAGGGGAAAGAAAGCACCTCACCTGATGTCATGGTGACATCAAGTAGCTCATAAGTGGGCAGCCCCACTCACCTGTCAAAGTAGCCTGCAGGGCTTGGGAGAGGTTAAGATCCAGCCTGCCAGCCAGATAAACTCCCCCACCTCTCAGGTAAAAGGTGCAAACTGGCAGTATATGAATAGGGTCAGGGCCATCTCGTCCATTTGGGCTGGTGGTGCGGTGCACCAGGGCGCCTGGCCCCCAGGGGTGCCCCCGCGAGCCCGCCGGCATACCGGGCACCCCCTCCCCAACCTGACCCCATGGGCGGGTGGGCGGGCAGGAGCTCGCGCGCCGGTGGCACAGCCCCATCTTCGAGCGCAGCGAGCGGGGAGGAGTAGCGCGGCCCCACCGGCGGCCTCCCCCACCAGCGCTCTCCCCCGGACGCCCTGGACGCATGGGGGTGCCGGAAGGATCGAGCCCACGGCATACCGCCCCCCCTCCCCAACCTGCCCCCACGCCAAGGGAGGGCTGTCGGCCGGGCTCTTGCCGGTCCAGGCAGGCTGCAAGCCGGGCGCCCTCGCCTCCCGTCCTGGGAGCACTGGAAGGGCGCGCAGAGCGCCGCGCCGCTCCAGCGCCACGCCCCTCATCCCCTGCTCGCCCACCCTCCCTCCCAAGGGGCAGCAAGCGCGAGAGGGAGGCAGCGGAGAAGCGGTACGCCGGGGGCACCGGAGGGATCACTGCACCACGGCGGCCGATCCCCCTAAGACGGTCCTGAATAGGGTTTTGGATTTTTTGTTGCTTTGCCTATGTGGTAGTTACTGATGTAGGTATTTACTGCTACACATAATACACACGGTTTATTTGTGCTTGGCCCTCACCTCATGCTTGGCCCTACACCAATTTGATATCTGGCAGTAAATTAAGAACGTCTACAGGGAGACGGTCCCCTTTTCACCAAACTACAGACAAAATCTTCATACATATTATTTTCTGCAAACAAATACTTCTCAACATAAAAATGCTCATGCTATCTTCACACATTAGTGCATATTTCCACAAGGTCACCACCTCATTTAAGGAGGAAAGTATATCATTTAAGAAAGAGAGGTTTTAAAAAGCTCAGTCTCCTGTTCCCAAGAAATTTGGTGTTGCTGATAGCTGGGACACAAAAAGCTCTGTAAATCCTTAGGCGGCTGAAAATCTTTCTGACATTGGTTAGAGATGTCTAGGGCTGTTTCAAACATTACTAAATTTGCCATTGGTGGCGGTGGGGAATAGTTTCGCTTGGTAGGCCCTGGAAAGTTCTATTTAGCTGCCCTTGCATATGCAGTGCAAGGCCCATAAAAGTTGTCGCCAAAAGCAGCTCACCAGCCATTTATGCACAGCAACCCCCATTCTTACATTTGAAGCATATGTGGATAGGTGAGCCATCCAGTAAAACAGTGTTGAGGGCTAGTATCTGTTGCAGACTTTTGCACAAGGGTATAATAAATATCAACATGGACATTGAGTCACTACGAAAGTGGCTTAGGATGCATCTGGGAAAGGCAAATGAGAACTGTGTTTAACAATTTTTTCCTCCTACACAAAATTTATTGACAGTAAAGGTAAAGGTAAAGGGACCCCTGACCGTTAGGTCCAGTCGTGGACGACTGTGGGGTTGCAGCACTCATATCACTTTATTGGCCAAGGGAGCCGGTGTACAGCTTCCAGGTCATGTGGCCAGCATGACTAAGCTGCTTCTGGCGAACCAGAGCAGCACACGGAAACGCCGTTTACCTTCCCGCCAGAGCGGTACCTATTTATCTACTTGCACTTTATCGCGCTTTCGAACTGCTAGGTTGGCAGGAGCTGGGACCAAGCAACGGGAGCTTAACCCATCACGGAATGACAGTAACCATTCAGTAAATAGATGTTGTCCTGTGAAAAGGCATGGAGGTGAGGGGGTGGGAGGGAGAGAGTTGAAGACAAAGCTACACAAATCTTTCCCACATTTTTGTTTGTTTTCACTCTGAAACAAAAAAAAAGTACACACTCCAATACACATCAAGTGAATTTCCTTCTTTGAAATCAGTTCCATACTGTCAGTGAAGTTTGTGAGCTGCCTTCCATCTGGATTGAGAACCAATTGTTATTTCCAAAACTCAGATTGCTTTCAGATCCCAAACATATATAAAACATAACCTCAGTGTTCTTTTGTCCTCCCTGACTCAAGGGGCCTTTCATAGTATATAACATACTGTGGAGAACTGGCTGTGTCAGAAAAGCTCTCTAAGAGCAGCCTAACACCTGCTAAACCATAACAATTAATTCGGGTGAGAATAAGAGGAGATTATTGCATTAGCATGTAGTTGTTTTCGACACAAGTTCCATTCAAAGTTCCTCTGAATCCTCTCTAGCTAAGGCAGACAGGGCTTTGGCAAAGCACCTATGTTTCAATCTGCCACTGGATCTCTTACCCCAGAACAATTCCATACAATTCCATCTATAAATAATAGGAATATATATTTGTATTTCACCAGTGTGGCTGATTTTATATGCTCACTGAAAAATCAACTATTGGTTTTATGTCATGAACCGCCCTGAGATCTACTAGTAAGGGGCAGTATACAAATTTAATGAATAAAATAAATAAAATAAAATAATCACATTCAATGCCTTAGGGGGTTCTGCACCCACGTGTAGTCATATTTCCTTGCTGTTCCAATATAAACTCATTTTTTTGTCTCACTCTCATCTTTGAAGCATGTTGTGGAAGACCCGTTCCTTTTAAATATATTGTCAGGTGCGCATTTTAATTTTTGTGTATTTCTGATTTTATCTCGTTTTAATATCTGTTGTTTTATTTTACTATGCAAGTCATTTTGAGGCAGAGTGCAAAAAAGTGACATATAATAACAATAGTAATGATTCCCACTGCTGCCATTCAAATTCAATGTGCTGCCCTCCCACTTCATGCCTGCCAAAACTCAACTGGTGCCCTCGACTGTCACTTCACCCAGAAGATTGTTCAATAATGTAGAGTTGGAACATCCGGGAACTGTGGGGAAACATGCGACTTATTTCCTTCCCCCCAGTTTCTCTTGCATCTGCTGCCAGAGCCAGAGGATATGCGAGACGGAAGAAGCCCAGTGGGCAAGCTTCAGCCTGTGACGCACTATCTTCAACAAGCAGTTCCAGGCCAGAAAATTCAAATGCAGAGTGAAAGTTGGAACATCAGAGACCTAGGAAGAAATGTATGTACACCTTTCCCCTGCCCAGTAACTATTATGCAATTGTCTAATTTATTAAATTTTCAACATAGTGTAAGCCACCTCAAGACCTTCAGTTTGTGTGTTGTTGTTGTTCAGTCGTTCAGTCGTGTCCGACTCTTCGTGACCCCATGGACCAGAGCACGCCAGGCACGCCTATCCTTCACTGCCTCTCGCAGTTTGGCCAAACTCATGTTAGTAGCTTCGAGAACACTGTCCAACCATGTCGTCCCCTTCTCCTTGTGCCCTCCATCTTTCCCAACATCAGGGTCTTTTCCAGGGAGTCTTCTCTTCTCATGAGGTGGCCAAAGTACTGGAGCCTCAACTTCAGGATCTGTCCTTCTAGTGAGTACTCAGGGCTGATTTCTTTGAGAATGGATAGGTTTGATCTTCTTGCAGTCCATGGGACTCTCAAGAGTCTCCTCCAGCACCATAATTCAAAAGCATCAATTCTACGGCGATCAGCCTTCTTTATGGTCCAGCTCTCACTTCCGTACATTACTACTGGGAAAACCATAGCTTTAACTATACGGACCTTTGTCGGCAAGGTGATGTCTTTGCTTTTTAAGATGCTGTCTAGGTTTGTTATTGCTTTTCTCCCAAGAAGCAGGCGGCTTCTAATTTCGTGACTGCTGTCACCATCTGCAGTGATCATGGAACCCAAGAAAGTGAAATCTCTCACTGCCTCCATTTCTTCCCCTTCTATTTGCCAGGAGGTGATGGGACCAGTGGCCATGATCTTAGTTTTTTTGATGTTGAGCTTCAGACCATATTTAAACTCACCTACAAACAGAATATGGTCTGAAGCTTCAGTTTGTAGGTGAGTTTAAATCCTTCAATTAATTAATTAATTAGAGTTATGGTATTGCAAGCTGCACCGAAGATTCCAAAGTGCAACTACGTCTCAGAACCTTGCCTTAATTTATCTATCACAGCCTGTGGGTTCTTCTCTCTTCTGGAGATGCATGAGCTGAAATCTTCCCTCTATTTGCCACTTTTCTGCTCCAACATGCTCCCCTAGTGCCTCCCTGTTGGTCCCAGACTGTACCAACTCCAGCCTCCCTTGGCTGCCTCTGCAAACAATAACTCTGGCTTTGTGTTTTGGTTTAAGAGATCAGCTTCACTCCAGCCCATATCTGATAAGGTCTTGGCAACATTTTAATCCATCTTTCATTTACCCAAGTTAGTATAAACATTCTCAACTGCGTTACCCATCATTCCCAGCATATCTGAAAATAATTATACTTGACATTCCCAACTGGGTGGAGAAAACCTAAAGACTTATTGCTGGGAAGTTGGCAGAAGAATTAAAAATAAAGACTAGAACTCAGGTTAGGTAACTGTGCAGCACTATATATTCATATACAGACAAACACATATATGTAACAAAAAAGGGAGAGTTTATTTTTATTATAGTGAAGACACATAATTTAAGATCCAGGTTAGGAGGTGCAAATAAAGGATGAAATGTGCCGTAATGCTGTCATCCATAATTTCCCAAAGTTACATAGGAAGCTGGTGCACAGATCCTGAAGACATATTTTGTGAGATTCATAAAATCTGTACAATTTTCAGACACGGAAAAAGGTCAGAAACTTCTGTTTCCATTTGCTTATGGTCTTGTGGCTTTATTATATCAGTGTACAAACAACACACTAAGTCCAGCCTTGAGGATCCAGATACATCAGCATTATGGTTCCTATTTGTTCCTAATACTTATTGAATCTCAGACAAAATAAATTTACTGGGTCTGTATAGAAAAAATACATCTAGGCAACTGTAGAATCCAATATTACAGTTCAGAAACCTACTTAACAAGAGCAAAAGTAGTTTACATGATCCTCCCAAACGTTAAATGTCAAAAAATGAGCATTCAAATAAAAACCCTCCCTCGGTTATGATAATGACAAAGGAGATTTATAAACATTAATGGATTTTCTTCAACGTTTCCCCAAATATCTGAGAAAAATTATTAAGCCAAGCTCTTTTCTGAAAGGCAGATGTTTATTTAATTATAAATTATATCTTAGCTATTAACCCCACAGCTAGAATCATACTTTGGTTAAATCTATGAAGTTCATCCAATTTTACATACGATGCCTATAAAACACTACACAGTTTTCTCCTCTTTTATCATCTGGCTTCAGCACACAAACAAGCAGCAGCATGTCCAATTCACATGTGAAGGGAATAAATTTGAGTCAAATTGCTTTTTATGCAATCGCTGGCAGCAGGTGAGAAAATGTTGCATTGTGTCATCATGGCAATTTCCAGCTGCCCTTCCAAGGAAGTTATAATAGCAAACAGTATCAGATCACCAATGGCAAAACACAAGGCTCCAGTTTTAGCTCAGGATAAAAATGATTTTACCCCTTGTGCCTATAAAAAAGCACTATATATAAAACTATCCAATAAGGTAAGTTACAGAGTGCTGTTATATTAAGGTTGTACCTTATTAACAGCCCAATCCAATGCATCTTCTCTAAGAAGTAAGGATGAAGAGCTCATAAGCAAATTCCTCTCCAAACTCCTGGGGATCCCAGGAGTTAACACCCAACAGCAGGCCTGCACAGAGTTTGTCTGAGGCGCAGGGCAGGAGTCTTGTTAGAATAAAGTTATAAACTCAACTGAAAAAGCAGCCGGTCCCTGGCAGAGGACCCAGACCAGCTTAGCCTTCTGAGGCCCAGGGCAAGTGTACCCAGCTACCTTATCCCCTTTGCATGGGAGGGTACAAACCATAATATATAACTGCTGCAACTGTCTCAGGTGCCCCCCTGGCAATATATTACTACTGTGTTTTCTCTGAACTGTACTGCACTAACTTTCTTCCATCCCCAAAACAGGCAGCAGTGCCTCCGACACAAGGGAAGCACTACCCTCCATATAAAGCTAAACTCTCTGTTGACAAAGGTCCCTACAAGTAAGCAATGGTGGTTGGCAAGGTCACGTTGCTCACTTGATTTTCCAACAGGGAAGTCACTGTTGGTAACTTGGAAAGGGGAGCAGGGAGGGAGGTTGGTGTGGTGCAGGTACTGTGGCAGAATCAATCAATACGGCATATTTGTTCATAACGTGGTCATGATCGCATCTTTTATCATTAAGAGGCTGTCTGTCTGAAGTGACGATACTTGCATTGTACACCAAATTATGATAACCTTTTCCCCCCTATTATGCCCATTCACAAGCTGTGCCAGAAATGTGTCACAAAAAACCAAACAAAACTAGTATAAGGGTGCATAATATGCACAACTGGATCAAAACAATGCTAAAAATAAATAAATAAATAAAGGAGTATGCCAGTTTACTAAGTCTTCACTAGGGTCAGAATGCCTAGGTTTCTGAGCAGCTTTGAAAACAGAAACAAGTACAATTGATGCTCCTTATTTTCCTCAGTGGGAAAACATGATAAATATGTTTTTAGAAAGTTGGGTTTAAAAAAAAGTCAGCTTCTCTACTTCAGAGACTGTTGAAAATTAGTCTTGCATTATTTCATGGTTAGTATAACGGTTTCTGCATTCGCCAACATCACGGCAAGGTCTACCCTTGGGTAAATCCCAAGCAAGTGCTCAAACAAAACAAAACCTCAAGTCTGGCTGTGATCCTATACTCACTTACAAGGAAGTAAGCCTCAATGAAATCAACATGATTTAATTCTGCTCGTACCATCATAAGTATCTAGGCACCATAATGGTATCTAGGCACCATCACAAGATGGGCAGCAGAACTTGTGAAGTGAATTTATGTATGCCTCTTCTCCCACATTCCCCTTTTCTTTACGTGGCCCACTAGTTCTTACTACTTCTAGGAACGAAGCACTTTGTGGTTGCCTAGGAGCTGTGCAACATGTTCCCAAAGATGAAAGCCATTATGGGTCATGGAGTGGGTTGTAAACGGCTGCCTGAAGACTTGTAAACTGCAGCTGCTGCTCTCAGTTATCCCTGAAATTGCGTGTGCTGCAACCTGGATGGTATAAGGGTGACTTAAAGCTTAAAACCCTCAATGAACCTGCCCTGGTACATACATTACTAGATGGTTAACATAAGCATCTATATCAGATGAACTCTGATACCACTCAGAGGTCATGGTTCTCAGTTACAAAATAAGCAGCAGGCTTCCAAGCCTCAGCATGAAATACGAACCCATTCATTTGAAGAGTAAGAGAAATACAGGAAGATATAGCACAGAATTTACACCACAGTCTAATCATGTATTCCATCCCACAGGCCAAATAAAGCTATCATTGTTTTTTTAAAGGGGCAAAAGGAGAATTAGAGCTATCAGAATGCTAATAAATAGGAATAACTGGTGCAGGGGCACATAACATTCAGCATATTTACTTCGAAATGTCTGAGTTGCTATTGCTTATACAAAATGGCAAAAAAAATCCTCATTTTAAGAATGTAAAAACTTAAGAGCCCTGCTGGATCAGCCCAGTGGCCCATCTATTCCAGCATCCTGTTCTCACAACATAAAGTCTGCAAGCAGGATGTGAATGCAACAGCACTCTTCCATTACTGCAGTTTCCAGCAGCAGATATTCAGAAGCACAGGCCTTCATCAGTGGACAAAGAACATATCTATCCAGGTAGCAACCATTGATAGTCTTAGCATTCATTTTCTTGAACTGTCCAAAATATAGTGATATATAGCAATGTTGAAAAGGAAAGAGTATCACCTTGGCCCCACGAGGTGCTGAGATAAAACCGTCACAGCCCCTTCTACTGCCAGTGGGAGGAACAGGAAGCATCACCCTGGCCCCATGAGGCGCCGGGGTGAAACTGCCGAAGAAAGAAGGTAAGGCACAGGCAAGTCCCACCCACGATATACCACTGAGTGAAGGTGCCATCACGCTCTGGCCCTCAAACCACTCCTAGACAATGTATTGCTACATCGCCCAGGGCTACTGTCCAGGGAACAATCAGGGAAGCAAGCATGACACAAAGCAAAAAGCAGGCATGTCCCTCGCAGGTTTGATGCAAACCAGGATTAGAAGTTATCAGTTTTCAGTCCTGGTTTGCAGGCAAGCACAAACCATAGTTTGCCAGTTTGGATAAAAGAGCAAACCAGAAGGGAATCACAGTGCAAGATTGGAACGAATAGTTGGAAAAGGATGAGAACAACGGTTTTGCTAGGTTCATTCACATAAGGTCATATCATAGTTTGGCATTATGTTTGGGTCAGACTATAATGTGTAGCCTGCAATACATAATTGTTCAAGCTGCAGTGATAATTCCTTTTACCTCTGTGGATAAAAATTCATTCTGTGTGGAATGCAATAAAATAGCCAAATTTATTTTGAGAGATCAAGTGGAACTATATCCCTGCATATACTGGCTGAAAGGATATGAAATAATTCCACCATGTGCAATTAATCCTTAACTTCAAGTTCTTGTGTTAAGTTTATTTGAATAGCCTAGCCCCTTGTGCAATCACCGGATCAATCTCTCTCTCGGTTATTGTTAGTACAGCAGTATAAGTCAGAGACAAATGATTTCTGCAGTACTGAAATCTCACTACTGAAACAAAGAAAAGAAAGGGAACCACAATAAATTTAGTTACAGGTAGGTAGCCGTGTTGGTCTGCCATAGTCAAAACAAAATAAAATAAAAAATTCCTTCCAGTAGCACCTTAGAGTGTTGGTCTCTAAGGTGCTACTGGAAGGAATTTTTCACAATAAATTTATTTGCCTGATAAATTCAAATTAATATGAACTCATCCCCTACCTTTCAGTCACATCCTTTACCTCCCTGGATGTTGGCATCCCTGCTGCCAAAGCTGCCTGGCCACTCCAACAGCACACAGCAATTCCTACCTCAAATCCTAGACGATCTCCCCTCCCCTCTTTTATATTGGCCTTTACTATTTTTTTTGTTCACTTTTGTCCTCTACCCATCACTATTATAGATACCTCCTCTGTGTCTCACTCTCCTCAGTTACTGTAACTCTCAGTCTTCCAGCCCAGCTTTACAGTTTTTAGCTTCCCTCTTTGGTCAATACCACTCCATAATTTCCCACTGCATAAATATAAATGAATGTGTTCTGCATGAATTAAAAAATGTTTTAGTTCTGGAATTCTTACAGTTTTGGGGTACTATCTCACCGGTGGACTAATACCATATCCTTTATTTCAGCACTTTACTTTGGAGGGGGGAAAGCTCTTTTACAATTCTTGCATTACCAGAGGCTTTAATATTCCAACTATCTTGATCTTCTTGATCTTCTTCTATACAGACATTGTCCTTACCATAACTGTGAGGGCAAAGGGAATTCTTGCAGTAAAAACACATCTAATGAAAGTGTGAGTCATCACTGGAATTCTTAGTTGGCTCATTTGAAAACATCTGATGCATTCCTGTAGTGACATCTACGGTTGTGTAAACATGACCTCTAGGAATGAAGCAAAAGCAACGTCTTCTCTTTGCCATACTTAATCCTGTGCCCTAACAAAACAGTAAGTTTTCGGATTTGAACAACACGGCACAATAAGAATTTTCGGCTCTCTGAAGTTATAAATAAAATGGCAAAGTGCACAAATCATATCCAAACTGCTACTGTAACATTTCAGGTGCCCAGAAACACCAGAATTGCTATGCTGGATCCTAAAAATGATTTCATTATCCTGATGCAATTGTTCTCCAATCTCTGCATACACTGATAGTACTTTGCAGTGTGTTAAACAATCTATGGATTTTTATAGTGCCGGGGGGGTGGTATTTTCGTTTGTTATTATGTTATGTATTTTTGTGTTTTCATATTGTAAACTGCTCTGTGATCCTAGGATGAAGGGCGGTATATAAATTTAATAAATAAATAAAAATAAAGCTTGCATGACTTGTGACCCAACAAACCAAACCTTGCAAGTGCTTAACAGCCCCCCTACTTTTGCAATATATGGGTCACCACTATATATAGTTGGTGGGCTTGGCATTGCTGAATGGACCACAAGCTGCATGGGCCTGCACTAATGTCAATCCTTAAATAAAAAGCAATGAATCCAACACAAACTCTCCTCCCTCTTTGCTGTGGCTCCTACGTCAACCTGGTTTGATCAGGCTATATTTCAAAAAGGTAAGCAACGTACTATCACCTTGTCTTATACTCACTACATATAGGTTCAAATTCCCTATTCAGTCTGCAGCTTCAACAGAAGATGACAGTATGGCCAACCCAGAGCAGGCCTATGTTTTATCTTTTTCATGTGGTAACCACTTGAAACAACTTTGGCACAGTGCCTTCTCCATGCCAATGCCATAATGTGTCGAGGCAGTCATCTCATTAATCTTAAAAATTGTACTGGGGAGTTTCCATTCCAGCACAAGGAACGGAGACTGCTGGTGTGGAAATCGCAGGTTGGGGGGGGGGGAACCCACATTATAAACAGCTGCATGTTATGACAACTGCATAGAGAATATACCATATACAGGATATTTGTAACAGCTTCTGCACTATAAAGATAACACATAGACAGGCTTCTCAGTTGACCTATGACAGAATACATACACACACACACACACTTCCTTTTCCTCATCAGCTCTCTCTGCCGAAGGCCTAATTTTACACATTAATTTTTAAATGTCATCATTATTTTCATGTGGCAAACATTCCTTCAGAATTTACAGCCACAAGGTATTTATTACATTCTGCAGAAGCTTAACTTTCCAATGAGCCTCCACTGTATGGTGAATATTAAAGGAAAATTATTGCAGCTTGAAAATTGTGAGAAAATGTTACTTCTTGGTGGTGTTGCGATGCCAAAAATGATGGCAGAATCTGTTCTACAGAAGCCTCGTTCATACTTTGCTGTTTACATGTAGACTCAATGTGTGGGAAGGAGTATGGGGCTACGCCTGACAGCTCCAGCATCACATATCCCAGCCCCCCAGCCCTGACATCCATGCACATGGAACTTCAGTAAAGTGGAGCCACCCCACACACAGGTTCATATGCATAAGCTCCCCTTCTACATATAATCTGTTGAATACATGGACAGCAAGAGGCTGAACCAGCAGACACTCTCAACTCTCCCCTCCACGTATTGGTACCTGCCCCATTATGCTTCAGGAGTGGAGGCAGCTGATTCAGAACCACTATCTCCTATAGAGTCAATGCATGGAAGGTTAAATTGTCTAGATGATCTTTGGCCTTGAAGGTCAGAATCTATCTTCTCACCTTCCAGCAGTTTCCATCTGCCTTCCTAGTTTTCCCAATGTGTGGGGGAAAAACCAACTTTGAAGGAGATGGCAAAATTTTATGCTCCTTTTTAGATATTATACTCAGAAACATTCAGTAGTAATGGTTACACACACCAAGCCGCCTAATCCAGGACTCCACTAGAAAATCTCTGATCATGAACGATGAAAAATGGTATTATTGTGTTTGGAGAAACCAATACAATGCATTTAGAGGATTTTGCAGCTGTGGAAAAGAAGGGCTTACTCCTAAGTAAGGTCCAATAAACAGATTCCTTAAGAAGGGCTGGAAACCGTGAACCACTAGCTCCTTCCAACTGGTGAAACATTCAACTTGAATGTTAGCTTAGATCTTACAAGAATGTACATCAAAATGCAAATGTACTGCTGTAATAACATAGGCATCAGTGGCAGATGCTCAGACTAATAAAATCATTGTTTGTTACACATTAAAGATGGATTATTTGTTGTCTGGGACAAAATGGAATGTACTACATGACAGTTGTCCTCAATAAAACTATGTCTACTTCCGCATGCATACCGGGAGTCATTCTATCCAGAATTTATTGCATTTGTTTACATATGTAAATGTTGAAAACAAACAGAAGCATTTATTTCAGTCTATGGAAAATGAAGGTCTGTGTGGGACATCTGGAGACCAGACCCTCAATGGCTGCTTTAGCTGCACAGGCACAGACTAAAACTACGCCCTGCAGCAGCCATGTGGGATGCAGCCAACCAGCTCTTGCCTACCTGCCACAGATTTTCCCTTGGATAGGGCTTTATGCGCTCTACAATTCCATGAAAACTCCCCACAAATACCGAATTCAGTATGGGTGTAGAATTACCCTATGAATCTAAGACTACAGTGGTACCCCGGGTTACGAACGCTTCATGTTACGTATGTTCGGGTTACGAACCACTTTAACCCAGAAGTGAGTTCACTGAGCTCTTGGAGACCTCGCCGCTGCCTGGGGCAAAGCCCGGATATCCATGGGGCCTGCGGAGGCCTCTGCAATCGCTCTACAGTACACGGAGCCAGGAAGGAGGGGTAGAGTGTAGAGTGGTCGCAGGGAGAGCCGGTAAAACGCTGTGCACAGCTCTTGCTTTGCTCACAGCTTTCCCCCCACAACGCACGCCGGACCCGCGCTCGCTCGCTCGCCCCGCTCCCTCGGCGTGCGCCCCTCTCCCAGCTTCTCCCTCCCTGACCCCACACCCCAGTCTTCCCTCTGTGGAGGCAGCACATCCCTCCCTGATCCCGCACCCCAGTCTTCCCTCTGTGAAAGTACAGTAGCATTTATTACTACTCGGAAGGAGGAAGTGACAGCAGCAAAATGAACATTTGGGGGCGCCCCACGCAAGACCCTCCCTTTGTCCTTAAATTCTCTACAACAGGGAGGAGCCTAGGAAAGGTATTCTAGAAGCTGAAGCTTGAAAAGACTGCTCTCAACCTCTGTTGGAGCAAGTTGCTCACTCAGAGCTATCCGTGGTCCTGACCTGCCTTGCCCCAAGGGATCTGGTATCAGACCAGAACATGACAGACATACAGCCTGGTTTCTATGCTGCAAACATAGGCCTGGGCTTCGCCTACTGGATGTCTAGCATAGGAATCTATCAGGCTGGCAAGAGAGACACAGACCACTTCATCCCTCTGCTGCCAGTTCACTGCCCTTCTGTGTTTAATGCACAGGAGGCTCTTCCTACATGCTCAGCATAGAAATAGAGCAGGCTGGAAAAAGAGGCAGGCAGTGACCAAAATGTTTTCTGTGTCTGCAATCTACTCATAAGAGAAGCTGGAAAAGAAAGGAGAAGGTGCTCTATCCATACTTCAACAGCACCTGTTATAAGTAAAAAGCAGGCAGGTAATTTCAGAGTGCTAATTTATAAGGCTGCCTTAATGAATTTAAAGTGGGTAGGCTAAAATTTCTAAAATCAAGAGCTGCATGCAAAAAACAAAAACAACAACAAACACCACACAAACAAATTCAGGTGGCAGCACTGAGGCCACCACAGAAATGTTCCTGCTTCTTGCAGAGGCTGATCTGGCAAACATGCAAGATGGAATTCAGAGCAAGTTGCCACTTGCAGATCTTAACTGACAGCAGAGGATCATACACAAAGCTGTTCTACCCTGAATTCTCACGCTTATATGAAACGATTGCAGCCTAAAATTAATTGATATTAATAAGGAACCTTAATCTTAACATGATAAAACTACTAAGCCCTGCGGTGTGTGTGTGTGGGGGGGAAATACACTGCACTGTGTAAACAAACGATACCGCCTGGTGGAGAATATAAGCTATTTTAGTTTTATTTGTTCTGTCAATTACTTCCCCTTAATTTAAGCACAGATTTAATTCATATAATGAAATCAGAATATGTTCCCTTACCATGCAGGTATGTTGTGCAATGGACACAGGGGATTTCCTGACAACAAATACATGTATGGGGCCGTGCCTCAAGCCATTAGCTGGCGCCACACAATGCTAGACCTTGCAAGGTCCATGATGGCTTTATTTGGTTATAGAGTTGTATCCAGCCTTTCAATCAAATTACAGTGGCACCTCGCAAGACGAATGCCTCGCTAGACGAAAAACTCGCTAGACGAAAGGCATTCGCTAGCGAAAGGCTGACTCGCAAGACGAATTTTCCTATGGGCTTGCCTCGCAAGATGAAAAATTTTCGCGATTCCCCCCCCCCCGTCAAACTGCTCTTCCCCCGTTGGTGCTTCGCAAGACGAAATTTTCGCTATACAACAGCACTCGCAGAACGAATTAATTTCGTCTTGCGAGGCACCACTGTATCCTCAAGGGGGCTTACAATGGATTGATAACACACACACACACACACACACACATATATGAAGAAGCCCTCACAATCCCACAGGTGATGTTTCCCTTCAGTTTTGTAGTCTTAGGGCAAACTGGCAGTTAAATCAGAAGTGGGAAGCAAGTTCCATGCCTCTGCACCTTCCCTGGACAATAGTTGGGGATAGATGGGCTGGTCTCCTTCCTGCTGTGATATTTTTTGCCATGATGGAAGCCACTGCTTAAGGAAAGGGATTACACTGCACACATGGTTACTTACGTTTGGTGCACCTCTGAGAGCCAGGAGCTTTGCTCCAGCCGTGACAGCACTGCCCTCCACAGACATTCACCCTGCAGCAACAGGAAAGAAAGGAAACAATTCACCACAGCCCCTCTTATAACCTCATCAACGGCCAGGTGCAGCACTCTCTAAATCCAGCTACAAATCAATTGCACACTTCTCCCCTCCCCCCCATTGGGGAATGAGGCCCTTGCAAAAGAATTGCTCCTCACCTCAATGCAGGGGTGAGATGGGAAAGAGCTGAAAAGGAGAGAGAACTAAAATGCTAAAGGAGGAAAGACTCAGCAGACACCACCTCACTGTAATGAATGCTAGGAGTTGGCAAGGAACAGTAAAGTTTAAAGCCTGAGGGAGGGCAATTATAAATGTTCTAAATAAGAATAAGACACTCATTGTTCTTTAGCACTCCAGCCTCAAGTTCCTAACAGATGAAAATAGGCCTCCCCTGGCTTGTTGTGCTTCCTAACAGGGAGTGGAGAGCTTTCTTTATCTGTAGTTACCTCACTTTCATTACATGTGACCTAAAGGCACATCCCTCTTGGCTGCATAAGCATGAGAAAGAGTGCAGACATCCAAATGTCTCTGTTGTTTACATTCTCATCACCTTCCCAAAGATTAGGCCCTGAAGCCAGCCATAATCAGGGAAGAGCCACAGCAGGATATCCAAGGACAAAGGGAAAGAAAGTCCTAAAGATTTAGCACCAAGACAGCTGAAAGGATCAAGGTCAGATTCAGCCCTGTCCAGGCTGAGACAGACCATATTAGGAGACAAGTTTTGAGGTACCATAAAAGAGTAGCCAGTCGTCAATATGCAATGGGCACCCATTTGGATTTTCTGCATGAGTCGACAAAATTCATTGGGCCATCTCTGTGAAGGATGCCATCCACACAAGCCATCTTGTTCAGTGGCTGTCAAACCTTAGGTAAAGGGACCTCCAGTCGTGGACGACTCTGGGGTTGCGGCGCTCATCTCGCGTTACTGGCCGAGGGAGCCAGCGTACAGCTTCTGGGTCATGTGGCCAGCATGACTAAGCCACTTCTGGCAAACCAGAGCAGTGAACAGAAACGCCGTTTACCTTTCCGCAGGAGCGGTACCTATTTATCTACTTGCACTTTGACATGCTTTCGAAAATCTCCCTTGTGGAGTTTTTGCCTGAGGTCTTGCCCCAATACCTTTTCTGCAACCTTGTCCATTATCTAGGATCCATGACAAGGTGAGATATACTAAACAATCTATTGCTGTGAATATGATCTATGTGACAAAGTGAAGCCATTAAATGACAAGGGCCAACAGGGTAGAATACTTAATAGCTACTGCAGAAGGGAAATGGCGGAAACAATTTCAATAACCAGGCCTTACGGAACATGTAAAGTTGTAATAAAAAGGCTGCCTTTAGGCATGGCACAAGGTGCTGCCATACCTGCGATTAGCCCTCGTGCATCAGGTATTAGTGATAAGAAATTGCAGGGCAGACATTAAGAGTTCCACCAATGTTTGGGTCTAGAGCCATTTAATCAGCTAAATGGATCAATTTAAAAAATAATAATAAACTGTCTAAAAAGCATCTAGGAATAATCAAGCAGCAAATTTTTAAAATAAAAGCCCACTATATTTAATAATGTACAATAAATTTATTTTAATAGTGTACAAGACAGGTGCTATCCTAGAAGATAGCAGAGAATGCCTCTTCTAAATGCGGCCTGATGTAATCCATGGAAGCATTAGCAACAACATGAAAAAAGAAGCTGCTCCAGATCTATTTATTCATATGCACACACAAAAATCGCATTTAATTAACTAAGATTTCTTTAATTGAAAGATGGCTCAACTTGAACCAATGCACCTCTCCTTTTACCATGTATATGCACTATTGCACAGGCAGCTGCTTCCTAATGATCAGTCAAATACTACAATGGTAATTTCAAGGGTTCCATCATTATGATACATAACTTCAGAAGATGCAAAAGCCTCTTCCCTACATTGACTCGTGATTGGTATGATGCCTCCTCAGAAAGTGCCAAAGCCTTTCAGGGTGGGGTAAATGTACAAGCAACTCCCCATTTGTGCAGGGGTTGTGTTCCAGGTCATTGTACATGTCAGTAGTCACCCATAAGCCCGTTCTGCCACTGCCCCCTTCCGGGGCCAAAAACAACGCACGCTTTGGCGGTCGTGCGTCAATTGGACACATGCAAAATGGTCACCACCTGTGCCAAGGCTTAGACAATATTCACAAATAACAGACTCTGTTGACAACAGGCTATTGTAACAGAGAAGGAAAAGGGGGCTCAAATAAACATTCTGTCCCAAACTTCTCAAAGGCTCTTGAATATGTCATTGGAATTATAGGTAACTCAAAACTACCTCACATTGTGGAAAACCCTTCACTTTAAAAGGCCACCACCACCATTTCAAACTTTTGAACCTCACCTCAATCCTTATGGTACAGGGCAGAACCAGCTCCAAGTTTGGGCCCTGGAGGTCTAGCCGACCACCAGTGGTGGTTAGCGGAAATTTCCCACCGGCCACCACTTTTATTTCCCACAACGCCACACTGCAACACTACAGCAGGGGCACTGTGGAAAACTAAAATGGCAACTAGACCTGTTGCTTTTTTTAATGGAGTCCCATGTGGTCAAGGCCAGGGTCCATGATGGGCCATATTTGAACCCTAGCAGCTACCCAAGAATGGCAACCTTGCAGCAGTACACAGGAATGCCGCTCCCCTCCAAAAAAATAAAAAACACCACAAAGCCAAGCCAAGCAAGCACCTCCTGTAATGCTCTCCATTGTCTTCACTTCCCAACCCAATACTCAGCCAGGTGTGAAGCAATACAGCAAAGCCCAGGAGATGGATTCCTCCCCCCACTACCCGGCCCACTCTTCCTCCACCCTGTGGTAGAGGCTCCAGCCATAGTAAATAAATTTTGGGCTGATCCAGCCCCCTTAACTGATAGAGAAAAAAAGGGGGGGAGGCCGAAAGATAGTGGCCCTACTTCATTCAGGAGAAGACAGTGAGAAGGGTTTTGGGGGGAGGAGGAGGGAGGAGAGAGGCATTGTGGGAAACACCGAACATACATTTCATCAAACAAGCGTTCCCGCTTCGGCAGGCGCGCGCGATCAAAGTCCGCCCCACTGGGGTGGGGGGAATCTCACGCGCGAAGGAAGCGATGCGGCCCCACGGGAAAGGGGCAGCGTCGCCTTACCCCTGCAGCTGCTTGGAGGGAACCTGCACGCTGGAGGTGCTGTTGCTCTGGCGCTGCTGGAGCTTGGAGCGCTGCTGGAGCTTGCCCGCTTTGCTGAAAGTGGAAGAGGCGGCGGGTGCCGCCGGGACGCTGCTGCTGCTGCTGCTGCTGCTGCTGCTGCTGCTAGGCTTGTGCTGGAGTTGCACGCTGGGGCCCAAGCGGAGCTGCACTCTGGGGCCGCTCGCTTTGCTCATCCGGCGAGTCCGCTCCAAGGTGCTGGTGCTGCTGCTCCGCCGCGTGCTGCTGTAACGCGTGTTCAGCACCTCCACACTGAACGCGCGCTGGTGCTGCTGCTGCTGCCCGCCGCTCTGCCGGCGGCTGCCCGACGTGCCCGGCAGCACATAGGTGATCGTCCTCCCGTTCGCCTTCTCGGAAGCGTCGAGGGCCGGGGACAAAAAGACACAGGCGCACAGCAGAAAACCCCACCTGATCCAAGCCATTTCCAAGAAACTCCCTGCAGCCACGCGAACTCCGCAGACCCTCGTTGCAGACAAAAGAAACGCACAAAGTTCCTGCTTTTGCAAAGGAGATGGAGGGGGGGGGGAGAGATTGTCTGCAATTCCGCCGCTCCTGGAGTGTGGCTCCTTCTTCCCTTTTATCCTGAAAAGAAAACAAAAAAGGGGGGGCGGAAAAAGCTCTAGATCCTCTCTCGCATCAGCCGCCTTCCAGGGCTCTCTTTCACCATGTGAGCAACTCCAGGGAAAAAAGTTGTTGCACGGAGTAAGAAAACATTGTTAAGGGAGAGGAAGCTCGGTAGGGTGTGGGGAGACCTCGGCTCCAGGCAGGAGGAGGAGGAGCGGCAGAAGGGTGTTTTCTGGTGGGGTTCTCTCTCTCTCTTTTCCCCCCTCTCCTCTGCAAGGAAAAGCTATTTCGGCTGCCGGAGTTTGCTAGTGGTCTAAACGCATGGCTAAGAAATAAGCTTTAAAGCAGTTCAGGCTGAGGAAGTGGGGGGAAGAGTCTTTTTAAAAAGTTTCTAAGGGTGTGCGGCTCCCCTTGAGTGTCAGATCTGCGCAGCCAATCTCAGGCAGGCATGACGTCAGGCAGCCGGTCCTAATTGGGAAAACTATAAAATGGGGCTGGGAGCTCACAGGCACGATCCAGTTTCAAAAACAAGAGTTGCTGTAGACCTGAGAAGGCTCCTGGATCTGCGACCTCAGACAAAAGCTCAGTGATGTGCTATTGAAGAATCCTTTCGTTCTTTGCATTTTGTAAGTGTGGGTCGCTGGAAGTTAAAAGAGTGGTCTTCTTCACCCAGAATACAGTGGTGGAAAGCGTATACACAATGCCTAAACAACAAGACAGACAACGCTGAAATTATCACAACACCAGGGGGTTGTACTATCTACCCATACTAAATTCTGACCATCTTTCCTTTTGTAACTTGCTTTCAGGAAGAAGAAAAATTAAATACGAAACACCAATGCCAGGCTAGTACTTGATAACTTAAGTTTGCATAGTCACTAACTGCCATTAAGCTGTGATTTGAAAGAGTTTAAGCATTACAAAGTAAAGGCATATAATATTTGTTATCAGAATGGCAAAACATCCTGAGCTCTTAAAACTTTATTTGCTATTATATACCACACATCATTGAAAAAGCACGTGACATGCCTTTACATTTTGAGAGTGTATGTGAAAGTAGCAATACACTGCAATCTAATGCCTATTTACTCAGAAGTCAGCTGTACAATGCTCTGTGGTACTTACTCCCGGATAAATGTGCATAGGATTTCAGCCTTTAACCCTAATCCAAGAAAACTTTGATATACTGTACTACCAAATTAAATCAATAGGATTCATTCCAGAGGATCACACTGCACATCTTGGTGAACCCAGTAGGACATACAGCACAATCAATTGCAGTTAACAGTCAACAGGTTTACCACACCTATCAGCCAATCACCCATTCCCACCACCCTTCTGAGTAATACCCCTCCCCACCCTCTCACTATATATAAGGGTCTGGTGACTTCTGTTTCAGTGTATCTGAAGAAGTGTGCATGCACACGAAAGCTCATACCAATAACAAACTTAGTTGGTCTCTAAGGTGCTACTCAGTGGCGTAGGAAGGGCGGGGCGCAGGGAGCAGGGTGCCCTGGGTTCCAGGGGAGGGGGTGACACTTGGCAGCCCCTCCCCAAACCGAGCCCCGCCGCCCGGCACCCATCCATACTGCTTTATGGACGGACGGGGCAGCCCCACGACCTGCCGCTCACTCAGTGCCTCGTGGGGCTGCCCCATCCATAAAGCAGCACGGGCGGGGCAGCCCCACAAGCCACGGCTCGCCCAGTCGCTCACCCAGTCGCCACGGGAGCAGCAGCACTGGCCTGAATGAACTGCACATGCCCGGATTTCCGGGCATGCCCAGTCCATCCAGATCGGCGCTGCTGCTCCCACGGTGACCAAACAAGCCGCCAAGCAAGCGGTGGCTTGTGGGGCTGCCCTGTCCATAAAGCAGCACAGACAGGGCAGCCCATGACCCACCGCTTGCTGCAGCAGCGCCAGTCCAGATGGTCAAAAAATGGTCAAAGGCCTGGAAACGATGCTTTATGAGGAACGGCTTAGGGAGCTGGGTATGTTTAGCCTGGAGAAGAGAAGGTTAAGGGGTGATATGATAGCCATGTTCAAATATATAAAAGGATGTCATATAGAGGAGGGTGAAAGGTTGTTTTCTGCTGCTCCAGAGAAGCGGACACGGGGCAATGGATTCAAACTACAAGAAAGAAGATTCCACCTAAACATTAGGAAGAACTTCCTGACAGTAAGAGCTGTTCGGCAGTGGAATTTGCTACCAAGGAGTGTGGTGGAGTCTCCTTCTTTGGAGGTCTTTAAGCAGAGGCTTGACAGCCATCTGTCAGGAATGCTTTGATGGTGTTTCCTGCTTGGCAGGGGGTTGGACCGGATGGCCCTTGTGGTCTCTTCCAACTCTATGATTCTATGACTGGGCATGCGCGGCATTTCCACGCATGCACAGTCCATCCAATGTCGTGGCGTCACGACGTCCCTGCCACCAGGGGGGTGCCTCTGCGCTGCCACCCCAGGCAGCCAAAAGGCTTCCTCCGCCACTGGTGCTACTGGAAGGAATCTTTTTGTTTCGACTATGGCAGACCAACACGGCTACCTACCTGTAACTAGCACAATCCTGCATGTGTTTATTTTGCTGAGTACAGTGGTACTTATTCCCCTTCTGAGACTAATTCGCTTCACTGTGGCTCTAGTTTACAAAAGGCTATGCTGCAATAAATCTGTTAGTCTTTAGGACACCACAGGAGACTTCACTGGAAGACACTAACATGGATATCCATAAGTTATTGGCGTATAAATGTGTTTAGGATTTCCCCACACACACATTCTTAACTTTAGTCTAAAGCAAATATTTTTAGCATCAGGATATAAACCAATGATTTCATATCATGGAGCACTTCTCTCTCAGGTAGGGATAGGGAACCTGTACCCCCACCACCACCATGTTGTTTGCTAGACTACAACTTCCAACATCCCTGGCCATTGACCATGCTGGCTAGGGGGATGATGGGTGTTGGAGTGCAGCAACATCAGGGGTAGGCATAGGCTCCTCAGGGGTATGTACAAGGCCCTTATTTTCTTTTAGTGCATGTCTCAGAAAGAGTGTCAGTGGTCCTACGCCTCTTACCTCAACCCCATCTCTAACCACTGCAATCCAGGTAGCTGCCTAATTCCATTCCTTGCACCAGAAGTCACCGGAAAAATTGAGAGTGGATCTCTGTTCTTTCTGTTTGTATTGGTTCTTTCCTCCTATCTATCTATAAAAATACAGTAATTCATATTTTCAAAATGTGTACTGTCAGCTTAAACAGGGGAGTGGGACTTAAACTATGATGGGTCTGAATGTATTTGTTTTCCTCAATACAGGACAAAACTTTGGAATCCTTTATCAAAACTCTTTCTGCTTAGTTTTCTTCTGTGCAGGATAAAAACAACAACACACATACAACCCTGTCCCATCTTGGGTATATGCCCAAAGCATGTTATGCTACATTTTAGTTCTATGCTATCCTTCAGCCAAAATAGACCCCAAGGCAACTCACAAAGGATAATGCAAAAGGTAAGTCAAGCAACAGCAAGAACAAAAATAACACACACACACTCATTAACATTAAAAACAACAACTGGTAAAGGGGCAAAGGATGTCAGAACAGGAGCAGTTCCTTCTTAGAAGCAGGGGCAAGTGGTGTGGTGGTGGAAAAAACTTGTCTCTTGGTTGTCCAGCACAGCACTTCCTCTTTTGCATGTCTATTGAGTGGGAAGGCATTATGGAATAAGTAATTATTTTCATACATTTACTAGAAAATACCTGGCCCGTGGGTTAAACCACAGAGCCTAGGGCTTGCTGATCAGAAGGTTGACGGTTCGATTCCCCACGACGGGGTGAGCTCCCGTTGCTCGGTCCCTGCTCCTGCCCACCTAGCAGTTTGAAAGCATGTCAAAGTGAAAGTAGATAAATAGGTACCGCTCCAGCGGGAAGGTTAATGGCATTTCCGTGCGCTGCTCTGGTTCACCAGAAGCAGCTTAGTCATGCTGGCCACATGACCTGGAAGCTGTACGCCGGCTCCCTTTGCCAGTAACACAAGATGAGTGCCGCAACCTCAGACATGACTGGACCTAATAGTCAGGGGTCCCTTTTTTACCTTTACCTTTACCTGGACTAAATTGGCTTTAACTGTATACACTATACACACAGACTCTTCCAGAGCATATGCTGTGTTAAAAAGACAGCAGTGGAATTAGCAGTTGCAGACGTGATCCCACAACCTCTGTACAAATAGCTTCTTTACATTCTACTGGTCTCTGCGATCCTCCAGATGTTGCACTCCAACTCTCATCAGCCCCAGTTAACATATAGCCAGTGGTCAGGATCGCTGAGAGTTGTAGTCCAACATCTGGAGAACTGCAAGTTCCCCATCCCCATTATAGCACAGCAATTCTATGATTCTAACAGCTCAAAACCAAGTTTTGTTGCATTGCAGATATACCCTTGAGAGGACAGAACCAGAGTTTACCGTATAGAATACAATTTATAATAATGGTATAATAAATCTATAGATTCTCTATAATACCAGAGTTTTAAAACTATGATGTTATGCTGCCCTTGCAAATATTTTAAGACGCATATTTAAAGCCCCCCCCCCAGGCTTAAAATCAGTCCTGATAAATAGTTACGTGCATTTTAAACCTTGGCTTTCATCAACAGCTTGTATATGTGCATATCAAATAAGTTTCTGGCACTGGGACATGGTTCAAAACCCTTCTTGACACGAATGAGTCATTATTGCACTGGATTTTCCTTCGTCCAGCTTCCCATAGGCTAAATATGTGACCATGATGATCCCATACAGAGCTAAGGACTGCGTAAAAGTCTGTCTTCTCAGTTCTGGCATATGCCCATACTGTGATTAATTGCCTGTCGTCATTGTTATCTAGGCTAATTATTGTACATTTTTGTCCACAGTAAGTTTGTATGGTAATGAGATGCAACTGTATGTCTGTTCAACCTTCTACTGCATAGTTTATAGCAGAATTCCAGTGACAATAAGGAATTTAGCTATCCTCCTTCAATTATAACTGAACATTTGAAAGCAGCACATAAGCATGTTTGGGATTATTCCTCTGCTGTTCTGAACATTTTCAGAATGAGGTCACATCCTATGCAGCAGAGTTTATTGGATGAAAGATAAAAACTGTATCTTTCAAAGAAGAAATCAGTTGTTTCTAAATAAATGCTATTATATGTTGCAACAATAGAATGTTGCCAGTTATTTGATTAGAAAGCAGTGCAGAAGCTTATTTGCTTTATGTGACGGAGACCTTGACAGAGCATTTGGCTTGCTAGAAGCCGTGGTTTGTTTGTTTGTTGGTTGGTTGGTTGGTTTTTAACAATACTTCTAAGGTCAAGTACAGCCCTATATTTGGAGTTGCCATTCTGGCCTAACCTCCTCTTTCCACAGCCTGTCTAAATGGGCTAAATTGATCTACACAAATAATTCTAAGGCACTGTCAGTGGTACTATACTTCTGAATACCAGATGCTGGGAATTTCAAGTAGGGATAGTGTTGTTGCCACGGTTCCTCTTTGTGGGCCTCCCACAGGCATCTGGTTTGCTGCTGTGAGAACAGAATGCTGGACTAGGCGGGCCTTAGGCCTGATCAAACAGGGTTTCGCTTATGTTTGGTCTTATGCATGTAGGACAAAACCACTCGGTTAGTTCAATAGAAAAAGCTCTGGGAATTAACTACACGATTTTGGCTCCAGTGACTGGCCCATGCCTTTGTAGATGGCGGAGGCAGGGCCAGCACACCAGGTGCAAGTACTGGGCCCATTCAGATGTCTGAAGTATCAGCTGAACTGGCCTCAGAGTGTAGAAATATTAAAGGGATATCACTCTAAAAGCAATCACAAAGTACATTATCAGTAAGTCATTGTTTCCTTCCATTATGTGCAATGGCTCATAACTTTCAGAGCAAATAAGATTTGGACACTAAACATCAATGGGCAAAAACATAACTTGTGGTTATCTTGGACTGAGATACTATTTGTTTAATATCATCAACTACAGTGACAGGAATATTAATTGCAACCAACAAGAATTAGAAAATAAGTTTATAAGGTAGGGGTCGGCAAGGTTTACCTCGCCTGGGCTGGATTGCGCGCACGCATGAGCGCATCTGCCTGTGATTTCCGGCGTCTGCTCATGCGGTTTAGCGCAGCACGTGGGGACTCACCAAGCAGGCGGCTCATGGGCCAGTAAAACGACCCCCCGTGGGCCACTTGTGGCCCATGGGCCTTAGGTTGCCTACCCTTGTTATAAGGCATTGCCAGCTAAACCTTACAGCATCTGATGTCTTGGCAGTATAGATTTGATGCTGACATTCTTCCATATTTTAATTAGAGGAGATTGAAACATGCACAAATATGGTTACAGAGCTTTGTACACTGTTTTGTACAGTGGAGGGATTAACAATAACTTTGTACTATTGATTTTTGTTGCCACAGGAGCCAATGATGACCAAGGTCTTGTGGTTTTCCCAATTGGATACATTGCATGAAAGACGACATGAACACATCAAAGGTTTCAGCAAACCAATTAGGTTACAGCTAAACTGCTCAAAAGCTGAATGCTGGAAAAGGAAAAGATGGTGACAGCTTGGAGTGGCTGTCACATCCCCCCTTCACTGCTGCCAGGATAGGTTGCCTTTAGGGATTATCTTGTTTGTTATTTAAGTTTTAGAAGAATTACAATTTCTTGGCCAACATCTAATACTTCCATCCATCATCAGTGATCACTGCCAGATCCAATGAAACTATTTGCTTCGGGCCAGCTGGATTTGGCTTCCTTTTGAAATGCTGCCATATTGTCACAGCAAAATAAGCATTTTGTGCATTTACATTGTACCTGAAACCACACCAAAATCAGCATAAATGTTTTAAGTAAGAACAGATTAACTGTGATCTGACTGAGCTGAAGATCCAGACATTCAAATAGCCATGATTTTTATCTATTCAGATTCCCTGTTGAAATCGGAATTACCGCCTGGTAGATGAAGGATCCATGCATTCAAATATTGAGTGTGTCTATGTCTCATTTGCATACATGTATGCTCTGCAGAGTCCTGTGGTCTTTTATGCTATATAAGTGGGCAGTGCTATAGAGGATTAAAATATTAATAGACATTTTATTATTGTGAGGTTTAATGTCTAAGAGAATAAAATATGCTTTCTGCATTTCCATTTTACCCTGAACAGTATTCTCTAAATTAAATATCTGCAGCTGCCAGAGATAGGTTTTTAAAAAAATCATCATAGTAATTTACTGTGGTTACCTAAGCCAACAGCAAACAGACCCAAACACTACGCCACTTGTGGTATGGGCATGCCCACAACGTCTTCCTGCACTCTCACATTCCTTTCACCACCAGCCCATGAGTCATTCCTCCCCCTGTGAATCCAAACCACCACAAGGAGAGACCACCTGTGGTGACCATGACCATCCATTGATTCATTCATGTCTCCCACTACAGTCTATCCCCCAAGATATTTCTACTCCTTTCTGATTCATACATACAAAGCAGGATACCACAAAAGTCTCTCACTACATCTATTTCAGGAGGATAATTTAAGACAAATAGCAGTATATGTGATACTTTCGCTGTTTCTGGAGCTTACATTCACACGTCTAGCCTTTTTAAAGCCATAAATTAGCAGAAACAGTACCTCCTAACCACAAATGTATTGCCATCTGTCCAAAAATGCAGTGTCTGTGTACCCATGACTAGCAGTTGGACGCATTTCTGACTTTCCTTTTATAACAGCACGCACATTCAGCCTTCTAAAAAGCATGAGAGTTAGCGTGTCGCTTTCAGCTACAAAAGATGCCAAGTAGAAATGCGTATCACAGATTGTCCGAAGCACAGCAGAGCAGGGCTTGAAGAGCTTGGGATATGCTACTGTCAGGCCACTGAGATGGGACAAAGAAAAGACCGGTGTTGCTGTGCTCTGGGAAATGTGCAATAAAACAAAGTGTGCTGTTGGTGCAGCTTTCCAAGTGGACTAGATTTGGTCTTCAAAGTAGATCGGTTGTTTGTTTGCTAGTTTAAATTGTATTACACTGCCTTTCTGAAAAATACCAAGGCAATATACATACCATCCAACTATTTTAGGCTCAAAGCCGGGATGTGCATCTTCTGGGACGCGCACCCAGGCAAGTCACATGACCCACGCCTCACTCTCGCTCTGAAAAAGCGCTTTTTTCAGGGCAAGATCTTGTGCGGCCCTGGGGAAAGTATGTTTTTTTTGGGGGGGAGAATGGGGGGGCCTTTGGGGCTACTATCCTTACCTGGTGGGCTTTTCCTATGCTCTTAATTTATTAATACTGTTGCCTAATACAAGTTTGTCATGGCCTTTAGCTAGAACAATACTATTATTAACTTGAAATTTAGAGGCAATGCTTTCAAACATACCAGTATTACTTTAACTTAAATAGCACATGGCACTAAAATTAATTTGCCCATTATTATCTGGGGTATGCAATTATACATGTCATTATTAATACTGACATCGCACCAAAAAGTACTATGTATCAACATGATCGTTATCTGAAGTGCCCCTCATTGTGTTCAGCTTCCAATTACTGGCAGCGATCACTGAAGAGAACAAAAGTTATCATTTGCCCCAAACCTGCCACACTCAGATAGGTTTCACTCTCCTTTATGTAGGGTTTGTGGATTTATTTACTTATTCCAGTTACATATCAGTCACTTTTCAAGACCAATCCCTCACAAAGCAGTCTATAGACAGAAATGAAAACAACAGAACCACAGGCAGAGTATGAAGAACTGGGTGGATGCGGACAAATAGACCCTTGGGAGCTACTGAGCTAGATTGCCAAAATTCTCTTATTGTAAATAGTAAGAAGATACATTTTTATGGCCTTCTAAAATGCCAGAACTGAAGGAGCCAAGTGAATGTCAACTACAAGAGAATTCCACAGGTGTAGGATCACCACAGAGAAGGCTGTATCTCAGGGAGTTGCCAACCTAACTGATGTCACCCTGTGTGCACACAAACATAACTTAAGATGATGGGCAGAGTCATGCAGGTGCAGCCAATGTGGTCCTGAAGTGTTCTGGGCCTTAAGCATTAATGCCAACAATTCTGACCATAAGAGCCAACCTAGATTTCTAGCTTGGCAGTTCCATGATTGGAGCTCCCAAGTTTTGTTTTTATTTTTCTAATAGCAGTCAGAGAGGCGAGGGGATTTGGAATGGTGCACTGGCATAGGGGAGGGGTGAACTGTTTGTTTTCCATGCTGATTCCCTCAATATTCAATGTGAAAGCATAAACAAAGTATTATTAATTACATTTGTTAGTTGCTTTATCTTGCTCAGGGCAACCCAAAGCACCTTACAACCTCTACTGACCTGCTAAATGAATCCATATTTTGCTATAAAACTACTTGGAGTATTATATTTTGTAGGAAACTGGTGCATATATTTTCAAATAAAACTAACAAAACAAGCAAATTAGAAAGGAAGCTCCTAATTGTAAAACTGATCACACTCCCACTTTCAAATCTGATCTTCCATTGTTGCCTTTGTCTTTTGTCAATTTCTGGATTTGAAGGTCAGTTTCTCTTCAGGCTAGGTTGCTAAAACAATTTTACTGGTAGTTGAAAAATCTGAGCTTGATAGATCAAAGTAAACTTATCCAGACAGCTTTTCTGTAATCTAGTTTCAATAAGCCTTACAAAACCTGAACTGCTTGTTTTCAGTGTAAGATTTTGTTCTCTAAACCTCATAAGATGGTTGTTATCTCAGGTATTTCAAGTAGGTCTTGCAAGGCCTTTTAAGAACAAGATGAATGGGGGGAATGCCATAATCAAAATTAGTTTTGAATCAGAACATTAGGCTGAAATTCACTAACTACACCGAATCCTTGAGTTTGTGATTAGAAATACGATTGGAATGAATGCAAATAGTAAACTATATATTGGTTTTACCTTTTTTTATAATGAGCCAGAGAGCAGGGATTGGGAGTAGGCTAGATATTATTTTGTGCATAAATCTACATTCATTAAAAAAAAATGCTATACAGAGCTAAACAGGAGCCCTTACTAGGAAAGACAGTGAACTTATTTCTTTATCTAGTGGCTCTACCTGCCCCAACTGCTTTGTCCACTGTCCCACAAGCTCCAGTGGTTACCGGGTGTCACTGCACATTACCATCCAGAGGGGGGCCACTAAGCTCAGAATTATCTACCGGTACCTGTACAGTACCACTGGTTTCAATAGAGAGGCACGCATGCACCACTACTGGACCTCCTCTGGAATGGGTAGATCTAGTCAAGCCTTTTTCCAGCCTTGCAGTGCTGACTGAGGCTGATGGGAGTCATAATCCAAACCATCTGTTGAGCACCAGGTTGCCTAAAGCTAGTCTCCACCCTCTGTGAGCAAAGAACATCTAAAGCCCTAGACTGAGGTTGGCTGTGACTCTTGGAGCACTAATAACTCTGGGAGATGACATTTAGGACCTGGCTAACAATTATTTACATATTTGTGGAATAAGAAGCTGCATGGGACAGATTTTTATGTGAAACACTGTAGCTTAGGTAGACGGCCTCCAGACTGGAGCTTTGACATTTATGGGGCACACTTGATTATTCATATGCTAAGCCCTATGCTGTGTCCAAAACCAAATTTCAATAGACTGTATAATCCCAGGGAAGCTCTTGGAATGTTTTCATAGTTTAATTTTCCAGGACATCTCAAAGAGTGTGAGTTGTGAAGTCTAGCCATTTGTGGCAGATGAATAATGCCAAGCTGACCTTTAGTGGAGTGTGATAAGACAAAAAGTACCCTGAGGGATTTTGGTAGAGTTGCATTTTCATATTTCAACTGCCTGGGTTGTGATTTTGAAGATTTGTACAGTTATATACTTGTGAGTGCTCTGGAGAAAGGTTCAGCAACTCGATTGTTTATCTGCATCAGTTATAACAGTTTTATTGTTACTTCTTAGAGAGTCACGAGGGGGACCTTTAACAATATTTTGCAGCATGGAGTGCTGCTGTTGCACTTGCTGGCCAGCCAGCCACACATTTTCTTTCAGGATACTCCATTAAAATTCCTTTCCCTCTCCCATAACAAATATTTGGCATTTGGGGGTCACTGAGCATGCTCAATCCTCATTGGGCTGTGTTGTTGTTGTTGTTGTTGTTGTTGTTTGGGTGGGGTTGACCCTTTAGGTTTGTTTTCCTAAACAGTTTTTGTTCTTTAGCAAAACTTGGAGTTCCCCCAGCATGCCAAAGGCCTTCTTTTGTTTCACTCTGTTTTGGCTAGATAAAAATAAGAGCATAATAAGAGACCTTCTGGTTAGATCAAAGACCCATTTAGTCCATCATCCTATTCCTACAGTGGCCATCCAGATGCTAGTGGGGTGCTGACAAAAGCATTCCCCCCACATCTGATTCCCAGAAGACACCATTACCCAGCAGCTAAATTTGATACAATGATATGCATTAAAAACAATACCTCATGTTAGCAGGCAGATGTATATAAAGCTTCTGCATGGTTATTTATTGGTGCCTTAAAAGCATTTGCTCATTGATAAACCTGGAACTAAGAAGAGAAGTTGAATAGTGTATTAAGGGGCAAAAGTGTGACTTCAGTGTCCTGCCTAGTTACTTGCCCCATTTTTGTATAATTATAATAGCTAATTATACAAAAATGCTTGATTTGCGTAATTTGTAATTTGGAGATTTAGTGCAGAGCCCAGAGTTGGACATCTGGATAAAGTGCTATTTACATGGAATTTTACAGGCACTGAAAACTATACGGGGGGGGGGGGGTTTCAATTAATTTGGAAAAGATTTGGATAACGAAATTTGGATACTCAGGTTCCCATTATACTCACTAAAAAGTCGTTATACGAACACAATAGAATCTAAATTAGAAAGGATTTCAAAGGAGCTCCTTGATTCAAATGTTCTATAAAAAAACACCACCACCCTACTGTGTAATGTGCAAAATAAGCATATGTTTTAAGTTCACATTTCAGTGTATGTCTGGCACTTAAAACCATGGGCAATTATATCTAAATATGAAGTAGGAGAACCTGAACTACTTGTTTAAATCCATGCATGCCCACAGTCTCACAGTTCAAAAGTGGTTGAATGTTGGCACTACTGTTAGGAATATAATCAAGGCTTAAAAAAACCTTTGTCTACACCAAATATATACTAAACAATTGCTGTAATGTCTGGAACACAATACGTGCAGTCTCCTTTTTCTCTCCAAAACTTTTAACGAAGACTGGGCCAGATTTAGTGATACGCTTCTACGTGTATATAAGTTTAAGAAAAAATGCTGAGTGTATTATGTCATTAGGTAATTGGTCCTAGCAGTGACAGAAAACAGTTTGCTTTAAAAAAAGAAAAAGAAATGAAGCATAATTAACCCCTCCCTGTGATAATAGAAGACTAACCTCACCAAAATAAGACCAATGTACACATGGCCATTTACACATTAGTAGCTTACAACCCAGTGAAGCCGTTTCCCCTGCTGTGGTTCAAGTCACATTTTTATGTTGCTGTAAAAACCAGAGAAGGTTTGGGAAGTCATCACATGATGCACATAACCTGGTTTTTCTCCCCACGCCTGCAACTCCCCATAACTCCTGTTCAGTAAAAGGTTCTTCCACGCATGTGCTGGGATCTGTGCCTGCACAACAGCTGTCTCAAATGTACACACCTCAGCAGAGCCACAGCTTACATTTTCAAATTGGATGGAAGCCCATTTGAGGGAAATTGCACCAAACACGAAGAGTCGGACAGGACTGAACAACTGAACAACTGAACAACAACAACAACAAGCACCAAACACCAGTATTTCTCAAGAAACTACAGGCTACATATAGATTGTGGCTACTGGTAATTTCGTGTGTAATTGGCTTCAAAAACCAACAGTGGGGGCATACTGGAGCTGGAGTAGACCATAATGCGTACACAGCCTATGTCAGTGGCTGTGTCAATTCAAGGTACCTTCCTGGCAATTAAGTTATTCTGGCAAGGCTTATTCGCCATTCCTTTTGGGTGACCAGTTATGCATTGCTTTAAAAAAGGGCAAAAGGGAGCACCAATTTGCATAACATTTGTATATCATTCATATGTATAAATGCAAATTTATAACTATATATTAATATACCTCACTTTAAGGAAAAAAGCTGAGTTGACTTGTGTACCTGCTCAGTCTGCTGCTAACTATAGAGATGAGATGGCTGCTTTCCCTTTTTTATGGTTCCTTCTCTTTAATCCAGATTCGGAATCAACAGCCCCCAAACAGAGGATGCCTTCACATAGGCCTGTCCTTGGTAAAGTAGGACCCCTGGCCACTCTTGATTCCTTCCTTCTCTGGAGAGCAGAGAAGGGAGGCTGTTTTAGCTTTGGATTATCCTTCTGGAAGAAGTAGAACAATGTTCTTCCTAGCTGAGGGATGGTTTGTTTGTTTTTTTCATTTCCAAAAAGTAAGGTCTGTTTGTTCTAATTAGGATTTGGAAGTTAAATTAATTATGTGTTTTTAATTTCAGCCATTTTATACTGATTTTTTCAATTCAGTTTTGATTAGCTATGTTTTGGTAAGCTGCCTCAAGCAAACTAAAACACTCCCAATGTTGTAACTTTTCCTCGTAGGGGAGTTGCCCAAAAACTTTGATCATTTTGGCTGCCCCTTTCTGCACACTGCATTCCAAGTGCAGTCGTACCATGGATATGCATAGAGGCGTTATTCTATCGGCTGTTTCTGTCCATGCTTGCATGCCAAATAGCAGCAGCTATCAGGTCTTTATTGTACAACTACCTTCAACTGATAAAAGGCTCTGATCCTGACTGAGTGGTTCCTTGTGCTGGTCCTTCCTGTATGGTTCCTATGGGGCTTAGCTAGACTAAAACTTGCAAATTCCCTTAGTCAGAACCATAAATATATCAAGCAATATAGTAATTGCTCATATAGAGCTAAATGTGTATGTAATTTGTTCAACACGTAGACAATGTGAAACTTGAATCCAAAAGGCAAGGTTAGACCTTTCTGGCTTACAAACTCTAATCTACAAAAGTCCTCTAATCTACAAAAGTGCTGGAGACCTCAGAGTTGCTTCTTCGCAAATAGTTTTAGTCCCAAAGCAACAAGACCTCGGGCAGACAGCAGAATTATCATTTGCAGCTTGAAGGGTGCTGCTTTGTGGGCCTCCAAACACATCTGTGAGAAAAAGATGTGGACTGATTTCCTATCCCCTTGTTATGCCTATGCATAATTTGTTTACTTCATATAAAGTGATAAGAGCCCATAAATATTATTCAGCACTCCAGCAGAACAGGTTTTCTAGCCTTCTAGCTCTATGCCGAGTGACTTGGTCCTACTAGGCTAAATCAAGCCATTCAGCAGTGTTACATGTACCTTCAGGTTTCTCATTCAGTTCAGTGGAGATTCATCACCTTCCAGACACAGAATGTCCTCTTCCATTTAAGGGAATGAGGAAGCTCTCCCATACGGGAGTCCTGTGTGTGCCTTGGGGTATCTATGCTATGCAGCTTTGAAGCAGTGGCTATGTATGTCTACAATCCAGACCTATCAATAGCACTTCTCTCAAGAGACCAAAACACACACACCTGGAGGATTTCTTTCCATTTTCACTTCAGAGGCTTGTTTGCCAAGCCACAAACCACTGTTTAAATTTCTCTGGCTTGGCAGTTCAGAAAGGGGAACGGTGGAAGCAAAAAAAGGGGAGAGACCCACCATGTCTGTCCATGCCTGTGCAGCTGATGCCAGGTCTATTTAAGCTATCAACACAAATGCAAACGCAAAACGCTGGCTAACAACTGGTAGTGGATATATAATTAATTACAATGTCATTCAAAATATACCAATACGCCACTTCAAAATAATGTATATATCATACAGTACATCTCACAAAATATACAAGTGACTGTAAGTTGTTGTATATATAAGAGTAAAATGAGGAGTCAAACAAGTAAATGATTGGCGAGGAACGCCAAGCCGTCTCTCAAAGGAAGACGTCTCTCAGAAATATTAAAAGGAAGTCTCAAGAGGACAGTGTGTCCAGAATAGTTCACTGTTTCGGAATACAGTGGTACCTCGGGTTAAGAACTTAATTTGTTCTGGAGGTCCGTTCTTAACCTGAAACTGTTCTCAACCTGAGGTACCACTTTAGCTAATGGGGCCTCCCACTGCCGCCGCCATGCAATTTCTGTTCTCATCCTGAAGCAAAGTTCTTAACCCGAGGTACTATTTCTGGGTTAGCAGAGTCTGTAACCTGAAGCATCTGTAACCCGAGGTACCACTGTAAAGACTTCATCAGCAAATCATTATTAATGACAAAATTTCATAATAGTGGGAATCTTGTTAGTGGATTCAGCAGCAGCTACACTATCCAGTGAGCACTGATCCAGTGAGCAACTATTCTGTTGATTGTTACATTTTGCAACACAGTGGTTTGTGTTTGTCCACAGGTCTATTTAAGCTGCTGGTGGGACTGCTGAAGCAGCCGCGTACTCAGAGCTTGTGGAAAGTCTCAGGGAATGGGAGGTGTCTGGCACAGCTTCCCACGCAAGAAGTGACCAGCATAAACCTGCAATTCAGAGCGGTCCTTTTCATTCCCCATCTTATTTGCACAGATGATGGTCCTATGAGAGCAACATCTCACCATGTGTGTGCAGTCTCAGGAACTGGAACAGGGACAATCCCGCAGATGCTAAAGTGCAGCATTTGGAATGGAAGCTCCACTGCATGGTAACTGAAAAAGCCTCTCAGCTATTATACTCCTTTGCGTTGGGACTCTTGGGCCAAACGAGACATTATCTGAATTGTGTGATGGGAATTAATGTGTCTAGTTTGTTTGTTTGTTTGTTCTTAAATTAGCAACTGCTAATCCTTGGAATGGTGATCCTCCTGGCCAAAACAAGGGTGTAAATGGAACGTTAAGTGAACCTGGCCTCTCCAGGGTACATTTTCAAAATTTATTCTGTGGGGGGGAAACACCTATAATTGGAATCTTGCAGCCGGTTCATTATTGTCTAGCAGTAGGGGGAAACCCCACACTCGCTCCCCAGCCATTTTAAAGCTGTATGCATCACAAACAACCCACACGAGAATATACCAGAGTCAATACATGGAAGCTGTAGACAGGAAGCAGAAAAAGCAGGTCTCTCCTACATGCAGTGCACACAATCCTAAATATAAAAGGATATAAATGTGCTGGAGAGTAAATTTGTGAGTGAAACATTTCAAGAAAATGCTAAGGGGAAGAATGGAAGAAAAGCAGACCAGCCCACAGGGGATTCTGTTTTACTCAGTCATAAAAAACACACACACATACGCAACCTCTTCTGGTTTCCCCTGCCTGGAAAAGCTGCTCACAATGCTGGGAACAATATGTTTTTGTTTTATTTTTTTGTTAAGTACTAAACAGCAGATTTCTTTTTAGAAAGATGTAAAAATGCAAAGAATTAAGTGACTGGACAGAACAGGAAAAGTAAGCAAAAAAGGTGCTTGCACAGGGGCAGAGGAAGCCTCTTGGCCGCCTGGGGGGCGGGGCGTTGTGATGCATGCGTCGTGACGTCACAACGCATGTTGGGCGGGCTGCGCATGCGCGGAAATGCCACGCAGCGCAATCCATCTGGCCCGGCGCTGCTGCTCCCGCAGCGACCAGGTGGGCCTCCAGGTGGGCAGCGTCTTGTGGGCTGCCCTGTCCGTGCTGCTTTACGGATGGGGCAGCCCCACAAGCCGCTGCTCACTCAGCGATTCTGGGCATGCGCAGTGCATCTGGCCCAGCGCTGCTGCTCCCGCGGCGACCAGGGCAGCCACCGGGGGAGCAGCGGCTTGTGGGGATGCCCTGTCCGTCCGTGGAGCAGCACAGACGGGGTGCCGGGTGCCGGGGAGTGGCGGGAGGGGCTGCCGAGTGTCACCCCCTCCCCTGGAACACGGGGCGCCCCGCCCCCATCGCCCCTCCCTTACTACGCCACTGTGCTTGCATTCAATGGCCTCATTTGTACTTCACTTTAACCCATAGTTAAATGAAGTGTGGTGTGCGAGTCAGGGTGGGGAGGGACAGGGTGACTTCAGAGGCTTCAGAGATGCCTGGGGAAGACCCATTTAAGGGGGGGGGAATTCTCAAATTTTTCATTTTCAAGTAACTTTCCACCCTTAAAGCTAGATTCTAGTCATACACCAGAGCATCTTAAAAAAAAAAAAACCCCAACCTATCTGTGACAGAAATATTAAAAAAAGAAACATGAAGAAACCTTCAATGGGGACTCAGCTACAGTAGTAAATAAAAAGTGTTTTATATGCGTTATAATACTGTGATGGCGCTATGGAGTTCCATCTTTCAGCAACATGATTTCCTATTATGAGGCTTACAACCTGTTTCCCTGAAACTTTTTTGGATGTCCAGCCTGGTTTGCTTTCTCAGAAGCTCTCTACTTTTCTGACTTCTGAAACACAAGTACAGTAGCACTATCAACACAAAATAGAGATGTATTAGCATATACAGTGGGCATGAAATGTGACTGGTCAGTGGGTGGGAAAGAGGGAGAATGGAATGGAGCATCCTGGAAAAAGGCATGGCTGCCCAGTTAGAACCCTGGAAGGAGCTCTCCATACTGCAACATTTTGTTGTAGCCCTCCTTATTCCTGACCACAAAATATTTTTCTAATCATTTCCAGGCAAGCTTCAACTAATTATCATTCCTAACCTCTATGTTTCAATCAAGTGTGTACAATATATAGATTGCATGGGAAAAGTATAGAAGGTCAGCTGAACATGCAAAATTGGAAATCCAATGGAGTCTAGATGAATTCAGACAAAAGTCATTTGTGTCTCATTAAATACATAACGGAAAAGATCAGAGATGTGTACCGGTACATATTTTAAATCCTATGGGCAATCCTACTTTGCATATATTACCGGTATATAGATTAAAATAAATGAAATCAGTTTACTGTAGTGTTGTCAGTTATTGGGACTTGATGCCCACCTTAGGGATGACTGTGGGCAGGATTCCTGTATTGCAGGGGGTTGGACTAGATGACCCTTGGGGTCCCTTCCAACTCTACAATTCTATGATTTTATGTAAATGAGAATTTACAATAAATAAATAAAAATCTGGGCCCAATTTACTCATATTTAATGGCTACTTTGTGCAAATGCAGCCTTAAATTAGCTGAGCAATTACAAGTTCAGAGAAAAATCAACTGTGTTTTTGCTCCAGCTGTACATGTCACAGCAAGAAACTATTAGTGAAACTAATTTTTAACACAGCGGGTATCTCAATATGACACTTGTGCCCCAGCCAGCTCTGTAAAAGAAATGCAGGAAGTGGGGAGAGGGAGATAAAAGCATTTATGTACCCATGTTTGGTTTTATTCATTAAGGGTATACTGTAACTCATTAGGGAGGACTTTTTTTTTAGATAAAAGCATTAATCTGAAATCACAGCCTGCCCAGTTATGCAAACCACTTCAACTGTGACCACATTTCAGAGTCTAGAAGCTTCATTGTTGTGGCTGGAAGGGAAGCTGAAAACTACTAAAAATGCAGCTTCCCCAAAATTCTATTGAAACAATCTATAGCCTTATTTAAAATTAACCAGCCTAACTTTTTAATTTGTGGCCTAAGCAATTTATTCAATGACATTTACTTGCCTAAAGAAGGAAACTGGAGGAAATGAGCTTTACTCTCCCATGGAAATAAATGGAATATGTAAGTTATTTAACTCTGGCAGGATCAAGCCCAAATCTGTCTCTTCCATAGGTGAGGAAGAGGCACAAAGGCACTAAGAACCATTCCTATGTATAGTTTGTGTGTTGAAAATTTTGAATACCCTGGACATTGCCGATGGAGTACTGTGGGTTGTGCATTCTCCACTAATTTGGCCAAATGTGTGTGTGTTATTTGATGCTTACACTGTTTTAAATGAGTGACACTGTTAATGTGGAGCTACGTGCATGGCTGCAACAGCATTTATTCACATAGTCACTGGTTGTGTACCTGCAACCTGACCTGGACAGGATCACCTCTTATATATATAGTTTTCCTGCTGATTCCTGATGGTACTGCACTGATTTTGTGGGAAATGTTATTAAGATTTAAGCTTGTAGCAGAAAAAGTGTTTATGTTAGCCCTTTGTTTATGCTGACCCAAATAAAAATACTTGAAATTTATTATGTTCCAGCCACAAGACAAACTCTATTTTTCTAGTTACAGGTTTTCTATTTTTCTAAAAAGGTAAAGGTAAAGGACCCCTGATAGTTAGGTCCAGTCGCGAACGACTTTGCGGTTGCGGCACTCATCTCACTTTACTGGCCAAGGGAGCCAACATTTGTCTGCAGACAGTTTTTCCGGGTTGTGTGGCCAGCATGACTAAGCTGCTTCTGGTGAAACCAGAGAAGCGCACAGAAATGCCATTTACCTTCCCGCCAGAGCGGTACCTATTTATCTACTTGCACTTTGACGTACTTTTGAACTGCTAGGTTGGCAGGAGCAGGGACCAAGCAACGGGAGCTCACCCCGTTGCGGGGATTTGAACCGCTGACCTTCCGATCGGCAAACCCTAGGCTCAGTGGTTTAGACCACAGCACCACCCATGTCCCTTCTATTTTACTAGACAACTCAAATGGAAAAGGGCTGCATTGCATGGTTGTATGAGCAGAGCTCTACTGATGCAATATTCCTCCACCCGATTCCAAGTGATTACACCCACCCACCAGCTGCAGCCCTGTTTAACACACACACACACACACACACACACACACACACAACCTTTTCAGGAGCCCCGTCTGACCTTTTGGAAAGGTTTTCTTCAAGGGGTGGTACAGTGGGTTGCAGAGAAAAGCAGGGAAAGCGGTCTCAGTTGTGTAAAATGCCTTCCATTTGCACAACCACTGGATACAACCCAATGTTTTTAATAAAAAGCAGTAAAATAATGTTTACTTGTAATCACAAGTTTCAGCTGTAACCAAAGATTCTTGGATTACAGAGGCCTCCCCAAATCACTGCTAAACATCATTAAAATCAAATTGTCTATAGCACCGTTTGTGGGTTGATCCCAGAGAATGATAGAGGCCAAGCAATCTTTTAGTGGACTCACATCAAAAGCAGGTGGCCCAGTAAACTAGTTCTTCATACCTTTGTCATTGTGCTCATTAAAGCTAATTGGATAGATAAATTGCCTCCTAGAAAGCCATTACCTCCTAGAAAGCACATTAATTTGAAGCTGAAAGACTTTATTGAAGTTACATTAGACTCTAGTCAGCTGCGATCCTAATACTTATGTTCCAATTATCTCCAAGTCATAATCAAATTTTAAAAATCTCGTTGGACAGGATTGACATACAATTTTGAAACGGCTCTCTTATGCTTTTTATAATAGAACATTAATAACCTAGAGAGGAGGTTTTGCCATAACCTTTTGCTGTTTAGGGATGTTTTTAAAAGTTAGTAACACTGTTCATATGTATAGTCCAAAGGTCCAAGGTGCAAAATGCATGTTATATTGAAAGTGTTGCATTAATCTTTAATACTTAGAAAGCACCTGTGGGGGAATCAGGGCTGCAGGCAGTTTGTCTTTTTAATTGTTGCTTTAATTGCTATGTAGTATATTTTTGATATTGTTTTGCTGTAAGCTGCTCAGGGAACATTTATTGATGGGTGGGCCACACACATCTCATAATACTACTAATAAGCAATAAATAATAATAATAATAATAATAATAATAATAATAATAATCAATAGTAATAGTAACTCCCTGGATTGGCTTGCCATCCCATGAAGCGCAAAGTGCTTGTGGGAACACACCAGTCCAGGACATATTGGCAAGCCAAAGGCCCATTGCTGTGGCAGGGGCAACGAGTCCTGTTTCACAGTTTGAGGCAAAATGGGAAGTACTGCTTTGCCTTGCTGCCATCACTGCTCCTACCACCATCCATCTGCTCCCGCTCCCGTTGCCTGCTCTGGCACCACTGCATGCCCTGCCCGGGCCATCCGCTACTGGTAGGGAAGCAGTGCCACCATTGTTGTCAGTTTGGGGGAAAGATCTTTCCATGATCTTGCCCCAAATCAGCGCAGGCGTACCCTGGGGGGCTTCTGTCACTAAAAGCAAGCAGTACATCCACAAATGTCATTTAGAGTAGACAGTCCGATGAAACTACTGGGCATCAGCAAATAAAATAAGTAACAACGATGCTGCCACCTTTGTGGTTAAGAATCCAGAAACATAAAGCCAAGCCTCAAATTCACTGCATAATCCATACAGCACGAGGAGCATTGTGAAATAGATGGCCCTCCCCCACCCTGAGTTTCTCATCTGTTTGTAGCAGCTATGAAAAGCCAGCGTACTTGTGGGTGGCCTGCTGTGGCCTTCATTCGGTTTTATTCAATTATTCACTTGATTACACTTGAAAGAGCTATAAAAAGGGCATCTTAATTGCTCAGTGTTACTCACAAGCTTTTCAAAGCCAGCAAAGTGCGGCGCATGATCGCGATGTCCCTTTTGTGAATTCAAAAATTTATCCCTACTGCAAACCAATAAATAGATGGAATTACAAGTTTAGCACATATACAACGCCCCCCGCCCTGAAAAAATACCAATTAGTTCTTGACGGGCATTTCTTGTTGGCTCCCCCAATCTGCAGTACTACATTGTGCAGTACACCCACAGTTTGTCATGGAACTGGGTTTACAACTCAATGTTTTCAACTTTATCATCCTATGAGATATTGAACAGGAGATGCAGGACAGAACTGGGTACTCAAAGGCTGTAGTAAGAAGACCTATCTTCTACTTGGTAGGAGAAACACAGAAAAAAATATGGCAATCGTAAGTGATGTAGGTTCAAAGATATGCAGTTTCCTTTTTATTCAGGCTATGACACACACTCCAATGGCCCCTGTTAATCAGAGTCACTCCTTATTTTCTGCATCCCCCTGAAAAAAGCACTGGATCTCTGGATGATTTGCAGTAGATCACCAGGGAATCCTTTATCTCAATGGCTGCTCCCATTAAGCACCCTTTCTCATATTTATTAGTATTATTTTTATATCCAACCAGTGCTAATGTTACTGAAAGCATCTACAACTGAAATCTTAAAGAGTAATGCTTTCCTCATTATTTTGGTTTCCTTCTGATTTTAAGATACATTTTGAGTCAGTGTGATACCTGTATATCCAATTATAAAGTCAGTTACTATAGATCTTCCAGATATTAATAGAGATGCCAGAAACTTTAGATAGAAAGGAAAATGCAACAGTCAAAATCAATTAGTAAAATTTGAAGAAGGGAGAATTTATCAAATCAAATATTTATCAAATATTTCACAACTTCCATGTTAGTAAGACTAATTTGGGAGACAATCTATGGAGATATTTGCTTTAAACCAGAAAAAAACCCAAGTAGGATTGCTATTCCTGACTGAAATGTAAGTGGAAAATATATTAGCAGTGGTTTTATTATCTTTCTATGCACATCAGGCAAAAGCTTTAGGAACTTGTGTTAGAGCATATTTATGGAATCATTTGATACTGGAGTTACCTGCTTAGGTTCCTACAGGCTTTTAAAACAGTTGTTAAATGGCAAAGCCATGGATTTAACCACAGAAAGCGGACCTACCATCACAAAATAGCTTTTTATAAATCTGATCAGCATTACAGGCTACTAAGGGAACACAGATGGAAGCCCAGTTCTCAATCCAGAGAAAGGGTTGTGATGAATTCCCATGGCACCCCAATACAAGATTATCACTTGTGATTCCCCTACTTCCATATTCTCTCCTAGGGCTAAAAGTTCAGGGCACAGTCCATTGAAATGCTCAAACCTCTTTGAAATAAATAGCACAATGCAAGAATATGGTGGATTGTGTTTCTATATTTATTATGTTTTGATATTCTGCTGGAAGCTACCCAGAGAGGTTGTGGAAACCTAGCCAGATGGGTGGGGCATAAATAGTAAAATTATTATTATTGGTCCTGGTTTGTGTCTTTTGGTCTCAAAGTGGAGAATTTGCTCTAAGCCACAAGAAAGGCACCATTCACCCAAGAGGAAAATGCCCTTCTGCAGTATATTTACTCCAGTAACAGTGGACCAGTACTGGTTGGTTCTGGGTCCACAGACAGGCTAAAAGAATGAGGAACGGTTTGGAATAGCTTTATGCTCAGCAACTTCTAATACAAATTTGAGCAACAACTTCACCTTTGAAACTAGACGAAGCCATGTGACTACAGGGCAAATCCATTTTATTAATACTGAGGGGGTAGCTTTACTTTATAAACTCTAATTTATAAGCTCTATCATTACATGGTAGCTTTTATTGCTCTGGTGCAAGGTCTACTTTCAAGACTGGTGAAAAGTAGGCCTTTGTACCAGTACGACTTCACCGTTACGAGGATAAATACAGTTGATGGAACCTTTTGCCAATGCTGGAAGTCAACAGCACTGGAGTAGCCAAAACTTATTATTTACCCTTAGTTATTTTTTGTTGACGATCTGAATTTAATTTTTGTTTTTAAAAAGGGAAATTGTAGAACTTCAGTATAAAATATTGACACTGAAACATCAATACACTTTACAACTATGATTCCTCATAAATATATTCAGCTGGGTTTGAATGTTTAGTTTGCAAGTTTTATTTACAGGGGGAAAGCATTAGTCAGATGTTTCCAAGTGTTGTATGATAAATTGTTTCTCTATTTTATTTCACATTTAATAAATCACTGGGTATCTTCTTTCCAATGCAGAATAACAACAACAAAAACAGCCACACTTATTTTCCATGCACAGAAGTCTAAAATAGTTGAACTTTGAAACTTTGGCATATAAATAGGACATATAAACACATGTCTAAGCTTGAAGAAACATTATGGTGGATAAAATTAAGGCTAAAAGCCAATCCAGTCATGCTTACTTGCATGTTCTAAGAATTTTTTGATATGTTCTGCTCTTTCTGATCTACTGGTCTAGGCTGGAAAATAAGAAGAAGATGGAAGGTGCCCAGAAAATGTAGAGTCACAGTTCACAGCTCATTGAGTAGCAAATTACTTCTATATTCACTAAGCACAATGTGTAGAATTAAACTAATGAGCCCTATCAGCAGGCCTCTAGAAAGTGAATTATACAATCATAATTTGGGTCTCCCTTAAGAGCAATTGAAGTTGATGGAATTGCATGATATGCTTTGAAGGCTATCACAAAATAATCTCTTTACAATGGTCTTTTATGTCCGGGGGGGGGGGCAAAATGTAGCTTTTCAGACTATTGCAGGCAACTGAAAAATTATATAGGATATTTTATTAATTCGTTAGTTTATTTCAAACAAACAAGGGAATGACTAAGAAGCTCACAGTATGGACCCAATTATTTAAGAAAGGAGGAGGATGAACTTTTTCAAACTCTTCCCCTTTTTTACAGCATACATGTTAAAGAAGGGCAAAAAATGATTGTGGACAATGATCAGGTCCTGGCACCTTTCCTGTAAGGAACAACAACAACAACAATTTATTATTTGTACCCCGCCCATCTGGCTGGGTCCCCCTAACCACTCTGGGCGGCCTCCAACAGATATTAAAATACATTAAAATATCACAGGTTAAAAACTTCCCTAAACAGGAAGGACTGAGGATGCTGGTGCTTTAAGCAGCGTTATGGTTAGATAATTTTAGACTGTTGATTTAATAGTCTTTTGCGGGGAGGATTATTATTATTATTTTTTTAAATGTTATGTTAAGGTATGTTATATGGTACTTTTTAACCCAAAGGCCCTCACAGCAGTGAACGACACATTTGGGGGTGGACCTGTCTCAGTATTGCTTTTCACAGTTTCTATCTTTTCCAGTTTTAAATTAAGTTCTTCACATTTTGCAACAATTTGCAAGTTTTTTGTTTGTTAAAAAGAATCCTCATGAAAATTCACCAGATTTTAGCATGATGTTTTTCCTAACACACACATTTTTATATGCAGTTTTGACTTACTGGTATGTACACATTTCTGCAAGTAGTTTACCCTAATATAATGCACGTTTGTATTTTATTTTCATATTTATGTACAGCTTTCCCTAACATGCATTTTTTTGGGGGTAAAAACTGGTTAGAGAACTGCACTGTGAAATTCAGATGTGCAAATTTCAAAGGACAGCTGTATTTCAGTTCACATATTGTTTCAAAAAGTGGCAAAAGATTTGCCTTTAAATGTGTACTAAATCAAATTCTTTTTCAATCCCTAAGCATATTAATGCAGAATAATGGTTCAATAGGACAGAAAATAATAATCTTCGTTGCAACAATAAATGAAGAAATCTAACTTTCTTATACCAAAAAAAATTAACTAATTTTTAAGGGTGAAGACAAACCTAATATTAAAGGAGAGCTCACACTGTGTCCCTGTTTTCCATCTTCAGAACACATATACCTGTCATTTAAGTTGCAACAGTGAACTGAATACTAGCTCAGTCTTGCCCTCCCCCCATTTCAAAGTGTTGCAAGAATAGTAATGGACATATGCTTTCATTTGTTGCTCTCTCTTACTATATCTGTACGTCTATATATGGATTTTTTTTTCTAAGTGCAAAGCAGGTCTAGGACAGGAGGGGTACGGAGGCTTCTTGATGACATTTTAGGGGCCCTGCCAGTCAACACCATGCACAGCCAAGCATCTGCCTGAAACTTGCAGGATGGATTTTCACCCCTGAAAAGAAATGCACATTTGAAGCATGGGTGCTTCCAGAGCCTGGAATGGAAAGCCTAACATTTTCCCATCTGTGTTTTGACCCAGACAAAATGTATGTATATTTCTGTGGGTGATGTGCACGGCTATTCTGAGCACATCCAAGTTTTTGTTTGATTTCTTGGGTTCTTTCTAGAAGAATGAAGCTGTAACCCCAGAGTTTCCATCTTGCTGATCAAAATTTCCATGATTTCCAGTTCTGAAATACCACCCTCTCCCTTAGTCATATTTCAGTTCTGCCACTTACCCCCATATGTGCTCACTTAAATTTAACTCAAGGGTCTGCAAGTTGAAAATCATGCTTTGTTTCCACATGTTTCTCCCCTTTTGGCATTTGCTATAACATAGTTGCACGGCAAAGTCACATGCAGCCCCATATGAACTCTATTTTGCGAACTGCAAGGAATCTCTTTCAGCCAGTGAAAGAGTAAACTTATTTGAGCAAACTCATGAGGTGAGAGAGATCATATAATATAATGATTAGTCATAGGAAAGTATGTGTTTCAGGACCAAACAAATGGCTATCACTTGCACAGACGGGTAGGGAGGAATAATAATCAAGATTTTTTTCTTTAAATGTCTATTAATTTACACTAGAGATGGGGGAGAAATTCGGGGGAGGGGAGGGAGCTGCCAGGGAAAGGTTGCACCTTACCATTTCATCTCAGGGTGTTGAAATGGGCCGGGCCGGGCCAGTACACCAGAAGCTGTGCAGTATTGTAGACCTAATTCTATGGCACTTCTTCCTTCCTGTCCTGCGATTAGACAAGACTCCTCCTCGTTGAACTTCAGGCACTTGAAACAAACCTTTCTACTTCAGCAGGCAATTTTAAGGACATTTTCTGTTTTTTTCTGATTAATTTCAATTGATAAATCTACTGCAAGCTTTTTTAATTTTTTTATATACACCACTTAGAAACTTAACTAGGTAAGCTGTACATAAACAGCTTAAACAAATAAACAAAAGCCTGTAAAGCCTAGCAATTATTTATAAATTTGCATATATAGGTACCCATGCTGTTAAGAGCGGGGAAGAGACATTGTGAAAGCCAACGGAGGGCCTATAATCTGACCCCCTCCCCTTTTCTCCACAGCAGTGGAGCATGCTCACTAACCTTTTTCTTGTAGGAGAATTCCAGAAACCAGCATGGAGAAGGCAGAGAGCTTGGAAGAGGCCTGGATCCTGCTCTACCATCAAATGTTTTTGGAGAGAGTGCCTGTAAGGAACTGTAAGTGTTGCTCTGATTGGGACCTGCAAAGGCAACTCTGGGGTTGCGGCGCTCATCTTGCTTTCAGGCCGAGGAGCCGGCATTTGTCCACAGACAGCTTTCCGGGTCACGTGGCCAGCAGGACTAAACCACTTCTGGCGCAACGGAACACCATGACGGAATCCAGAGCGTACGGAAATACCGTTTACCTTCCCACCACAGCGGTACCTATTTATCTACTTGCACTGGTGTATTTTCGAACTGCTGGGTTGGCAGAAGGTGGGACAGAGCAATGGGAGCTCATCCTGTCATGGGGATTCGAACCACCGACCTTCCGATTTGCCAGCCCAAGAGGCTCAGTGGTTTAGACACAGCGCCACCCATGTCCCTACTGCTGAAGATACTGTACAATCCTGCATGGTATACATTCAGTGAGCCATAATGGCATATTTGCATATATAAATAAGTATATGCTTAGTTTATAAATAATTTATGGCTTGTGTTTTATTCATTTGATAGGCTGGTGCAACCATGGGTGGGAGGTCCATTTTCCAGATTGGACAGAATTTGGCTACCATTGGTGAATAGTGGTTACATAAAAATTTCATATAAATTAGCACATGCATTTCCCCCCTTGTTAGTCTGTGGCCTTTTTGGGGTGTGCAAGATGTATTTCTCCTTTTTGAGCGGTCATTGTATGAATTCCACTTGAAGTCCCTTACTTTTCATGGATCAAACAAAGCTGTCTCCTTAGTTCTTATAGAGCAGGGTTTCCCAAACTTGCTTCTCCAGCTGTTTTTGGACAGCAATTCCCATCAGCCCTAACTAGATGGACCAGTGGTCAGGGATGATGGGAATTGTAGTCCAAAAACAGCTGGAGACCCGCATTTGGGAAACCTTGTTATAGAATGAGCAGCAAAGAGAGGAAAGCAATATTATTCCCTAATATGTCATTTGTGATGCATCAAGCCAGTGTTGGGAAAAGCAAGTTTATTTTTCTCCCCACTGCGTCCCCCCATTCCACTCCTCACCCTCAACTGGCTTTTCTCACAAGGTAACATTGCTCTCTCTTCCCTAAACATGAACCAACGTCAGTAAGCAACAAATCTGGAAATCTCTCTAGGAGCCAAATCCCAGCTGGGACACTAAATCATTTTACAAGAATGTGTCCTATTGAGAGGTATTTGTATCCCAGTCTCATTACACCATGCAAAAGTGCATTCCTTTTAAATATAACAAGTTTTTTTAGTCCACATGGCTAGGCAATCATAAAATTGCTACCGAAAACAATCACAACTGGCAGTCTCATAATGATAAAAGAAACGTTCTGGGCAGGTCTATGACTTAAAGAATTGCTTTAATGCTCAGGGAGAAAACAGAAATAATAGCACTTGGTGCAGTCACTGGAGCAGAAAGGAGAACATTAAACACACACATGTGTTTTGAGAAAAAGGCAAGACAGAATTTTCCCTTGGAAATATAAGCCACAGTGTGAACATAGTAAAAAAACAACAACAAAAGTCTAGAGAAAGGAGATTTCTAAAATAATCATTCACACTATTGGAGAATGATGAAATCACTTGGCATGTTTGCCTATGTTTCCTGAGTGCCAGCCTCAAATCATAGCTTGCTTCAGCCATTTTGTCATTTCAGGGGAACAGTGAAGCTTATTTTCTATTATTGGCTGGGAAAGAAAAAATATATGCATAAAAGGAGAATTCCCTGGGTGCCAAGACCCAGGTTTGGTGCAAGTACTCTTTGGTGAGAGAACGCCAACAGAGATTTAAAATCACAAAATATGAAGCACAGTAAAGCATGGGAATATAGCCTATTAGACCTTTAAAATATACCTTCCAAAGTTCTCCACTTCCCCATGATATAAAAAGATCACGTTTGGTAAGTTTTAAATGGTTTACTTACACTTCTGCAAAGGTCAGATTCATGTGATTTTCCATAGAGCAGTCAGGTTAGTTCCAAAGTGGTGAAAGTTCCTAAATTATTTGTATAAGAACATAAGGATAGCTTTGTAAAAAAGGAGGGCCATGCAGTGTGAGCTTGAAGCAACCACTAGCTTGCCTGGTACTCTACTATTTCCTAAAATTAATAGATTGAAAATGAATGGATTGGAATAGTTTCCCTGCTGAAATAAAATTTCCTTGGCCCTTGTTTTCAGTTATGCAAACATAGACCTGCTATTTAGCATAGAAGTCTCAGATGGTGGAAGTTTACAATCCAAAAGGCTGCTTTCATCAGCCTTCTGCCTTTTCCACATTTGCAGAGGGAAGAGGATAAATGGTTCCAACACTTGGGGGCATGAGCTGCTTTGGCTATTCAAGATTGGAACACCAAATTTATTGAGGCAGCTTTGCACAAGGAAGGAAGCATAAAACAGCAGGGTCATCCTGTCCACACACAACCCTTCATTCTGAGCATTCAACATAACATTTGTTACATTGGGTGCAACGGAATTGCACTGTTAACTTGAGCAATAAATGTTCCTTTAACACAAACACCTGTCTGCACGAACATACTGTGTTGTTGCTTCTAAGCCACCACCTTCTACATATGTTTTTGTGTAGTTGTATACACACAGGGTGCAATTATGTACAATCTTACTTGGCAAGCCCCCCCCCCCCAGCTTAGTGGCTTTTGTGAACTGTTGGCAGACACAACGGAAGTACAAGGTATTTATGACTACCTTGTGGGATTTATTTAGCAGGTGAAAGACTGCCTGCCACCTGTTTCCATCCTAACACCCGTAAAGCAAGGACATTTCTAATTTGCATGCAGGGTTGAAAATAACATTAAGGGTTATAGCCATGTTCTGAATAGACCCATTGAAATTAATGGTCCTGTTAGTCAGGTGGCAGGGGGAGAGGAAGTGGTGGAGGGCTAATCGTGTGTCAATTCAGACTGTCCTGAGCCAAGCTCTGAACCAGTCGCACTCCCCTAAATCTGCCTCTGCCATGCCCTCCAAGATAGTCCTGTGCCTTCAAGTGTGGTAGAGGTGTTGGTGTAGTCTAAAAACAGACTTGAAATTATCCTTGAATAGTTTTGCCCCTAGCAAGTCTGATCCTAGCAACAGGTTTTCTCCCCAGTGACAAACTTCTGTATGAGACAATCTCTGGAAAAAGAATGTGCTTGTCACTCTGTCCAGATGGCTGAAGAGCAGAGAGGAAGAATAATTCTGTGTATATACAAAATAAAAAATAAAAAAATCCTTCCAGTAGCACCTTAGAGACCAACTAAGTTTGTTCTTGGTATGAGCTTTCGTGTATCTGAAGAAGTGTGCATGCACACGAAAGCTCATACCAAGAACAAACTTAGTTGGTCTCTGAGGTGCTACTGGAAGGATTTTTTTATTTTTTTGTTTTGTTTTGACTATGGCAGACCAACACGGCTACCTACCTGTGACTGGATCTCTGTATATAGTTCTATTTTATTTTCCTTAGGCCAGTAGTTATACAAGCTGTAGTGTTAATTCTTCAATAAATACTTCAAAGCAGAACTGGAATGGGTGATGCGTTTATTCCCACATGGGAAATCACCAACAGATGAGCTGAACTGAGAAAGAAGGTTCTGGAAGACTTTAGGCTGACTGAAAAAGGAACCCCATATGATTGGCATAGTGCACTGACAAGAGGTTGATTGATGTCTGTCACACCAGTGTTGAAGAAAAAGGTGACTTCCAGTCCAGGTGACTCTGGTCTGTGGAACTGAAAGGTCACCATCTTGTAAAATGTCTTTGACTAGCCTTGAGAAGTGTAGTATGGAAAAGAGCAACAACCTTCTCTGCTGTGATGCCTAAATTATAGTAAAGTCTCTCAGGAGAGCTTCAGCTAGCCAGCCTCCTATTTGCCTGTTTTTAAATTGGAAATTATATACACAAAGTATCAAATGTGGTGACAGTAATAATAGTACAACAAAATAAAACAATACCACCACAAACTGGCTAGTAAGTATAAAACCAAATTTACTGGAATAATAGCTAGAATAGAGATAGGCTAGTAAACACTAAAACAAACATACTAAGGTGCTATGTGCAAGACAAGACCTGGAAATACTGTAAACATGGAATGGATAAATGTACATTAGTATGCTTACTTAGTATGTTTGTATTTTTTGAATGGTTACTAGCCTATCTCTACATTTGGTTTTATACTTACTAGCCAGTTTGTGGTGGCGTTGTTTTGTTTTGTTGTACTATTTTTAAATTGGTTCTTAAAACCATTTTGTTCCTGTTGACATTTTCCACTTAGAGCTTGTATTTATAAACTGTCCGCTGAAAAGTTTTTTTTTTAATGCAGTTTTATTTCTGATGTTGGTCTGCTGTTTTATTGTAAATTATTGTACTTTAAACTTGTGATAATACATATATTTTATTCTTTACTTTGTGAGCAGCCTTTTTCCATATGCTTTGTCCTAGGAAGGCAAAATACATTTACTTAGTTATTGCCTTGGGATAAATTTTAAAAAAAAGGCAGAACCCCCCCCCCTTAAAAATAAAGAAGGGGTTCAAGCAGAGGTGTGGAAATGTGTCTCTTCTTAGGGATGTTAGTGTCACATATCACTGGCCATGATGTTTCATAGTCACCTTATCCAGATGGAAAATCAGATTTAAGCAACAACCTTGAAGGTTAGTATATGAGGGGGAGGGGGAGAGGGGAGAACAGCAATGATGTTGAGTCCTTGATGGAGAATGACTTCGCCCATTTACCCTTCCCAAAAATTAATATTTGTAAGGAACCACAGTGAGGTCTTGTCCCACTGTGAGGTCTTGTTCTCATAATCACTCAACCTTCATGCAACGCTTATTAGGTTCTAAAAGACACTTTGGGCAGCATGGATCTTTGCCTGATCCTCAAAGCAATTCTTATGTTATAATATTTTTGTTACAGGATTTGTATTATTGATTTATCAGTATCAGTAAAGCATAGATCGGTAAAGCATAGTGTTTATTTTTTATTTTTTAAATAACTGCACTTCTTTCTCTATGTTTTTAGCTGTTTCCATTTTAGGTTACAGGTAGGTAGCCGTGTTGGTCTGCCATAGTCAAAACAAAATAAAATAATAAAAAAATTCCTTCCAGTAGCACCTTAGAGACCAACTAAGTTTGTTCTTGGTATGAGCTTTTGTGTGCATGCACACTTCTTCAGATACCATTTTAGGTGTAAGGGGTATTGAGTCACCGTCAGGGAAAAAGTTGGGATATAAGTAAATAAATAATATTAGAAGATCATAATTGCAAAGTAAAAATCATATTAATGCCCCTAGGGTGTGGTCTGAGAGGACCTGATGCAGTCTGGTCAAGGCTTGGATGAGAAACTGCCTGGGAACCGGACAGTATCTATGAGGGAAGAAAGGTGGAATTTAAATGCACCAAATAAATTAATGCAGAGTAATTTGTGGTTTTTGTTTGTATTTTTTTAAAAAAGAAGTCTAGAAGCCTCCCTGAAAATTCATCAGCTTTTTCATGGAGAATTTCACCTAATAAATACATTTTTGTATGCAATGCTGTCTGTTGCACATACATCATAAAGACACCACAGTCTCTGCTGTGCCTCATTTCCAAAGGAAACGTGAACCCTTGGTAAGTGCCTAAACCCCTGGAAACTTGCACCACTCGGAGATTGGGGTGGCGTGTAAAAATATGCTATAAAATGCTGGAAACCAAAGTGAGAGGCATGGCTGATTTACCCATCACTGGCTGTCACTTGCCATCCAAATAAAAACTCTCACAGCTATTCCAAGTTATGAAAGATTCTAAAGGACGCAGTGCTAATTCTAGAAAAGCATGCTACCCAAAATTGTCATGATAGTTGCCTCCCAACCCACCCACCTTTTTCCTTTTTAAAGTTTTGAACATCTGCTCTGACCATCTTAGCTTCAAGAAGGATTATGTGACCTTTTGTCAATGGACGTTAAAAATAACAGCACCAAGCTGATAGATTTTGCACAGGCTTTGGGTGAAGCCTTTTCCCACCAGCAAATAGGGAAAAGAAGAATAAATTAATAATGGGCAGTTAAAACAAAACAAACAACATTTACCCATTCTACCCTGTAGAATAAAACTGGAGAACAATAATTCAAATAATTTTTAAAGAATATTTAAGTATCAAGTACCAACATGCTTCCTTTAACAGGCAAGGGCCTAAGGACTGTCCTGTCTCAATACAGTGGGTGGGGATTTATGACAGGACTGTTCATCTATAGCACTTAAGTTTGTTAAATACCTCCCCCCAAGAGGTCCTTCACTGATTGTTCAGCATGCAACCAGAATCAGGCTTTTCTTCAAAAGCTTTTATGCTGTCTTAGAGCAGCTGCTTAAGGAATTTATTTTCAACAGCTGTTGAAATTTTGCTGATGTTAAAATTTCATTTCATTTTATATTTTATTTTATACTGTGGTACCATGGGTTAAGAACTTAATTCGCTCTGGAGGTCCGTTCTTAACCTGAAACTGTTCTTAACCTGAGGTACCACATTAGCTAATGGGGCCTCCCGCTGCCACTGAGCCACCGGAGCACGATTTCTCTTCTCATCCTGAAGCAAAGTTCTTAACCTGAGGTACTATTTATGGGTTAGCGGAGTCTGTAACCTGAAGCGTTTGTAACCTGAAGTGTGTGTAACCCAAGGTACCACTGTAGCTTTAAATGCACTTTAAAACTCCTTAAGCAGTTTACAGAAAAGCAGGGTATACCTAAGAATAAACATGGAAATCATGCTTAAGTAAGTGAGCCAGCATGTATAGCGATAAAAGACTGGTCTAGTAGCAGGGGTGCCAACCTGAGTAAAACATAGGGGAACCCCAGGCAGTTGCGTTGCAACGGGGGGGGGGGTGCGCCCCGTGTGCCATGTCTGGGGGGTGACAAGAAGGCACCCCCGCGGGGGCTTGCGGTGGTGCGAGCAGCCATCACACAGCTGCATGTGGAGGATCCTCTGTTTGCAGTTGCAGCCGCAGGCAGAGGATCCCAGCGCCAGTGACAAACCGCTATGTCCAGTGCATGTGCAGTGTCGCACGCATGCGCTGTACGTAACGATGCCACACATGCGCTGTACATAGCGGTTTGCCACCAGCGCCGCTTGAGCACTGTACAGACGGTGGTGGGATCCCTCCATCACCGCTACAGCCGCGAACAGAAGATTCTCCATTCACGGCTGCAGCCGTGAGCAGAGGATCCCGGCACCGTCCATATGGTGCTGGAGCGCTGCCACCGGCAAACCGCTATGTACAGTGCATATGCGGCATTGCTACATACGGCGCATGTGTTGTATATAGCGACGCTGCACATGCGCCCTACGTAGCGACGCCCTACCCGAGGTGTCACGACACCTTCGTTCGCCCCTGACCCCAGATACGCCCCACCCAGCATAATTGATCAGAAGACGCAACACACACACACACACCAATTTGAATGGCAATACCCATCAACTTTGGGGGGGCTTGGCCCCCTCAAATGTTTTATTGGGGGGTAAAGGCACCTCGGCCCCTAGGAATTGAAGGGGACATCAACCTTGCCACTCTGATCTCACTGGAGGAAGAATGGTAGAGAAATGTAGTAAATAAATATGTGAAGCACATGCAACTAAGCTATGGATTTCAGCAGCTCTCCAGATAGAGGGGGTTTCAGAACTGAATAGCATCATAGCATCATAACATCATAACCAGGCACTGGAGAGACCTGTCAGGAGTAAGCATGGACCAGTGGTACCAAATAGTATGGGAAACAGCCTTACTAGAAAAATTAACCAATAAGCTGAAACTGACGCGGGGACAAATAGAAGAAGATGCCTTCACCCCAATATGGCTCCTCTTTATCACACACACAGCCCAACAAGATAATGACAAAAATCTACCAACAGCATACAAATCAATATGGCTAACCTGATCCAAAACACCCACCCACCCCACTCACACATGAAAACAAAGACCACCACAGCCAACCACAAATGGACAACCACACCCTAGGCCAACCCCAACCTCTCTCACCACCAAAGGAACACAAGCGAATAAAAGAGAACCTGCACAAGCAATGCTGACATCAAACCCTACATATATTAAGTAAAATAGAAACATCGTCACCCCACCCCGACCCATCCTCCCACCCCTCTCCACCTCTATCCCCCCTTTTTCTTCCCAATGTCTCAACAAATGAAACTGATTTGTAAAAATTATACATGTAAAAAACACAAGTGTGAAACATTGCACATACTTTTGTAAATCAAGAAATCTTTAATAAAAATACTTCAAAAAAACAACAACAACTGAATAGCATCCAGTGCACTCTATTTTATTTATAGCAGATGTCATTATTCCTTGTCAGAGAGCACAGTCTCTCCGTTGCAGCGTATGAACCTAGTTTCCTACAGTTATGTAAGGATAGTAGCCAGAGACAAGCTCTTTCTCTGGAAGGAAGAACTGTCTGAAATTGAAGATTTAGAGATATCACTGAGGTAATTTAACAATGTTCATCAACCTTGGGTTCCCAGACATTGTTGGGATAATGGGAGTTGTAGTGCAATAACATCTAAAGACCTAAGGTTAAAGAACATTGATTGTGAATATATTTTCATTATTTCAAACTAAAGTAAACAAAACATCCAGAGTTGAGTGTTAAGAAGAGGAAGAGCAGTAAGGGGAAGTTACTGATTCAATAGTTGATCTGAACAGATTTTTAATCAAAACCATATTATCATGCCTGTATTTTGGAAGAAATATAGTTGAAGAAAGAACACAGAGCTACAGCAGGTGTATAGCAAATGATCATTGTTGACACACCCACTGTTACTTTGGGATTTATGATTTAATGGCAAGAAATAAAGAAAGACAAAAAAAGCAAAAAATTAAGTTGTAATTAACTCTTCCCTTATGGCTACAGAGCATGGTTGCAGCCCCAATCTTTAATTAGCTGATCCCCATAGTGGATTACACAAAACTTGAGAGGCCGTTCTATCTGACCTGGGCTTTGACAATGTCATATATCAATATGGCAGAAAATAAGGACTTAATAAACACATTTTCCAGTTTAGTCTCTCTTTAGATCAATAATCCCTGTCAAAACAACTTTATTTATACCTCAGTTATTTCTGTGCTCCAGTTGCATAAGAGATAAAGATGTCAGAACTTTTGGTTTGTATTTAGAGATACTCTTGGACAGTCAGATTCAAAAGGTTTTCTAAAAGGAAAAGGAAGCTTAACATTGTTAGATCAAAATGCACAATGCAGTTTTTAAAAATAAATCTCATTATCGTCAAATGCCAGTTTATGGGGGGAAGGGGGAGAGCAGTCTTCCAGCTGCTATCACTGCTTCTGCCAGAAGTCTACCATAAAGCTAAATCAAATGGCAATAAATTACTGTTAAGCACAAAGTTTAGGAACACTGTTAGCATAATTTAATTTCAAGCAAGGAAATGTCTTTTGTTGGTCACAAAGAAGCAGACGACTCTAAACTAAACTTCGTAAGCTTAGTAAGCTTAGACTCTATACTTAGCTTTTATATTTATGAATTAAAATGCAGAATGTTTTACAAAAGTCAATGAAATGCAGATCATGACATGGAGAAAATAATGCAAAACATAAAAACTTGTTATGTAGAATAATAACAGTAAAATGCACACCAGAACCTTAAAAAATTCAGGGTCAAACCAGACAGTATTTTTAAAATGAAATGCAGCCCTTCCCAGTTTAAGTGGAAGAATGGTGTGAGAAAGGAGATACTTAACCCTTCCCCTTCCTGCTATTTTCTCTGCCAAAAATAACCACCTCAAGGGAAGGGGAAAGAATATATAAAAATACAGAATAATTTTATAGGGCAATTCTTTTATAGGGTATACAATAAAAGGCTTGGATAGTCTGCTTATTTTATTTTAGCAAATTTCATTCTCTAGTTCCATTTGCAAATCTGCTTGCAAATGAGACACCTCCGCTGATTGGGTGTCCTGAACCCCTGGCCTACCTGGGAGCATGACAGTATGTCAAGTCCGAAGTCCAGGGGTCAAGCCACACAAGCAAAATCCAAAGGTCGGGAAACACAATCCAGGGTCTATCCAGGTAGCTAGGTCTGAAGTCCTGCAGTCAGGATACAGTCCAGAGTCAAACCCAAAGCACAGTCCCATAGAGGTCCAGGAGCGTCTAACCTCAACATGGGCAGTTGAGCAAACACAGTCCCTCAGCTCTGCTTCCCTTTTGTAATTTCCATGCTGATTGCAGCATCTGGGCTTGATGAGGCAGGTGACCCTCACCTGCTCCAAGCCTACTCCAGCTGAGGAATCACACCCCTCCTCCCAGAGCTAGTGAGCCCCACCTGGCCGAGTAGGGAGCTGGGCTGTGGGCCCTTGCCTGTCTCAGGCTTCTCCCTACACCTCCGAGCCCGCCGTGTTCATGGGGATAGAGGCCCCTCTGGCTCTGGTGATGGGCTTTGCTGCTCTGCTTCCTGTGCATTGACCATCCCCTTGCCATCCTCTCATCACCCTGTGAGTACTTCCTTCCCCATCCCCAGCTTGCCCCGGTGTGTTCCAGTCCCGTCTACACCCCTCGCTAGGATCCTCTTCTCTTTCTCCTCCCCATCAATCCTGCCACTTAATGACATCTGGTGATATATGAGGACAAATAAGTTAATGGTTCACTTAAGCATAAATAAGACCACAGTTTAAAACTATAGATTTATTTTTATTATTTAGTTCCCATATCACTAGTAACTGCAAATTATTAAATCCCTATTAAATATGACTGGGGGCTGTTCAGAACCATAATACTAGAGACCTTGAGGTTGTGGTGGATGGCTTGATTGAAAAGTTATTCTGAGGTTAACTTTTTAATAGCCCCCAGAACTTTAAAAGTCCCCATTCTTTATAGTAGTTTAAAATCAATCAGTTAAGATAGATACATAAAATAGAAATGACTTTATTTAGAACATTTATACCATATCCAGTAGCAGCCAGTGAGGCACCACAGCTGCAGCTGTATGGCTGGCCTGCCTTCCTGCTGCCACTTACGGGGGGGGGGGGGGTCGGTCAAGGTAGCAGGAGCTTGGTATGGTGCATACATAGAAGCAGGAGCAGTGCACCATTCAGAAGGCAGGTCAGTAACACATCCCCACCTGCACCTCCCCTTTTCTTTTAAAACAATCCCCCCCAATAAATAAACAGCATCAAAAAGAAAGAAGAAACAGGAGACTAGCTGATAGATCCAATAAAAGGAGCAGAATAAGAACGAAAGAGAAGCCATAGAGCTTGGCTGTGGCCAGTGTGATGGCCAGGGCCGACCCACCCATGAGACAAAATGAGGGGGCCAGCCTTAGGCGGTAGGATCTGCAGAGGCAGCAGATCAGGCCTCCAAGGAATACACCTTCCACTGATGCTGCCACAGTGGCAGCGATGGCTGCGGTGTGTTCCTTGGAGGTGGATCTGCCACTTGCTCAGTAGCTCCCCCTCAACACCTCCTCTACTGTGGCCTCTTGGTGAATATAAGGCACTGCTGGTCTCCTCCCACCTCTAGGGAGAAAGTGATGGGGCTGCCCTCTGGGCTCTGCATCCACCTAGTATGATGCAGAGCGGCCCCCTTCTTCCCCCTAATGGCCATTGATTCCCACTTCAACTACTGGGTAAGATTGATTTGATTCTTCCCCACTTGTTTCTGATGTAGATCTTCACTCCCCCTTCTTCCCTAACTCAGGGGGCGGGCACCATTTTGTTCACTTCAGGTGCCAAAATGTATTGGGAAGAGTGGCGCTCTCCATCCTTCATTCCAGTCAGATGTGAATCAGGGCCACACAGGAGAGCACCTGTTGATTAACTTTAGTCAAGCAGGCTCATACTAGAGAAGGTATCATGGTCCAAATTGTGCAGAGCTTTAACAGCTGTAACAATTTCAATGTTTCTATGTTACTGTACTTGTATGTTTTCATTAGCCCTCTAGTAGTAACAGATAGATGCGATTTTGCAACCCATCAGTATTGTTTCATCAGTATTGTCATATCCCTGACTGGAGAACCAGGCTGCAAAATATCAGAAATGAGGATTGTGGAGGTCATTGACATTAAGCTAGCAGGACAGAAACCTATACCTCTCAACACTTTTATTATTAAATTCTTGGAAAGATTTCTGAAGATTCTTAAAACAAAACTTGCACCACAAAAGGTACATTTCAAAAATTTTAAATATATGCTAAAACCAAATATATATGCTGGGGAGTACTTCTATAAATAAATTGCTCGACAAGACAAGTATGGTATGCATATATATTTTTTTAAATTTTTACAGACAAATCCACAACCTGATTAAGCCAAGGGCTTTTCATTTAAAACGATCTGTTGAAGCCAATGGGACTGAATTGGCTGAAATCCAAATGCTTCAGGTGAACTGGGTTGTGAATTGGGCTACCCATCAATCAACGACTATACACAGCCAGTACGAAATAAATCACTTCATTCACTTTTGCAGAGGCTAAATCAGAAACCCACAAAATCCACTGATGCTACTTTTAAAAAATATTCTGTTTTTAATTAACTTAGATGACATGGGTGTGGTGACTATTGGAATTATTGGTCAGTACAGCCAAGCTCTGGTTCTTAGTAGAATTGCTGCTTAGCATTCAAATATTCTAAGAAATACCCCTTTTGTAGTGAAATCAGCATAAAATATATACCGTAGTGAGATGCTATTGTCCATTTTGTTCGTAAAAGAAAATAATTGCATTAAAGACTGTGGAAGGTTTAGTACTTGATTTAGAGAACAAACTAGATGCACCTTGAAAAATAATTTTAAATAGGACAAATGTGCAAAGATCTTAACAGATCTATTGAACCAGATACCTGGATGTTGAACCCAACATTATGACCTATTAGATTACTGTCATGTGTTATACATGGGGCTGCCTTTGGAAACTACAGCTATTCAGTAGCCAGCTTCAGGGCCGGCCCAAGATACTTGGGGGTATGGCAACCCCCCCAAAAAATCTCATAACAATATTATACTAATTTGGGATTAACAATATTGGGTACTGGTTAGTTTCTCAGCACCGAGGCACAAAGGGCTGGCTGCAAGTTCAATTGGAAAAATCGAAAAACATGCAGCGGAAGCTGTTCGACTTCTGAGGCACATTCAAAAATGGAAGGAATTACTTACGGGTTTTTGGCGTTTGAAAACTGAAATGTTCGGCTTCCGAGACACTAGAAAACCGAGGTACCACTGTATAGTCGATAAGTCTTGTACCCATGAGGGTGGGAGGAAACATCATAATGGGTGGGAGGCGTAATTATGGTGAAACTATAGTTTAAATCATACTATGGCTTAGCATGATATGCAAACCATTTTGTTACTGTAGACATTTTCTGTGTTCAGCCCCCCCTTTTTTATTAATCAAGATGTCTTAGACTATCTGTGTAACCAATGCCAGCTTTCAATGAAAATACTCAAACAGTGTATATCATCTTCATCAGTAAGTGAGTCCCAAGTGTCTTGTATGGATCAGGAAGAATGGAATGTTTTGATCTTCTGAGTATTTGCATTTTTATTTTACCTAACATCTATGCCAACCTTATTGGAGTATTTTATTATACCACAGTGTATCCAAGTGTGAGCTCAGTTTTCTGTGTTTGGTCACTATGGAGTCCTCCTTGAACACACCGTAAATTGTTCCACCAAACCCGTGAAAAAATAAAGCAAAAAAAAAAAAAAAAAAAAGAGTTGAACTAACAAACAGAATGATTAATAACACAAAGGAATAATTTTAGAGACAAGGTTAACACATAAAATGATGATGTTATGCTCAAAACATAGGTGAATGTGCTCCAATGTTATAAAAAAGTAAGAGAGAGTCTCGTGGCACCTTAAATACCAACTTTTTTTTAAATGGCGTAAGTTTTGTAGTCTATACTCCACTTTATCTGATGCATGTTGTGCAGTCCTGGACTGGCAAGCACAAATACACATGTAGGGTGTGGCATGTGGAGGAGCGAATTTAGAGGGAAATTAAATGACAACATTTACCTGAAAGTCGAAAAGTTACCCTGACCAATTAACACAACAGTGCAGTGACCATATAGTGAGGCAGCACTGGTGATAAAACAAGTAACCTGGTATTGGTAAGCAAATAATCACATGCAATGTGATTAAAAACAAAACAATATTGGTTCAAGCCACAGGTGACATAACTGAATTGCCTAATAAATTGTAATTTAGCAGTTTCCCACTGGAGTTTTCTTTTGAAGTCCCTGTGTACTTGTAGGGCCATCTTAAGGTCAGTTACAGCGTGCCCAAGAATGTTAGAATACTCTCTGGATATTGCTATTTCTGATGTCTTCTTCATGTCCATTCATTGTTTTTGTGGAGGCCAGCTTGTTCTATGCACAATGCAGAAGGGCATTGCTGGCAGATTATTGTATGCACCACTGGAAAACGAGCAAGTGAATGGTGTGGTATCTGACATTATTAGCTTTGGTAAGAGTGCTGCCCAAGCCGATATGGGGGCAAAGTTGGCGTCCTGGTTTGCTGCAGGGCCTGGACCCTGTGTTTGTGTTTGTATTATCTGACTTTCTGTGGCTAGGAAGTAGCTGTTTTAGATCATTGTGGACAAGAGGGAGGACAACCTGAGAAAGGGCTGCTATAGTCTCCTCTGACCATTGGGTCTTAAAGATTTTGGGGGTGTTTTTAATCTGAAAAAAGTATTGATTTTTTCCCCAGTGCACAGATTGAATGTATGGGTTGCAAAGGGGATGATGAAGCATTTCATGTGACTTGCTCAAATATCAAGTTGTGTGAGAAAAAACCTATGGGTGGGCCAGCATACAGTTTTTGTGGTAATTTAGTCATAGGGTCAAGTCGTACTGCATGTTCCTCATGAAGACAACCAGCCTGTAAGGGATAACACATTTTCCTACATTAAATAAATCTCCCAAAATTACTACTTGAATCAACCTTTCGGAAGGAGTCGCCAGCCATTGCAGTCATGAGCTGCTCTCACACAGAAGAGAACACACTCGGGCTTCTTCTTTTCTCAGCTGATTTAATTCACACTTCATTTTTCATGCCTTCTTAATTCTTGTCAGAAATGTTGCTTTCAAACAAGCCAACACCCATCTTCTCTGTATTCAGCAACCAGTTAGCCAGTCAAGACTCATGAAGCAGACAGAATTAATAAACTCTGAGATTGTCCAAAAACATTGTATCAGGTATATTATGGAAATCTGGAAAGTATGTTCTGCAGTAAATTACTCTATAGCGAGACCAATAAATAAAATAAAATTACTGAGATTCAAGTAGTTGCTGTCCTGATCAGTTGTAGTGTCAGTTTAAAAAGAGAGGCAGTCAGGTCAAATAATCCCAGTAACACAGACCAAAGGAGGTTAAAGTATAGCTTTAATAAGCAGTTATTTGATACAGAGGCCTCTGATTAACCTTCATTCCACACGTCCCTTCCTCCCAGTAGTATGTAAATAAAATGTCTTAATTTGAACATGCTACACCTGGCTAGAGACTGTTTATGTCAGGCTGATCATCCTCCCAGTTGGGTGCAAGTATTTTTAACAGTTCATGATTAACAATAAATACAGCAGACATAGCACACCTTATATTTAACTGAGCCAGTTGTTTTCTATACACAAGCATACACTTCTATACACAAGCATACACAACATATAGTTGCCTGGAGATGAACACTGTGCAGCCAGACCTATTAACATGCCTGCCACGCCTATCCTTCAATATGCAAATCATTGAGACTTAACGCAGTTTCAATATTTCCCCATGGTGCAAATATTTTTTTTGTAATTTTTAAAAATAAATCTTTATTGAGAATTGTAACATTCATACATTAAAAACAATACACAACAAAACAAACATCACACACACACATAACCATAATACATCTAAAAGAAATTTGAACAAAACAAATCATACATATTCATTCATTCAATCATGCTATCTATTAATAAAATATCAAAATTCATTACTTAAATAAATAAATCATAACCGATCCAAGTTAATCATAAATCATAATACCTAGTTGTAAACTTGACTTAGGCTTCCGCCTGCCCTCCTCCCGGGTTGCTTAATTTACTCGTTACTGCGTTATCCAATCATTTAACCAAAATTCATGTGAATTTATCGACTTTTTGTCTTTCCTTCCCTTTTTTACCAATACAGAATGTTAGAAATGGATCCAAGTTTTTATATTCGGGCACTGGTTTTTCATATATATTCCAAATTTCTCCCATCTTTGATTATATTTTTGATTACTACCACCTCTTATCACTTCTGTTAATTTTGCCAAATCCAGGAAGCTAAATAATTTTTCTTGCCATTCCTGTATACTAGGTACTTCTTGTGTCTTCCAGTAAGATGCAATCAAAATTCTTGCAGCCGCTACTGCATACAAAAACAAATTTCCATCTTCCTTTTTTACTCCATCATCTAATATACCTATTAAAAAGGCTTCCGGATTTCTTTTAATGTTATATTTCAAAATCTTCTTAATTTCTTCAAAAATTTGTGTCCAATTTTTTTTAATTTTACCACAGTGCCACCACATATGAATGAACGTCCCTGTTTCTTTCCTACATCTCCAACATAAATTATCTTTGGTTTTATACATCTTATGGATTTTAACAGGTGTAAGGTACCATTTATAAAACATCTTAATCATGTTTTCTTTTATTCCCTCTGAAGCTGTGAACCTCCACCCTTCCTTCCAGAGTTTTTCCCACGATTTTAACTGTATGGTCTTCCCTAAATCCATTGCCCAATTAATCATTGTCTCTTTTACCATTTCGTCTTTGACTTCCCACTCGAGCAGAACATTATACATTTTAGAGATTATTTTATTATCGCTTTTTAGTAGGTGTGTTTCCAATAAAGAGGGTTCGTTTAAAAAGCCTTTTTGCCTCATATCCTTATTAAACTTACTATGTACCTGATGGTACTGTATCCATCCTGTTAGATGATGTTTAATGTCTTCATATTTCTTCAGTTTAAGTATCCCTTCTCTCTCTTCCAATAAATCATTATATTTCCCCCAGCTTCTTTCCATATTTACCTTCTTTACGGTGATAATTTCAATAGGCGACAGCCATTTAGGTGTTTTTGGCTCTAAGAGGTTCTTATGTTTGTCCCAGACCCTCAACAGAGATCTTTTAATAATGTGTGCATTAAATCCTTTATGGGCTTTTAATTTGTCTTCCACCATGTAAGCATGCCATCCAAATTTATTTTCGATTCCCTCCAGGTCTAATAATTCTAAATTTTCTAAAGTAATCCAATCTTTTAACCATAAAAAACAGACCGCATCATAATATAGATTTAAATCCGGTAAGGCTAATCCTCCCCTATTTTTGATGTCAATTAATAATTTGTATTTAATCCTAGCTGGTTTACTATTCCAAATAAATTTCGTTAAATCCTTCCTCCATTGTTTAAATTGTTCTGACCCTGTTGACAAAATTGGTAACATCCGGAATAAATATAACATTTTTGGGAGTATATTCATTTTGATGGCTGCTATTTTCCCCAATAATGATAGATTTAATCTACGCCAGATATCCAAATCCTTCTTAACCTCCTCCCATTTACTTATATAGTTATCTTTGAATAGATTATTGGTATTATTGGAGATCCAAATACCTAGGTATTTGGCTTTTTAAACTACTTTTAATCCCACCTTTTCCTGTAATTTCTCAATTTCCTCTCCTGTTAAATTTTTGGTTAACATATTTGTTTTATTCCTGTTCAAGTCTAATCCTGCCAATTTTCCAAATTCCATAATTCTGGTTAGAGCTAGAGGGATACTTTCTAATGGTTTCTCCACAGTTATTATGACATCATCGGCGAAAGCTTTGGTTTTATATATATTTTTTACCAATTTTAATTCCTTTAATATCATCATCTTTTCTTAAATTTTCCAATAGAAATTCAAGTACCGAAATAAATAGAAGGGGGGATAACGGGCATCCCTGTCTGGTGCCCTTTTGAATTTTTAACTCCTCAGAAATTTCACCATTAATTATCAGTTTTGCTCTTTGCATTTTATAAATTGAATCTATTCCATTATATATTTTCTTCCCAAATCCCAATACTGTTAGACTTTCTTTAAGAAAGGCCCAAGACACTTTGTCGAACGCTTTCTCTGCGTCAAGTAAGAGAAACGCCACTTTTTTTTATCAATTTTCATATTAAAATATTCTAAGATGTTTATCACGTTTCTTATATTGCTATGGATGTGTCTGTTTGGTAAAAATCCTGCCTGGTCTTTATTTATTAATTTCCCCTTTCAGCCTACTGGCTATAATCCCTGCAAACAGTTTATAATCACTATTTAGCAGAGAGATTGGTCTAAAATTTTGGACTTGGCAATTATCTGTGCCTTGCTTGGGGATCATTGAAATGTAAGCCTCCTCCCATGATTTAGGGATGGTCCCTCCATCACCAATTTTATTCATTAATAACTTTAGAGGCTCTGCTAATAATTTTCTAAACTTTTTGTAATAAATAGTAGGCAGCCCATCTGTGCTGGGTGATTTCCCTATTTTGGCTTTTTTAATCACTCCTTGTATTTCCATTAATGTAATCGGCTCTTCGGGTCGCTTTTTGCTTTCCTCATCGATCTTCAATAGATTCGTCTTTTTTAGGTAATTTCCTATATCCAATTTGCTATAACTTTCTGATGTATATAGTTTGGCATAAAATTTCACAAAGGAATTGGAGATTTCTTTAGGATCACCAATTAATTTACTGTTCTCTATTAGTTTATCAATAACTCTCTCTTTTTGTTTTTTTTAACTGCCAAGCTAAATACTTTCCTGCCTTATTTGAATATTCAAAACTTTTTTGTCGTAGGTACCTTATTTTATTTTCAATTTCATTATCAATAATACTTGAGATTTGGGTTTGTAATAATTTTATATTCTTCTTCAATTCCTCCTTCTTTTGCATTTTGGCTTTCCCTAATTCAATTTCTAATTTCCTTACCTCCTTAAGAAGGTTATCTAATTTTTTCGCCTTTTCTTTTTTATTCCAGCTATTTTGGCTTATTTTGGTGCAAATATTTTTGATATCATCATCATATCAGTTGATTGTGAGGAACATGCCTTTACACAAAAATCTACACAACAATATTAAAATTCATTGCATACTGTCCCAGCAAAACCCTCATCCCACAAAACAGATAGAAACAACGATGAGTTAAGAAGACGATGAGGGGGTCTTTTCTTTGTCAACCAAAAATCTTTCCCTGGCTTTCATGGCCTTCATCACAAAGACCGCTACCATGTGGGAAATCCGTGGGTTAGCATCATCTAACAAAAATGTTACCTGATCTTCAGGGTTATTTATTGAATTGGGTATGATTTGCAGAATTGCATCTTTAAAGCATGAATAAATGGGACAATGAAAAATGTAATGTGTGAGATCCTCTTTAGTTCTCATGGGGCAAGGGCATAAACGGAGCTGTACTGGGATTCTTGCAAATCTGCCAGTCAGGTATTTTGACTGCTTTTACTTGGGGAAACCAGTAGGAAAACCCAGAATTTTTTATCTTCGTCTAAAAAGGCGTCTCTGTCCAGGATCCATTCCCGAACTTTATCAGGGCTCCACAGTTTAAGAGTATTAACTCGGGTAGAGTGTATCTGGATAGGATACCTAATAGGTTTTGACGCCAAGTAGGGTTATATTGAAGAAATGCATAGGCTTGTTTAGCCAATAAGGTGTTTGAGGCATTTGCGAGATTGATGAAAAAATGCAAAAAACTTAAGTGGGCCCTGGCAGACACAGAAGGTAATCCTACTTCCACTCTTAGGAAAGCTGCTGGAGTTCCTTGAGGGAGGCCTAGGATTCTTTTAATATAAAAATTTTGTAAGATTTTGAGCTGTTCTAACAGCTTCTGATTCCACCCCCAGAGTTCTACCCAGTATAACATCTGGGGAATCACTTTTACAACAAAAGCTTTTAATGCCGGGATCACCAGTTGTCCTCCCCTCATATATATATATATATATATATATATATATATATATATATATATATATAAACTGAGCAAAGCACCGATTGTCCTACGTTGTTAGAAGGGTTACAGTCTTGAGGTGGGCAAGCCAGCTAGATGTAGCCCGGAAAGTGACACCAAGATATTTAAAAGGGCACTGTTCAATTGTATGTTCGTCTAAGGACCATCTGAAAGTGTGGCGAGCTCTAGTAAACACCACAATTTTTGTTTTGTCATAGTTTATCTTTAATGAATTGTGGGAGCAGTAAGCTACGAGCCCCTCCAGCATGCTGTGTAAACCCCTTCGGGTGAGTGCCATGATAGCCATGTTATCAGTGTTGATTTAAGCCAGGATCTATCCAGGTCTTGTGCCCCACTTCGTGCCCCGACTGGGCCAGGCGATAAGACTGGAACACCTACAGCTCAATCATAAATATCTGGACTCAAGACTGTCTGTCATGAGCACCCTCACTTCCTCTGAGGTCGAATAAAGCGCTGGCTATTTTAACTTGAAACAGTTCTTCTTTATTTTTCTACAAGCTACAATATATACATAACTATACAGCCTGTGTGGCTAGGTTTTCTTCCACACATCTTATCTACAGAACGAACCCTGTCTAACACACACAGTGAAGGTCACATTCTGTCTGGCAGAGAGAAGTTAATTAAGAGATCAAAGACTCAGTTCCCTCCCCCTTCTCTCAGACCATAAGTCACACGATTCTCACAAAGGGAGGGGGTGAAATACTAACATACTCCCCCATTTCATCCCGAAGTTTGGGAGAATCTAACTTAACTGTAACTGTTTAACATATATACCAAGTTGTTCCTTGTTCACAGCCTTAGTCAACACATCAGCAGGAATCTCCTTCCCTGGTACATATGAAACCTTCACAACATTTTTCTGAATACATTCTCTGGCGCGTTGTAATTTTATCTGCAAATGCTTTGTTCTTTGCTTGCAACCTTCAGAATGTATCAGTGCTATGCAAGATTTACTGTCCTGGTATACATTAACTGGACAAGTAACTTTCAGTCTAATGTCTTGGCATAGCTGCAGTAACCACTCAATGTCCATAAGTGAGTGAGTTAATGCATTGAGCTCTGCTTCGCATGAACTCAAACTTACAGTCGCTTGCTTTTTACATGCCCAATCAAAAACACATTGGTTGTACATATAACAGATACCTGAAGTGCTTTTTCCATCAACTGCGTCACTTCCAAAACTGGCATCCGTGTAAATTTCTAAACCACCTGACTTCTGGCTAGAAAGACGCAAGCGATAGTGCATAGTACCTTTAAGGTAGTTTACAATGCGTTTGAGCGCCTTAAAGTCTTGCACTGTGGGATTGTTTGAATATCTGCTGAGCAGATTTACACTAATGGCAATATCAGGCCTGGTACATCTAGCTATGAAACTTAGCTTGCCCAATATGCTCCGAAACAATGTGACATCAGGAAACATTGTAGCAGTTGTGTCATGTTGGTACCCTGTGACCATGGGAGTGTCCACTGCATTTGACTCAGTGAGTCTCAATTTCTGGACCAAATCATTAATTTTGCATGTCTGGTGTAACAGAACATCACCTTTGTCATTCCTTTCAACTTCTAATGACAAGTAATTAGTCACATCTCCCAGATCTTTCATATCAAAATGTTTCTGCAACTTCATGAGTGTGTCTTTGTAAATATTTACATTTTTCCAGAAAAATAAGAGATCGTCAACATAAAAGATGCAATACAACTTCTGTTGCTTGTGCTCTTTTACAAAAACACAGGAATCGGCCTTTCCTTGTTCAAAACCTAAGGAAAACAGTATTTCAGTAAGTTTTGTATACCAACAGCGAGAACTTTGTTTGAGGCCGTACAAAGACTTTTTTAACTTGCACACCATTCCTCGCTTTACTTGTACACCATCTGGTGGTTGCATATAAATGTTTTCATCTAGAACACCGTATAAAAATGCGGTATTCACATCGTGGTGTGAAATTGTCATGCCTTCCTCAGCAGCAAGTTTCATCAACAGTCTGACACTTTCAAACCTAACTGTTGGTGAATATGTCTCATGGTAGTCTTGATCAGGAATTTGAGAAAAACCACGAGCTATTAGTCTAGCTTTGTGTCTGACCACTTTACCATGTTTGTCAGTTTTGGCTTTGAAAATCCACCTGCTATCTATTAATTTCATGCCTGGTTCTTGTGGAACCAATTCCCACGTTTCATTCTGCTTGAGGGAATTCAATTCAGATTTCATGGCATTAAGCCAAGGTTCTGCGTCTTTGGCTGACATGTTTTGAACCTCTTTCTAACTGGTTGGTTCAAACACAGAATCTGAATTACTGGCAGTAACAGCAGTTTTGGCAAACTCAACGGAAAAACGCTTTGGTGGTTTTCCTTTGGTGGTTCTTTCGGACCTTCTTACAGTCTCCTGATCATCTGGATCCACTTCCTCCTTAGGGGAATGAGGATCTATTGTGAACAAAGGTTGTTCATCTGCACCAGCCTCTGGCTCATCTTTAACTGAGGCTTGGGCACTGTGAAGGTCTGTATCTGGATCAGACTCTCCACCATCACTAGAATCAGCATCATCAGACTTAACCTTTTTCTTTTCTGGTTTTGGTTTTACATTTCCATCATCAGACAGTGGGTAACATTGGAAAATACCAACTGTGTCCCATTTAGGATTGCAGTCTATGCTCCTGGTCAACCTTATTGCTTTTGTGTCTGTCATCAGAACACGATAAGAACCTTTCTCATATCCTAGAAAGATACCATGTTGACCACACTTACTCAATTTGTCATTTTTCACAGTGTGTACCCAGACTTCTGAACCAAAAATTTTCAAATGTTTTACAAATGGTTTCTTCTGAAACAGCATCTCATACGGAGTACTCTTAATACTTGAGTGGAATCTCCTGTTATAGACATAAGTGAAGCAAGACAGAGCTTCCCCCCAAAAAAGGTTAGAGAGGCCTGAATCATGCAACAGAGTTCTTATCCCTTGTTGCAACGTTTGGTTCATTCTCTCACACAGGCCATTTTGCCATGGTGACCTGGGTGTGGCGGTCAAGTGTTCAATTCCCTGTTCAGAGAGGAAACTTTCAAATTCTTCTGAACAAAACTCACCACCACGGTCAGTAAAAAAACAGCGTACATGTTCATTGTGCACATTCTTAAGCCATGCACAGAATTGCTTAAATCTTTGAAAAGCCTCTGATTTCTTTTGCAACACATAAACCCAGACAGATCTGGAAAATGAATCAATCAGAACTAGAAAATACCGTGAATTTCCTCTAGAGGGCGCTAGAGGTCCCACCAAATCAGCATGAATTACTTCATAAGGTTTTGTAACCTCCCTTCCTGATTCTGCACCTTTGGAGGCCTGTTTGATTTTGTTCTCTGCACAAGAGATACATTTCATGTGGTAAGGACACTTCTTAACCTTCATACCATCAACCAAATCTTGCATTTTTGTTAAAGCCTGAAAATGAAGATGGCCAAACAAGCGATGATAATCATGAATACAATGGTTATGCAACTTCTCATTCTTATCAATTGATATGTTGCAGTGGGCCTGTTTAGTTTTCTTAGCTGTACCAGCTGTTGCACCTGTAACAAAAGGCAATACATATAAACCATTAACACATTTGGCATAAAGAATGAGTTTGTTGTCTCTAATAATGTCACATCGGGACTTTGTGAACACCAGCTTGAGACCTTGAGAAGTAAGTTGAGAAACACTCAGCAAATTGTCCTGCAAATGAGGTGCATACATAACATTCTTAACTGTTGCATTAAGATTCTGCAGAGAAATCGTTCCCTGGCCAGGAGACTTTGTCTCTGACCCATCGGCCTGTTTAATTCGGCCTTCTTGTCTCTGCAAATTAATGAAAATGCTTTTATCATTAGAAACATGGCGCGTGGCCCCAGAATCTACAACAAAAACAGAGTATGCATCCTTATCAGTACAACGAGAGATCAAAGCCTTTTGTGCAGCTGGCCCTTGAGGTCTGCGTCGTCCTCCACCACCTTTGAAGTTGCCCTTCTTCTTTGAAGCTTTCTTGCAATTACTCCGATAATGACCTAGCTCTCCGCAGCCATGGCAACGTACTGACTTCAGTGCCTTTGCAGTAGTTTCACTTTCTCCTGCTGAAGGCTTAGAAACATTTTCAACAGCTTTGCCCCGGCTTTCTTTAACAGTCTGTCTGCGGTCAAACTCATTTAAGAGCACGCCAGATACATGATCCGGTGTTAAAAGATCATTAGGCAATGCTGATAACTGAGAAGCAATAGCATCATACGACTCATCCAGGCTATTAATCATTAGCATGGAGAAAACAGCATCAGAAAAAGTCAAGTCTCTTTGGATGAGGTCTTGTCTAAGACGTTGTAATTGGGACAGATGGCTGGGCAAATCGCCATCTTTCTGCAACTCCAGTCTACACAATTTCTTGAAAAAAAGAATACTGCTCCCTGCTCCCTGCCTAAGATGCAAATTACGAAGTTTGTCCCAAACAGCTCTTGCCGTTTCAGCATCTTCTAAACTAACCAACAGGGTATCACAAACGCCCAGAACAATAGTCCCTCTGGCTCTTTGATCAGCTTCATGCCAGGCAGGCCATTCATCATCATCTTCCTGTGGGGGATCATCCTCAATGGTATGAAAAAGCCTTTCCCTTTGTAAAAGCGCTTTCATTCTAACTTGCCAGGTAGGGTAAGTCTCTGGCGTGAGAGGAGGAAAAGAGAGAGATATCTGGCCAAACTGTGCAGAAGACATGCTTGCGTTTTTAACTGTAGCAAACACCACTTCTTCATACAACAAAATAAGCCTTAACTCCCTTTAACTTCACTCCCCCAAACTCAGCGCAATTAGCAAGAATCTGGAAAAGCGTCTCTGCTATCTGTTCTGGCAGCTAAACAGCATACCATTGTAAATCAATTCTGTAGCTTGAAAACAGCTCCGAAATGAAGCAGCCGAACTGTCTCACCAAATGAAGCAGCCCTCAGCAGCCAAACAGCAAACCGTCCGCCTTCATCTGCAGAGGAACGAAAACCAGCCGCTCTGCAACACAGGAGGAACGCCAACCAGCCGCTTGCCACCATAGGAGGAACGAAGCCATCCGCCTCTGCTACCATATGTTGATTTAAGCCAGGATCTATCCAGGTCTTGTGCCCCACTTCGTGCCCCGACTGGGCCAGGCGATAAGACTGGAACACCTACAGCTCAATCATAAATATCTGGACTCAAGACTGTCTGTCATGAGCACCCTCACTTCCTCTGAGGTCGAATAAAGCGCTGGCTATTTTAACTTGAAACAGTTCTTCTTTATTTTTCTACAAGCTACAATATATACATAACTATACAGCCTGTGTGGCTAGGTTTTCTTCCACACATCTTATCTACAGAACGAACCCTGTCTAACACACACAGTGAAGGTCACATTCTGTCTGGCAGAGAGAAGTTAATTAAGAGATCAAAGACTCAGTTCCCTCCCCCTTCTCTCAGACCATAAGTCACACGATTCTCACAAAGGGAGGGGGTGAAATACTAACAATCAGCGTATAGCAAAACTGATATTATGATGATGATATCTAATATTTTAACATTTCCATGTTGTTATTAAAAGATGGTGAGGCAAATTACTGGAGGACAAGGCAATCAAAGGCTACTAGCTGCAATGGCTGTGTTTTAGTTGCACTTTCAGAGGTAGTATGCCTCTGAATGCTAGATGCTGGGAGTCACAAATGGACAGAACGTCATCGTGCTCAAGTGCTGCTTGCATATTTCTGACAGGCATCTGGATGGCCCCTCTGAGAACAGAATGCTGGACTTGGTGCGCCATTGGCCGGATCCAGCAAGGCTCTTACATTCTCATGCTGAGGTTCAGGCAAAAAACACATACAAATCCAGACATATCAATCCTACATTACCAACACCAGTGGTTTGTGTTGTATCTGGATGTGAGAAACCCTGAGATGTATCCCTGTTTCATTGCAATGTATTTTTTTGTATTTTGTAAACTGCCCTGAAATTTGGCAATGAAATATACAAATATTTTTAATTAGTAACTAACTAACCAACTAATAAAAAATAGCTGAAACTCACATCTAACTGTGTGCCAAAAAAATAACTGTAAGTTACATTTTTTTTTTATTAGAAAAATGGAGACCAGTACATAGAAAAACCAATACTGGTCACAAACTGAGATAAAAACTCTTATCATTTAATTTACCAAGTTCAATGGGCTGGGTGTTCATCAGTATGCGGATGATACCCAGCTCTACCTCTCTTTCAAATCAGAACCAGTGAAGGCCGTGAAGGTCCTGTGTGAGTGCCTGGAGGCGGTTGGAGGATGGATGGCGGCTAACAGATTGAGGTTGAATCCTGACAAGACAGAAGTACTGTTCTTGGGGGACAGGAGGAGGGCAGGTGTGGAGGATTCCCTGGTCCTGAATGGGGTAACTGTGCCCCTGAAGGACCAGGTGCGCAGCCTGGGAGTCATTTTGGACTCACAGCTGTCCATGGAAGCGCAGGTTAATTCTGTATCCAGGGCAGCTGTCTACCAGCTCCACCTGGTACGCAGGCTGAGACCCTACCTGCCCGCGGACTGTCTCACCAAAGTGGTGCATGCTCTGGTTATCTCCCGCTTGGACTACTGCAATGCGCTCTATGTGGGGCTGCCTTTGAAGGTGACCCGGAAACTGCAATTAATCCAAAATGCGGCAGCTAGACTGGTGACTGGGAGTGGCCGCCGAGACCACATAACACCGGTCCTGAGAGATCTGCATTGGCTCCCAGTACGTTTCCGAGCACAATTCAAAGTGTTGGTGCTGACCTTTAAAGCCCTAAACGGCCTCGGTCCTGTATACCTGAAGGAGCGTCTCCACCCCCATCATTCAGCCCGGACACTGAGATCCAGCGCCGAGGGCCTTCTGTCTGTTCCCTCACTGCGAGAAGCAAAACTACAGGGAACCAGGCAGAGGGCCTTCTCGGTAGTGGCGCCCGCCCTGTGGAACGCCCTCCCATCACAGGTCAGGGAAATAAACAACTACCTGACATTCAGAAAAAACCTGAAGGCAGCCCTTTTTAGGGAAGTTTTTAATGTTTGATATTGTTGTATTTGGTTTCTGTTGGAAGCCGCCCAGAGTGGCTGGGGAAATCCAGCCAGATGGGCGGGGTACAAATAATAAATATTATTATTATTATTATTATTATTAAATGCTGCTAAAATAGTAAATTACATACAGCTTATGAAGTAATGAACTGTAGAAATAAGGATTAATGTATATTTTGATTTGAGACAAGTTTTTTTGTAGCAAATGGTAATACAGTAATATGATTCCTAAACCTGAACTTACAATACGGAGGGGGCTTTACTTTGGAATGTGTGGGGGCCCTCTCCTGTTTTGAGAACATGCCCTCTCTAAAGACCGGAGCTAGACTGCAGTTCCATGATGATCTTGTAACTTTTTCAGAGCAGGGATGGGAAACCTGTGACTCTCCAGATGTGGCTGGATTGCAACTCTCATAACCCTTTGCCTTTGCCCATGGTGGCTGGAGCATCTGATGGGAACTGGAGTGTAACAACATATGGAAAGTGATAGGATCTCCACCCCTGTTTTAGGGACTCAGCTTGACCTGGTATATATATTGTACGTACCACACCCTCTGAGAAGCCTGGTAGTGTGGAGACCTGAAACTACTGCAAGAAGCTATCATCTAGCACTTCGCAGGCACCTACCTCATCACTGGTTGTTTCCTCCGATTGCCCCCACAAAATAATTGTGAGTGCCCTAAGTGTCATCATAAAAAAAATACTCAGGTTTCATCTTATAAAATATTCAGCATATGAGTATGAAGGTCAGTTAAAGTGAAACCATTCCAAATGTTCTTGTCTTGAAAATGTCGAGCTCAGTTAGCAGCTGAAGGGAGGACAGGGGTATACATTTCACAAGACTCTTCGCATTGCACTCTTGGTGTTTACACCAGACTTCAAACAGAAGCTTAGGGAGGATCTTTTGTTTGCCTTTGGGAACAGCTACAATAAATCTTTCCCTGCTGAAGTCAAGGTATGACATTTTAAAATATGGGATAGATGCCTTGGAGTAAAATAATATTGCTATAACTTAGGTGTCAAGCTGATGCTTGCTGGGTGTGATAGATCCATTTTTAAGGAAAGGGACTGTAGCTGGCCAGTTTTTATGAATAACTTGAGATAAAGGACTATCAAGAAAAGAGCTCAATGTTAATTTTAAGGCTGCAATCCTGGACACCCTTGTACGGAGTTAAGGCCCTCTGAATGGGCTTACTGTTGAGGAAGTAAATTTAGGATTGGTGGATAGGGTTCTGGATGCAGAAAGTAAAAAAGGGTAAGTTAATGAAGCTGGGAAGAAAGCTTTTTGAAGACCATGAAGAGGAAGAGGAGTGCTTCTGCTATTTTCTTGGTATCCTGTAATACTTACTTGAAGAACCATTCAAATCCCCAGCTGGCACACAAAAATTATTACATTCACATTGCACAAAGCAATGTTTCTCCCACTACAGGGTGGGACCATCCTTGTGGGCACCGGATACATGAAGTGGGAAGATGATAAGATTCGGAACCAGTTGATGCCTCCCTCTCTACACCAGCCATGACAGAGTTAGGAAAAAGGAGCCTAACAATTTTTGTGATGTAACATTGCAGTCTAATGCAGGAAAAACTGTTTTGCTCTGTTGTTGTCTCCTGCATGGTTTGGAAGGAGGAGAGAGTTGTCCTTTTCATGTATTCTCTGCTGCCATATAAGAAGGAAAAGAGAACGTGCCCATTTCCCAATTATCCTTTCCATCCACTCACATCCCAAAAGTATACTCAGAGGAAGACTATTCTAAAGCAAGCCACAAAGTACCAATTTATATTTTTATTTTTGTTCTGGAAAAAAGAGAATGGGAAAAAATTGGGCAGGGGAGCTGATCTGGCAATGTCCCCCCACCCCCACCCCCGGCAGAAGCACTGGCAGATGCTGACAGGTTTTCCAGGCCATGTATGCAAACTGCGACTTCATAGCTGGGGGTGTTGACTGAGGTCAACATTTGGGCGAGACTTATTCTCAGCATCCCAATCCTTGCTCTTCAGCAGTAAAGCACAACTCTCAGAGCTGAACTGAGATCATTGGTGAGGGCAATGAGCACAAACCAGCAAGGCAGGAAATTAAAAAGAAATACACTTGTCAAGGACATAGTTTGCCAAATGGAAAGGGTAAAATTGGTGGAGACACCCCTTTCATTTTCCATTATGCTGGGCTTCTCTCTCTCTCTCTCTCTCTCTCTCTCTCTCTCTCTCTCTCTCTCTCTCTCTCACACACACACACACACACACATACACCCCCCCCACATACTTTTAACTCTGGTAAATGATAATAGTTAGAAGAGTTCTAAACTATTAATAGTCTCAGAAATGAAAATATATTACACTCATTTTGGGATTTCATTCAAAATCAACAGATCAAAGGGTTGGTTATATAGGGCTGCACAGCAGTGTCACATTCAGACACTTACCAGGCCTTCACCTGCCTAACTTCAGAGCTAAAAATACTTAAAAGAGCTGCCATTCTCTTGGGCCTCAAGCATTTTAACTAATCTTTTCTTGGTGCATACTGTTCATTTATTTAAGACATTGCTAGACCACTTAGTTATTTGCATTTCTAATCAGCGTACACATAAACAATCCATAGAAAGTGGAATAATAAAGATTTATCATAAAAGCAAACTCTGGGTGAAATTCAATGTAGCATGCAAGGAATTGGGGTATGTGTGCATGGAACAAGGTTTGCTCATGCAGTGAGACTTCTCCCCTTTTTCTGGGTTACTCCAGAGCAGATTTTAGGGGGCATGGGGGAAGAGACAGGGGAGGTCCCATTGTGTGAGTGGACCTCGTTCCATGCATGGAACAACTTAATTGAATCTCTCTCAATACCTTAAAATGCTTGCTGGTACAAGAAAGTCTTAGCCGTGCTCCTGAAGTTCGTAAAGCTTTGTGGCTGGGCCATTTTTATTGGTTTATATATCGGTTTCATAGAAGTGTTCCTGGTAAAAACTGTAAATGTGCATTGATCTGAATATCCATGAGCCAAAGGAGCAGGTAGTATTGTTGCACAAAACTAGCAAAGGAGTTAATTAATTGCTTTAATAGGTACTTACTCTATCCTGTATTGTAGACCAGTATTATCATCTTATTGCCTGCGAAAGGGAAAAACACATGTTGCCTATAGGCGCCTGAGAGGCAAGATATGAACACAGGACTTCCGGATTCATACTATAGCCGCTACTATAGACTAGTTTGTCTTGTATGTGTTGATGTTTCAACATTGCTGTAATGTAGCATCTCTGCAGGTTTTTTCATGTTACAGTAACTGGACCATAAAAAGCCTTATTGTACAAGTCGTCCACACTGTCATTTTCACTGCCTTGTTATTCAAAAGCCCCAAACCTCTAGTTAATATAGTAAGAAGATCTAACAAAACTGCACCTTACTTGGATCACATATATTCTAACACAGTGTGTTCAAGTGCAAAAGGTATATGAAGAAGTGTGCATGCACATGAAAGCTCATACCAAGAACAAACTTAGTTGGTCTCTAAGGTGCTACTGGAAAGAATTTTTTATTTTATTTTGTTTTGACTATGGCAGACCAACACGGCTACCTACCTGTAAATGAGAATACCGTTCACATTGCCTTCCAAGGCTTCTGCGACATAGCAGTAGCTCAGCCAATGACTGCAAAGAGTTTACAGATGGCAGCTTGTATTTACCACAGGTTTTGCCGATTTTGTTCTTTTTAGTTTCTATGAATTTTGTTTTGGCCAGCTTTAATAATTACATTTTTGTGTGTGTCCTACAGAGGTTTCTGACCACCGCCACTGAACTGGATTCATTTGTGGGATGGGCAATAAAAGCAAAATCCAAGCCAAGTAAAAGAAGAAGAAGCACCACCCCTCCCGCTCCCCCAGCTGCTGCCTTCCATAGTAGACAAAGCTGCCAACAATTTGACTGTTATCTTAAAGGGAAATAAGGTGAAAAATGTGTGTGGAGAGGTAAGTCAGACTGACCTGAGTAGAAAGTAGGGGGGTGTCAAAAGCAGGCAGCCCTCCAAAAACAGCGAAGCAGCAAAAGGGGATACATTTGGGTGCATCCCTGTCATCAAGGCTGCAAAAAACATAGTATTTGAACAGATCTGGAAAATGGCAGCCATCCTAGGGTTAATTACATGATTCCCCTGCTAATGATATTAAATTGTTTGTTTTAGTTGTGATGCCTCTAAATATTCCAACTCCCTTTTATATAAGCAAGCACTTTAGCACCATTAATACTGTACTGGCTGTCACAAATCTTGGCTGCTATTCTTTTGCAGAGATCATTGCATTTGTTTTGGGCCAAGGGATGGTGTAGATGACTAAGACTTGCAGGTCACTAGAGTTTACAGTAAGGCAGGAAGAAGAGGAGGGGGGAAGGGGGGGCTGATAGCAGCCATGAGGAAAATCTTTTGCGATGATGCAGGCAAGGAAAATTGCATTCAGGTGACAAGAAACTAAAAACCACAAAGGGTCTTTAAAATATGAGAGCAAGCTTAAAGAGACATTTATACAAAACAGTTTTCATGAGAAATTATTCAATTTGTTAATAACGTTTCTTTAAAAACGTTTTATTATCAGAGATAATATCCATATTTAGAACTAGGCCAGAGAGCAACCTTATGCGTATATGTATAATAATTCAAGTACTTCACAGGATTCATTTATCTCTGCGTGAGTCTCCAGTGGTCCAGCCTTCCCTAACCTTGTGTCTTCCAGATGCTCTGGACTACAACGTCCATCCTGTCTGCCTGTTGTCCATGCTGGCTGGGGCTGATGGGAGCTGTAGTCCCAAACATCTGAAGGTTATCAACTTCAAAGGCAGCTCTAAGCCACATTAATTGTACTGGAGCAGACCCACATATTATACGCAATGGGGGACTGCCGCGGAAGCCAGCATCTTGTGGCAAGTTTTGGCCACTCTCCTTTGAAATGTGCAAGATCATTTATATTCAGATGCTCACCTGCAGCTTCAATGCCCCCACCCTCATAACCTGCCGTCCCCAGATAATTGGCTACTGCTGGCAAGGGTGGAGGAAACACATGTGAATGACCCCTACCTGTTTGTGGGGGGATTTGACATTTGGTTACTTAGTTAAATTTCTAATAGTAATATTAAAATAATAAACCATAAAAGAGGGGGATCCCAAAACAATGAGCAGCAAGAACAGATATCCTGCAGTAAATCCAGTCATGACTGAGTAACCACTCAAAATGTTTGGGTAAGCAGGTGGGGCTTAGCCTGGTGCTAGAATGTAAATAAAGTTGACTTTGGGACGATGGCATTCTAGAGTTGGTTTACCACCATGAAGAAGGCCTTCTTGTGTCACCACTTAATATACTTCCCCTGGCAGTAGAATGAGATGGGGTTCTCTCCTTTGAACTAAGGACACAGACAGGTTGATAACAGGCTTGTGTGTTCCATTAGCTACCTAATTCTCTAAGGTCAACACCTGCACCTTGATTTCAGCCCAGAAATGAAGTTATGTGGTTATGCTGCACTCAGCAGGGGTTTTGTGCGAAGTATGACACCATGTTCTGCCTGGAGCCAGTGGCAATGGTAATTATGTTGCTACAAATACAATTTATTTACTTTGTTTTGGGGGGTGGGTCAAACAGGGTATTCTGAATAACTAGGTTCTGGGGAAGGAAAAGTTCTACAGCTTTAAAAAACACCCCACATAAATCTCACATGCATTTTAATTATTCTCAACTAGAGAAATGTCTTTTCCCACAACCATTTTAATGAGATCTCAAGTTAGTTTAAGCTGAGTGGAACACTTGCTCAAACCCCGCATTTAATACAATTGTTATTAGGCTTAAATAATAGGAGTTGAACTATCTGCAGTCTAGAAGGATCACTCTTTTATTAGCATAGCCGAGGGATTAGCAGAAATGTTTGTCTAATGAATGCTGCTACTATATTTGAGTGCATGCCTGAATGAGCTTCTTGTTGATTGAAACCTATCTATTTATATAAAGCACTTCTAAACATTTAAGAAAAACCTTCCTGTGTCGCACAGCACTGTTGCTTGGACTGTTATGAGTTCATTTTTTTTCCATTTGTGACAGATGTCCTTTTAGGAGGTTTTACACATTGTTGAACTATCTGTGTGCCAAATTATAGGTAATCACAGAGAAAATTTACCACATACTGTATCCACGTTTGCAGAATTTGTGAAATAGAGGAGTGGCCATTTTCACCAGTTGGCAGGATGTTACAGCCACTGGGCTTACCAAGTATTTGGATGTGCACTGTGGAATGTTACCACTTGGTAAACAGCAAGCACACTCATTTCCTCCTGCTTTCTTAAAGGTAGCTTGGCCTATATTCTTCTTTACCACTCCCGGGATGGAATTCCAGGTTTGAGAACACCTGTGTAGTGCCACCGTCACCTATTTTCCTTCACAGCTCTCCTCAAAACCTACTGTTCCATGAAGCCCTCGCAACCCCCTGCTGTCTCAATGTCCAGCCACAAAAAGTACACGTAACTGCATTTGCTCTCATACATTCCTGTTCCCTTGCTGACTCCCCATCTTGAACCTTTCTTGCTCACTTTCAAACATCAGACTGTGAGAACTTTGTGCAAGGACTGTACATGGACAGTGTTGCATGAATACATCCATACGTATCATTCGAGTCCTATCACACATTAAATTATCTGTATGCCCTAATACATTTAATTGCCTCAAAACAGAGGCATGGAATAAATGGCCAGAGTTATGATCTAGCAACACCTGGAGGGCCATGTGTTCCCCTCACTCCTGCCTTATCAGAAAACAAAGCATCAAAACTCTTAGTAGTTATGGCACAAATAGCCTTCTAAGCCAAGAAGGGTGGGGGAAATGGTCCCTAGGTATTTAGTACCAATTCAAAGCTTTTGCAGTAGCTGAAGTTCAATGTATACCGTGGCACATTCATTGAAGTGCAGGTTTTGTGATTGGTGTCACTGGTGAATCACTCAACAAAAGATATAAATGCCATGACACAGGTTCTCAAACGATGGGCCAAAACCCAGAGTGTGTTTCAAGGACCTTAAGATTGTATCTTACTAAGATACAATCACTCACATTACGAACCATGCAGATCACGATACTAGAAAAGTGGGTCAGAAAGACATATGTATTCCTAATAAATTAAATGTTGTGCTATGCTCTTGTAACAGGACAATAGTATCCAAACGCCATACCTAATGGAAGAACAGATTTACTGTTTAAACAATTTAAGTGTATCCTCTTTATACTAGCCCTTCCTTTGTTACAAGCACAGTATTTTAAAAATATTTTCCAGTCACCATAGGCATTTAAAAATGATCTTTGGAACAGGCAGCAGCCAATCTGAGTAATCTTACTGACAAGAATTCCAGATTAGTTAGCCCTGTCCCCAGTTTAATTTTTTCCTAGACACACTCCAGTTTATTTAAGTACCAAGAATCCAAAGTGTGTGAAACTAATCCCTATTTTTTGTTCTCTCATTTGTTCCTTTAACACTATTCGGATCTTGGCAATTGAAGACAGAAATATCACTGATATTTATAATTACTCAGCAAAGCAGAGATTTGTTAATTTCCCAGTATCACAGAACCATATATTAGAAGCCAAAACTTTGAAAAAGGTGGTTTTATTTAAAATGTTTGTAAGATACCCTGATGAAACCATTAAGTCTTGATATTATCAATTCTTTTGTAGGGAAATGATCCAAATGCCTAGAATTTACAGTTATCACATTTTACTTCAAACAATATACCATTTTCTCGATGGTGAGTATAAAGAAATCTGAATTTTTTTTAAAAAACCTAGAACTAAATGTTAATGCTGCTTGGTTTTACAGGTAGAAAGATGCAAGAAACTGGCAGAAAGTGTTGTTCAGTAGTATAGCAGATGTTTCCAGGAAGTAAAGCCCAGGTTCAGCCCTGGGCATCTCCATGTAGCATTGATGATGATGATTTATTGAATTTATATACCACTCTATACTCGGGGTGGTTCACAAAATAGAATCAAGATATAAAACCACAAAATGCATAATAATAAAAACAACAACAAAGAAACACATTTCAAAAGGGCATAGTATATAAATCAGATTGAGGAGATTCCATGTCTGCAACACTGAAGCGCTATAATCATTCAGTGTAGGCAATACTGAACTAGACAGACCATGGTCAGATTCACTACAAGGCAAATTTCTGTGTTCATATACATGTCTTATCCCCTTGGGAAGGTTGCGTGCACTGACCCTAGGTATATGTCCTTCCACCAACCCCAGTCCCTGCTGCCTGTCTACATTTTTTTCCACTTGGGACCCTTTATAGGAGCTGTTGGAACTTATGAGGTTGAGTTCTTTATGAGACTGGGAACGGAAAGGGGAAGAAGTGGATCAGAAACCATACATTAGTCACCACTGGGGTTGTTCCCCCTTTTCAGCCTTCTCAACGCAGCCCTTTAAGTACAAAACGACCCAGCCTGAAATGTTTTTAACAATGTTACTGATTCTTTCTTTGTGTGAATCCCGCAGCTTTTTACACTAAGTTATGACCCGGGGGGGGGGGGGAATGCACAAATTGATAGAGGACTCACTGAACTCTCCTTAGAGTGACTTCACCATCCGTGAACGTTAATTATCATTCCTGGAGAAAGCACCATTCCAAGGATGCTTGCAACCCAGGCCTTATTATAGAAGTGTTGCACGAGAAAGGTCATCTGCTGCTATACTGCAGCTGGACGCTCTACAGCCGGCTTCTGCAGTGTGAATATCCCCTCCCACTTCATCTGTAAGCAGAAAAGGAAACAACAGGATGCCCTATCATGGCTCCCCTGGGACGTGGAAATAGTGCAACAGGAAAAGGAAAAAAGGCTTTCCAAATTCCAAACGTGGCTCACAATCCAGGCTTCCTCACACGCTTGTTGTTTTTTTGGACGTAGACAAAATGTACTGCATTTCCATCTAAAAACAATTAAGTGTGAACGTGAAAAACAAAAGCGGAAAGATGAAAATGTAGTGGTGGAGGTCGTGCTTTGCATGCAAATGGTCCCAGGCTCAATCCGTGGTGTTTCAGTTAAATGATTGAGGCCTTGCAGAGACTATGCCAGGCCAAGTGGGTAGTTCTTGAGTTAGGCAACTATGTGTTCACTCAAAGGCTACTCCGTCCCCATTGTGGCAGCGTCTTCAAAGGCTCTGTATTCTACTACTACTCCCTTTTTGAAAGTGGGAAGGGAGCTATCTCAGCCTTGAAATGTACATAGGGGTGAGGAAGGAAGTGGGAAGTGTCTCTTTCCCTCTTTTCTCTCCCAATTCTACCAACTTTTCCAGGATGACTTTGGCATCTGAGCAGCAAGCAGAGGGAACAATGGTGGGGAAGGATGTGGAGAAGGGAAAGTGTCCTGTAAAAATGTTAGTTTTCAGGGGGGAAGCAGAGTCAGCTGACCTGATTTGATGAGGGAGGAGAGGAAAAGAAAGAACAGATTTTTTTTGTGTTTTGCTCCCTGAATGTTGTGTTCTCTCAAGACACCATTGGGAGCTATGTGCATCAACACACACACCTCATGCATATCCCAGTTTATGAAGTAAGGATATGATTGTGAGAAGCAGATCCTCCAAACAAACTGACTCTAGAAACTTTCACAAAGGATTTGATAAATTCATAGAGTATAGGTTAATGGCCATTAAACCATGACACTAAGACTGACACCTCCACTTTAAAAGGCAATATATGTCACACTATCATCCTAGTGATAAACAAGAGGGATAGTTAAAAGCCTTGGCAGGGGCACCTGACTTGTCATGGCTAGAGACAGAATAAATAGCCTTGGTCGGGTTTAGAAAAGGTGGATCTTGTAGGCACCCCATATTTAGGTTAATGTGGAAGGAAAGCTGGGACCCATTTCCAGATCAAGTCCAGTAGCTGCTATTGGTCAAACTTAGGAAAGTGGGACTATGGGTTGCCCTGTTACATTTGAACCTCAAAGGCTGCTAGAAAACCAGAAAAACAACACATCATTTCCCAGAAAGAAAAGGAAATGATGGGGATTAGGATGCAAGCTATTGTTTGTGCTGCCCATTTTCTGCGAATGCTTAGCTCTGAAAACCAAAAAAACCAAAGGATAACACAACTGACACCTCCTTCACAATTACATTAGTTTTAAATTCCACAGAAGAGAGCCATTTTGTTTTTTGTTTGATTTTCTCAATCTTTCTGACCTTCCCCCAATCTCAATTAAAAACAAGAGCAAAGTGCCCCCATCCCTTTTCCCTTCTAACATCAACAGGACTTAATCTCTCCTATCTGCAAAGTGCACATCAATGGACAGAAGCCAATTACGTGGTGCACTCGAGCAGAACTAATCCTAAATAAAAGGGCCTTCTAAATAAAAACCAGTCAGTTTTGTTCTAGAAAACCCAGGCCAACAGAAATCACACAAACACCGAAAATGACAATGAACAGGCCTGACCTTAAAAACACTTTACAGTCCTAGCACTGCTGGCTGCAATTAGAAGCTACGTTATATGGAAAAATATTTATTAGAGAGTGGCTTGGGGTGTCTGATTTACTGCAAGCTCATTAGCGCAAACTGTAGCCAATGAAGTTTGCCAACTTTGCCCTTCCTTCCTTCCAGGAAACTGGATCTTCTTTTTCTCAGGTCTGATTTCTTAGCTGGTTGCTAAGTTCCTGCAATTCCACTATCAAGTTCTCCATAGCTGCCACTTCTTCAGCTAGGTCACTGGAAACTTCACCACTCACTGTGTCTGCAAAAAGTTGCTGCACAAGAAAAAAACAATGATTTGTAACAGAAATTTTATTCTTAACCAAAGACAATAAAATCATCCTAAATGCAGATTAAAAAAAAAAAGTACTGCAACATTGTTAAAACACACCAGTGTCACCCTGTGGACAAATTAATGACATCCATTTTTGACAAGACCTAGAATTACTGATTTGTGCAAGGATACAATCCAATTTTGGAGCAATTCCACCAAGTCAATGCTTGGACCTACTGGCACTCACCAGCACCTATAAACCCAAATGGCCAAACAGTGAACATTAGGCTTTCCCCCACCTTTGATTGCTTGTAGAAGCAGCAGGAGTGGCCTAACCCTATTTAGGCTGCAGTCTGATTTGGGGCCTGGGATACTACTGAACATGTCTTGAAGTGATGCATTTCCTCATAAACTAAAAATCCATTCTAGTTTTGCAGCAGGTTCTGAAGATCAGACCCACTAAATCACCCACCATCTTCTCGTTTGGATGACCGGGTGAGGAGGGGTATGTGTGGCAGGAAAAACTAGACCCTGCTCCAAGTCTTAGCGATGCAATTTCCTTAGCACTACACCATGAGGTCACTTGCACCTGTTGGCTGATATGTACACGCTGCAGTATTAAACGTCACAATGGGTGGGTTCTATTGAATGGGCAATCTTAATTCATTCACGGGAAAACACAATAAAGAAATGTAATAAAGTTGCCCCCCCTTTCCTCTTTGGAGAGACAGTGTTACTCCAGGCAATTGCCAGCTCGTGGCCCAGTTTTTGGCAGGCGCAGCAAAACTAGAAGACATTTTCCTGAGAGATGGAAGCTTTCATGAAGGATCCTTTGTGACAGCTGTCCATCATGCTATTTTTTTTTTAAAGTTGTTTCTGGCTACCCAATGTGAAGAAGCTGAAGAGGAAGGATGGTGTCTGGCTCAGCTTTCTTTCTCTTATTTGGCAAGCATTCATTGAGCTGAAGCCCAAAACAAGCCTTGCTGAAGCTACAGAGCTCTCTGGGGATTATGGACGATTGTGTGAGAATCTGTACAGCCAGACAAATGGGTGTCATCTGCCCTCCTGGCTCTGATGGAAGAACAGTGTTGAGCTACCTTCCTTCCGTACACCCATTCTACACCCATTCCTGCTTTTCCAATCAGGGAAAGTCATGCTTAGAGATGTCCTGGGGGAGCAATGCCAGTTTTCCCATCTCTCTCTCTCTCTCTCTCTCTCTCTCTCTCTCTCTCTCTCTCTCTCTCTCACACACACACACACACACACACACTTTCTACAAAAGTAGAATGTGCCCTGTTCCTTGCACAGAGACAACTGCAGGATATTTCTAGGAAATTAGTCCAGTAAAGTTTTCACGGATTAAACATATCAAGAATATCTACTCCATCTCCTTTCCATTGCATTATTTTTCTGGTTGGAATGGAAGAGTTAAAAGTAAAGTGACTAAAGCAGTTCTTGAGAACACAAGCCATCAGGGAGGAAGCCCTTTGCTGACCCTACCTCTCTGTTAAAAAGACTAATTTAAGGATGCCCATCTCAGTCTCACCTTTGCTCTGGCTGCCAAGCTACGTAAGTTGAGTCGAGCCGAAGAGAGAATTTGCAGTGCTTCTTGGTGATTAGACTTGGTTTTGCTGCACCTCATTGCCACTGCAAGATGGAATTTTAAAAAGGGAAAACAAAACTCTGGTGATGATTACTGTGATAACACGGCAGACATAAATTACTACTTAAGCTTTCAGCCAGTTCTCTTCACGAGGAAGCTCATTAAAAGGAGCATCCATTCAAATGGTAAGGGGAAAGGTATTCTAAACTGCAACATGAATCACTGAAACAACACAGCATTGTTTTTGTAAGGAAACAAGGGAATAAAATACCGTAACAAAATATTGCTGTGTGGAGTGCTGCTGAAATCCCACCCTCTTTCCTGCTACTTCATTCCACTCCACTTCTTCAACCCCCGTTAGTTATTCCTCTTAAGGATTTTCCTTAAAGCTTTTCTGTACTTCTGCAGAATTTGGGGTTCCCTCAAGCCTTCTGGTATATTCTGCCTCTAGCATGCAGAGGGCTCTGTTTTGGCAACACATTTCTGAACTTCAGAAATGAGTGAGGTCTTGAGCCAAAATGGTGTGGGGAGGCTGCCCATGACTGAATGTGTGTCATTTTAATATCTGTGTTTCTTTCTCCAGCCTCACAGTCACAGTATTCCATGACACGGGGCCCTCATTGGCTTTTTCTTTTTTGGTGGTGGGAATGATTCCTTCCTTGAGGGTTCTCCCCCTAATTATTTGTTGCACTTAGTGCTAACCTTGAGCTTATCTAAAGTTTCCCTATAACTTGTCCATTTTGGACAAATGAATTGGAAAGAAAATATTGGCTGATACAAGTGCTGAATGTCAGCGATATACTGATTAATAATAATAATAATAATAATAATAAACTTTTATTTGTATCCTGCCCTCCCTGGCCGAGACAGGACTCAGGGCAGCTAACATCAAATATATAACATTGTTATAAAATCAAACAATAATGAAATTACCTCCTAAAAACAAGTCAGGATCAAATTAAAATCTAATTAGATGGCTTTCCGCAGGATTAGGGTTGGGAACAGTGAAGAAGAAGAAGAAGAAGAGGAGGAGGAGGAGTTTGGATTTGATATCCCACTTTATCACTACCTGAAGGAGCCTCAAAGCGGCTAACATTCTCCTTTCCCTTCCTCCCCCACAACAAACACTCTGTGAGGTGAGTGGAGCTGAGACTTCAAAGAAGTGTGGCTAGCCCAAGGTCACCCAGCAGCTGCGTGTGGAGGAGTGGAGATGCGAACCCGGTTCACCAGATTACGCGTCTACCACTCTTAACCACTATACCACACTAGCTCACCAGGCCCAACTGTTTACGCTATTCTTATATGGGCCTGTGAGAATGCTGGGAGGCCTCTTTCATACTACAGTGGTACCTCAGGTTAAGAACTTAATTCGTTCTGGAGGTTTGTTCTTAACCTGAGGTACCACTTTAGCTAATGGGGCCTCTTGCTGTCTCCGCTGTGTGATTTCTGTTCTCATCCTGAAGCAAAGTTCTTAACCCGAGGTACTATTTCTGGGTTAGCAGAGTCTGTAACCTGAAGCGTCTGTAACCCGAGGTACCACTGTAGTTCTTATACAAAAAGAGAAGAGGAGTCAGGCTGAGCCCTGACCAAAGGCCTGGCGGAAAAACTCCATCTTGCAGGCCCTGCGGAAAGATGTCAAATCCCGCAGGGCCCTGATTTCTTGTGGCAGAGTGTTCCACCAGACCGTAAGGTCCTCCGTGGGGCATACCAGGAGATAGGTACAAGGGTCCTAGGCCGTATAGGGCTTTAAAGGTCAAAACCAGCATCTTAAACCTGATCCTGTACTCCACTGGGAGCCAGTGCAGCTGGTATAGCACTGGATGAATGTGATCCCACGGCGAAGACCCCGTAAGGAGTCTCACCGCAGCATTCTGCACTGGCTGGAGTTTCTGGGTCAGCTTCAAGGGCAGCCCCACGTAGAGTGAGTTACAATAATCAAGCCTGGAGGTGACTGTCGGATGGATCACAGTGGCAAGATCAGGGCGAGAGAGGTAAGGGACCAACTACTTAGCACGGCGGAGATGGAAAAATGCCGCCTTTGTTGTAGCTGCAACCTGTGCCTCCACAGAAAGGGAGGCGTCGAGAATTACACCCAAACTCTTGATAGAAGGCACTGGCACTAATTGCACCCCTGCAAGAGATGGGAGCTGCCCCCCCAACCCCATATCGTCCAGACCCAGCCAAAGGACCTCTGTCTTCGAAGGATTTAGCTTCAACCGGCTCGCACGCAACCATCCAGCCACAGCTTCCAAACATCTGACTAGTGTGTCTGGGGCTGAGTCAGGATGGCCATCCATCAGCAGATAGAGTTGGGTGTCATCAGCATATTGATGGCAGCCCAAACTGAAACTCCAGACAAGCTGGGTGAGGGGGCGCATAAAGATGTTAAAAAGCACCGGAGAGAACTGCGCCCTGCAGCACTCCACACACCAAGGAGTGGCGCAATTTAAGGGATTTATACCCTGCTTTTCAGCCACATGAAAGCCACTCCAGGGGCAGAGCATGAATGGAGCCCACACCGCTCCCCCACCCCCACCCCCGGTGCCAAGCAGGGCTGTGCTTTGCTGTGCCCTTGGCAGGCACACTCACACCGCCTTCCAGTCCCGCTTGTGTATTTGAAAGAGCTTCTGTATAGTGAAGGACAGATTTAAATGGTCTGCCTCTGATCCTTGTGGATCCAGATGGATTTATGAGGGAATTTTCTGCATGTATGGCTGGTGGTCCTGTTGAGACTTTACACTGATCTCTGGAAACGGAAAGTGACTTGGTCATTCAACATAATCTCTCGTGAACATCCTTTTTCCTACTGTAGAACTAAAGCAGCTCTGTTTTTCTGGGGATTTGTTTTTAAGAATCAGCAAGTGTGGCATGTTACAGCCAAATGAACCTTTTAAAGTAACCCACCAACAATGATTTATACCAAAAAAAATCATACAGGACATACCATGTGCAAGCTCTAAAGCTCCTTTTACTACGTTCTTAAAAGAGAAAATATCTTTGTCCCAGTCCTTTGACTGGATTTCACATTTGTGTGCTTTGCTGAGATACTGTAGCACCTGTAAAGACAGAAGAGAGAAATCAGAAAACAACCTTAGTTCGGCTTTATGTTAATACGTAAAGCCAGTCACTGTAAAACAATAGTTCTGATTGGTAATATGTTAGTTTCTCAGTATTAGTTTTTCAGTCTTCCTCCCCTGCAACTGTATTCTGCAGCTGTAGCACAGATGTTTTTCCACTGTTATTGCCTTTCAAGTATGACAGACATATAAGTAACACGTGTTTAAAAGATAATTTTTTACCTTTTAAAAAAAATCTGTCTAGACTGATGGATGTGACCCATATTTTGCTAGGTCACAATGACTAAATGCACATGAAAGCAGGAAAACACTTGTATTTTAATATTTTAAGCCATTATGCATCTAAGGAATGCAATAAATTGCTCAAATGTATACAAAGATTAAGATGCCAGTTTTATTCTGTATTGGTTCCCCAATGTGGAAAAAAGCAAGAAGACATGGATTCTGCAAAATGGAGAAAATAAAAAGCAATTGCCCAAACCTAAGCAGAAGCAAATGAGCCAAAGCAAAAACAAGTGTTAGGAAAGTTTTTTCCTAAATCCAAATGTTTACTTACCCCTTTTTAATGCAAAAAAACCTGAGCACTTAAGTCCCATTGGTCTTAATGGAAGAGTTGAAAGAACTGGCTTAGTTCTCCAACAAACACCAATGAGAGATCTTTGCTTTGTGAGGTGACCCAAAAGGTTGCTGTTTGAATCTCACCTGGGACTAGTTAGAGAGACCACACAACTGCTAGGTACAAGACTTGCTTCCATATGCTACTTTTTATTTTCTTTCTTCAAAACAAGCCAAGTTAAGCACACCTAATCCACATGAATTCCCCGTCCCAGTACCACTAATTAAGATCGGCAAATGGGATTCTGTTGTGCTTGCCATCTTTTAAGGAACCCTATTTTGCGATAACAGAGAATGCCTTTCTCTTGGCTAAGCCTAAGTGTGAAGCAGCCAGGCATGCCATTGCTAGCAACTGGAAATCTTTGGAGTCTGCTGATGTATTATACTGTTATACCGTGGAAGTCAAACAGAATCTGTTTCGGAAGTCCGTTCAACTTCCAAAATGTTTGGAAACTAAAGTGTGGCTTCTGATTGGCTGCAGAAAGCTCCTGTAGTCAATCGGAAGCCCCGCTGGACCCCGTTGGGTTCCAAAGAATGTTCGCAAATTGGAACATTCACTTCCGGGTTTGCAGCGTCCGGGAGCCAAAACGTCTGAGTACCAAGGCGTTCGGGATCCAAGGTACAACTGTAATGCAATAGAAAAACAGACTTGTGATATAGCATTTCTAACTAAATGTGAATATTATAAAATAAATAAGGAAGAAAGGGCACCAAATATATTTATTTAGTGCTGGGAGTTCATTTATAAATCACTGGGACACAAAATTTCAAGACAACTTTCATCTTCACACTCGGTTTTCATTCATATGGATTTCTTGATAAGTTAATTAACTGAGTGATATAGTTTTATAATTAGGATACACAACAAATATCTGTCTCACGTGCATGATGTAAAATTACGTTTCTTGCTTTTTGTGATAAGAGTGCTGCATTTATGGAACCTCTTTTTGAAGAGCCTACTCTCCTTTTTAATCTTAGCAAGTTGCTATATGAGACATTTTGAATTTGAGACATTTTGAATTTGTTAATGCTGCTACAGTTTCATATCATTTTATGGTGTTAGTATTTGCTTTGGGTACTTTTTGGCAGGAAAACTGAGTTAAGCTCACATCTCTGTTGATGCACAGAGATTCATGTGGGCCTTGAAACATATGAAACATTGGAGACAATGCTTTCTACGGTGAAAACCCTTCATAGAGTGCAACACCAGTACAATTTTAGATATGAATGAGAGTGTGATACCACTCTTGTCCTCATCACTTTCTCTCTGACAAAGGGGAGGCGGAAATGTGGGTGGGGGAGATGACCATATACAGCCACATCTCCTAAAACTAGTTTTGTAATCGGAACTTACATTTGAATGTGTAGGTTTCCACCTCTGAGATGCTAGGGACAGAAAATCACAGCCAATGGCAGTTTCCTTTTTTTGCAAGAAGCTTGCCTCTTCAGTCTCTCTCTAGCCTTTCTTAAGCCAACAGAGGAAGACTATTAAGTTTATTACCTGCTGATCTCAGTGTCATAAATATTTGAGACTGGCACTTTGGGGGGTGGGGAATCACTATTTGAATGCAGCTATAACTGCACATAAATTACACAAAATAACACAACTGAGAATGATTCATACCAGCATTTTACATTATTTCACCTTTGATCAAATATTACAACAAAGAAGCATACTGTGGCATTCAAATGTCAAGCAAATTACTGGGTCATAGAGCTAAACTAGAACTTTAAAGGGACAGAATGGTTACAGGTGTTTCCTGGGCTGCAGAATACAAAGTGAAGCAAAGTGGTTTTGATTCTTGGGAATTGTTAATTGGAATGGACAGTATAGGATCATAGAATTGTAGAGTTGGAAGGGACCATGACGGTCATTAGTCAAATCCCCTGCAGTGCATGAATCTTTTTGCCCAATGTTTGGCTCGAACCCACCACCCTGAGATTAAGAGTCTCCTGCTCTACCAACTGAGCTATCCCAGGTAGATTCCTGCCTTTGCAAAGCACCATGGAGGATTCCATGTGGTGGAGGAGAGATAATTAGTTGGCATGCTTGAGTGCTGAGAAGATTACTGAACTGGAGGTATGTTAAATAGCAGTATGGAATACGACGAGTTGAGGGCAGAATAAGTAATCAGAAGGTACAAAATTGTGTTACTTAAAAACGCATTAACTTTTTTAAAAAAGATATAATGGTAATAATGTCCCTGCCAACCAGCATTACATTTGGGCAATATGAAAAAGAGATAAAGGAGGGAGAAACAGAGTGTTGGTGGCTATTTGCTTTTTGGCACCCAACCTGATCTGCCGCTGAACAAAACCAACCAAGGAAACTAAGGCAAATACCAGGAAAATCTTTATTATGGTTACACAATTTAGGCTGCATGCTATGCTGCTTCATAGAAAAAGAGAGGCTGTATAGGGCACGTTGCTAACATTTAAACACAGACACACCTAACCTAAATGAAGAAATTTCTGGTAACACTCTCAAGGGAGCAAGCTGTTACAGGAAAATGGGTCAGGATAATTTAGCAAGATCTTTCCGTCACAATATTCTACCATGTTTTGAAAGCTGGAAGTATTCATTTTATATTCAGAGTTTGATGCTTCTTTCACACTATGTGGCTCCTTGAAAAATTGCCACCGGGAGTTTGCTTTGATTTAATAGCTGAAGCACACACCTCATAACCTTGGCTACAGCACAAAGATGAAATGCTTGCTTGTAGCTCTTCCAGTTTTCTACGGCAAAATGAAAACAGCAAGCACCACTACTGGAAAATGTTTCTTTTGTATTATAATGTGTAGGCACAGGGGACAAAAGATGTAAGTCCTGATGACTTCTTTATATTGTCTTACCCCAAAAACTGGCTATATTACTATGGGCCTACAAACATGGTTCTCAGTTATTAAGACATCCTGGAGCAGTGGTTCCTAAACCATTTCTCACATTGGCCATCTGTAAATGGTTACGGATCTTTGTGGACCACAGTGATTTTTCTGCCTGTTGTAGAAACTGGAATGCACTGTGCTTGATGATATGCAACTTTTAATTGTATTTTTTTTTACTGATTTTTAATTAATATTGTATTTTATTGTTTTACAATTAGAATTCTATGGAGTTTCTAGAAGCTTTGTGACTATGTGGTAGATTTTAAAGCTTTCTTTAGATTCTCAAAGTACCTAGAAGATTTCAACAAGCTTTTGGGGCCCGTGGGCACATTTGCAACCACCTGGGAAAAGGATTTGTTTTAATTTTTTGGTTTGCTTTTTGTAATGCGTGTGTGTGATCCTCTGGAAAAGAGAGATAGAGAGGGCAGAGTTAACGCTCCCTTCCTAGCTGCAATCCCAAGGAAGATCATTCTCCCCTCTCTCTGCAACAGCAAAGCTTGAAAAAAGCCAATAGATTTCCCCCCAAGGCTAACTGGAGGAGGTTGATTTTTTTTGGGGGGGGGGGAAGCAGGTGCAGCTGGGAAGGGTCAAACCTCCCCTCCCCAGCCCCCTCCCAACCCCCTGCTTAGCTTCAGACCTCAAATGCTTTCACTCCATTTCCTGGGTTCAATGACAATTTTATAATCTGAAAATGGTACTAAAGTAGGAATTTCTAGATGACTTGTTTCAGAAATGCTGTTTACTAGCTTCTGCTATTACATGTCAAGGTGTAACATCCCTGGCATTATAAAGGGAATTTCTGCCTCTCTCACTGAGCAGGCAATGTACACAAGAACCAGGGTAATGAGAATTTCCAGCAGCATCTACTCACAGGGGATGCAAAGCTGAGAAAACTGAACATGCATCTCCTGGTAGAAAGTGGGTGAAGAAAACAAGACTTGTTGTATGAAAACTCTGTGGGGTTTTTCTCTGAGAGGGGGAAAAACTATCTTTTAAAAATAAAATCAAAAAGCCAAAAGAGGGAAGTAAGGTTAGACAAAGTTCAAAGACATAGTTGATATGCAATCCAATAGCAGCAGCACTAAGAAATGCACAAATCCCTTTATCTTGTCTTTTTGATTCTTCCTGACTAATCTCACGTCAATCTCCTTCACCCTTTTTCCTTTCCAGTTTCTCACTTGCTGCTTCTCCTTTTCATCTTCTGCATTCCGCCAAGCTTCTCCCTCCCTCCCTCTCTCTGGCAGATTCACAAACCTCCTCTCCCGTAACTTCCTTATCTTTGTTACTTTCCTTTATATGCCTGTTAGCTCTCTCCTTGCTCTCCCACTTCACAATTCATCTATATGTTTGAATCCAGCTTCTCCATATGTTTGCAAGGGAGATGCCACACTTACTCCCACCAGGTGCCTGAAGAGCAATATTTATCTGTCCGCAGGTGGTGTTGAAGGAGCAGGCTGACCTTGCAGAACAGCTTAATAGGTGACCCCACGGCTGCAGTACACAGTTACATGGCACTAGGTTGTAATAGTTTGATGATTGAGAACATTCTTTTCCCCTGAGTGCTGCTGCCTTAAGATAATGCTTTAGCCACCTGAATTCCGTAGAAAAACTGAAAGGTGCAAATCAATTTAGAAAAGTCATATTGCTTAAAAGAACCTTTTAGTGCCCCAGTCTGGATTATGCACATTAAATATACAGAACACAATTCTGAGACAGATACATATGCTTAAGACTGAATTGAACAGACATAACCTTCTGTGGATTGCATCCTTAAACTTGACTGATTTCTTAAGTGCATTCTCACAGTAAGAATGATGAAAAACAGCATTTCACCTGTCTTGGGTGTTAATCTTTCTTATTCCAGTGATGCAACCTGAACATTCTGCATTATCCTCCCTCCCTTTAATGGTCTGCTTTGTTCTTTTTCTTCTTTTTCCAAGTTAAGCTTGATTTGCTGATCAGCTTGTCAAAGATAGAAGTACTGGCAATAAGTGAAATTGGCTTAAACTGATTCCTTTACAATATTTTTATTTTGTTTTATTTTGTGAGCTGGGTAAACCAAACAGTCACAAACCAAGCATCATGATCCCAATACCCAAATTTGGGTAGAGAGTAAATTTCCTATATCATTACTAATTTAAAATCACACTCTTACCATTAGAACTTACCTTCTCTGTATCTTCATGGTTATCACTCTGCCCATTCCCATAGAGTCTTGCATATAGTCTCCAGATTTCTCCATCACTTGTCACTCTAGAAGTCACTCTGCCAAAGAGTCCCTGCAGTTTCCCCTTTAACCCTGTTGCAGTTTCTCCATTACGATCAGTCACTCCATCCATAACTACTTTTACTAGTATCTTTAGCACCTTTGAGAGAAGATAATTTGGGTTATAATTGGACTAACACTAAAAGGTGAATTAGTGAATGTGTGCAATGTGTGAGATCAACAGCTGCTTTGATTTTGTTTTTTTACAATCAAACAGTATACAAATCTTATACAATAAAATAATTTGTAGGAGTCTGAATAATTTTTTTGTTATTTATTTATTCAATTTGTATGCCACCTTTCATCCATAGATCTCAGGGTGGTTCACAACATAAAAAATACAAGTTAAAAACACAAGATGCATTAAAAAAAAACCCAAATGCGCAGAACCAATAATCCCGCTTCCCTTTTCTTCTGGTGCCTAAAGGTGTATAATGAAGGCAGCAGCCAAATCTCCCAGGGGAGAACATTCCACAAACAATAAGCTGTTCAAGAGATAAAAGATAGCAAGGAAAAAGAAAAACAATGTTCCCCAGTGGTAACAGCAATTCTATGAAAGCTTCTTCTCCAAAATTTGAATAAGGGTTCTACATTACATAATTGGGCACCACTTAAAACTATAATCTAACCAGAAGACAGAGAGTCTTACTGCCCCAAATTTACACAACACTTTTAATCTGTAAAATAGAAAATCCCTTTAAAGACACATGGGAAATTCTGACAATGCTAACGACATCTGTATCTGGCAGTCAATATTAATATAAAAGGACCTGAATATTCTCCAGAGGAATCAAAGGCATTTAGTAAGGTTTGAAAAAACACATGTTGGAGGTACTGGAAATACATATAAGCAGTGGGATCCTATACATGTTCATTTAGTTGTTAAGTCCCATTGTTCTTAATGGGGTTTATTCCCATGCAAATTATTTTATGGAATTAATCTATTAAAAATGTAATGTAGCTTTTCTATGTACCATAGATGCAGAGACACCATACTTGTTTAAGAATGCTAGCAACTTATTTTCTTGGAATATAATGAGTTCTTGAAAAACTAATAGAATTTAAACACTTCTAAATGACTTTGCCATTTACTGGTGCTATATCCAGCAGCTAAGAAACTTGTTCTTAGTTGTCAAATTTATAATCAGTAGGTTACAAAATCAATGTTATAAGTTATATTACATTTTTCCAGATAACTTAATCATTGAGTGCATCAAATACATTCAATTTTTATGCATGTCTCTTTGAGGTCATAGGATCATTACAGAGGATCAAACAAAACTCCAGTGAAGCCAGTTTGCTGTTCTTCCCCCATAACCTTCCTAGATGTTTTTGTGCCCACAATTACTTATCGAAACCTAAATCCCGTATTTCCAAACATCTGAGCTGTTACTAGTTATCACTGTACAGTTACAAAGCCCCTTTGATATAAAATTTCAGCCTGTCAAAACATGTTTCCCAGGCTACCTTGATGCTCAGCAAAGCTGACAGGCTTCACGAGGGGGAAATGGTTTTAGAGATCAGTTCTCACATGATAAGCCATCAGTATACAGAGTACCACGCTGTAAATGGCTCCCGATGTTACGGCTTAAAAACAAGGAAATGGCCATTAGCAGGTACAGGTGTCTCCTTCAAACCTATTAATTCTGCTTCCTCCTCAAGCTCTGAAATCTATTTCTGAAATTGAAGGGACAGAAAAAGTTTTGCTTTTGCCTTTCCAGTAGAAAGGATTCTGGACAAGGAACCACATAAGCAAAGATGTCAGGATCTGGCTAGATGAGGAGGAATGGTGGGAGTCTGCAGCTGGGGAAAACAGTGCTGGATTACCTACTGAATAGGCAGCCGTCTATGGGCCCCATGACTTTTAGGGGCCCTGCAAAGATGGATCAAAGTAACATTGATTGGATCTTGAAAGCAAATTGCAATCTAGCTTTCTTTCTTTTTAATGTATTTTTTATTAAATATTTTCTTGGTTTACAAAAGTATGTGTAATGTCTCTCTCTCTCTCTCTCTCTTTTCCCAAGTAACATTTTTTACAGTTCAGTTTTGTTTGTTGAGACATTAGGAAGAAAAGGGGAGAGAGGTGGAGGTGGAGGGGGAGAGGTGAGTGGGGGTGGGGTCGGGTGGCGATGTTTCTATCTTACTTAATATATGTGGGGTTTTGGGTCAGCGTTGCTTGCTATTCACTTGTGTTCCTTTGGTGGTGAGAGAGGTTGGGGTTGGCCTAGGGCGGGGGTCAGCAACCTGCGGCTCCGGAGCCGCATGCGGCTCTCTGACAGGTCTCCCGCGGCTCCGGCATGCCCCCTTTCAATGCCCTTTCAATAATAATTAAATGGTTATCGGCAAAAACAAAAAGGGCCAAAAAACCATGAATAATCCGCATCAACGTTGAAGAGCTGGGCGGTCTTTCTCAGCCCTCTCGGGGTTCCCGAAGACAGACCCAAGATTGATGTCCACCTTGACCACTCCCAGAGAGAGGAAGCGACTTCTTCACACCAATAAGCGTGTGGGGAGGGCTGAGCTTTTACCACCTCGGCGTGCCGATTGGCAGGACAGATCGCCCGCCTTGGTGCATAGGCTCGGAGCCGGGGCCTTACCGCCGAGGTAGCCACTGAGGATGAAGGCGGGATGCGGGCACGGGAGAGCGACGCTTCGTCCGGCCAATGAGCCGCCGGGATGCCTGTTCCTGTTTGAGGGGAACGTGCCAATGAGGGTGGCGTTAGGGCGGCGAGAAGAAGGAGCTGGGCTTTGCGAGTTATCGAGAGAGAGAGAGAGAGAGAGAGAAGAGTCGGGATAATAAAGGCAGCGGGAGGTGGTGGCGGCGATTGGAGCGGCCCCTGTTCTGAGCGGCCCCTGTCGGGCGGAATCCTTTTCAAAGCGGCTGCGCAGAGGGCGGAGCAGGCGGGCCAGGCGTCGCCGTGACGGGAGGGCGGTGATGGTCGCCAACAGGATGAAGTAGAGCTGCTTTGGAGCGGCGGCGGCAAAAACGTCCGGGCTGCTTCTGAAACCTCCGCCAACCGGTGCTTCGCCAGCGCTCGCTGCGGGCGGTGTACATGCTCAATGACAGCCCCAAGGGTGGCTCGGGGGCCCGGAGCCCCGAGGCCGGCGCGCTGCAGTGCCTGGCGTGATTCCCCCCCCCAAAAACCTGTTTTTTGCTTTTTGGCTTTTTGCCTTGCTCTCCCACCCCCCTCTCTTTTTCTTCCTCCCCTCCTTTTTTAATCCAAGGGGAGAAATCCCATTTTTAAAACAAACAAACAAACGAAAAACAAACAAACACCCCCACAGCTGCTGCAGCCACTCTATTTGAATTTTTATTATTACCCTTTTCTCCCTCTATCCCCCCTTTTTCTTTTCTCTTCCCCTTTTGTTTTTGTTTTCAAAAAAAAGGAAAAAGAAGAAAAAGATTTCCCCCCTTTATTTTTATTTTTTAAACTACTACATATTTTTAATAGATATCCTCCCCACCCCACCCCACCCCACCCCCAATTTATATTTTTCCACCCCACTTTTCCATTTCCACCCCCCTTTTTCTTTCTTTATTAGTTCGCTTGCCAACCTATCTTAGAGGGGGAAGCCCTCTCTCCCACCCACCACACCCCCCCCAAACAACTTTGAGCTGAACCCCCCAAAACGGGGGTAGATCACTGCTGAAAGTACCGGTAGATCACAGTTTCTTGGGAGTTGGCCACCCCTGGTATAAGACATGTAACTAGAATAAAAAATTTAAAAAACCAAGCAAATAATTGTAATAACTACTGTAATAAAGCACTGCTATAATTATATATAATTTCCCTAAAATTTTGGTTTCATTCGCCTTTCCGTGCTGAAATGTCACAACCTGAACGACCATGGCTTGCCCCCCCCCCCCAGTTTTGATCCTGGGTACGCCCCTGAGTCAATGCAAAAAAGTAAGAACTTATTCTTGTTGTTTTTACTAATTATACTTTGCATTGGCTCCTATACGTTATTTATTATTATTGCATTAAGGTAAGAAACAATATATTCAGCGTTATATTTGTTTTAAATGTCGCAATGGTTTTGCGGCTCCCAGTTGTTGTTTTTTCCTTTGGAAATGGGTCCAAGTGGCTCTTTGTGTCTTAAAGGTTGCAGACCCCTGGCCTAGGGTGTGGTTGTTCATTTGTGATTGGCTGTGGTGGTCTTTGTTTTCATGTGTGAGTGGGGTGGGTAGGTGTTTTGGATCAGGATAGCCATATTGATTTGTATGCTGTTGGTGGATTTTTGTCATTGTCTTGTTGGGCTGTGTATGTGACGAAGGGGAGCCATACCGGGGTGAAGGTGTCTTCTTCCATTTGTCCCCTTGTCAGTTTTAGTTTATTGGTTAATTTTTCTAGTAAGCAATCTAGCTTTCTTAGTTCAATGTAATCCCATTAGAACATGTGCATGAGAGGCGCCCCAAGATTTCGACTGCCTAGGGGGTGCTACATGTAGCAGGACAAAAGGCACAGAGAGCCCCTCCTTGAAGGAGTTTGCGACTGCTGGGAAGGCTCAGATCCTCAGTTCTGGCAACTGCCTCATTGGGGTAGTCCTTGTCTCTCTGAAGAATGAATCAATCTTACTGCTTATCTCTGAGTTTATGTGCTGACAAAAGATGGCATGGCAGCATTTTCTTTGCTGGCGTCTGTTTTCAATTAACTCCTGTTTTGAACACATATGTATATCCTGCTCAAGAAACAAATAAAATTGAGCTGTGCACTGTAGAGTGAAGCAGACTGCTTAAAAAAGCCACATCGCATTTGATGTTTTTGTCATTCTTAGCAAGCCAGCATTAGAGCGACAGCAACTGCTGAGCTTCAACAGTGAGACACAGGGCAATTAGCACTGCTAAAGTAGTCTCTGATCCTCCTTACTCCCATGGTCAAAGGTGATTATTGTGAACTGTGACTTAGCTCTTGCCAAAAAATATGTTTGGCATATATGGTGTAAATCCTGAAGTTGACAGAAGTAGCAAATTGCACCAGATAAAACCCCACACAACAGATGCAGGACAGTAGCTATCTGCAGTAGTAAAACCTGCACCCAGGACTGCCAACAGGGCCCCCCGATTCTTAGCTTTCTTTTTTTTTAAAAAAAAAGAAAGAAAATGTAATTCAATTAGACATTTCTACAGAAAGAGCACAAAACACAAAGGCTTCAGCACTCCACAGGCGACAACACTGCTGTAAGTATCAGGACTATGAATGACATTAGATATTTATTTCTTGCTTCTCCACCCAGGAGCTTAAGGTTGCACACATTACTCCCGCCCCCTTATCATTGCAATAGAATCCACACTATTCCTGTAATTGTTAATTGTTTTAAAAACTGTTTTTTTATTAATTTTTATATTGATGCAACCCACCCTGGGACCCTATGGGGAAGCATGGGTAAGAAATCCAATACATAATCCTAAGAGTGGCAGCCTGGTGTGGTAGGCTAGGCTAAACTAGCATCTTTACATCCCCAGCAGTTATTGCCAGTAGATTGCTTGAGGGGGGCTATCCATATGCAATGTACCAGGCCCAGGAAATCCTGTGGGCATCCCTGACTGCCTGGCCCTACTGTGATTTTGCTTAGTTGCATACATTTTTATGTAGCACTTTTTACACAAATAAGAGCCAGCCACAAGGAGATCTCTGTGCTTTAAAAAATGTTTGTTTTTTTCAAGGGGTACTCCGGTACCTTTGTTGTTGTTCAACAGTGTTGCACTTACTGTAATAACTTCATGGCGAGTATTGGCACCTATATTTCTAGAGTGGGGGAGAACCCTTATTTATCGGACAACTGAGATAGTCAGCTACATGCAGCTACCAACTGAAAGAGCAACTAGTGAATACAGCAGCAAGGAATCTGCTGAGGAAGCAAACAATCCACATCTAATTTATTTTGTGGGAAAAGGCCATTAGACTGTGCCCACAAGCCTGAACTTCTGAAAATCCAACAGCAGATTTATATCATTCCCACTGATTTTGAAGTTTCACTGCTCCTTAATGAATTTTTAAAAAAGGAAAACCCCAGTTTGTATTCATTCAGATAACATTTCCAAATGCATGCTAAAGGCTAAAACATCCACTGACACTGCCCAGGCATTCAGGCTGAGCAGTAGGATGAAAACATTATTCTAAGGCAGGGAACGTCCACTGGCATCATCATGTTCCAATGTAATATTGTCCCCTGTCCCACAAACAGTCTACCACTGATTTCCTACCAGGTTCAGTGTACAGAGAAGGACACTGTAAAGGCTAAACTGTCATGATTTCCTCCACAAGGACAGAATTTTCTCATGCTCTCATGTTTCCATGAACTAAAACTCCCATAATCACCAACAACTGGCTATGCTGGTTAGAGCTAATATGAGCTTTACTCCAGCATCTGGAGGGCACCAAGTTGGCTACCCCTGTTCTACTGCAAAGGATTGCAACAGCTGCTGGGCTCATAGTAGAGGGCATCTCACTAAATGCCATCATGGTCAGGGATGGAGTGAATGCGCAACTTCTGTTTAAGTCTTGATTTGGCTTGACATTTTTATAGAAGAAACAGAGGTACCCTACAACTTCACTATAAGATGGGAGGCTCTTTAATCGCTGAAGTATGTCCTGAGTATGACCTGTTTTCATGAACAATGTTGAAATTTTAAAACTGGACACGTGAATAAAAAGAGACACAACCCACCTGGACATCTTTATACTTTTCTTGTAAGTCCATAAGCCTGTGATAAGCTTTAATAGCTTCTGAAAACTCTCCAACGTCTGTACTGGTGAGAATGTAATTTTCCCAAATCTGCCAGTGCTCATAATTACACTTGAGAGCTTCCTGAAGGGTCCGGAATGCTTTAATTCTGGTTCAAAATTAAATAAGTTAAAACACACAAGGATTTTTGCTTTGCCGTTCAATTCCCCCCCCCCCCGGCCTTATTCACTTCTTTAGAAGGTTTATCATTTTAAAAATTGTATCTACGAAGAAGACCACAATCTTAAGAGTTGCTTTTCTTATTTGACAAGAGATGGATGATTCCCTTCCCTTTATACCAGCATGCTTCATGCCATAACCTTTATTGCTGTTATCTGTTGGCAGGGCTCCCCATCACACATAATCACAGTGACATGAGAGATGCTTCCCTGTTGTGTGATGCCATACAGCTGAGTGCAGCACCTGTCTGGAAAAGAGGCTGCCAATTGCAAAGGAACAATCCACATTATTGTATCATTTGCATTCAGGGCACGGCATTGCAGGAGAGAGACTGCTCCACAGGGAAACAACTCTCACGATGCTGGGCTATATGAGAAGGGGTTCTAGATTTTCCAGTTACAGCATTTGAATGTAGTAAAAATGGCTTTCCAACAAATCTTTTGCTGTATTTCCCCCACCTTGAAATCTATTATACCGGTGGGGGGACGGGACATACACATATAAGGCACTCAATTTTGTTATTTTTCTGGGAAATATCTGCTTGTCTAGAATTTATGGAAGATTACTACACTTCTCCTTTACAAATAGGCTAAAGCAGATAAACAAGCAGAGAACGCTGCTTGTTTAAAGATGAGTATGTGTGCTTCTTTCAGCCAGGATGAAAAACAAAAGGTTTTGGCATTGTTAAACTATAGTATTCACAGATTTGCTATTTGGCACCCACTATTCTTAACTGCGCTGTTAGAATGTTACAAATTCTCCATGTTGTTTTAATCCCATTGGCATAGTAGACAGTTCCCCTCTTACTTCTTACACTGTATTTTGTAAGTCTTGAATAAATGGTAAGTCATCTCGATTTTGTTGTGAGGGCGAGAAATTAAATACTGTAGTAGCTTTCAATGACAGAAACTGATCAAGTGTTAAATATGGAACACCATTTTTTGTGTAAATCTCTGCCACGTGAAATTTCACCACAGCTCTTGCTCTGTGAGCTAATTTATGAGAAGAGATGAGAGATGCAAGAAGGGGATGTCATTCCAGTTAAGGGAACAATACAGGTACCGGTACATAAAGAGTCCAGAAATTGCACCACGACATGTGAATGGGATAACAAAGGGATCAGATTAATCACTCTCTGGATAAAATAAAATTTACTTACTGACTTAAAAATGAGCCACCTCAGAAACCTATGTAGCCTCAACAGAGAGATTAAGAAGTTCTAGTCTGATAAATGTTCTAGTCTGATTTTCTTCATTTAGGTAATTGGCTATAAAGTTTCTCAGGGATACTTCTACATACTCTGAAAGTTGCTGAAAAGGACATTTGTCTGAAAAGGACACTTGAACAAACATTTGTATCTCTTTGCATCTATTTTTTTGTTCCTTGCAGTCTCCGTAGCAACTGCATCTTTCAGTCTGTATGTTCCATAAATATGTCTGAGGGCCTCTTGAACTTATTTATGGCTTTTGGTTCAATGCACTTTCTTGGCAATTTGTTTCCTGTGTCCACAACTTTGTGAACTCCCTGTTCATTTTCTCATTTTCAGTTTGCTTCCAGAAAGCAGATAAATTGTTCACAGTGATGCAAGGGGTGAGGTGGGGGGGGGGGAGAGAGGAATCAAGCATTTTTTAAAAAACTCTCATTTTTCTCCCTTGCCTTTTTAAGTTGCATTCTTTTTGGTAGATGATTAATGGGACACAGCCTGAGCAACCAAAAATTATCTTGACAACTTACTTATGATACCAAACTTCTGAAAGAACAGCATTATCAAAAAGGTATCTACTCCAGACATCATTACATAAACTGAGCAAGCATACAGAACTAAGAAATCGGGTCCCTTCACAAGATTTATTAATGGCTTCTTCTAGGGAGGAGAAAACAAGTGGCTTATTATGCAGGTTGATACCATCTGCTACCATGAGGCTAGTACTAAAACTGCCAACTTCCCCCTTGATTATATGACTACAATAGGCACCCTTTGCTATATATTTTTTCCAAAGGGACTGCAATCAGATTTAGATGCCAGCTTGCTTTTTTTATAGTAAGAATGCAGTTATGTACATAAATATTTATATGCCCCATTCTCTGCCATTTGCACGCCACCTGAAACTGACCGAATGCAGAATTCACAATAAACCCTGCAACTAACAAGTAATAAAAACAGCCGGCTAAAAATTCCACAGTTAATGACATTACAGTTATTAAGAATACTGAAAGGCTTTTTGGGAAAGCCAGGTGGGTTGGTGGGAGGGGATATTATGCACCCCATAGATACAGCACTCTGTAGTGTAGGGGTCCACAATACAGAAAAGCGTGGGCATTTGATTTCGCAGGGCTCTTTTGTATAAAGGGTCATGATGCAGAGCTGGGCCTCCCTTGCAGGATGAAGTCAGTACAGCACTTGTAATTAACAGTATCCTGTGCAATAAATTCTATATTGTGACACCCAGTTTGGGGAGGGGTGGTGGAGGAATCTAAACAGTTGCTTTTCCTTTTCAAAGGCTTTTCAATGATATCTCTACCCTTTCTAATGCTCCTCGTGGTGGGAGGCTTGTCTCAGAGGTGATCATAAAGTGGATCACGAGGGAAGCATGCCCAGGAGCTGGGAGGAATTGGGGGGGGGGGACTAGAGAGAGAGGAAACCAGCACTGTTTACTTTGGAAGCAGCAGTTACTAATCCCTTTGATGTACTTACTTCTGTTTTAATCTGATATATGCAGTTGATAAATTGTTCCAAGCCTCTGCGTTCTGTGGGGAAAACAAATGCATGAAGGAGAGAGCAAACATACAGGAGTAAGGATACCTATTTAAACACGGAGCACATAAAATTTGTGTTTTTATCGGAAAACACTGGTTTGTGTGTCAACATATTTGACATTCATAAATTTGACTGTTAAATTATAGCACCAATCGATAGGCATAATCGAGCTGGAGTTAGACATTTTAAAGACCTGCTGATTTTGAGAGAATTTTAAAGCATATGCCAGTCAAGGGCTTACCTTTGCTTGATTCATAGCCATTAGGAGTACGGCAAGTTTTAGGATAGTGGCCATATTTTTTTTTTTTTAAAAAAAGGTTGTTGCAGTATAAAATTAGTGTAACAGTAGAAACAGTGGCATACCAGGCGGTATTATTTTGACAGAACATTGAACAATAACCTTAAAAATATTCTGAGAATTTGGGAGATATTAAAAGAGCACAGACCTGACTAGGCCTGGGTGATATTTCAATGTATCATACCGCCACTGCTCCTGAGTCCCTCCACTAGCAGTGTCCACTAGGGGAAGTCAATAGTTCCTTCCTCCAGTGGGTGCTGCTGGCAGAGGGACTTGGGAGTGGCAGTGGTTTCACCAGCGATATATTGCTGAGTGAAATCGCCATCCCACTCTGCCCTCATAAGATGGAGAGGGAGAAACAAGCTGTATCAGCGAATTATTAAACTGCTCGACTGTGGAGTGTTGCCGCTCCTCACAGCAAGCAGTTAAAGGAGCCCCGATGCTCCGCTGTGTGTGTGTGTGTGGGGGGGAGTGTGTTCCCTTCCCCCAGCTGAGCAGTGCAAACAAGCTGCACTGTCCCAGCCTGCGAGCCTGGGTGAAACCGCCTCGGCTCTTGAGGTGAGAGCTGGAGCAGTTTCACCCGATGTCTCACGGGCAGAGGCCAGTGCATCTTGTTTTTTCAACATCGCAGTATATCGCTAAACTGCGATGTTTAGCTAGTGATACACCACAATGTTGAAAAGCTGATGTCGCCCAGCCCTAGACCTGACACACTTTCTCAGAATGAGAATGATTACAATTTAATTTGGGGCAATGCTCCAATGATGAATTACTGATTCTGCGAAGTTTAACATTAATGAAGATAAACCACAGCAAGCCTTGGGTTTTGTGTCCTCCCTCTACAACCCACCAGCTGTGAGGAGGCTGGAAACCTCCACTTCTATTTTAGATTAACCAGTTTAGTGTTACACTTGAACCATAAGAACATAAGAATAGCCTGCTGCATCACGCCAATGGCCCATCTAGTCCAGCATCCTGTTCTCAGTGTGGCCAACCAGGTGCCTGTGAGAAACCAGCAAGCAGAATAGGGGACCAATAGCACACTCCCCTCTTGCAGTTTCCAGCAACTGGTATTTGGAAGTAGCACTCACCACAAACTGTTGGTGATCTCAACTATGTAATGCAGAAACAAGACAGCTTCTTAAACTTTGGTTTGCCGTTGTCTCATTTCAACAAGACATAGTTAAAATGAATCACAGCTTGGCAGGTTCAGACAACATGGCAAGCTATAGTTAATCTAAAACACAAGGAAAGACTCTGGAACTCCTCTTCACAGCTGCACTGGGTGGGTGGGAAGAATTGAGCAGAGGCTTGCTTTGTCTTGTTGTTGTAACACTAAACTATGGTTATAGTCAGGGGAAGAAGAGAAGAGGAGGAAGGGAACAAGGCTCTGTGCTGCTCTGACAATCCCTGCATGTTGTGGCAGCTACACCCAACTCAGCAATGGATTGTTGTAGTTGCTGTTTCATAGATAAAAATATTTTTAAATAAACAAGCTTAAAACTTAGTCTACAAAAGCATGACAATGATAACCAATATATTTTTAATCAAATGCTTTCCTGGGTTAAAGCAATTTGTTGGACTGCTGGCCCATACACTAACTGCACTAACTCCCTCCTTAAGTATCCTCCTCCCATGACAGAAAGCTGCAAGGGAATGGTCTTTTTCTGTGGTGGCTCCATGGCTTTGCAATTCTTTCCCTTCAGATCTGTATTAGGGTTAACATGCTGCATGGATTTCAGAAGGCACTGGAAATGTATATTTTTATATTAGCCTTCCAGGTGTGATATTGTTTTACAGGCTAGATTATATAGCTTTATTTTGTTTTTACTGGCTTGTTTACTGATCAGTCTATTTATTATTCAACTCACATTGGATGGGCTTGCCCAAAAAAGTGATTTAAAAAATACTGTTAAATAAACAGAATCAAAGCAACACCAATGTTACCTTAAACCTATTGTACTTACATCAGGTTCCAATATTACACAGCGCTGAAATGCTCTGGCAGCACCTTCATAATCTTCCAAAGCTAAGTAGGCACAGCCCAAGGAAAACCACACACCTAACTGAAAGGACAGCAAGGGAGATAATACAAAAACAAAACAACAATTGCAGTGTTTGCCTGGAAAAGTGGTTATGTTTTCTTGTGAAAAAGGCCACATCACTTGTCTTGGAGTTACCCCAAGGTATGTTATCTAACTAAAGCCACAGGTCTGATGGAGCTTCAAGAGTCACTCTGCAGGTTGGATACTCGACAAAGATACAGCAGCCACTTCTTTTTTTTTTTTTATAAGATTTTTATTATTTTACCAAAAAACAAAACAAAAACAACATTAGTCATACATAAACACAATAAAAACATAATACACAATCAAACAATATAAAACACAACAATACCATACAAAAAAGAAAACTTATACAAACCTTACCAATCACTTATCTTTGTTTCTCAACTTATTTTTAACTTCTTGGGGGGGACTTCCCCTGGTCCCTCCTCTGTCTTCAAAAACATATATACTCTTTAGGTAGCTTCATTTCTTTTCCCATTAACTTATGCTCAATATCCTAATACTCTATAAATTTATTTAAACCAATATATTTCTTAACTTGTATTCTATATCTTAAGACCTTCTTATACAAATAGATCTATCACATCAAAATTTCTTCTAAACCATTATAACTAACCTTAAATTTCTAAAAGCCGACTCTTTTATATGTTTCTGCACAAATATTCAAACATTCAGTTTAACATGCTTAACTAAATAGTCCTTAAATTTCTTCCAATCTTGCGACACCTTCTCCTCCCTCTGGTCTCGGATTCTGGCGGTCAGGTCTGCGAGCTCCATATACTCCATCAGCTTCGTCTGCCATTCTTCAATTGTCGGTAGCTCTTCACCCTTCCAAGTTCTTGCCAATAAAATTCTAGCCGCTGTCGTGGCATACATAAAAAATACTCTATCCTGACTGGGTATCTCTTCATTGGTCATGCTCAAGAGAAATGCCTCTGGTTTCTTACTAAAGGTAATTTTCATTACCTTCTTAAGCTCATTATAAATCTTGTCCCAGAAGGCCTTTACCCCTGAACACGACCACCACATATGATAAAAGGTACCTTTCGACGATTTACATTTCCAACACACATCCGACATTTTAGAATTCATTCTGGCTAACTTAACTGGTGTCAGATACCATCTATATATCATTTTCATTACATTTTCTCTTAAACTATTACATGCAGTGAAATTGATACCTTTTTGCCACAATCTCTCCCAGTCATCCATCATAATATTATGACCCACATCTTTTGCCCAATCTATCATTGTTGATTTAACCAATTCATCTTTCGTATGCCACTCTAGCAACAAATTATACATCTTGGAAAGGTTTTTAGAGTTCGATTCAATCAGTTCTGTTTCCAGTTTTGATTTTTCCACTTGAAAACCAATTTTTTTATCTGATTTAAATGTTTCATGTACCTGGTGGTATTGCAGCCAGTCGGGGACTTGGCTTTTGACTTGATCATAGCTTTTCAACTTAAATGAGTCCCCTTCCTGCTGCAATATGTCCATGTATCGTAACCAACTTGCAGACATATTTGGTCTCTTATAGGCCTTAGCCTCCACTGGTGATATCCATCTAGGAGTCTTTCTCTCCAGCAAGTCTTTATACCTAATCCAAACCTGATACAGAGATTTCCTGATTATGTGACTCTTAAAGGTTCTGTGGATTTTAACTTTGTCATACCAAAGGTATGCATGCCAACCAAACATGTTATCGTGTCCTTCCAAGTCCAGCACATCTACATTCTCTAATTTAAACCAGTCTTTTAACCAGCAAAAGGCAGCTGCTTCAAAATAGAGTCTTAAATCCGGCAGGGCAAAGCCTCCTCTCTCTTTAGAGTCTGTCAAAACCTTAAACTTAATTCTCGGCTTTTTGCCCTGCCATATAAACTTCGATAAGTCCCTTTGTCATATCTTAAAACAGTCCATTTTATCCAAAATCGGTATGGCTTGGAATAAAAACAGCATCCTTGGTAGGACATTCATTTTAATCGCGGCTATTCTTCCCATTAACGACAATTTCAATCTTGTCCATATCTCCAGATCTTTCTTTATCTCAGTCCACAGTTTTTCATAATTATCTTTGTACAGGTTCACATTTTTTGCTGTGAGATTGATACCTAGATATTTTACAGATTTAACAAAATTGAGGCCTGTGCCCTCTTGTGTTCTTTGTATCTGTTCTGCACTCATATTTTTACTTAAAACTTTGGTTTTCTGTTTGTTTAATTTGAAGCCAGCTACACGTCCAAATTGTTCAATTAATTCCAAGGCTTTGGGGACACTGCTTTCCGGTTCTTGTAGGGATAACATCAAATCATCTGCGAAGGCGCGTAATTTATATTCTTTCTCTCCCACCCTAATTCCTTTTATCTGTTTCTCTTTTCGTAACATATTTAAAAGTACCTCCAGGACCGTAATAAATAATAAAGGGGAGATAGGGCACCCTTGTCTTGTTCCTTTTTCAACTTCAATTTCCTCCGATATCACACCATTTACTATTATTTTTGCTCTCTGTTCTGTATAAATGGCTTTAATACCATTTAAAAATCTTTCTCCAACTCCCATCTTTTCCAAATTCTTTTTCATAAACATCCAAGATACCTTGTCAAAGGCTTTCTCCGCATCAATGAATAGTAGTGCTGCCTCTGTATTTATGTTTCTTTCCAGTTTTTCTAAAATGTCCACAATAATTCTTGTATTGTTACTTATTTGTCTTCCTGGAAGGAAACCCGCTTGATCTTTATGTATATAGTCTTTCAGCACTCTTTTTAATCTTGTAGCCATGACATTTGCAAAAATTTTGTAATCCACGTTCAAAAGGGAAATTGGACGATAATTTTTCATTAGCATTCTGTCTGTATCTGGTTTTGGGATCAGTGTGATAAAGGCTTCTTTCCACGTCTCTGGTGCCCTATCTCCTTCCAGAATTTTGTTGCAAATTTCTTTCAAAGGCTGCGAAAGCCAATCTTTAAGAATCTTGTAAAACTTTGCAGTTAGTCCATCTGGTCCTGGTGCCTTTCCTAGTTGCATGTTCTTAATTGCATCCTCGATCTCTTGGGTCGAAATTGGGTGGTTGAGGGTTACTAGTTTATCCTCTGGGACTTTTTGCAGACTATTTTGTTGCAAAAATCGGTCTATCTCTTCTTCTTTTATCCTCTCCTCCTTGTACAGTTGCTTATAAAATTTTTGAAAACACTTTCTGATTTCCTCCGGGTTCTCCACTATTTTTCCATTTACTGCTAAATTGCCGATGACATTTGCCTTTTGTCTTTTCTTCAATTGCCAAGCTAGTAGTTTTCCACATTTATTCGCAGATTCAAATGATCTTTGTTTCATCATTTTCAATTTCCATTCTATATCTTGGTTCATAATTTTAGCATACTGGGATTGCAAGTATTTAATTTCCTTTTGAATTCTTAAGGATTTGGGACTCCTTGGCTGTGATGCCACCATCAGAAAGGGCAATAAGGGGATGCAGCTGTGATGATGCAAATAGCCCCTGAGAAGAACCAGATGTATCCACAGAGACATCAGTTTGTATAATACATTCTTCTTGTAAATGTGATTGTTGTGGAAACTGAAGGAGCAGAATGTAGTGACAAAACTAACCAAGAATAAGTTCCAACAAAAATCTTGTAAATGACATATTTATGTAAAATTCATTTTAGTATTGTTTTATATGAGCTTAAAGCTGAAATAAAGTTATTGATTGTAAAATTCATTGACTAACTCTGTAAATTCATTGACTGTTCAATGCAGAAATAGCATTTTACCACTGCCAGCCCACCATAATCCCCTGCATCGTTTCATTATTAATACTTTGTCAGACAGACATAATAAAACCATATTAAATTGATTTTTAAAAGAAGAGCAGATGTCCCTGAGGGGAAATAATTACTAAAACTCACATTTTGCTTTAAAAAGGGTCTCTTTCTGACACAGCTGACCTGGTCCAACAAACCAAGTTTTGTGTGCTGGATTACAAGCTCCTAGTTCCTCTTCCCCTCCTGCACCAGCCTCTCTCGGTTTCTTAAATTATAGTTTCCCATGAAATCTTAACTGGGAAATGAGTTTAAAGGTTCAGCTACCCCCCAACTGCAGAGAGCTTCTCTCTAAAACAGTGCCACTTGTAAGATGGCCCTACAGTGCCATTTGCTAGGTTGGCCCTGCATCTTTGCATAGGTCAGAAGAGGGCTATTTTTCAACGGTATCAATGATGAAATACAGAATGGAGTAATCTTAGGCTGTTAATATTTGAAAGTCCAGATAAAGCAGTATTTGGGGTTTTCCTGCCAAAAGGAGGCCTGTGTGTGTGTGTGTGCGTGCATGTGCCTCTGTCTAATTAGAGGCAGCATTGGAATGATTCTATGGAGACACATTTTTCCGTGGAAGAAAGGGTACTGCCACTGAATTGCAGGAAGTATGTTTAAGTCATCTTTGTAGGAGATGGAGGCCTTTAGAGGGCCCAACAGTGAAATAATTGCAAAGAAAAGCTGGAGTGAGAGAAACCATGACTTCCGTAGGCAATTACGTTGGTTGGAATGGGATCTGGCAAATCACTCACAACTGCAAAAAAACCTAAACCCCTGAGGCTCTGAATAATCACTAAATGCAGGGGGATTTTTCTGGTAGCAAACTATTTCCTTGAACCACATTTGCAAACAAGAGGGAATACAGCATGAGAAACATTTCAAGGGAAATTTTCACCTGGAACAAGCTTCCTACCTTACCAAAAAAAAATAAAAAAATGGCTTATATATTTGCACTACTGATTGCAGAGAAGAAGTACTAATTAGTAGCCTCATTTTGTCAATCTCTTGATTGGTTTTGGTATGCCTTGTGGCCACTACTTGCCACATGGGTAGCTCACACTATGAATTTCTATTTGGCTTTCATGTTTAAGATACCATATTCTATGTATGGTTCAAGAGTATATTGCTTCTCCACTGCCTAAGCAGTTTGCTAACACAAACGAGAATCACACCTCTTAAATGAGTTCATGTCACTAGTTCTTCAAATAACTCTTTATCATGTAAGCGAAGGAATTCAAGCTTACAACGTGCAGATGTGTAAAAAAAAAAGGTCAGAATTAATTCTGCTTTTGAAACTGCTGCTTTGATTGAAGTGTTAACTTTGGAACTACACTCAAGGACAAAGCAAACGTTGGCACATGCATCTCACATTTAAAAAAAAGAGCTTTACAAAAGCAGTTTGTGGTTTTATTATTGTTCTTGTGTTTGGTTTTAATATAACTTGTTGTTTCTATTATTACATTGTTAAGTCACTTTGACACATTTTCATGTAAAATAAATGTTGAATGGTTATAATAAATAATGATGGAGCCTAGATTAAGCACATTTATTACAAATGCCCAAAGGAAGTGGAAATATTAATTGTTTTATATTATGGCTTATTTATATACCACTCTTTGACCAAAGAGTGACCCATAGCAGTGAATGGCGTATTAATATAAAAAGCCACTTTAAAATGCAACAATTACACGGTCAAACAGCAAAATAGCAACAACATAATACTTGATAGTGGCCTACTTACAAGGAATTGGCCCAAATGTGATGATGATAGAAATCTCATTTGACCCAGCCACTCTTTTTCACCTCAACCTTTAGTTTAGGGTCTAATTAAGTAGATTGCAAACTCAAATTTTCAGTTGCTGACCTTCATTGCATCATAATAGTGGTTTCCCCAACAGCAGAAACATGCAAACATGGGTTGCATGAAAATATTATGTAAGGCTGTTTGCACAGCATGGATTTCCTACCCAATCCTTCCTAATATAGCTGCCTAAGAAGCCTCTCCCAGAGGACTGAATCATAGAGTTAGAAGGACCCACAAGGGTCATCTACTCCAACCCATGCAATGCAGCAATCTTTAGTCAAATATGTGACTCATACCCATGACCCCGAGATTAAGAGTCTCACGCTCTATCGACTGAGACATCCCAGTAACAGGTAAGGCCTCTGATGTGGGTATGGGAAGATGCAATGAAAGGGGGCAGGGATCTCTGAAAACTAGGTGGTGGCAGCTGCACAAATGAGAATATCTGAATGCAACGTTTTGCCTATAATGTACTTGAAAAAAACAAATTCATGATTAGACCACTACTTCTTCAAAGTGATGGAAAATATTTTTATTAGTTACCAACTGCTCTTTACATAGCTTTGAAAGAATCACCTTACATAACGGGCCCAGCTCACACGTCACAGTAAACCACAGTTAATGGTTTACTATGAAGTGCCAAGCTGGGCTGTCTGTCTCCTCCCCACTAGCATGTGGAGGAAACAAATCAGGATCCATAGCTCAGTATTACATCCAGACCAGAGACTGCGGTTTGCTTTGCTCCAACAAACTATATTTTATGACTTCTGCCATGAGGTTCTGTGGGTGGTTTCTGTGGGTGGTTTAAATAAAGAAGTCCAAAATAACCAAAATACAAAGCAAACCATAGAACCATTAATCTTTTTAGCTACTGGTGATTTTAATAATCTTCTGAAAATTTTAAATACCTGTTTTTAACTGCTTTTTATTGACAATTTTAATGTTTCATTTTATATTTTTGTAAGCCACTTAAAGGTGTTCTGACATTCAAATGATATATAAATTTTGTTAAATAGATAGATAGATAGATAGATAGATAAGATAGATAAATAAATAAATACCGGGGGGGGGGGGGGGGAGGAACCTATGCAAACACAACAGAGCATTAAAAACAGAGCGCCAGGTTACCAAAGTCATCTAAAGAGGCCACAAATACGGTGACAGACAATCCTCTCTGGAAAGGCTATTCCATATCCAGGCTGCTACTACTGAAAAGGTCCTATCCCTGGTGGTTGCTCATCTCACTCCATTTGGTGGGCCCAACTAGAACAGGGTCTCTGAAGAAGATTTTAAGGTTTAGGTAAGTATATATTGGAGAAGGCGGTCTTTTAGGTAACCATGTCCTAAGGCTTTTAGGACTTTAAAAGGAGATATATGGCAGGAGATTTGACACTTAAGACACACACTATTATTATTATTATTATTATTATTATTATTATTATTATTACCCCACCCATCTGGTTGGGTTTCCCCAGCCACACTGGGCAGCTTTACAGCGTATTTAAAAACAAAGCATCAAGCATTAAAAACAGGGCTGCCTTCAGGTGTCTTCTAAAAGTTGTGTAATTCTTAAGAAACCAGCACACAAATATATTGTAAAAACAAAATAAAAAATAAAAAAATCCTTCCAGTAGCACCTTAGAGACCAACTAAGTTTGTTCTTGGTATGAGCTTTCGTGTGCATGCACACTTCTTCAGATACATGAATCTGCATGCACACGAAAGCTCACACCACGAACAAACTTAGTTGGTCTCTAAGGTGCTACTGGAAGGATTTTTTATTTTTTATTTTGTTTTGACTATGGCAGACCAACACGGCTACCTACCTGTAACTGATATATTGTAAAGAGTTCTTATTATCTTACCTGCATAGGGTTAATCTTTACAGATTGCTCAAAGCACTCTATACATTCCCTGAAGTTCCTGTTGCGAAGGTGGAGAAGACCTTTGGAGCGCTGAGCCCGGGCACTGCGGTGCTTTGACAATTCCCAAGCTTTGTCGTAGTAAGAATGGTCTTTAAGGACATCCCCAAGCAAGCAATATAAACTTGGTGTTTCTTTCTTCTCTACCTCCCGCCTCAAAATTTCTTCTGCCTATGGAAAGAAAGCACCATTTTTAACACCGCTTTCAGAGAGAGGATCACTTGGTTCGCCTTGGTTAGCTGCCAGATGTGTGAGGTAGAAAGTAGTCTTTCAGAAGCCCAGAAATGGCTATAATTATATTGGACAGGTGTGTGTTTTGTTTTCATTTTCTACAAGAGCTCGAGTCAGAAATGTCAGCATGCACAATACTCTTTAGCAGTACTGGCTTCAGATTTTGAGGGCCCCTGGGCAGGCTGACTTCAGTGGGTTCCCCAAAGCACTGACTGACCACCCCTCACGCCTCTGATCCAGAATGCTATACAACAGGGGTTGTCAATCAATGTGCCACGGCACCCTGGGGTGCCTTGAATGATGGTCAGGGTGCTGTGGCAACACTGGCCTCTGTCCCTCTTCCCTTCCCTTCCTCCTCTGATGCCCTCGTGTCTCTGCCTCCCCAAGGTTTGCACACAGCTGTTTAGTGCAGCAGCCCTGGCTATAAGCTTCACAGGCGAATGTTGCGTCTGAGAGGCAGCTCTCTTTAGGGCGGAGGGTTGGGGAGGAAGCTCAGAGACTGAAGTGGTAGTGGCTGCTTCCCAGAGGCCTCCCAAGAAGAGGGGACACGCCACAAGGGAGGGTGTTTGAAAAGGGGTGAGGGGTTGCCAGCTCTGCAGGCAAAGGGTGACACAACTGGGCTCCTGAGCCCCACAGGGGTGCCACAAAAAGAATGTAGATGTTCAAGTGAGCAGTGGACTAAAAAAGGTTTAAAACCTCTGCTATACAATTTGGCACCTGGGCCTATATCCTGCTTCCCTATAAGTTCTACTGAATTCATGCAATATTTGTTGTCATTAGGGAGATGGATTTAGAACTGTGTCCATTCTGAAACATATTTTGCAACCAAGAGCAATGCAGATGGGGGGGGGAGAGGAGAGGACTTGTTACGTTTGCAAGAAAAATACAAGACTGAATCAAATCAAATCAAAGGTAAAAATGGCATGATTGCTGCAAAGCCTGCTTGTCAAGAATTATTAAGGCTGCACAATAAGTTTTCTAAAGGAACAAGAAACAGCTTGAGTTAGAGAGCAGCCACAGTGAGGCAGTTAAAGAGCCAGGCAATTCTTTCTTCCCCCCTCTCTTTGAAGCAACAGTGTGAATAAACATCTCTGAGGTGAAAAGTGCACAGCGACCTGCTCCTTTTCCTCATCCTTGCATAAGACTCTCTCAAATCCAGGTCACTGAGTGGTAGTGCCTAGTACTGTATGCTAGATGTGCAGGCCAGCCATTCAGTAATATTAAACATCCTAGTTCACAAAATTGTACCTCTGAGCAGGCCTGGACTAAATCTGTAGTGAATTATTCTTTTTCCAATCTGAAGTGGAGGGGTGCAGTTCAGTGATATGCCTAGCTTCAAACCCTGGAAACTCCAAGTAAAAGATGATGCAAGACTGAGTTAAGCCAAGCAAACACAAGACCTAATTCTTAAGCCTAGTGATGACCTCAAGGTGACAATACTACTTTGTCACCATCATATCTACTCAGTGGTGTCCAATGGAGTCTCCCCCCCCACCCCACTATTCAAGGTCTTCTCTAGTTTGGTCTGCAGAGTGATGTAAAGAAGTGTCCCAGTAGTCTGTTGCAACTTCTTCTTTGGCGATCACTTGTAGCCGAGTAAGATTGTCTTCCATAAACACAGTTTTAACAATGAGTCCGTAAGTGACCGTGGAGGCCAATTCTGGATCCACATGTCCTTCCACAGTGCGGACATTGGTTTCTGGGTGGGAGTTGATCACGGTGTGGATTTGCCAAGCGTGCCTTCCTCTTAGCACGTTTCTCCCTTGCGTCCTGAGTTCGAGTGTCTTCAAAGCCCTTGACACCATTGGTAAAGGCTGTTCTCCAACTGGAGCGCTCGCTGGCCAGTGTTTCCCAGTTGTCAGTGTTTATACTACATTTTTTAGATTTGCCTTGAGACAGTCTTTAAACCTCTTTTGTTGACCACCAGCATTACGCTTTCCATTTTTAAGTTCGGAATAGAGTAGTTGCTTTGGAAGATGATCATCAGGCATCTGCACAACATGACCAGCCCAACAAAGCTGATGTTGAAGAATCATTGCTCCAATACTGGTGATCTTTGCTTCTTCCAGCACACTGATATTAGTTCGCCTGTCTTCCTAAGTGATGTGTACATTTTTTCGGAGATACCGTTGATGGAATCTTTCAAGGAGTTGGAGATGGTGTTTATAAGTGGTCCATGTTTCACAAGCATATAGTAAGGCTGGTAGTACAATATCTTTGTAAACAAGCATTTTTGTTTCCCTGCGAATGTCCCGGTCCTCAAACACTCTGCACTTCAATTGGGAGAAAGCCACACTCGCAGAGCTCAGGTGATGCTGGATTTCGTCATCAATGTTGACCCTTGTGGAAAGATAACTGCCTAGGTACAAGAAGTGATCGACGTTTTCCAACGTTACGCCATTGAGTTGGATTTGTGGTGCTGCAGAGGGGTTATTTTGTACTTGTTGGTGCAGCACTTTGGTTTTTTGGATGTTGAGTGATAGGCCAAGCTTTTCGTAAGCTTCTGCAAAGATATTTAGGATGGTTTGGAGGTCATCCTCTGAGCATGCACACACTACATTGTCATCAGCATACTGAAGCTGTATGACAGAAGTTATGGTAACCTTACTCTTTGCTTTCGGCCTGCTCAGATTGAAGAGCTTTCCATCTGTTCGATATCTGCTTTCTACTCTGGTGGGGAGCTTCCCTTTGACCAAGTGTAGGATCATGGCAACTGAATGAATGAATAGAGTTGGGGCAATAACACAACCCTGTTTAACACCTGATCCCACTGTGAATGGTTCACTTTGAGAGCCATTGTTATCTGCGATTGTTGCTGTCATATTATCATGGAGGAGCCAAATCATGTTTACAAATTTATCTGGGCAGCCAATTTTCAGAAGGACAGTCCACAGGGCATTACGATTTACAGTGTCAAAAGTCTTAGTCAGGTCAATAAACGCCATATACAGGGGTTGGTTTTGCTCTCTGCATTTTTCCTGAAGCTGTTGAGCAGTGGAAATCATGTCCACTGTCCCTCTAGAAAGCTGAAAACCATTTTGGGATTCAGGAAGGGATACCTCGGATATTGTTAAGAGACTGCTTGCTAAGATCCTTGCAATAACTTTGCCGGCCGCAGCTATTATAGAGATGCCTTGATAGCTTCCACAATCAGTCCTGTCACCTTTTTTAAAGAGATTGATAATTTTGGCATCCCTAAAGTCTGCTGGGATCTCTTCTCTTTCCCAGTCCCCCCCCCCCCCGATGAGCTTGTGAAGTTGTTGTGTTAGTTCAATTCCGCCCACTTTGAAGATTTCGGCAGGTATCCCATCAGGTCCATTGGCTTTGTTGTTTTTCATTTTTCATCTCTAACTTGGTTTTGCTGAATTTGTGAGAGGACCTTAGCAGCTACGGGGGAGTTGCAGTTAAGGAGATGTTGGTAATGTTCTTTCCAGCGCAGTGCAATAGCTTCTTTATCTTTTAGAAGTGTGATGCCATCTGTTGAGGGTAGGGGGCATATGCCATGATTTATTGGCCCATAGATGGTCTTTGTGGCTTTAAAGAAACTCTGTGCGTCATGAGTGTCGGCGAAGTGCTAGATCTCTTGAGCTTTTTTAATCCACCAGGTGTTTTTTAGTTCTCTGGTTCTTCTTTGAACCTCAGCCTTAGCGTTGGCATAGCACTTATTTGCTAGGCATTTGGGGGATAAAGTTGCTCATATCCGCCTAAACTCGTATGCCACTAATTTTACTGTTAAGTCTTTGGATGTGTCCAGTACAGTGTTTTGCCCTGTTTTATATATCAAGTTCCACTCGTGGAGGCCTGATGATGTGGACGAGATCTTGGTGGGGTGAGGCTATCACTCATTTGCATAACCCTTGCCTTTTTTGTCTTCTAACATTCAGCAGCACTGGAATGACAAGCAGAGTCCAGGAAATAATTAATGCCTCCTTGTGAGAAGCAATTAGGAGACTGCTCCTAAAAGATTTTAACACCCATGCCACGCCCGGTTGATCATAAATATCTACTTTTGAGGAATGTTAACTGGATGGTTGCTGTGCAACTGCAGACACCATTGTTTTCAGTACCAGAACTGAGGTGAACTCAGAGACCTCTCAAACAAAAGCCCACTCCTGCTTTCTTCATTTCAGCAGACTAATTTACTTGGAAAAAGTAATTTTGCTGTTGCTATTATTAAACCATTGGAAGTCAGAAACCCTTGCTGATCTACTGCAAATCACCCAGAGGTCTACCAGCAGATCCCAAAGTACCTTCTCCCTACCATACAGTATCAGTAATAAATGCATGTTGCCTACTATGTCTACATTACTGACTTTTTGTAATCTCCTGGCCACCAAATTATTCCAAGGAAACAATGCTGGAATCCTACCATGGTCATGTACTGATCTTGTCCAAATATTTCCCTCTTATTTTTTTCTGCTTAGTGACATGCTGCTTTTTATAGAAAGTTGTTTTTATAAGTTGGTTTGAGTTCATTTTTTGAAAGAAGTGACTAATAAATAAAACAAATAAAAACAAAATAAAATACTACTTTGACCACTGGAAAAACAATTTATAGAAGAATCACAACTTTACATAATGGTGATAGCTATCTGTTTGGTTTTTAAAAGGAAAATAATGAACTTTTAACAGAAGCTCTTCATTTCAAAAAGCTCTTCTGACTAAGCACAAATTAAATTGCCCCTAAAGCTTACAGATAAAGAGCTCCCAGTTGTGTTTCACACAGAACTTGAAGCCTTGTTTCCAGTATTCTAAAGTCTTATCGCAGAATTAGCTGAATGTATTTTCAAAAATTTACGCAATTGCCAATTATGAAATATTTTAATCCAGATGCCTTCCTTATCCACTCCCCAAATACTGTTTTCCTATCTCTTGACACAAATGGAAAATATTGGCATAAACTTTTCTTCTTGATAGAATTCTCATATTGCTCTGGCACAAGCAAGGAGCCCAACAGAATTTGGCACCAAGACACATATTTGTTCATTTTGTAATTACCAGATTAAGATATTTACTCAGAAGAATATGCAAAGCATGGGAGAAGTTCCACATTATTTATATCACAAGTTTGAGCTGCAATCCTAATACCATTTACCTGGGAGTAAGCCCCATTGAATCTAGTAGGGTATAGGGTTAGGATTGCACTGTTACCGATATTTCCACCCAAAATCCTTCAATCTATTGTTTAACTACAGCCTCTACACCTAAACTACAACTAAATATCTATGGACAGGGGAAGATGAAGCGAAGATACTGGAATATGTATTTCTGAAAAATGAAAATCACAACAGAGTCTAATGTTCTAGTCTCTGCAAGTATAACTTCCTTTTAAATAGTCTTGCTGAAGAACTGCTATTGCCTTTATGACACAAGTTGTAAGGAAATTCATGAAAATATGTAATTATTAGCTTATAAAAGAATGACCCTCCACACACACACACACACACACACACTCTAGAGCACCAGTAATTCCAAACACTAGACACAGTATGCTGGGTATACTGGACATTTGTCAAGACACAGAACCAACAAGATGTCTGAGAAACCCAATGTCTGAAAAATTAAAACACACACTAGTCAGTCTACATATCCAGCTGTTAGGGAAGCAAATATGTGGATACAGATGGCAATTAATAAATGTAGACACTGGATGGTTTCCCCAGAACATCCTGTCTGGTTTCCAAGCTCATGCATTTTTTTGGAATTCACACTAAGAAATGCTTTTCTGTGATGTTTTACAGAGCAGGATTGCTGTTTCTGGGCCAAAATTCATGAACATCCCCCTCCTCATATGTGGTGTGTGTGTGTGTGTGTGTGTGTGTGTGTGTGTAGGGAGAGATGACCTAAAATCCATGCAACAACATCAACATAAATTTTAAGCAAAATAAAAAAAAATCCTTCCAGCAGCACCTTAGAGACCAACTAAGTTGTTATTGGTATGAGCTTTCGTGTGCATGCACACGAAAGCTCATACCAATAACAAACTTAGTTGGTCTCTAAGGTGCTACTGGAAGGAATTTTTTTATTTTGTCTTGACTACAGCAGACCAACACGGCTACCTACCTGTAACTATAAATTTTAAGGTTCTGTTTCCCCAGACTTCATTGCCCCCATACAGAAAATCCAGAGACTAAGAATGCAACATAGTGGGTTTCCCAGATGCCCTAAGGGCTACTCAGCACAGCATAGACTAGCTGGTTGGAAAGCGGCAGTGAGAGAAACATTGTGCTTAAGAAGCTAGCGGGCCACTGTATATACTCAAGGTTTCTGGAATTCCTGCATTAGAGACAACTTTGTTACAGGAAAGCTTGGTTCAATTGGAACTCTGCATGCATCCCAGAATTGTTTGTCTGTTTTGGCTCTGCTGCGAGCAATGAGTGAAACACCACTTCCCCCCTCTCTTTCTCTTCAGCATTTCCCCATTTGTCTTTTCTATGAACAAACGGCTGATGTAGACATCAAGATTGAGGTTACAGAATTCTGAGGTGGAAGAATGAACTAGCCCTTGGGGGTGCCATTTAAAAAAATGCTCTTCTATGTAAGTTGCCAGCAAATACATGAAGGAGACAGATTCCAATACAGCTCCCTTCCTTTGGGCTGGTTTATTATTGGTGTGGATTTTTACCCTCACACAAATTAAAGAATAGAATCCTCCACCAGTGGTGGTCTGAAATGGAACAGCCTGTTCAGTTCTTCACCTCAGTTCTCTGCCACCTCATTCTGTTGTTTTCATAGGCAATACTTGTGTTGTTGGAAGTTAGATTAGCCTTGCCGCCTCAACCAGTTCCTTTTGTATGCCAGACTTGACCCTGTGGGAAGGGGATACTTGAAGAAGTGGAAAGACATGGGTGGCTTTGATACTAAGCATTCTTTCAATTTCTAGGGAGGATCTTGAACAGTAGCCCTGGGACCATGGGAGGAAGGAAGAGGAGAAGAAAGCATAAGAGAAAGAAGGTCACAGGCGAGAAAGTCAGGAACCCCAAAACCTCTAATCAGAGAGACCAGAAGGAAGTCCTTTGCCTCTCTGTCATTTTGTAGAGTTTTTACAATGAGTTTTCGCAATGACAAATATCATCCGACCTGGCTCATTTGCTTCAGCTATCTGGAATTGCCTCCCACTCATTCATTCATGCTCTCTGTTTACAAGAACACTGTGGTACAGATCTTGGCTCAAGTCAGTAGTTGCACTTCATGATCTTCTGGTACTTTTCAATTCTGGGATTCTAGGGAAGACCTTTCATGCAAGTCCATCACATTAGTCTTTGTAGTAGTATATAAATACTGTTCGGAATAATTTTATAAAAAATTTATGGGAAGCAGTTTTCCTTCTTATAATGACCCTTACCACATGTTCCATTGAAAAGAAGTTGCTTCCTGCAGGGCGCTGATGTACACGTACTTGTGTATGTATGCAACTCTGGGGTGCATTATGTATAAACACAGTGAACATAAGTAGATGTACTCTACCTTTCCATGCTGTCCTGCTCTTTCATAGCAGATAACTACATCCTCCCACATTTCAAGCTTTTCAAAGATCTGCAGAGCTGAACTGGTACATCCAAGGTCAAATAGTAAGCTTGCAAGCTGCCGCTGCAAAGCAAGATATTGAAAGATTCAAATCCAGAATTTCCCCCTAGAAAACCATTTAGCAGAATATACATAAGGTGGAAAATAATTTAAAGTGTTTCAAGTTGAGCTTAGAAGGGCATGGGAATTCTAAAAAAACACGTCTTTAATATACGATAGCTAAAAGAAATCAAGCATAAAAATCTACTGAGTTAGCACTGATAATATTTTAAAATTAACACAAGCAGAGATTAGGCATAGGTCTTACAATCTTAATTCACTAAGAACTAAATCATAAACACAGCCAGCAGCTCCCTCCCCTCCACAGTATTTCTCTATACTTTGGTCTCCAGCTGTTTCTGGACTACAACTCCCATCATCTCTAGCTAGCAGGACCAGTGGTTGGGGATGATGGAGCTACCAGATGTGGGATACAACTCCCACCTGCTGCAGCCAGCATGGCCAACTGTCAGGAATGATGGAAGGCATAGTTCAGTAACATCTGTAGGGCAACAGGTTCCCTACTTCTCTTCTAGACTGCGCTTTGATAATGGAATTGCATGGAGAAATGTCCCTATGAGCCAAAGTTGCTGCACAGATGACCAGCAACCATTCCCATAGTTGAGACTGTGGCTGGCCATTGTTGACTTCCTCTGCCTTGAGTCTGAGTCATACTGACACTTCTCTGTATGCAGTTGGGTTAAGGTGTAACACTGACTGCTGGGAATTGTATCAGCATGTTACCTACCGCCTTGTAGATCAGTCACTTTCATTTAAACTACCTCCCGTTGACAGTGAGAAGCAACAGAGTTGACTGGGGACTTAACCAGGATCAAGCAAAAGCTGAGGGCAAATAGGTAGGAAACAGGCAGGCTGACAAGATAGGATTCAGGGAAATAGAAACAAACAAAAGAATGGGTGAGATGTTGGAACGCAGCCAAGGAGCCCTAAGTGTGAAATAATGACAAATGCATCGCAAGTCTCTTCCCGTTTCCTTTTACAGGGGTTTCTGGGAGTGAAAGAGAGAGAGGAAAGTAGCTTGTGGCCTCAGGTGACCTTGCATTCTACAAAAGGCCAGGCTGGAGGAGGTACGATTCCTGACATATGTATGATTTACATGTAGTAGTTCTTAGGTTAAGTATGGGAGAAATGTATGAAATGGGCAGTGCTACTTAGGAAAATATTGCAACCACTGTAAATAATAAATCACCAATATACCTCTCAGTAGGACTCAGAATATTGGTTTGGCCAGAAAAGCTACAAATTAAAACCACACAGTTTTTTTGTGAACTGGAAGCTTAAAAAGGAGGGAGGTCCTAGGGGGAAATGTTAAAATGGTTTCAACGGTGTCAGAGAAATACAAACACATTGCAAATCTAAGTTAGAAGTTGGAAGAAGTCTGTTGACCACAGTATCTTAACTACTAAGCTGGATTTTAAAGCTCTAAATTTGTGGTTATGTGTGTCCCCACTGATAATATGTTAAGACAGTTTAAAAGAGGGGAGGGGGGAAGACAGTTTAAATTTTTTCCTGGATCATGACTTATTGAACATTCATGAAAGTATTATTCTTTAAGCTAAATCATTATGTTTGGGAAGGGAGAAGAGATTGTTAACAAACAATACTGGAGGAGAAATCAAAAGCTGGGGAAAATATATTCTAAACGGAGAGAAATCTGTAACATTCTTCATGTTAACAAAACAAGCAATCATTTCCCCAGTGCAATATCTCAGCTGGGGCATTTCAAAAATGAAATGCTTAAAAATCGAATGTAATGTGAATTCTAACTAAAACATTATGCACCAGCTATTCTGTACCTGGATAGCCCAATGTGGAGGAACTTGGCAACTGTAAAATAGTTTCATACGTTCACAAATTGATGTTTTCTTGTCTTCAAATTGGTCTGCAAGAGCCTGAGAATACAAAACACTATGTATATAAATGGAACTTTAACAGTATTTACGAGTCTGTCTAGGACGGAAACAAAACTACAACAGCACAGCTCTTAAGGCTGCCATTCTAAGCACTCAAACAAGGAAGTAAGTCCCATTGGACACAGTACACTGGAAAAATGAATGGGATGGTATTGTAAACGTCAACATTCCATAAAATTTATGAAATAAACCGCTTCATACACAGGAAGAGAGCCAAAGCTGAAGAGCTTGTAGTCTCAGTGGTCAGCAAAGGAGGCAATAGCAACAGGAGATAACAGAAGAGCAACACAGCTATCACGGCCCATCACATAAACCACTGATGGACTCCACATTAAAATTTCATTTAACAAAGCACACCTCTCTCATTTTTTTAGATTTCCATGCTTCACATTTGAGGCGAACTTTATAATCGTACTAGTTCTACTTGGTGATGCTATCTCATGTTCCTACTCAAAGTTGGCTGCTGCACTAGCTAATAAAGACAGGAGTGTTTCAATTTTACAGTTTTAGAGAATGTGGTTTTTGCTATGGACACACTAGTCCCATTCAGAAGTAATTCTCATACATTGATTCAAGGTGTGAGTGGGGCTGTGCCAACGAGCCCCACCTCTGACTTCATGCACACTGACTTGCCCACTGTCGAATGCCTATGCGTTCGGTATAAACGTTTGCAGCGCAGGAGGCTTCATGAATACATGAAGTGTATTTATAGAGGTGCTGAGGATCAAGATCCCAACTTCAAGCTGAGACTTGATGCCTATGTTCATCCACGAGGGGACAAGGAGATAGTTCCCATTTATTACCTGAAAACGACTTTTTGATTCTGTCAGCATTTCTCACTTTACCACTGTGAAGCCCTATTTAGAAGTATACACAAAGGCATTATCACCCACTAATGTTGGTGCCAGGAGTGGGTCAAATCAGCATGCATGACTGAAAGTTGGGCTAGTTGGTGAGGCTCTACTCCATTCCCTGCTAATGTGTTGAAACACAGAAACTTTACTTCTGAATAGGACTTAGTGTTCAAGTGTGTAAATCGAAGATGAATCGAAGAAAGGCAAGAGGTGTCATGCATTCTAAGTTCCCGGAGGTGGGAAGATAGTCTGTTCTACACAGGGCTGCATTTTTCTGGAAAAACCAGGTCTGTACCTTGGGAGTACTCCTGGATCAAACGTTGTCATTGAAGGATCAGGTGGCCTTAGTAGCTAGGAGCACTTATTTCCAATCCAGACTGGTCCCTTTTAGACTTGGCCACTGTACTCCAAATTCTGTTAGCATCTAGATTAAAATATTGCAATGCTTCAACTTGTCCAAATTCAACAGCCAGATTACTGGCTGGGGTTCTATTCAGAAATCATATAATACCATGTTAAAACAGCTGCACTGGCTGCCAGTTTGTTTCCAGGCACAATTCAAGGTGCTTACATTAGTGTTTAAAGCCCTAAACAACTTAGGCCCCAAATATGTGAAAGACAACTTATTCCCTACAGACCCTCATATTTAGGGGCACACCCATGGGAGCTGGAGAGGGGGGGAAAGTTCCATTGTCCAAGTGGAAATCCTTAGTGCTGCTTTGGATACAAGCCATTCACTACCAGTTCAAACCCCCTAAGTGTATAAATGAGCATTTTGCCCTAACGTGCATTAATTTACATTTGTTTACATTCACTTGCATCTGCTATTGTAATGCCCATTTGCAGTGTTTAGAGAGATCCTTTCCGAGCTCCTTGCAATGCATTTTTGTTTTAACCACCCTAAACAATTTGGTGTCATCAGAAAACTTGACCACCTCACTGCTCACCTCTAGCTCTACGTAATTTATGAGCAAGTTGAAAAGCACAGGTCCCAATACAGATCATGGTTGCATGGATCCTGGCCTCAGATTTGCTGTACCAGCATTATGTATTTTGAGTACACCATCAACTGGCTTTCAAATATATATATGTCTAAAGATAGCAGGGTGACTTTCAGAAGTAAAAAAAAAAAACACACAGCAGATATCACCAACACTATTAAAAGATTATAATTCAGGCCTAAACACTTTTAAAAGGAATGCATGAACCACAATTCTCAAAATATATATAGCCTTAACAGAGCCAACTGAAACATTCTTGTGTGTGCTGTGTAACTTTAAATATCTTTATTGCCATAAACAAATATCCACCTCATGAAGGCAATCACACGTTTTTGCTAGTCATTAATCAGCTATCTGATCAGAGAAGATAGCTAATAAATTATAGCAGCAGATTGATTATATTCATTCATCCGACACCAGTATACTGTACGGTATCTATGGTTACAGCTCAACTGCAGAGTGTGGATAAGCCTTATTTTGATTTCCAGCCTCAAAACACACCAATCCACTTACATAAAAGGGTCATTTTAAACAATACTTTTAAGGCTCTTCTTTGCCATATTTCAGAAATTGATGATTCACTGTTTTTATAGAGAAAACAGTGAAATAATTGTTTGGATCAGAGTGCCACTCACAGAAATAGGTAACTTAGTAAGGGGGCATTAGGCTCTTGACGTACATCAGAAAACCCCACAAGCATCAGTTGCTGGCTTGTATCTCACACCTACGATTTCAAAATAGGAGAACGTGAGTGAAGAAAGGATACTTTGAGCGGTTGACACTCTAGACCAGGGGTCAGCAACCTTTTTTCAGCTGTGGGCTGGTCCACTGTCCCTCAGACCTTGTGGGGGCCCAGACTATATTTTTTTGGGGGGAATGAACGAATTCCTACGCCCCACAAATAACCCAGAGATGCATTTTAAATAAAAGGACTCATTCTACTCGTGTAAAAACACGCTGTCTGTGGGCCGGATTTAGAAGGCGATTGGGCTGGATCTGGCCCCTGGGCCTTAGGTTGCCTACCCCTGCTTTAGACTCCCAAGAAGACACTTGCTACACCGAGAAAGGTAATGAGTGATGCCCCATTGATTGCCAGACAATGTGTCAATGACTACTAGCTAAAGCTGTGTCAGAGCATTCAACTTGCTGCTGACACTGGCAACACTCACAAAATGTACCAAGGCATGAGGAAAGGATCAACAGTCAGGAAAACCGCACTGCTGAAAAGCTTGTTGGGAGGGATAATCACAGACCATAGCAAGCAGATGAAGCAATGTGCAGAGCACTATCAAGAACTGTATTTGCAGGGAAACATGGTCCTTGACACAGCAATCAACAGAATCCAGAGTCTGCTTGTCTTGGAAGAGCTGGGTGTCCCTCCCTCCTTGACAAGCTGAAGAACGCCATCAACTCTCAGGCATGTGGTAAAGCTCCAGGACAGGATGGAATCCCAACATTAAGTGCTGAAAGCTGGCTTCAATTCCTCCCTCATGACAAAATTCCTCCCTCTTGCATTGTTGGGAACCAAGGATCTCTGTAGCACCGAAGTGACCTCTCTGAGGCGGAAGCGTGAACAGTGCGTATGGAGGTCCTGGGCTGCCTGGACAAGACCCTCCCTTTCAGCCTCGCTGATGTGGTCCATGGGAAGGGAAAGCAATATGTTTTGTACCAGCTTGGCTGCAGAAGTTGCCGGAAAGAGGCATGTATATAAAACACAATCCTAGATCAAAACGATGCAGGAAATTGGTGGTGAAGTTGCCAAGAACTAGAGCATCAACCCTATGCACCAGAAAAATATATGGAAGCATGAACGACATGTGTTGAATAAACTTTCAGGTTGAAAATAAGGCAAACTGGGATTTCACACAACACATGTATAAAGGAACATTCTTAAGAAGTATGATAGGAATGATAGAATGTTTTATTTTACCAACATGAGCATAGCTGTCAACTTTTCCCTTTTCTTGCGAGGAATCCTAATAAGGGAATTTCCCTTTAAAAAAAGGGAAAAGTTGACAGCTATGAACATGGGTGATATGACCTCATGGAATGGCTACTGGGTAAGAATCCTGGTTCCTCATTTGGAGTAGCCCTGCTTCAGCCTACTGAAATATTAGTTTTAGGCTATTTTCTTGTAATGCATAAACCTGTTCAATCTTCACCCAGGCACCATATATGTTAAATTAAATATTTGCACCCTGTATCTTGCATAAGATTTTGTTTCTTTCCTACCTCTCTGTGGTCACAAAAATGTAAAAGGCAAGGAACAGATTCTGCTTTTAACACTGTAAAGCAAGAAGATAGGGAAAACAGCGTCATGGATTATGTGCTGTCTAATCAATTTATTTTAAGTTCCAATACTGTGACGCTATTTAGCTACACAAGGAATTTACTTAGATTTAGCCAGCTTAAAAGCCACATTATCTGGCTCCTCAGATGAAATTTTGGTCCGGGTAACTAAAAACAGCTTTAGGAAAATAACATTGGAGGAATGGATGGACTATTACAAAACTAACAATGTCGTTTGCAAAACCAAGTATCAACTGTATTTTGCCTCTTCTGCAGTTAATACATTGCGACACATGCAAGCAAATGGAGATTAAAGGCTCCTTTGCTAAAAATGAATGTAATAGACCAGAGGTGTCACTGCAACATACAGATGAAGTACTTTCAAGGGTGTTGTGGGAGCTACAGATCTCATACAGATAAGTATGTCAGCAAGCTGAGAATAATAATCCCTTGTAGATAACTGGACCATGAATTCCTAATAATGCAATTGATTTTTTTAAAAAAACTCTAATTTTGTATGCATCCAGAGAAATGTAGCTTCATTTCACTGATTGCTTCAAGGCTTCTGATTTGAATTTAGTGCAAATACTATCCAGGGCACACAGAGTTTAACAATATAGAATTTTGCATATAAGTAGGTGCAGAACGATCTTCTTTCCATAACCATGAATAAGGTACGTAATTCTATTCCAGTTGGTACTTCTCTGAGCTGCCAAAAATTTAATCTCTGTGGTCACTAAAAGAAGAAGAGGCTCTCAAAGATGCAAAATGAACTGGAGTGCTTGAGGTTCGGTGCCCTCCCCAACCACCAACTTGTAGCATTGACACAGGACACTACAGTGGGGCTAGGAAGAGAAGCAACAGGCAATCAAACAAGCAAACAAGCAATCTGGCAATCTGGATTTTAATGTGTGGAGACTCTGGGCATACAGATGTTCCTATGCTTGTCAAAGGGAAAGTATTGAGACAATACATGCGTGGATTTTGGCAAAAGGAAATTCTGTTTTTACAATCCAACAGGATTCTTTTATTTTGCTTCCAACATGGCTCCCTAGCCCAGGTCTTTCATTTGTGGGAGCATCTCACCCCCACCCCCCACCCCCACCGCCAATCCCTGGTATGTAAATGGATTAAGGTTAGTGTGCTAGATAGGGTAATTTCTTCACCCCATCTTCTAGGCTCCCTTTTCCCTCTCCACAAGGGAAAACACACATTTGATTAGGAAATAAAGCTTTGAACTTTCTGATCTGCTTGTTTATCCTAGTATTGTTGTTGTTGTTGTTGTTGCAAATTTCTTATACTCTGCCCATCTGACTGAGTTGCTCCGGCCACTTTGGGTGGCTTCCAACAAAATTACAGGAAAAACAAGCAGCAGCAGCAACAACAACAACAACAACAACAACAACAACAACAACAAACACTGAAAGCTTCCTGAAACAGGGCTGCCTTCAGATGCCTACGAAAAACTATATAGCTGTCTAACTCTTTGACATCTGCCGGGTGGGCAGTCCACAGGGTGGAGGCGACTACTGAAAAGGTCTTCTGTCTGGTTCCCTGTAGTTTCACTTCTCTTGCAAAGAAAGAAACCTGGCTGGGTGCATCTCAAGCCTGATCAGCTTGTTACACACACACACACACACACACACACACACACACACACACACACCAAGGTTGTTTCAAGTTCACTTTCCAGTTCTACCTCAAACTGGGTTGTGACAGCATGCCGTGCCTGGAAACACCATAGGGGTGGAAGCGGCTACACTGGATCCAGCTAACAATGCGGAGAGTGAAAAATTGGGGCCAATAATGACCTGCTAAATACAGATAAGGCATCAAGAAATATGTGGGTGCATGTCAGTACTTACACCAGTCCTCATACAGGAAGTTGTAGTGACATTTCAAGGAAATGTTGATGGAGCACAGAAAATAATTCAGCTTTCCAATTCAAACCCCTCCTACATTCCTCTGTATTAAATCACAGGCAAGTTGCATATGGTACATTATTTGGGATCTTGTCTGTTGATGTTACACTGCTCCTATTTTGAAACATTACTTAAAGCTCTTCACTTTAAAAAAAGCAATGGATTCCTGAGGTCACAAGGAAACATTTAGCATAACTGGCCGACCCCAGAGGTCCTCTAATCAAGGCAGTCAGGGGGAAGAAAAGACATAACCAGACTTAAAAATTCACTGGAGGCCAAAATATTGAATTTTTCTGGCTCTCCCCCAATGAAATGGAATAACAATATGATAAGAGGGAGGATACGACCGCACAATGCTATTTTGTTAATGGGTGGGATCTAATTCCTGGCTGATAACATGTGGATACAATAGAAAAGATGATGAAAACTGCATAGAATAGATCACACAATCGCTTTATGAAAGTTAAAAAATGTATCTCATTCTCTTACCAGCACATGCATCTATTAGAATGAAAAATCTCTAAAATCCCCAAATAACTTATTTTGATTAATATTAAAATCAATCATTTTCTTACAAACATTTAAAGAAAGCCAAACTTCACCATCTGCTCCTTCCTGTCCCGGTTAAATCTCTGCATTTTAATGCGGTACTTTAATACTTAAGTGATAAAATTCTGCATCAAGCATCAAACACAATTGGTATTCCTACATCTGGTGTTGGGCAGGGAGAACCACCTTTCTCTAATTAACAGGGGAGGATGTAAGACACTGTGTGCTGTTGACAACTATTATTACAGACAGGGTGACTCATACACAACGCCAATGTCATCCAACATTAAGAGACCCTAACATTCTGCAGGTATGGCAAGGTGAACAAAACACAGGCTTTCCAAACCAGCAAAGGTTATGCATGTTGCCTGCATAAGAGACTACAATTGGAATTAATTAAGAAAGACCTCTGTTCTTCCTATGAGCATGAGTGACTTGCTTCCTGGTTTTTGAGTGGGGGGGGGGGTTGGGGGAGGTCACCTGGTTGCATCCTCACCATTCATTCTTCCATACAGCTATGGCATTTAGTATGCAAACTAAATTTAACTGGGACCTTCCTCCAAAAGGTCACCACATGGTATTCCATAAATCAGATGAGATAATGCTATCTGCTGCTTTCACAGTGATGTTTTATGAAAAGAGCATTGCTGAAATCCATTAAGCTACAGGGCTGAATTGCACGGACCACCTACTAGGAAAATGGTAATAGGTATGAGATGAAGCCAGAAAACATTTTAAACACTGCATGCTAAGCTGTGGGGGTGGGGAGAGACTGTCTGGTTAGGTGAGCTTTCCTACGGAGTTGTATTAACTTCAACCAACTTTGAACTCAATAACAGAGAGACATGCAAAATATACTCATGGCCAATGATAAAATACTTCTGAAAACAAAATGGAAATGTGCACCAGTATGCAGCTTTTGGCTTAAACAAAGAGAATTAAACAAAATCAAAAAGCCTACCTATTTATTTTAAACAAGATAGGCAAAACAACATGTACTGGAAGTCTAACTCAACCTTTTTATCATGTCAGGAACTGCAATTTGCTGAGTGCAAGAGAGGATCAGGCTGGGATGGTTTAAATCACGGCAATGTATAAATCACTGAGGCAACTGATTTCAATTGAGAAACGCAATTTAAATAATTCTGAAATGCATATATTAACTGAAAGAGCAATATCATGAATGTTGTTTGGTGCTATTAACCAGGGAAATGTAATCGTTTACCACTATCTGGAATTTATATAACCTAAAGCAAAATTATAAAACTCTGGCCATAAAATCAACATTTATTAGCACTGCAGAATTCTATCTTCTGAGAGATTTCTGGATCCTATGAACACTTATTTGGATGCAAGTCCTATTAAGCAAAATGGGGATTTACTTCCAATTAAAAATGCATAGGATCAGACTGTAAACAAATGTCTAGACCTTTTCAGAAGCAATGACTGATAGTTAAGGGGCAAAATAGTGTTTCTTAAATCAGAGAATCGTAGAACTGTAGAGTTGGAAGGGACCACAAGAGTCATCTAGTCCAATCCCTGCAATGCAGGAATCTTTTACCCAACATGGGGCTCGAACCCATGACCCCACTATCCAATTTAACAGAGTGCTTCCATGGTGTAGTATTTTGAGATGGTTTTTTTTATTGTTGTGATCTTTTTTCTTTTTCTTTTTAGATGTAACTCTGGGAACTTAAGGTGAAGGGCAGTTAACAAATATAATAAATTAATAACAATGTCTAATTAGATAACATAAAGTAGAAGTTCATTTATATGGGCTCCAAGGATAATCCTAATGAAGCTCAGTTTAACAAAGTACAACACGAAGGCTTGCCAGGCCAGGCCCACCATGAGGTGGGGTGAAGCAACCACCTTGGTTGGCAGAAGCCCTTGTGGCTGCTCCTTGGGGGGCACCTGGCCCACCCAACCTTGCCAGAAATCGGTGTTGATGCTGGCATTGCTTCTCCACTAGCAGGGCGGCACTTCCCGATTCACCTCAAGTGGCTAAAGGAGACATGCCGGCCCTGATGGCTGCAATCTTATCTATTTACTTGGGAATGAGCTCTAATAAACGGATAGGATTGCACTGTGAATGTTTTATAGTGCTTAACCACAGAAGTCACAAATTTCCCTCCCTCCATGATCCTTGCATTTAGATAGGGACACTTCCAACAGCTTACACTTTGAAGCCCCTGGCATTCCTAGGGTCTGCTGAAGGAGTTAAAAAAATGGGCTTGGGAGAAAGACTCTTGCTTTGGAGGAGATGATCCTCACGATTCCTTCCAACTCTATGATTCTATGAATACTGGAAGCCTAGAAACATGGCTCACTTACGAAGACCTCCACTAAAAATCATTCGTGTACTTTTGCTTCATTCTATCTTGTTTTCATCAATTTCCAAGGCAAACTATGAGATAAAAGATTCTGTGTTAAGTACAAAAGTACTATTTATTGCTTACTTCTATAGAATGCAGAGGGAACCAATTTAGTGATTGCTAAAAAAGCTCATTAAATTAAGGTCACTGTATTTTAAAATATAACATTCCATCCTTGTTTACCCATATGAGGATGTAAATACCACATAAAGTGAAAAGGGTTTATGACACTCACAGGATATTAGGCTCCTCTGTTGAAATTAGACCACTTTTTATATTAGGAATACAGTCAACATAAAAACAAAGAGCACCAAGTTTCTTTCTGTCGAACACACATTTCCAATGAATCTTTTGAACTATTCAGTGATGATAAATTATACCGTAACTTGTTTTAATTGCCAACATTACTTCTCTTTTGAAGAAACCACAAAAAAGTAACAGCTGCAGCTGATTAAAAAAACAACAACCCCAAACCTGCTAGTCTAATGTTGCAAAATCTTAAACTACTGGAATTCTCTTAGAACTATCCAGAATTTTATAGGAGTCAGAAGACAGCAAAATTATCTGCCAAGGAAGAACTTCTGAATTCCTAGTTTTCATTTATTTGAGGATATGCAAGGGAAGCATGCTTTGGGGGGCTGGAGACCACATAACACCGGTCTTGAAAGACCTACATTGGCTCCCAGTACATTTCTGAGCACAATTCAATGTGCTGGTGCTGACCTTTAAAGCCCTTAACCACCTTGGTCCAGTATACCTGAAGGAGTGTCTCCACCCCCATCGTTCTGCCCGGACATTGAGGTCCAGTGCTGAGGGCCTTCTGGCGGTTCCCTCACTGCGAGAAGCCAAGTTATAGGGAACCAGGCAGAGGGCCTTCTCGGTAGTGGCACCCATCCTGTGGAACGCCCACCCACCAGATGTCAAAGAGAACAACTACCAGACTTTTAGAGGACATCTGAAGGCAGCCCTGTTTAGGGAAGCTTTTAATGTTTGACGGACTACTGTATTTTATTATTTTGTTGGAAGCCGCCCAGAGTGGCTGGGGAAACCCAGTCAGATGGGCGGGGTATAATTAATAAATTATTATTATTATTATTATTAGATCCAAAGCCTGCCGTGTGAACAAAGTCAATGCATGTGCACACAGGGACTTTACCAATCTCCTCTTCTGACTACAAATCATCATGCCACTTTACAGATGCATCATGGAACTCCCAGTTTTCAGGAATGGCTTTTCTAATGGTGGGGTTTGCGACAGGAGAGAGGGCTGCAAGTCTTCTTTCTGATCCTTAGAGAGCAGCAATGGGTGGGAGACAGCACCCCAGCAGCAGGCATCCTGCTACAAACACCACCACCACCACCATTTGTTTGTATGCCACCTTTCCACAGTTAAAATAATGCTGAAGGCGGCTTACAATATGAAAAGATTTACAAAATTACAAATATAGCAAAGTAGTCATAACAATAAATAAAACACATTAAAAACTACATAACCAAACTGAACAATATCCACTTAAAATTAAGATACAAAAGCATCACTAACAACCAATTAATTCAATTGAATCAGATGTTCAAGAAATGCTTTTCGGGAAGAATTTTGGCCAGATTCACTACGATAGTGATTGGACAGCCACACTGATTCTTAACCAAATAAGTGGCAAATCACTGCTCCCCTTTTTGCCCCCTATACAAAAGTGATAATTATTGTAGACCATTTTTAGTAATGAATTGCCATATGACACAAGCTACCACAACCACATCTGTGTTTGATTAAGGGGAAAAAATAGTCTTGGGTGACCTTTCAGTCTTAAAGACAGACAGCCCTACCCATTAGAATACCAGTTTGCTTGCTAAGCAATTTTTAAAGGCACCTTTGGTATGACACACCAATTGCCTCCTTAATAGGAAAATTGTTTGGCTGTGAATGGAACACATACAAGAAATCCTAAATAGGAAACTTTCCATGATTCAGCAGCACAGAAAATATGAAACTATTGAATGCTAACAGGCACAATAATTGCATTATAAAAGCAAAGATATGATTAGGTGGGAACAGTGTTGGTTGCATGAGATTCTTGTGTAATAATCATACAGATCAAAACTTGTATCTGCTTGTAATTCCCACGAAGACAAGCAATGACAGTTTTCTGACAGGTAACTAAAACTACAGCATTATCACTTTAGGCAGCCTGAAAAGTAACAAATCAACAAATTCCTTAACATGGCTTAGAATGAGACTTCAATATTAAAAAAAAACCACCTTGCCTTACAATCCTTAGCCTGGTTCAAGAAAATAGCATGGTAGGGCGTGTTGAATTTTTCATCTTTAAAAATCCTGATTTGAGGGGTGTTAAAAAGTTGTGGTATGATTAGGTAATTTGAAATATATTTTGGTTACTTGTAAATTTTTAGGTCTTGCTTGGTAAATATCTATGTGAAAAGTTCCTACTTTTTAACATTTTTTAAACTTTTCTGTCATTTAAACGTATAGGTTATTCCCAAATTTTCATGAAAACAGATGTTGATAAGTGCCTAAAATTGATTACAAGATATTGTAGTTCTCTTACATATGTATTGTAGTTATCTGTATTATTAATATTAATATTATACAACAGTATGTGATTTCTTTTTTGCTTTCTACAACCAGTGATAACTGCTTCACTATGACTACAAAGAAGAGAACAAGACAGGGAACATTCACACATATGAGCAACCTTATTGGAAGTGGAAGAATTACCAACTTTGCGAGACGTGTTAAGATATGGACTGTTGCTGAGAGAACAAAGTAGTGAGGATATGAGAAACTATCCAGCTGCCAGTGTTGCAAAAGACATGTATCCTAAAGTACATTAAAAATGGGAATGAGCAAACTGTTCTTTTGTTTTCCCTGTTGTGAATTCAAGAGTTACAGTATTAGCAAAGATTCAAGAAAGTTGGGAGCAAGCGAAAAACATATCTCTTGGAAGGGGCAAATTAGATATTAAAGAAGCCTTTGCTTCAAAACTTGACAAGCTCTTTGACATTCTCAATCGCAAATGCAAAATCATTATGTGCTCTGAATTTGGCTGTGCTACGGATTGCACAAAAGAAGCTCACATTAACTGTTGTGTACACCAAAATAAAGGAAATATATTTTCATAAAAATATTAAAAGTAATTAATCTGTCAGCATTTTTTGGATTTTGCATTAAACATTACAGAAACATTACTAGCGATATCAACTATTGCTCAATGTTCACCTAGAAATTCCACAGAGCTTGATGGAACTTTTTTCCTAAGTAAATGTCCACAGGCCTGCAGCTTTAATCTGTAAAAATACTTCAGCAGTCTATCAAAGATATTTTTGACATTTCAGTTTGTTCTCTACACTTCTAATATCTTTTGATCTTCCTGAACATTTTGTCCTTGTGCTTGCTACCAGTAGCTTTTCGGCCAATACTGTACAGAGGCAGAACATCATCTGCCACAATCTAATAATGGTGATCCAAGCAGAAACAGGTTTCTATCCCTGGGTATCCTTCACCAAGACTGCAAAAAAGCTGCAGCTCTAAATAGCCTACAGAAAATTTTTGTTTGCTGCATTTAGAAATAACTAAAGTATGCAAGTAATTCAAGTGTGATGAAAAGCCCTGAATATTTATATTGTTTCTTTATTTGAAAAAAGAAGAAAGCACTTCAAATAGCAAGGGTAGAACATTGGAAGAGAGATTTTACTATATACCCAAAAAACCCTCTTACCTGAGTCTGTTTCATTGCTCGCTCTACTCGACGTATGCTTCCTCTCTCAAGCTTCGTTCGGAGAAGCAGAGCAGAAGTTTGAATTGCCCAGAATTTTGGTTGTGAAAGCAGATACTGGGAAAAAGGGAAAGAAAAAGGACGAAGCATTTATTTTTAGTGAGTGGAAGATGAGACATCTTACTGAGTGGTACCCCAGGACACTTGAGTTACAGTAGGTAGTCAACTATAACCAATATCTGACAATTAATATGACTCTTGATATCTAACTGGTGATTCAAAGATCTGTACCAATACAACAAAGTCAGCATTAATTTATTGTAGTATTGTAACTACATACTGGAGATTATTTGTTGTTTATTATGTCACTGGTATCAATGCATTTCAAAATAGCATTTCTTGCATTTATGTGGCACAAAAGGAACCATTAAATTACTGTACTATTTCTTTCTTAGTAGAAGATAATTTGTTAATTTTAATTGAGTAAGGCTAATTGCTTAAACTGCAGGTAGAAAAAAATAGCAGAAAAGAGGTAACATTTCCATTTGCCGCTGAAGGAAACCATCAAATGCTAAACAAAAATCTGTATCAAATTTGAATGGTTTGGATCTAACAGCACAATGTGCAAGCATAAATGTACTTCCACTCATGTAAGGTACCCCTTCCAGAGGTTCCCCACTGTGCCATACTCTACACCAGAGCTTTCCAACCTGAGTGTCATGACACATTAGTGTGTCGGCTGCGGTGTGTTAAGTGTGTTGCGCAAATGCTCACCGTGCTTCTGTCGGGGCTGGAAAGGGGTTAGTTTAACGTCCGGTTTGCTAGTAAAACTATTACTGTGTCGTGAAATGATGCATGTCTAAAAGCGTGTCACCAACATGAAAAGTTTTGAAAGCTCTGGCCTACACTATTCAGGGGCTGCATTGAAGAGGAAAGGGCAGGAAAACTTTACTGTGGAACTGCAGTTCCGCTTGCATGTCTCGGGATCCAATCCAGTTATTTGAGACATACTTCTTTGTCCACACAATTCTTGACTTTAAAAGCTAATAATAGATTGTTTCAATGACCCAGTTACATGGAAGCTTTACTTTCTCTGGCTGCTATCTTGACAATGTGGTGAAGTGACCATCATAAATGAGAGTTGCTGGACGATGAAAATTTGAAATGCTATTGAATAATCCATCCAACCACTACAGTAATAGCATGACTATTGTATGATTGTCCCAGACCTAATATTTAATGGACTGCAGTTACTTAGAGCACATCAAGACTTTTTTTTGCACACTGTTGGATTTATTCTGCTAATTTTACAGTTAAGAGACATTTTTAAGAGTTATGGAGCATGATGCTTTATTGCCTTGCCTCCAATATCTTGATGCACTGGATAGGAAGGCCTTGAACAATTATTTCAACCAGGAAACTTTTCAAAGGGGGAGAATATCTGGTCAGACTTTGAAATTGGTTACTGTATCTAATGATCTTTGCTAGACGCAACACAGAAGGAAGGAAAGAGGATAGTAGCAAAATGGATTAACTTTAGTAACAGAATGACAACATGAGCGAATGTGTAAAGGCAGGAGCACAAGCACAGCTACTAAAAGCCAAACAAGTTGAAGAACGGGCTATGAGTTATTATGGGATTTGATAAGGAAGTAATCTCCACGAGCAAGAACCAAGCACCTACACTGTAGATAGAATCCCAAAGTTAAATCCACCAATCATGAGTAGACAATTCTGCAATCATCAGGGTGCTCTGCTGCTCAACTGTTCTTACAGCCTAAAAGATTTTTCTATTTTTTTATATCTATTACCTCTTAGTTATTGTCTGTAATGCAATTTTTTCAACTACTGGGCAACTATGTTTCTTATTTTTGTCCTGTAGGTCTCTTTTCTAGTGCATTATCAAATTTTTAGTATCTAAGCTTTTGCCAATGGCGATTTTAGAATATGGTAGCCAGAGCCAAACACAATACTCTTTTGTTTTTTGTTAGTTTTTTTTAAAAAAACAAACACACATGTCTAAAGTATATAGTACAATGGAACCTTCCCTCCCTCTCTTCCCTTGTGCATTGCTCACACCTCCCCAATCTTCTCTGGAGAGTTGGGGGGAACCCAGAGCAGATTTGGCAGGATGCAGGGACACACAAGGAGGGGGGTGAGTGGAGAGATGAGAGGGGCCCTACCTGCTTACTCTTTTTCAACAGCCACCTTAGTACCCTTTTATAGAAAGCTGCAGCCAAGCTATAATTTGGCTAAAAGTGGAGTAGTATGGGGGTGGGGCTACCTTTCCCCTACCATAATCCAAGCACTGCATACAGTCCCATATAAAGTGGAGCTTCTGGAAACACTGAGAAGCAACAAGAGTCACCTGTCCCATTTTAAAGTACTATACATTGCGTCCCAACACAGGAATCACTTATAGATACTATGTTCCTCCCAATCACGATATGCAAATCCATTACTGCTGTATTCAGATTGTTCACATCCCATCAGTCTATTATTATTATTATTGCAAAATGGATCACAAAAATGTAGTCCAGGAAAACAATAATACAGAGTCCCAGTCATATTTGTCCAAATGGTTCTTGGGTGTCTTATCAAACTGTATTAAAATCCACTGGGGATTAATGTACTGTCCAAAGCCTGACAGACACTTGCATGGTAACTCCTTGCAATCAACTTAAATGCATATGCTGGACCCAGATGGACGTCGCAGAAACACACACAATGCACTACAGCAGACATCTTTTGACTGATTTGGCACCTACAGGCAGCCTCTTTCCAGCTACTTTGCTCCTTGTGTCACGTGAATGGCAAAACAAGCTAGGATTCAAAAGAAGCCAAAATATGAAGCCATTGTTTGATGGCTTCCTATCTTGGCTTGTTTGGAAACGATTAACCGAGGCTTCCTCAACCTCGGCCCTCCAGATGTTTTTGGCCTACAACTCCCATGATCCCTAGCTAGCAGGACCAGTGGTCAGGGATGATGGAAATTGTAGTCTCAAAACATCTGGAGGGCCGAGGCTGAGGAAGCCTGAACTAACCAGTTTATGAATTTGTGAATAATGGGAAGCCATGGTTAACTGCTGGGTCCTGTTTCTGCAATGCATTGCTGCTTGTGCAGTGGAAAACACCAAGTGACAGGAAAGGGGCTGCCAGTGTGTGTCCAGTGAGATTATTGACTTCCTCACATTCTAGCGGTAGTCTTACAAACCATACCACACATTTGTTTTGAAACTGCCCTCAGTTTTAAAAGATGGATTGCCACATGTGATGGGAAACTGCTGTTTCAGAAACACATGCGAGAAATTGGTTATGTAGCTGCTTTGATCCAGGCTGACATATTTAATTGTGCCCCGTATCTTAGCTTCCAAAAGCTGCATTTGATAATTTACAGTTTGCTTTAGATAGCATTTCAGCCAATTTGTTGGCCAATCATTTAGAAGAAAGGCATCTAAGTGTTTTAAAATATTAAAGTGCCTTGGAGTGTAATATTCTACATCAGGGTAGCCACTATGCTGCCCTCCAGAAAGGTGAGCTATAATGGGACATGTAGCCTAACAGCACCAGGAGGGGCACCTTGTTGGCTATCCTTATTTCATATATAAAATTCATACTTAGTAATGCCAACACTTTTGCTTCTGCCTACATCTTTTAGTGCAGATTATTCTTGATAGTTTCAATAGCCTCTAGGATTTTCCTTGCAATACCTTTTATAACAGAGACTTACATCCTGTTCATGGGCAACGTTAGGAGATGAACAAGCCATTGTGGTATAGCTGGCATCAACTATTCTTGGTTTTAATTTGCTGCAAAGCAGTGCCAAAGTTTTACAGCCAAGAACAGGGAAATTTCTTCAAACTCCTACAGCTCTTATTGGGAATCTTAATTCATTTCTGACAGGGTTTCAATACACATTTCAGCTCTGGAATATGTTTTTCATTGGAAGAGACTTGCAATTAACCTTCTTTCATGCGAGGAAAATGGGTCCGTTCACTATTTTGTTTAAAGAATTGGTTTTCAATAATGAGTGAAGGCTAAAGCTACACAAGGCATGGATTCCATTTGCACTTCAAGTGGAGCTGAGCCATTTTACCAACATGTACCTTACTCCAAACATATCATTTATTCTGTGTTATGCTGAAAGCCACTTTAGCCATGTTTGACTGCAACACTGTCTTCCCACCCCAACTAGATGTTTAGATTGGACCAGCTCCTGAAACCAAGCAAGCACAGCCTTCCATACCACATCACAGTGCATCAGTATGCATTTCTGAAGGCCCAATCTCAACAGCAATAAATCAGGAATTTGGATTTCTATGAAAAGGGTTTAACTTTTCAATGCCAGAGTTCAAGGATTTTCATAGACAATAGCTGACAGTACAACAGGAATTCCTAAATCAATGCAGTGCATGCTAATATTGTACTTAACCCCTGGGGAATATGGAGTTGGAAACGAAGAGGTCTTCAAGCGAGTCATTTAGAAAGAAAATGTGCAAATTAATTTGTGTCTTACACCTTTTAAAAACAGTTTTAACATTTCTCCAATGTTAAATAGACTGTTCTAATGTTATTTTTTATAGACAGTGAACTGGAATAAAGCATGTACTGTATTATTTCAAGAAGGTCAGCCATGCTTCAGATTCAATCAGTACTTGCAATATTTCAGTGCAAGCCATTTCTCCTTTTTAATTTTTTAAAAATTACTCCCCCTGCCCCCCCACTACACCCCCAGCACTTTGTCCTTCTGGATTCCATGAGTTTCTATCTGCTTAAAAGATATGGGGGACATCACACTGAAATGCCTGTGAGAAGATGTCTAGCAATTTGGAGCAAGTTACTATTATGAAGAGACGCGGGTGGCGCTGTGGGTTAAACCACAGAGCCTAGGGCTTGCCGATCAGGTCGGCGATTCGAATCCCTGAGACGGGGTGAGCTCCCGTTGCTTGGTCCCTGCTCCTGCCAACCTAGCAGTTCAAAAGCATGTCAAAGTGCAAGTAGATAAATAGGTACCGCTCTGGCGGGAAGGTAAACGCCGTTTCCGTGCACTGCTCTGGTTCGCTAGAAGCGGCTTAGCCATGCTGGCCACATGACCCGGAAGCTGTACGCTGGCACCCTCGGCCAATAAAGCAAGATGAGCGTCACAACCCGAGTCGTTCGCGACTGGACCTAACAGTCAGGGGTACCTTTACCTTACTATTATGAAGGGCATTCCATTCTGTTTCTCCTTGTCCAAAGCAGCAGAAGGGTCAGTACATAGTCGGAATGGTTGTCTGGAGGCAGGAATGAACTGGAGAGGGACAACTAAAATCCAACCCAGAGCGGTCGGAATTCTTGTTGTATTGATGGTGCTTTTGATTTTGAAGGATTTATGTTTTATTTTGTAATTAGATTGTTTTCATTCTTATTTATGGTAAGCTGAGAATGTTCCATAATTGAGCAGCATATAAATATCGTTAAAATATAAATAGCTTTGAGCTGGTGTGTTTTGGGGTGTCTGTGTGTGTGTGTGTGTGTGTGTGTAGGCAGGCTTCCTTTGGCTCTGTGTTTGCTGATGTTCACCCAGCAAGCAGAGAGAGATACCTACACATCTCTATCTCCAATCTGGAACAGGGATCAGACCAGCACTAGCTGGTCTGCCATTGCTGGGCGCCCAGAATGGCAAACGAGTCAGAACCAACACAAATTGAGACTTGTGTCAAATACTTGCCCTGGGAATTGGGCAGGGAGTGTTCCTGCAACTTCAGAGTTAGGAGGAGGCCTAGGAATCATGCTGGCCAGAGGCTCTCTTGGTACTCACCATGGTAAGCAAAACTGTGGATCCCCCATGTATGAACAAATCCATTCTCCCAGTACACCAAAATCTTTTGCCCAACAATACTTAATAAAAAGTTCTTTAAATGTGTTTCCTCAGGCCTCTCCAGTACACATGGGCCACCAATAATCAAGTGGGAAAAAATAATTGTCTGGAGAAAAAAATCCTAAAAAGTCATTTGAAACTTCAGTTTTAAGACAGAACATAAAAGCACCTCTTATGGTTACACCAGAGACTGGGGTAAACCAGGATGAAACGTTGGAAAAGTGAGACATTTTAAAGAACGAACTGTTTTAGCATTCTAAAACGCTATGCCAGATCAAACAGCACTCTGTTGTAATCCTGTTTTCATGCTATAAAGAAGTCAAAGTCTTTCCTGACCAAATGACTCATAGAAGATACAGCTGGCCAAAGACAAACGAGAGGGAGAAGATCTTTAGGTACACACCAGGCCAGTTGTCTACAAGGCTGCCAGAGAAAATAGTGACATAGGGAAAGAAAGCGTGAAGAAACAAGAGAGCTTTGTCAGGGGAAGCCTAATTTCACACACAGTACCAACATTTTACATTGCTAAGGTTTCGGGAATAGAAGACCGCCACAAATTAACTGGCATAACATAAAAGCACAAAGATAGAATGGAGAGAGAAAAGGTTTAACAGAAGGGAGAAAGGACAGCCAATGCTTTCATGTGAGATCTTCACCAAGCTCATTTCATTAGAATTATTTGTATTATAACACCATTAGAGAGGGGACAGAATGCTTCTCCAAATAATGTTGCCTAACCTATAACCCCTGTAGTGGTGCTTGTACAATCTTCTATTCAAGACAAATGGGTTTGAACATATAGGTTATTCTTAGCAGGTGTACAAAAAGTGAACTGCATTGGGGAAGGCACACTCAGTAACAGCAATCAATAGTACTCATATCACAGCCACTGGCGGTTGGTGAGTTTGAATGTCTTGGGGCTCCACCTCACAGGAGCAAATCAGCTCTTTGAAAGGCTTCAGTCTGGAGCAATTCATATCACTGAAGAGCTGTTAGGTAAGGCAGGAAGCAAGAAAGAAAGGACACTGGGCTCAGCCAGGCAGTTCTCTGCTAAACTCCCATTACAACCCGAGATGTGGCTGTGTGCTGTTTGTTCTGATGTGCGACTAGGACACAGGATAATTAATTAATTAATTAATTAATTAATTAATTATAATAATTTATTTGTACCCCGCCCATCTGGCTGAGTTTCCACAGCCACTCTGGGTGGCTCCCAATCAAATGTTAAAACAATACAGCATTAAATATTAAAAACTTCCCTAAACAGCGCTTCCTTCAGGTGTCTTTTAAAAACAGGATACCTGCTTATTTCCTTGACATCTGATGGAAGGGTGTTCCACAGTGTGGGCGCCACTACTGAGAAGGCCCTCTGTCTGGTTCCCTGTAACCTCACTTCTCGCAATGAGGGAACTGCCAGAAGGCCCTCGGCACTTCCTTCCTTCTGCCTTGCATTATAGCTGATTGGCAAACACCACAGCCCTATTCTGGCATTACTCACCATGGGTACAAGCAGGGCTTCAAGACTATGCTTTTATTTAGCCTGCCCAAAATATCACCCAGTTCTTCCCAGGTCCTCTTGTGTTTGATACCTGAGGATGCTAACCCCCATAATTAAAAACCCCTGGGAAATCAGGGTGTCTCTGCTGTAAACATTCACCTTAAACACACATGGAGAGGGAAGAGGAATCCCAGCAACATCAGGGGCAAAACCAAGCATACAACTCAGTGGCCTCATCAGTGGGTTCTTGGACGAGAACCAAGACGGTATGCTACTTAAAAAGAAGAGATTTTGTGCCCATATAAATTAGATTTACCTGCATTTGAATTTATTCATTTTGCATTTATACAAAGGATACAAAGGTGCCTGTCTATATACGGAAGATGTCCTACTCACTGAAAGGCTGTTTCCTATCTTATGCTAGAGCCTTTTGTAAGAAAATATGTTCTTCTCATTTGCACAACCTCTCCACCAAACAGAAGCATGGAAACTACTACAGGGACCACATAATATACAACTAAGTAATCTCTTATACAAACTCTTAGGCAAGGTTTTGCAAAAACTATTAGCTGATATTTTCCTTCTTTTCATGTTTCTTTGGAGCCAACCCACTTAAAAAAATAATAACAACAACACACCCCTGTTAATTCACCCTATATAATACAATAGTTGCTAAGAGAGGTTTTTTAAAAATGGAGTCACTGGGGAAATTATGAAATGTATCCAGACTAGAGGAGGTGCAGAGGTGAGAAAAAGTATGTATGGATCTTTTTCCTTCCCATATGTCAACAGGATTTGAACACTTATGAAAAATAAGGATCAACGAAGTGGAATGCAGAATGCAGAGCTATTTTCACCATCTGGTTCACCTTTGAACCAGACAATATTCTAATCAGTTTTGACAGCTCCCTCGTCCCCTTGATCTTACCCCTTTTAATTCTGTTATCTGATTTTTAAAATGTTTTCCTATGTTTCACCAAGCAAATGGAGACAAGCAGCAAAAACAGAACATAAAGACAAAAAGTTTAAACTGTAATATTATTAAAAGTCTCCCATATAAATTAGAAATATTTGAACAAAGAACACGGGCTAGTGTTCTAGCCGAAATTTATATGCTATGAAGAAAAACAGTGACTTGCTCTGTATACTTTAAAGATATTAAAGCTGAGTTTATCAAAAGCACAATTGTTTTCATTCCTGGGTCCTCAAGCATGGCCAAATGTAATAAAATGAGAAGAACAAACTGATTTAAGTTTATTTCTATTTAAATTGACAATATAAAAATATAAAAATAGATACAAGATCAGCATTACAATTGTATTTATGCCTCAATTTCCTTAAAAACTGCTCTTAATGGTTTCCAAGAGCATTAATCCATTCATATTAAGGCACCAGTTTCAATCTCAAAAGAACTGATAAAAGCTCAGTATGGCAGATTTATCTTAAAAAACACAATTATAAGGAAAATTTCAGACTGTTTTAGAAACTGTATGTAATTTGATTTTTCATTAAAAACCAATTTTGACTCTGGCTTTGTTCCTCAATTGCCCTCACAATATTCTGCTTTCAGCATATGCTAAAGACGTTTGTATTGGTCATTGTGAAAAACACTGAACTGCATCCTGTGTCCTTTATATGCAATTTTATATTGCACATTTTATCCTTTACATACTACTTTGGAATTTTAAAATGTTGAGAAGTTTACAAGAACTCTAAACAAAAAATAATTAAAAACACACTTGAGGAAGATCCTATGGACCAGCAGAGCTCTTTGTGGTGTGAGGGAAAATGCTCGTTCCAATTTACCCCATACAACCCGGCATGCTGTTTTGAAAAGGTCTTTCCAATCCCTCACAGATTTTTCGGCAGCGACGGCGGGGGGGGGGGGGAGGAGAGGGAGGGAGTGTGTAATGAGCAACTGTCTGTGAAACAAGAATCCATACAACCCCTTCCACATCACAGATAAAGTTGCTTTTGAAGCTCAAGGAATTTCAAGAGCAGTTTGCGGCAGAGGATTCTGCTGTAGATCAAAGCAACGCTGCATAGACATGCCTACAGTATAACAACAGCTCATTGGGTTGTGGATGAAGTATGAAAAATCTATTTACATAGGCGTGGGTTCCTATCAATACTGTCTCTAGAGCAAACTTTTTCAGCAGGGGGCCGGTCCACTGTCCCTCAGACCTTGTGGGGGGCAGGACTATATTTTTTTGGGGGGGGGGAAATGAACAAATTCCTATGCCCCACAAATAACCCAGAGATGCATTTTAAATAAAAGCACACATTCTACTCATGTAAAAACACCAGGCAGGCCCCACAAATAACCCAGAGATGCATTTTAAATAAAAGCACACATTCTCCTCATGTAAAAGCACGCTGATCCACAGGCTGGATTTAGAAGGCGATTGGGCCAGATCCGGCCCCTGGGCCTTAGTTTGCCTATCCATGCTCTAGAGTATGGAGTGGAAATTTTCTGGCATGAAGGCTTCAACAGGTCTCCCCACTTTGCCCGAGGGCAAAGCCACACCCACCTGCCCTACACCTGATGTCACAGCAAACGGCTGATAAGAGCCAGACTTGGCTGAAAGGGTGTTGGATGCCAATGGGTGGCTTCTTCAGAAGCTCCACTCAAAAGTGCTATCTAGCCCTCTGCTTTGAACAGGGCTTCTGTCAGATCTTCAGAAGTCCTACTTCTAAGTGCTATGAAAGGGGCTTTGGAAGACTCCCGATGGCAAAAGGAAAGGCCACTTGATGTTACTGCAGTGTCAAGTGACTGACAGGTGGGCAGCAGCACCCACCTTTCAAACCTGGCCTGGGAGGGGATGAGGTCACCACAGTCTAGTCCGCTGGACTAACTAGAAAAGTTCCCCACTACTGCTGCACTGCAAGAACTGCAATTATAAATTTTGCTTTCAGCAGGGAGCGTGAGGCAGTTCACATGCAACAGAACAACATAATGGATAAAAAAAATATATGATTAGGTATGCTAATATCCCATTATTTACTTATTTACTTATTTTATTAAAAAAAAACCTTTGCTTCTGAATGTTGCAATATTATTCATCTTTTTGTAGTTAGATGCCACCTGCAACAGGAGGTACAAATGTTTGAAATAAATAAAGTACCAGATATGCTGCCCCTAAGGAACTGTCTATGAATGTCTCCCGTCTTCAGCTCATTTGGGCCTTGTGGCCAAGAAGAAACATGGCCGGGCTAGAAGTTGGCTGACATGCTGAAAGGAGGGGGATGGAAATATAGGCCTCCCCAACCCTTATCAGCAAAAGGGGAAGCAACAGCCGTACAGTTGGGAATTGTTACCAATTATTGGGGAAGGAAAGCTAAATGAAAGAGATAAGTATTCCAGACTCTGGGTGATGGAGGAAACTGTGAGTTATGGATTGCCACAGCTCTTATAGAGTGCAAGGAGAGAGAGAATAAGAGAAATCAAGTGTACTGTATATTGAATGAAGTGGCCAACCAACAGAATTTGAAACTTAAGGTTCCTGATGAGAAAAGACTGAGACTTCCTCTAGTGATAACAGCAAGCTCAACTCAAAAACCCTGAGAAAGACTAGGGGTATGGAAGGAACGTAGGCTGCTGAAAGTTAAGTTGGACCCCTCCAATAATAATTACCCATCCTTCACTGTTTCCCCCTGGCATTTTGTTCAAATGCAGGTGTTCAATACACACACAAAAAAGTCATTGGGTTCATCAAAACACCACCAACCTTGATCTGGATTTTTGTGTGCTGAGAGATCAACATGGTTACTGGGATTCTGAGCTACAATGCCCACAATGAAGTGGTGACTCATGACTCACTTTAAAAAGAGCTGTATGGACACTGAAGCTTCAAGGTATCTTGAAACGTATTCTTCAGGATAGCTATAATTAAGTAGATATCAGATGAATGTATGACAACCATCTAACCAGCCTGCAGATTTAGGAATCCACATGTAGGCTGAGAAGATGCCTGCTCACACATACACACAACTATGTATATGATGTTAGAGGAGCTAGGATCAAACATCAATCTTGGCTTTACTGAAAAACTCATTCTGTAATATATTTTTTTCATAAACCAAGAAGGTGCTTACAGTGTTGGCAAATATAATTGGAGGCTTCTAACCAAAAGCACCTGAGGACTAGAAACTTTCCTTTTATTTTTCCACAACTTCCTCAAGTACAGTGAAGGTTAGAGACTAAGTACAAAAGAAAGATGCTTTGAGAAGGTTCTTCCCCCATGGCCAATTTCTGCATCAACAAATTGACAAATAATATGATCAATATTAACACTAGCAATAAGTATAATGGCTGACGACAGGCAATAAATACATCATTCAAGGGCAGCAAAAGTTTCCTTGAAATTTCCTTCACTGAGCAACGGAAGGTGCACTTGTATTCAAATAATCAGCCACTAGATGGCACAGTAATAATAACTTTCAGAGGGGCAGCCATGCTAGCCATTTGGAGACAAAATGAGTATAGTGGCACCTTAAAAGTCTAAACAATGTATTTTGGAATAAGCTTCTCTAGACTTGTTTCAGTATACACGTTCCCTACATGAAGAATTTGCCCAAAATAAGAGCTTCATTACTTCAAGACACACAAATAAAACTGGGTATGAGAAATACCATATATATAAGCCTACACTTCTGCTACAAGTGGCTATTTTTGTCTGTTTCCTCCCCAGTATTATCTCAAACGCAATATTCAGTAAAAGCTTTAGTAGGCATAAGAACAAAGCAATTCATAAAGCCAACCTCTTCTGGTTTCATAATTTTAAAACAGCTAGAATAGAAATCAAGGAAACCAGAATGCACTCATTCAGTTCACTTGGGGGAGAACTGCTGCATTTTCTCCAGTAAGGAAATGGTGCACAAAGCGAAATACAAAGACAGATGGGAATTCTTACAGATATAAAGGAGCCTCTAAATACTGTAACATTTTTCTCTGTTTCAACCATGAGAATAGTTTTATAAATGTGTTCATTAAGGTAGTATTGTACCAAAGAGCTGGAAGCTAGCTACATTTCCAGCTACCCCCAAGTCACCCCACCATCATCCCCCAAAGCCTGTCAAACTGATCCCAGAAACAGCTTTGAACTCTGAACAGCTTTTGGACATGTATCTGAACTTGTCAAAATACTAAGTAATCTCTGTCACCGAACACCACTCCTGGTCAGTTGGGATTGATCATGTAAAGCAATTTGTCCAAGACAATTTTGTCAGGCAATTACTCCAAGTGTAACACTTAACTCGCTGGATTAGATTGCTTTCCCGTACAACTATAAGGGATGTGACTACATGCCACACACAAACTGAAGATGGCACTTTAGACAAATAGCATAGTGCATGGATGGGGGACCCTTCTTCTTGAGGGCTGCGTTCTCTTCTGGCCGCTTGCTAGTGATGGTTGGAGCAACAAATGTGCATTTTACTTTTGTACAGTAGGCTAGTTTTTAAAAACCTGCACACCCCTCAGTGCTGCTGCTGACCTTTAAAGCCCTAAACGGCCCAGTATAGCTGAAAGAGCGTCTCTACCCACATCATTCTGCCCGGACACTGAGGCCCAGCACTGAGGACCTTCTGGTCGTTCCCTCCCTCCGAGAAGTGAGGTTACAGGGAACCAGGCAGAAGGCCTTCTCAGTAGTGGCACCTGCCCTGTGGAACACCCTCCCACCAGATGTCAAGGAAATAAACAACTGACTTTTTAATATTCTGTTGGAAGCCGCCCAGAGTGGCTAGAGAGGCCCGGCCAGATGGGCAGGGTATAAGTAATAAATGGTGATGATGATGATGGTGATGATGATTATTATTATTATCCTCCACCCAGACAAGCAAGAGGCATTGTCAGTGCTCAAGGGCAGATTCCAGCCAGGCAAAAACATTGAGGTACGAAGCAGGGTCAGGGAAGGGGGCTGCCTGGGGAAGAGTTCAAAGAGCCAGGCAGAGGGGCTTGCTTGGAGGGCCACAATTTCACACACAGGACTGAGGTTCCCAACACCTGGTATAGAGCCATGAACAGTTTGTAATGCAAACGAAAAGTGGTTTAAGAAATACTTTTGCATGATTTATACAGATCCCTCCACACAACTGTGAAACTTAATCACCCAGGATTTCCAAATGTGCACAAGGGCCTCTGTGTGTTCAACAATATGTGCACAGAAGCCACTTTCAGACCATCTCCTGAACAAGGGGAGACTGACTGAGGCGGGACCACCCGGCCCAATCTGGCTGCTCCTTCTACTATGTGTAGAGGGAGAAGCAATTAAACAATGTTACACACAATGAAAGTGGAGATAGGTAAGTTTCTTACTGATGAAAAAGCAAGCAGCTCCTCTTCTGTGAGCTTATGAACCGGGTTGTTCTTCTGAAAGTCTATGCTGCATAGAAGGGGGGGGGGGGGAAATCACAATCTGAGTCTTACTGCTTTTTGCATTTTATATTGTTAGTCACATCAGGCAACTCTAGATGAAGATTTTGGGTACAAATCAGCTAAAATAAAATTATTGCTAATCAATTAAATACATTAAGTTGTCTGACAATTACAATACAATATTAAAAATACAATACACAATAGTCAACAACATTTTGACCTACATTTATCATATAATTAAGATCTTCAGGTGAAGAAAAAAGTGTTCACCTGATGTACTTCACCTGGAGGGATGCCTAGAGAATAACCTCCAAAGAGGGATTAATGAAATTAATACAACACCTGCCAATCAGCCAAATTTTACTGTCTGTTAAATATAAGCATTCTGAAATTCATTTTTAAAACTTGTGAGGCAGCTATAAATATCATGTACAAAACTTTCAGAATATCAGATCAGATATATTATATTATATTATAAATACCGTATTTTACGCTCCATAAGACGCACTTTTTCCCTCCTAAAATGGAAGGGAAAATCGCTGTGCGTCTTATGGAGCGAAGGCTTCGCTCCCACTGCCTCCCCCCATCCCCCGTCGCGTTCGGCGGAAGGTGGGGGGAGGCAGCAGCGATGTTGCTGGATCATGCCAGCACCTCCGTTCACCGAAAGAAGCTTCTTTCGGCGAGCGGAGCTGCTAGCACGATCCACCAACACCTCCGCCGCCTCCCCCCACGTCCCGCCGAACGCGACGGGGGATGGGGGGAGGCGGCGGGGAACGAAGGGGATGTTGGTGGATCGTGCCAGCAGCTCCGTTCACGGAGCTGCTAGCACGATCCACCAACACCTCCGCCGCCTCCCCCCACGTCCCGCCGAACGCGACAGGGGATGTGGGGAGGCGGCAAGAAGCGAAGGGGATGTTGGTGGATCGTGCCAGCAGCTCCGTTCACGGAGCTGCTAGCACGATCCACCAACACCTCCGCCGCCTCCCCCCACGTCCCGCCGAACGCGACGGGGGATGGGGGGAGGTGGCGGGGAGCAAAGGGGATGTTGGTGGATCGTGCCAGCAGCTCCGTGAACGGAGCTGCTAGCATGAACCACCAACATCTCTGCTGCCTCCCCCATCCCCCGCCGTATTCGGCGGGAGGTGGGGGGAGGCAGCTGCGATGCCTGCTTTTGGGATCGGTGGGCGGCAGGGAGGTTGGTAGAGGATTTCCTCCACCACCCCACGCGCTGCTCGCCAATCCCAAAAGCAGGCTTTTGGGATCGGTGCAAGGCATGGGATGGTGGAGGAAACAGCGGGGATGCTGCTGCTTTCTCCAGCACCCTGCGCCCCGACGCCAAAAGCAGGCTTATCCCCTGTTGCTTTAAAGGGACATGGGGAGGAGGGGAGAAACCTTCTCCCCTCGTCCCCATGTCCCTTTAAGGAAGCGGGGATGAGCCGCTCCGAAGGGAAAAGGGGCTTCCCCTCTAGCACTCCCCTCCGTGTTTTTTAGAGGAGGAAAACCAGGAAAATATTTTTTCCCTGGTTTTTCCCCTTTAAAAAACAAGTGCGTCTTGTGGTCCGGAGCACCTTATGGACCGAAAAATACGGTACACCAAGTTGTTAAAGCGAAAGAGCAGTCAAATCAATTCAATGTCACTTTAAGGCAGCCTTTCTCAACCTTGGGTCCCCAGATGTTTTTGGCCTACAACTCCCATCATCCCTGACCACTGGTCCTGCTACCTAGGGATTATGGGAGTTGTAGGCCAAAAACATCTGGGGACCCAACGTTGAGAAAGGCTGCTCTAAGGTGAACATTTCATCATCGCAAACATTTCTGCTTTCTAGATGGTATAATATTCCCTCTCTTCTCCCTAGCAGATTTGGGGAGCAGATGTGGGGGAGAAGTTCCATTGCACTATGGGACTCATTGCATTGACTTCCAATAGCCCCACAACTGAGTTTAACCTGGCCCCTAGTCTCCTGTTTTGTGTGCAGAAGGTACAAATAGAAGGAATCTTCAACCAGCCCTACAGGTGAGTGCATGTATGGATCTAACCTCATCCCCAAAAGTACTTCACCAACAAGTTTTTATGGAATAATCATTTTGCTGTAGCCATACACTTGAGAGAGTGATGAAGTGGAACCAACAGATATAATCTTACCAAATTCCAAGGATGACGGCAAGCTCTTCTGCACATAAGTCAGGCATCTGGTTCTGATGAGATTCTGCAAACTTTATTTCATTTAACACTGTGTCATCATTTAAATCATAATTCTGTTGGGGGGGGGGAGGAAATAACACAAGTGATCATTCACATTAAAATTGCTCAGCTATTTGAAAGTTACAATAATAAAAACCCTTAACAGCAGCATTGGTGTTGAACTCTGCCAAAAATATAAATTCTCATATTGACTTATCAGTAAAAAAAGAAGAAGTAGTATTCTCTTTCCTAGCAGAAAAACAACTGTATGGAAGATGATTTTTTAAATAATGCAGGACAACTGACGGAGCTGTAGATCCATGAATGGAAAACAGAATTAACATACACGTTCTGCAATGGTTGCTAAAGGGTGTTTCAGTAAAGCCGGTGTGGAAAATTATCCATGAAAATATAAAGTTAGAAAACCACTGTGCTAGACTGATTATTATTATTATTCATATCTAATGACTTAGCTTTTAAATGTACATGTACACAAAGTGGCATTTTTTAAACATGTCACACTGGACCCTAGTTAATGGTTTGCTGTGAAAGTGGCAATCTGGGCTGCTTTGCTCCTCCTTGCAAGCATGTGAAGGAAACAACAATCCCCAGCTTATCCTTATATCTAATCAGAAAACTATGAACAGACCTTAAGAGACAGATCACATCTAGAGCAAAACAAACCAGTATCCCTTGTTCAGACGTAATGCTAAGCCATGTGCAAGTGTGGAGGAACACATGGCCCATAGTGCAGAGAACTGCATGTCTACCTCAGCATGCTGCTCCAGGTTGCAATACAAGCTGCTGTGAACTTTCCCTGTACTCTGTATGGCCTACAAAGAAGTTACTGGAGATAGTTCTAAGGCAAACATTCTGCCAGCACAATGATTTATTCCTGTACAATGAAACGTTCTCTCCCTCTCCTCCCTGCATGCACCCCTAAATTTGTTCTGGGTTTCCCCACAACCCTCCAAAGCAGGTTTGAGGATGCTGCAACAGCATGAGAATATCCCTGCGCTAGTGGCAATGCTTGCATGCAGAGGCGGAGCAACCTGCTCACGGAAAACTGCTGCTGTGAGCAACAAATCCATGGTAACACAGGATACTGTTTCCACATCTTCCCACAGTAGTCTGAATCTAGTTTGAGTCACTGCTAGTGAAAGGCAAACAACCATACAGGCAATGCTTATCAGTAGAGCCCACAACACTCTTGAACAGGAAACTGCCTCTGTAAACAAACAACTGAGCACACATGCATGTTGGCACTCTCCCATACTCCTCTCTGATTTAAGGTGGCAGCAGTTTCTAAGGATGTTGCACCAAATATATATTTGAAACCACAAAGCAGTATGAAAGCATTTTGTGTGTGTGTATCATTAGGGTCCAGGAAAGTTCTTGCTAAAATGGCCAAAGCGTTGTGGATTTATTCACCACAGTAAGTACATACGTACATACATACATACACACATAAAGGTAAAGGTAAAGGGACCCCTGACCATCAGGTCCAGTCGTGTCCGACTCTGGCGTTGCGGCGCTCATCTCACTCTATAGGCCGAGGGAGCTGGCGTTTGTATGCAGACAGCTTCCAGGTCATGTGGCCAGCATGACAAAGCCGCTTCTGGCAAACCAGAGCAGCGCACGGAAACGCCGTTTACCTTCCCGCTGGAGCGGTCCCTATTTATCTACTTGCACTTTGACGTGCTTTCAAACTGCTAGGTGGGCAGGAGCAGGGACCAAGCAACGGGAGCTCACCCCGTGGCAGGGATTCGATCCGCCTACCTTCTGATCAGCAAGCCCTAGACTCTGTGGATTAACCCACAGTGCCACCTGGGTCCCTACATACATACATACATACATATTGTATATATAAAATCTGCCATTACCATTTTACAGCACACAATGAGGTATGATTTATACATTATAAAAGAAATGCTACTATAACTGTACCTTTCATACACATTATGCAGTCTTAATTTCTATTGGCCTTCAAAATCCTCCCCCCCCCTTTTAATTAAGACATACACAGGCAAGCATAGCAGTCTGCTTATGCTGAACAGCACATTACATTTCAAAAGAAAAATTCCTATACCTTTGTTAAATCTTCAAGTGGGGAAGGTGCTGGACTAAGCTCACGGTGAGGAAGGAGGATGCCATCTTCCCTTTGAACATCTAATATGAGCTGTGCTACATATTTTTCCTGAAATCTTGTCCTTTTTCCCAGGGCACCTGCAGAAAGTTAGCCATCAAGAGGAAACAAAAATTCTAGTTACATATACCGAAGCTACACTTTAAGAGACACATATACATATTTCACGGAGTATGATGGTATGTTCTCAAGGCACAAGATGTGACATCCCTGCCAATAGATTATGCAGGTATGAGTCTGGTCAGTGCCTGGAAGGGAAATGAACTAGAAACAGCATGTATGCCATCTTGAGTTCCATACAGAGCAAAGGACGGGTATAAATGTCATAGCAGATAAATAAAATTTACAACAAAGCACAAATACGTATTAATAAACAGTAGCATTTTCCAATATAAGCTATACTGTTAATTAGTTGAATAAATGACTGAACACACTTGATAAGTATATTTCACAATAAAAGTTGATTACTGTTAGAAGGACACACTGCTACACTGATCCTTCATGATATCAGGGGAAAGAGGAGGCACTAATCTGTGGTAGTTACAGACTTCAGGAGGCAGGTTCCAGGAAGCAGTACTGGGGAAACCTGTGGCCTTCCAGGTGTTGTTGGTCTATAGTTCCCATTGATCTTGTCAAGTTGCCATGATGGCTGGGGTTGATGGGATTTGGAGTCCCACAACATCTGCAAGGCCATAGGTTCTATCCCTGCCTTATGGGGTCCAATATGGTTTCATTTTATTTTCTACCCCATTTAGCACTACATGAAACCACTGGGAGAGATTGTCAGGAGATTGGAATGTGGTCTCCTCAATTATACTGCCTTAGGAACTTATAAGCAGCAGCCTTGGATAATATATTGACTGCAGCAACAGTTTCCAGACATTCTGATAGTGGCCAGATAGAATCAGAGCCTTGACAGTTCAGATTTCAAATAAAATACAGAATTATGTATGTGGAGCTGTAACTTATACAGTAATTAGAATTAATTTATAATAAAACAATTAGGAATAATTATTCCACCAAAATGTATCCCAATTAGAATTACAATTTCACAAACATAGCTAAGTAAAAAATTAATAAGTCGTTTATCACATTTAATCATACTAGAGAAACTAAGCAAAGCACTTGGGGGGCTATTTTTACCATGCGGTTTCAAAGAGATGCTATAGTTTTGGCCACATTATAAGGCAAGCTTCTCTAATTATAGCATGGTGGCACCACTAAATTATGGATCATCGCTACTCCAGCTTGAGCCCTGTTGAGTACAGATTTATAGCTAACTCATAAAGTATTCAGTCTGACAATGCTCATTTAAAACCCAAACAGAATGTTAACAGAAAATACTTTTCTCCTTTTCATTGGCAGAAAAATATGCTTTTGAAAAACAGTAAATTTGTGTTCATTCAAGTTACGGCAAGTCAGACCACAAAGCCTCAAAAGCAGTTGCTTACCTCTCTAGTAAATCAGCATGTAAACTGGGTCAAAACAAAATCTATCAGCTCTTAACATATTGCATTAACATCTTCTATTGTTACGAATTTGGATGCCACCACTCTCCCTATTGATGGATCCAAACTCAGCTGAAAGAAATCCATTTCAGACTTGCCTGGACTTAGTTTTGCTTTTTACTGACATGACACCACTGTGATAAAATACAGCCTTTCCCCTTCACCCTCAGCATTAAAGCACTTACGAGAGACCTTCATTAGCTCACACTAAGGCCACAGCAACAGATCCTCTTTGACATTGGCAAGTCCCACTTAACCTCACTAATCTGGGTACTGACACCTAAATAACCTATTCCTTCACTATGACCATAAATAAATGCACATGTTTTGGATCTTTACTCAGCTTCCTCCTATGCTACTGATTTAAACTATGGGTAGGCAAACTAAGGCCTGGGGGCCAGATCCGGCCCAATCGCCTTCGCGACGGTCTGGGAATCAGCCTGTTTTTACATGAGTAGAATGTGTCCCTCTATTTAAAATGCATCTCTGGGTTATTTGTGGGGCGTGCCTGTTTTTACATGAGTAGAATGTGTGCTTTTATTTAAAATGCATCTCTGGGTTATTTGTGGGGCATAGGAATTCGTTCATCCCCCCCCCCCCCCAAAAAAATATATAGTCCGGCCTCCACAAGGTCTGAGCGACAGAGGACCGGCCCCCTACTGAAAAAGTTTGCTGACCCGATTTAAACAAAGTATTGCATTTAAGGGCAGACTGTCATGATATATTTTTGGACCATAATAGCAATCTGGAATGTCCTCAAAAATGCGTTAACAGGAGTTTCCACTGAGCAGGCTTCTTCCTAGCCAAGAAAACCCAATGTTGCCTTCATGGTGCATAAAGGAGCAGTACTACTGACATGCTACTCATGATTATCTAATGGAAGGCCAAACTAGAGGTGACATAAAATGCATATTTGCATTTAAAAAGCATGCATGTTAATGTAAATATGACCTGGGAGACTTAATTATTGAGATCACATGTTGAATGGTAAATTAACCCTTCCCTCCCCTGCAATGGTCCCTCTGAAGCTGCTCTTTCATTGGGAGTAAATTCCCCATTAACACCATCAGTTACTAATTTACATTACCTCAAATGCTGAGATGCATTTGGTGCTACATCCAGTTTGGCCCCAACTTTCAATGGCTCTTGACCAACCTGAACCAGTTCCAAACTTTAGAAGTACCCAAAAATATAACTTGGTTTTCAATGTATGTTTATTAGGCTCTAAGCTGACACAGAATAAATCAGCTTTGGACTGTGCAAGAGCTGTACTGTGTTAACTTAGCTTACGGCACCCTTGGGAAGTTGTGCGTAACTTGCCAATTGACATCAACACACTAAATAATTTAAAGTACAGCAGGTGCTACATGCTCTTTAAAATTAAAATGTACAATTCTTCTTCCACTCTTTTCTGGCACGAATTCACAGGAAACTTCCGTGAGGACAATTATATTAAGACAAATGTCCTTGTAGTTGAAAACTCGGCAAGTTTAAATCAGTAAGAGTTGATTATTTGTTGATTTTTTTCCACCCTGTTTCAAGTTCCACTTGGCCTGCTCATTAAGGAATGTATAGTTTGAAACCTTGATTATTTTAAATTCAACCGAAAAATAGGCGGCATTATCTTGCAGCATAAAACCTATGCTAACCTGAGCATGCACAGTCAAACAGAACCTGGACTCTAGCTCTGTAAGACAATCATGAATACTTACAAGTTCATCCATAGATGCAAATCAATTCATGAGTTGCGTGCAGATAGGCATTACTAGCCCAAATAAGAGCAAAGATAACGTGCAACAAACAGGGCAGAAGAATGGCTCATGAACCAACTATGTCCCAATCCTGATTTAAGTATTTATTGTAATTAATATTGAGAATTTTATGCCCCTAGAATCACAGCAACTCCTGTCATAACATACTTGGCAGGTGCTCTCTGATGCATTTCTGAGAATATAAAGAGGTGACAGCTCTCTTAAGCAAAGTCAGGCAATTGGTCCATCTAGGCTAGTTCAGTTTATCCTTACTGACACGGCTCTCCAAAGTCTTGCACACAGAGTCCTTTCCCAGCCCTAACTCTGAAATTTTCTAAATAGAAGCAGCTGGAAATTGAACCTAAATGGAAAAATATGTGCTCTCTTGCTGAGCTATGACTCTTCACCCCAATGGTATATAATGCTGGTGCTCCTGGTGCTCTGTGTGATAGGTGCTTCCTCAACAAGATGTGTCAGGTCAGCAGATCACTAACTTTGTACATTATTAACAGGTAAAATCAGTAACTCAGTGTTGCCTCTTGGTCAAGCTTACATTCCTAAAGGAATGAGAAGCCAACACTTTCTTGTTGCAAAAAGCCCCATTATTATTTTTTATTGTATTGTTGTACATGGTAATTTCATTCACCATTATTAAACCTCATGAGAAGAGAAGACTCCCTGGAAAAGACCCTGATGTTGGGAAAGATGGAGGGCACAAGGAGAAGGGGACGACAGAGGATGAGATGGTTGGACAGTGTTCTCGAAGCTACTAACATGAGTTTGGCCAAACTGCGAGAGGCAGTGAAGGATAGGCGTGCCTGGCGTGCTCTGGTCCATGGGGTCACGAAGAGTCGGACACGACTGAACGACTGAACAACAACAACAACAACACATGGTAATTTCATTCACCATTATTAAACTGTGTGCCTGTCACTTGCAAATGAAGACCTCTGTTCTCTTCAAGGATTGTACATGACATCCTCATACTTCGCAACTAACTTAGGCTCAGCGACATTAAAATTGGAAAGAGCAAGGCAGAGATCAAAGGAAGCAGACTCCCAACTGAGTCATGTTTATACAAACCACAGCTGTATTTTGATGTGCTAATGCTTACTCTAAATGCTCCAACTCCAGTATTTCTTCTTCACCCAAAGCTTACCAGCTGCAAGTCGTAAACCCATCCCACAATGTTGGCAATTCCTCCAGATCATACAGCTTTTTACAGAACATGCCAGTTAAAAGATAAAACAGGAGAAGGTAGTGGGGAGTGGGGAAAGAAATAAGGCAAAGCAGAGCCAGCACCAAAACAATTAGCTGAAAAAGACAGAGAACCACCAAATAGTCAATTATCATGGAAGAATCCTAGAATTGCAGAGTTGGAAGGTACCCCGCGGGTCATCTAGTCCAACCCCCTGCAATGCAGGAATCTTTCGCCCAACGTGGGTCTCAAACCCATGACCCTCACATTAAGAGCCTCATTGCTCTACCAACTGAGACGGGGTTATTTTTAGAGGCAATGAATAGTGAGATAGTTCATGCATCAAGTTCCTAAAGACTGACCACATATAAGCCTTCTGAACTGAACAGGGGATTTCTGTCCATTTCCCACTTCCCTCTGTGCCAGCAACCAGTATTCAAGGAAACATATGCAATCTAATGAACAGGCATCCTAAGCAGAAAACTAAAAGAAGCACAAAGTTCAGAAAAGGGCAATCAAAATGATCAAGGGGTTGGAGCTACCGGTACTTCTCCATGAGGGAAGGTTTCAGCATTTGGGACTTTTACTTGAGAGAAAAGGTGAAGAAGACGTCATATGATGGAAGTTTGTAAAATCACACATGGCATGAGAAAGTGGGCAAAAAGTTTTTCTCTCTCATTCACAACACTAGAACTTGGGGATATAAATGAAGCTGAATGAACCTTAGAAGGTTCAGGGTAGATGAAAGGACATACTTTTTTTTTTTAACAGGACACATTTAGACTATGAAACTTGCTTCCATGGGAGGCAGTGATGACCACCAACTTGGAAGGTTTTAAAAGATTAGGCAAATTCATGGAGGATATGGTTACCAGTGGCTAATATGCACCTGAATTCCAGTTGCTGGAAATCACAGAAAGAGGGAGTGTTCTTGAGCCCTGATCCTGCATACTGCCTTGTAGGTTTCCCACAAAGATCTGGTTAGCCACTGTGAGAATAGGGTGTTAGACTAGATGGGCCACTGGCCTGATCCAGCAGGTACTTCTTATGTTAGAAATTATACTTCTAGAAAAAAACCAAAAATTTTAGTTGAGATTCCTGCATTGCAGGGAGGTCATATTAGATGATTCTTGGGGTCTCTTGCAACTCTACAATTCTATAATTTTATTCTACGGTTCTATGATTTCATTGAAGTTAATTCCCAAATAAAGCACCACAGAAACAGGTTAGCACTCTTGAACACCTTCTCCATTATCTTCCTTTTCCAACTTTCAAGTAACACAAAACCTAGCTAGTGTTAAATATTAATGTTCAAGAAGTGGGAAAAGAAACATACCTGTTAAATTAATCTGTAACTTGGTTATGTCTTTGGCTGCAAGAAAGTGTTCTTTGGCTTTTTTATACTCATAATAATGCAAAAACGTGTAAGCGCACTCCAGGTGGAACTGAACAGCAAGATGCCAGCACTCGTCATCAGTAAATAAAGTTTCAATTTCAGACACTGAAAAACAAAAAAAGGGTGTTGAGGCGACTAGGAAATGGGACTGAGAAGAAAACAAAAAATGAGAAGCAGAGGAAAAACATCTTGGACTTGCCACTCAATACAAGACAACATCAGTTTTTTAAATTTAAAGAGGCTCCTTTGTCCTCTAGGTTTTCACACACTTTGGGTAGCAATATAATAAGTACAACTAGTAGTACTCCACTGTAATCAAATTTGGAAAAGCAGGGGTGGGGGATCTGCAAGAAAGAAAGGGAGGGCAAAGGTAAACCTGAGTTCATGGGCCATTCCTATCTCAACCATTATCAAAATGACTAGGATTATTAGAAGTCAGGGACCACATGCAAGGTTATAGTCCTTAAATGGTACCAAGCATTTCATCCAAATACCAATTTCTGAAAATACTGGATTATTTTCTAGTGCATTTTATAAAATAAGCTGCCAAACTATTTACAAGAATGGATCAATCTCATGCATATATACATCCCAAACAGCCCCATTTTCCCATAATGAAAGCACTTTATAAAGGTTTACATTCTTAGAAGCTGGTCAAGGTTGTAGACCAGACAGAGCAGTAATATAATCCTACCACAGTAACAGAATAGTAAGTATGCAATAATGATTTGCCTTTATACCCTTTTCAAACACAAAGGGAACTGGATATTTATAGATTTGGCATCAAGAAGCTGGACTGGTGTGTGTGTGTGTGTAAAAAATTACTGCTCTGCACTTAGGAATTGAATGATAGCTCTAGTAAAGATTTTCTATTTAAGAAACTGGCTGAGCTCCATGGTACTTTTTTTGTTTAAAAAAAGTTACAAGATATTAGTAATAGCCGAATGATGTAATTTTTTATAAAAAGATGCTTAGCGTACCTGCCAAGTATAATTTATTTCAACATACTGCTTTCAAGTATGAAAACTCTTGGTATCAAACCAGAATATGTTGTCATATAAAGCTAATTTGTTTTATCTTCCAATTAGTCTTCACAGTCATCACTAACCACATCCTATTTCAAACAGAGGTTGTTGTTAAAGCCGAAAAACATGAAGCCATATCTTTATCTGCCCCACTGATATCAGCAACTGAGATCATAATACTTTGCTGTTATCCACAAAGCTGAGACAGGTACATTAAACAGAAAGAGAAGACACCCAAGTTTATCTATCTGCCAGCAGAACAGATCTGCACTCTCAAAATGGGACTTCCCCATGCTCTCCAACCATTGCATCTCCCTGCTCCAGTCAACTTTTATATTGCTTGCTACACAAATGATAAAGAAACTTACAAAGCTAAGAACATTTCTAGAAATCATTTACAGCTGAATGAATAAGTGCCTGTCAAATTACAAGACTGTACACATCTTTGCAATTAATTGCTAATATTGCTATAAGCTGGCTGCTATTTAAAGATGACATTTTTAAGAAGAATAGGCAACTTAGCACATTTATGGAGAATTTGATCCTGTATTTGAAAAGTATTTCAAGCTTTCAAGTGTTACAAAACATCCATCCAGGAAGAACAGAAGGATAAAATATACCCAACCACACAATGAGGTCACAAAGACTGCAACACTTACTGGCTTGGTATGACAGAATCATCTACATCATTGCAATCATTACAGCATCTCTACTCTTACTTGGAGTGGCTAGGAGCCTGCCCACCTGCTCCCAGGACTGCTCCTTTACTGCTCTGGGTGGCCAACATCTCCTTGCCAAGGGCACAAAGGATGGGTTAAGGCACCAATACGGCTCCTTGCCAAGGATGCAAGGGAGCCTAGATATGCCTCTGTTCCAGTTGGTTACTGTGGGGAATAGTATGCTGAAATATACGAGTCTTTGGTCTCATCAAGCAGGGTTCTTGTGTTCAATGGTATTTTATTCTAATTAATCAGTAACACTACCACCCCCCTTTTAAAAAAAAAGTTAAGGTTGCTAGAGATCATTTTGTCTTTATTTCTTCAATCCTGCATATACTTACTTGGATCCCAATGAACAAACTGTGACTTACTTCCAAATCGAAATGGACCAATATCCATAAAAACTGTGTGGTAACCACTGTGCAGTGCTGCCTGCAGTGAGGTTAAATGTAATTAATCTTTTCTTTAAAGAATCTTCTTTCTATTTCTACAATTACTATGTTAATAATAGCCTTCCTTGCAAGGCTGCTTCAGGATGAAGGAGAACATTGGTTTATATTGCTCACTGAAAGCAACATTCCAATTAGTTATACACTGATGTTTAGGGCATTAATTGCATCCATTAAAATCACGCCATTTCAAATGCAAATGTAATTGAATACAGAATTTGCATAGATCCTAGTAACGCTCAACCTGACTTTTTTTTAAATGCCATTTTTATATGTGTTTACAGCAGGGATAGTCAGATCCTCCAGAGGAGATTATGCATGGGGAGGGAAGAAGAAGAAGAAGGGGAAGTCCCCCAGGCAGATCTTTCCACATGAAGTGTTGAATATAATCCTAAAGTATAGTGTGACATCAAAATACAGCCAGTGAGCAAATGTTTTACAAATCAATAGCAGGGTGCATTGAAATTCATTTATTTTCATAGTTCTCTCAGAAGTCCTAAAAAACAGTTCACATGAAACTTTTTATGATTGGCTTTCTGGGCTAAGCAATCGAAACACACACACAAATAATCCCAAATATAAGAAAAGAATGGTCATCCAAATAGAATGCAACGTGTGATTCTCCCACTAATATCCAATGTCAAATTTAAGTATACCTTGTTGTATACAGGCCTGGGCAATATCAAAGAGTTCAGGTGATCTTTCTTCTAATAACTGCTGATGGATATTCACACACCGTAGAGTCCACCAAGGCAATGTCTAAAAACGGAGCGAAGAATATTGAAAACATTAAATCTACTTGGTTTCAAATCCCCATGTTTCTATTTTATTATGGGCACATTCACACGTTAATTGTACTTTTATCACACAGCCAATTCATTGTAACAGTGAGACCACCTGACCTGGAAAAATATATTCTACAAAGATGATGGGATTCATATTCTAGAAAGGGAACTTGTACAGTGGGAGAGGAAGGAAAGGGTGCAATTCAGTGGTAGGTGATATACAAAAGGTCTATGAATGACTCCTGTCTGAAACCTCAGGAAGCCAATGCCAGTCAGCACAGACGTAGAAAAACTAATGATTTGAATCGATCTAGTTCAAGAATGGAAACTGTAGTGAAAGAAACAATAATATAGCTAGTATAGGAAAATGGAACGACTGAAAATGTGCAAACCTTGGAATATTCAGAAAACTGTTAATGTCACTGAAATAAGACAACAGAGGTTCTTATGGAGTAACAGAATACCATTTTTAGAGCATCTAATGGGAAATTTAGTTAGTCATCTAGTTTGGTTTTGCCACTTCTGCTCAGTACAAGGCAATTATGGTATAACACGCCTGCAATAGGCATCATAAGGACTGCATGATTTGAGGACAAATATATCTCAAGGAGCAGTCACATGCAGTTTATTAAAACTGTTCTAGAAACACATGTCAGGATGGATATTGTATTGTCTCACACGGGACACAATGAAATATGACTTATGCTATCAAGCTGAATAAAATAAGGTACGTATTCGGGAGACACTGTTAGAGAGGTCAGCTCTTACATTTTGACACTTTGTTCAAGAACCTACAAGGCAGTTTATGTTAGACTGTAAATGCTGTTTGCCACCCTGCTGCTAATGCTACAGACAGTTTTCCACTGGGATTCAAAAAGCAGTCTTTTGTTACCCAAAGCTTGCAATACAAAAAACATGTCTTGAGGAAAATTGTACACACAACCCAGATAAAAAAGCACTTGTTTTTTTTAAAGTACCTTTTGGGCTCTTTTGGATGTTCACTAATATTTCAGTTTTTCATTGATCAAGCATCATTATGTGAACACAATAAAAACAAACGACTATATATTGCTGCCCGATATGGAAATTTTTAAAGTCTCTGACTGATATTTAAACAACTCCCAACACCCAGAACAACAACATTGGACTAGAACTCCCACCACCCCTGACCATTTGGCTATTCTGGTTTGTTCAAAACACACAACGTACAACAAGGTTTGGTGGTTCAATTCACTTGGACTGAATTATTCAAACCAGTGTTTGAAAAATAGGAAACCACAAATGGAAAGTTTAAACTTCCTCTTCTCATGTGTGGAGGAGTGTACAAACTCATTCCTGCTCTTCCTCATAACACTACACCGTGTTTTAGCATCATGTCTGTATTAAGGCTGCAGATTTATTCTGGTTTGGTTGGCAAGACAAGTAAAAGGAAGTGGCTATTAGGAAAAGGGGGAAGGGAATCCTGAACTTAGGAATGTAAGAAGAGCCTTCCCGGCCCACCTGGTCCAGCATCCTATTCTCACAGTAGCCAACCAGATGCCTGTGGGAAATTCGCAAGGAGGACCTGAGTACAAGAGCACTCTACACTCCTGTGGTCTCCAGCAACTCGCATTCGCAAGTGTTACTGCCTCCAACCATGTAGGCAGCCATTGAATATGTCTAATTCAGCTCCTGCCTTCTGCGATGCCTGTGTCAGTGTTCAGGCAGAAAATGCAAGCCCCCTGGTGTAACAGGGATCAGTTCCTCAGTGGGATACGACTCAGCTGATGCCATCTCGTGGGGTGTGGGTATGTGTCTGGCTCTGCCCATGTTAGTGCTTGGGCCAGGGTTCAGCACCTTTGCTGTTTGCCCTCATGATCCTCTGTGTCAGAGTCCTGACTTCTGATAAGTAGCAAAAATATTTCCAAGGGCTTCCACTTCCTTCTCTGTGGAAAGCGTTCATGAGATCATGCTTTCAGACAGTGCCCTTTGTCACTTAATATAAAATACAATATTAGGATGCACTTGTGACTGTGATTTTTTTTTAAGTTGTGCATAAGAAATTGAAACAACAACAGATATACCATTGTAAGAACAAACAATGACTGTGCATATACTGCCAAACTGCAGTTGAGGACATAATGAACTCCGTATTATACTTCCTATCCCCTAGAGATTATTTTCAGTCAGGACTCTATTGCAGTCTGTTGAGACTTACAGACTGAAAAGATATGCTCCATGCTGTCCAATCAGAAGAAATCTGTCACTTATAATTTATAATCTGCACTTCACCAAATGGTCTTAGAGCAGGAATATGTATCATTAAAATACAGTACAGAAAAAATGCATAGACTACTGTAAAAATTATCATTAAAATAAACAGAAACAAACAATACAGTACACTGAAAAAGGCAAAGGGTATTCACAGCTGAATGGCTGATTTTGTCTGAAGACATAATGCCTTGCAATTACCATGAGGGTGACACCGGTTTGCTACTATACTTGCAGAAGCATTTCCCTTTTCTGAGCACAGACTGGAAAGAGTTTTGTTATGACTTGGTTGAAAGAAATACAGTAATAGAACTGCATTTAAAACATTTCACCAATTCCATGGTGGCATTTATTTCTTTATACTATTTAGTGTGACAGTTTAGAGGCCCAAGGCAAGAAATGAATGTTCATAAATGCACAATGAGTGGAACAGCAATGTGTTACCAGTGAAGGGGGAAAAATAGGTTTTAATATTGTGCTTCAGGGATCCTTCACAGTACTTTGCCACAACTCACAAATGCTTCACAGTACTCTGTCACAGCCCACAGAACTAGCCCAGCACAGGAATATCAGACAGAGCCTCCTTCAGGCACTAAGGAGCACAGATCCAACCATCTCCAGGTTGATTGTTCACAAGGTAAAAATACTGCAGAATGGCCTACTCAAAATGTCAAAGCTCCCTGGGACATTATACTGCTTTATTAGTTTTAGCTTGCATTTTTGCTAACTGATTTTCTTTTTCTTTTTACAAGTTGTACAAAATTTTACATTTTTAGTATATATTTAAAAAGTAGTATTAAAAATTACAAAATTTTAAAAAAACATTAAGCAATTTAGAAACACTTTTAAATGAATGAATGAAGGGTTCAGAGCCTGTGACTGGACACCAGGAACAGTGTCACGTAAATCCTCATCAACCACTGTGGTAGATGAACTTGGGGGGGGGGGAGCCAAGTGCAAACTAATGAGGTTTTGAGTCACTCTGAGAAAGCACACCAAGGGGGGTCAGAGAGCCAGGCAGTAAATATGAGTGGCTGCCTCAGGAACAACAAGCAAGGAAGCCTTGTTCCTGCAGCTACTACAGAAGCTACTACGACTGTGGATTTGCTTGCCTTTCTGCTTTCTCCCAACTTGCTCCCAGGCTACAACTCAGTACCTTCTCACTAATTTGACCCTGCATGCCGTACCCTTTCACTACGCTGTGCCTTTGAACCTCCAAGACTTAGTCCTGTTTTCCTCAGTTACTCAAGAAACAAATATGGTACAAGGAACAATATGAATAATATGAGCCCACTGATAGCTGGAAACAAACGTTAAGTATTTCCTCGTGGTTTTCCCCTTACCTGTATAGCTTCTAGCTTATGCTTTGAATTCACAAGCACTGCTCTAGCTAGCATCAGCAAGACAGTATGGGAGGTCAGGCTATAGATCGATTCACCATCTAGAACCAGCAGACTCAGCACAGCTGTAGACAATGTACTGGGCTGGAAGGGGCAAACAAGAAACTCACTTTAGGCAACTTCAAATTTATCTTCAAGAGGTAGCAAAATATGTGTGCCACACACACCAATTTACTTTAGCCCATTCACCTCAAAATGTTTTTATACAATACAGAAATTCAAACACAGGTGAAAGTTCATGTTGCAAATGGTGCTTCGAAACCATGAATTCCTCCTCTCACTGTCAATAATTCCTGAACTTATACAGTACATGGCATGCTGTATGCAAATTGCCCACTAAAATCAAAGCAGAATGGATTCTTCCACTGCAGGTTTAAGGTTTCTCTCGTAACGTACACCTAAGCTGAGCACAATCTCTATACATCAGCTTTAACTTCTGTGACAATGCTGAACCATTTCTGAGGAGCAGTTTCAGCATGAGGAAAATAAAAGATCACCTGCAGCAATTCTCCCTGTTTTTATTTTTACACCTAGCAAGGTAAGATCAGCATGATGTATATCAATATTTTTTTCCACTAAAAGACAGTGACTATACTATTGTTCTGGGGAGTGGGGTGGTGGTGGTGGAGGAGAGAGAAGAGAACAGTACCTCGTCGTATTGTTCTAGTAATAGAGTTTGCAAAAAGTCTTGAGGTTGCAATTCAACAGGAGGCCCAGTCCAGTTGCTCTGTACAAACAACTGCAGGCTCCCCACACCAAGTAGAAACACCACACTTTGCCTGCAAGACAATAAACAATTCCATTTTTATTGATACGGTCATACATATATAAATAAATAGTAGGTAGAAATTGTCCTGTTCCTTCTATACAAGTCTTTAGTTTAAAAGATGGAAGATGCACCAAAAAATGGAACACTTACAAATCTGCATGAAAAAATATCCATCTGAAGAACATTTAACTCAATTGTTCAAGGAAGGCTGTAAGATTTTATTCTCCTGACGTACTTCAAGTACTGAACTGACTTACCAATTAATTTTTTTGCTGACAGATAAAAATGGTTTCCAAACTTAGCATAAGTAATGGAGGAATCCTCTACCCTTCTCCCAAACCAGAAGGAGGGTAGGAAATGTCCCTCAAACTGAGAAAATAAAATTATCTCTGGATTTATCAGAGGTTGTTGCATGGCTAGATGCATAAGGCAATGGCACATAAAAGGCAGAACTTGCCTGTACACACTCTAAAACATGTAGGTCAGCACAGAGCCAGCTATGTTCATTAACCCAATGCACCAAACAAATCTTATTATGCACCTAACCTCTTAAAATAGGAATGCCATCAATGAGAAGCACAGTCCTGCCCCATCTGCACAGGTTGTCAGTTTAGATATGCCAGGGAAGAGCAATCTGTGCATCACAGCAGTTGCCAATTATAACAATCAATACCAAGATGTAAAAATAATGAGTTTGATCCCAATGACCAGGCGCTTATTTATTCCTCGGAAGGGGCTATTGCACATGACTCCTCCTTGGGTGAGATCCAACTGTGGCAGCCTGCTTACACAATGGAAATCTGCTTGTGCAACAGAACTTGTAGTTTCTCTCCTCCCGCACGCACAGCTTAAAAATCTGCTCTGTAGGGTCCCCAACCCTCCTGTGCAGATTCTGGGGGTGTTTGGGGAGCTGCAAGTTGGGAGAAGAGGAAGGAGAAACCCAGTTGTGCAAGTGGATGTCCACTCAGAATACATTGGATCTCACTCATTATGCTTCCATCTGTCTCTTATTTGTCTTCACAGCTCTTCATTTCTGTTTTTCTGCTTCTGTTCTCTGCCTTTGTTTATGCCTCCCTTAAATACCAGGGAAGCCTTAAAAAAACAACCCACTTTAAAATTTCAACATTAAAGTTGTTAGCAATTGCAATGCAAACAGCAGCAACAACGCAAGAAGCATACTTAAGATCTGAATTAAGAAGCAGCTTGGTTTTTCATGAATACAACTGATTGCAGTAGAACTTTTTAATAAGCCCAACTACATGCACAACATACTTTGTTAGACTGTTGTTACGGAGGACAAATAGAGCTGTTCAGTTTTAATTCAGAATATTTCAATGTGTTCTCTCATGTGGTCGCCCACCGAGAACTGGGAAATCAGAACAAATCAGTCCCAATATAATATGGCTAAAAAACCACGATACAAACACAAAAGGCTCAAGAGGTACACATAGGGAAATGGTGCAAAGTGCCTCATATGTAAGTCTCATAGTCATAGTAAATCCTTGCAGTTTTCTTACAACAGATGTCTACAGTTACTAGGGTTACTGAAAACATGTTGCAGGATTTGCAGATTTGCATTGATTCTACAAATTATTTTCATAATTCATTTTGCTTTTGCTTTTTAATCCTCTTGTCAACAGGTAAGGCGAAACATGAGAGGTTAAACCATAACAGCTCTGAAAAGAATTATAAAACTTTTGTTTTATAATTAACTCCATAATTCCATGTTCAAGGAAGGCCTCTACAATAATTGTACATTGCCTTATGATGTGTTAAACCCTCCCCATTAATTTAGTGAAAAAAATCAATGTTTTTTGTTCTTACAGGCTTTGGGGTCAGTTCTGCCCCACTGGTATGCCTGAGAAACTGAAAAATCTGAACACTAAATATTCAAAAGACATACAACCCATAATTTCTGAGATAGTACACTAGGATGTGTTTGGAATAGCTGTTTTATTTTGATATTATTAATTTTTATACCGTCAAGTATGAAAAACAAATTTCTTCTTGAAATAATTATTTTTACCTTTCCATAGGATCCGTATCTGCAGAAGAACAGTCCAGATAATTTTGAATCTGCTTTTCTAAGTAGCTGGCAATGGTACCCTCTTCTGCTACTTCAGGTGTTGTGAAAATATCCTGGACTGCTTTACTTAGTAAAACAGCCTCATAATTCCCTTCCAACAGCAACTGCAACAAGGACCCACTCTCTAAAATAAAACACAATGAAAGTCTTAGGAATCCTATATTATTTACCTGTAATGTATACTTGAGGCAAGCGTAACTTACCGGTACTTCAAAGAGACTTAATCCTATACAATTATAGTGTTGCATTCTAAGACATCTCATATCAGAGGAAAAGAATTTGGGATGCTTTAGAAAAATACCCATTGACGTTTACTAAATTAAAACAGCATTCATACTGGACTCTTAACGGTGTGCTTACAATAAAGATTTTAAAGAGACTGAAATTTGTAAACAAGAACCAGCTGTCCAGACATTAGGTTTCTAATCATTTGCTCTTAACCCTCACACATTCTTTGCAAGCAGTAGTGCAGCTAGGTAATTTTAGATAATAATAATAATAATGATAATAATAATAATTTATTTGTACCCCATCTGGCTGGGTTTCCCCAGCCACTCTGGGCGGCTTCCAACAAATATTAAAATACATCAAAAAGTCACAGGTTAAAAGCTTCCTTAAACAGGGCTGCCTTCAGATGTCTTCTGAATGTCAGGTAGTTGTTTATCTCTTTGACATCTGGAGGGAGGGCGTTCCACAGGGCGGGTGCCACTACCGAGAAGGCCCTCTGCCTGGTTCTCTGTAACTTTGCTTCTTGCAGCGAGGGAACCGCCAGAAGGCCCTTGGCTCTGGACCTCAGTGTTCAGGCAGAACGATAGGGGTGGAAACGCTCCTTCAGGTATACTGGGCCAAGGCCGTTTAGGGCTTTAAAGGTCAACACCAACACTTTGAATTGTGCTCGGAAATGTACTGGGAGCCAATGTAGATCTTTCAGGACTGGTGTTATATGGTCTTGGCGGCCACTCCCACTCACCAGTCTAGCTGCCACATTCTGGATTAGTTGTAGTTTCCGGGTCATCTTCAAAGGTAGCCCCATGTAGAGCGCATTGCAGTAGTCCAAGTGGGAGATAACTAGAGCATGCACCACTCTGGTGAGACAGTCCGCGGGCAGATAGGGTCTCAGCCTGCGTACCAGATGGAGCTGGTAGACAGCTGCCCTGGATACAGAATTGACCTGCACCTCCATGGACAGCTGTGAGTCCAAAATGACTCCCAGGCTGCGCACCTGGTCATTCAGGGGCACAGTTACCTCATTCAGGACCAGGAAGTCCTCCACACCAGCCCGCCCCTGTCCCCCAAGAACAGTACTTCTGTCTTGTCAGGATTCAACCTCAATCCATTAGCCGCCCTCCAAGCACCTCCAGGCACTCACACAGGACCTTCACTGGTTCAGATTTAAAAGAGAGGAAGAGCTGGACTTGATGGTCCTACAAGGCCCTCTTTCAGACAGCAATGTGTATTATATCTAACTATTGTTACTATATGCTGTCCTTCCCTAACAACACACACACAGCATCATAGAACAGTCATTTAAAACATTGACAGATTAGGTACAACCTTTAAGACACAAAGTAGTGGACAAAAAACCCCTCTCTGTTAAAACATGCAGCTAGCTACCAAAATCCTGGAAAAATAAATATGTTTTATGTTGGCATCTAAATATATGGGTGACAAATGAATCTTAGTTAAGAGGGAGTGCCATAGCCCAAAAAGGGAGGGAGGCATCGTGCTCGAAGGTGGTACTTCATGTACTTGGGCCCAAGGGTGCCAACTTGAATACAATATTTGGAAGGCGGGTAGGTAAGCCCTACTCACATAATTGATCACAATACACTGTGCACTCACAGCATTTGAATGGCAATGTTCATCAACTTTGGGGGGCCCTGGCCCCCTCAAATATTTTATTTTGGGAGGGGCAAAGGGACCTTGGCCCTTAGGAGTTGGCTCCTATGCAGAGTTTCCCAGCTTGGATGCAGCAGGGAACTGTAGTTTAGGACAGTAGCTACAGAACTGGATTTCACACAGAAGCCAGTGTGCAATGGGAGAAAGGAAGAAGCAGGGAGAGTGCTTGGGCCAAATGCTCATTCATAGGCTCATAAACCAATATTTCTGAAAGCTTGAATGATAATCCAAACTCGGCCTCTATATTAGAAATCCAACCTGATATCTACTGTCACCTTTACAGACCTCTAATAGCATAACCAAAGTTAAGGAATAACTTTCTGGCACCTCTCAAGTGAGTGCCATTGCCATTCTAAAGAGAATGAGAGAGGGGCTCATGGTGGGCTCTGGCACCTCTTTTTCTAGAAAAACAGCACTGCTCAAAACACCAGTTAAAAGCAACTTGTCATGCAAGCGCATCTCATGAGGAGGTTTACAAAATATTGCACTGTTAATACGTGGCTATTGCATTCCATGATCAGGAAAATTCTGAACTGGAAATAGTCTCTGTGGCAACCTACGTACGGAGAAGAGAATCACTAAAGGCTTTTGCGGCTTCACGGAACCTATCTGTAACGGTCAGACAGTAAGCGTGAAATTGCATGACATATTTAAGTTATAATAAAGGTTAGCAAAAACTGGGGAGATCAATCATTTGCAAAGCAACGCAATGCCCCAGCATCCCAGGGCCAGTCTTTATCATAACGAGCGACATTCCTACCCACTACTGAAGCTCAAGTACGTGAAACCTCCATTTTATTTTTCGGGGGAGAGGAAAAAAAGTGACACTGAGACCCATTGATTGTTGGGAGGGTCAGACTCACTGCCTCTCCACGCCCCCACGACTCCTTGTCTCCTATCCATCCCGGAACACAAGCAGGCAGCACTGACAATTGCCTCTTAGATGGGTTAAGCTTGATGTCCTAGGTTCAGCCGGCTCTCACCCAGCACGATACCCTTAGCACCTCCAACGACTGCCAGGCAGCCCCGCAATGAAATAACTCCAGCGACTACTCCCTTTGGGAGACATACGCGGATACTGCTCCCACTTCCCACTCAAGGAGGTACCAGGGCAAGGGGAGGCAGGATGAAGGAAAGGGAGCCTTGCCGGCAGATGAAGCGCCGCCTCCCTCCCTCTGCCCTACCGTGAGTTTTGACAGGGCTCCCTCCCCGCTGCCAGGGCGAGAGGCAACGCGCGCCTGAGGATAAGCGACGAAGGCTGGCTCTGGCTCGCCGAAGCCTTACCTGCAGCCGAAGCCGCCTCGTTCTGCTTCCACCGCGGTGACTCCGCTGCGCTGGGGAAGCCCCTCAGCAACACACGCTCCAACGCCCGCATTTTCTCGCAGGCAGCCGCGCGCTCCTGCTCTACAGACGAGACGGAGGAGAAGCCGCTTCCTTTCCTTTCTTTCTTTTTTTGACGCGTGGCGAGTCTAACCCATGTGCACTAAGCGGCCTTAGGGAGCCGCCATGTCAGTCGCGCTAAGCAACCTGGGAGAGGTGGGCGGGTCGATCGGTGGGAGAGAGGGCGGCAACGCATGCGCAACGACGCCGTTCGGCGTCAGGTGCTGGCGGAAAACCTCTTCCCGGGCTGGGAGATTGGGGGGGGGGAGGTTGCGCGCGCACGCCGCACGTGGAAAGGAACGCAGAGCCTTGTGCGGCTCGAGCTGGCACGTGTTGGTTGCGCGGGGCGACTCCCAAGTAGCGTGTAGAGGCGGACGAGGGATGTTGGCGCGGCAACTCAAAGCACGGCTTGAGGCTCGTGCGACTGGCGCCGGCGGGAAATAGTCGGCGCAACCAGAGCCCTAATCCCTCTTACTGTATAGGAAGCCCTGCAAGCGAGGCTTCCTCCATAGCGGCATCACGAGTTGTAGGTGCTGTGCATTAGTTTTTCTCACTAAAAGGCGTATGAGTTCAAGGTGACTACAATCAGTGCTGTTTTTTTTTCTAGAAAAGGAGGTGCCAGAACTCACAATAAACACCTGTTCTCTTAGAATGGCAATGGCTCCCACCTGAGAGGTCCTGGAACTGAGTTCGCGTGAGTTCCCACTAAAAAGAAAGCCCTGCCTACAATAATATCTGTGTCTGCCTACCTGTCTGCTTGCCTTCTATTCATGAACTGCTCTACCCGTGTAGAGGGGAGCAAAGAGGACATAGGCAGAGTCGGCCCTACCATTGGCTTCTGCAGCAGGAGGTGCTGAGGGATGAGGAGCAGCAGGCAGGCATTTGGAGCGCTAAGCTGCAGGTGGGTTCCTTCTTTAAGTCAGACTGCCTTCCTTTAAGGCAGGATAAAGTGTCCCCTCCCCAGTGATAATTAAAATTAAACTGCTACTCCATTTGGCTTCTATATGGGGAAAGAGAGTGGGAGGCACCATTTTGTCCTTTGCCTTAGATAACAATATTTATTGGACCAGCCTTGGACTGAAGGGTGTGTTTAATATGGGTTCTTATTTGCTGCTTTGTGAGGATTCTTTCCCCCACTTTTTTTTAAAAAACAGTAGTGTGTAACCCATTCCAGGACTTCTGGGTCCGGCACATTGGTAACCCGTGCTGAACGCAACCAGAGGTATGACTGTGTATTATATATATATATATATGTGTGTGTGTGTGTGTGTGTGTGTGTTTGTGTGTGTGTGTGTGTGTGTATGTATATGTATATGTATAAATTAAGTAATATATGTTCAGGTGATGCAAGTGTTTTGCTCTTGGAGTCTGTATAAGGCAACTTTGGCACTTTCCCTTCCTAACGATGGACACTTTGCAAAGAGGAAGAGGGCGGCAGGACATCATTGCCTGGTGTTGAAGCACACCTCTCTCATATACACTGTCCACAAGCCAATCCAAAGATGCCCATCCTTTTTGCAATCAGTGAACTTAAGTGTGTAATTCTGTTGTGTTGCTGCTTTTCTTTTTGGTAGCAGCTCCAGAGCCACGGAATTGAAAGTCCATTGCTTTCCCAGATTGTCACTGGGGGGAGTGCAAGCAGTTGTGTGGCTGGGGGTGGTTAGTGGCTCTGCTTCCCTCCAGTTCTCCTTGTGGCACCAGTGTCATCTTCTACCCTGCGCACCCATTCCTTCTCGTTGACTTTTTTTTTTGCCACCACCACAATAGCAGTGGCACCAATGGTTTATCCAGTACTCCCTCCACCACCTCTTTATTGCTTTGCTCTGAGGAAGGGCCAGGTGAGTCCCTCCTCAGAGTGAAGCAGCAAGGAAGAGGTGGAAAGGGCACTTCTTGCCTCACCAAGTCAGTGGCAGATAGCACTGGCAGCATCAGCAGCATTGGTGGCCGATAGTGATGTGAGTGAAGGGCCAAGGCGTGTGCCAATTTGCCACTCCCCCCCCCATCTAAGTGGTCTTATTACCTCTCATGATTGGGTCAGTCCTGTGCAGTTCCCTTATTTTCATTGGAGACACATCAAAGCCTCAGAACAGAGCAGAGTGAACAGTAGAGGGTGTGACAGCCAAGAACATTCATGTGGACAAGGCTTAGGAGAACAATACATGTAAATACCTTACTGGAAACTCAGCCAGATTATGTCTTGTTTCCAATTCTAGGGTCTTACTGCATTTCTGCTTCCACTACCCAGACTCCTTATTGCAGCCACAAGGACTAGAAAGTTTAATTAATTAATTATTATTAGAGTGGCTTTCATACAAATATATATATAACAATAGCTAGCTAAAACAAATAATTCATTAAATAAGTAAATTGGCAACCCAACAGAATTGAAACAAAAATCTAAAAGACATGGGGAAATAAAAGCGCACATCACAGCAGTTCTGCTGCTGCTTATGGGAAAAGTTGGTACTGACGAACACGTTCTGTTTTATTTCTAAAATTATTTTTCAGCTTGTCCTAAGAGTTCAGAGCCATTTACACTATACCTGGAGATAAACCTTATTCTGGTGTTGAGAAAATAGGATGGCATATTAATGGCACTATAACATGTTTTGATGTTGTACCCTAATTATCACAGTGAGAGTTGCACCAAACAATTGTCACAGTTGTTTCAAGAGCTTTTCCGTAAGTGTGGTGTCCCCACTCCAGTATCTTTCTGTGTGTATGTCTGTGTGTGTGGTGAGGCATAGCCAACCACCTGACACTGGTGTGACAGCTGTTTACTTGGACATGGTTAGAACGGTTGAACCACCCTGAGACCTGAGGGTATAGAGCAGTATATAAATTTAATAAATAAATAAATAGGCAGTGGGGAGATCATGGTCATGTGATTGCATCAGTAGGATCACCACCAATCTTGTGTTCTCACTGGTGCACTGTCGCAGCCCCAACTTTACTACCATTCAGCCCTGTCCTGCTAAGCAGCAATGGGGCTAGTGTTGGAAGGGCAGCTCCACCCCACCTGTGTGCCACTACTCCTCTGCCACCTGCCTTTTCACTCATTGATATTTAATGTGGCAGAGATCCCATCTGGTGTCTGATACTGGTACAGCAACATCAAGATACTCTGCTGAACCATTGAAATACCGTTGGGATCAGTCTTTCATTTCTGTTTTCTAAGCAGTTCATAGAGTCCAGACATTAACATCATACTGCCACACCAGTGAATGTATTTCACAAGCGTCTCTAGATTTTTTCTTATGCTGCTGAACAGACAACCCCTTTGGAAGTAGGTGGTGATAATCCAACATCTGTAGGATTTATATGGAAAATAACTCTTTGGAATATGTGTCACAAGCATATCATCCAAGCACAACATAGTGACTATGTGCAAAACGTAGCTCATAAAGCTTTTATAAACAGCATAATAGGGAATCAGTCCGCATGAATAATAATAAGATAAGTAATGGAATATTCTAATCAAACCATTTACAATTAAATGAAATGCCCAAATGAATACTATTTCATTGGAGCATGTATGGGTTTCCTGCTCTATAAAAATAATAGTGTGGCCTCTGGCTTTCCTAAAGAGAAGGGAATAATAAGATTCTAATTTAAGGGATAATTTTAATATCAAAATAGGTAGTCATTCAAGTACAATCAAGAATACTTACTGTTCAATGTACTTTTAAAAGATACCTAACCTATACTTAGTGCTGGTTCCATGTTTTAGTATCCCCCTTACATCCACTGGAGCCCTTTGATAGCTTACACATGCATTTGCCTGTTGAAGACTTTCCCCTTTCAGTAAGCTTTACAAGTGGAGATTTTTACTCCAATCTGTATCTGTATTGGATTTTTTAAAAAATATACTGTACCTGTATGTATTTTTAAACTGTTTTATTCTTGAAATTGTTTTTTTCTGTATGCATTCTTTTCTATATGTTTTAATGTATTGGGCCATCACCTTGAGATGCTTCAAAGGAAATTATTTATAAAGAAAATAAACCATAATGATTTGCACATCTGTGTGTTTGCAACCGAAGCAGGCGTGGGCATCTTTGGTTCTATCCCCAGGGTTTAGGCCATATGGTAGTAAGGTATCAAGTCTAGGTCTCCATAAGTTTTCTCTTACTTCCAGTGGTTTTGAATCAGATGGCATCACTGTTGCAGAGACGGCTTGGTTGTGGTCATCTGAATTGAACTGCTTTGCAACTGATTGTTCCAGTTTTTCATTAAAGACTGTAGATTTGTGCTTCCTAAAATATGTGTGTAGATCAGTTGTTGTTTTACACACATAGTGAACATGACAACATAGACATTTCCACTCAGGAATGTAAATTACATTGCAGGACCTGCAAGTGATGTTTTGTTTGATATAGTAAGGTCCGCCAGTCAGAATATGCTTGAAGGTAACCGTCTCCCTCAGATAAACACAGGTGATAACCAATTTGCAAAGATGTGATGCAGGATTGCTGATTTGTGGTTTAAGTACAGTTACAGTGGTACCTCGGGTTACAGGTGCTTCAGGTTACAGACTCCGCTAGCCCAGAAATAGTACCTTGGGTTAAGAACTTTGCTTCAGGATGAGAACAGAAATTGCGCGGCTAAAGTGGTACCTCAGGTTAAGAACGTACCTCCAGAACGAATTAAGTTCTTAACCCGAGGTACCACTGTATTAATAGTACTCTGCATTGATTTGGAGCCTATGGAATACTATAGCAGAAGGCTTGCTGACTGCTTTAAAAAGACATTTCAATTGCCTGAGAATGAGTAGTTATCTCTGATTGCCAGAGTGTGTGGGTTTATTGATCATATATCCAGCCTCTTTATTCTATTTCCCCTTCCCACCCAGTTGTCATTCCCTCACTCTCCAATCTCTCAACATTCATGCCTTGGAGTTATGCATAGAATTATTTTGGAATTCCCATTTTCATTTTCACCCTTGCACTGTACATTTTCACCCCTGCACTGGTGTGTACCTCAGCATTACCTTGAGTCTTATGGTACTTTTGTGCATCAGTGCTCCGGTTTTGGCTGCACAAGCACAAGACAGCTCAAATTGGTACATCTATTATTTCCTTTAGGATTATGAATTTTGTCTTAAAATCATGAAGATGGCTGAGGCAGAACCACTTGTTATTTATCTTCAGTCTTCAGTTATTTAGCAGCTCTTTCACAGAGAATTTCAAAACTTTTGGCTGAAGAGCAAGTCCTTGATGGATTGTCATTCTCTGGCAATCCAGAGATTTCATGCAAAAGCACGCCTTGCAATGTGACCTTTTTCTGTTTTGTGAAGACCCAACCTTGGATTTCAAGCTATAGACAAAGAAAGCCTGCTTTAGTGTATATGTTTGTTCTCCTTGGATCAGGACCTGTGTCTCCTGCCAACTTCTTGTCTGAAACACAAGTTATTTGAGGAATGGGGGCTACAAATTATAATCACTGGCAGGAAGCCAGCTTTATTGACATTCAGCCAACCCCATCAATCAATCTAAATCTTTATTTCCTCTTTTTGATGGACCAAAGGCGGGCAGGAAGATGTCAAGGGCCTCCTTCTGTTGACAATTTTGACTCCATATTAAATGAGTGCATCTCAAGGTTGGCTGTCTTATAACATTGATTAATGAGCCATATATTCATTGGGGGCGGGGAAAGAAAAAAATCTTGAACACAAAGGAGGTCACCGTCTCTTTTCCAAGACAGTCCTTCATAAAGGTTGTCAAGGTCTTTGGTAAATGAGGAGAGCTGAATGTCCTTTCTGCTATTAGACATGATTACAATTTGGCTGGGATCGCTTGCTGTTTTAACATTGAGCTCTATGACTCTTTATTAATGTTAATTGCTATTGGTGTTTTGTCCAAGAGGCAATCGTGTACTGCATTCTTGGACAAATTGTGCACTATTATTACTTTAAAAAAATGTATAATAGCCAATTTTAGAATGCAGTGATTTTTTTGACATGCTTCCACATTTGAACAGAATCTTACAGGGCAGCAAAGGTCATGACTTTCTGTGGACAGATTGTACTCTGACACCATTTGTTCGTTTCTGAGACAAAATAAGGGTCATTTCTATTTAAATCTAATTATTATTTGTTAATATATTAGTTGTGAAAATACTAAGCAATGGAAATGAGAAGAGAGTGTGTTTCTTGCTGCAAAATCAATTTCTCACTTTAAATGGAAAACAGTGGCATCTAGAGCTGTATCGCTCTGATGTGGTAGAAAAGAGATGCTGCCAGGAATGGGGGAAGAAATTAAATTCAGTTTACATTTAAAGGTGAACCTACCAAATACATACTTTCCAAATCAATAATCAAACCAAAACACAGCCAGTCATCCTTTGAAATTTACACTTCTCTGAATTTTGAAATGTAGTTCTCTAGTCAAGTAATGTGTACAAAAATGTGTATACTGGGGTACATAAAATTTACAGATATAAACATGCACAGATATAAACACACACACACAAACACAATTTCATTATATATATTTTTCCAAAATTGGTACCTTTGCAAAAATTGCATACAAGTTGTGTGTATTAGGAGAAATTTGCACTAAAATACAGGTGAATTCCCATGAGAAATTTCTTTAAAAAGAATTCAAAAACTGATGTGGAAATGTGGGGAACTGAACTGAAGATGGGGGAAAAGTAAGAAACAGAGAAACCAAAACTGCCAAATATACCCATCCCTAGGTCCCACCCAAATATTTCTCCATAATACTTAGGTTTGACTTCTGTGAAACAAAGCACATCACACCCTAGCTACTTCTGTACTAAGTCAGACTACTGGCCCAGCCACACTACTTGATTTTGTCTCCAACTGTGCCCCTAATAGCAGCATCATTCTATTTCTAAACAGAACTAAGCCTGTGATTCCAAACCCACTTATTATGACAGAGGTATTACTAAAGAGGGGGGCTTGTTTTGGAGTAAAGATGGTGATACTTGCACAGCACAACTATTTTAAATTAATGTAAATAATACACAATTTTTTCAAATAATAATTGACCAATAGTAACAATACGTCTAAGTAGCTCATATGTATCTTAAGTTGCAGGTCACAGAGCCAGGAAGAAGATGTATGTCAGTTCTTCAGAGACACTTGTCAAAGCTTCATTAGGTTTAGTAAAAAAAAATAAAAGCAAAGCAAAGGGGGAGACACTTCAAAGTTGGATGATCAGCTAAATCTGCAGGAGGCTATCAGTATAGGGGCTACTGCTGAAACTGCAGATAGGAGGAGACCCACAAAGTATATATAGATTAGATGGCTAGCCTGCTACCTGTGGCAGAAAGTAGGAAGACAGCTCATTTCCTGACTCACCATTACTAACCCCCAAGGCTTGACATCAGCTGGTCAGATTTATTCATGTATTTATTTCCATTTATTAATTGCTTCCTAGGAAACCTCCCAAAGTGATTTAACAATAAACACAATTATAATTAAAAACAGCTCTGGTTTTCTTCTCCAGCTAGCATGGCAGTTCGGGGAGTAAGAAACTGATGCCACAGGAAATTATAATATTGTTGCACACCACCCCAATCACCAAGCGGTGTGAGATTCCAGGGGTTCCAGGTGCTTACCCAGCATTTGGTTTCCTTGGAACGAGGGTAAGCTTTGAGGACTTTGCCCATCGATGGTACCAAACCTACCGGGTGTTTGATTTTCATTGTCTTGCCTCTAAAACTATGGACTCCTCAGCAGAGTTTGGAGGACCTGTTTCTGCTTTCTGCAGTGATGCTTCTTAACATCTTTCACTCATTTTAGGAGATGAAAGAATAAGAGAGATAACTAGGCAAGAACTTAAATATTCTTGATAGCCAGATGCTCCTTCATTTTGCATGCAGGGAGCTTCCAAGCCCTGTCAACTTGACAAATGAACTTAGTTCTAAATGTGTCCCTTGTTTACTTTAACAACAGAGTGTTCCAGTATTCCAAAGTGTGTGTTCCTTTGCTGTACTGAAAGCTAAGATCTGCTATCAAAAAGGCTGTATATTTATTCATTGCATATATACTATTTCTGCTTTATCGCTATCTGAAATTGTTGAAATGATTGCCATAAATCATGACATCACTGCTATAGCTTTCCTTGCCCTGCCATCTGCATTCACAGTCTTCTGAATCATGCAGTTTGCCTGTGTGTGTCTCTTTGTGTCCCCAACCCTAGGTTTTAAACCGTAATTAAATCTGGTTAGGGGGTGAGAAGGAGGTCCATGCATTTCACTCACCTTTTGACAGTCCCAGCTCTGTTACGGTCAACCCAATTCAACCTGGGGCAATTTGAGGTTGCCTTAACCCAACCCGACTGAAGTACAGTTGTATATTGGCTTTATGTTGTGCTTTAGAGAGAAACAAGCCACAAGTGCTAATCCAGACATCATGCTAAGCCAACCTTTGCCAACCTGGAATGCCCTACACAACACATGCTGTTGGAGTAGAATTCTCAACAGCATGGCTGGCTGGTTGTAGTTCAACAATAACTGGAGGGCACCAGGTTGGTGAAAACTAGCGAGAGGGAGCAAAGCAATCAGAGTGAGTGGTGCTTTCAAAATTCCAAAGATTGGTGACGGCTAATGTAACATTTCTCACCTCCGTCCTGGGCATCCACAGGGCATGATAATGAGCACAGCTGCTCATGTGCAAGAGTACATAATTGTTTGAACCTTTCTAACTACCAAAAATCCCGTATGCTTAAAATTCAGATTCCATGCTACTGAATGTGAGGATCCCTAGATCAAAAACAATGTCTATTCTATTACAGAATTCTTTGGGTGTTTATCCAAAGGTCTGTAATTCCAGAGGCCTATTTTGTGTAACAGCTTGTAAAAACAAATATGTAAAGCTCTATAAAACTGTTATCAATGATCTGTGAAAATGATCAGTATAAAATATGAGACATTAAGTACAATAATTACATTATCATTATAGTCACTGATTAAATAATGCCCTGTAAGAAGGAATCTCATAGGGCCAAGCACAGCCCAAATCTCTGCCAAGGCACAATCTGGAAAGGAGCCATTTCATCTCCAGGAAATGATCCTGCCAAGGGCTTGGATTCTTGACAGAGGGGCGAGGGCTCTCTTCCTAAATAAATAACTTTCACAATCCATTTCACTAGCACAAATTCATAAAACTGGATTGGCTCCACATTCAAAAGCACATAACATTTCTGTATCATTAATTCCTCCTTGTTGAAGGCAGCAAAGAGGAATGAACGGAAAAACTTCAACAGGAATGTGTGGAATTTCTTCAAGTTCAACTTCATGGAGGATGAAGCTTCCAGTGATGGCCAAATGCTATTTCTAAGACCAGAGACATTGTGCCTCTGATATCAATTGCTGGGGAACAACAGCGGGAAAAGGCTGTCATGCTGAAGTCCTGTTTGTGGGCTTAGCATAGGCCTCTAGTTGGCCACTGGGAAAGGGGGTTATGGACTAGATAGGTCTTTAATTTTGAGTCACCAGTGCTCTTCTTGTGTGCACTCCCAGTGAGCTACCATATGGCTCACTTCATATTGTTAAAACAAAATAAAATAAAAAATTCCTTCCAGTAGCACCTTAGAGACCAACTAAGTTTGTTCTTGGTATGAGCTTTTGTGTGCTGTTTGTTCCAGTTACAGGTAGGTAGCCGTGTTGGTCTGCCATAGTCATGTTTTCATACTGTTAGGTTTGCTCCTCTTCTCTTCCTGGTGAAGAAGTTACATGAGTAGGGTACTTGCCCCGGTTTGGTTTCATTGGGAAAAAGATCACTGGCAGTTTATGGCCTTTTGTAAAATTTGAATTTATTTACCAATGTACAGGTTGAGCATAAGTGAATGCAGAGCTTAAAGCACTCCAATAGACAGTCACATCAGATATTCATAGAGATCTGATGCAACACAGTAGATCTCTAAAGACAGAAAGCTTTCTGTGAAGACACTTTACTGCGCGTACAGAACCCAGAATTCTGTCCCTATCTCAACTGTTCCTTCTCTCTCACTCAAGAAAATAGAAATCGAGGTTACAACATCCTAAGTGTGTGTGTGTGTGTGGGGGGGTGACAGAAGGTAAGATACAGTTTTTCCAGTTCAGTACATCCAGGTGGTCCTGTATCAAGAAGCAAATATCTAACAACTATCTCCCATGGAAACAGATCACCTTTTAATTTTGGATTTTTGTTTGTTTGTTTCTCCAATATGTGAAAATTATCTGTAACCTAATGGCAAAATTACTTCTTGAGGTCATTTTTGTTCCAGACACTTTGTGTACATTTTTGCATACGGAAAGAAAAATTAATGACAGGTGTTTGAAATGTGGGGACATGGTTTACTACTCTGCAGGTATTATAGAAGGACTATATTGAAGGTCTTTTCTGTCTAGATTCTGCATCTAAAAGTGCACTGCATTAAAAATTTCACCCCTGAGGTTTGTGGCCGGTGTTTGAAACTCCCATTGTTCTAGGCGCATACTGCGACAGGGAATTTCATTAGTGCGAGCAGTATCTGAGCTCTGGACGCAGTACTGCGCCTAAGAGAGTGGAAGGAAAGGAGGACCTTTTTCTGCCTCCCCACTTCCAGCTACTCTCTGAAGACTGGAAAATAGTTATTAAAAAAAGCACGCCTAGACATTCCATTGTTGCTCCCATAACCTAGGTTTAAGGTGCCATTTAGCTCCTAGCTTTCATATCTCCATTTCTAACACTGTTTATGTCAGTTCCAAGGTTCTGGCCAGGGATTGTGTTAAGACCAACCCACAGAGATCATCCTCTTCACAGAAATATAAACCCAAGGCAAGATGGCTTAACCAGAGATGGGGCCCTCCAGATGTTGTTATACCAAAGTTCTGTACAGAGTGCAACTGCCAGAGTACTGTTGCATGTGAGGTGGTTAACAAATGCAACACCTTTATTATAACAGGTGCACTGGTTATTGGCGTGTTTCCAGAACTAGTTCAAAGTGTAAAACCCGAATGGGTTGAGTTCAAGCTTTTTTACTAGACTGTACCCCTGTTTCCTGCACTCCTAAGATCTGTTTTGAAGGTTCTCCTGGTTTGCTCACGCACTAGGTCATTCAGGTGGGGGGCACAATGGAGAAGTACTGGCCATGGAACTCTCCCCACTCGTCTTGTGCCAGCTTTTTATGCTGTAGGTGTTTTCTGCATCACAAGTGTGATACTCATTTGCCCATCTTCTTCTGTTCCTTTACCAAATAGCACTTGAAGATAGCCCTCATAGCCTTCACTGTAGCCTGGTCAAGAGGGAAGACCTATGAAGAAGTCCTCCTGGGGTGTTTGCTTGGCATCCCTCTTCTTTCCTTTGATGCTCACTGAGAAGCAACCAGAGAAGCAGCTGGGGTGGGGTGGGGGGTGGGGGTGGAGCAGAGTCATGTCACAAGAACAATACTATTATTTGACTCCCATGGAAGGCTGTATTTTCTTCAGTCTAGTTTTCTTGCATCATGAAGGTGCCCTTTTGTCTTTCCTGCCTCTCCTTGGGAAGGGCAATAACAAGCAAAGGAAACTTGCAGTGGGCTTGCTCTTGCAATCTCTGGCTGCTTGGCAGTTAATACAATGTCAAAAAACTGTGCTGAGTATTATAAAAACTTCTAAGCTGTGGTAGGGTGTTTGAAAGTTGTTTGAACAAGATGTCCACCTTCTGGAACCTTCCGTCTTTAATTATACTTACATTTCACCAGCAAATAAAAAGAGACTGGCCATTTCTCTCGACTACTAGCTTGACTCACGCAAAAAGGATCAGTGCCTACAAATATTAATCCTTAGATACTTACACAAATAGATTGCATAATTTCTTTGGGCGTGAGTGAATTCCAAACATCTGTAATCTTCATGGGTTTGAGAACAAAATGAGGTAAAATTAGATTGAACTTTAAATAAAGCTAATGTTATTTCTCCCTCAGCTAATACTGCAGTGTTTCCCTCCCCTCCCACTTAATGTGGAGAAATAGATTAGTAAAGTATATGCCCTTGAAAAAAAAATCTATATTGTCATGACTTCATCTAAAACTCTACTACTTTTCAGAAGCTCCTCTTAGAAAGTTGCTAAAAAATTAAGGATGCTTTCCAGAGCAGTTCTAACCTCCAGAGAAAGTTTTTCATATTTACCTTTCTGAGGAGAAACTACTGGGTTATTGTAATATTTTGTTACACACACACACCATTTATTGGTAGAGGAAGTGGAAAGAAAGCAGGCATTAATTCCCCCCAAATGTAACTACACCTCAAGGCTGCTTCTTGCCAGCCAGCTTCAGATTTCAAACACTTCTTCTCTCTACCTGAATTTGGAAGGAAGACTTTTATTTACATCTCCCGGAAGAACAGTGGTGTCCTTACCTAGTGAGAACAAGACTGTACCCCTATTTCAGTGTCTCTAGGTAGTGAAGTCATAGCAATGACTGGCATTTAGGAAAGCAGATAAGAATGCAGGAACATAAGAGCCTGCGGGATCGGGCCAATGGCCCTTATAGTCCAGCATCTCTTCTCAGAGTGGCCAGCTAGATGCCCTCAAGCAAGATTCAAGCCAAAGAGCACTCTCCCCTCTAGTGGTCAGCAGCTGGTATTCAGACACATTACTGCCTTCAGTTGTGAAGGCAAGAGTATAGCCATCATGACTAGCAGCCATTGATAGCTTTCTCCTCCATGAATTTGTCCAGTCATCTTTTAAAGCCATCTACTGGTAAGCTGGTGGCCTCTTGTGCGAGAGGGTTCCTTAGTTTAACTGTGTGCTGCATGAGGAAGTACTTGCTTTTTATCTGTCCTGAAACTTCTGTCATGTTGCCTATTAGTCACCTTTTTCTAAACTTAAAAGTCCTAAATGTTGCAACCTTTTTTCTTAGGGGAGTTTCTCCATCTAGTTCTAGCATTATGAGACAGGGAGAAAAACTTTTCTCTATCTGCTTTCTCCATTCCATGCATCATTATCTTTCTAACCTATTCTCTCTCTGTGTGTGATTTTCTTCTGATTTTAAAAATTAGATTTAAAAAACGCCAGTGCAGGTAAAGTCCACCATTGTACCCATATTGCAGGAATGTGGCTGAGACTCTGTAGGTACTTAAAGGAGTCCTGGAAAGTAACCAGGTGTTGTTAAACTTTTTTTCTGAAGGAAGGAGGAAGGCAGTGTATGACAATCCCAAAGTGTAAGTTCAGTGTTGTTAACCTAGGAAGCGCAGTCAGGAGGCTGTGAAGGTGATTGTAGCAGCATTGCTATTAATTAAAGGCTGGAGGAGGTAAAATGGGCCAGAGGAAGAAGGGTTCCAGCAATGAGTGGAAATACATTATCTGGATGCCATTCCCACCCATAGGTGGACAGCAGGTCTACCCACTTGGGAACCAATGGAGGAGTAGACCTGGAATACATTTTTTTCCAGAGACCCAGTCTACTGGGCCAACCTGGTCTCCATGAGTTACGTATGTTTATTTAGATTATTTACTGCCCTGCCTTTCAGGAGAAAACCTCCAGGCAACTATAAAGAGAAACTGAATAGTAAGGGAGAATGACCCATAAGAGGCAATATGACATAACTGTACTTTGGAATTCTTACACCTGCAAATTTCAAAACGGGGAACATCTGAATAACTCTGCATGAGAGACTTCGATAGTAGACCATGCAGAACACAACCACCAGTGTTCTGGGCCAGATTCTGTCAGTGGAAGAACGGGAAGGATTTCTGCTTGTGCAATGCAGCTTTCCTCCCTGTGCACCCCTGAAATTGGTTTGCTGCGATCGGGAGAACCCCAGAACCAGCAAATGAGTGGAGGGGGGAATCGTTCTCTCTGCCAAGCTGGACAGATGGGAATGTTTGTTCATTGAATTCCACCTAATACATCTGAACATCACCAATAGTTGCCAGTTTAGCTTTTTCACTGAAATCTCTAGGAAAGGCGACCCCATGATTTGCTCAAGCAGTTGACTCCTTTGCTGAACTGCTTACAGAAATGATGTTTTTCTCTTGATGCTTAACTTATATTCCTGTAGTTCAATTTTTGTAGGGGTTTGTGGTTTTTTTTGCTTTTTGTCCTATTCTGAGTGGCTGCAATTAGCAATTTGTACCACTTCCTTCTCTCTCCTTTTTTGAGATCCTTTTAGATATGTGAAAACTGCCAGCATATGCCTCCTTTAATCTTCTTTTCTCCAGGGTAAACAGACCCACTTCCTTCAGCTTGTCTTGACACAACTTGCCTTGGAGACCTGTTCCTCTTGTGACACTCTCCTGAATCCTTTCCAGCTTGTCTGCAGTCTTTCTCTGCAGATGCAAATTTATACAATTTTTCTCCAGACTGGTTTTATGTTTTTCCCTGGCTGAACTTCAGTGCATTTGACAGAAAAATGTTTAAAATGAGATTCGGAGAGGGGGAGTGAATAAAAAATAGTTCCAGCTTGTAGAATGTAGAAGAAACTAGGGAAATGTTTCATACAGCTGTGTTTATTTGCTTTAAAATAATTTGCCAGATTTCTACTGCTGTAGTAAATAGTGATGGGGCTTCATGCGAAGCCTGTCACTTTTTGTCACCATCAAGAACAAAAGCTTGCAGATGCAATTGTTAATCAAAAAAGAAGAAAAACATTTCAAACAGTACAGGACTGCTGCAACTTTCTCTAAAAATTGATTTATTGCAGTTACTCTATGATGGGAGGGGGTTTGGTCTGAATGATATCTCTAGGAACGACCCCTCCCCCCAAAAATATTCTGATTATAAAGGCTTATTTGTTTTTTTAGGATCACAGAATAAAAGTTTACTGCCAACCTCAGCAATACTGTAGCCCAGTAGAACACTAGCCAAGAGTGAAGATTTCTTTGTTTTTTGCAGGCACATATTGAGGTCATCCAAAAGTGCCACCGGGTGTGACTGAACTCCAGAGCATTAACCCTCTTTATCTCATCTGTCTTTGGTGTTGCTTAGGGCAGTGTTTCCCAACTTTGGGCCTCCAGCTGTTTTTGGACTACAACTTCCATCATCCCTAGCTAGCAAGATCAGGGATGATGGGAATTGTAGTGTGAAAACAGCTGGAGGCCCAAGGTTGGGAAACACTGGCTTAGGGTATGGGGATCTGTAGCCCTTCAGATGTTGTTGGACTACAACTCCCATCATTCCTAACCATTGGCCAGGACTGATAGGAGTTGGAGTCTAACAACACGTGAAGGGCAACAGGTTCCCCAGTACCTAATGTAAAACGACTCAGATGAGATCTAGTCTTTGCCAATATGTAAGTATAATTTGCAAATGCTTTTCTTCTGCTTCAAACCTTTAAACTTTGTCACGATCTCACCAAATGTTGCTTTGGTTCCCCATTAGCTGCTCATTCAGTAGGCTTGAGCAAGAACAGAGAGGAGTGGATTTTTGCTCATAGACTGAAACAGAGTATTATTATTATTATTATTATTATTATTATTATTATTATTATTATTATTATTAAAGACATATCCTGAGTGCATCTTGTTCCAGGTCTTAGGTTGTCACTTTGCCCATTCAGACTCTTATATGTAACATCTGTAAAACCAATAAGGATCAATTAAAAACAAAACAAAAAAACAGACTCTTATATGTGCGCCACCCATCTTGCTAAACCTCGGAAGTATAATTTTTGCAGAAATTAAAACATGTAGCTCTTGCCAGCAACTGGCACAAAACATTCCCATCCTAACTAACCTTCAAAACATACAATGTTCCCATACAGGGAATTTATAAGCATGTCTATTTAGGTGATCTGACATCAGACTGGACAATAAAGTGATTTAAATGGAACAATCTATTGCTACTGCTTTTAGACAAAATGAGTTTATGGTGATTAATTGCTTTACTGTAAGGATAAAAGGTGCTTGGATGTAGTCGGCCACTTAAATGTGCTCTGTGCTTTATAAATTCACCCCACTTCTCCCTTTCAATTAATTCAAGAAATAACCTATTTTAATATAAGATACGTGAAGGATGTCTTAAAATGAAGAGAGGCTTCACAACCTAATTGAGGGAGTGATATGAGAGGCAGAAGGTGTGTGGGGTGTGTGTGTGGAGCAATCCTGTGTCCTTTCAAACTTGAAGTAGATTTAAGCAAGCTTTTTCTTCTTCTCCCTCTTCCCCAAGCTCATGGCAAGCTCTTCAGGCCGCTTCAACCAATACAAAAGAGCAATTTAATTAATGCCCCAAAGACTTCGGCTTGTCTTTCTCAAACAGCAGCTCTTCATAACATAAGGCAAACCCATTTGAGCAAGAGGTATTGCCAGGTTGGGGGGGGGGGCTGGTCAAGGTGACCTCCCACTTCCCAGTGCTTACCTAGCTGCTCATCCATGCTTTATTTCCTTGCCACTAACGCACCACTTTTCCCACAATGCCCTCATGCTCTCAGTTCTCCTATCTCATTTTCTCCTTCCCTAGCAACCTCGTCCCAGAAGCCTGCCTTCTAGCTCCTAAAAGCATGAGGTGACCACATCACTGCATGATGAGCCTGCCAGGCCAAGTGCACCTTCTCATCGCCCACTGTATCCGTTGCTTTGAGATTCAGATGTACCTGTTTTCTTTAATGTAGCAAATAAATCCCTGTGAGGCATAGCTGCAGCAGCAGCAATGCAAGACAGAGACATGCTCTGTTTGTGGGAAAGAGCTCCTTTTAGTCATTTTGGTCTATTCTCCCGAAGTTGCCTGACCATTGCTCATTTTGGCTGGGTTGAAGGGCTTTGGGAGTCCAACCAACATCTGGAGAGCCACAGGTGTCTCACCCCTGAGATAAGTGAACAAATGAGTTGCACCTTCCATCTTACAAAGATAGCAATATCAATCCTTCAAAGATAGACTCTACCCTGGAGAAAGGTGTGTTGTTGGGGCTGTTGTTATTATTATATTTGTAGACTGCCCTTCATCCAAAGATCTCGGGGGGGGGGGGTTCACAATATGAAAATACAAAATGAGAACACAAAATATATACTAAAAACAATAAGGTAATAACCTCCTTCCCACAAACATATTTAAAAGGCCATGGATTGTTTAATTAGCCAAAGGTCTGGTTATAAAGAATTGTTTTCTCCTGGTGCCTAAAGATACAGTATGTAATGAAGGCTCCAGGTGAGCTGCCCTGTGGAGAGCATTTCACAAGCAGGGAACCACTGCAAAAGCCCTGTTTCTTGTGTTGCCGCCTTTTAGCCCTCCCATGGAGAAGGCACACAAAGATTGGCCTCAGATAATGATTGCAGGGTCCGGGTCTGTTCATATGGGGAGAAGTGGCCCTTGAGGTGCAATCCTGAGCCGATTAAGGCTTTATAGGTCAAAACCAGCACTTTGAATTGGAAACTAATTGGTAACCAGTGCAGTTGGACCAGGGTTGGCATTATATGCTTAAACCATCTTGCCCAGTGAGCAACTTGGCTGCTAAATTCTGCACAGCCTGAAGTTTCTGAACTGTCTTCAGAGGCAGCTCCATGTATAATGTGTTGAAGTAATCTAGCTCAGAGGTTGTCAGAACATAAAACGACAGAAATTAGATTATCCCTGCCCAGATGTGGTGCAGCTGGGCCACCAGCCAAAGCTGATGGAAGGCACTCTGCACCACTGAGGCCACCTGAGCTTCAAATGATAGCAACGGATCCAGAAGTACCAGCAAGCTGCGCACCTGCTCCTTTAGAGGGAGTGAAACCCCATCAAGAACAGGCAACCTCCTATCCATCTAGGGAACCACCCACTCACAGTGCCTCAGTCTTATCTGGATTGAGCTTCAGTTTGTTGGCTCTCATCCAGTCGATTTCTGAGGCAAGACAAAGGTCCAGCACATCTGCTGCCACACTGGCAGATGTAAAAGAGAAGTAGAGCTGCGTGTCATCAGCATATTTCTGACAACGTACTCTAAAACTTTGGATGACCCCGCTCAGCGGTTTCATGTAGATTTTACATACAGGATAGATTGGCACCCTAAGGAATGTCCAAGCTAACATTTTAATGTTGCAAGTGTTACCTCAAAGCTAATGAAGAGTGACAGCAACCACACTTTTCTCTCCCTCCTTCCTCTGTCTTGGAGGCAGGCAGGCAAGTTGGCAAGTCTGCTGGCCCACACTCTCTGCAAATTGCTGTCCTAGCAAGCTCCGTTAAGGCTTCAGCTGCCTAGCATTTTAATTTTAAATATTGCTAGAGCCAAGGTGAAAGTAGCGGTGAATTCCACCATTCAGGTACCAGCTTTAGGGTTGTGGGGTCAATGAGAATACCGGAGCAGCAAGCCGCCTCAACATGCCCTGTTGCTGGTTTCATTGGCCCTGCAATACCAAAGGTTGTGTCTGATTGGCTTAGCTTACTGCCCGTGTTGCCTTGAGAGTCATCTTGAACCTTAGCTGTGGGTGCATTCATTCCTTTCATTGTGCACTGAGGAATCTTAGGGGTTGTTTGGAGTTCTATTGGGCTGCACCAGGCACTGGCCCTATACCCAGTAGCCCTGAAAGTGTGCTCATAGTGGTGGCCAGGTAACAGAAACTGAGATTGCCCTAACCAGCTGCTTGTCATGGAAAGAGTTGAAGATTGTATCTAACTTTTGCTTACCTACCTAAACAGTTCACCAGTAGCAATAGGGAGATTTTAAAATAACAAAAAACTAGCTAAGAATGTGAATCCTTGACTGTTGGATTGGATTGGGGGTAAGGTGCTGTGTGTGAGTGTGTGGCCGGCCCCTAGCTGGGTTGGGACATCTGATCTTAGACATCATTGCTTTTCTTTTAGGAGAATTGAAAAAAATGACTTTCCTAGTGAAATTAATATTTTGTGCACATATTGATAAATAAGAGCGGATCTTTATGAGGTGATGGCGTTCAGGGCCAGATGGAGGATCATAATGTCCCAGACAAGGGGAAGTACCTCTTCACATAACAATGAATGCTTTGTGACATTCTTTGTTTTAATTCATAACTAATTATCGAGAGATGTACAAATCTACATTTTTATTGGGAACCAGCTTAGCATTTAAGGATTTGTTAATTCTGGAGAATGTGGAAAATTAAAATGCTGCAACCAACGAAAACGAATAAGGGAAAATCTCATTTATTTATATAATACTGATTAAAGAAAGAAGTTTTGACTATTGCCATCACGATGTTCATGTCCTTGACTGCTACCATAACATGACAATTATTTTAAACCCTGGAGGACTGGAATATAAATCTAGTTAATATAATTTATGATAAAAGCATAAGCTAACAACCCAAGGATTTTGTCTCTTTCAATTTATTCAGTTCAGAAATCCAGATCAGGCTGTTTGTTTTCTCTTTCAGAAGACGAACATAAATTAAGAAGATTTAGAAAGAGAAACAAAATAAATGTCCCATTCATTTAAGTACTTAAAAAACAACATATTTATTTCTGGACATGTCTGTTACTTGGAGCTTTGCCATTAGTACAAAATGAAGCATGTTTGTTCATTAAAGAAAAAGTAATGTGAAAATATACTTTTTAATATATATTTGGTTCTGACTTGAGTTTTGTTTTCATTAAGCATTTAAACAATATTTTTCTTCACTGGCCTAGATTTCATGTTTCATGTGACACACATAAAAACCTCTCCAGGCATTCAGTTTCAAAGGGGCAAGGGGCCAAGCACAAGATAAGCCCGGCCTCATGGATGGTGAATAATACCTGACACACATTTCCCAACCAGCCTTAGTCTGGCTGCCTTGTTCATGGGTAGGGTTTCCAATATGGGAAACCAGAATGTTGGTCAGTCAGGGAAGCTTTCCCAGGAAAGCCCTACACGCAAGCAGCCACCTTCAGAATAATGCCAAATATGTTTTATGCAGAGATGGAATACAGAAACATGTTAATATGGTAGCGCTTCACACATGTGACTCCATGCATGGCAAAATAACACAATGGTGGGGGTGGGAAATAATGACTGTATAAAGCCAGTCCACCCTCCCCAAATCTTGTTTACTAAGATGTACTAAGCACATTCGGCTTGGAAGAGCAACTAAGTCACTGTGACCTGAGAGATGGTGCATCATTGTGTAACTACCGGTATCTTATTTTGTCACTTTTCAGAAAATCAGATGAGGAAAAAATGAATGGCAGCATTTCGTCCCATAAAAACCAAGATTTCACAAACTGGTGTGTTTTGGCTGTTGTTAACTTTTACCTCCCTGTCTCAGCTAGAAACAGGTAAGAATTAAATGGCATTTCTGTAGGAACTGCTTTTAAAGTTCAGAACTTTTCTCTCAAACTCACATCTTGAAGTGATGACATGTCACCACACCTGAGGTATTGTGATGCTAAATGAAACTAAAAAGCTGTGAGAATGAAAGCCATGGTAGGAAGAAAAGGAAGGATGGCAAATTAAAACTGTAGGCTAATAGGCATTTTGTGCGCGGTTGTGTTTAAATAATCAGAGAAATGGCTACAACTAGCAAATTGGAATTAAGAGTGTTGGATATGGCCATATAAATGTATAATAAATTAATCATGTAAACCTAGCCAGATTCCATCTTCTACACCAGACATGATTAATTTGTAATGGGCAACAGCCCATCTAGACATGACTATGTAATAATTTAACAGTTCAATTACTGTGTTTAAGAGATTGATTTGAGTGACAGTGTCTGCCACTGAGTTTACAGGGTGAAAAGTTCAGGGCTTGGTTGAATGCAGTTATTCTGGTATCTGCAGTTCTTAAGACCTGTAGTACGATTATTGCTGCACTCCTCTCTCATAGCATCCCTGTTTAGTCAGCTGATTATGGGGATGCGAAGATCTTGTAAAAAAAAATGCATTCCTTAACTCACTATAACACAGAAGCCAGAGGCAAAGTAACACATTGTGTGGCTAGCATACACAGCCAGGTTTAAAGTGGGGGGGAGAACCCCTTCTAGATGCAGGTGAGCATTTTAATCGTTTTAAACCTTCCCATCCACAGTATTGACAAAAATCCCCTCCCGCAGGCTGCAGTTAGCCTTAGGGAAAAAGTTCTAATTAGTGCAATGGGAACTCTTTTCAAGGGCTAACTGCAATGTATGGGATGAAGAAGTGTGCATGCACACGAAAGCTCATACCAAGTACAAACTTAGTTGGTTTCTAAGGTGCTACTGGAAGGAATTTTTTTAAATTTTTATTTTGTTTTGCAATGTATGGTGTTTTTATTTTTTAGGACTATAGCTAGGGAGGGAACAAATAAACTTCCCTCTCCCTGCATGCTGCAGTCCCTTGAAAACCACCCCCCTCCCCCAGCCCTTTATTATTTTCCTGATATGACTGCTGCCACACAATGAACAGTGTGAAGTTTGACCTAAGAGATTGTGCAGTGAAGCAGAACTCAGGTTCAAATTCTGCCTTTCCCATGAAATCTGTAGGGCACCTTAAGCCAAACCTCATCTACATCTCCTCAATTGCAATATGTGGTTAATACAGGCAGCTTTTACAGTTTGTATTTTAAGGTTACAGAGTGTGTGTATGATGGGTGGATTTTGTGCTAACCCAATCAAGACACAATGAACATGCATCTCAGAGGAACTTGCACCCTTATTACTTCATAAAAGCTTGGCAGAGGGACATGCCTATATTTTCCCTGTCAGGGTAGTTATTGCCTAAAATCCAGAGCTTGTCTTGCCACTTCTACTTAGGGTGTCCTACAAAAGGCCTTTGCAAACTATGCGGAGAAACATGCCTCCATAGAAGAAAAAAAAGTGCACTAAGCAAATTTCTGTATGCCAGTCAAAACCACTGTGCTGCATCTCTCCACATTCCTTTAGCTGAGGCTACTTCACTCCTAGCATCCATAAAACCATGAGTATTTAGTGACCTATCCCTTGTATTAACTTTTAATAATTAAAACGCTTGGCAAGTATCCTTTGTCCCAATTTCCAATTATGTCATGAAAATTCCTAGACAATTACTAACATGCATTTTAAATGTATCGTATCACATTTTTGGCTTCAGTGAACAATGAACGATGGCTGTGTGGGGGCTGTAGCTCTATAAGGAGGATGTTTTAAAAACCAACAACATTTTACACAACACTTTGCTTGAACAAGCTTTTACATGTTGCAATACCTTAAGCAACTGCACTTACACAGTTAGCTCTAACAATTACAGTAGTGATAAAAGCCTGTCTTTTCCTGCCCCCTAGAAACATTAAGAACAAAAGATCCCTGCTGGATCAAACCAAACTTGGATCTAGTCCTGCATCCTGTTTCCCCACAGCAGCCATTCAGATGCCTGTGGAAAGCAAATAATCAAGACATGGGCACAGTAGCTCCGTCCTGCTATTCATAGAATGGTAGAGTTGGAAGGGACCCCCAAGAGTCATCTAGTCCACCCCTCTGCAATGCATGAATCCTGCCCACTTCTGTCCTTGGGTGGGCTTGAACCACCAACCTTCTGGTTGTTTCCCAGAGGCTATTAAGAGGCATGTTTCCCCTGATCCTGGAGATAGAACATTACTAGTAGCTGTTGATAGTGGGTGATGCATGTAGTGCTGTGGTCTAAACGACTGAGCCTAGGGCTTGCTGATCAGAAGGGCAGCGGTTCGAATCCCCGTGACAGGGTGAGCTCCCGTTGCTTGGTCCCTGCTCCTGCCCACCTAGCAGTTCAAAAGCACATCCAAGTGCAAGTAGATAAATAGGTACCGCTCTGGCAGGAAGGCTTAGTCATGCTGGCCACATGACCCAGAAGCTGTCTGCGGATAAACGCCCTTAGTCTATAGAGTGAGATGAGTGTGCAACTCCAGAGTCGTCCACAACTGGACTAATGGTCAGGAGTCCCTTTACCTTTAGTAGCAATTGATAGCCTTATTCTCTAGGAATTGTCTAATCTTTTAAATATTTCTGGGCCATCACCACATCTTGTAAAAGTGAATTCTGTATATGCTTTGTGAAGTACCTGGCTTTTTCCTGTTGTCTGTCTTGAATATCCTACCATTCAGCTTCACTGGATTCTAGTATTACGAGAGGCAGAAACACTTCTATGTACTTTCTGTATATCAGGGATGTCCAACGGGTTGATTGTGATCGACTGGTCAATCCCCGGGAGGTTCTGGTCGATCGCTGGCTCCCTTTCCTTTGCGGTGGCATAATAGTATTCATCCCTGCCCCTCCTCCATTTTCGCATGATTGCAGAAACGGAAGTGAGAGTTTTCGCTGTGAGGCAGATTGTTTACTCAGCGATCTGTTGGTCAGCAACTTTTCCCTTTTCCTTCCTAAAAAAAGCTCAACTACTTTTGAGACCTGATGACCCCCCCCCCCAAAAGGGGTAGATCACTGCCAGTTTTTTTCTTCTGTGAGTAGATTGCAGTCTCTTGGGAGCTGGACGTTCCTGCTCTATATCATGTACAATTTTATAAATCTCTAGCGTGTCGTTCCAAACTTTTTTTATATAAACTAAAATCCCCAAACACTGTAACCTTGTCATATAATTTTCCTGATCATTTTGATTTCCCCCTTTCTGCAGTTTCCCCAGTTCTACAATATCCCTTTTCAGATGCAGTGGCTAGAATTCTGGCATTCCAAATGGGCATTATGAAGGCGTTATGATATTGGCATGGTTTTTTAATACCCTTTACTAATAAATCCACGCCTTCCACCGCTGTTGCATACTGGGTCACCATTTTCATCAGAACTCAATATTTTCTTCCTGTATAGCTAGTGCTAGCTTAGAATCCATCAGTATACAGTAAATGTGAAGTTTGGATTTTTTTGCTTCAATGTACAACATTTTTATTCACATTAACACACATTTGTTTTTTTAACTCAGTTTGGAGAGAACGTTTTGGAGTTTTTTGTTTTTACTAACCTGAATAATTTGATGTCATCAGCAAACTTGGCCTCCACTCTGTTCACCCATAACTTTAGGTCATTTATGAACAAGTTAAAAAGCAGACGTGTCATTACAGATCTTTTGGGGCTCCGCTTTTTGAGAACAGTCCATTTATTTTCTTCTGTCCATTTATTCTTAAATTCATTATTGGTCCTTAATAGGCTGTCATCTTATCTTGAGCTTGTTAAATATGTGTCTCAGTGGATGCCGTTGGGTACCAGCTCCCATTAGCCCATGGCCAGGGGTCAGGGATGATGGCATATTACCCAGATACTTTTGGAGAGGATTTTCACTGAAAGCTTTGTGAAAGTCGTAAGTAGGCAGTGTCTACAGACTCACCCCTAGCACATGCTTATTAAGACTCTCTCAAAAGGTTATACAGATGGAGCATGCACTGGTAGAAGCCATGCTGGCTCTTCCTCAGCAATACTTGTTATTCTAAATGTTTATTAATTTATCTTAAATAATGTTTCCCACCAATTTACATGGAACAAAAGGCCTGCTACTTCCAGAATTGCCTTTTAAAAATTGGAATTATATTGGCAACCTTCCCATGTTTGGATATAGCAGCTGATCTTAGGGCAACACATATTTTTGTTAGAATATTAGCATTTTCACTTTTCAGTCCAACTATAGATGGATGAAATTACTTGTTAACTTTTGTTAGTAATGCCTTCACACGTCACCACTCTGCCTTAGTTCTTGAAACTCCATACAATTACTTGAACTTAAAACCTAAGCTGAATTTACAGTGACATGGAAAAAGCTAATCCTACAGTTGTTTATAAGCTGACTTTCCCACTTGCTAGGTCTGAACTTTGGTCTTCATCAGTGTACAGGTGAAACTTGAAAAATTAGAATATTGTGGAAAAGTCCATTTATGTAAGCAATTGTTTTCATTAGCTACTGGAGTTTAATATATGAGATAGACTCATGACATGCAAAGCGAGATATGTCAAGCCTTTATTTGCTATAATTGTGATGATTATGGCGTACAGCTGATGAGAAACCCAAATTAACAATTTCAGCTTTGGGGTTCTCATCAGCTGTACGTCATAATCATCACAATTATAAGAAACAAAGGCTTGACATATCTCACTTTGCATGTCATGAGTCTATCTCATATATTAGTTTCACCTTTTAAGTTGAATTACTGAAAGAAATGAACCTTTCCATAATAATCTAATTTTTTGAGTTTCACGTGTATAACTGTATATTACTTTCTGTCCCATTTCTGTCTAGATTAACTGCAGCCACTCGAGGCTTCCCTGATAAAGGAGAGCAGCATGAACTGTAAGTTTCTACAAAATTACCTCTTCTAAGTTTCAGGTCTTAAACTGTATACGATTCCACACCCCACCCCGCTTGAAATTTAGCTCCTGGCACACCATGTCCTTCGCTCTGTCCTTATTTCAGTTTCAATTGATGATTAATTAAAAAATGACTAGCACCTACCTTCTGCTTGCATGTGTGTTTAATTCACCCACGTGCATAACAGTTTACCTCAAAGCTTCATCACTAGGGCTAAGGTGCTTTGCCAGTTGGGGTTTCCCAAGTGCTCACAGAGTATATAACACAGGGCTGGAGAACTGGTGGCCCTCAAGAAGTTGATGAGCTCCAGTTAGCCCACGCCAGCATGGCCAGTGATAAGCAATGACTGATCAAGTGCCATAAGAGATATTACTGAAAATTAGAGACTCTTTGGCTGCTGCTTTTATCTTGAAGCCACAACATACCTGACCTGATCCTTGGAACTAGGTAAGAAACCTTCAAAATTCTTCAGTATGCAGTATTATGTCTGCCAGCAAACTGCTTAAAAATTGACAGATAGCTCTGGAAACATAATATGTAACTAACACAAATGTTCCACAACTAGACTATGTTTAAATGGGTGTTAGTCATTAGGAAGGACCAGAAGGTAACAACTTCCACTGGGGTTTCCTCATGTAAAATTACTTAATGAATTCATTGTCATAACATCCTTTTGCTCTTCTTGAGCAGAAGTCATCCAGCTGTTAATAAAGAGTTATGAAAGATGAATCCAGCAGTCCACATTTTGGCTGAGGTAAAACCATGTGCATTTATTTCATCCGCATTTTTAGAATTAGTTAAGCATAAAATTAAATATGTTGACTGCAATAAATTCAGTCATACAAGTGCAAGTCTCCAACTATAATGAATGGCAGATTATTTTAAAAAAGGTACCAGTAAATCATAAGAGGGAGCATGTCCATTTGACCTTTATTGAAGTATACAGGAGGTTCCTTTTAGAAATCAAATATGAGAATGGAGATATGGCCAAACGTAAAATCTATCAAATTCATTGAAAACTGTCCGACTTTAAATAGCTGTAAGAATGACCAATATATATTCTTTGTTACAACCGCCCTCACTCTACAAGTAAAAAAAAAATTATAAACATTCAGTAAACATTCTTTCCTAAGGTAGCTTCCCTTATATAGCAGTGATTTATCCATTCTTGTATACATAACTTTTTAAACATACCAATCAGTGGTTCTCACAATTGGAAATAAAAGCACAAAAAAGTTTACACTCTTGTACAGGTAAATAAAAGATCATCTTGAATTAATCTGTATATCCTGAAGGGCATAGTATAGTTTCATTACCTATTACATAATTAGCTTCTTAGATACAAATATTGACATATTTGGCTTGTGCTTCAAAGCCTCGTGTGTCTATCAAGTCCATGTCAACGCAGCTCATAATTTGAAGTCACTTGGGAGGTCTTTACTGCTGCTCGGTTTGACTTGCTCGTGCAACAGAGCATCCTCAGCACTTGTCATGGCACTGCATTTCTCAGCTGAATCATCAGCATCTGGGTCCAGGCCTTCGGGACAGGGGAGTTTCTGAAGCTCTTCCCGCAGTTGAGCTGTGTGACGCTGTGCGCATACAAATTCATAGTGAGGAAAGGGGCTCACAGCGATTTAGGTGCAGTCATACTGCGATACTTTCACAGACAAAATGAGAAACTGCTGTAATAAAAGCTTTGGAGTCTTCATGTGGTGATAGATGTTGATATTTTTGCTATTCCCTACTACTTGTGGGAGCTGTCGGAAAATTATTAATTAAGAGTAACTCTGTGCAGCAGGTCTTTGTGCTCATATCATAAAGCAAGAACCAGTTCTGAAAGCAGCACAGGGGATTTCAGTAGAACCCACTTTGAACCTTTAGACCTACCCTTAAGACCTTCTGGGTCAATGCAACAAACTCGTGGGTGGGGATGTTGGGGTGGGTTCACCACGCAGGCACAGCAGCACCATATGAGCTATTTAAGCCCAGTTCTAATAATGCTTGAACAGGGTTATAGACTCTAGCGTATAGGTGTGCCTGCAATGTGCAGAACTATGCCATTGGTTTTCTACAAACCTTGCCTGTTGTATTTAAACCACACACAAAATGAATTAGGGTATGTCTTAGTAAAGCTATTGCATGCCATATACCTCGATGACTGGACAGCTGACATTCACACTTGCAGACATCAAAGTGATGAAGAGTATGTGTGTTTGGATTAACGCTTTGCCATTGCCCATGTTTGCTCTATCCACATGCCAAGATCGCATAAGGCTATGCAGGTGGATGGGGCTCCTATGGCCCTCCAGATATTGTTAAGACTACAATTTCCATCACCTTTGCCCTTTGCCTATGCTGGCTGGGGCTGATGGTAGTTGGGAGTCCAACAACCTCTGCAGACCATAGATTTCTTGTGCTATAGGCAAGGATTTGCAAGTGCAACTATGTTTTATTTAAATAGCTTGGGTGACAGACTAGTTGGAGGACTAGCTTCAAAATGCAAATATTAATACAGAAAATATAACCAGACCAACAACGAAAGCTAGTAGTTTGTGATTTGGCCAACCTGTTGTTGAAAGTAGCAGGCCCCACAGCTGCCCCTTTTACCCTTTGAAACATTTAGTAAGGCAAAATGTATGACATGACACTGGGTTGTGAGCTTCCACATCCCTGCTCCTCTCAACTGGCTGCTGTTGGCAGGAATGGGAAAACTTAGTTGTGCCTTATTAATCACTAATGGAGGCAAGATGTAGGGGACACAGAGCTGCTACTCTCCCCTGACACAGATGAAACTCCTTTTTGTCACAGATCCTGTTTCTAGAACTGCAAAGTTAACACAGGGGAAAAACTGCTTTAAATAAAAATGGATGCAAGTTAGTTGATGCATTCCAGTATGTTCTAATTACAAGAAAGGCATACGGTGGTGGGAGGAGCAAGAAAAATGTGGATGCAGATTTTTTACTTTTTTTTGTAAAGTGCCATCATCTTCCTAAATGTTTTAAACAGCTCTTATGACTGAAGTTAGTAGTCAGGCTCAAAAAGGTTTTACTGAATCATGGGCAGTAATCTCATCTGTGAACCTTACCTTTAGAGCGGCAGCGTGATGAGACATAGTCCTGCCTACCCGTTTATCGCTGCTGTATTGTTGTATATCTGCTATCCACTCCTCACACTGAGCCATGATTTCTACTCTCTTCAAGTAGAAGTGTTTGTGTATAACCTGTAAAAAGGCAGAGTGAAGGTTAAAAAGACAGTGGTACAAATTACTGAACTGTAACACCATTTTAATTACAGGTGGGTAGCCGTGTTGGTCTGCCATAGTCGAAACAAAATAGAAAATTCTTTCCAGTAGCACCTTAGAGACCAACTAAGTTTGTTCTTGGCATGAGCTTTCGTGTGCATGCACACTTCTTCAGATACCATTTTAATTGTGCACCCTCTGCTAACAAACGGACAAGCTTTGACTGTATTACTCTGCTGCTGCATGAATCTGAAGTTAAAGCACCATATTTAGATACCAGAAATGGCCAACTATATGATGCAAAAGTAACAACTGTTTAGACCTATCGTGTTCTGATGTATCATTATAATATACTTGGAGAATGTCCTCAATTCTTTGCCGTGTTTCCTTCTTTTGTGGGAAAAGCCATATATATCTGAACAGACTGAAATAATGTGCTTAATATGCACATAAACAAAGATGCCTCTAGGTGATGTCTCTTGGGACATCTTGAGGTTGTGGGATCAAATGGGTTACTATCCAGGTTTTTGCAAAAGTAGAAATTCCCTTAATTGCAAACCCAATTGGCTTCTGCCAATTTTAATAAAAATCAATATTTATCATGAATAAATGGTATCTTCACTTGAATACCAAAGGGGTGATTTATAATTGCAGATTAATGTGAGCTAGATTAAAATTTGGCATTTTGCCAAAACTAGATCAGAAATCCAAATATGCATCCAACATAGAAATATAAAATATCAGCAAAATTCTCTAATAAGAACAATACTTTTTAAAATAATTTCAGTATTTAAAAATTACCAGACAAGTCAACATTTATGTTCTCTTCTTAAGGGCAAACATATCCACAAATGAATAAAAAAGTGTGTTAGCATACTTATTGTACGTATTGGCTCTCTTGTATAATATTTACAGGCTCTCTTGCTGTAGTAAGTAATACTAATTTCATTGGGCAGACTGATATTTGTGCAGTAAGTTCCCCATTATGATTATTTATATTTAACAAATACAACAGTGTCCCAGAACTTTTACACACTTAAAGGGAAGCTGTACCTCAGTTTAAACATTTTAACCGATATTTGTGTGTGTGTTTGTGACATTAAATCAAATTACCTAATCTGTTCAACAAATTATTTTTAAAATTCCATTTAAACAAAAGCATGGAATGGCTTCAGATAGTGTTTCTGTATTTAACACATACAGTGGTGCCCCGCTAGACGAAAATAATTCGTCCCGCGAAAATTTTCGTCTAGCGGGGTTTTCGTCTTGCGGAGCGGCAATGGGAGCCGCGCTCCGCAAAACGGAAAAAAAAAAGACGAAATTTTTTCGTCTTGCGAGGCAGCCCCATAGACTTTTTCGTCTAGCGGGGCAGCCTCCCGCTAGACGAATGCTTTCGTCTAGCGAGTTTTTCGTCTAGCGAGGCATTCGTCTAGCGGGGTACCACTGTACAGTGGTACCTCAGGTTACAGACGCTTCAGGTTACAGACTCCGCTAACCCAGAAATAGTACCTCGGGTTAAGAACTTTGCTTCAGGATAAGAACAGAAATCGCTTGGGGGCAGTGGGAGGCCCCATTAGCTAAAGTGGTACCTCCGGTTAAGAACAGTTTCAGGTTAAGAATGGACCTCCAGAACGAATTAAATTCTGAACCCGAGGTACCACTGTATTTGATAGTCAATTTGGTAAATGAGCTTTTTATTTTAATCAGTAAATTTATTACTGGTTTAAATCTCTATTTTATCTGAAATAAAACAGATGCTTATTCTGATTTACCTCTGTGGCAGTATATACATGTACACACTGACTCTCATAACTAAAAAGCAATTTGGAGCAGAACACAAGATCAAGTGCAATCCTACTTCTTCTGCGGTGTTATCAATTCTTTTTGCCTTTCAACAGGGTTAAACTTGGACTAGCACCGAATTTAACAATGGCTAAAAACAGCTGCTTTCAAAATCCTCATATTAACAATGAACTTTAATTACCAATGAATAGAACTGGTAAATGAAGGCAGGGGGCTTTCTGAAAGCATATGATCCTGTGGCACAATCCACATATTTCCATTAGGTTAATGTCTGAAACTGGACAGTTTGCATGGTAAGGCAGTTTACATACCTGCAGCCACCAGAAAGCTAAGATAACAAGCATTATTGTACCCAGTACAATTATGTACTGTGTAATATGTACATATATACAAATGTGTCTGCATTTTGTGGGTGCTATAATTAATACTATACAGAAATATCTACTGTAACAATGGAGGCCTCTTGGATTTCACATCCCCTTTACATAATTGCATATGTGGCTGGCAAATGGATGGTGGGAGGCAAGAGAATTTGTTGTTTTGGGACTTGAACAAATCCAAGGTAGTGTATTATCAACTCCTGCCCCAGATTCAAGCCTGCAAGGTCACTTCCAAGTCTGGCAATAAGCCAAGAAGAATGGGAACCTACATCTAATACAGAGAAAGGGCCAAGTATGTATTTTAGTAGAGTGTCTTAAGTGCTTCATAGCCTTAAAAAGCAGAAGCTAGTGTGCTGGCTTGTCCTTGCCACGCTATGAAGGGTCAAAGGCATTTTTAGTGTAGCACTGAGTCTGAGACTCTTCATTATTCTACTTACAGCAAGTGAAGTGCAAAGGGAGGAAATCACAAGGGAGTGTCTGTGAGTAGGGTTTAATTACTTCTTCAGCAAAAAGCATTACTGGCATTCTTATGGTGCCCCCTGACCATAAGAAGAAGTTAAATTTTTCACTGCAATCTTTATCTACTAGTCATGAACACTAATCTTGTTGCAGGAAAGGACAGGAGGGGTATTGCTCAGGCCTAGGATATTATTATGTGTGCCTTGTTAGGATTTTAGCATCACCTCTGCTGCTAAAGCACACAGCATAATATGTCTGTTGTAATTCTCTTACTGACTGAGTTCAGCGTGAGAAAGGAAGTCTGTGTTTTATCTCTTGCTACCATGTGATAGGCATGCCTGGCGTGCTCTGGTCCATGGGGTCACGAAGAGTCGGACACGACTGAACCATGTGATGTTATTGTATTTTTTTCTTTCGCTTCTGGTTCTCAGTGGAGTAAGAAGCAAGATGCCTAGTTTTGTTCTGGGAGCAGAGAAACAGAGAATGTACTTTGCAAATAGCCTTTAATAAACTAGCTTTAGATCTACTTTTGGCTTATTCTTTCCTACTGCGATATGCAGAGATCGTGCGTGCTTTTCTTCTCATCGGAGAGGAGTTGCATATTTCTGGCCTCTGGACTGTTCGGCTTCGGCAGTCAGGGAGTGGCCACAAAGAAGTGCCTGGAGTCTGGGGCAGTTTGGTGTTTGCCCTGACTGCATTTCTAACATATGGCCAATATAGCGTGTGCACTAGTCAAGTTTATAACCTGTAACCTGCCCATAAAATGCAAAAAGTCCTGTTGGCTATGAACAAAACATAATTTTTTATAATTCAAATTTATAGCTCATTTTTTATGTAAGTGGTTTAAAAATTAGGTAAAGGTATGTGGGAAGACATACTGCAACCATAACATGAGACTGGCTCCCCCCGCCCCAAGGTAACTTTCTAGGCATGTCTGTATCACTGTTATTCCATTAATCACCCTTGGTCCAATTTCCTTGGATGCTAGGCAAGGTACTAAATTCCCTACTGCAAAATAACCTTAATTTTTGACATGTACACCTTTATAGTCAATTAGAGGCATGAAATTATCAAGGAAAATTTATGACAAATGTCAGAACTCTCGCTTGGCTACATTATTAGCCAATTTATTAGCAGTATCAAGTATCATTGGGGAGGAAGTAGATCACAGCCTGATGGCATCTTAATTAAAATACTGAAATAAAAGGGAATCTAGATGAATTACTACTAGCAATAGAAACTATTTTTCTTCAGACTCAGGTTTTGTTTCCCCCCGCATTAACCAAACCAAACAGAGAAGTTCCCTGTGGCCATTTTCACATTCAGGGGAAAAGGGAGAAACACTACATACCAACATTAGAAAGAAAATTAAGCTATTCAGCTGTTCATATTTGTCAACTATTTCCATTTCCCACACAATCCTCACTTTAAGCACACCAATATGGGATGGATTCACAGTTTGAGATGCAATTAGTATTTTTCCCCCTCCTCAAACATTTTTTTGGTTAAAGTTGATAGGCAGAATAGGTATTTTAAGATGGAAGCAGTTATCCTGACCAAAACAGGTTTTGCAAAGGTATATAAGGGCTGTATGTGAACTCGTGCATTTGACATTACTTTAAATTGCACCTACCTGACTATTCAAAATTTGACTCTGGCAATGTGGCACACAGTGGCAACCCACATTCAATTCTAACTGTGAGACAATTATTGTATTGATATGTTTTCTGTAACACAGAACTCAGAAACTGATGACCAGGATGGGGCCCCACAAATACCAGGTTTGATTACAACCCAGGCTTTATTTGTCCTTGCTACCAACAGGTCTTCTGGGATTGCGCAGATGACTTTAAGATGACATAAGGATTCCTATACAGAAGCTTGAGGAAGGCAAGAAATAGAAGGAAACTCTCCTGCTGTGTCTTCCTTCCTTTCATGTGCTGGAAGATGTGGATAAACAAGAGTTTCTTCTGCTGTTTCTAACATTCTCCATACATCTGCCTCCGAAGAGCCTTCTGCAGTTGCTAAAAGTCTTTGAGTCATGGGGTCTCTTTTCACTTGTGCAGCAATTTTGGAGAAGGGAAGAAAGAGCAGGGGAAACTCCTGTTACTTTTTTCCTTTTCCTAACTGGAAAACAAGCAGTCTGTCACAGGCTACTGGGAGACTTCACAGGCATAGGCAAACTGCGGCCCTCCAGATGTTTGGGACTACAAATCCCATCATCCCTAGCTAACAGGACCAGTGGTCAGGGATGATGGGAACTGGAGGGTCGGAGTTTGCCTATGCCTGCCTCAGAGGGACAAATACACCTTCTTGCCTGTCCTGCTTTTGGGCTTCCCAGAGACATCTAGTTGGTCAATGTGAGAAAATGGATACTGGATTGGTTCTTAACGTGACTTTTTGATCCCTATCCCTGTTAACAAGGTAACAGATATTTCTCAGGATTCTACATTTAAAATGGGTAGATCATAAGCAGGTATGGCACAAAGCACTAACCTCTTTAAAACACGGTGAAGGATTTCTGATTTGCTCAAGCATAGCCCATTTGACTGTTGCTTGCCGTATATTTCCATCGTATTCTCTGGAACTCTGTGTGCCGCTTGGAGTCCCTCTCGATCTTTCATATCCTGGTTCATTGAAATAGGGCTCTGCAACTAATATGAGGGATTGCACAGACACCAATACCTGTGGACAGACACAATTGAAAGAGTTTGCAAGCAGTAAAAAGAACAAAACAAACCATTGCCAAGGTCAAAACAATAAAAAACAACCTAAACCTTTCCTCTTATTGTCAAACTTTTGCATAGATTGACCCAATGGTGGCAATGCTTTGCACCTGCCATTTGCAGTGCCAAAGAAGCATCTATATTTGTTTCAATGGATTCTATTTAACAATACAATGGACCATTACTATGTTTGAACATTAAAAGTTAAAATATTTAAATATGGCCATTGAATGTATATACATGAATGTACATATGAATATAATACATTCATTTTCAATTAGTAATTACGCTATGGCTGTTGAACAAAGCTCTTGCCATTTGCTAATGTTAATCAATACTAGGTTAAAGTCTGGAAAAGCCAATCTTAGTCCTTTAAGGTTTTGCTCTTGAGGTCTTGACAAATTCATTTAAATGCTTTATTTGCTAGGATTATGCTTGATAAATATAATTATATGATCACAAGCATATTAATATTAATATGACACCACATATTAATATTAATATGGCACTTAACTGCAGCAGCCAAGTTGAATAAGGGAATATTTACATAAAGTAAATTAATATTGGGGAAGCATGATTCAGTGGTGGATATTTAGTGTACATTAATACGAGCAGTTAATACAGTTTGGAGTTAACATCATAACATCAATATAGAAAGAAAATTAGGTCATCAGATTGCAATTTTACAACAGTAAGCTGAATATATTTAAGGTATATCCTAGAACTGAGAAAATTACAAAAGCATTTCATTTTAACTTGAACACACATACTAATTCCTCATATTGGAAAGTAAAGCATATTGCAATAGCTCAAAAAAATCAATATAAATATATAGACTGGCACCTCATAATTCTCAAACATACTTTCCAAAGTATGAGCTGCACCAACTCCCCAATTTTCAGGATTATTATTATTTTGTACCGCTGCATATAAAATGTGCTGAAGTAAATACAAGATCATCGAATGACAATTAAGATTGTCCCACATGTGTTTATTTTAAATGATATCAGAGAACAAGGTGCAGTGCTGGAAAAACTTGCAGAAAAAACTTGTGTTTTCTGAATTATTTACACACCCACCCTCCTGCTTCTGAACTGAAGAAAGCCACATACTTGTAAAAAGCTTGATGTCTGGGGATTCCACTTCTCTTCTGGTCTTCCATGCCAGGTGTTAAGAATACTTAAGCAAACCTGAAGATAAAGGTTTTGAACAGTTATATATATATAAATATCAGTACATGGTTGCAATGTATACATTATGGTTCTAATCCACAGATTAATGGTTTTCATATATGAGTTGACTGGTGCTGTCTAAACCAACATCGTCATCCCTATTCTGTTTTCAGTAGAGCACGATCCCTCTTTCATTACTACAGTACAGTTTGCTTCCAGAAAGGCAATCCATACATGGGTGCCTGCTTCCATTCACTGACAAGCTTTTGTGAGACACTGCCAGGCAACTGGACTATATCCTACAGTAAAGCAGAAAGGCTTCTTGAAAAAATAAATCAACGTGTTACCGTATTTACTCAAGCATAATGTGCCATCAAATCTAATGTGCACCTTAGTTTTCGCAACATAATTTGGCCAAAAAAGGTGAGCATAAGATTCAAGTAAATATAGTATATGGTTACCCATGTAAGTTGAGCTAAGCTATCCATAAGTACCTATTTACTCAGAATGGCTAGAAATTGTTTCAACCACATTAGCCTGCAATAAAATAGCAAAACTATTTACCTTGCCATCATTGTAAAGATTTGGATTGAATCTCACACTGTGTCCTCCAGTTGTTTCCAGATTTACAAGTGGAGGTGAATTAGGATAGTCTTGCGGAAAATACACATCAAATTCAAAACAGCCATTTGCATAAGGTGTGTCTGCTGGGCCAGTTATCAAAACCTTTTGAAAGAGACAAATAACGTTATAGCAACCAGCTTGGGAAACTAGTATATCATATGCAACACATTAGAACTAGGGTTGGACAAATCCTGTCAGTTTCTGTTTCTCTCATCTTCTCATTTTTCCATTCTTGCATCCACTTTGCCCCATTTCTGAATTACATAGTGATATTTTAAAAAGAAGTCTGCACAAAAATCTATGTGTTTTTGCAAGGAATTGAGTATTACAGTGGTACCTCATGTTGCGAATGGGATCCGTTCCAGGGCTCCGTTCACAACATGAGCATAACACAACATGAAGTGCTGCGTCTGCGAATGTGCGAGGCGCAATTCGGTGCTCCTGCGCGTGCGCATATCGCTGAACCTGGAAGTAACCCGTTCCGTTACTTCCGGGTTCAACGCATTCATATCCCATGACAAACGCAACACGCAGCGGCCATAACGTGAGGTATGACTGTATAAGCATTTGTGTGCTCTCTTTTGCTTGTGGATGATTTTGAAGGACAGCTGTATTTGGTTTGCAGATTGGTTTTGGGAAGTGCAAATTAAGCGGTTCTGCATTTTTTATATGAACTAAACACATTTTCCCTCTGTCTCTAATTAGAACTGCAAGTGCCCACTGGACAAGGTCTTATTCTAGAGAAATATCATTGACAAGTCCAATGCTATCTTGCATGTTTACTCCCTCAACAAAGAACATAGCCCCTCTGCCCATAAGCCACATGATCTTCTCCAGGACCCCCACTTCTTCTAGGATTCTAGTGTCACACCTGCACATCTTTCCCTCTCTCCTCCATCCTCAACTTCGTTTCCTTGAATCAAAGAGTAGTAAACATTTAGCAAAGGGGGGGGGGGTGAGTATCAGGCAGCCTGTGGGCCAAATCTAACTGTCAACCAAGAAGTAAAAATAAAATAAAAGGCACAACAGAAACAGCAACTGTTGCAAGAAGACTTACCAATAGGCTAATTTGGTAGGAAAGTTTGTGTCCCTCCATCCCCACCCCAGCTAGAGAGAACTTCTGGCAAAAAATAGGTGCTGAACAGGCTTTTAGGAAGATGCACTTTTTCAAATTTATCATCAATGCCTTGGAAGTTTCTGAAGTGGAGGCGAGCAGGAGCAGTACATTAAAAAGTCCCCTCTCCTTCTCCAAGTCCCGTAGAAGCAGAATAAATCATGCAAAATAAGCATTAACATGATTTAGACACATCAGGGACCGCTGCTTTTATTGGAACACAAGTCTGATTTGTTTACCTTCATGATGTCTAGTCTCTCCTCATCACAGCGGACAAAGACACTGGATGAAGAGGAAAGAGGCAGCGATGTAGAAAGTGTTACAGCTTCTTGAGCAAGACGTCTGGCTCTGGCAGCACTGTTTGCATCACTAGCATTTTTCACCTGTGACATGTAGTGGTAATTTACTTTAAACACTAGTTTTCCATCGTCATCTTCTGAAACCATCTCAAAGGTATCTAAAGGAGTGAAAAGTAACATTTTAATTTATTAGAATATAATTAAATTGTATGAAGTATCAAAATCAATGGAAAAATCAGTCTGTATATAAATATTTCATTTCCCCCCTCCCCATAGCAACAAGCAATTCAAAACAGTAAGATTGTTCCCATTGTTAAAAGATATGTAAGATACCTTGCTAGTCTTGCTAACACACACTATTATACTAAAATTATTCTAATTGGGCATTATTAAAGAGTCAATTGACAATAGTGTGAAACTGCATTATTGATAAATGATCATAGGAGAAAACAAAATCAACACATTATACTTTATAGACCAAAATTACATCGCTAGGTCTCCTGAACTTATTTTCTGTCCCATTAGCAGAATTCAGCTTACCAGCTTCGCAGGTATTTATGCAATTAACTGCAAACATCATTACTCTTCCTTACCCCAAATATACAAGCAATTTTTTTACACTATACAAACCAAGCAGCAACTAACAGAGAGCAAGCTGATGTATGTGGAACATCTGAATACGCTAAAGGGGGGGATGTATCAGTTCTAAGCATCAGTATTATCATTAGCCATATGGAGCTTGTACAAGACAAGAAACATAACCAAGCAGAGGACTTTCAGAAATAGGGTTACAAAACAAGGCTGGTTTAATTGCCACACAAACCATTGTTTACTTTCATTATTGTCCTTAGTTAATGTGAAAAAAGAAGAACTGAAGAAAACTTAAAAATCAAGTTTTCACTAGCTAAAGCCCTTGAAGTCTAAAACAAGCTAATATCATGATCTTTCTAAGAGATTAACTAGTATCTTGGACAAACTCTAAAACACTGTCACTGGCTGATACATCTAGGACAAACTTTTTCAGCAGGGGGCCGGTCCACTGTCCCTCAGCCCTTGTGGGGGGCCAGACTATATTTTGAAAAAAAAAATGAACAAATTCCTCTGCCCCACAAATTACCCAGAGATGCATTTTAAATAAAAGGACACATTCTGATCATGTAAAAACACGCTGATTCCCGGATTGTCTGCGGGCCAGATTTAGAAGGTGATTGGGCCGCATCTGGCCCCTGGGCCTTAGTTTGGGGACCCCTGATCTAGGACCTCCCAAAGCTACTGATAAATGCTTATTTTTAAATATTCTCTCCTTGAGAAAGACAGCCACAGCATGACAAATCTGATGGGATTATTTGAAGATTATCTCCAGTATCTATGGATTGGCTGCTATGTTTCCTCATAAATGACAGAGCAGTCTTACTGCAAAAACCAGGAAAAGTTTACACATACCGACTTATTAACATGTTCTTCTGAGATCATAAACTATTTGTGCATTCTCTTTCAGCTTCAGACAACATCTCTAGGAAATTATCAGCAATTTTTCTGTGTAAAGTGTCTTTGTTCTGTTTTCTAAGCAAAAATTAAGACTGCATACTACTTAACCTTCGAATAGTAAGTACTGGTTCTGTCTGGTTTGCCAGCTACAGCCATTCCTGGACAGTGATAGCTTGACCACTGTAGTCCATGTACGGCTAATCTCAAGATTGGATTACTGCAGTGTCCTCTATGTGGGGTTGGTTCAGAAGCTCCAACTGGAGCAAAATGCAGCTGCCAGACTTCTTTTTGGAGGGGGGGGGGCACATGGCTGGCAACATGTGACACCACTGTTAAAACATTGGCACTGGCTTCCCATCTGCTACTGAGTCAGGTTTAAGGTTCTTATATTATAGGGTTGCCACCCGTGCCAGGGGCTGAAACAGAGCCAGGGCCTGGGTTACCTGAGCCACCACACTCACACCTTTTTTTTTAACCCCAGAAACATAGACATTTGCTTAAAATTGTAAAAATTCCCCCAGATGGGCATGTAGGACCTCCCCCCCAAAGTGGACATGTCCGAGATTTCCCAGATGTATGGCAACCCTACTATGTAAGTTCTGAATTACTTAGGTCCAGTGTACCTTAGGGACTGCCTAAACTTTTATACCCGGCTTGATCACAGAGACCATCTGCAGAGCTTTGCTGGTTATTGCTTAAAGTTGGCAAGGCATATCTGACAGCAACAAGAAACTGAGCCTTTAGTTCCTTCGGCCAATTCCTGTGAAATGCTCTGCCAATAGAGATTCAGCAGGTGCCCCCGTTTTAACCTTTAAATGCCTGCTGAGAACTTTTCTATGCCATCAAGCTTATGCGGGAAATTAAGAAAACATCTTTCTGTTGTTTATGGTGGTTGATGTTTTCTGATGTTATATTTTATAATTTTACATGGTTTCAATATATATAGGTATTCTGCTTGTAAACAGCTTTGATTTTTAAAGATTATATAATAAACATATAAATAAATGATCCACTAGCTTTCCAGAGATTTTGTACAGTGGAGTTACTAACACTTTTATATTTAGATACATTTACATTCCTCTAGCTCCACAAACCTGGGGCCTCCTCTTCACTCAAAAGATGTTGTAGAACTCCAACTCCCACCAGTCCCAGCAAGCATTACCAATGGCCAGGAATGAGGGGAGTTGTCATAAAAAAACATATGGGGGCACTACATTGGCTAACCCTGGTATAATTGGGCCTCTAACTGAGCCTAAGCAAATGTAACCAACAAATTTCTCTCTATTTGCTCTGCCTCCACTTTTTCTCATTTCTCATTCATCTGTAATTCATCCCGTGTAAAATTCTAGATTGTAAGCTTCCTAGGAACGGAATCCATCTTCGTGTGCTCATATGCACACTGAAGGCATGTAATATCTTCAATCTCTTACTCATGTTTATACACATAGATATGCAGGTTTTCCATTGTGACTGTGACCTCAGGCATGCATTTTGTGTTTCAATACAGAAGGTTCAGACTGATTTTCAGCTTACCAAACTGGAGCTTTTTCATTACAACCACATATTTTTCTTCAAGGGATCTTAAAACCGACAAGGGCTTGGGCTTCACAGCAGCTTTTTTAGAGTATTCAGCCAATTTTCTCTCTGTTGTGTAAGAAAAAAATCATATTAAAGAAACCGCATAAACCAAAACCGATTTATATGAAATTTATCTCACGTTTCCCTTTGGTCATGGGTGGGGAACCTCTAGCCTATGAGCAAATATTGGCTTGCCAAGGGTCCTATTTGGCACATGAGGCTGTTTTCGCTAAACTATCTCTATCTGCCCATTGGCTGATGTTACTGATGATGTCAGCTGATTGGGGGCATGGAGGGCAGGGTTTAATCCTGCACTGAATGTGTTCCTGCTCCCAGCAGGGAACACAAATGTGCAGCCAAGGAAGCAATATTTTCTGCCCCACCCATCAACTAATGAGCAGGGGTTAAAGCCCTTTGCAAAAGTGCTCTTTGGGAAATAGCTCTGTGCTTCTATTTTAAGGAAGCAGGTGGTAGGGGAGAGGAAAAAACAGCCTCTGCAATGTAGGCCTTCCCCCCCTCCCCCCAACTTCCTGCCACCCACTTAAAGGAGAAGTGCAGGGCTGCTTGTGAGAGCACTTTGGCTAAGGGATTTAAAACAGCACCCCCCTTACGCTTTTTGCAAAGGAGTTTCTGTTCCTCTTTCAGCCTATAGGTTCCCAAGGTCCCTCCCACCTGTCATAGTTGGCTCACAAAGCCAATCCTGTAAATGTGTAACCAAGATCTGACAATTTAACCTTCTATCATGCTTAATTTGGATCCAACCTATTTTTTGTTTAGTTCCAGTCGTACCATCAAAGTATTGATGAGGATGTTTTATAAGGAAAGGTTGTATGTGTCATTGACAAAAGCGTTTAAAAGTTTTGCCTCAACTGCGTTATTCACCTTGGTATCGCCCTGTGGAACTTGCTACCAAGGTAGCCCTGCTCGATGGTGGGAATTATAATAATACTGATATTTTTAAAGTAGTATAAATATTAAGAAACCAGTTGTTTTATCCATTTGCTTATATGTTTATTCTTGATGTGCCTCTTCTGCAAGAGGTCTAGAGAGCAGCAAAACGAGAACAAGCCTGGTGCCTCCCTGTTTGTTGAATGCTCTTCCCAGGGAGGTTTGCCTGGTGCTTTCGTTTAGTATCTTTTGGAGCCAGGCAAAAACATTCCTCTTCTCCTAGGCCTTTGGCTAATTAAACAATCTATGGCCTTTTAAACTGTGTGTGGTGGGATTATTGCTTTTGTTTGTTACTATTTTTGTGGTTTCATATTGTAAACGGCTATGTGATCCTTGGATGAAGGTCAGTATAGAGTAGTAGTAGTAGTAGTAGTAATTATTATTATTATTATTATTATTATTATTATTATTATTATTATTATTATTATTACTACTACTACTACTACTACTACTACTACTACCACCCCTGATTAACCATTCTTATATCCTTTTGTTGAAAGTCAGGTTGCTTTTACAGTTTATGTATATGTACATTTAAAGATTATTGTAATTAAATGGTGTATATAAATTGGTCAAGTAAATAAATAAATAAATACTCCAGGTAGGTCTGCGGCAAAGATATGCTGCTGACATTATTTACCTTGGTTTGCCTGGCGCAAACTTGTTGTAGCAGCATAAACTATCTCAGCAGTCCTTTGGATATCTGGTACCAAAAGCGTCAGTCCCTCTGGCTCTTGATCTGAAGTATCTGACTTCACTCCAGTTTTAGTCTTGTCCTTTTTAGACCTACAAAATAAGAAATGACTAGAGTTTTAGGGGAAACTGTCAATGGAAACATCAGAAATGCAAATTCCTTCTACTATCAATTGCTGTGCATTTGCCATTAAATATTTGTCAGGTGTATTTGTCATTAAATATATTAAAAAAATTGTCCAGTAGCACCTTAAAGACCAACTAAGTTTGTTCATTAAATATAAATACTTCCCAGCTCAGCAAAAGTGTGTTTAATGTTAAGGGAATGGTGGAAAGTATAATGTCAAGAGAAGAAATCCTGCCAAAATAAGAAATCTATACAGAACTTGGAGAATTTGGTTCAGGGTTCCTACTTAATTCATCCTGGACAACTCAGAAGCCTCATCTACAGTGTAGCAAGGTGCATATGCACAAGTGACTAGGCTTATGGTATATCAAGGGAAACTATAAAAAAGAACCTGGTATGTTTCTAAAAAGGAAATAAAAACAAAAACAAAATTATGTCTCACAAATTCTAGAAAAGTCAACCAGAATTTATAAAATGAAAACATTCTATAGCCAGCCAACAACATCCATTACATACAAACTTATAATCCATTAAATTTTATTAGGTGCTCAATGAAACAATATTATTGTCTTGTTGCTATTATGTTATGCATTTTTGTGTCTTTATATTCTAAACAGCCCTGTGATCCTTGACTGAAGGGTGATATAGAACATATTGGAATTATAATTGTAAAATGCTTAGAACCTCCTTTTTTACATTCAGCTCAAAGCATACTACTTTTGATTTCAAATGGACAGCTTCTTTTTCAGTTGACCTAAGCAGACTAAAATAGAACAAGCCCAACAGATTCTCCTCTAACCAAGCAGTTCCTAACCAAGATGAACTTTGGGATGCCCTATTCAAATTTCAGCTTTTAAAACTGGAATGGGAACCCTTTTTGGCTATGTGAGCCTGATCTTTATCACATGTAGCCTTGCAGGTCAAATTTGATGGGTGAGGCCACCCACCTGTCAATCAACTGACATCACAATGACATTACAATACATGGAATTTTTCACTGCAAAAAAAAAATATTGCCAGGACCTCTGGAGAAATCTCCAATTTCTCAGTGGAAGACTTGTCTGGAAAATGGAGTGCAACTATAATTCTGCTGTTGCCAGGCACGTCTTCCATCAAGAAATGGTCTCAGATCAACAGTGTCAACCTTTGTCAACAGACCTAACAGCAAAATTGTGCATGTGTTATTTCAAAAGCCTGGCAGACCTTAGGTGTTCTTCATTTTAACATTTTATATATGAACTATTAAAAAGCTATGCACTTGCTGCTCAGCTTCTAGGCTCATAGGCATAGAAGATCTGGCTGAAGTTTTGGGTCTTGACATAAACAAGCAAACTTGGTGATTGCCAACTCTGGAAACCAAGATATCATCAGGCAGAAGGGGTCTCTGGGATTACCTTCTAGTTAACAGTTGACAATAAACACAACTTCCTGTCCAAGACACTGGCAGATTCTGAGAGGGCAAGGAACTCTGGTCTAAAAACTCCAGTATCCTTGGTTAAATGCTGTCTTCTCAAAGCAGGTACCCTGTAGATGTTGTTGGACTCCAGTTCCCATCTGCCCAGTCAGCATGAATAATAAACTGGGATGATGGGAGTTGGGATTCCAATAATACCTGGAGAGTGCCAGGATAAGGAAGACTGGTTAAAAGACTGTCAGATGTGGACAGCTGTGAGAGAATTTTCATTAAAGATATGCCCTTTTTGCATTTTTGCACCCCAGTAAATACATACTGCAACCTGTGTTTAAGATAGGAAATAAACAATATATACTTTAGTTTAGTTGACAATGATGTGGTAAACCTGTGTCTTATTTATGTACAGGGAATTATTTTCCAAAAACACGCATTTAATTTTGAGAATACCCAACTTGCAGTCAGAAGTGGTACAGCACAGATACAAGTTTCTAACCTTAGTGAGAACAGTTCTGAGTGAAAATGGTAACACATGGTATTCTTAAAATGCTACGAGGTTAAGAAAATACCTCAGTCGGTTAGTATAAGTATCAACACACGTCTTCATTTTAGCCAACAGAGTTCCAACTGAAGTCTGGGACTCCAGTTGCTCTTCTTCCTCTTCTCCGTTTTCCCCAGACAGAGGCAGCAACAATGGCACCATAGATGTGCATGAAGCAATAGCTCGGAGAAGCTCTAACAGAGCTCTGTACAGGGGAACATGCCTGGCCATATCCAAAACTAGAAAAGAGGAAAAACAACATGGTTAAAATTCTAACCAACTAGATAACTCCTATGCAGCAGAAATAGTTACCTATCATTATCTAAATTTCTTTCCTGCCCCTTTCCCCCAAAGGAACATGGGGCAGCAAGTAACAAAACAACAAAACAATATATTTTAAAATAGAATCATATCTAGAAGTATCAGGAAAATTAAAAAACATTTATAACCATTAAGAGCATACAAACATTTTGAGAACCTTAGTTCAAGGGTGCTTGCAAGTTGAATAGGCAATAGGTATAGTGACCTAGGTCATAGGTAGCCACTAAGTGCCCTCCAGATGACTACAACTCCAATAATCCCTGACTATTGGCCATGCTGATAAGAGTTGGGAGTACACATAGCTAGAGGGCACCACCCGGGACTACAGTCCAGAGAAAACACAAGGACCAGCTTGAAGAACTGGATGTTCTCAAGTGGAGAGAAGTGATGATTAAGAAATGCAACATTGGACCATTTCCATTTAAAGAACAGAAGTGGCCATGCAGATTTAGGATAAACATCAGGAAGCAATTCTCACGAAACTGTCTTCTATTAGAACATGATGCTTATGGACATTATAGAATTTTCTTCCTTGGAAATTCCCAAGATCGTACTATGCATTGGAGAACATAGGATGGAGTTAACAAGCAACAATTTTGGGAGTTCCTAACACAATCTTTGCTTGTAAATGAAATTCAGTTCAGGAACACACACCATAAAAATTATCACAGTGAGTGGCAATTATTTCCCTCTGCGGATGACATATAATCAAGACAAGGTAAGACAAAACAAAAGCAGTGGTCTTTGCCTAGAAACAAACAGTTCAAGGGGTGAAAGCCCAAATCAGAGGGTAGAATCATGTTCCCAGAAAAGGCAAGCATGACAAACGAAAGAATGACCAGAGAGGGGGCTTGTTTCTCCTATCCATCAACTCAGCTATCCTCCAATCAAGCCTGAGCATGAAACTATTTGGTAGAATGGAGTAAGTTATGCATGGGGCTTTCTGGCCCTCAAACACCATGAAGTGATCCAACACTTTGCTTCTGTACAAGGAGAACAGGCCTGGTTTTCGTATTCTGTTGTTATTTTTGGTTAAAATATGTGAAGGGATTATTCAGTTGGGTTAACTATGGTCAACAACAAATCATGGCTTTACACTGTGCTCTGTTGCCAAAAAACACATTTTCTGGCAACAAGCCATGGTTTGTTGTTGACTTCTGAACCATGGTTTCTTTTAATTATGGCTTGGAATTTTGTGTGAACCCAACAGCCTTGCTTAAGCATGGGCTTGTTTGCCACCCCACCCTACCCTTACCATGGGAATGAAAGAATTCATAACTTGCTTGCTGATCTGTATGTTTGTAGTTTATTAAACAAACTACAGTTAAAACAACCCATGGCTTAGTGTTATGTGGAAACATAATATGTATTAATGTTTTGGTTACGTTTTTTAAAAACAGAATACTACAGAAATATTATTTTATTTTTGACTATTTAAAACAATATATTGCCAATATCATATCACATCACGTAGCAGGGATAGTGCATTATCCCTAACCATTGTCCATACTAGCTGGGATTGACAGAAGTTGGAGTCGTACAATATCTGGAGAGCAGCTTCTTAGTTACTCATACCCTATAGGCAAATAGTGCTCATTAGAAGACAATAAAATAATTTAAAATTATTATGAATCCCAATCTATCCATGTGCATGTACAATTTCCTAAACCTTTACAGTCATACCTCAGGTTGCAAATGCTGCGGGTTGCGGACCACGGCAAACCCGGAAGTACTGGAACGGGTTACTTCCGGGTTTCGGCGTTCGTGCATTAGTGCAAAATGCCATCACGTGTGTGCGCAGAAGCGCCGAATTGCGTAATGTGCATGCGCATATGCAGCGCTGTGGGTTGCGAACATGTCTCCTGCACAGATCACGTTCGCAACCAGAGGTATGACTGTACACATGCCAGTGGAAGCAATGACCCTGTATCTACACAAAGTATGAATAATCACATGAATAACCCATACCTTCACACAAAAAAAGCATTGTGAAAACATCTTAGAAGCAAACACACTGTTACATGAAACATAGTTTTGCTAGATCTACAGCTACATTACTTATGTAAATACTAATTAAAATTAGAGTTAGCAGTATTAAATCTGAAATAAAGTACAAGGCATCGCAACATTTTTTTTTTTTAAAGCAGATTAAGCTTTATGTGAACAAGGAATTGCCAGTAATTTGAAGGGGTTGACGAAAGCTGTAGTTAATATATTCAGAAATTGGAAAGTCTTCTATATCCCTAGAGAAAGGCACTGATCAAATTCAAAATATGGAAAGGTAAATTAGTTCCTAACACCATTTTGGCTGGACAAAAAAGCCTACCGGTAACCACTTCCATTTTCAAGAAAGGCTGAATCCGTCAGTAGCACTTACTATTTTATTAGTACATTTGACCTTGAAGTCACCCATTTCACTATGAAACAGGTTGGCAATCTTTTTGGGGCAGTGTGCACATTTCAAACTTCAAGACAGTGTTGTTGGCACCAATAGCTGCCATGGGGACATAACACAACATTTCACTTAGACACTGAACAGGAATTGGTACATGGGTATTGCTTGTCTGGTGTCATGACCTGTGCAGTACCCTCTGCTGAAGAGATTACAAGTCAAGGTGGTTTTGTTTTGTTTTGTTTATAAAAACACATAAATGAAATTTATTATACTTGGACCGGCAATTCAAATGCTGGTAATTTTTAAAAGCAATGGATCTCGACCTAATGCTCAATTCTCTTTATGTGCAGTCTAAGGTCTCTGATGAACAAAGTCCTAACAACAAGGACAAAGCAGAGTTGCTCACTAGAATTAATTTGTCTATTTTGTGTTACCGGTACTTTGGAAAAAACCCATCATCATTTTATTTGTATGCCGCCTTTCCATAGTTGAAACTATGCTCAAGGCGGCTTATAACTTGACAAGATTTACCTAATTACAAACATAACAGAAGTCATAAACAATAAATAAAACACATCAAAAATGCACAACCAAATGGAAACAATTTCCACATAAAGCATAAGATCTAAAACTAAAGATACAACAATACTATCAACAACACCCACAAGCTCTCTCAACCTCCCCTATACAATACTCCAGCCCAAGTATTGTATTCAACAGCCTCAGCTTTTGTAGCTGGAGTCAGTCAGCACTCCACTCTCCCAAGCCAGATGGGAAACGGCCAGCAAGGCAGGGTGCAGGTCTCCCAGCCAAGACGGTCTCATTTAAAACAACACAGATAAAAATTAAAAACAATGTAAAAGAGGAGCCCTCTCTGCTGAGCAGCCCCCACAGTCCTTGTGAAGCCTGTCAGGCCCTGCCCCAAAGCCAGGTGGAGAGAGGCAAGGACAGGGCCCTTTAGGCCCTCAGCAGGCAGTCCTCCTGGGCAGCAGCAGCAACAGTCCTTAAGAGCCTTCCGGTGATGTAGGTTAGACTGAAAGAGAATGACTGGCGAAAGGTCACCCATGAACCTTCATCACTGAGTGGGGATTTGAACCTAAGCCTCGCAGGCCTCGTCCAGCACTCCAGTCACTGTACCACATTGCCTTGTTGAGTGAAATGGTTGAAGCAAATGCACAAGAAAGCTGCCCATAAACGTGCAATTTTCTAGAAATAAAGTTCTAGAAAGCATTAAAACTAGGCAAATCTTACTCATTGTTGATAGTTCTTCCTGTCACTAAAAAGGTAAAGGTAAAGGACCCCTGACAGTCATGTCCAGTTGCAGACGACTCTGGGGTTGCGGTGCTCATCTCGCTTTACAGGCCGAGGGAGCCGCCGTTTGTCCGCAGACAGGTTTTCTGGGTCATGTGGCCAGCATGACAAAGCCGCTTCTGGTGCAATGGAACACCGAAACCAGAGCAGTGCACGGAAACACCGTTTACCTTCCGGCCAGAACGGTGCCTTGCACTTTTGGCATGCTTTCGAACTGCTAGGTTGGCAGGAGCTGGGACCAAGCAACGGGAGCTCACCCCTTCGTGGGGATTCAAACTGCTGACCTTCTGATCAGCAAGCCCAAGAGGTTCAGTGGTTTAGACCACAGCGCTACTCGCGTCCCTAGCGCACCTTTATTTGGCATTATGAAATCTGTCTTTATTTTCTTTGTACTTGACCTTGAAAGAAGAGAACACATTGTGATGACTACAGTTGATAGCCTGCTGTGTGCTGCTTCATGCCCTTTGGAAACGGGTAAGACTTTCTAAACTTTTTTTTCATTCTATTTACATGTGATTTATTACACATTTTAAATTACATGAGGCTGTTCATTTCCAAGATACTGTTTCTGTTTGAATCATTATTGCTAACTGACAGCTCCCTAAGATAAACATAGCATCCCTGTCCACATCTGTTGCTTGCTAATCTGTCTCCTTCTTCACGGTTCAGCCTTGCTACACCAGCAAATGTCATAATGAAAACCGTGCTGGATTGATACTCAGGCTTCAGAAGCAAGACAGCTCTCAAGAACTCAGGGTTCTCAATGTCAATTCCACTGTGGTCCAGATTTCACAGTCACCTTTCTTGCTTCCTGCTTTTAGACTATTTAATTAATGATGATTTATGGCACAAAATCTGGCCTTTAGATACACATTCATTTGAGGTGCATAATTTAAAATGCTATGTGAAAGCAACTCTTTATTAAATCCAGTTATAAAATGCAGGAGTCACAAACTAAATATGTGTGTGTGTGTGTGTGTGTGTGTGTGTGTGTATACACATACACACACTCTCTCTCTCTCTCTCTCTCTCTCTCTCTCTCTCTCTCACTTTAAGGCACATAAAACATACATAATTTTAAAAACACCACATCACTCAAGCCCTAACACTAAGTGGTGCTTATTTTATTAACTTTTACCTGCTTACACAGGGGAAGCAGTGATTGTGGCTTAGCACATAGTGGGCACTAAATAAATGGCAAGAACTAGTACCAACCTAATGTTTAACACTGGTCTTCTTGTCCAATGGGTGTGTGTGTGTGTGATTGCGGCTGGTTTGCACAATTTGTAGTACATAATGCTGCAGCATGGTTGATGACATGAGACACCCCGTCAGCATGTAACACCTCTGCTCAGAGATCTGCACAGGTTGCAAATTTGCTATTGTTGGTATATTAAGCCCTCAATGGCTTCAGACTTTTCCAGTTAGATTTAGGAATGACACAAATGACATTCCTAGATTTTTCAAGATTAAAACTAGGGGCTGTATCCAATAAAGTTATCACATTCATGAAATACCGGTAGCTTCTGTTTATGCAAGGAACATTCTCTCTCTTTCCTTGTTCTATGTGTCCTTGCACATCTGTCCTGGATTTCCCCAGAATCCTCCAGAACATTTTTTTTTGGGGGGGGGGGTATGTCTGTGCAGAGGGATGAGTCCCATTGTTCAAGCAGAAGTTCTTCCACAAGCATAAGGACTATCCTGGATACAAGCTGATCGTTTCCTAAAAGTTCATATGTAAAGTATTCCAAAAACCAGGAAGTAAGCTGCTGCCAGAAACATGGGAAATCATTCATATTCTATGCAGTGATATACCTTGAATGAAGCCAGCCAAACTTTACTGGAACTACCAAGAATCTCAATCAGTGGGCTTGTCTGTATGTGTCCTTCCATAAGGAGAGACCCTGGAGGCAGTGAGCTGGTTAATGTGAAAGGATGTCAGCCATAAGAATGTGCCTTCTTTTCTGACCTGTGTCTGCTTTAGTAGAATGCTGCATTGCTTATTTCACACAAACACATCTCAGCTATATCCATACGCTTGAATATGCAAAGCAAGCAAAAATCAGTACCTGTGAATACTACTATTGTTATTTACTACCCACCCTAAGGTCCCAGGGCAAGATACAACAATTAAAACACAACATTAATATTAAAACACAATATGGAAAACAGTTTAAAACAACAAAAGTGAGGTGGGTCCTAAAAATACACATCTCAAGTGTCAAAAGCCAGCGTGATCAAGTGCCATCTTCAACAACTGCTGAAAGCTGTATAATGGAATTGCAAGGTGCACCTCTGTAGGAAGGGAGTTCCACAACTCAGTTGTTATAGCACTGCTACACAGAATCCAAGCCCACACGAAACACAGCATTCTTTCAAAAACAGCACATTCATTAGTGTCATGGAATTTTATTCTCTCTAAAGTCTAACAATTTAGCTGGAGGGATGGAGGAAAAGGTTAGAACAAAGCCTTAACTAATACAAAATAGAAATCTGAACAGCCTGTCTGCTGGAAAAAAAATTATCTAGATGGTAGATATAGCAATTCATGCAAATGGCTCTTGTCGACACTCCATAGCACAGTACCATGGCAATTTAAGGTTTTTTTAAAAAAACTTCAATTTAACTCCCATCATGAGGTATCAGTGTACATAGTATTTTTATTTCACTATAGAAATGTAATTTTTAAAAAAGAGTTTTAGTATCTTACAAAGCTTGCCAGCACACTTACATTCAGGAACTGCTGAAGATAATAAAGAAGTTGGGCTGAAGCTACACATTACCTGATACAATAAAAATAGTTCATACACAGCTATTTCCTCATTCACTGTGGGATTGACAGTACACTACATTTAATCTTGGATATTTATACCAGTTTTGACAAAAGTATATTAAAGATATCAGTAAGAACAGGAACAGTGCTTTCAACAGTACATCAGAAGAAGACATCTCTAAACATAACTATTCTTTTGCTCTCCTGAACATTCCAAACTAAGAATAACCAAGCCTAATGGACCATGAAATAGATAATATTGAGCAGCTCTAAATTCTTTTTCCAAACCATTTACCATAGCTTAATTGGCTACGGATGACAATAAAAAACCCTTTTGTAGCACTGAAATCTATATCCTCAAAGAACAGGATGAACAGAGCATATGGAACCAAAATGGAAAATAAGGCAAACAATGGCTATCATGCAGTATCACCTATTATTTTAAAAAATAACATACAAGAGACAGAATTGATGGGAAGTTACGGTAAGTCTATAAAATAATTCTCACACCTTCCATCAGTTACACTGGGTGTTGAAACCTGTTTTCCTTTCTTCTATTCACTATTCCACTCATGACTCACAACCAGCTCATAAGTTATAAACCAGATGATAATGTTAAATAAGCAGATGCTGCCCAAACCCACATCATAAATCTTTTTCTGCCCCAATACAGGATATTCTGAACTTCCTTGCTCCCACTAAATGTAACTGTAATAACTGGCTGTGGATGTCAAGGTAAGGGTAAAGGTACCCCTGACCATTAGGTCCAGTCGTGGACGACTCTGGGGTTGCGGCGCTCATCTCACTTTACTGGCCGAGGGAGCTAGCGTACAGCTTCCGGGTCATGTGGCCAGCATGACTAAGCCACATCTGGTGAACCAGAGCAGCGCACGGAAACCCCGTTTGCCTTCCCGCCGGAGTGGTACCTATTTATCTACTTGTACTTTGTGCTTTTGAACTGCTAGGTTGGCAGGAGCAGGGACCAAGCAACAGGAGCTCACCCCGTCGCGGGGATTCGAACTGCAGACCTTCTGATCAGCAAGCCCTAGGCTCTGTGGTTTAATGTGAATGTTATATAAATGCAAAAAAAAGAAAAAAAATGACTTCACAACACGAGGCAAGTTGGGACTATAGGGTGCCATTTTCAGTGGCAGCCATATGCATTCATTGTAATGTCAAGTTTGACATAAAGAGTGTAAAATGAATTCTTCCTGCGATGAATGCACTGTTCCCCATCTTTTTATTTTTTGATTCAATCCAGTCCCTGTACCATATACCACATTATGAAGTGTCGTGGGCTATACTATTTATTCATGCAGATTTAATTCCCACCTTTTTATCATTAGGTGTTGAAGGCAACTTTGAAGCAAGTTTATAGTGTGCAGTCTCAGCAAGGGAGAGCTTCCAAGGCAAAACTTCCACCCTAGAACAATGCAACACACTTCCACACCCTACACTCAGGTTCTGGTCCCCTTGGCTAATTTAGCCTCCTCCTGTGCGGATTCTAATAGCCATCAAGTTAGCTTTCTGAGGGAAGAGATATGGGGCAAGAGCTGCCCTGTCCTCCTGACCTGGGTGTTGTCGCCTGCTCTGGCTCCAGGATGAGCGCCTGGAGGGACTATTTATTAAGGGTCACCAAGAACTGCCAATATTTGCTGCTCTTCTAGGTGGCAAGAAATCCACACAAACAGAACTGTATAACTGCTCTCTCCTATTCCCTTTTCCTTGTTTTGTCACATCTTTAGATTGTGAGCCCAAGGGCAGGGGCCATCACAGTATTGATTTTTCTAAGCGGCTCTGAGAGCCTTTTTGCATAAAGGTATAAAAGAGCTGGATATAAATGTCATAAATAAAAGCAAAAAAACACTAAGTGCTACCCACCCACCCAATAAAACCTACAGCTGCTAATAATTTGGGCTCAGGTTTCATGGCTGCTCCTGAATTTCAGTCAAAGCAGCACAGGGATGTTTTGAAAAATCCCCCCTGCATTTTTAAAAATCATGGCTGGTTTTCACAATACAAAAGCACCCCACAAACACTGAGGTGTGATATTTCTGAGAATTTCGGGAGAACTGGTTGACATTAGAGGCACTCTTTATGCATCAATTGTGTATACTGTCAGTGTGTTGGAAGTAGTCTAAAAGAGCAGATGGGGAACCTTGTCAAGTGCCCTAATTCACTCTTTCAGAGTCTTTCCCGCTTGTGCTGTCAAGCCTGCACAGGGAAATCTTTGGGGAGGAAATTCAGGGTGCAAAAGAAGTTTAGAATTTTACACCCACCTATGAAATTTACAGAACCACCACTTTTGTGGAGAAGTAAAAGGCCTCCCAGAATCGGGGGTGGGGTTAACCTTGGAAGGTCACTGGATTCTGCAGAATTCATACAACTATAGAAAACAGTCACCTATCCAACACAAGGTAATGCTTTGGACGAGGCTTTTAAAGAGAAAAAAAATCTCAAAAACCTGAATGCTGTTTAACAGAATGTTGCACATCTCCATCAACATTACTCTAAGAATAATACAACCAGCCTCATCTGAAAACCATTTTTGAATGAAGTATGAAATGAAAAGAGATTGGTTTCTTTGTATGTCTCTGTTCCTCAAGTGCCAAAAGGCATAAGCATCACAATCCACGCTTACCAAAGCAAACAAAACAAAAATTAAGTTAGACATTCATTCCTAATACTACAAAAATATAAAAACATGTGCTACGCAGCACAAAGCAGAGAAAATCTCCAAAGAGCATCTTTCTGGAGCAACTGTGCTATCCACTGAATACTATGTGATAATTTCAGTTGTTCTTGAGGACTTCATAGTCATGAACCAATAATGCTAATGAGCCTGAAACCCTTGGGGTCTTTTAGTTAATTAGATCCCTGAAAATCCCATTAACATGCCAAAGATTTAAAATAGTGACCATAGTACTTAAGAAGGAAAGATAGCACAGTTTTCGTTATTTTATTAAAGTGTTTAATAGCAATCTTGTTCTACAAGAACAGCCAAATATTTAGCACTTCAGAAAATACGTTTCTTAACAAATGTCAAGCTTCTGTTTCCTGTTTCCAAATAATTCAGAATTGCAGCCTTTCCTGATCTCTGCTTCCTTACTGTACCTTTTCAAACATACGATATATGAACACAGTCTAAGCTAGAGGCTATAGTGTCAGTTCCAAATACTTCACGCTCTACTGCCTTTTGCTTTTTCTATTTAAGCAACAACCGGAGGCTAGTCTTTTATGAAATGTCTAATTAACACTCTATAGTCCTGTTGCTTTTGAAAGAAGAGCTTGCCCAGAGAACTCTGTACAAGATAGGTGGGCCATCATTTATCTAATAGAGAAAAAGGAAAAAGAAAGAAGGAAACATTTTCATTCTTTTCAGATAGCTTAGCAGCTCTATCTGTGCCAAAAATGCCACTATATTCCAATTTTAATATCAAAATGTTGAGTAAAAAGCTAGGTGAGGTGAATGCACTTCTGCCACCATAAGGAAGGACTCCGGAACCATTTAAAAAGACAAAGCTGCAATCACTTTATATTCCTTTAAAAACTTCAATTAAGAATTCTGGTAAAGTAAAGTAAACATGATGCTGTAACCAAAGTCTCTACAGTTTCTAGAAAAAATATAGTACTATAGATGTGTGTCTTTTTACTACTGATTATTTTAACAATTGCTCGATTCTGAAAATGGCAATCAAATTGTTGTTTGCAAGACAACAACTGGGACTTGTTAGTTTCAAAGACATGGCTAGCATTCTGTTTATTAGGTTTGTGTAATTTATCATTTTCCTATTTTGCACAATTCATTCTACAATGTCAGAGAAAAGGGAAGGGGCGTGGAAACACTTCTTCCCAACTACTGAAATTCTAATCTGGCAATTCCTCTGTTTTTCTGAGATTTCAGCAGCCCTTGTCCACATACTTTCAAGCAACCATAGGGACTTGAAACTTGTTTATTTCTTTCCAAAAATGAGAGTAATGATTCACTGAAAGCAGAAGTCTACTTTCAATATCACATTCTGTGCTCCCATGGAACAGCAGTACATTCATACCCTGCCTATAGGCATTTGTGCAATTATTCCTTTTCATTCCATTTTTTTTATTTACTGTTTCTCATTAAGTTTATCCAAGTCACCCTTTATTCTTATTTGAAAATAGGCATTCAATAATTCCTCCATTCAATAATTCTCTTCAGTAAGGTATAATTAGATCTAAAGTACAAGTATTAGAAAATTTGCCATGGGTTACTGCAACAATGAGGTTACAGTGGAACCCTGGGTTACGCACACCCCAGGTTGCGAACGTTCGAGTTAAGAACGCCCGCAACCCGGAAGCGTTTCTGGAGCGCACGCGACCCCCAGATGCGCAGAACACTTCTGCGCACTTCGCGCATGCACAGAAGCGCTCAAATCGCGCTATTTCCGATTTTTTCTTTTTGGGGGGCGTTCGGAACTGATTGCATGCGTAACACGGGGTAGGCTACCACTGTATTGGCAAGTGCACTGTAATCATTTGAACTGTGATGAGTGGTTGCCCAGACAGATATAAGGTGAGCACTGAAAGTGTAAGAATAACTACCTTATTTATGCCTTCATTGTTCCTTGTGTGATTTACAGAGACACAAAAAACTAAGATATCTAGATAGAAGATATTTTAATGATAGGCTTGGGAATTTGTATTGCAGTCTAAAGTTTGCTGCTACAATATGTTATATTCTGTTTTAGTTCTTTGGGTAAAATGTTTTAAAACAAGATTCTGTTCTCTTACCATACTGCACTTGGTTGGACCCTACAAATTTTGGCACACTGTTATCCATGTCAGTGCTGAATTCCAACTGCTTAATTTTCCCAACACAAGAAAATGTGCAATGTCTGCATAGTACACTCTTATGTAAAATAATCATTAGAATATTCAGATTTCCCAACATACACTGTTCATGATGTAAATTTATCACTCCTCTAATCATGTAATGAAATCCATTTGATTGGATGTACATATGCCATGAAATATTGCCTGAAGTTCTGGAAATATCCGATTTTATACAGAAGCTAACATATGTTCTTAGGATCTATAGGTTAAAATGACTTATAAAGAACTAAAACTGGACAAATACCATAGTAATAATGGTCTGCTGAATGTCAAAGTTATATCAAGAAACATGTGCTTTACTTGTAAAACAACAAAACAAATGTTTGGATGGGGCTGACTATATTTACAAAAATATTTACTTTGTCTATTGTAGAAGGTATTTCACCAGAGTTTTAATTGTATCAAAAGTGTCACATCACAAGAATACAGCTCCAGCTGTTATTTAACATGGTGGTTATTTGCTACCTTAGTTGCACAATGCTGCTTTAGCTGCTTTGTAGATAATTGATTGACTTCATTCAACACTGTTGCACAAGATTTAACCTGTAATCTTGTAGTGCCATGAATTAAAATGAGGTCACAATGTTAAAAGTCCTTCAATAGGCTGTTATAGCTAAATAGCTGTTGCACATTGAACTATTTCATTATCCAGCAACCAGATGAATTCTTAAATGCAAGGTTGTTGTCATCATGGTGGGTTTCCCCTCCAATGCTGTAAGTCATGTTGGATGGTGTTGTCCAGAAAAGCAACTTCAAAGCATTGCTAAATAAATAAATAAACATTCCCAAGTGCGTTGTCCTTGGGCCTTTAGCAACTTAGAAGATGGAAGGATGGGTTGCAGCATGATCCAAGGTGAGTCACAACAGGAGCGCTACCACCATGCAAGTATATGGTAAAAGGTTAAAAAATGGCTCACCAAATGCACGTTTGGTTTGTCAATACCTGCTCTAGATAAAAGGGGAGAGTCTTGTGGCTCAAAAAGGGGGGGGGGGTTGAAAGAGCTTATATTTGGAGAAGTGTTTTTATTTAAAAAGTAACAAACTGATGTACTGATGGTGTTGAGATGTCAATCTAAATCACACTCATATGCTTCCCCTCCTGATTTTCATTAAACACAGTTTATCATGCTATTCAAACGATAAACTGTGGCTAATGCTAAGTCAAGTCACAGTTTGAAGTGAACTTCTTTCAAACATTAATCATACTTTGACTTGGGTAACAGGACAAGCTGTGGCTAAGCAAAACCAGAAACATAACTTGTGCAGGGGCAGGAAGGGGAAGTGCATAAGTGTGGGGCTTGCGGTGACTTATTTTTGTCACGCTATGTTTAGTGTGGCGCTAAGTTTAGTGTGACTTCTGAAATCTTATTGTGTATCGTAGTCTTACATTATATCTGAAATATAGAAATGGAATGCTAAAATCAGTAATAGATTGCCTTTTCATTCTGTAAACAAGCTTGTATGAGATGCTGTTGTTGATGTTAGCAGTCCCTTCACATAGAAAAGTTGCAGAGTATGGTAGGTATGAAGATGTGCTCAATTTAAGAACAGAAAAAGTCAAACAATTCTCAATCTGGATAAGCACTGCCAACAGAGGCTATGGGGGGGGGTAGAGTCACTTAAGTATTTATTAATTCAGTAATAGTAAATTACTATTGCTTTTAAGAGGAAATAACATTAGTTATTTATAGAATATTCATATTATTGAGCAGTGGGAGATGCAGAGCTACCAATATCGGCAGCTTAGCTGATAAGCCACTTCCATCCCTCATCAATTGTTACCTGGCATTCCATCAAGCTGCAGCAGAGCAGGGAAGAAAAGGGATTCAGGGCCAGACCAGAAACTTTTGGCTCCTGTTCTCCTTGAACTATTAAAATTCCAGCAGATTGTGCAAGATACTGGCACCCAAGAACTGGTACTTAAATTTGCTTATTTCCTTCTCTTTTCCAATCCATTTGCCTTTTGTGCTGTATCTTTTCCAATTGCAAGCTTAAGGGCAGGGATTGTCTGTTTTTATAGCTCTGCATGCTGCTTTAGGAGTTCAGGAGCAAATATTATTTACCTAAATGTTAAACATATACATTTAACTTGAACAATATTGATATCTGACTTTACCAAGGCTTGAAATAGTAAATTAGTTATTTTGATCAACCACGCACATTTTTGGATTCCAGAGAACTCAGATATATGGCTGAAGACAGATTAGGATAAATATAGTGGGGGTTTTGTTTTTGTTTTTACCAGAAAATCCAATTAAAATAGATCAAGAATAGAGGCATTCAGGTCTGGAAATTCAAGTTTCATATTAGCACCTGGAGACATGCTTGCTATTGCACATCGATTTGTATTACAGAACAGGATGCTGACTGATTTATTATAAGGATATTACTTAATTTTTTTTAAAATGAAATATTATTTCTAGCCAATAAACATATATACCAGACAACTGTTGATAATTCCTTTCATGCATTTAAATTCCATGTATTTTTAAAGCATATTTTAAAGAGGCTTGTTTTGCAGGAATCAATCACATACAGATCAACATATGGACTCTGTTTCAGTACTCATGCTTGAACATGCACCCTCTTTTTAAAATAGGAATAGGATATATGATGGAACTCAAGTCATGTAAACAATAACACATGTCTCAATACCATTTCCCCAGTTGCTTTTGGACATGAAAATGTCTTAAGATTTTTCATGCAAAGCTTAGTTAGTATTAAGAATGTCTGTAATATATAAAAAAATGTGCTGCTTTACACTGAAGAAGGCCATACTATTAGTACTGCAGTTTTAGAATGTTTCCATTTTATTGCGGACTCTTAGTTACATATCAAATTTAAAACAGCAACACTATTCTTTTATTCTGCATGTACCTTTTGAGGCTTTTAATTCCTTTAAAAGGAAAATCACAGAAACCACAAGATTTTCCTGGGAGGAGCCCCTCCTAAAAAAAATGTTCACAGAAAGAACACATCTGTAGACAAGGGAAGCCAGTTGTACATCACACAGACACTGCATGCAACCAAACACAGTTTTCATTCAATAGCAATCTCCATGTATCTGTTAATGAATAAATACTGAAATGCCTTCCAGTGAGACAACCACCTACAAAAGTTAACTATAAATACAAAAATAATAATAATACTGAACAAGTATCACATACAAATCTCACACACCAGCCTGAAAAACACTTAGATCCAGAATTTATACACCAAATTATTTCAAGTTATTGCTTCCTACCACAATAGATGGCGAACATTTTCTTTTGTAAATTGTATTATGTTGACAACGTTCACACTGACCTGTATTCTTCGGGTAGAGCACAAGAGAGGAATGAATGCACATTAAAAGGAAATTCCATCCCAAAACAATAGCCTACAAGCAGAAGAATGAAAGGGACCAAAAAAAACAACAGCACCCAGGCAGGCTGTTTCAGCATGAATGCCGTAATGTCATCTATTTGTAACAGAGCACATTGTCAGAAAACCCTGACACACAGCTAACTTGGCTTTATTCTACACAGTACACTTTCACAGTTGTTACTGGATTAAAATGTGACTGGCCTGACAATGAAACAGCAGAACCACCGTGTATTGTTATGCAATTCACTGTCTGCAAGGGTGACTTGTAGCTTGTTCTTTATTCAGCAAGTGCCAACTGCATGTTTAATCAATGTCACCACTCACTACAGCATGCAACTGAAGCCACTGTCATTCCACTCCTCAGATTTGACTGGCTGCTAAGTTATGCAATGCTCCGAAGAATGCCTTGGAATTATTTGTTAGATGCTTTGAATGCAGGTGTGCAACACTCCTAACCCCAGAGCAAACAAGAAACTTCCTTCCTTCTGGACAAAAATGTAAACAGACTAATATCTGCTACATTTGGATTTACAACTCAGCTACACGAGAGAAACATATCCAGAGAGTTACCCACATCGAGAAGATGTCAAACGACCATTCCATTGGAATGTCTTGGGGAACAGCTACATATACAGGACAAGAAGTGGGAGATTAAATTTTAACTGGAGCCTTAATGCTATAATCACTGTTTGCACAGAAAATGTTTCATCTTATGGAAGAATTCAATATTTAAACAGGGAAGAAACATGCAACCTGGATATGCAGAGCAGAGGTTTCTTTACTAACAACGCATCGTTTCAGTGGATAACCAAAATAATGCCTACATTTCTCGGAAGATTTTGTAATATTATCGCATCCACAGATTAATCTATCAAGAAATTGTTCATGCATGCATATAATTTCTGCTTTGAGTGAAAAGAACAGCCCTCCATGAAGATAAGGCTGTTTCTCCACTGCAGTGAGGAGTAAGCAGCATGTCTGATGAGATTTTATTCCTGATGCAATGTAGGGTAAGAGAGGCTTTTAAAAATCTTTATTCAAAAATGTATTTATTTATTTAGATTGCTACCAGCATTTTACCTTTAAATGCAATGGTAATAATAAAAAGATCCATGAGACTTCAGGAGAAGCCAAGACCATTGTAACATAGAATGTCTTTCTGAATGTTATGTGTGTAAACATGCACAACCATTAGGCATAACATTCTGACCACACTAACAAAATTTTTCAACAGTAACATTTAAAGGCAACAGACAGCAAATAAGTAAAATTGCACACTTGATACCAAAACACATTAAGATTATAGGCAGAACTATGCAACTAAAAGCTTTAACTACAGCACAGTCACATACTCAGAAGAAAGCCCTACTGAGTTCAAGGGGCTTCAGGTAAATGTGTACAGGGTGCAGCTTAAATGTATTTCATCATCTCAGAAAACAGACAATTTACCAAATGGCTGATATTCCACACGAGACACACATTTTCCAAGCCTTTCTAATGCAGTAATGTATAAAAACATGTATGAAAATCACATGAAAACATCTTTACGATATATTTTTCTTTCAGGGGGATTGCATGCATTCTGTATTTTGTGTTTGTTCTAGAAGCACACAATTGTGGGGATTTATAAAGCCTATTAAAACTAGCCTACTTTTTCACAAGGAAGACTAACCACACTTACTATTTCTACATTAGGAAATTTGCACTTCAATATTCCATCATAAAGATATATAAACACCTGGCTATTTCCAGTGATTGGGCTATCAGTGGAGAGACAACTGATAACAACTTTCTTAAAATAGGAAGTACAGCTGTATTAAAGCAGAGCAGGTACAGGTTCCTAATTTAAATCATCCTGCAACAAAACACATTTCCCACTCTCTATTGTGAAAAACAAAATGATACACTATAACAGTATAGACACACACAGAGACTGAGTAGGGGAGGGGGCAAGTGACCAAGGGTGTGTGGAAGAGAGAGTGAGTGTGAACCAATTCCAAGTTACTATGTGGAGTAATTTTTTCTTCTCCCTTTTAGCCAGCTGTAGGAACACTGGTGAAGACATTTGCAGGAAAAATGAGGAGCTCTGCCATCACAACACTAGAAGATGTAAAAAGGCAAGAAGAGAGTGAGGAAAAGGAGGAATCTGTTTTAGCTCTGCTGGGAATCATCGGAACAGTGCTTAATCTATTTGTAATTGTTTTCGTTTACATCTACACAACACTTTGACCGTTTTCTAGCAACTCGGAGGAGCAGCACATAGCGCGAAAAGACCAGCAATGGCAAGCAAGGTTGGTGAACACTACCCAACAGGAAACAGAATCTATCAAACACATTCCAGTGAGAAGTGCCTATTTAGAGGCACAAGACCAGTGACTGCAAAGCACGTCTGTGAACCCAGTTAAGACAATTAAATTATAGAAATGACAGATATTCAACTTCTCACTGATGACTGCGGAAGCTCAAATACTGGAGATGCATATGGCATTCTACTGCCAATGAATATGCAAGGCATATATAAGCAGGTAAAAAATAAAAAAAGATAATGGTGCCATAAAACCCTCCTACAAGATGTTTTATTTACTTGACCCAATTATGCTTTTGGATATGTGACTATGTACCTCTGTGTAGGTGGACAACCAGGGTGGGAGGAGTCCAGTTCGTTTTAAAACTATCATTATGTGCTAAAATTTACACAACTATATATGAAGTGTAGAAAAAAGAGCACTGTAAAGTACTGTATTATGAGTAAATAAAATTTTAAATGACTATTCTTCAGCAATACTTTTAATCATTATGCAGCTGACAATCATGTCAGTATTTTTGCCTTTGGATATCAATTTTTCAACCCATGCCTGTGAAAGATGTTCTATACAAAAGAGAACATTTAAAAATATTTGTACTACAAAATGTAGTTTGCATTTCTTTGGAAAGATTTATCCATTTTTAAAAATGACCTTAATTTTTTTTTAAGGCTCTCTCATAGCTTAAAGTGTTTGGAAAAAGCTACAGAAATTCTTAATTCAGCTAGATTCAGAAAACAAATACAATGAGCTGGAACTTGTGTTACGTGAACTTTGTTTTCCATTGAAATTATAACGTGGCAAGTTCCATTTATTTAAATAGGACTAAAGTTCAACTAACTTGGTCGTGATTCAACTTGATTAATTGGAATTTGGAGTTGCATGTAAGTAACCAAACCAGATAGCTTCTTTCTCCAAGTTGCATACTGCCTATGGCCTGGATTCACATACTTAAAATTCCATCGAATTAATCAAAGGAAGTTATTGTTGAGTTTGGAAGGATACAAAGGATGCAATCAAGTTCACACTTACTTGGGACTAATCTGCATTGAACCCATTGGGATTTCCTTCTAAGTAAACAGGCATAGGGCTGTGCTATTGAGCCATTATTATTTCTGAAGGAAAATGTACATACAATTCCATTTTTTCACATTCTACTTTCAAACCAAACCAATTCTTTAAAAGGACCATCTTCATAGTACTGCCAGGCCATCCTCTGAATAAAGCTTTTAAAATTCAGAATAATTCGGAAACTTCTAGTTCCAGCATGCTATGTTTGGTGGTGGGGGGGAGCAATTTATTAAATGAGATATATACATACACACACATGCATACATTTTTTTTTAAATGAAATATTTATAATAAGTGTAGATACAGAACAAGGCTGTTGCTATTTAATCTTTTACATAATGCTCATTCCTAAAGCACCATGAAGGTCACTTTATAGGTGGGGAACTGGGGCCTAGAGATGGGTGGGTTGATCCCAGCCCTCCCAGGAACCAAATTCTCTACCCAGTGAAAGCACTGATTCCTTAATCTTAATTTAACCATGTTTACTGCGAACATCTAAACTAATGCGTGGGAGACTAGCCAAGTACTCAGAGATATAAAAAGGATTTTAGGAGCACAGAGGAGCTTTATTTCCCTGGCATGCAACAGGGAAGCCATATTTGGGATCAGAAATAAAGAAGTGGGCCATGAATAAAGGCAAGATGATACAAGCAGAAGCTGGACACACAGTTATAGTTTTAATTGGCATAAGCCATATTACAATGCTAAACAATATTTCCCTGATTTACTTCTAAGCTCAAACTACCGTATCAAAGGTTATTTTACCAAAGACTATCCATCAACTGGACCCAGGTGGCGCTGTGGGTTAAACCACAGAGTCTAAGGCTTGCTGGTCAGAAGGTTGGCGGCTCAAATCCCTGCCACGGAGTGAGCTCCTGTTGCTCGGTCCCAGCTCCTGCCCACCTAGCAGTTCGAAAGCACGTCAAAGTGCAAGTAGATAAATAGGGACCGCTCCAGCGGGAAGGTAAACGCCGTTTCCGTGCGCTGCTCTGGTTCACCAGAAGCGGCTTTGTCATGCTGGCCACATGACCCGGAAGCTGTCTGCGGACAAACGACGGCTCCCTCGGCCTATAGAGCGAGATGAGCGCCGCAACCCCAGAGTCGGACACGACTGGACCTGATGGTCAGGGGCCCCTTTACCCTTTACTTTTTATCCATCAACTGCAAAGCACAAGTAACCAGGTTTGTTTGTGTAAATAGCCTTCATCAACCTAACTTTCCATAATTCTCACTACAGACACAATTTAAACATTGTCCACATTCACCACTTTCCTTAAGCCATACAACTAGGGTACCACAGGAGGATATGCTTTTTCTTCCCCCACCCGTTTTTAAATGAACAAGAGGTGAATTCCAATGTTGGGTGAAAAGAATGAGGCTTCACCTCCCTCTCCTCCCTCTGCAGCCCCCTGTAGAGTGATTTCAGGGACATGTGGGGGGGAAGAGAGGAAGGCAAAATCCAAACCATGAATAGCTGTCCTGCTCATGCATGCATATCACATCACTAGATTTTACCCTAGACCAGGGGTCCCCAAACTAAGGCCCGGGGGCCGGATGTGGCCCAATCGCCTTCTAAATGCAGCCTGCAGACAGTCCGGGAATCAGCCTGTTTTTACATGAGTAGAATGTGTCCTTTTATTTAAAATGCATCTCTGGGTTATTTATGGGGCCTGCCTGGTGTTTTTAAATGAGTAGAATGTGTGCTTTTATTTAAAATGCATCTCTGGGTTATTTGTGGGGCATAGGAATTCGTTCATATATTTTTTTTCAAAATATAGTCCGGCCCCCCACAAGGTTTGAGGGACAGTGGACCGGCCCCCTGCTGAAAAAGTTTGCTGACCGCTGCCCTAGACATAGAAAGAACAGGTAACCACCCTTCCATATAAACAACATTAGTAAAAATGTGTGACTATTTGTAATTGTGCCAGTCCGATAAGAAGTAATTACTACAGCATGTTTTCGTAACATTTTAATTGAATGAGCAGGTCTAAACCAATCAACAAAGCATATACAATGCAAGGGGGAAATGCAAAGAGAAGGGCTTAGTATTAGGAGCCATTTGAAGGTATTTTAGAATGATTTCAATTATGATTTAAGATACAGGGTTTGATTGATTCTTCAATACAAGAAATTGATTAAGCTATTAAGCCTGGCACATCACTTAAGTAGGTAGGAATTTCATTATTACTGCAGCAAATTGATGCCATCTACAGACCAAACACATTCCAAATGCAACCACATTTTGGACTCTTCTGTGGGAGCACATTTCATCATGGCTGGGGAACCTCAGGCCCAGCGTCTGAATGAGCCACCAAGGCATCTGTTTGCCCTCTGAACTCTCCCAAGCCACCCCCCAAAGGGTCCTGCTTGGCATTTCAAGTGTTTTTGCCTACCTAGAATGTGTCCTGATAATGCCTCTTGCTTGTCTGGATGGAGAATACAGTGTGTGTGTGTGTGTGTGTGTGTGTGTGTAAACCAGTTTACCGTACAAAGGCAAAATTGGCACAAGCTATTCTCTCCACCATTGGTGTGTGGCCCCCAGAAGGGAATGCAGCCCTCAAGCTGAAATACATTCCCCATTCCTTTAAAATCTAACCAGCTACATATTGGACATGGGTTCCCCCCCTCCTGTTTTCATTCTGAAGCTCACTAACAGTACAGGTCTAGGTCTGATGTTATTAATCGGCCAAGCTAACTAGGATGCATAGCATTCTACAGACAGTGTGTTGTAGGTTTGCAATATGTATGTTTGTGTTATTTTCCTAATTTAAATGATGCCTCTAAAACAGTTGGCAACTATAAGTTGGCAACTATAAATGCAGTATTATGTCAGAGATCCAAAAAGGGATGCTTTGTTTCACTTTTGTTCAAAATACTGTATTGGGCAGGGACTCTGGCTTACTTGGGGCAAGAAACGACAGGGCAGCCACAAGCCACAAGGAAACAATTAGGCGGCTTCAGGGAGCTGTGTACTTGAACTGCTCTGTACTTGAATTGTGGAGCTTGTGAATGCTGTTGTCCATGTAACCAAAACAGCACCATCCATGCACAAAAAAAGAGATTGCTGCAGGCTTGGAAGAACCCCAAAGTTTGCAGAAGTACAAAAATGTTTAGGAAAAAACCCTGTGAGGATCCCCAAAACAGCCACATGAAGACTTAGCATGCTCAGTGGACACAGACTATTGACTGGCTGCTGTGGAACAGAATGAAAAATCAGGTGGAAAAACACAGAATGGAGCACTGTGGAAAGTGTGTTTAGCTAGCTAGAACAGTGAACAGGAACACTCCACACTGCAAACAAGTCTTCCCATTTTCCATCCACCAAGTTCAGAATTACCATGATTGGTTCCTGCTACTTGCTTGGCTGTTAGGCGATCTTTTATGGCATCCTAGTTTTCCAGCCAGCCCACTCTTCTACACTTCCACTGTAGACACATGCATCCTTCAGAAAGTGGAGGAGCAGTGGCTGCTGCGGTCAACTTGGGTTTATCAATCCCAAGTTTAAATTTCTCATTGAGCAATGAAGCTCCCTGAGTTATCTGGGTCAGACACTATCATTTTGCTTAAGGTACTACACAGGTGGCTATAATGATAAAATGGCAGACATTTCAGTTAGCACGCTGCCCTGAGCTTCTTAGAGGGTATGTTTGGCCAGTGATCAGAGATAATGAGTTTGACTACAACATCTGAAGAGCCACAGGTTCCCCATCCCTGGCAATACAAATGCTAACCTACTGATACCTTATGAACCACTGGATAATCTTCTTTGGCAGGGCAAAAAGATGAAGTCTGCAACCCTGAGCATACTTATGGAAGCAGTTGCATGAAAATTGACAGTACTAACTTCTAAGTAGATATGGTCAGAATCTGGGTTAAAATTAATCAGAAACTTGAAAATGTATAGATAATATAGATATAGAATGTAGATAGTAAAACGTTTTTTTGTAATAGGAAATGTGTATTGCTAAGGAGCCAACTACAGAAACTGCTGGCAAAATATACTACCAAATACTCTGGAAAGATCAAATGGGAGGTATAGTGAGTACATGGAAATGGACTCATAAAACATACAAGAATTAATTTTAAAAGGTCAGTGAACCTGACAAAGCATTTGGGCAATGACAAAAAAAAAACTTGCAAGAGCCTTATTAATGAAATTAAACTTCAAATCACAGTAACTCTCATCATGAAGAAAAAGCAGTAGAGTGCAAGTCAAGTCCAAAAACACCTATGGGGTGGTATTCAACTAAATAATTGTGCAAGTCTATGCAATGGGACTTTCCCTCAACTCCCTCTGTGCTATCCACAAATCTGCTCCACAAGGCTGAGAGAACAGATTTACCGTATTTTCCGGCGTATAAGACTGGGCGTATAAGACAACCACCAACTTTTCCAGTTAAAATATAGAGTTTGAGATATACTCGACCGCATATTCTCCACCCGGCATATAAGACGACCCCCAATTTTGGAGAAGATTTTCCTGGATTAAAAAGTAGTCTTATACGCCAGAATATACAGTAGGTTTCACTCAGGGAGAGGACAGGGAGAGAAAGTTCCATTGCACAGGAAGAAATCCTTGCACTGATGGAATATTTGCTATATCACTACACTGAATTCGAACATTAGTTCAGCAGTTGTAGGATTATCGAAATGTGCTCAAAGACAGCTGGGATCTTTCTTATGGCCGAACAAACAGCAAAAACCTTACACTAAAGTGCTTTAATGTGCACACAGGGCAAGTCCTATTTCCACTTTTGACAAATTCCTCATGCTTAATTGCACTACAGCAAGAGCTTCAAAGGTCAACAGAAGCAGCTTTGCAGAAAGCAAGGATGCACACACCCAACAGGAAGAGGAACTATATGTATTTGGGTAACTGCTGGCATTGGAATGAGAAAACATGCTGACAGACCCTCAACCTGCAACAATTTTGAGTCCTACTGCCAAAAGTAGCATTGTATAGTGTTTGTGGAAGCTTCTAGTGCTTATCACTGCAGTACTTGCATATAGACAATTGACATGAAAGTTAAATAGCACACATTTACATAAGAAAATAGGAATAAGAAGTGGGAAATATACACTGCCAACACAAAAAACCTCGCAGCCAAACTGCACTTCTACTTGCTTCCAGACTAATTATGATCAGCTTCAAGCCACTAATTTCTCACACATTACCCAAACTTCAAATGCTACATTTGAATTTGATATCTAAAGCAACTTTTATAAAAACTTGGAATGTATTTACAAGACTAGAACATGCTGTTTTTAAAAACAAAGAGCAGTACATTACCTGAATCATTGCGGAGATAAGATGACATTGCTGGAATAAGACATGATTGACTAAGTAGTTCTAGCAGAACTGACGGAAGGGCATTGCTGTTTTGTCCTCTACTTTCGTGGCTGGACTGGACATCTCCATTTGATGTGCTGCCTGCAGGATTTATGTAGCTAGCCAAAACCTGAGTAGTTTAAAAAACAATGCGTCAAAATTAGATTAATAATAGTAGAACAAGTCATACAGAATGTGAGCTGAAAGGTAACAGTTAGGCTTTTATTAAACTGAGCATGTGATATATCTGATGAATAAGAAATCCAATATTATAAAGCTTTTATTACTAGGCAAACAAACAAAAATATTTAGAACAAAAAAGTTCAGAATTCTTTATTATTTTAAAACGACAATTTTAATGGGGAATTTAATAACTCCCGTTACAAACACCACCTTAAAAAGTCAGATTTCATTCCCTCCTCCCAAAGAAGGGAGGAGCCACAAATGTGCTGCAAATAATATTTTTCAAACATCCAAGTGTTTTAAAAGGTTGATTATGCAACACAAAGTCTGAAAGGAAGAGAGGAATAATGAAGCTCAAGGTTCTCTGAATTGTGGACAGGGTCTTTTGATCATGCTGTGGAAAATGCACTAAAGCACAACTAAACAGCCAATACACATAAGAAACCAAATGGTAATTTTTGGCAATGTATGAATGTTGTGCTGTTGTCCAGTACCTGTAAGAGACACGTGACGTGTTCTTCTTCCAGTCTTTGTTTAGTTAAAGCTTGTTCCACATCCCATCCAGAAGCAGTAGAACCAGTTCCAAACCCAGTGCCTTTAGCCCAGTAAAGCTGCTGTTCTTCTGTGGTTGCACTGTTATGTGTGCTTGACACCTGTGGCTAGTAAAAAGAAAAATAAATCACCCTACTATTTAGAATCGCTTCATTTCATCTTCAGGAATCAGAAGCCAAATAACATCCTAGTAAACGCCAGATTTTCTTTATTCTGATTCTTTGAGCATGTGTTGTTAAAAGTCTTTCTTAACTATGGATTCTAAGCAGCTTTGGTAAGTGGCTTTCATCCTCAGGATCTATGCAATAGGATGTGATTAGAACAAGATAAACACATTCTTTTTTTGCAAATGCAAAATTAACATTAACAAACTAGATCTGTTTGACATTGGTATTAGCTTAAAACAGTAACAAAAAGCTGTTAGGCTTCTGGTTCCACTCTGCCTTAATGTTGGCAGCTTCCATGACAGTGGGAGATAGTTGGTGAGGTAAAAACAAGGATATTTGAGGGTAATTATCCTTGCAAATTTCCCCCAAGGACGGGTGGGGAACAGGCTTCACTGCAGTTCATCTCGGTACCTGGCTCTTGCTCTGGCATGTAATGCTGGGGGGGGGGGGCGCACTTCGCCTGCCAAAAACCCTCCAACGCCACCAAAAAGAAACAGAGTAATTAGAGCTTAATTGGACTAAAGCACAGGCACATGCTAGAAGAGATGAGATCACAAACTGCGGAACAAACCAACTGCAAGGACTTTAAGGTTTATGATGGAAACTTAGAGCTGACTCTTCTCCATCCTTTATTATTTATGAAGTGAACTGAATAATGCTAAGAGGACTTGGAATTTAATTTAATTGGAAGTATAATTGCTCATATATCTTCAGCTGGAAGAAAGGATGAAAAAAGTCTTTGAACTGCCAAGGAACTGATAAGGTTCTTTATTAAGTCATCTGCAGTTCAAGACTGCTCTTCTTCCCAGGCTGAGAGGAAAAATGGTGACAACAGGTTATTTACTGGGACAGAGTGACTTTTTCAACTGTTGTTAAAGCACAGGGAGGAGCAATTGAGAAATTTCTGGAACAACAATGGGATATCAGCTCCGCCCAAGACATGACTTATAACAGCAACAACTGGGGGAAAGAAAGACGTAACATCTTACAAGGACAGGAAGAAACACCATGGATAGAATAATTGCCACACACAGGAAGATCAAGGAAATTGAGTTTCTCACCTGTAGTTTTATAAATCATTTAATGTGTCAACATGAATAGAAGTTATTAATATTGTAGGTGTTGTATAAGAGATTATTATTATGACTGGAATGTAATTGAAATTAATAAGATTTTGGAACGCAAAAATAAAGAAAATCACCAAACCTTCAAATTTAGCACGCAGGAGACAACTTAATATAAATTATATAATTCAGTATTTGAATGATTGGTATTAATAACTGTATTATATACTGGTATTGTTATAATGAGGCCATTATTGGACTGTAATTGAAAACTAATAAAAATTATTATATAAAAAACACAACGATGTTACCAACTTGAGCACAGAACAAGGTAATTACTCAGAATATCAAAACTACCTGGTGACTGACACACTATTGTGTACGTTATGCAGCAATTCCTAATGGATTCCCTCACCTACTGACAACACAATTTTAATTGCTCTCAGATAGCAATCTTATAAGAATGTTCAGGTTGCAATACAACAATAAAGTGTCTTACATAAGGATATCTATGCTTCAACTTTAATGGGATCTTATGGACTTTAAATCACCGAGGTCTTACTGGAACATAAGCATCTTGATTTTCTAATGCACTTAGACATGTAAGGTTACCTCTATGGACTTCAGAGCATTGCTTATTATTTAAAATAACACTTGTTTTGTTTAATGGCCCAGAAGAATCACACAGCATAGAAAAGATGATACAGCAATCACTTTCCACAGTAGTGTTCTCACTAGAGGATCATTTTGCCAAATGAAGCTGTCAGCAGGAAGCATTCTCAGCAGGTTCTTTGAACCTTATCACAACTCTCATTGTATCCCTTGTCACTGTATATGGTTAAGTCATCTACCATGTCCTGAAATGCCTGTCCCAAATTCCTTAAATCTCTCTAATGAAGGTTATTTGTCCAATGTAAAGAGAAGATCGGTGTGGCTGCAATATTTGTAGATGCTGCAATATTTGTAGATGCTTAGGCACTATGGATTTTGTAGCATGTTCAGTGGCCTGGAACTAGTTGACTAGATGCCAGCTTCGGGTACACTTTAAAAAACTACAATCAGTCCAAATAAGTTTGTTCTAAGGAACCACAAACAGTATCTCCTATTGTGAGTTTTTGTGGTCTATGACTGCATAGTGGCATGCTCCATATACAGTTGTACCTCAACTTACGAGCAACTCGACTTACGTAATTTTCGAGTTGCGAACGGGTCCCGGAGCTAAAAAAAATGGCCGCCGCTTCCGAAATTTACGAGTTACGAAGGGAAAGCGGCAGCACAACACCTCTACTTACGAAGATTTTAATGCGGTTTTTTTTGACTTGCGATGTTTTTCCCCGACGCTAGATGCCGATCTTCGACTTACAAATATTTCAACTTCCGAAAGCTCTTTCAGAACCCATTCTTTTCATAAGTCGAGGGACCACTGTATCAGGAACCCTAACCTCCAAAATGTGGTCTGTAAAGCTAATTAAAATAGCCTCTTGCTAGATGTATATTACAATCCTTTTCAAAAAGCACTTTAATATGGCCTCCCCACAAAATCCATTTTGTTCTGTGGAAGCAGTCATTTAAACCCTGAGTTCATACTGTTCATACATATTAGGGAGAAAGACTGGAATAATGTGGTGGATGATCAAACCCTGGAACATGTTACCAATCAGATCTCCAGCAGTTTATTTATTTATAAAAATATGTATATGCCGCTAATCCATAAATAAAATACAGTCCACAACAACCGTATGTAAAACCTATACAATAAAAGCCACATAAAAAGTTAAAATCAGAACTCAAATGACTATTGTATAAAGATGTATTCTTAATTGTCTGCGTAAGCCTAATGGAACAGAAAAGTTTTCAACAGGTGTTTAAAAGTTGGAACAGAAGAAACCTGCTGAATCTCTATTAGTAGAGTATTCCACAAGACTGGGCCAATGACCCTCAAGGTTTGGTTCCCTGTTGTCAAATGAGCCTTGCCAACTTGGAGTACGACCAACAAGGCTCCGGCATATTATCTCAGTGACTGAGCTGGAATGTAAGGGTTCAGGCAGTTCTTGAGTTATGCAGGACCTAAGTTGTTCAGGGATCTGTAAATTAATACAAGAACATCAAACCTGACAGATGCTTTAACTATGGTGTCACATGTTGGCCAGATGCCCTCATCATAAATCTTGCCTCCTGCACCTGCTGGAGCTTCCAAACCAGGCCAGAGGGCAGTTCCGCACAAAGCACATTACAGTAGTCTAGCCACAAGGTTATCAGTGCATGGACTACAGTGTTATTCCTATCCCTGCACAGGAACAGTCGTAGCTGGTGAACCCGACAAAAGAGATGAAAGGCACTGCTAGCCACACTTGGGCTTCTGATGACTAAGATGTATCAAGGAGTACCCCTAAGCTAAGTTGCTTTGCTGTAAGGGTAACAGGTATTCTTTGTAAACAACTTATGGTTTTGAGAAACTTCTTCTGACCATAAATATTAGCCACCTCATTGATATTAGATACAGTGGTGCCCCGCAAGATGAAATTGTCTATGGGGCTGCCTCGCAAGACGATTTTTTTTTCGTTTAGTGAAAACCGCGGTTTGCATTGCCGCTTTGCTAGACGAAAAAACCGCTAGACGAAAAGATTCGTAGAACGAATTATTTTCGTCTAGCGGGGCACCACTGTACTGTTGTGTTTCAATATGTCAGTTATAGACATGCCACTTCCTAGTATGACAGCACAACTACAGAATCAAAAGTTAAACATTTTATCTCTATGGAAGAAAGTACGGATTTGATCATTATTCTGAATACATGGAAGAAAGGGTAAGTTGGCTTAAAAAACAACAACAACCATCTTTATATTTCTGATGTTATTCTGAAGCAAAACTGACCTCCGTCTGGTTAGAACTAGAATTGGGGACTCTTGGAGCATGGTGGCTAAGAGCAGACAGGCAGGCAAGGATAAGATGTATTGCCCCAATTTCTAATGCCATTCGCCTGAGGAGTACTCCATCATCAGTAGTCAAAGGTGTGGTGCTGAACAAGCTGCGCAGCACATGAAACGGAAGGGTTGGAAGCACATTAGCGGAAGGAGACTGCAGAATATGGCCTAGATGGAGAGAGAAAACAAGTTCCTGTCAGCACACTGCATTAAGCTTAAAACTCATTACATGTATTTCATTAAGTTTAAAATAGTATTTTTTGTTTGTTATTTCTAACAATTGTGAGTGACTGAGGGAACTAGAGAAGGTCAGAAAGAGGAAAATGTGATCATAATGTCATTATGAAGTAGGTATAGAATGTAATATTAATTTTCTTGAAAGTGGCACAAGGAAGGAAGGTATCTGGTAAATAACAAGGCTGGACTCTACTGGGCTTAATAAACTTAGTCCTTAGCCTTCATGCAACATGGTTGGACTAAGTGTTGCTCTCTTTGCACAGGATTATCATGTGGACAATATGTGCTAGAGATTTTAGAGTGCTTCTGCATGAAAGAATTCTTCAATGCAGGAATCTAGATTCTTGTAGACATAGATTAATTTAACAAAAATGTAAACAGCATTGCCATTTTTTTCTGAATTTACATTTGGCCCTATTACACAAAATTTGCTCCACACCTGAGAGTAATATTATGGCATTACTGTGAAGTGTTGCAAGACTGCATATGAGGAGCATTTTGTAATGTGGGAGTACCAATGTTCTTTAAGTCCAGGTGTACAGATTAAATATGAGAAATCCCAGAACACGCCACCTGATTAAACATTTGCTTGAAACTGTTCTGCCATTAAGTCCCAGTGTATAAGAAACATTTCTCCATCTCTTTACCATTGTTAAGAGACATGAAACATATGGCAGGCTCAGATACTCATTTTCTCCTACAGGAATGAACTATGGCATGGCATGACACCTGTTTCACGATTTACACTACATTTAGCTTTACAGTAATGTTTGAAATTGGTTTGCTAAGGCCGGTTAAAATGCAACAATGGTTAGCATCAATAATGCTACAACACAACACTAAAAAGGGATGGCAGAACATGTGCCTCAGGCTCTAGTGTTCTTTTTGCTACAATAACAAGTTTGCAAAACATTATAGCTGCACTGGGTTTAACCATTTGAATTTTGGATATTTTATTTTTCTGCAGCACTGATGCTAATATATTTTTCTTTAAATGTATGAATCTAGCAACACTGATATTGGTCAGAATGGTGTGATCTAGGTTTGCAGCTTGGGGCTACTCTTGCATCTGGCTGGGGCTTAGTTACATCATAACTGGATGGATTACTGCAGTGCACTATATGAGGTTGTCTTTAAAAGCAGTCTGGAAACTTCAGCTGGCCTGGAATGCTAAGGCTACATTGTTGACTGGGGGTCCCAACATCAGAAGCATGTTACTTCTTCAGAGCAACTTCACAGCCTTTCAGCTTATTTCTGGACCCAATTTAAAGTTCTGGTTAACAACCCTTCAAGCCCTCTATGACTTGGGATATATAAGGGAAGTTCTACCATGCTAATTAAGTTCTTCTATGGAGGCTATTCTCTGTGGCCATAACAACATCTGAATTGCTTTTGGTTGGGAAGCAGGAAAATGTTTTGTTTTTTTTCTTTTCTGTAGTTGCATCTAGACACTGTAACTGTTTGCCAAGCAGGCTGTACCACCTTCCTGGCAGCTTTTCACCACTCCACAAACATCTTTTTCTTAAATGCATCTGGCATGCTAGTTCCCCGCCTCTTCCTGTCTTATTTGTGTGCTTTATTTGGTAGCCTCTGTCTTTAGTTGTGAATGTTTTGTACGTTGTATTGTTATTTTAATTGATTTTTCATTATGCAAGCGGCCTTGACTACACTTCAGTGGAAAAGTGAGGCAACAGCTTTCAACAAATAAATTAGTAGCATATCTCTAGTATCAAATGAAAACAACATATCCTATGCGAAGTATTTGAAATGCTTTGATAAAACGAGAAAGTGTTAATGTGTTAAAACTCAGGGTTTCTCTGCTGTAGCTGCAGTCTACTAAAACTATCAAACATCTCTAAATACACACAACCAACTAATGAAAATACAGAGAAAGTACTGCTATGTGGAGGAAATGAAGTACGAAACCATTGCCACTAGAGAAAATGCATCAGAACCATTAGTAAGAAAACAGAAACAGAAAAAGTTTGGAATTACAATGAGCACCAACATTTTCAGACTGTATGAAAGGAGGAGATAAGCAACAAGCAGAATGACAGTGGTCAAGAAGCGAGGGAAATAGGTGATTTATAATCAAGTATATTTTCGCACACCAATTGGAGGGAATATCTACACAGAAACTTTCTGGTAACCTTGGTTCATATTGTCTCCCACCCTGTGCATAACATAATAAAAGTTGCAACACAAACCTAGGGAAAGGGAAGCAAAAGCAGAAAATCAAGGTGCCAGTTAAGATTATTTTGCCCTTTCTTATTACTTACGACAACCTGTCTACATTTGGATGGATCCAAACGAGAGCAGAAATAAACGTCAAGATAAAAAACTAGGCCAATGTCTAGATATTTTAACTTTACAAGGCCATCGAAATCTGGTTTATTTAACATGAAAGGACAGAGATATCCTGAAATCCAACAGTTATTGCTCTTAATCAAGGTTCCATTAGAGGCCCTGTTAAAGAATAAAGTAAAATTCTATTAGCTCTGACCAATTTTTCTGTGCAATGAAGGTAAAATTTTAAAAATCTGCCCTTCAGGACCAATTTTGACTCTCATATACTTTGGTTCCAAAGCCAGAAGAGATATGGAATTTCACAAAAGCCAGTTTTATCTCTTTCAAATACTTGTAAACTTGTACAGTCAAGAGAAATCTTTAGCAGTAGTCCCCAAATATATTTAGTAGTTACAGTACATACTTCCTTCACCATCATCTGTAACTCCCAACACCAATCTAAGCAGACACTGGGCATGTTTCCTCTCTTTAAGTAGCACCTCAGCATAGCCTGGGAGGCGAAGAAATAATCCAAAAGCAGCCAAAGAATGAGCAGGTATGGGAGACATAGTTTGAACTGTTGATTTGATTGGTGCAGGTTCTGCAGCAATTGTTTCTGGGGCTTCATAAACCAGCTCTCCCGATTGTTCAATGGTAACCCATTCAAACTGATCACTGTCCTTCTGCTTCTCCTGGGTGGTGGATGTAACCACTGGAGCACTCACCTTCAGAAAGAAAAGAAGATGCTTAATACTATCCTCTGAGGCAGTTACTTAAGAACATTTTCTGATGCAAATAATGACATTAGAAAGTCCCCAGACTAATTCAGTTACAATAATGAAATTACATCAATGTAAAATAAAATCAAAGATTTCCCAACTGCTATCAGAAATGAAAATCGTAGCATTATGCAGACTGTGAACAGGTCTACAGCATATTCAATTATAAAACACAAGTAAGAACTTCTCTACTTATTAAAGGAAGGCAAAATACAAGTAGTAAGGATTTGACTTACTTGCTGAATTACATCTGGGTAAAGCATAGGAAGCCTTTCTGCGATGAGGGCCAGGCCACCCATACCAGCAAAAACTTGCAATGGAGACTGAATGGGACACACTTCAAGAAAGGATTCATCCAGCACAGCATCCATGCACTCTTCACCTGGTGTGACTGCTTCATCCTCAGTGCAAGGCCCCAATAAATCTGCATGTTCTATATACACAAAAATAAAAAAGCAATTACTCAGTGAAATTATATTATTAAATAAAAGGCCTTTACATAGGCACTGTTAATCTGGAATACCCAGGTGATTTTGGAACACAGGCTAAAGCAATCTGAAATAAGAAGCTTGCACATTTTTATTTTAAGAGTAGGGGCATGTGGCTCTTCTTTCAGGTAAATAGCAGTTATTCATTTCTGAAGAAGTAGGCAAAAAAGGAAGTGACTTGTGAACAAAAGAATCAGTGGGCAAAAAGTATGGGTGACTCCAGAATACTTTGCCCATACGAATTATAGTATCTATCTATAAATGTTTTTTATATAATGCCATCTATGTATAATGAACTTCAGAAAGATCAGGTATGACAGGAAAAAGAGAGGCATGCTTACACACTGAAGGGAAGGAGCAAAAAGGCAGAGGGGTTGATAATGTGGAGGAGAGGGTGGGTAACAACAGGGGAGATGGTAACCAGAAGTCAGAAAGGGGCAGCATCAAAGGAGCATGTGCAGGGGTTAGATGGGAATAACAAGCTTGCAATTTCATCAAATGTGACAGGAGAGAAGGCAGAAAGGGCAGAAGGAGGTGCAAGAAGAGGGAGAGGTGGAAGAGAGAGCCAGAGACACCAGAGCAGATGGATTCAATTTTAGCACTGAAGGGGTCAAAATCTTAAGCAGAGAAAGAAGGGGGAAGAGGAGTTCTTAGCAGGGCATCAAAGGTAGAGAAGAGCCACTTGGCGATGCCCAGGGTTCACATGGATGAGAGGTGTGCATTAACTAGGCTGACAGCAGAGGAGAGAGAGTGGAATGAGTAGTTAGGAAAACATGATAAAAACAGATAATTCAATGGATACCTTTTTCAGTGTGGAGGCGCTTGAACGAGTCTGTTTTTGAAAGGCTTGGATCTGAGATCACCTTGGAGCCAAGCTTAACTGCCAAGTCTATGGATCGGTATCCTTGAGGGAGTTTGCGATCATACAGCAGAGTCAGAAGCTGAGCAAGTGTCATCTCAGGCGGCAGTGGCTGACCTACAGAACATTAACTAGTTAACAAACAACTTTAAAGAATGGTTTGTACATTTGGAAGTTCAAATGATGATTTGGATGCTCAACTGTGCTTAATGAAAACCATGGTTTTGGCGTGTTGAGCTTCTGTCATTTCAAGCTTTCACATTTTTATTTCTTATAGTATTGGCAATGCTTAGACTTTGGACTCTTTCCTCAGATTTTCAGCTAATTTTGAGAAACTTCTGGATTATAGTACAAACACATTATTCGTCTGGATAAATATTTAGATGCTACAATATTGCCTTCATTTGTTTGTTTACTTTAAGATGTGTATAGGACAACCTCCTGGGTAACAACCGCATACCAGCAGCTTACATAATACAGAATCCAAACCAGCAATATAAAACAAAGACAGAATACAAACTATTTATAATGCCACCATTTGGGTGAATGGATAGATCCAGGACTTTATATGCCTCAGAATGCTGGGAAATATACTTTATCAGAAAATATGGAACATTACCTGGTAGCAGTTTATGGTACAAGTGAAAAACAGGAACACTAATAGTTTTGCTGGAAGTGTCGCCTCCAGTGGAGGAGTTGCCTACTTTATCCGCCATCACTCTCCCTCGTCTTGAGGGTGGGCGAGGGGGTGTAGAGGATACAGCCCTTTTCGACTGAGACTTCAAACCTGTAATAGAAATGAAGTAGCGTTCTAAGGGCATATACAACTTGAATAAATGAGATTCTAACTGCATGAGAAATGCCCACAAATCATTCCACATGGCACCATCTCATGTTTGAAGAACTTTTAACCTGTGTGGCAGACCTATGAATGCACTGCTTGCATGCCAAGGCAATTCTACCTGGGCGGCAGAGATTGCTGTATGCATGGGAGCTGGTGCAAGGATTTAGAAACCTTTAAAACTAATGCAGAAACGTGTGGAACCTTCCACAGCTAAGTGCCACACCCAGTGTCCTATTCAATTCAGTTCCAGTTCTTTAACACATACTATAATCTTTATTTCAGTGTGTTTACTCCTGCATTCCGCTGTGTTGGCCAAGGAGTACAAAGGGACTGACATTATATATTTTTAAATAACTTGGAGTACTTGTATTTAACTTGTTGCTGTTTTGAACTGAACAATGACCACATTGTGGTGTGCTCTCAGCTCCTTTCTCCACCCCATCCCAAGCATGCCTGATAACTTTACATCAAAGCTGAACAAGTAAACACATACCAGAGGCAACAACAACACTGTAATTGTCCTGAAACCCATTTTCTGCTTTAACTTTTTCTTTCTCTTCATAGTTCTTTTTCTCCTTATCTTCTTTTTGTTCACTAATTAATTTTGCGGTTATGCTTGGGGTATCTGAAAAATAAAGATTACTATATATGAAGAAATGTTAACCAGGATTTTCATTAATTGACTACCTGTTCACTCAAGAGCAATTTAGCTGGTTTTCACTTCTCTCATGGCTTCAAGCACTGAATGCCCCCAAAATGGTCCTATGAATTGTTCAATCCATAGGTGCCTTGGGATATATGGAGTGTACCAATATGTCCTACAATGACCTGAGATTCACCTGTGTGCACAGGAGCATATGTGTGGAGAGGAGAGTCTAATGCACTTTAAACTGATCTGTGTTATCTGCACATTTGTCCAATGCCTACATGCACTAGGATTTACACGTGTGAAGGCAAAGTGGGGTGTGAATGTGCACGAGAGGAGCAAGGTGGGCTGGTGTGATCTGAACTGATGTAACAATTGCAGCAACAACTATCCTCATCATTGGAGGTCTGCTCCCGAATAAATGGGTATAGCATTGCAGCCTAAGGTATTTTCTCCCTGAATGCATCTCACATGTTTTACATTTTAATTTTTGAAAAGATTGTAAATCATTGAGGATTTCAATTGAAAGTTTCACTTTTATTTTACAATTTGTATACTGTACATTTTATTGTTGTAAGCCACTTTCCTGAGACCTACATGGTGAAAAATGGAATATAATCATGCTAGGGTAAGCATTTGAGCTTGCCAGATTGAATTATCCCGCTTCTCCCCCAAGTGCTGTTCCAGGGGTTTTTAGGGGCTGCTGGGCAACACAAGGAGGACAGCCCTGTTCTGCAAGCGTAAGTCCTTGCATAGGGCTTTTGCTGACAGACTCCTTAGTTGAATTATAGAATGGTAGAGTTGGAAGGGACTGCAAGGGTCATCTGCTCCAACCCCCCTGAAATGCAGGAAACTTTTGCCCAACATGGGGCATAGATTTAGACAATGTTTCAACTCCAACTATATTCAGTTTCTGCCCCTACATATATAGTTAAATATCAAATCAAAATGTTTTTGTTTACTCAGGCTTTTGTTTTGTAATTTGTTTCACCCCAGGAGAGTTGATTGCCATTTTTGCTGCTGCTCAGTTGTGTGTTAATGTAACGTAACGATTTTACGTTCAGTTATTTTAGATGGCTGTTTTAATTATTTCTGATGTGAAATCCCCCTGTGCTTTGGACTGGAGAAAGGGTCGAGTATAAGACATCTAACAGATAATAAGTAAAGTATATGAAACTTACTTTCATTGGTATGGTTAAAATCCAGGTCTAAACTTTCATTAAATACAACGAAAAGGACATTAAAAAAATTAAGAATAATAAGCAACTTGCCTGACACTCTATCAAGAACCTCTGCCAGTGTTGTTGAGACTGGTAAAAGAAGAGTGCGGAACTTGTGTCCTGCCCCATACATTGGATGCTGAATTACATGGCTGGTTGCATTAATTCTACCTTTGTACAACTAGAAGATAGAAAACAAAATTATATCAAGCATTTAGAAATAAAACATAAATATTACTATAAGTTTCAAGATGCTATACATAAACATTTGTCGCTGTCAGCGTTATAGGGTGGCACTCAAGTAAGGTTTTAGAGTAGACCCACTGAAATTAATAATATGACTAAGTTAGGGCCATCCATTTCAATGGGTCTATGGGTCTATTCCAAGTAAATATTAGCTGTCCACCACCCAAAATAGCTTTTATTGCAATACTAATTCCAATGCTTTATAGGATGTGAGATTCAGGGTGATTTTAACAGCTTAGAAATCAAAGTGACCTGGATCACAACCAGTTCAGAACAATCCCAGAGTAAAAGTTTCTTTCACTAACTACAAAATAATTTTCATTGTGATACTATTCAAATACTTTATTTTGAACGGATACTTCCAAGAAACCTGTATTTTTGTACTACAGTTGAAGGCTTGTTTATCTGAAAGTGAGAAGGCGGCATCAGGATCTGCCCACTGAAAAAGAAACAAGCTAGAAGGATGCCCTCACAGTAGCCACCGGGCCAAATAGGTCAAGCAATTAAAACAGAATGGATTTAATCAGTAACTGTGCTACAGCTAATGTTAAAAGACATTAGCATTTTGGCCTCATGAGGAGCTGGGTAACCAAGAGTCCCCTTGTAGTGTTTCTTTCAAATATTTGAATACCTTCTGCTGTAGGCCTATGAATCACTCTTGGTAACTGACACATATGCAGACACATAGTAGTAAGGTTTTCAAATTACTTCCCACTAATTTTTTTTAAGTAACCAGTGCTTCTGTTAAAAACACTTATAGCACAGAATTTCTAATAAAGCAAAAAAGCACAAACACATGCAATACACCAGACTAAAAAGAAGAAAATCACCCCAGGTTTATTTTCATTATAATTAGCACCAACCTACTATTATTAAAAGTCCCCCCCCCTTTTTTTAAAAGTGCATCACTGTCTCTACATCTTTGGGGCTGGAAAAACACTGCACATGTTTTGACACCAACTCCCACTAGGGGGAAATGATATCAAATCATCGAAAAGCATCCAATACATACAGATTGTTCCAGTCCTAAGTGCAGGTGCAGAGAGAAGTAACTTACTGGACAAGGTGACTGAAGGAACATTGTGACTTTTTCATCCTCTAGCATCAACTGCAAAAACAGCCTTCTAATGAATCCTGAAATATTTCCTGATGTTGGGAGGTTGCTTCTTTGAGGAGAGGAGTGGAAGAGTTCACAGAGAACCTAAGAAGGGAGGGGAGGAATCATTTGTTTGTTTATTAGAATATCAGAACATGTGAACAATACTTGTGCTCTTATTAACTGGCAAAACAACTTCCCCCTCCATTTGTCTTAAAGTTCACAGGGATTCTGCAGCTGCTAAAGCGACACTATTTAAATGAAACACTTGGGGGCAGCAAACAGGTTTTTATGTTACAAAGACCAAGAACCAATTTATTTGTAAAGTCGTACTTTGGATCCCAAGCGCCCAAGCGTACTTTGCATACCATTCCCCTCCAGTTTGCATCTTTTGATGTATTATCAGGAAAAGGGGGGATATTGGCAGAGAAGATGAGGAATCATCCTTCTCCACCACCTGATATCACCTATAAAGAATGGCTCACAGGTAACATTGTCAAAAGGACCCTTAACCATTTGGCTAATAGTCAATACAAATGTTATTTTCTTTGTTATCCTACTTGCTTCACTAAGTTGTGGGCAGCTTACAAAGTACAAGAATGAAACCCCCCCTATAATTAGAATAAAGTCTAAACATTAAAATCCCTTCCAGTGTCTGCCTGATCAGGAATGCATTGCATCACCTTCAGAATGCCAGTGAATCTCTGAAGTGAAATGATTCCAAACTGTGGGGTTCACCAGAGAAAAGACTTGGTGCCAGGTCTTGCATTGACCGCACTCATCAAGCAAAAGGAGGTATTTCCCCATTTGCATGTAACAACAAACAGGCACACAAGGAAACTATATTCGCAGTGGCATCAGAAATTGCTATCATGGAAGCTCTGTGTGCTGAGGGGAATCCATATTGCGAGGGACTTCCATGTTATAGTCACCTATTACAGCAACCCTTGACATGATGACTGTAATGTCTGAACATTACATCAATGGCTATGTTTTAACTTTCTCTGGGATTGTGGCTTGAAAGAGTTGCAGATTTTTGATGGGGGCAGCATCACATATTCTCCAGCAGCAAAGGAATATAAACCCCTGCAAATCCAGTAGCTTTATTTTGAAAAGGAAATCTAGTCAGTTCTGCAACACACCCTAAAGACTCTGCTCTTATCATAGGCAAAACACAAAAGGAGGTCTGGATCCCCAAGGGAAGTCTCAGCCCCCACATACTCAGCCAGTCCTTCAAATCCAGCTAAACTGATCTTTTAATAAATATCAACTACTCAACATGTGAATTTGTTTATTACCTGAGCCATCAATCTCTGGTTATTAGGATGGCAAGAGATGCACTGCAAGAAGAATGCAACTGTGGCATTTTCAACTGCGGTCCTTTGCTGAGTCGTCAGTCCTGTTCCAGAAGCTGAAGAAAGTAAAGTTGACCTAGCACTAGTCTGCTGAGTCACCCCACCATGTCCACCAGAAGTAGCACCAGAATGGCAAAGGAGAAACAAAAGTGCTGTCCACAGTGGGTTGACTTCAGAGCCGCCCAGCCAGTCCTTCATAAGGTTGCTGTTTCCAACTTCTGTCAAAAACCTGAGAACAGGAGCAACTAAGTCGGCTGTGATGGGCATCTTGTTAAAGTGCTGCGGGACGTGGTGCCTTCTGAGCCTGTCTTGGGAACTGTCTGTTGACTGAGCGTTGCAGTCATAGGCAGAGGTATGGTTAAAGCAGAAACTCGCAAGGCTTCTTACAAGAAGAGAGGGCAAACCTGAGTCCAACAGCTGTTTAATAGCTTCAGGAGACTGAGACGAGGCAGCAAGGGTGGCCAGGTGAGACTCTGTTAGTGCAAGAGGTGCTTGTGCATTTTTAGAGTCATCTGTTAAAGATGAACTAAGGTCCTGCTTTTTGCTGTCATCTGTCATAGACAGTCTGTGTTGCAACTGCACAGGGGGAGGAGTAATACCCATCCAGCCCATGAGTAAGGAAAAATAGTTTGGGTGAATATGGCACATTGAACAAAGCAGGCTGTCAACAGCTTTCTTCAAAACCATATTGCAGGGAAGAGACATGGACCAATTAAAGAGAGACCTAAGGAAGAGGGAGAAAGTAATTAGAACATAACATGCACTCAATTCCACTAGTTAACAAAAAAGAATCCTAAATATCACCCTGTTCAATATGGCAGACAGAAGCAGACATTGTCTCCAGGTCTAACTCCCATTGGCCCCAGCAGCATGGCTAATAGTCCAGAATGATTATACAGGTATATAGCTCATCAACTAGAGGTGTTCCCCATCCCCGATTTAAAACTTCCAATACAAGAAATGTATGAAATTAGCTTTCAAAGTCACTTAAAACATCACATATAAAAAGAAGGAAGGTGAAAAGTGATTATCAGTAGATCTGATTTCCTTTGCAGAATCTATTTTTGAAGAAGACAGTCTTGCATCATGTTAGTAGCATATAACCATACACTGGTTTCTTAAGTACAAATGGAAAACAAGAGGTTCACTATTGCTCTATAAGATTAAAGCTTAAAGGTTTTAGAAAGAAATATAGTTTGGAGATAGTGCAGGTGTTTACTTAAGCTACTTACTCAAAGAGCTCTCTGTTCAGCAATGCTGGCAAGTCGTACTCTACAAGCAATTCATAGCTGTGCCATAAAATTGCTGCTACACAGTGCAAATGGGAAGGAGATGGCATCAGAAGACCATACTCTCTTGTAGAACTGTTTGGACAGATGTAGTTAATTCGGCCACTTTTCTTCATAGCAGCTACTCTTGCCGAATCACTGACCCACTTCAATAGGGCTTGAATTCTAGAAGATGGACACACAATTTCAAGGTTAAACTTATTCACACATTACACAGACTCAAGGTACAAGGAATATTGTGCTATGGAATAGAGAGAAAATGAAATGAATGGTAGGTGTGCATACTGAATATCAACCAGCAGACAAACTAAAAATAATTCCAAAATGTCAGTCTAAGATCAAATGGGCAATATTTTAGCAAATCTTAGGTGACATCTACCAGTTACGCAGCATTCAAGCACTCATTTTAGTAAAACTAGCTTCATGAGCCTGGAGTCAAAATAAATCAGACACTGACAATTTAGTATTTTCCTAGGGGGTCTGATTAATAGACATGGCAACTGCAAGTCATTAACATAGGCATTTTTCTAAGGTAGATGTCCCTAAATTAACTGCGAATAATTTGTCAATGGCTTTACTCATAGCATTCACAGGGGAAGTATTTGGAAATATCAAATATTCTGTCTTGCATGGCCATTTCATTTCTCCTCCAACTATATAGAAGCTGTGCAAAGGGAAAAGGAGTCCAGGAATGACTTAATTCTGAAAAAAGCCATTGCAACCACACACACATCTAAAAGGCAGTCTGCTCTGGCTTCTGTTGGTTGGCTACCTTGGACTCTCAAAGATTTACACCCTCATGTCCCTCTATGGCATGTATATATAATACTAGTGTTGTGGAATTTAGTTGTATGCTTTATCCCATACACAAGGAAAACATCAGGCCGCTAGCACTGCCCCTACCTCCAAACACCTTTTACTAGTCTCCACTGACATGCATACAGACTGGTGGTGCCCAGATTACCCAGATCTGCATTTGTGATCCCTTCAAGGGAATCACTACAATAATCCCTGATCCCCACATTTTTGTGTGTGTGTGCTTGTGTGAATTAGAAACAATGCACATTGTTTACCTATCTTTCGTTCCAGGGTCCTGAGTAGTCCCGAGCTGATAGAGGATGTCAATGGTAGAATCAGATGACAGGCCATTTAATCTCCCAAAAAGCAAGGGGCTATTCAAATCTTCTCACATAAAAGAAAAGTAGATTTGTTAGTGTTGTTTAACAGACCAAATAATAAAACAAACCTTAAACTTTTATCTTAACAATAGTAGTATAATTATCATCGATACTAAGAAAGGTAGCTGGGCAATTTAACTGCAAATTATCTTACACTGTTGAGAACTTTAAAATCACTTATTTTTAAACTACTAAACTAAATGCTTTTCATTCTTCTGATACAGCTATTCATTTCTCAAACAAAGAAGGAAAGGCTGTAAGACTCTTTATCAGGTCACCAGATTATTAAAACAGGAAACAGCCACATTCTTACCTGTAGGATCACTCCCTGATGCAGAACAGTTTCTTAAAAGAATGTCTATCAGTTTCAGGCCTATTCTGGTAGACTGAAGACCAATTTTTACAAGCACTGCCTCAATGTTTGGAGAATGCATGCCACAGTATGGAGACATCAGTAGAGCAGCACATGTCTGCAACAGGTTGGCAGTGGGTGCCGCGGCACTTGCCATCATTCCTTCTAATTCACTTATGTGAGTGAGGCAATGGTGCAACAACCTTAACCATCCAATGCTGGGAAAATAAAAAAAGAACTTAATTAAAACAAGCTTAAAAATGGAAGGAAGGGTACTGTAAACTTCACTGCTAACAGTGGAGAAGCTTTGCAATGCAGAAGTTGACAACATGGATGCAAGAAAGCATACTAACTCCATGTAAGCCAATAATAAACCAAAGTAGAAAAATGAAAGGTACTTTATCCCAGATTGATCATGTTCTTTTAAACAATGAGAATAACAACAACTTTTTTAAATGGCAAGATAAAAACACAAGTGAAACCTATGGAGTTACAAAGCAGCTGAAAGTAGCTTCTATGTGTCTGGCCTACAACATTGCTGACATCTCATAACCTGGCGCATAACGTAGGAAACACAAGGATACTGACCATACAGAGGGCCTTCTCGGTAGTGGGACCTACCCTGTGGAATGCCCTCCTACCAGACGTTAATGAGATGAGTAATTATATAACATTTAGGAAACATCTGAAGGCAGCCCTGTATGGGGAAGCTTTTTAAAGGTTAATGTTTGATTATGTTTTTATATATGCTGGAAGATGGGCAGGGTACAAACAAGTTGTTATTATACATACCTTGTTTTGGATACCTGGTCTTCAGAAGGAAGGAATGGATTGTTGACGGTTGCAGATGAAGTGTTACCAAAGGCAGTGAGCCCAAGTAATTTAATCTGAGATAGTCCTAACGTGCTAGCATCTCGTGGGCGGTGAAGGCGAAGACAAACGGCGGAGGCAACTTCAGCTTTTACAAGCTGTATTTTTATGTACGTAAGACCACTTGTGATAACAGGCGTAGACAAAGGTAACATGTTCACCCCATCTGCACTAATTTCAACAGATACTGACGAAGGACATGCTGTAGAGACAGGCAGGCAAACCATATAGTTACTTAGATTTGTGTTATAAACTTGAAGGCATCAAGTTCATTACTTTAAAATGTTAAGTAAAATTATTCAACACATAAAACAATGTATGCTGCACACAATAGCACTACCTAAATAGTTGGTCAAATAACCAGAAGAGTGGCAACCCTGGACTTAATAAGAAGTGGCATCCAGGACCTGGTGCAAAAAAGACCATTTGATTCTAACCTGTAAAAGAGATTTCATAATGCATGTAGGAGATTGTTTTAAAATGGGCATTCTTTATTAAAAAAAAACAAAACACAAAATGAGCATTCTTGCTCCACCTAGTGGTACCAGGTTGTAATTTTGCCTGTTTCACTAGGTGGAGCAAGTATACAGATTTTGAGATCATCTCCACAAGCGTAAGTGAACGCAAGTGTTGAACTGATAGGAAACAGGGACGATGGTGCTATCAATTTCAACAAATGTTTATGTGGGCAATTGTCAAGGGAGTCCAACATCAAAAGAAAAAAAGTCCTAAAAAGAAGTGGGCTAGTGAAAATGATGAAAGGAAAAACAAATAAGTCAAACAAACAAACAAACAAATTATTATTATTAAGTCAAATCTCTCCAGAAAGCTTGAGGATTATTCAAAACTACAATCAACAGATGCTCAGCTAGAATGTATACTACAGATCAGGAAAGCTACCACCAAGACTAAGAAGACCAAAAGGACTATGTTCTAATGTTATCTAGTAAAGCTGATTGGTGGGATAGTCAGAACACATGGAAGGAAGTATTCTTTTCATGGCACATCTATGGAATTCACTGCCATTTATCCATATATCTATCCATTTATCTGGCTTTTAATGAGAAATAACCTTATCCTCAGTCCATAGATTTGTGCATCAAGGGTTAAGTGTCTAGTTTGCTATATGCTACCTCCAGGTTCAGAGGAACTATGTCTCTGAATACCTGTGCCAAGCAACAGTGGCGGAATGCAATTGTGCTCAAGTCCTGCTTTGTAGGCGTTACATGGGCATCTGGATGCCCACTGTGGGAAGCAGGATGCTGGGTGAGATAGGCTTTGGTCTGATGCAGGGAGGCTTTTCTTATGTCATTTAACAATCCTGCTTAACAAATGGTAGCAAGTCACCCATTAAGTAAAACATTTCTACAAGGCACAAGCATTCTGTAGTAAACTACAGCACAATGTATTCCTATCGTGTTTTATGATTTCCTTGATATTGTATGTGGGCTGGAACTGGTCTGTGACCGAAATAATAAATTCATTCATTCAACTGCAGCACATGTCTTAGCCAAACTGCAAAGGTAACTGGTGTATCGAAAAGATCATCTAGTTGGTACAACATGCGACTTGCCGTTTTCTTTGCAACTGCTGCATGCATTCATTCATTCATTGGGGTCTTGTGCACATTGTATCCCCTTAGCATAAAGCTTTGTACCAACAAAGTTAAGGCCTGTGTGATATGCTGAATAATTGGTTAGTGAAGGGAAACAGAAAGGAAACTGAGATCCAGACTGATATTAAAAGTTATAAAAAGCAATATGTTAACAGTATTGGACAGAGAGAGCAAAGTGACTATATCAATTTGCCAACTAGCCTTTTCTCAAATCTAGACAAATAGCTTCAAAAACAAGGAATTCTATATTGGATTCAAGATTCCATAAAGCACAAACCATAGTTATACAGTCAACACAAATTTATTAAACCAAGATGTGAACTGTTTGGCTTGTGTGAATATTGCCTTTGTGGACAGCATTCTTATTTACTGAAATAATTGATTATTAAATATTTAATTAAAAATACCCCCTTTATCCTACAAGATAAACTTACTTGCAAGAGATGCAAGATGAGGCTGAATGTGTATTTCTTTTAACAACACTGCAGCTGGAAGATGAATTGTAAGGTCGCACCAAGCTTCCTCAGGCAAAAAGATGTAAGACCAGGCAGCAGACCGAGCTCTTCTGTGCGGTGGAGTCGCTTGCAGCAACACTTCGGCAGGCTGGGCTGTAGGACTGCTTGATGTGATTGAACCTTTAACAAATGAATAGCACAAATGTGTGAATGATTTCAAAATGAGAGATGACAGAAACTACAAGTGTCAAGCTAAACTAGTATTAATCTTTTTATAAGTAATTTTAATTTCAGGCACTATTATATATAAAAAAATTACTATTTGAATCAGCTGGGGATTCAGAATATACCACCTTCTACAACTGATTAACCATATGCATATAATATTTACTAGTAAAATACTTAAAACGAAATGCGGCAATGTGGAGTGATCCTGCTCAGGACTTGAGACCATAACATTTCAGTTATCTTCCCCTTGGTTTTCTCACCCCAACAGTCAGCCAGCATTCCATCGCCACTGAGCAAGCCTCCAGCAGCCCCATTTCCTGCCGTCCCTTTCCTCTCCACCTCATTCCCTGAACAGGTTTTCCACTGGATATGCACAGTCCTCTCTCCTTTCTCGGAGGTTTTTAAGCAGAGGTTGGATGACCATCTATCAGGGATGCTTTAATTGAAATTCTTGCATTGCATGGAGTTGACTAGATGACCCTTGGGGTACCTTCAACTCTATCACTCTATGATATGCTTTGGGATTTTTCTTCTTATTCTAGGATGGGTGGACCCTGTTGTGCCTGATTCCAGCTACAATAAAATCTTAAGATTTCTCCACAGATTTCTCAGGAGAGCTCTCACTTCTGCACCCACAGGGACATTTATATATAGCTTCACTGTGAACTAAGAAATGACTTATCCAGAAAAAAATGAAATGATTCTCTATATGCTTTTATATCTGTATTCCCTGCCTTTACCTGCCTTTTCCAGCCAATTGCTAGAAAGGGGCATTCTCCCTACCACCTGGATTGCAGCTTTCTCCCCTCTTAGTTAACTAACACCCCACAATCCCAATGGATTGTTTGGGTTCTTCCCTGACCCAGATTTTTTTCAGTCTGAAGTTTTTTTGTACTGTTATCTGTTGATACCTGCCCCTTGTGTGGGGGTGGTGCTATTTTGGCTACATTGGCAGGAGCACATGAACACTTGGATCAGAAATGGAGGAGGCTGTTATTACTATAGCACCTGCAATGTCACTGAAAAACTCAGGGGGCTTCAACATTGCATACTTAAAATGGCACATAACATACCCAATGGTGCAAAGTTGTGGATTCCTTCTGCATTATCAGGTTCAGAAGCTAGCACTCTTGCTTTCAAACTACTATCTGTTGCCTTGCTAGGGCCCGAGTCTAGAAATTTCATAATAGTTGAAACCATGCTTCTTGCTGTGTTTACTATGGCTCTGGTACTTGTCACCATGTTATTGCAAATAAGCTGAACTCCTCCTATAATGAAACAGAAAGTTAATGAAGGTTACAGCAAATGACATGAAGCAAACAACAACAACAAAAACCCAAGTCCCCTCTTTTTAAACAGGCAAGACATAACACTGCAAATTTGGTCCTCTAACTGGTTGTTATTGATGGAGTTCAAACACAATTCCAATCACAATTACCCATACTACTGTTTTACTGAGAACCTAGAAATTAAGAAATTGTGGTGCACACACAAAAGGAGCTGCTGACACACACAGTTGTAGACTAATATTGATATGTAAAATCCCTAAGTCAGATTCCAAACAGCCATGCATAGAACCATGTATGCATACTGGGACCAACACAGGTGCCACAGCAGCCTCTTGAACCACATCCCCAAAAGTAACTCCTGATGGTCAGGGAACCTCTTCAACAGCATATGTTACTCTGTAGGGTTCCACAGACTGTGAGAGGGAGGGGAGAGAGAGTGAAGATTCTCACACACAAGGCTGTTTTTATCCCAACCTTAGTATTTTTCTAGATAGATTTTTCCCAAGGAAAAGACTCACCCATATCATGAAATGCTTTCAGTGCCTCACTGGTATCCAGCACTCTTAAGATGAACCACAGTAGTGGCTCAGACAACTGGCAAGTGGCAAGAGAACCCTGGTGGAAATGCAAAGAATCATGATTATACTATTTTGATTTTTTTTTGGCAGAAATTGCTTCCAAATGATCAGACTTTCATAGTTTATTTCTTCATACTTAAAAGGAACAATGCATGCCGTTCACTTTTTTCAAACCAAACATTAAGCAATAGATGATGGAACATTCAATTGTAATGCCTGATCAATATACTAATGAGATGAGAAAATTACGACCAATTAGTTGACTAGCACTGCAGCAGCAGTGAAACAAAGAAATCTAATAATACCTGTACTGACCTTTAAAAAGCATGTAAAACAATCTACTAATGAAATAAAAGTATTTAATGAAACCAAAAGCAAATCTAAAAACTAGTTAATACTTGCATGTTGATCCAGGATTTAGGGAGTTCTCCATTTTTAATCACAAAGATTAATAGAGATTCAAAAAATCACTATCAGCTGACAGATCAACCAAGCTAATCGGTCATCCAAATATTTAGATAGTTTTACTTTTATTTACTACACCACTTCTGGGGAAACCCAGTCAGATATGCGGCAAATAAATATTAAAATTAAAAGGGAAATTAAAAACAATGTTAAAACAATTTCAAAACAGAACAAAATACTACTAAAACTGGCATGAGCTAACATAAGAAGTCTGGCATGCTCTGGTCCATGGGGTCACGAAGAGTCGGACACAACTGAACGACTGAACAACAACATCATCATAAGAAAAACCCAGCAGTAAACAGGCCATTAAAAGCAGAACAATAGCTATCCATCAACCCATATCCCCAACAGATCAAATTATGTAATATGGGCTCCAGTGCATCACAAGCAGATAAAAGGTGCTTGCAAAACGTCTTTAGATTACTCAGGTAAATCTAGTCCTGCCACATTTTGCACAGAAGGCAAAAAGCAAAATATGGTAATAGACCAACCAATCTGTTTCGGGTTTTAGAGAAAAATCCTTTGCGCTCAGTCATGCACATGAGCAGTAGAGATCCAGGGAGTCATCCAAAAACACTTTTTACAGTGGAGCACTACACTACTAATAAACTGCTATTAGTTGTGGGTCTTCTTCTGCTTCCTCCGGGGCATTAAGATTAGATAGGGAATTCCCTCCACAGAGCTTGAAATGGCTTCATGCAGCACAGTGTAAAATAATTAAGCCAACGAACATGTAGGGGAAAACCAAAAATATATAATATCCCATTTCACCAGAGCTTGCTTAAAGGATTATCAGTGCTTCCCTATCTCTACTAGAACTACTCCTCATACATCCAAGGATTGCATTCGCTCACTTTGTAGCCATTTGAAACTACATTCTGCAACATGCTCAAAGCTGTTCTGCTAGCATGATCCTGAGTCTACACAAAAGTTATGAAGAAGACACATTTGTCTCCATCTAAATCGGCCTCAGTCTGGCGCTCTTCAGGACATGGAAGGAGAATTATTAGTTGGCAACACAGCTGGTCTTGACACAGCCTGCTGCACAAGAACACACACTGTATGCCACAGGAGGGAGGAGCTCCACAAGCAGCATGCTCAGGAGCCTGGATTCAGTTGTCAACCTTGCACAGGAAATGCAAAAGAAACTCAGGCCATTGGTCCATCTAACTCAGTTTTGTCTACAATGACTGAAAGCAGCTCTCCAGGATTTTAGACTGACTCTTTCCCAGCCCAACCTAGAGGTATTGGGGATTGAACCTGGAACTTTTGACACTCAAGAACATGTGCTCTCCACTGAGCAATGGCACTCGTAAGTTGCAAATGCTATTGTACAGTTGTATATAGTTTTTCCAAATGCCTTAGGCAGGGACAGGATCAGGTCCATTCAACGCAATTACAAAGTAATCTTTGGAAAAACTTACTTGTCTCCCCATATACCCACAGGCCATGTAGGTAAGAATTGGCTGAAGCATCACCTGCACCGTAGTGGCTTTTTTACTGAGTGTTGTTAGTATGGTAAACAATCCATCTCCAACTGAAATGGCATCCAATCCACCGTGAAAATTCTCGTGTTTTGTAAGATGTAAACCACTTGCACCTAGGAGCAATTAAATATATTCATATGAGCCTGAGGGTAATAAAACAACCCTTGCTAAACATTTAAGATAAGCTTTGCTCCCACTTAATTTTGGGTGCCCATTTAACTATTGCAAATATAATATATACTGTAAAATCTATTGCCCAAGAAGTGCATATCATATAAATAAGAACCCTATGAGAGCGTAATATTAACCAATCAAGTAATTCTGTTGAGACTTTGGGTGTTTTTGAAAGCAAGAAAGGAGTTCTTTGGCCTTATCTGGAGATATATTTGGGGTTTACATCCCCCCCACCCCAATTAGGAGACTAATTTTAAATCAGAAAAATTAAGCGACTGACAGAAGGATGATGCACTGAGAAATTGATGGTGATTTAAGGGCCCAAATACTCACGTGAGTGCTCACGTACCAGATACTGATTTGGGATACAATAATTTTAATATAGGCCACTCCATGCTGTGTTAAAATATTGCAATTAAATCAAAACAAATCAAATTAAAGCTTTTAAATTAAAAGCCCAGAGCCACTAGACTCTACAAATACAAGCAGGATCTGGTCCTATAATATGCTAGCATGGGAAACTGTCTAAGAACTGATTGTAGACAAGTGCTTTAAGCTTTTTAGCAAACAAGCCGGATATAAAAATAAGTACATTCACTATTAAAATACCTACCAATTATCATTGCCATAGCACTGCTGTTACACTGGCCCAGAGCAGAAAGAATCTGGCTCATAATCTGCTGGTTAGCTAAGACTAGGTCAGCCACATATGCTGTTGAGCCTTGGGTACTGCCACTGTTTCCATTGCTATCTTTTCCACCTGAAACCTTTTCTTCATCGGAAACGCTGTCCGTAGTGCTGCTGGCCATTTGAGCCCGAGCGCTATATTCTCTGTTGCTTGAAAGTGGCAGCTGCACTAGGATGTTGACCAGCTTGAGCAAATCGAACATGAGCTGATCCCTCGTCATCTCTCCACAGACTGCTTTGGCATCCCCTGGCCGGATGATATTAGCAAAAAGCCCTCCAAAACATGCTCTAGCACCCACTGAACTGTCGGACCCACTGCGAGACATAACTTTGTCAGCACACGTAATGTAATGGTGCACAAGAAATGTGATGGATTCAATAACAGCAGAAATGGTGCTCACTGAGACAACTTCAAAATTCTGCTCAAGGGTAAATTCCAGAAGCTTCACTTGTGCATCCAGAGGCCCCTGGCCAGCCTGGAAAGCACCCCTAGAAGGGAATGAAATTCAAATTAGGATTATTTTCGCTCATGAAAACCAACAATTTACAAACATTGAAAACGTCCACATAACAAATGGTTGCCCACTCTTCCTGTTTGCTTTTCCATTTCCTATGGTTGTATTGTTTTATTACTTCACAATCTTTCCAGAGATTAGAAGGTAGGATATACATTTTTGTGTAGATAAAAACAGCAAGTGCAACTCTTGATCACATGCAATTCATTCTGCTCTCTCTTTCTAGGGCCAGTATAGTACAGTGGTTGAGAGTGTTGGATTAAGTACTGGGAGAGCAGGGTCCAAATCCTAACTAGCCATAAAGCTTGCTGGGTAATCTTGAAGCTGTGTCACCATCTTTCAACCTAACATACCTCAAAAGGTTGACCTCATTGGAGGCAAGGTGTGATATTTCTGTAATAATAAGTAAAAAGGAAGAGCATAGTCCCTTCCAAATCTTCAATTCTGTGAAATGCTGAAAACCAGACAGTAAAAAATTATCTTGTTTCTTTTTATATATTTAGATTTCAACTAGAGATGTGAAGGCCTGGGGAAAACTTGAAAAATGTGGGGGGAGGGGGGGAACCTGGAAAAATTAGGACAACGGGGGTGGGGAGAGTCCAATTCTTCTCCCAGACCTTCACACCTTTAATTTCAACCCAACTTTGAACCTTAAATAATTTATAATAATCAAAATTTTACCTCTCCGTTGAAAGAATATGTATTAATTTTAATAAAAATTCACTGAACATCTGAGGGCATGTTGAAGAAAGGTGCACTTGTAAACGAGTAAGAAATTCTTGCATAGCTTGAGTAGCTGTTGGACCAACCTAGGAGGAGAGAAAGATTTAAAAAAGTATTTTGATTATGTTCTGAAGAATGGCATTTTCTGAAACAGTTCCCAACCCCTTGTCATTATAGATGGCTGGATAAAGAGTCTTACAAGCTCGATCAGAAACGAGGCTGGTGACAATGCTATCCCACACCTTCAGTGGAACATGCACTCTATGCTCCACATGGCTAATAACATGGGATGAGATAGTGAAGAACATGAGAAATCCCTCCCCACTGTGTCTCGGAGGAAAGGCCTGAAAGGGGTGCCAAATGTGCATAGCCAGTCCTTGAGAGCTAGAACCCTGCACATGCTAACTCCTTCTTAAGATTCACATGTACATGGTGGAAGGCAGTAAATAGTTTTATACTATTGGCAAAGCTGGTACACAGTCATTATGATTGAGAAACAGACAAGTAGAGAATGTTGACAGGAAGCAATCAGTCTTCAACCATTCAGTGTTATTTCAGGCACGAGCTTTTTACCATCCTTGGGTGAGCTGAATGCCACCAATATTTGTTTACAGCAATTAAAAATATTACCTGTGGACTATGTTGATTTGTTCCATGAGGGTTGGTTCCAGAAAGAAACTTCACTAAAACATGAATGAGGTTGGAATCTGACACCAACAGTTGGGCAGTACTTTCCTGAGATGTAATGGCACTGCTGGGACCAGCTGTAAGACAAAGTTTAAAAAAAAGTAAAATTCCCAAACAGTTATACTGTTTCATCCAGTACAGAAAAGGCTGTGCTCTGTATTGGCTTATGGCACCAGACAAAGCTTTAGTTAAGGTTTCTGTGGAAATGTTTACCCAAAAACTGTTTAGATTTTATCATCGTTCTAACTCGTGTTACTGAACCTGTGAGTGTTTCAACCTTTTGAGCTTTTGCATAATAAACTTGCATTTCATTTCTCTTTCATACTCTATTTTTGTAAGGAAAAATGCTGTTGGGCTGCAGTTTGCATGGCCGCCGATATGAGCTGCAGGGTGACGACAGAACCACAGGCAGATGCCTCAGGCAGCCAAGTGAGGAAGTGGGAGCAAGAAGGAGGTAACCAGAGGCAGGCAGGTGGGTAAATCAGCACAGTGTGGCTTTGCAAACCTTCCTGCTCTTCCTCTGTTGTTGGTTGGTTTGGGAGACAGGGTGCAAGGGAGCAGGCCAAGAGAGGAAGAGGGACAGGCAAGTGGCCAAGACACACCTTCAGGTGTATCCAGGGAGGGCAAGAGAGGGAGGGGGAAGGGAGGGGGAAGGGGGTAAAATGTAATTGGTTGTAGTACTGACAAAATGTATTGATTTAATTTTTTCTTAGTAATTTTTTTTTAAAAGACACACCTTCCCATGCCTTTCCAGTCTCCCCTTTGTCTGCCCCCTACTGACAGAAGGAAAAGTGCATTTTAAATTGCACATTTTCTTCTGGCCATGGCGCAAGAGCAGTGAAGGACAGAAATACTTTCATCTCTTCATTCCCCCCCTCATCACCAGTGGCAGCAGTGACAGGGGGGTCTTGGGATTGGGGGCGGGCTGTGAGAGAAGGGGGGAGTTTTGAGTGAACTGTGAGGGGATGGAAATTGGCAATGGGGTGGCAGCTTTGGTTGGTAAGCTGGAATGGAAGAATTGGGGTGGGTTAAAGGAAGCAGTGAGGGGGTGGGAGCTGAAGGGAGCTCTGGGGTGTGTGTGTGTGTGGGGGGGCTGGCCAAGGTAGAAAGGTAGGCAGCGTTGGCAAGGGGTGAGTGGGTTGGCAACCAAAGCAAACAGGAGCAGTAGCCCCAGTTAATAAATTTCCAATTAACCTAAATTAATTTGCACTTCCCTAATTTTGAGCCCAGGGTGTATCTGGCAGTTTCTAAATGCCAAGGGGGTGATACTATGGATTGTGTTCTTCTACTTTTCGAAGACTGCTAAGGCTGAGTATTTTGGCTGTTCTGGTGAAGGCAGTGGCTCTCATACATGCAGTGAAAGACTCTTGTCAAGAAGCTACTGGACCCATATCACTTCCCTGTTCACTCCTGGGCACAGATTCTGCCTATAAGACAACCTCTACGACTTTCAGAGCCAAAGAAAGGTCCAACAGCAAAGGAGCACTATTGCCACATATAGCCAAGCTGGTCCCAGGAGGAACAACAAATGCAATTAAGGAGGAAACTAGAAATTCCATTATGGAACTTGAAGTGGCGATTTTCAGGCTTGCAATTTGGTATGAGCTTCTGAGGCTGACATCTGTTACCCAGAGAAAATGAGTTAAATGGGTAACTCAGTGAAGATCTCTGCACAAATGCACCTCTCCATCCACTTAAACAGCTAGCATATTACGATCCCTTTATCTTTTTTGCACAAGGAAAAAAACCATGAAGTTTTTCACAATATAAAACATGGTTCTTTAAGTATTTAAATATTTAACTCAAATACCCTATGAAATCAGGGTTTTATTTTACATTTGCTATTACTGTTACTGCTACACAATGGACTGATAATGCTAGATAAGAGCCTCCTTGTTAAGTTTTAGTGACTTAGAACAGATGTGCTGGGATGTCTATCACTTACATTTAAACTGAATCAAACAAATTTAAAGATTTAGTATTTTAAAATAAATAAATAAATCAAAATTATATTTTTAGCATAGGCTTTAGAAGTGCAACATTCCAGAGTAACTTACAGTTGAATTGCATGTTCGTCATGAGGGTTAGACTATGGAGTACAAGGCACCATGTTCTCAGTAAGGTATTAGGATACCATGCCAGGACAGTCAGGAAGCTAGTTACTGATGCTGTAATAAATACACAGTTCAAAACACAACATATCACAACTGATAGTTGAAGGGTTTTTTTTTATTATTACTGGAAACTTCAGTTATGGGGGCGAGGAGAATGAAAATATCACTTTTTAGAAAGGCAAAAGCTGGCAAATATCTGGATCTCTCAAGCTGGAGAATGCACTGAATGAGCTATTTGAGTAATAAGCACACGGATAGGAGATTAAACTGATGTGAGCAAGGCCAGATAAGAAATTTCACAGGTTCACCAGCACCCAAGAACAAAAATTAACCGCAGGTCTCATCCACAGCAGAGAGCTGCCTAGCCTCAACTTTGCCATTTCTTTGCAGAATAAATTAAGGCAAAGATTATATTGCCATGATTTTGGCACCTTGCCTAGAAGACAAGAGGGGCTCAAGTGGTGGGAAGCTGCTGCAGACCTTCACAAGTACAACACTACACCAATAGTGTAAAATGCTGTCTTACACTATGTAGAAATACACACACACTGATGCAGCTTACCTTGATTTAAGGGAATGACAGGTGTCCGGTTGGCATTATACAAGAAAACATCAGTGCAGTTGTCTTTAGTCCCAGTGGACCCTGAATTCAGGCTTAATGTGAGCCATAACTGTAGAAGGGATTCGAGCTAGAGGATAATGGATAATCAGTTGTCATTTTCCAAACATATTCTGGAACTCAGAAGTCAGAGATGTGCAATAAATAGGTACCTCAAGAATTCCAACATTAACTTGTCTCCTTTGTTCTCTTGTAACACACTACTACTATTGTAGGATCTATTTACTGCTTTCCGCGTCATTTTGATCTTAAGTAAGCCAACAAGTATACGGTTGGCAAAAGGCAAAGAAAGAAGAGCCATCTCACTGATGCAACAGTAACTATAACAACCAGTTCAGTTTCTGGAAACTCAGTATTGTTTTTTAAATAATAAAAAATCCAGCATTAGCAAGTTTCACTCTTCCGATGATGTAAGCAAACCTATACAAACACCAGTTGAACAAGCTGCATTGCACTATTAAACTAAAGAGGCTACCTGAAATTGCCTCAGCATCTGCAGACGCAGCACACGTATTTTAGAAACACAAATTGCTTTTATAGTTTGCCACTGCAGGCGTAAGCACACTGTCCAAAATGATAAAGCTTAGTTTCTCTAAGGTTTTTCTAATATTGTGTCCTCAAAGTACAAGTTATTGTTCAAAAATTATTTTTATATGTCTGTAATAATTAGCAGCACAGAACAACAGTGGAAACTAAGCTCTGGATCAATTCTTTGCCCAACAGAAAACCTGCCAGCTCTGCATTATATTGCTTGCTATAAGTTGGAACAGTACAGCTATAAAAAGGTGTACCAAAGAGCAAGACCACCTAGCTATAAAGATCTGGAAATACACCTGAGGCAATTTTTATTTGTTAAACGAACATGTGATCAGACCTACCAGCAGAGAAGAATTTGGCTTGCTAATGGTATTGCCCCCATTAATGCATGTATATCATTCTCACAGGCCAACACAGAAAAACTCTCTACGAACAATTACATACCTGAACATGATGGACTTGTAGCATAGAGAACAGTTTGTTGAAGCATGCACTTAACATTGGTATAGAGGACAGCTGGATAATAAACTGGTTGCTCTGATTTGATGCATGCAACCCCTGTAACAATGAATCATCTGTTCCACCCGGAGACTGAGTTACTAAAAGAAAAAACACACACCAAGGTAAGTTTCTTTTAAATGAAAAAGAGAAACTGCATCTTTATCTTTGTCACCAAACACACAAATTTACTCTTTCACAATATCCAGAACAATTCCCCAGAATACAAATTGAATACAGTAGTAAGATCTTTAAAAAGGACAGCACATGAAGATACTTTGGGTTACACAATAGCTGTGCAAACAGAAGGCTACTTGCACAATAGGGCTTTCCCACCCCGGCCTCACTATCACAGCCCCCTGACCCACTACTAAGGGTCAGATGATTCTCAGAAATGACCTGGCATGTGGCACATTGGCTGCAATGGAAGGCAGAATCAAAGAAAATTTAGGAGAAGCAGCTTTCACAAGTACAGTTCATACAAATAGCTATTTTGATCTTTGCCCTCTTTAAGGTGTGAGGGTGTGTATGCAACTGCTTATTTCTACATGACTAAAAAAACCTCTACAAATTAATCAGATAATTAATCCCACTCACTTCTTTATTTTTTATTAAAGATTTTATTGATCTACAAAGGTAGTGTAATGTCTCTCTCGTATTTTTTCCATGTAACATTTTTACAAATCAATTTCGTTTGTTGAGACTTTAGGAAGAAAAGGGGGAAAGAGGTGAGCGGGATGGGGAGATGGGTGGGGTGGGGTGACGATGTTTCTATTTTACTGAATATATGTAGGGCTTGGTGGCAGCATTGTTTGTGCAGGTTCTCTGTTGTTCAATTGTGCTCCTTTGGTGGTGAGAGGTCGGGGTTGGCGTAGGGTGTGATTGTACATTTGTGGTTGGCTGTGGTGGTCTTTGGTTTCCTGTGTGAGTGGGGAGGGCGAGTGTTTTTGGTCAGATTAGCCATATTGATTTGTATGCTGTCGGTCGACAGAAGACGCCTTCACCCCGGTATGGCTCCCCTTCATCACACACACAATCCAACAAGACAATCCCACTCACTTCTGAAAAATCACAGATAGTTAAAGGGCAAAGGCCTGGTTATAGGGCAAAGGCCTGGTTATAGAGGAGAGTTTTCCCCTGGTGCCTGAGGATATGTTGTGCATTCATCCTCAGGTCATAAGGGTAGTTAAAATGCTTTGCATTCTAGCTAGCTACCAGATAACTGAGCTTTTAGCATGTTGGTTAGCGAGAAAAGATTACCGCAACGTTCAGATATGTTTATTTTTAACTGTGCAAATTTACATGTAGGAGACGTGTTGGTTAATGCCTGCAGAATGGAATCAGCTTCCAGAGTGGACATCATTTTCAGCATCAGTTCTGCTTGTTGTTCAAGTCCAACCTCTAAGCGTGCATCTAAAGCTTTGGAAAGCAGCATAATGTCAGCATTTAAATTACAAATTTGTGACTTATTTAACATTTAAACAGTAAACATTTTATCAAATGTTAACAGATCACCATAAAATGCTTTGGCCTATGGTGCTGTTTCTGTTGCTAGATATGGAGCTTGGTGCATGAGCTATGGTGTATGAAAAAAGTAGGACACATAATGTAGATAAATAAAAGCAGATTTTAAGTAAATCCAGAGACTTAGGTCAACAGAGTCAGACGTCTGCCCTCAACCTACAACTGTTATTTTCAGGAGCAAGATTCAGTTCAATAATTTTTGGAACAAATACCAACTGAATGAGCCTTTTTACTGAACACAACTGGGTTTTTACCTTGTAGCCACAATACTGAGAACCACATGTCTAGCTTCATTTGTCCAGCAGGACACTGGACTTTCCTGAACCACCCCCTTTCCTCAATAATCCACAAGGCTTTTGGAAACTGGGGAACCTTACAGTTTTCACTATGTCACAGGTGTGCCAAATATAGCTCTTTGGAAAGGAGCTACAATATAATAATTAGAACATGCATTTGTATACCTTTAATTATATCTCAACTGTCTGGCATAGAACACTGCATAAATCAAATATCTAAATAATCATAATGTGACTGCCACATTAGCAAAAGCAACAACAGCTCTTCCAACAAGCCAAAATGAACAGTACACAAGGTAAGACTATGGCTGTTGCTTACCTTGAGAGACTGATACGCTCACAGTTTGTGACCCATTCTTCTCTGTTGTAACTGGTGGTTTTGCCACAGAGATTCCAACGCCTCCAATGTAAGGGTTGTAATTATATGTACCATAGTCAGCACCCCAGTAATCATACCATGTGCTGCTTATAGGCTTTATAAAACAAAATGAGATACAATTTTTTTATTCAGATTATTTCTATTTAAAAAACCTTTACTTTTTTCTACTGCTACATTTTGAAGTAGGATTATAAATGGTACTTTAGAAGTTATAATAAATTGGAATAGCAACATGTTTTGCTAGGCACTGCAGAGAAGCAAATGACAGTAGTATCCTCTAAAGTGTTTTCAAATTAAGTCACAGTACAGAAGGAGGAGGAGAAGAAGAAGAAGAAGAAGAAGAAGAACAAGAAGAACAAGAAGAAGAAGAAGAAGAAGAAGAAAGCATCCAAATACATCATGATGAGAGACTATGTTTCCAGGAATCTCTGAAAGTAGATGAAGCTCTGAAAGACAGCCTTTTGGCGGAAACACCATGGGCATTTAATAAAAATTAATCAGCACCTTGAGACTTTATCTCTGGCAGTTCATTCTGTATCACACATACAAGACTAAGGAGATAACTTTGGACTGTGTTAAAGATATAAACTTTTTTGAAAACTCATGCATGCCATACCTTGAAGACTTTCGCTGCAAGGGGATCTTTCTCTAAGTCAATATCTAAAGGATCAATATCAACTTCCATCAGGTCTTGTAGTAACTCAAGATCAATGTCTTTATCTTTTTCCAAAGATGACAGAGGTGGAGTACCTTTAGGTGATTCAAAGAGCTTAATACCACCATGCTCTGTAAAGGTTCATAACAGACAAGACTAGCAAAAGGATGTGTAACTTACGGGTCAACCAGTCTAACTAGCCCAGAACTCACATGAATTATTTCTATAAGGTTTAACAGGCTCTGGTATTCTACCCATCCTCTGTCACTGTAGCTAGTACACCAACCCTGCCCCCCCCCAACCTACATTTCACCAAGGGGCATAAAATCTGAACTTGTTATTTACTCTAGAGATCTGGTGTACCACTGCACCTGCCATGGGCAGGATCAAGTTATCAAATATTTAAGACTGTATTAAAGAACCAGACAGTGTTTGAAACTCCCATTGTTCTAGGCACATTTTGCGACAGGGAATTTCATTAGTGTGAGCAGTTTCTGAGCTCTGGGTGCAGTACTGTGCCTAAGATTTCAGTTTAAAACTGCAGAGTGGAAGGAAAGGAAGACCTTTTTCAGCCTCCTCACTTCCAGCTACTTTCTGAAGACTGAAGAAGAGACCCTGTTAAGAATAATAGGAGGTGGGCAGGGGAAGGACTAGACCATGTGAAAAATGAATGTAATATTTTAGCTGCAGTTCATTCATTTTTAGCTTTGTGTTCTCATTATAAAAAAGCACGCCTAGACATTCCGTTGCTGTGCCCATAACCTAGGTTCAAGGTGCTATTTAGCTCCTAGCTTTCATATCTCAGTTTCTAACACTGGAACCAGACTAGTAAAAGGGCATTTTTTGGACCTGCTATTTAAAACATAGCAAGATTCCAATATACAGAGTGTCAGGCATCTGTAACACATCTGTCTCACAATGAATAACTTTGTTAATTTAAGTTACAGGTAATGATGCCCCACTTGGGACACTGGCATGCCTTCCTGAACAATATGTGAAGGGACACAGGAGGCTGATGGGGGAAAGGGAGAATTGTCCTGGCTGATTTTGGATAAGTCTACCATCCTCTGCTCCTATTCCCATAAAGTCTAGAAGAGTCATCTGACATTCTGGAGAGGCTTTCTGGGGATGCATGTGAGTCAGAAAACTTTACTTCCAGGAACCTCCTTAAGTTTACTTATAAGATCTAAGCCAATGCTTTTCATCTTTATTTCAATCACTGCAATCACTGTTTTAACTAAAAAACACACAAACACTATTATTGATAGAACCAGTTAAGTTATTTGTTATCCTTTTTTAAAATTTTGATTTTTTTAAACTGCTTCTGAAATGATGGTAAATCTATTGGTTAGATGGGAAAACTGAAGCAACAGTTTGGAAAAGGCTCATTACCCCTCTGCAAAGTATATATTTACCTGTGATGTCATGTGTCAAAGGCTCATCAATAGTGTCTACTAACTGAACTGCAGACTGCTGAAGAGCATCATCCGAGTCTGCAGCTGAAGCCCCTGCCTCTTCTCCCATTGCAGCTTCCTCCATGGCTTCAGCAGCTATAGGAGCCAACAATTCTCCTGAATATGTCAGAACACAATTAATTTACTGAAGTGGTCAAAGAAAAACAAACTGGTGCATATTGCTTGAATACTAGCATTATTCAATTCCATGTTCTGAACTAAGGAGGTTATCATTTCAACATAGATCAGACAGCACAATAGCACTCAAAACTGACCACACAAGTTGCATTTGCTTTTATGCCCAATCTAACTACAGGGAACCAGGCAGAGGGCCTTCTCGGTAGTGGCGCCCGCCCTGTGGAACGCCCTCCCATCAGAGGTCAAGGGAATAAACAACTACCTGACATTCAGAAAATACCTGAAGGCAGCCCTGTTTAGGGAAGTTTTTAAACTGTGATATTTTAAATGTATTTTAATATTTGATGGAAGCCGCTCTGGGGAGACCCAGCCAGATGGGCGGGGTACAAATAATAAATAATAATAATAATAATAATAATAATAATTATTATTATTATTATTATTATTACCACCATCCAGAAAATTTGCAAGAAAATGTACACATCTCAATAATTCTGTCTACGCAAGACAACTCCAACAAGATCAGACCATATGGTCAAGCAGGAGTCTTATTTCTCAATGCTGACGTGAAGGGTGGAAGGCCTCAAATCTCACAGCTGGAGGCACAGATCACCTTTCTCCAAGCCACCTTTGGGCCTCAGCACTGTCTGACACTATCTGCCCCTCTCCCATTGCTTTCTACAGCAGACAGGCTAGTTGCCATTTACTGATGCAGCTGGATGCTACCACATGAGGGTCCTGCCAAACTGCTGGAAGTCAACTAGTCAATAAAGTTGTGGCTCATATTCACCCCATGTTAGTTAGTATGTTGGCTATTATGTCTTCCATGCTCTCCACTGTATGCACTACTATCATTCTGCTTGATAAGTATCTAGAGTTTCAACAAACCTGCTAGGATGTCTTGCAGCATACATGTCAGAGAATACTGAGCCCATGCTCCTCCCCAAGAGATATCACCTCTGTTAAAGTCTGTCCCAACCAGAAGCAACAGTAGCCTTTCCAGCTGAGCTTCGTTCACAATTTCACACAAATGAATTGTAGGTCTTGTAGCATTGGCAATTCTAGCAAGAACCTGGAATGGAATTTCAGAAATGAAAGGTTGCATGCATAACTCTACCCGCAAATGTTTGCTTACAACCATTTCTTTATTATGTCAAATTTATAACCCACTTTTCCTCTCTGAAGGGAGCCAGGGGCAGCAATGGGGTATAACATTTCTACAAAAGTAAGACTTGAATGACTATAATGGATTGAACCTTGGGTATACGGCCTAGTATCCTAGTCGTGGATTCGAGCCCCACATTGGGCAAGATTCCTACACTGCAGAGGGTTGCACTAGTTTACCTTTGTGGTCCCTTCCAACTCTACAATTTTATGATTCTATGACCAAGACTTGCATGAATGAAAGTCTTTCCACTAAGGCAAAGCCACAATCTGATATGACCCATTGTTTTTCCTTTCAGCATGAATGCAGAGAAAAATGAAATGTTTGTTTTTACACAGACATATCAGGAAAAGGAGCAATAACTTGACACACGTAGTTGAAGATTCACCATGTTTGACTCAAGGGTGAAAAATATTTGTGTCTCCCAGATATTTTCCTTCTGTCATATAAAACATGTGCAGGCAATGGGCAATACCTAATTATGCCCACCCACAAGGGAAACATTTCCATGACAAAAGCAGACACCCCCTCCCTCCCTTCCTTGGATGACTAAATGCTATCAAGTAGGAAATAGCTCCTATTATTATTATTACTGTGAAGGATAGGCGTGCCTGGCGTACTCTGGTCCATGGGGTCACGAAGAGTCGGACACGACTGAACGACTGAACAACAACAACATTATTATTACTGTATATTCTGGCGTATAAGACTACTTTTTAATCCAGGAAAATTTTCTCAAAAGTTGTGGGTCGTCTTATACGCCGGGTGGAGAATCTGCAGTCGAGTATATCTCCAACTCTGTATTTTAACTGGAAAAGTTGGGGGTCGTCTTATACGCCCAGTCGTCTTATATGCCGGAAAATACGGCGTATTATAATTCTTCCCTATACCCAGAGGTCTCAGGGCGGTTCACAGAACAAACACCTAGTGTTTGAAGGACAAAAACACAGAGGACTTGTAGAAGTAGATTGCTTCAAGCTTCAGTTAGTTCCCCGCCTTTGTCCAGAGCAGATAGGAAGCTGCCTTACATGGCTCTGGGCTTCTCTGATTTGCAGTAGGATTGTTCAGGTAGTATAAAGAAGGATTCTTCATGAGTTACTCTTTCTGTTAAAGGTAAGGAAGCAGGTGTTGTGGCCTGGTTTCTTTTGTTCTACAGTTGTACCTCAGGTTACATACGCTTCAGGTTACATACTCCGCTAACCCAGAAATAGTGCGTCTGGTTAAGAACTTTGCTTCAGGATAAGAACAGAAATTGTGCTCTGGCGGTGCAGAGGCAGCGGGAGGCCCCATTAGCTAAAGTGGTGCTTCAGGTTAAGAGCAGTTTCAGGTTAAGAATGGACCTCCAGAACGAATTAAGTTCTTAACCCAAGGTACCACTGTATAAGTTGCCTGTCTGATGTCAATGAGAGATGCTTTCCTGGCTTTGACATTAAGTGAACTGAAGCCTGAGGGAGTGGGAAAACACCAACTCCCATCCAAGGAGACATTCCCTTCAGGCAAGACCAACAGTCCCTTCCTCTACAGTCTCCCATGTACCCTAAAATCTTTTCTGAAGGGTTGGAGGACCCTCCAGAGCAGATGTGGGGCATGCACAGGGGGCTGCAGTGGGGTTGTGCAAGCAGACATCCACTCACGCAGCACTGGATACCAACCTATTATTTTACATCATGGGATTTTTCTTTGGAAGATCATGCAATTACAACAAAATTTATAGGACTAGGACACCAAGTTTAGTTTGAAAAACCTTAGTTTGTCCATCAAATTATTTTCCTTTTGTTCCAAGGGGCTCATGACAGTAAATGTTAGCTAATGTTATCCCCACAGTAACTCTGCAATGGAGATTAGGCTGGCAGATGAAAAACCTTAAGGCCAAGACAAGAAAGGGACAAGAACCCAAATCTCCCAACACATATCCACTACATTGGGTCTTGAAAATCACCAGGTAAATATAAAAAGAGCAGCTTGCTGAAATGAAGGCTTCAGGACTCCATATACCCATTTCACACGGGAGTTCCATTCCCGGCCCCCATGTGCGTCAGCAGAGCATACTGTATATGTGTGCCCCATCCTGCTCCCGCCTCCATTCTGCCTTTTTCCGCATGTTGGTGTTGAGCATCAATTGGACGCACCTAAAATGATCACCACCTGTACAGGTTTTCCCCTAACTGCACAGGATAATCATGTAATATACTGCATACCTTACACACGAACAGCAGTAGATCTGCATGACAAGTAAAATCCATTGACAAAAGAAAAAGTGCCAACTTTTGCACTACTGAAATACAGCGTTCATGTGCCAACGTAAATGGAAGGGGTTCAATTTCTGGAGTTTCTTTTGCAGTCGATACTTCGGTGTCTAATGTAGAACGAGGCCACTCTGCGGTCCGACGTAAACGAATCAGATCCTTAAAGTGCTGTGTGAGTCAAAAGCACAGAATGTGTTTGCAATTTTACAACTATTTTTTTATTAAACAGAAGTTAATATGAATACAATACATAATGAGTTGAATCCAGACTGCCAGCTCCATGGAAGGTGTGAAGTGACTTCAGTATAGGAGACGACTCCCAATGGAGAAGAGGGGAAAGGAAAGTTTGACCTTTCCCTGCAGCTGCAGACATCACTCACATTCTGTTCCAGAAGACCCTGCAACATACACCACTGGGCAACCTGGGGTGTTCCCCCCCCCCAAAAAAAATCACTGAAGATTACTTCTTTCCACTTTTACCTAAAGAAGCGTCAAGTTCCATTGCTGGCAAGTCTGAATCCAGTCCGTTATTTAACAATTTCAAATATGATAATAAACCTTTAAGGATACAAAATCTCTCTAATTTCACTATTATAGTACTTCAAATAATAAATTAAAAGTAATACTTTATTATTATCATTAAGGGTGAATAAGGCCCTATCTTCAAACTTTTGTGAAAAGGAAATAAAGTGATCGTTATTCCACAAGGTAATTCTCATGGATCTACCTTCTCATACCTGCATATAGTCATTTCAGTTTAGAAATGAACACTATAACTCATATTCCATAACATAAACAGGCTAATCATATTTTCCATTGTGATTCAACCAGCCATCAAGCAATCAGTAGCCATTCCTATATCTGTATTCTCAAATCTATCCATTTAAGTCGTTGAGGAGAACTTGAAAAGGAAGCTACAGGATCACATATCCCTAAATATGTTAAAGACTTTCTTTCCCAAGTGCCATTAGAATTTATATGTGATTCCTCACACTGCCAACACTTGTCCTGCACCAGATTCAAAACAGACTTTTGTTGAGTGAGGTATCACTGAGGTGGTACCTTAAAAGTAATTCTATTTCAAATGCTCTGCTATAAGTTTCTTATCTATCCTCTTGTCAAGTCATCGTCTTTGCTTGGTATGTCCCAATTTCTTCACTGTCAGTTTGCATTTTTTGGTGCAGAAGGTATTCATCTGATGTGTAGAGATCTTTCCTATTCTAATTGATTCAAGAGGATTCTGGAAGCTTCTTTGTGCGTTACAAGCTGGAAGTTTAAAGCTAACACGCAAGCTTCTATTCTGGCCTAGAAACAGGCAGAAGGTTCCCGATATTTGCGTTATTCCTTCAGAGAAGCTGAACAGCTGGTTTAAACTGGTTCTGTTATCTCTTTCACTCAAGTTCATGCTGAATATAAGAACAGGCCAGAAGAAGCCTGAGTTTTACTTTATGTCTCTGTCCTTCTGGTGTGGTGTTCTGTACATGCTTAGGTGTTAAGGTTTTAATTTATTGTAAGCTTAAGTTAAGTCTGCTGCAACTGATTTCTTATGGACTGTGCCAATCCTGAAAATGTATTAGATTGTGACCATTGAGCTCATTTGTCTTCAGTAGTAAAACTCTGCTGGGTGAAGCTAATTGCCTCTAGTCTATTTTTTGGGAATCCTGCAATGTTTAAGTTTTTACTCTGCTAACTATACGTTGGGATCTGCTCTAGATCAATATGAGCACAATTCATGACATTTACCATTTTTTCTGATAAGGCAGCAGACCATCACGTTTGAATGCTAAGAAGGAATGTATAAAGGGGGGGGGAGGCGGGTTGAATAACTTATAGGCCTCCATCCATTGCTAAATCTAATCACCAATGACCAGCATGCCAAAAGTTTAGGAATCATGGGAGCTGTTATCTAACAGCATATGGAGGGCCACAGGTTGGTTCCCCTGGTATGTGTTTACTACATTATCCTTCACTGGCCGAAATAGGAAGAATACGTTCTCTATTAGTTGGTGTCCTAACTAGGCCATGCTTCCTGGTTAATACAACAACAACATGTAAAAATATCCAAACAGACTAGGGGTTGCATCCAAAGGTGTCAGTCATCCAATAGTGTGTCAGATAGTAAAATTTCTCTCAGCGTAACTTCTCTCAGTGGAAGCAATTTTCAACTACAGGTAGGTCTGCCATAGTCAAAACAAAATAAAAAATAAACAAAATCCTTCCAGTAGCACCTTAGAGACCAACTAAGTTTGTTCTTGGTATGAGCTTTTGTGTGCATGCACACTTCTTCAAATACTTCAGATACTTCAGGTATCTGAAGAAGTGTGCATGCACACGAAAGCTCATACCAAGAACAATTTTCAACTATTCTCTTTATCCCCTGCAGCCCCTCTGCACCCTATCTATACTTTCTCTGGGGGGTCCTCCAATCCTCCTGAGTATTTAAAGGGTGTCAGGGGGCTGTAAGGAGGGGTTGACTCTCTCCATGGTCTGCTGATAGAGACCTTACCAGCAGCTGAGTGACACTGCTGGATACAGCCCTATGAGTGTGCTGGTTGACCTTCACGCCAACTTACACATAAAGTGGTATCACCCTCCAACTCTTTCAAAAGGATCAGGTCTTACTTTTTCATCTAGACATATTGCCCAATATGCCTATTATGTTAACCTGAGAGTATATACCAGGCACATCCACATCTATAGAGACTGCGATCTACTCCCAGTATAATAAAACTGGCAGTGATCTACCCATTGTCATTGCCCATAGTTGTTGGCCTTTCTTTTAGAGGGAGAGGCCAGAGTTGTTGAGCTTCTTTTGGGGAGGGTTTAATTATATCGCTCACCCAACAGTCTGAACCCCTCCCTTCTTCTCCCACTCTGCCGCAGACGGGGGGGGGGGATCTTTAACAGCACCGCCAACGCCACCGATGGTATAGTGCCGGGGGTGGGGCGCCTCATGATCGCTCAGGAGCAACCAGGCAATCTCTTTTTTAACTACCATGATCGACCTGGAGAACCCTGCAGATCTACCTGTCGATCGCGGTCAACCGGCTGGACATTGCTGGTATATACCATAGAGATGGATATTCACCCTTCTGCTTCATCTTGTTTCAACCATGTAGGGCAGACCCAGTCTCTCACAGCTGCCAAACTAGAAGTGTCTAAAATAGGGAAGCTAACTTTTCCAGGTATTTAGAGCCTCCTTGGCATTGTAAGGGCAACTCTTGGCAGTTTTCTCCTCCTGTGTTAAGTTTCTACAAAGTATCTGCCAATACTTCAAAGCACACTTCCCAACTCACAAGAGGATAGAAAGAATCCTTCAATTCATCATCTTCCACAAACACTGCATTAGCAAAATAAAAGTACACCCTAGATCTGAAGAACATACAGTGCATTGAGACAGCAGAAATCCATGAAGTCTGTAGCTTGCATAACCCTTTAGGTGACTAAGTTATAACTGAACTACCTGCTTCACGTGAAAGAATCCAATAGAGCGATATCAAACTTTTCCTATATTCTCAGTAAAATGTCAGCAGCAGCAGGGAGATTTCCAGTTGGAGATTTTTTTTTGTTAATATATGGTTCATAGGCGCTACTCGTAAATTTACAGAAATACTTGCTACAGAGAAGTTCTTAGTATTTCCCAGGTGATGCTGAAGCTGCTAATTTAGGCACACCCAAGAGATTAAAAGCTGCACCTCCTGAAATTGTGAATGTATTCCTTTGAACAGCATACTTCTATGCCATAACACAACTACTTTTGAAAGTCCCCCTCAGTTTCAAAAGCAGTTTGCTATGTGAACTAGAAAGGGAGGGGCCTGCTGTTTGAGATATGCAAAGCCAAACCCATGTTGGGCCACAATACACTGGGTTTTAATAGAATGTTTGAAATCATCTTTGGCTGATTAATATTCTACAGTCTTTTAAATGTGTCTGTGAAAAAGGGGGGTTATTGTTTTGTTTTAATTATCTACTTGTTTTTATCCTCTATTTTATTCTCTGAACTGCCCTGAAATCTTATGATGAAGGGAGGTATATAAATTTAACAAATAATTAAAAAATAACATTTAAATGCATCTAATCCAACACCATACTAGGTAAGTCTCCAAAATAGTTTTTATCATGAGGAACTAACAGGTGCCTATATAAGAATTAAATGAGGAGCAGTTCCAAAACCAGATATACATCAGGTGATTGAATTAGCAAGCAGATTGGGCCTTAAGAGGCATAATGGAATGATTTTTGTAAAAAATGAACCTAGAACATATTTGAATTTGCAGAAACAGTTCTTTCTGCACAAGACAATAAGTATAATTGCAGAACATCATACCTTTGACGTGGCCTGTTTTAGTTTTGCCTGTTCTACTAAAAGTTTATAGGATGATCCTTTGTTGCTTTGTATTTTCTCTTTTTCCATCTGTTCCACCAAAGCCTTCTGTTTTGCTTTTAGTAAGTTAAGTTGCTAAAAGAAAATGTTAACAGACGTAATATGAAAATGTAAGCAATAAGATGCAAGATAGATATGCACTTTCATATGATGGTCAAGTTAAAGTTTTTAATTTTTAGTTTTTATATTTCCAAAACTTTAACAGACTGCCAACAGAACTGAACTATAAAACCAGTTCAAACAGCAGCTTTAAAGCTACAGAAACTGGTGAGCCTTCACTGACTGCGAAAAGCAGTGAGTATTTGCCATATACTTGTCCTCAAGGCCTAGAATTTTAGATGGCTGGACAGGGAATTGTTAAATAACTGCCATATGTAAACCAGTGGTTTCTAAACGTTTTTGCCACATTCCTCCCACCAATGTTTCAGACTCATGTGAGCTCCTGTTCTCCCCAGGTGGTGGAAATCTACTCCACCCTGCAGAGCACACATAGGATCTCCTCAGGTCCCTTGTCTGCAATTATTGTATTGTCAATATTTGCCACACTTGCACAACTTTCAGATAGGTTCATGGTTGCTGTGGGAAAGCCAGGCACCTGGAATTTCCTCCAACTTGTCCCTTTGCCTCAGTGATCTCTGGCTATTCGTTTGCTCACTTACAAAACCCTACCCCAAGGTGTACAAAATCAGGAAATCACACCTCAAAATCAAAACAGGGTTATCAATCATAACAGAAATCTCAAAACCACTACAATGAACTGGAAGTTACCTGTTTGTGATGAACAAGCTGCTTTCTGATCTTTCTGGAATATAATCTATCTAAGCTACTGTTGCCTTTTGAAGACCTATTGAGGCTTTGTGTGTGTAGATTATTATTAATGAAGCTCCACTGATTGCCTACAAGAAAAGAGTATGTTATTTAACAGTTGACAGAAAAAGCAATATTTTTGCCACATACAAACTAAACATCCATTATGCATGTCTAGCATAGCAACGATAACCTGTAATGTTCAGGTTCTTTAACAACATGAGATTTATTATATATTATGCACATAAAACAAAGAACAAAGTGTTAAGATTAATCTACATGGACAACACACCTAATCCAAAGCCCCCCCCCCCCCCGCATGATGAATCCCCACCTACGACATAGGATAGATTTCCAGAGTGCATAATGGAGCCTTCAACCGCTGATCCTCAGACAGGTACACCACAAAGCACACAGTCATTTCTTCCAACAGAACAGCTGTAAGCACAAATAACCTGCATGCACAGCACTGGAAGGAGCAGGGTCATGGGATCTACATACGCAGGTGGCATTTCCACTGGAACAAATGGTTGCATGTGCCATCCGAATTACCTGTGCACATAGGTGCCAGCTCCCTAGGGCCCTGGATGCCCTAGCACCCAGAAAATTCCCCATGAAGGGGCCAGGCACCCGCAAATTTCAGTGCCAGGGCCATGCACACTGCATGCCACCCATGGCCCTGGGCATGCACAGACGCGGGGCCAAGCTGGCACTCCTGCTTTTGTATAGCTAAGGGCTGCCAAGAAAGGTGGTGGTAAGGACTCCAATACGTCCTACGGAGACTCACCCTGCACATATTCAGAATTCTTATTTTTATTTCTCTTCTAGGGATGGTATCCAACCAAGTACTTCTGCTAGCGCAAGGATTTCACTTGTGCAACTGAACTTTCCCTCCCTCTTCTCTCTCCATGCACCCTCTGCAAATCTGCTCTGGAAGGTTGGGGGAAACCCCAGAACACATTTAGGGGGCACAGGGAGAGGAGAGGGAAGGCAAGCTCTGTTACGAAGCCAGAAGTCCTTGAGGCAGAAGAATTCCTTTGTTGAAGAGTCTTTTCCTGGGGCTCAGAATTATCCTTAAAAATAAGGATTTTCTTGTCTGATGGGATGCCTTTCTCCTCCACAGGCCAGGAGTAGCAATAAAGCACACTTATAAAATTATTGTGCTACTTCTAGTTTAAAGTTGACCACCACTTGCACAAGTAAACAGGCAGGAAGGAAGTGAATGGGGTCATTGTCCACGTGGTGAGATAAGTGCACTTCACTTGCATAATCCTGCCTAGTGGAGTGAGTGATTCCATCCTCCACTTCAGAAAATGGTAGGTGAATGCAAAGTACTGTCAGATTGCCTTGTGTGTGCAAACAGCTGCCAAGAAAGGTGGTGGTAAAGGCTCCATTATGCCCTATGGAGATTCTCCATGCATGTATCCAGTATTGTTTATTCCTATTTTCAAAGTTGCTTAAAAGTACAGCATATGGACATTTTACAACACTCTGCCTTTTACAAATTGCACATTTAAACTAAGTTATCTAATCTCAGATAATTAACAAGCAAGCTTTGCCATATTAAGTATATATATATTGCACCTGTCAAGAATCTGTCTCTCTCTTTTCCATTCAAAGGCTTCTTAGCTGTAGCTGCTTCATCTTCCACAGTTGCCACGTAGTCCAAGAGTCTGGATACCAGCATTACAACCCAGCTAATCATAGGAATGTCTAGAACACCTTTAAAATAAGACAATTTGATCAAGTGATTCAATAAAAAAAACTTCAGTTAAGAAAAAGAGCGAGGGCATGGCTCATTAGTAGAGCATTTGCTTTGCATACAGAAGGTTCCAGGTTGAATCCACAACATTTCCAGGTAGGGCTTAGAACAGAGCTTTCCAAAATGTGTGTCGTGAAACATTAGTGTGTTGGCTGCACTGTGTTGCGCAAACACTCCCAGCACTCCTCCTGGGTCTGGAAAGGGATTAGTTTAACCTCTGGCTAGTAAAACTGAATTACTGTGTCATGAAATGATGCATATCTAAAAAGTGTTTCACCAACATGAAAAGTTAGAAAAGCTCTGGCTTAGAATGTCCCCTGTCTGAAAGCCTAGTGAGCTGCTGCCAGTATGTCAACAGGACTGAGGCAGAATCACTATAAGGCAGTTTCCTATGCCCCTATGGAAACAGAGTAAAGGATGTTTCTACAGCCAATTCAACAACAGTTTATGTTTCCCTATGCATTGTAAGCCTTGAAGTATGTAGAAAAGATGCACATTCAAAGAGGTTTGGGAAAGCATTCTTATATCCAGAATGGGTATTTTGACCTTAGGACCAGGGCCTAGTGATCTGTGCATGCACAGGTGTTTTCCAGACACACTTTGTACCGCAGCACCTTGTACTCCTCCCAATCCTCACATTTAGGGGACCTCCTAGAAGAGCAATCAATGAGGTTGCAGGAGGTGGGGCGGAATGGCCAATCCCTTTTTCTGTGATCAGACTGAAGCACAGGCCACTTAATCCAAGCTATGGCACTGTGCACCCTTGAATGGCTATTTAAACCAAAATGCAACAAAACAAAACCAAAGCATTAAATGTCAGACCAAAAATTAATCATTTACTTCTATCACATGTCATTACCACAAAGTCCGCTAAAGGTATTTTAAACCCTATTCAAAATACATCAAAAAATTAGCCAGTGAGTAGAATAAATTATTCCTCTCTCTCTTTTTCTCCCCACACTGCAAAGCATCAATTGCATCAATTAAACTTTCACCTGACCTGCAAAAATAATCAAAGTAGCAGTCAGAGATAGTGTTTTAAATACCAAAGTTGGTGAGGAAATATATTTCATGAAAACTACATAAATCTATATTACCTTCTGTGCATCTGTGGGTGGGTAGCTGAGGTTGAAGAGGGGACAACAGGTTATCCAACAGATTCAGCAAACTTTCTAAGACACCAGTATTGCTGAGTGATCTTTGGCCAATGCAAGAAAGTAACATGAAGACCCTAAATATATACATAAAAAGTATTTTTTAATTTTTTTAAAGACCCTTTGAGGTGCAACTCAAATTCATAAGCAAAGTAATAGTAACCAATCTGACAAAATTTTACTGCTGCATTTGGAAAGAGAAAGACAACCAGAGGAAAACACTGTTAGAGTCAACCAAATAACTAACTAAATTAACCGTTTCCTCCTCTTTTAGTTCCTCATGAGTAAAGATCAAAATCAAAGTGCAACTACTTGGTACAGAGTATTTAGAGCCGCTAACAAGATTATGGAAACATCCTAGGCCAAATCAACCAATATATAGATTCATACTCCAAAATAAATATGGTTACGACAGCTATAAGGGTGTCAATTAGATCTGACGTGTTGGTGGGTAGACGTAAAATCCTTTAAGCTTTTTGCCTATTCTACCTAATTTCCTGTGATAAATCTTTCCAAGTACTGTTTAACTGAAAAGTAAAAACAAGGCATCTTATAAAGTACCTGTCCTGTGGAAAAATGAGAAGTTGCTCTGAATTATACAATTCTTGAAGGACGTTTGAAAGGAACTGCCCCCACCACCTTTCGCCGCCACACAGCTGAACAAGCAGAAGGCCTGCATGCAGGCGTATCTTTGGAGTCCCACTGATGCACAAGTGCTTGAACAATTCTTCACAAGCTTGAGCATGAAACGTACTTTGTAGAACCACAGGAACAGAGTGCCCTTTAAAGAAATCAACAAAAAATCAATTGCAAGTTGTATTCTTTGCACAATAAACGTCATCTAAAGGTTGCTTCTAAAATTTAATATAAGCTACATAATTCTGCCCAAAATGCATCAACTTCAATGAAGTCCCCCCTCCCTTAGGTGTGAGAAAGAACACAAACACTTGCCCAGAAAGCTTCTGCCATAGAAGCTTATTATTCAGATAAGTAAGCACAAAAGATATTGTAAACTGAGAATTTATGTGAATTCTCCTACTTTTTCTGCCAGGCAGTGGTTCAGGCATGGTGTGCTTTCTCTACTCATCAGCAGGTGGACATTTTAAAGACAGACTTGACCACAAGACAACTCCTATTTCCCCATTTGAACTGGTTATTACTCAGAGTACAGTAACTCATTGCAGCCTAGCACCTATCCTTTATGCATACTGGGAACATGATGGTTCTAAACAGGTGAGGTCCCTGTGGACCGGAGGCAGGCAAATGCATTGTGGCAGTAGGTTTCTTAGGGACACAAGCAACCCTCATTTTGCATGCATTCAAAATACATGCAACCATGCACAAGCAGGTTGTTTTCGGATATGGCAGAGGGTGGGGCAGGCTAATGGGTTTTCCACTGGTGCACATGACAACCAGGAATGCAGCCCACCCCCCTTGGAGTTTGCCTGTACTTTTATACTTTTGTCCCATTCATTTAACTTGAAATGTTTATCTGCTGTGTGTGAGAAATACCAGTGTTCCTCATAAGCCCTGAGTCCACCAACAGTACTGTAAGAAGCATACATGTACATGTCCAGCACTGACAATGAATTAATAAGCAAGCTTATAATTCCATACTTGTCAATAAATATAATTAAGCTACCAACCATTGGAAGAATGGAGCAAACTAAGTAAAGTATCCAACAGGTATCGGATAATAGTGCGCAACTGCTCCGTGGAGGACATCTGAATCAGCTCTTTGGGATCACTTTGTTCCTTGAGAATCTTCCTGCTTGCACCTAGAGCTACTTTGAGCCTCTGCACAGCGTGATGAGCCAAATTTAGCTGTAGTTGTAGCTGAATGCAGTCTTGATAAGCAGAAAATACTCGACTGTCTTCCTCTACTGCTTTATCTGGCTTTCGTAGAAAATACTGAGCATTGTTAGCACTGTTCAACGGAGGAAGATCAATGCTTTGCAGAAGTGTTTCAAGCCTATGGCAGGCTAAATTATACCTGTAAGAGTGGGGACAGGGGGCAAAAGACACCTTTAAATTATAATTCATTATTAAAAAACACACCCCATCTAAGAACTAAAAGAAACAACATTTTAATTGCACACACTCATGCCTCGATGCTGTAAACAAAGCAATGAACAGGAGGATATATCTGTATCTATCTGCTGTGTGTGTGTACGCACGCTGTTAAAACTTTAAAATTAACCCTGAACAATACATTTCCAACACCTCATCTTACCTGCACTGTATGTCTTCCTGCAACGCAACCATCATGGCTAAGTGTTGATCAATTTCTGGCTGGTTTGCAGATTCAACTTCTCCTCGTAAAGGATCATGCATAATCTTCAGCTCACTTTCCAGTGGCAAAATATATGTGTGCCCATAGTAAAACCCTAAAGGAATTTTGGCTCTAGCATTTGTACTTCCATAACGACCAATGACTGTAATCTAAAATGAAATGAAAGACAATGAGACCTTCAGTGTAGTTTCATAGTTTTGAAACATGAGAAACATGCAACAACTGGGCATTAACTACATGTAAGAACATTTATAAATCCATCTGATAAGAGACAGCATTTTTAATTGAAATTTTTTTACCTTCATGAACCTGCAAACGGGTGGTGGTATTAAATCATGCAGAATGAGAGAATGGGTGCTAATATCTGTAGCAACCACTAGCCTCCTTCCATCAACTTCTTCACCAAGTGTCCAGATATCAATTGACAAGGAAGCAAGATCACCACAAGTTGGAATCAATACATCTGTCAATAAAATGGGTCTGCCAAAATCCAATGTCACAAACCTCCTTGCACCTTTAAAAAAAAGTTAGGCTTGATGTCAATACTTAATAGATAAAATGAGCTCAAAGTGCCAATGCTAAAAGGGTAGTCTCAATTAAAACACAAACCAAGAACACAAGAAACAAAAATGCACTTCTAAAGCTATCTAAAGATTTCGAACCTCACTAGAGAAGTTACTTTTCTAGTAGCTATCACCGGCACAATTTGGACAATCCTTCAAACTATGGTTAGGTGAATTATGAACAAGCTGCAGGCTTGAACACTCTTAATTTCATATGACAAAGCAATCTGCTTTTAAACAGAAGAGTTCAAAATTAGGCAGTTCTAAGCCATGGCTATGCCTAAAGTAGCTCTGGGCTATTAATTCCCAATAGCCTAGAAAATGTGAACTTTGAACATTTTTGCATTAAAGGAAGATAACAGCATTTACCTGAATGCATTCGCTCTATTATGATGGACTGATGAGGTGGAGGCTGAAGAAAATGTGAAGCATGTGATATTGCAAGAGCAAGGCCAGTCCCAAGTGGATTCTGAAAAAGGGGAAATTAACCAATATATCAATCACTGCATTTTCTATTAGTGATTACCTAAAGCTCATGCAAAAGTAAAGGGAGGCAAGCTTTTGGAAACTCAAACTTGAAAACCTCAACAGTTAACACTGCATATGGATTAGTTTATTAGCACACCAATGGAAAAGATTCAAAGCATTAACGAGTTATCTATTTACACTGAAGCTTCATTATGAAGAATTTTAGCTTAATAGATGTGGGGATATTATATAAAGGACTTTTAACAGCACTAGCTCTCAAAACATACTGACTACACCTTGAAAAATAGGCAAACTAGCAATCACTCAAAGTAGTTCCTATCATTAACATTAGTTAGACTGGAATTTCATGAAAGCTCTTCTGTTTAGTTACCGTTCTGGACTTGTTTGCATTTTTGTTGTGTGCAGAAAGGTTAACTGGTGGAGGATCAATGACTGAGCCCGGGAAAAGCTGTGCAAGCTCTGCATTGATAACAGCAGAAACTGCCTCATTAGGTGGTGTTAGAGGCGGAGTCATGAACAGGGGGGTTGTTTTAGGAGTGGGCGGGATGACATCCGACGGGTGAATGAAGAACCCTGGGGCTGCTACTGAGTTGGAAGGCACAGAGTTGTGAACAGGACCAACTGCTGATGCTGCTGCAGCAGCTGCTGCTGTTGTCTGATGTAGTTTTGCTTCCAGCTTTGCTTTCTGCAGGGAAAATAAAAGCAGCATATGTACAGTAGGGCCAGTGCTGCCTCTATGAAGGCACTAGCAATAAAAGCATTAGCAACAAGCAGCATGAACAGAACAAACAAAAAAGCAAATAGCCTCAGCTTTTGTTTAAACTCATACCAAAGGTTACTACCAAAAAAGATGCAAAGTAGCACAAAAAGGTGATAAACAATGCAAGGGAAAAAATGGGATTTATAAGAACTAACATTTAAAAATTCACCTAAATTCAATTCAGCATGTGGGTTAGAGAGACAGACTCATGTACCAACCATATCAACTGAAGCAGTCCACTTCAGAAGTGATGGCCCAATTCAGCGATATACATTTAGTCCAAATGTATTAATTGGAATTTTGCTTATGATTCAAGGCTTAAACCCAAATGAAGTCAGAATGATTACAAGGTGGCTCATACATTCATATATCAATATATATATATACACTAATATGCTAGACTCTGACACATCAGAGAACCTTGAAGGAGGCACGCACCTGAAAACGCATCATATATACGAGATTCTCAGACAGATGTGTGTGTGAACACATTTTAAGAGTACACTGCCCCAGTTTGCACACTTGGAAGTAAATTCTACTGAAATCAATAAACTTATCACAAAAAGGCACTTAAAATGGTGGTCAGTCTTAATATACTTTTGTTTAACTGGGCTGTGTACAGCTCTAAGAAGTGCAAACTGTGAAATTTGACTATCAAAAGGATTACTGGCTTAAACAATACAAAGTAATATGGCCCAATTGGATTTTAGCTAAAACAGACATTTGTAGGAACAGTACATCTTTCCTCTTTGTTAACCCTGTAAGATTCATGTTGCATAGCTGTTACTAAACAGAGGCCTGTGTGTTTCATACTGAAAGAAATCTAACTGTATTTTCCACCTTTATCTCAGATTAGAAAGAAAAATCTGGAAAGACCTATGTGTAAATTAATGTTAACTTAAGATGCAAACTCCCTATATGTGTGGAATACCTTTTTGTTTAGGGATTCAAGAACAACTCATGTGCTCTTTGTATTTTTGTACTGATTTGAAGTGGCTTCTAAGCTATCCTCCGGAGATGTACTCTTGCTGAAAATTTTTGATTTTTTTTTTTAAGAGAGAGACTTTTTGTAACTATGGTAACTACTCTCTCAGCTTTTGAAGTTTAGAGACATCATGAAAGAGATGGCCTCCAACCTGTTGCTGAAGCTTCAAAAGCTGCTGCTGTTTCTCTTGAAGCACTTGGAGCTGTTGCTCGGCTGAGGCCATTGCATGAGAGAGAGACTGCAAAGCTACCTGGGCCGCTGAACTCAGTGCTGTCGAGGCTTCCCCAACTGTCCCAGATGAGAGGCCACCAACTGCTGGGGTAACCCCGAAGGTACTCACTGGCATGAAACAAAGAAACAAAAAAACATGTATGTAGAAAAGCAGCACACAAAGCATTCTTCTAAATATGCATTCCAGTAGTATAAATGCTAAAAATGAAAGCAAGCTTGAAAGAAAGGAAAGGGAAAAAAGCCAATCACTAGAGAACATTTACCTTTCATCACAATATTTACCATTTTATGCAGCTTTTATTCAAAATTAAGTTTGCAAAAGCAAGCAGGGAAATCAAAATACTGGTATACCCAAATACACACGTTTTTCTCATCACATACACTTTGGTCTGGTTTTAAAAACTGATGTGGGGGGTCAAGTTAACCACTGCATTCTAGGAATCTTTTTATCCGTCTAGTGTGGTTGGTTAAGAAAGTAGTAATAAAATGTATATACCAGTAAACGTACTTGCATCGTCCCTTTCTATTCTTGTCCCATCACTAGTCGAGACGCAAGTAAAGTGCAGAGGTTCAACTTCCAGGAGACCAGTGAGGGAAGTAAAACTACCTTCAGCTGCTGCACAGCTACTGATCTTTCCGTTTCCTGAATTAAAAAAGCAATTATTGTTTAATTTCGACATTACTAGAAATAAGACCATAGTAATCAATGTGGGCTATGGACACCGCGACAAATGCACATGGAAAGTTATTCAGTATTGTAGTATTCAATGTGTTGCCCCATATCCTGTCTGATGCTGACATCCAGTATACTAGGCTCAAGTTAACGACATTCCAGATGTTCCCCCCTTCAAGCATGCAAAGTACAATTCTACAAACTTGGATAGAACCCTAACGACCATGAGTGGGCTTGCACTCAAAAAAAAAAGCAGGCTTTTCTGGACTTCCTTTCCTTCTGCAATCTCCCTCAAATTGCTCCTGAGAGCAGGGGGGCCCTTCAGAATGCTGCAGCACATGGCACCAAAGTCCAAAGCAGGAAGGGAGAAATTAATTAAAATCGGCAACCAACAAAAAACATCTTTATATGAGCTGGAGTACTTTCTGCTCATGCAAGGCCATCTTTGTATCCAAGCCATTAAAAACCAATGTGATAAAAGCAAGAATTTGATCTACATATTTACTTATCTTGAAGGAACATTTTCTGAAAAACAGTCAACTACCAGAGGTTATACATTTGAATCTTAAGTAAAACTGGCCATTTGGCACAAATATGAGATCACCAGGGGCTGCACTTGCTAACCCGCTGCCCTTTCCCCCATATTAACCCCATTCAACTACAGTACTAAGCTCTTTCTGGCTTCGCAACTTCTCTTCTCTTTTGCAGCCCCACTTTGCACTCATTTTTGTTTTCATGCCCACGCTCATGCCTTCCCCTCCTTCTGTTCAGTGACAACACTGCACAAGGAAAGTTATGTAAATGTAAAGAAGTTATTGCAAAAGAAGAGTAGAACATTGATTTTGAAGATCTCCCAACTATATTAGAAGCTGACAGTACCATCTGATCTATGTGCATACCTAAGAGAACATCAGATAAGTCAATCTCATCTGACTGTACACCAATGCTGCTGTTATAGATATTCTTACAAGAAGAGCCACTCATTTCCAAATCGAAGAGCACCGGATCAAAAGGCGAACTATACAATCCATATCTGGAAAGAGAAAGACAATTCGGCCTCTTAACTGATGTAAAGAAGTGCATATTTGATTTATGGGATACAACTGACAAACTTAAAGTTCATAGTACTTCCAAACTGGATCACAGTTGAGTACTGGATTTCTTCCACATCTTCAAGATAGTTGTTTCAGGAAATAAGGAACGAATTGGTTCACTGCATCAGTTAATATGTTTCACAGAATCGTACTGGTGCAAACAAAAATTATGAGGCATGTTAATTTCTTTGAAATATGAGGGAGCAGAGCTTCCATAATGCAATGCCGCCGCTCCTTCAATCTGTGAGCAGATTCTTGTTAATTTTGCCCGAGAGAAGGCAACACCTCTCTTGATTATGTTGCTGCTGTTATTAATATTTTTTATTTCATTTCTGAATTGCTTCCCTTGAAACACCCCAAAGAGATTATTACATATTAGCACCTACTATACTAACCCCTTAGGCTTGTTCCCAACTAAAACCATGTGCTGATACATTTAGAGAATATCTGACACTATTTCCTGGTTCCATTGCTCTCTCTGCCCCATTCCACCTACCGTATTTTTCGGTCCATATGGCGCTCTGGTCCACAAGATGCACCTCTTTTTTAAAGGGGAAAAACCAGGGGAAAATATTTTCCTGGTTTTCCTCCTCTAAAAGGCAGGGAGGAGGGCGCTGGAGGGGGAGCACCTGCTCCATTCACAGCGGCTCATCCCCGCTTGCTATAAAGGGACATGGGGATGAGGGGAGAATGCTCCGTTTCTCCCCTCGTCCCCATGTCCCTTTAAAGCAAGCGGGGATGAGCCTGCTTTTGGCATTGGCGCACGGGGCGCAGGGTGGTGGAGAAAGCAGCAGCATCCCCGCTGTTTTCTCCACCCCTCCGTGCCTTGCACTGATCCCAAAAGTCTGCTTTTGGGATCGGCGGGCAGCATGTGGGGTGGTGGAGGAAATCCTCCACCAACCTCCCTGCCACCCACCGATCCCAAAAGCAGGCATCGCAGCTGCCTCCCCCCACCTCTCGCCGAACGTGGCAGGGGATGGGGGGAGGCAGCAGGAAGCGCAGAGGATGTTGCTGGATTGTGCCAGCAGCTCCGTTCATGGAGCTGCCGGCACGATCCAGCAACATCCTTCGCTTCCCGCTGCCTCCCCCCATCCCCTGCCGCGTTCGGCAGGAGGTGGGGGGAGGCAGCAGAAATGTTGCTGGATCGTGCCCAGCACCTCCGTTCGCCGAGAGAAGCTTCTTTCGGCGAATGGAGGTGCTGACACGATCCAGCAACATCAGCGCTGCCTCCCCCCACCTCCCGCCGAACGCGGCAGGGGATGGGGGGAGGCCACGGGAGCGAAGCCTTCGCTCCATAAGGCGCACAGGGATTTTCCCTTTCTTTTTAGCAGGGAAAAGGTGCGTCTTATGGAGTGTAAAATGCGGTACTCTGTGAGGAAGGGACCTCATGAACCAGCTACTGCTGAAGATGCCTAGAAAACACAACATAAGGCAGGTTACCAGAAGAATGTATGCTATTACCGTATATACGTGAGTATAAGCCGACTTTTTCAGCCCATTTTTTGGGCTGAAAAAGCCGCCCTCGGCTTATACTCAAGTGATGCGGGCGGCTGCAAAGGGACAAGCGGCAAGAAAGGGATCCTTTCTTGCTGCTTGTCTCCCCTGCCCTGCCGATCCCCCATCTGTGCCTGCTCTCTGATCCCTCCTCCTGTGCCTGCTCTGCGCGAGGATCGCCTCCTCCTCCTCCTCCTCCCGTCCCTTCTCCCCGAAGGGGAACAGAGGTAGCGACGGGGCAGCGGGAGCAGGAGGAGGACAAGTATCGAGCAGGCGCGCGAGCCGGCTCAGCCCCAGAGAGCCTGTTGCTTTTGCCCCCATCCCATCCCAGCTCAGTCCGCCATAGAAACTGCCCACCCTGAAACTACCCACCCCTGAAACCTTCCCAGAAACTTCCCCCCTTAATTCCTCCCTGAATATGCCCCCTCCCCCTGAGCCCTCCCTGTAAAGAGACCTTTCTTTCCAAGCCTTCCCTCTTAACCCCTGCCCATCCCAGCTCTGCCCACTGTAGAAACTGCGCTGAGACTCTATGATCCTGTGCCTGCTCTACCCCTGCCCATCCCAGCTCTGCCCACTGTAGAAACTGCGCTAAGACTCTATGATCCTGTGCCTGCTCTACCCCTGCCCATCCCAGCTCTGCCCACTGTAGAAACTGCGCTGAGACTCTATGATCCTGTGCCTGCTCTACCCCTGCCCATCCCAGCTCTGCCCACTGTAGAAACTGCGCTGAGACTCTATGATCCTGTGCCTGCTCTACCCCTGCCCATCCCAGCTCTGCCCACTGTAGAAACTGCGCTGAGACTCTATGATCCTGTGCCTGCTCTACCCCTGCCCATCCCAACTCTGCCCACTGTAGAAACTGCGCTGAGACTCTATGATCCTGTGCCTGCTCTACCCCTGCCCATCCCAGCTCTGCCCACTGTAGAAACTGCGCTGAGACTCTATGATCCTGTGCCTGCTCTGCGGAAGGCATCGGGGAGGGAAAAGTGGGGAGAAAGTGCTCCTCGATGCTTTCCCTCTCCGATGCCTTGCACAGAGCAGTCACTGCTCTGCGAGGATCGCCTCCTCCTCCTCCTCCCGTCCCTTCTCCCCGAAGGGGAACAGAGGTAGCGACAGGGGCAGCGGGAGCAGGAGGAGGACGAGCAGGCGCGCGGCTCAGCCCCAGAGAGCCTGTTGCTTTTGCCCCCATCCCATCCCAGCTCAGTCCACCATAGAAACTGCCCACCCTGAAACTATCAACCCCTGAAACCTTACAAGAATCTGCTCCCTTAATTCCTCCCTGAATATGCCCCCTCCCCCTGAGCCCTCCCTGTAAAGAGACCCTTTCTTTCCAAGCCTTCCCTCTTAACCCCTTCCCCCATCCCAGCTCTGCCCACCCTAGAAACTACCCACCCTGAAACTTTCCCAGAATATGCCCCCTTGCCCTTGATGCCCTCCCTAAATATGCCCCAACCACCCCTGAAACATTCCCAGAATCAACCCCCTTCCCCCTTAATCCATTCCAGAATCTCCCCCCTTAATTCCTCCCTGAATATGCCCCCTCCCCCTGAGCCCTCCCTGTAAAGAGACCCTTTCTTTCCAAGCCTTCCCTCTTAACCCCTTCCCCCATCCCAGCTCTGCCCACCCTAGAAACTGCCCACCCTGAAACTTTCCCAGAATACGCCCCCTTGCCTCTCATGCCCTCCCTAAATATGCCCCACCCACCCTGAAACCTACCCAGAATCTGCCCCCTTCCCCCTTAATCCATTCCAGAATATTCCCCTTGCCCCCTGAAATGTACCCACAATATGCCCCCTTACCCCCTGAGCCCTCCCTGTAAGAGACCCTTTCTTTCCAAGCCTTTTATTGGTATTTATTTTTATTTTTGAAATTTACCAGTAGCTGCTGCATTTCCCACCCTCGGCTTATACTTAAGTCAATAAGTTTTCCCAGTTTTTTGTGGTCAAATTAGGTGCCTCGGCTTATATTTGCGTCGGCTTATACTCACGTATATACGGTAGTTGCCTTCCTCTCCTTGCTCTGTTGTTTCCTACATACCATCCAAAATCTCCACTAAAGATTGGTAGAGATGTGGCAGGAGGGCTGATACAATGCTAAGATGTCACCCTTACTTTAAAAGCTGCTACTGTGATCAATTTAACATATAAATTTTAATACTAATGCCTTTTGTTGATATTTTTGTGCTATGGATTAGCGAAAAGGCTTGTTCATAGAATCATAGAATTGTAGAGTTGGAAGGGGCTACAAGGCTCATCTAGTCCAACCCCCTGCAATGCAGGAATCTTTTTAGTAGGACTCAAACCCATGACACTGAAATTAAGAGTCTCATGCTCTATTGACTGAGCTATTAAGTTAGTTTTGTGAATTGTTATTAATTTATGAAATAATTTTCTATGTTTAGGAGAAACCCAGAGAATGTAACTATAAACTTATGAATTGTGTTGAATTCTTTTTTATAAGATAACTAGCATATACATACATCTGTATACTCATCTAGTTTCCTTGCTATTGCATAGCTTTCCCCACCCCATTTCCCCAAAAATAATCCAAGGCACTTGATGTCTCCATTAAGATAAAACTGTAAAAATTCAATTAACAAAACCTAAGCACCACAGAACACAGAACAGTTTGGAGGAAATCTGTAAAAGTGGCAGAAGAAAACAAAAACAGCTAGAACTAGCACCTCATCACACCCTCCTGTAATGGAAGGTTATTTGCCATGTGTCAGAATGCTATAAGAGGGGAGGGTGGTGGTGAGAGGAATTTCAGCCAGGAAGCAGTTCCAGAGCCTTGATGCAACTACAAAAAAGGTCACAGTGAGGTGGACTTTTGGGCATAATCTGTTGATGGTTTTAATGAGTGGCCAGGTTCATACAAGAGAAAGCGGTTCTTCAGATATACTTGTCATAAAACATACAGCAATTCTGAATTGGTTCTGGAAATAAATTTGAAGCCAGTTTCCTTCTTACTTTCCTTTCTTAGGAGGGAAAATATAGCCCTGATCCTGACAAAGGGAAAATCCACACTCCTGTTACTGAAGTAGGAAGAAGAAAAATAGCACAAGGATAAGCACATTTACACACATACTGAAAGCAGACCAAAGGGAAAAAAAAAAACAAGAGCTATGAACATTTTCTCAAAATGTGCTTGGTATAGAGATACTTTGAGCTACCTTGTCTGCAGTAACGCTTCCATGGGTGTTAACCGGTCCTGTAACTGTCTGGACACTGCAGTTAGCAGGGATGCACAAGCAGTACTGCAGCCAGCTAAATCTTCATCCTTTACGTAGTTCAGCAATACAAAATACCAATATACAGATCCTACAGGGAGAAACCCACCAACAATCAAGTTTAGTAACTAATCATCATCACCATCTTCACTGCAACTAAAACTGTGTTTAAACATATGCTTATGGAAAAATGACCAATGATTAGGTTAGCAAATAAAATATTGTCTGTTATATAAGGCTTTCTTAAGCTTGCAAATATTTGATGTTTGTCTTCAGAGAGCATTCCATGAGGTCATAACAAATCATGAGTGTATGGTTAGGTTTTAACTACTTAATAATTGGAGCCTAAATTAACATACAGATGCTGCATAAGGACAAGAAGCCTGGAACACAGTGCTAACGGTGATGTTGATGAATGAACTGGCAGCGTATTAAAGAGGGGGAATAAAACATGGAATCAGATCCAGAAACTAAGCCCACCAGGCAAAAACTTAATCCAAAAAATTGACAAAGTATACATGCACAAAAATAAAAAATGAAGCTCACCTCCAGTTGCAGCTGCAGGTAAATAAGATATATTGCCAAGCAAAGCCTTCAGAAGGATCGAGCCAAATCCTTGTTGACTTGGCTCAAATTTCCCATTGCTACAAAAATATAAATTTCATTTTGTTATTTTGCTGTAGTACAGAGCACATACTGCTTGCTGGCAAATATTCTATGGATGTTATTGCATAAATGTGTTTCTCAGGGGAGGGGAGGCTCTGTAGAGAACCAAAGAAAATTCTACCTTCCAAGTTCTATTAAGGGGCATAATTAGCATCATTAATATAGAGAAAGTATGCAAACAAAAGTCGTATTACCAACCTTATGCAAAGAGCTAGAAAACGTGCACATTTGTGTGCTATGCTTCGACCTGCTTCAAAGAAGCACACACGCACTATATCGAAGAGACACATCCTTGCTTTAGACAGTAAGCTCTCATTTGCTTCTTTTGAACTGAAAAAAACCAAAGCAAAACAAACTTTAAACCAAAACACTTACAATTTAAAATGTTTCCTAAGACAAAAATGAAGTTCTTCTACCTGCCCGGTCCATTAGACTGAACTCCTGCCAGCCAACATAAGATATCTAACACAAGACTTTGAGCATGCTCGGTCACAACTCCATCTTCCGCCTTTTTGCAGAGGGTGTTCAGAAGTCTTTCATGGAATTCTGAAAACTGCAACATAGCACACCGCTGAACTCTGTGGAGGGAGAGAAAGACAATCCACAGGAGTAAACTACTGAAGTGAAAGTTGCTGACATTATACGTCATTATTTTAATACTACAGTGCTCAGGTCCATTCTCTAAGCCTAAGGAAACGAAAACACACAGGGTTTTATTTTGTTTTCATTTTCCTCTCTGTAGCTCCCCTTACAGCAGTCTAGAAGTTTACCCCTTGAATTTAAAAAGCTAAACTGCTTGAGGCCAGAAAAGAAAGTAATAAATAAATAAATAAACAAACTGTAGAGTTGCCCTGACTAGATAAGCATAAGGCAGCTATGGCCATATGTCCTGGTAGCTACGTATAGTCCATATAGCAAGGAGAGGAGCAAAAACCCAGGTCTGTGCACTAATAGTGACAGAAGTGGAAAAGGCCCATTTTCTGAAACATTTTATTTTTCTACCAAGCCATTCCAACGCACACCTGCACTGAAACAATACAACATATGACTGGAAAGCTTCTCTGCTTTTACAGAATGGAGTTTGGACTTACAGTTTTGTGAATTCTTATTTGAACCAGCATAAAAACGAGGAAAAATTAACAGAATTCTTTCGAAAAAGAATTTTTAACACACATCACTGTATAAAAAGGTTGAATTCCTAAATATCAAACTCACCTTTCCTTTGAAACAGATGTTTTTTTAAATCTTCTAATTGTTACAGAAACTTCTTGAAGCAAGTCGCACCCACGGAGGTTGTCAGTTTTCCGTGATGAATTGCTGACTTCTGTTTTATTAGAGGACTTGTCCTATAATTTTAAAAAATATATAAAAGAACCACAGACATTTCAAAAGTAATATTCCACATGCTCACAATAATTTTCCCCCACTCCTAAATTGGGAAGTTCATATTAAAACAATGTCAGTTATGAAACCAAATCACAGGCTTTTCAAACATTAAAATAGCCATTTTTAAAAAAACAATGCAACTATTTTCTTGACAGAATGGAAGTATAAAGTTCTAATTCCAGAAACCAAATAAGTTTAAATTTGTGTCTATTTAATTTGCAGCTTCCTTTTAACAGCTATACCGAGGGAGAGGTTTTTAAAAAATATAAAACAATATTTACTGAAGTCATCATACACCACAGATAAGGAACCTCAGGCTTGGGGTCCTTGGGATTCTTACCACCCATGCCCCCACCATCACCACATTCCTCAATGGCCCTACTTAAATGCACTTGTCTGACTAGAACAGGCTTCCTCAAACTCGGCCCTCAACTCCCATGATCCCTAGCTAGCAGGACCAGTGGTCAGGGATGATGGGAACTGTAGTCTCAAAACACCTAGAGGGGTGAGGTTGAGGAAGCCTGGGCTAGAACTTCTTCAATCGTGATAATGCCCCTTGCATGGATGAAAGATAGAAAGGCGTTTGTGTGTACTAGTGTCCTCCCACTTACGCGTGACTGATCCTTTTACAACCGTGTATATGTGTAGCACCAGGAAATAATAATAATAATAAAATCAATTCAAACCCGGAAATGGCAGGAGAGAGTTGGAGAGTCCTTGCAGCTTGCGAGGAGACCCTCCCAAGACCCCTAAAAAGATTTCAGTGACGTCAGAGGAAGCCCGAAGAGACCGGAGGTGCAGCACGGCTTTATTTACATTGCTCAGCCTCACCACCTAACAGCTGATGTGCAGCCGCTTTCCCACACGTCCTCCAGCCTCTTGCCTCCCCCCGAACTTTAATTCTCGGTGTGGATATTTTGGGGTACAGTATTTTTAGTATGGATTGCAGCAAGAGTGACAGGTTGCTTAAAAAGTGGGTGCTCCCTACTTTACATGATTTTGCTGATGCGCACAGGGGGCTGAACTGTAACCCCCGCATAAATGGGGGGACATCTATATATAAAAACCCCTGGTTAGAACGGATCCTACTGGTCTCTCATGGGAAAATAAATCACCATTATTCCATGAATTGTTAAAGTTTGGCTACATCAACTACAATCATAGCCAATAGTATCAAATCTGCATATACTGTTGATTCCTTTTTGTTTAATGTTCTTGCAGATAAAGAACAGTAGGTGAAGTGGGATGGGGGGGGGTAAGGTAAAAAGGTAAAGGACCCTTGGACAGTTAAGTCCAGTCAAAGGTGACTATGGGGTGTGGCGCTCATCTCGCTTCAGGCCGAGGGAGCTGGCATTTGTCCACAGACAGTTTTCTGGGATATGTGGCCATAATGACTAAACCACTTCTGGCACAATGGAACACCGTGACGGAAACCAGAGTGCATGGAAACGCCGTTTACCTTCCCGCTGCAGCGGTACCCATTTATCTACTTGCACTAGCATGCTTTCGAACTGCTAGGCTGGCAGAAGCTGGGACAGAGCAAGGGGAACTCACCCCGCTGGGCAGATTCGAACCGCTGACCTTCCAATCAGCAAGCCCAAGATGCTCAGTAGTTTAGACCACAGCGCCACCTGCTTCCCCCATCCAGGGGAATACTGAACAAAACAACACACATTTTCTGACTTCCATACGTGAATTTTACCCACCTACAGAATTCTAAAGGTTCCATGTTTTACTCTTACCACCTCTATGTTAGTTTAAATATAAATTACAATTACACAGTTGATGCTTCAGTTGTAACAGATGGGCTTTCAGCAACTGGCTGGTTGAGCAGCAGCAGCTTTTTGACCATGCTTTCTCTATATGTTATTTAAATACCTTGCCTGCTGCAACTTTTGCCAGAAGTGAGGCAAGTGAATGACCCTTGCTATTCTGAGGTTTTAGAGATGGTATCCTTACAACAGGCCAGATTCCACCATTGCAGATCTCTTCTGTTCCTCTGTCATTCACTGCTTTCACATGAATTAAAAAAGAACGGTATTTTCCACCTGCCATACCTAGAATAAGACAAATAGACTATAAGCATAGTCAACAAACTCTTTAAGACTTATTTTACACATATATTTTCCTAGCAGGTACCAATTAACACTTTGTTAAATGTTTTTCCCAGAAATGAAGAGACAATTAGTCTTCGATTCTAAGGGTGACTGGGGATTATCTGTTAATTTCCAGAAAACTCACATTTTTCAGTTTCATTCCAAAATATTCCAGCAAAAAAATTACCTTTAACAAGCTTTGGACTTGTTAGTGTCAACATTCCAGCATGCCCTGAGAGATCAAGACCAGTGGCCAACCATACAGGACCACACAAAATATCTTCTTTATGATCCTCTAAAAAGGGACATAGTCGGGGGCCTTTTGAAAAAAAAAAAGTTCAAAAATAAGCCGTCTGATCAAAAGAATACACAACTTGTTCAAAAAGGTTAATGACACTTAATTATTAGCTAAATAATAACCTGGTTCAGACATAATGAGGAACTATGATTTCCAATTACAGAATGCACTGGTGTAAGCCTTGGACTCATGCACAAGAGGAAACATAGAACTTTAAACTGTTTGCAGTAGCAATAGCTTCCCATTACATCAGAACTCATGGTACTGTTATGCATTCTACCTGTAGTTAATTAAAACAAATAAGAATAAAATCAGGGTTCAATATTCTGATTTATTAACAAACCACAGTTTACAATAAACTATAGTTTTTAATTCAGATATAATGGGGGCTGGCAGCATATATTATATATTCAGCTTTCAATCCCCTCCCCTTGTGCATGGAAGAGAGAGGGTGGTGGAATGCATAAGCCTAAGCTTTGCTGCAGCATGCTCTCATAACAGAAAACCATGGTCCCTGAACCAGGCCACTGTGTTTTCCTGTAGTGTATTACGGTCTCAAAATCCCAGATATATCATCAATTATTAATATTGTCATCGTATCGTCATTGTATTTCTTATCTACCCTTCACCATGAGTTCCTAGCGTGGGTTACAACAATTTAAAAATACAATATTAAAATCAGTTAAAAACAGGTTATATTCAATAGAATGAAAGTGTACAAAATGGGAAGTTGAAATGAGGAAGGGACTGACTTCAGCTGAATTTCAGAACATCTGATCGACAATTGAAAACTAAAATTCTTTATATTTTCTTATATATTTCTCTTTACCCTGGACTTTGACACCTGAGGTATTTTAGAAACCTCCCCCATCTACTTGCTTTCAACACTTATGCAGGTGTTTTTTGTTCCCATGTACATCAACACAAGAACAATGAGTTGAGTCACATCTATCAGCCCTATTCCCCTTATGTGGACATGCTCCATGTAGTCCTTGCCCAGATATCCATGCATATAGGTCAACTCTCCACAGGGAAGGGGCCTTGCCTCTAGGGTCTGTAGGGAAGGATGTAATTATACATCCAACGCCTTTCATAGGAACTGAAACAGGCCTTGGAGATTTTTTTTATGTTATTACTTTTCTGCTGTTTTTTAATGCACTATTTTTGCTATCTGCTTTTATATTTGTATTACTTTAGTCTGTCGATACTGTTTTTCTATACCGCTGTCATTATTTTTAGATGTGTTATGTTTTAGATACTGTGTTTCCTTTTAGGGATACTTTGATTATCTGTAAGGATTATGCTTTCTGCTCTTTTCCTGTGCTGTCCCTTCTGGTTATTAATAGTATTTGTCTAACAAATGGGTTACTCTGATACATCAACAAAGGGAGACAAAAAGCCAATAAATATAAAGAGAGTAGTGTCAGCATTTTACAAGTTCAATTAATGAGAATTGACTCTAAAACTTACAGAATACATTCACCCAACCTGTACATGGCAAATACATTTTAAATGGGCACTGTATGTAACTTACATTGTGTCTCCTCCACATCCATATTCTGCATTTCTTCATTCAAATCATCCAGTCCTTGTTTTCCATTCCTTTCAATTTCAATATTATGAGCTGGTGACAGAGGGAAAGCTATCTGTCTATCTACAGCTGCTTCTGGGGAATCAAAGACATTTAAAAAACAGAACTCACAACTATAGGTTTGCTTAAAGCCTTAACATTCCTGTTTATTGATTCTACTTGGAATTTCTTTTGGAATACAATTTAACACTAACTTCATAACAACTATACCAAGAGGCAACTGTATTTTGAAATATATCCAGTGGTAGAGGCCTTCTAATTCCTAGGCTGAATCAACTATTTCAAAATCAGTATTAAACCTTTAGATATCTGATATCTGCACTGATTGAGAAAAAGTGTTAAATCCTTTCAGCACTACCACTGAATTTTAGGTTCCAATAAATACTCAGGCAATGTTCCCTACTACTGCTGCCTTCAGTTATTGTCCATTCACTCGCAGATACTTCTAAGTGAGACTATACCAACTTAGACTCTTAACAATTAACGTATGTGTAGCCATCTCTCTCTTTAAAATTCTTTAATGGTTATCCAGGAGATACATAAGTGTGCAAGTGACTTCAAGCAGTAAGAAAACGGTACTAACAAATTTATCTCTGCTGCCTTTATGGTAATATAAGGGATGTGTGGCTTGCAGGGAGGAATTATTTTGAAGACTTAACCTGACAAGAGATAAATAACCACACTACTGTAACCTTTCGCATTATGGCATTAAGGTAAAAAGCCAGAAGCTTTTTTAAAAAAACAAACAAACCCCAATGTATGTTAAATAAGGGAAATATATTCAGAGCAGCACACAATACTATATCATCATTTCTCCCCCTCCCCTGACAGGGTAAAAGAGATGCATACTCTATTGCCAGTATTGTGGACGCTGCTGCCCACTAAGGTTGCTTACCATTAAGTTTTGTTCCGCCAATGGAATTAATGCATGACGATCAGCAACCCAACCTTTCTTTAAACACAATGACTGATTTTAACAGGAGAAGGGACCATAGGTCTTACCTGAAAGGACTTTCTCTTGCATGTAAAGGTGGCAATAGGTAATTTTAAGTTTATGCCTGACTCAAGCAGTTGATAAATCAGCAATGATAACAAGAACTGGCTTCAGCAACAGCTTGAGTCAAGCAGGAACGTAAAACCACCTGAGACCATCTTATGTGCACAGGAGGAACAAAGGGTAGTTCTGTTACCATAAGGACTTCTGGCTGTGAAATATACAATTCCCTCTCATTCCTTTCTCTGTGGGCCACCTAAATTTGTTATTGGGGGGTTCCCCAACCCTCCAAAGAATATCTGGGGAGGGTGCATTGAGTGCACAAACAGAGGAGGGGAGATGTTTCACTGTACAGCCAGTCTTTGAATTAACAGAACTACTTTACTGGATACCACTCAAAAGTGCTTTGGCAGTTGAATCATTTTTTTTAAAGCAGTGCTACCTTTAAATACCTAAGCATTAATAAATTAAGCAAGGTATTCATTCACTCTTGGCTTACCACTGACTTTCCCCAAGCCTGGAGCTTTGTTTTTCAACAAAGTCACTTGAATCTGTGGAATGTTTGTGATGTTTGAATTCAAAACAAATTTGAAGTTCACATGTCCAACCATACAGGCTTTTGGCAAGACCAATTCAAAAACATGTTCATCCCAGCTGTTGCTACAAAAGGGAGAAGGGAGGAAAATCAGGAATTAAATGTGCACATAATAAGAGAAAAATAAACAGCTCTATTTTGCTTTTGTACATATTACTGCTCTACAGAAGCAATGAATGTTTGGGCTGTACCCTTATAAGAGCATCTGCTTAACTGCATGCTGCTTTCCCACAATATTGTGCCCAAAGCAGCTTACAACTTATGAATTACATTTACAATATGAACCATATTTGAAGAGACTAGCTAAAGCAACAATTTAAGGTACATTCCACATCTGAAATGAAGGGTTTCCAGAGTGATTTAACGAAGCCTGCCTCATGCTTAGGATCCTTTCCTCATCACATATAGCCTCTGCATCAGGGAGATCCAAGGTTCAATGAGAAAATCCTTGGTACAGGCATGATTTATATCATCACTTATTTTACCTATCTGTTTGTAATTTCCAAGTCCGAGTATGCTGAGCTGCATCTCCATGGTGCTGCTGGTGCAAGTGTTGCGGGTGCCGCCTTTGCTGCTGTTCCTGCTGAACCTCTACCCAACATGGAGGAACAGTGGCAGAAAATCGGGGTGTCAAAGTCTCAAAGCGAGTCAGCTCTACTAAAGATGTTAATGTTTCAAGGGAAAATGGCTGGTCCACCAGAAGATCAACTCCTGTTTATATGAGAAAGGTACAGAAGACTCAAAATACTAAATGACTATTCAGTTAATAGTTAACACAAGGATCAGAAACACAGCCTTTTAACACATAGCTGGTCTTTAGAACAGCTATAAAACCAGAAATATACCAATTTCATCAAATCATAGCATGCTGTTAATGGCTTTTAAAGAAAACCGATACCTTTGCATTTAGGATAATCTTTTATCCTCCCTCTCTTTTATCAGAGGACAGTCACCATTAGATACCACCCAGAATGGTTTTTTCACGTTGTTAATTTTCAACCCTGTGCTCTCCTAAATCTATATCAGAAGGCTGGGGGATGCCCCAGAACAGATTTGGGCCATTCAGGGAGAGGCAGATGCAAAAAACTGCCTCCCTCCTCATTCCACTGATGGACTGCTTTCATCAGCAGATGGTCACCAAGGGATACCACCCTTGTTAAAAAAATATGACTTGATAGCACAGTTCTTGGCAGGGGGTTGGACTGGATGGCCCTTGTGGTCTCTTCCAACTCTATGATTCTATGATTCTACAAAATAATCACACAATATACCTTAATTTAGACAGACTTCAAGAATGTGTTTGTGTACACAATGCAGAAGGGAATTTCGTTTGATGGGAAAACCAGCCAGATGGGTGGGGCATAAATAATAAATTATTACTATTATTATTATTATTATTACTATTACTTGCAAAATGCACCATTAAAGCATGCTTCAAATAAACCCCTTACTAAATACTAACATTTATATACTGCTTGTTGGTAAACAACAGCAACAACAACCTCTCAAAATGGTTTACCTGTAATGCCTGGACTGGAAGGATTAGATAAAGGCTTTGTGCCTTCTGTTAACTGCTCTGCCACTTTAGAGAGAGATGCATCCACAAGTATATCAGCTTCATCAACATCATCACAAGTCCCTCCAATCTGGAGGAAATGAAGTTCTCCACCTAAGAACAGTTGTCAATTAAAACACAAGTTAAGATACATTTATTTAGCATAACACTGTTCTCAACCGCAAACTCACTAATAACATTAGAATTCTTTTCTAAATGTATCTGCATATTGCACTTAACATTTTAATTTTAAGACACACCTTGCCTAATTTTAGAAGACACACAAGGCAGCTTAAAATTAACACAAACAAAATCAAATTCCCATTAAAATCAACAATACTGACAAATCACAAATGTTAACACGAAAGTCCAGCCTCCAAAGCAAAAAACCAAAATAGCATTGAAAGGAAAACACCAAAGATAAACCAGAAAAGAGAGAACAAAATGCTTTTTGAAACAGACTAGTTTTTAGTAGTCACCTAGAACAACACAGTGATCCAGTCGCTCCATTATAAAAAAAAGTACTGGTGGCCATTAGCTTCAGTAACTTTTTAAGAATTAGGTAAATTCATGGATGGTGGAGTTTTCAACCCGTATTAGCCACAGTAGCTAAAGAGAACCTCTGAGTTGCTGATTTTTCAAATTGTTTTTACTGAATTTCCAAGTACTGACAAATACAAAAAGGGAAAAACAAGTTTCTCAAGCAGAGAACCTCTGAGTTCAGAGAAGATATACTTCCACTTACCAGAAACTGCAGTCAAACAGGGAAAAGATACCATTACTTGCCCTGCTGCTACACTTCCATAAGACAGAGATCAGGAATGTATGACCCAGAGGTCTAATTTAGTCTATTAGGTGTCTTAATTTGGCCTACAAGGCTGCTTCACCACAGTCATGCTCACCTACCCCACACCTGACATTATATGACTTCAGGTGTGAAGCAGGTCAAGCTGCAGGAGCCTTTGAATGGATCCTTGACTGTTCCTCTGCAGAGTAAAGCAAACACCTGTCATAAAGCAGGGTGGCCGTCAGCACTAAATCCAGTATTATAAACTGAGATATGAAAGCCAGGAGTTAAATGGTACCTTAAACCTAGGTTATGGGCACAACAATGGAATGTCTAGGCACATACAAAGCTGGAAATGAATGAACTGCAGCTAAAATATTATGTTCATTATTCATAGTCCAGTCGTTCCCCTGCCCACCCCCTAACATTCTTAAGAGGGTCTCATCTCCAGTCTTCAGAGAGTAGCTGGAAGTGGGGAGGCAGAAAAAGGTCCTCCTTTCCTTCCACTCTGGAGTTTTAATCTGAAATTTTAGGTGCCAGTACTGCGTCCAGAGCTCAGAAACTGCTCGCACTAATGCAGGGGTCTGCAACCTTTAAGACAAAAAGAGCCACTTGGACCCGTTTCCAAAGGAAAAAAAAAATCTGGGAGCCGCAAAACCATTGCGACATTTAAAACAAATATAACGCTGCATGTATTGTTTCTTACCTTAATGCAATAATAATAAATAACGTATAGGAGCCAATGCAAAGTATAATTAGTAAAAACAACAAGAATAAGTTCTTATTTTTTTGCATTGACTCAGGGGCGTACCCAGGATCAAAACGGGGGGGGGGGGGCAAGCCATGGTCGTTCAGGTTGTGACATTTCAGCACGGAAAGGCGAATGAAACCAAAATTTTAGGGAAATTATATATAATTATAGCAGTGCTTTATTACAGTAGTTATTACAATTATTTGCTTGGTTTTTTAAAATTTTTATTCTAGTTACATGTGGCCAACTCCCAAGAAACTGTGATCTACTTTCAGCACTGATCTACCCCCGTTTTTTGGGGTTCAGCTCAAAGTTGTTTTGGGGGGGTGTGGTGGGTGGGAGAGAGGGCTTCCCCCTCTAAGATAGGTTGGCAAGCGAACTAAGAAAGAAATAAAAAGGGGGGGGAATTTGGTTTAGAAAGGGAGAGGGAGGGACACAAAGGGAAAGAGAGAAAGGAAGAGACGGGGTAGAAAACAGATGGGGGTGGGAATGGAAAAGTGGGGTGGAAAAATATAAATTGGGGGTGGGGTGGGGAGAATATCTATTAAAAATATGTAGTAGTTTAAAAAATAAAAATAAAGGGGGGAAATCTTTTTCTTCTTTTTCCTTTTTTGAAAACAAAAACAAAAGGGGAAGAGAAAAGAAAAAGGGGGGATAGAGGGAGAAAAGGGTAATAATAAAAATTCAAATAGAGAGGCTGCAGCAGCTGTGGGGGGTGTTTGTTTGTTTTCGTTTGTTTGTTTGTTTGTTTGTTTTTAAAATGGGATTTCCCCCCTTGGATTAAAAAAAGGAGGGGAGGAAGAAAAAGAGAGGGGGGATGGGAGAGCAAGGCAAATAGCCAAAAAGCAAAAAACAGGTTTTTTGGGGGGGGAATCGCGCCAGGCACTGCAGTGCGCCGGCCTCGGGGCTCCGGGCCCCCGAGCCGCCCTTGGGGCCGTCGTTGAGCACGTACACCGCCCGCAGCGAGCGCTGGCGAAGCACCGGCCCGTTGCTCTCTGGCAACACCTCAGAGCCCGGCGGCGGCGCAGAAAGCGCCTCGGCGCCGCCGCCAGGCTGCTCTGACGAATCCCCGCCGTTCACTCCCGCTGCAGGGGGCAGCTGGGGCTGTTGCTCTGCGGGCACTACAGCTGGGACGGTGCTGCCGCCCGCCGGGTTCTCCATGGGGCGAAAGCGGGTGACTGCGCCCGGGGAAGTCGGTGAAGGGAGCCCCCGCCCTCAGGGCATGAAGGAGGGAGGAAGGCTCATCCCGCTGGGCCAAAACAAACTTCGCCGCCGTGCCGGAGGTGGGAGAAGAGAAATGAAAAGGTCGGCAACGCCTTTCTCCCGTCAGCGCGGCTCGCCTCGAGTGCAGGAAAGCTGCCCGGAAAGCTTCCCGCAGGGTTGCTGGCAGCGCCTGGCGCGAGGGCCGGTTCTTGCCCCCTGCCGATAACCATTTAATTATTATTGAAAGGGGGCGTGCCGGAGCCGCGGGAAACCTGTCAGAGAGCCGCATGCGGCTCCGGAGCCGCAGGTTGCTGACCCCCGCACTAATGCAATTCCCTGTCACAAAATGCACCTAGAACAATGGGAGTTTCGAACACTGACTAAATGTAAATTCAGTGCCAAGTGCAAGCCCTACTGAGATCATCAGCCCCACTAAGGATTTCCCAGGGTTTGCAGCTGTGCTTAATGTAAATTTAGTACCCACTGCAAGCCCTGCTTTCAGCGTGGATCTTTTCAGCTGTGGCTTAACTTCAAGTCACAGCTGCAAAGATACTTCCTTTGTCGCATACCTGGTTCTCCACCTTGGCCCCAAGTCATCTGGTTGGCCACTGAGTTCTTAACTAAATAGATCTGTGGTAAAATACAGCAAGCGAGGTATTTCTAGCAGCTGTGGAGCAATAAAGGGAACACAAACACCAGGGTTCTTCAAATACTGGTGATGGAAAAACTGAAAATGAAACTTTTGTCATACTGAACACCTACCTCACTCGTGTAATTATGAACTATTTATCAGAATAACCTTCACAGCTAGACATGACAACTCAGTTAAAGTTTTGTTTCTGATGATAAGCCATTCCCCATAAGAAAGGTATTGAAACTTCATTCACTTGTTTACTTCTCCCTGCTCTGTAGTATCCTCCTTGAGATGAAGTTACCAGAATGGCATAGTACTTTAAACATTATAGATTTATGCAGTGGCATCAATACTTCTATTCAGTTCCTTCCCATATGATTTTTAATGAAGAAGTTCCTATTTTTGCTCTTACAATACCCTTAGCAGTTGCTTCAACTCTAAAGTCTGGCATAATCAAGTATTCTGATTATTAAACTGGAAGCAACTGGTATCAGTTAAAATAAATTATTCATGGTTCTGCAGCATTTACACACACACACACACACACCAATAAGAAAGGTATATTTCAAGTGGGATTGATTTGCCAAAAGCAAGCACATCAGAAAAGCATTAACAATCTCTGTACACATTCAAAATGTTACTATAAAATAAACAATAAAGCAATTAATCAATTAGGTGGAAATTTAAGAACTTTGGGGAGGGGCATGGAATTGTGAAGTCTCTATTACAAGTCAGACTTTCAGCCAAAAAGGGAGAACAAATCACCAAGCATCTATTTCCTGCTTCACAGTTAGCTCTGCGGCTAACCAGAAAAATCAGGTTAGCAAATATACATAAACTTTGAAATACTATAAAGGGGCAAGAGCCTCTTAGATTAAGCTTAGGGTTGCACACATAATACACCTGGCAGAAATGTAGTTTTACAGACTGACAGTATTCTGCTTATTAAAAAAAAAAACCCCCTCCAAATTCAAAGGACCATGCAATGCAGTCTTATCTCTGTTGTACCTTCAACATTCTATTTGCAAACACTAAGAAGAAATCGTTAGTGGATTCTTGTCAGTGTTTTCCCATTTCATTTTGCAAAATATTTCCTCTTATGTCCTACTAACTCACTTCGTTTGAAGCTAAGATTTGCTTGATAAAAAGATCATGTTTGGACAACCATATCTCATCTTAAGAAACTAAGATATAATTGAGCCTTGTATACTTGCATGCAGCCACTTCTCCCTTTGCACAAATGGGGAGAGAAGCCTACAAGTCTTCATTTAACTATAGTCTCTCATTATGTCCAAATCAGGAAACCATAGTTAATGACTTCTGAACAAGCTAGGATATGAATCTATGATTTCAAATCAAAATGGGAATCTGTTAACTGAAGACTTCACAGTATGTTTCCCTGCTTGCACGAAAGGAGTGGCAAACTGTGAGGTCTTGTTCATCACATCTCAGCTTAAGACACACTCACTATAGGGAGAAAACCAGCTTCTCTTTCTAGTACATATGTGAACTAATATTGCACAGTATGTCAGATACAGTGGTACCTCGGGTTACAAATACCTCGGGTTACAAACTCTTCAGGTTACAGACTCCTCTAACCTGGAAGTAGTACCTCGGGTTAAGAACTTTACCTCAGGTTGAGACCAGAAATCGTGCATCGGTGGCAGCGGGAGACCCCATTAGCTAAAGCCGGTACCTCAGGTTAAGAACAGTTTCAGGTTAACAACGGACCTCCAGAACAAATTAGGTTCTTAACCAGAGGTACCACTGTATCCATTTTCTTGGTACATTTAAAAATGTATGGATTGGATCAAGCGTTAGGCATATGCAAAGAGGCTGGCAGAAACTTACAGCCATTCTTCTCCATGACAGCCCCTCAGAAATACTCTATTAAGGGCCAAAGTACCCTGCTGTACGGGTGGGCTGTGGCCTATGAGTAGAAGCCCCGCTATCAATAGTTTTCTCTGGGAATAGTTCCTGTAGATCCTTCTTTCCCTCAGAACACCATGCCACAGGCCATCCACTCATCTGGGTCCCCCAACCGCATGGGAACTGAAATCACCCCTGCAGTGAGTGGGGGGGGGTCTCCTTCTGTCAGCCCTGCTACACACACAACTATGTATACAACCCCCCAGTAATAACCAAACCACTATCCAAATGTTTCCTGCTAAACTGCTAACCCAATACATTAACTATTTAGAAAGCAATAAATTCAATTCTGCGTGACCTCAAATTGAACTTCAAAACACTTACTTATCCAAATAATAACTAATAAATAGTTTTCATGCTGGGGTAGTCAACATGGTACCCCCCCCCAGATGTTTTGGCCTACAACTCCCATTGTTGTCTACCATTGGCCATGCTGGCACGGGCTGATAGGAAATGGAGGGCACACATTGGCTTCCCCTGACCTAAGACATACAAAATACATGGCAAGTCCACACTGTGATCAACTACCGCCCGGAAACCAATGTCCCCACTGTGGAAGGACGTGTGGATCCAGAATTGGCCTCCACAGTCACCTACGGACTCACTGTTAAAATTGTGTTTATGGAAGACAATCTTACTCGGCTACAAGTGATTGCCAAAGAAGAAGACATACAAATCTACAACAGTAAAAGATTACAGATTAATGGAGATGTCATGGCAAAGAAAACCTAACTATAGTAGGGCATGTATAAATTGGCAAACCATACATGCTCCACTTTTAGACTCCAGTACATCTAGAGAACTGGACTGCTGAGCAGAAGGAAAGAGAAAGAAAGCAATTCTAAGGCATGAATTATCAATCTATTTTGGAAGCTCAAACCAGAGTTTGGGATCTAATCAAAGGTTAGTAGAAACTGAGCCTCAGTCTTTTAAAAGAATGATTAACAACATAGCAGGGAGATGATGGATGCCTATTAGAAGCCTTTTAAACATAAATAAGGAACATAGTACCCCAGCACATTATGTGCTGCATTTTGACTTTACAAATTTGATTAGAGAACTGATAAAGATCTTACCTTTGGTGCATGCACAGAGTCTATCTGTACCCGAGCAGTATATTACAGAGACAAATTTATCTGGTTCCTCAGAACCCTCCTTTTTAGGTGGCTCCACTTTGGCCAGAATTTCAAAGTTTGAAAGATCTAATATTTTTACATATCCTCCCTGAGTGGTTATTACCAGATGCCCAAGAGTAGAAATTTCTGATCTTTTCTCTCTCTCGCTGCCATTCTTAGAAGTTATTTGTATTTCCTCTGTGGGCTCCTCACAGTCATCTTCTCGATTATCCAAAATGTCTGGTGGGAGCAAAATCAATGAGGTAATGGTATCCTGTGGGTCTTTGATATGTTGGATTTTTATGGGTTCCTCTTCAAGAGTCACAATCCGAGTGGCATAGTTCATTTTGTAAAGTACTAGGTAACCACCACTAGCATTCCGCTGCTCTGGTTGAATTATTAAAGGCGTCTGCACATCTGCTGGTGACTCATTCTGGATCATACCAATATTTGCGCCGTTCACTACAGCAAGGCTGGATTCTAGCTCTCCTTTTCTTCTATTACATAGTGCCGAGTTTAATTTATTTAAATTATTCAAGGCCTCTACTTGATTTATTGCACTCAGGGATTCAACAGGGCATGCCCGCAGTCCTATTAACAAATGAACTCCATCTGCACAAGGAGTGATTGAATCTACACAAAAGTTCTCCTCCTCTGCAAACTTTGGCAGCCGTAGGCACTGTACCAAAGTCCCAGGCTTAGGAACCATAGAGTTCCACTTGTCAGAGTCTGGAGAAGTTAGGCTAGCTGTTGCATCTGCAAACTGCTGAATATATGTCACAGGAGGATCCTGCAACAGCAATTGCTCCTGACTATCCAGCTCCATCTCTATGATCTGTGGAACTGTAAAACCATCATCATGTAAACTTTTACTCATGATATTGTTCATCTGTGAAAAGATTTTTCCTGCTTTTTCATCAGATTCCTTAATGCTGTAAAGCAGCAATATAGGTAAAGTCCTCCTTACCAGAGGAGAATTCAGTTCTGAATTAGTACAGGATTCATTGTCAGTTGATCCCTGGTCTGATACACTACCACCTTGAGTCCTGCTTAAATCTTCCAGTGACCTCTGAGAATGACTACTAACAGGAGAGGTAGCAGGTGATTTGTATGTTAATAAACCTCCAGCTAACAAACAAGGAAAGGGAATGTTGTGATGTTCCAGATGCTTTTCCTTCATCTTTTCACTCTTACAGTTACTTAGGCAGGGATTTGCCCCAAGTTCTTCCAAGTCTTTCACTGTATCTTCAAGTGCATTTGCAACTATTTCCCACTGAAGTTTCTCAGGCTGCTGAAGAATGCTGAGGGCTGTTATATCAAGGCTTACTTCCATGGTTTCCTTTTGTGATGTATGTCCTTTGGGATAAAGAAACCACTGTTAGACAAAAATTAAAAATTTATAGTTACATGAGAAATTATGAAAATCCTATCAAAAAGCCTAGCAGAATCAATTATCTGGCATCTTCAATCAATAACAAGATAGCATCCTAAGGAAAACAGTCAAAATAGCATTATTTTAAGGCTGTTTCACAGATTTCTCAGGAGCAAACCCTGGGTTGCTCCCAGCAGTATACTCAACACAGGGTGTGTCACAGCTAATCCTCGTTCCCTGGAAATTTGCCTGTATGATACACATTTTTATAGAACAAATATAGGCCCAGTTCAGATGTAACAACGAATCTTTGGTTTGTTTTTACCCAGATGAGCCAGCACTAGTCTCATGCTTGCACATTCAACCCTTCTTTGCAAATATAGGGAGAAGACTTAAAGCTTTTAACTCTGGTTAGCATTTCCCCCCACCTCCAATACATTAAGATGGGACAAGCATGCAAATATTGGTAGTATTACTGTCTCTACTGCTAAAATGAGATGTGTGGGGGCTATTTCAAGGGTCTCCCTTGTAAAGGGAGCAAGGTAAGACAGTTTGCCTCTCCCACTGTAAATAAAACAGCAAGGTTTACAATGGCCCTCTGCTTCCCCCATCTGTAGCAATGGAGGTTGGAGGCTGCAAATGTATATTTTGTCAGAGAAAAACATGTAACTTAGCCCCGGCCAGCCCAGGCTGGGAGAAGGATCCTTTCAGCAGCTTTGGGGATTCCTCCTACACTGCTGAAAGGATCATCCTTCATCTGAGCCCAATTCATCCACAAAATTTTACAACTTGTTCAATGTAAATTCAAATGTCACTATTTTGCATGTGAAATGATGTGCAATAAGCCTCCTTCGTTTTTATTTTTGCAGAAAGGTAGGTGAAGGGAAAATACACAGGAAGATGAGGGATAACAATTGCTTCACATGACACCAGGATATCTCCCCACAAATCAGAATGAATATTTAATAAACAATGGATGTCTTATAATCTTCCTGGCAACTTTTCCCAAACAAATTAGGATGAATGTTCAATAAGTAAATTGTTTGGAAGAAACCAAAATATTTTAATACTAAAAGCAGTATATGAGATTCTAGCTGTTTACTGACTTAAGTATACAAATCACTCACTGCTAGTGATCTTACATTCTGCACTATACCAAAGAGATATCGTATGCCTACCAGTCACTGATTCTGATCTGGAATGCTCTTCACTGTCTGAATCCTCCAGTAAATCATCACTAAAGACAAGACAAAGATCACAGAGATGGTGAAGCCAAAGCAACAATTTAATGTATTAACAATGCACTTAGCACTGAACTTTTTTAAAAAAAACTTCACAACGTTTTCAAAATTAATGTTTATTAATCGTGTAAAAGAGAAGGCTATAAATCATAAAGAACATGGCAGAGAAACTCCCAGGGGAACAGAATAATCAGGGAAGGATTTAGTTACGAGAAAGAAGTAAACTCCACTCAGGGCTCTTTGGGAGATTTAGCCTTGAGAGTAAGGATGTATGGGTGGGGGTGGGGAACATGTTATGGGAAAGGAAAACATCTGGACAATGTGGCAAGTGAGAAAAATAAGTATCACAGGAGATAATAGTCAGAATGTGGAAAGAAGGGGATGATTGCTTTCCTCCCACTCATTTCAGAGCAGTTCCTCTGTCTATATAGGGCCACACTGGTATTGGATTGAATGGAGATTGCTGTAGAAACCTTTTCCTGTAGACATTACATCTTTCTTTACCAATCATCAAATGAAAACTATTAAAAACAAAAGCTTCACCTTCCCAAGAAAGGATGTATTAGAAGGCCATCTCTCAATATTCCACAATCCACTCTCATGTTCAGGCAAATAAGTACACACAGGTCCAGATTTCCAAACAAACATCCCAGGCAAACATTCACATAAGGAGCTGATTTCCATTATTTCCTATGGGAACGTTTCTAATCTGTGATTTTCCTCTTCTCTCTCCCTCCTGCCCAAAATTGCTCCAGCCAAACAAAGGAAAAAGTGATTTCTCCAATCTCCCCTGTTAGCTGATTTGTCAATTCCTCTCCCTCCCTCAATGGTTTCTGCCCAAAATGGCTGCCACCAGCCAGCAAAACACGAACAAGTAAGAAAGTGGGCATATCTAAATCAGATGTTTGTGTAGCAAGATTTGGGTATAATTATTTGTGCTGAGATTTCTGATAATGAGCATTCTTATAGAAGGACCTGTGTATACTGTATGCCAATAACGAACTGTGAACAGCATTTCCTTTGTGCATAACCAGGGCTAAGAAGAGGCAAATTTAGCATACCTATCTCCTTCCAATTTTGGTATATCTGAACAGCTAGATGAATCTTCTATCCATGCTATTGTTGGTCTCCTTGAGTCGACCCCTGAGCTCTGCTCTCCAGACAACACAAGCTGTTGTACAATTACTGGATCATAAGCATTGATCTCAAATTTTAAGTGCACCTAAGCAAATCCAAAAACATAATGCGATTTAGAAAGACATCCCCATCTAGCAAAATTAGCATTAGAACTCTTAAAATATGAGATACCTTCATAAGTTTTGAAACATCCCATATACAGATCTTTCCTCGTTTTGTTGCAGCAGCTAAAAAGTGAGGACAGCTCCCCGATCCAAAGCAGACTATTCTGTCTGTGCCATCTGTACAAGGAAACTGCGCTGGACTTGTTGCCAGCGTGACCGAGAGGGGCACATTTTGCGTGTGCTCGCCTTTCACAAATGGGCAGTTTGGGGAATGTCTTTCATGTTCAGACCTTAATGGATTAGAAAAATAAGTGTTTAGATGCAATAGCATAAGCTTCTCATCAACTGTTTTGATGCACACAGGCTAGGATCTTTAGCACCTTAATACACAAAGTATATTTAAACACATAAACTGGAAGATTACAATACCTAAATTGGAAACACTTGTCTGCTTTGAGAAAACATTGTTCTTAAAATGGCTACAATTTTCACTACAGGAATTACTGAAGAATGAGTACTACTGGCAAATGACTGTTTTCTCATTTTAAAAGTGTGTGTGTGTGTGTGTGTGTGTGTGTGTGTAGTATATACTACTCTTTGCTCAAGCCATAGCGTGGTTTACAACAGGTATATAAGATAAAAATCCACGAACAAGACAATACTTAGAAAGCACGTATTGCTAAAAAGCAATTACTAATAGTAGCAGCAATCTCCTCCAAATGCCTGCCCTAGCCTTCCTAAAACTATAAACATATGTGTACAATGCACCTTGGTAGGGAAACACTTTTTATTAAGGATAACATAAAGGTAAAGGTAAAGGACCCCTGACAGTTAAGTCCAGTCACAGATGACTCGGGGGTTGCGGCACTCATCTCGCTTTACTAGCCAAGGGAGCCGACGTTTGTCTGCAGACAGTTTTTCCAGGTCATGTGGCTAGCATGACCAAGCCACTTCTGGCAAAACCAGAACAGCGCACGGAAACGCCGTTTACCTTCCCACCAGAGCGGTACCTATTTATCTACTTGCACTCTGCCGTGCTTTCGAACTGCTAGGTTGACAGGAGCTGGGACTGAGCAACGGAAGCTCACCCCGTCGCGGGGATTCGAACCGCCGACCTTCTGATCGGCAAGCCCAAGAGGCCCAGTGGTTTAGACCACAGCACCACCCGCGTCCCTTAAGGATAACATAAAAAATACAAATAACAATTAATGGGTATTGGTCACCAGATGCAAAGCTACATTTTAAGCTTTTTATTTGTTTAAAGTTTTGCTACCTGCTGGGCTGGCTAAAAGATCTATAGACCAAATATAGTTTCCTATCTAAAATACTGTATTGTAATAGAAAGCAAAAAGTGCATCTCAAATATTTTATTCTCACCAAGGTTCATCTGTTGGCTCCCAGCACACCAAACACACACTACACGTAAAACACATGGCTCTGTCATCTCCTGATGAGGCAGGCTGTTAGGAGCGGGGAGGGAAAGAGAGAAAATACGAAGTTTAAGGACACATCAGCATTGTAATGAGCTACCTTGGCCATTTAGTATATAAACTTAACTGGGAGTAAGCCGCATTGAAGTGGTATTATTACTTCCAAGTAAACATACATATGATTGTACTATGTAACACACTCGTTAACCAGGTTCCCGAAAAATGGCACAAATAATTCTTTGTTCTCAAGGATGCAGCATGGCAAACCACCTTTAAATGTAAGATCCAAAAGCAATTTCACATATGGCATGTGAGCCTCTTTAAAGAGGGGGGAAATCAAATACATCCCACGGCAACAATAACTCATGAGTAGCCAATGTGATGTCCTCCAATACCCCAGATCATTGTCATGCTGACAGTTGGAGAACAAGAACATCCATGCTGGGTAGCCTGCTTTAAATCTTGAAATCACAAGTATATCTTCCAGCAAGAAGTTATGAAAACTCTACCTCAATAATGTTAACCAAAGGATTTTCTGGCTTTCTATTATCAAGATACCCTTCCACATGATTTTTTCTCTCTAAAGGGACCCTGTACATCCAGCATGCAACTTCTGCATATTAGAGATAATTTGGGGTGAGAGTGCCCTAAGAATGCATTGTAAATATTAATATTCTGCAAACCAAGGGAGGGTCTTTTCAATTATGGTGCCCCAGATGAGGAATAGCCTCCCCTCAAAGGTATGTCTGATGCAGACTTAGGAGTTTTTGGTACCTGATGAAGAGATACCTGTTCCCTCAGGTGTTTGCTGGACACTAGTACCTGTTATTATTCTAGTAGTTTATTTTGGCTGTTGAGGATGCCATAATCATAGAAAATCAACTGAGATCAATGAACTTAAATAGTTTAAATCCATTTATTTTAATGGTTACTCTCCATGACTTCGTTAGATATCATAGAATCATAGAACTATAGAGTTGGAAGGCACCACAAGGGTCATCTAATCCAGCCCCCTGGAATCCAAGGATCTTTTACTCAACATGGGGCTCAAACCCACGACCCCGAGATTAAGAGTCTCATGCTCTGCCACCTGAGCTATCTTTTATTATGTGCACTGTATTTTATGTCTGTTGCTCTGGGTTTGCTGTTCCATGAAGAGAGGGTAATAAATATTTTAAATAAAATAAAAAGGACGTTGCTGGTGGAAGACAGCCATCTTTCTGGTAGATCTGTTTGCTACTACTCATCTTCTCTTTGAAAACAGCTCACAGGTTTCCTTGGAAGATAATTCAAAAACCACTGCTATAGCTCAACATCATTTTTGTCTGTCTCATTCAAGAACAGTAATTAAAGTTTTAAGAATAGCATATTGTTCTTTGCTGGAGCCAAAGAAAACAGTTCCAAATACTATACTTCTAAACAAAGACTGGATATAAATATTGCACAACTTTTGCTCTTCTATATACAGTACAGTGGTACCTTGGGTTACAGACACTTCAGGTTACAGATGCTTCAGGTTACAGACTCCGCTAACCTAGAAATAGTACCTCGAGTTAAGAACTTTGCTTCAGGATGAGAACAGAAATCGGGCAGTGGGGGCAGTGGGAGGCCCCATTAGCTAAAGGGGTCTTCAGGTTAAGAACGATTTCAGGTTAAAAACGGACCTCTGGAACGGAATAAGTACGTAACCAGAGGTACCACTGTATTTTATTTTTATTATTTATTAGATTTGTATACCACCCTTCATTCAAAGATCACAGGGTGGTTCACAGCATAAAAATACAAAAAGAGAACAATACATAAAAACCACCATTAACTCCCCTCCCACAAAAACATTTAAAGGGCCATAGAATGTTTATCAGCCAAAGGCCTGGTTATACAGAAATGTTTTCACTTGGCACATAAAGGTATGTAAAGAAGGTGCCAGGTGAGCCTCCCTGGGGAGAGCATTCTACAAATAGGGAGCCACTGCAGAAAACGCCTGTTCTTGTGTTGCCACCCTCAGAACCAGCTGTGGAGGCAACACAAAGAGCCTCTGATGATGAACACAGGATTTGGGTTGGTTCCTATAGAGAGAGGTGGTCCGGTATTTTGATGCAATTGCCTTTCAAAAATACAGTTGTACCTCGGGTTAAGAACTTAATTTGTTCTGGAGGTCCTTTCTTAGCCTGAAACTGTTCTTAACCTGAAGCACCACTTTAGCTAATGGGGCCTCCCGCTTCCTCTGCGCCGCCAGAGCACAATTTCTGTTCTTATCCTGAAGCCAAGTTCTTAACCTGAAGCGTTATTTCTGGGTTAGCGGAGTATGTAACCTGAAGCGTATGTAACCTGAGGTACCACTGTAATTGCAAAAGTAGTAATATATGGAAAGTTCAAATAATTACTTTACAAGAGTCATTATGTAACAATTTCTCCATCTTTCTATTTTGTGAGCTCTTGTAACAGCAACCAAATACAGTAGTCACAATTTCACTTTATAGGTCCAAATAAAACAACAATCTAAACCAGCAGACACCTAGCAAATTATCTTCCATAGTTATCATATTTGAACATTCAGCATCAAGAATATAATACTACATAATTGCAAATAATGCCAATTTATAAAAGGTGCCAAAAAATTTACCTGATGGTAGAACCCAGCTTGAGCCATGGGATCTGGCTGTGCCCACCTATAACCTACATGAGGCCATGAAGTGAATGTTTCCCGTCTGTTAGCCTCACTATACATCAAAGACCTTTAAAAACAGAAAGTAGAAAGTGCAAGTTTAGGTGTGATAAGAGGCTGCTTAATTTTTGCAACACCCCACCCATCTGTAAGTTCTTCTGTCCCAAAGAAGAAATATTATTCACTATTTGCACCTTGTTCACACAACCAGAGATTACTAACATAACTGCCTGTCTCCCATTCCCTGATTCAAGGAGTTTCCTACCCATATATTAATTCCACCACTCATATTATAACTTGCCACAATAAAAACAAACAACCTCTTCCACCCATGGGCACCTTTGCCTGCCACTAAAAGGCATTTCCCAAAATGGAGATTTAGCATGTTAGGTCACAAGTCATGCAGGCTTGCTGTATTGTGGTACCAGTGGAGAGATTGATAAAGAGTACCACTCCACAAAAGCCTAGGAATATACAACGTACCAACTGCCCTAGGAATCTTCCTTATGCATCCAAAGGGCGGGCAGGTGTTTATGTATGGGGCTTTCATCTTGATTGTGCTTTGCAATCAAGTTTCTGGTCCTCATATAAGATGGATACATGACAAATGGTTGGTAATGCAGCCCATAGTCATACATACTGGTCCAGAAGGACATGGTCCAGCAGAACTTCCTGCTCATGCCTTCTGGGACTGCAAACCTACTGGGACTATCAAGTCATCTGAAAGACGACAGCACGTGGCTAATGTCTCTATCTGGCTTGGCAGCTTACAGGTTATAAATGGGTCTACCCCCATTCATAAACATTTGTGTTGCAACTGAATACACACTAGCAAGTTGTTCTTTTTCCTTCTTCTAACCATCCTACCATCAACAAATTCACTCCTCTTTTAGAGTCAGGAACCTCTTCTTCAAGCCATCTAGAGAAATAAGGTTAAAAGGCACCCTGAAATCCTCTCACCCTCCCACTTACATTTCTTCCATTCAAATTCATTCCAAATGTGTTTATATAACACCTGAAAGTCACATACACAAAAGCAACAGATTGCAACAGATAAATTATCTTTTCCATACCTATCTACTGATCGGCCAGGCCCCACACCAAGTTCAGGTCGTGCACTGGGCAAGAGGTACGATAATCTATCCATCACAGATGAGGCTACAGGTAAGGCAGCAATATTCTGATTTATCTTCTTGAGTTCATTTACAATGGCACTGGCGACAGACTTCAATACATGATGCGGGAGATGGAACATAACCGTTGCCCACTACAATGAGAAAAAGCAATGTAGTATGTATTTGTGTGTGTATACATATATATACACGCAATATTGGACATGTGCATCAGGTCTATATGGAGATCCTCAAAATTTGTCAGCACGGACCATTTAAACAGCAATGATTCCACTACTTTGAGATGTGGAAAGAGCTGGTATTACAGATTGTGACTAATCAGACCTTTGAAGTTTAACATAGCATAGAACAAACTAGGGAATGTGAAAAGCTTAAAAAAAACATTGAAAATTAATAATAGTTTGACTCCTAAATTCTAAGAATACAGTGGTACCTTGGTTTTCGAACAGAATGCGTTCGAAAACCAAAGCGCGGCTTCTGATTGGCTGCAGGAACGTCCTGCAGCCAATCGGAAGCCGCAGAAGCTGCGCCGATGTTCAGCTTCCGAAAATCATTCGAAAACCGGAACACTCACTTCTGGGTTTCGATCGTTTGGGAGCCAAGGCATTCGGCTTCTAAGGTACAACTGTACTGGGAAAGTGACCTCCCTGATTTTGAGAATCAAACATTCCATTGTGGGAGGTTCCCCAACCCTTGGAAGATACTTTCCCGCAGGCACAAAGTGGTGTAGCTGAAAGTGGTTTACTCAGTTCAGGCCACTTTCTGTAGCCCTCCTGTCTTGCTACTGTATCTTGCACTGGGATTCAGGGAAACTCAAAGAGCCGAACAGAAATTGGGTCAGTTTAACCAATTAATCCAAAATACAAAGAATTATGCTAACACTTGGTAAAGATCATTCCTCAAAAACAGGGCAAATATACATCCACGTAGATCCACAGCTGTTAGAGAGAAACAAGCATTTTACAAACTCATTAAAACACTTTTTTTCATTTTTCCTTTCAAAAACTTAAAGCGAGTAGCTTTAAGGTAAACAAGAAAGACTGGTAAACTTCCTTCTTTTAAGATTAAGCCAGACACATGTTATAGGTGGATTTAAGCAATAAGAAAATTACCGAAGTGGTAGCTGACTCCCAGAAAAGTCCCCTGCATGGATTTATGGCATGACTGAGCCTCATGTGGTTAAGGGGTACAAGGTTGTGCCCCTGGTCCCACCAAGACACTACCCCTTCCTGTCCAGCTCTCCACACCCCATATCTACTGTGCATTAAAGCAAAGGTCTACATGGGGAGCCAGCTATATTTGTGGAAACTTCTCCATGCGATTAGGAGACACAAGCACATAGAGGTGCCTTCCCAAGTACACCCAGCTCCCCTGTCAGATATTTTCTCAACATACTGAGGTTTAGAGGCAGAGCTGCCAGGAAGGCACAATGTCAGGACATGGCGAGAGCCGCATCGCCACTTCCCTTTAATCATGGAGTCTCTTCACATAATAATTGTGAGAAGAAGGCAAAAATACAAAAACTTGCATTGAGTTCTCTATCCTTTACAAGTTATTGTGGCATACAATTCTGTGTACATTATTCATGTTTAAGCCCTGAAAGATAAATTAATTGTATATGACAACAAAAACCTGTAAAGAAACTTCCAACAACATGCAACAGAAATAGCCAAGAGGTTATATTTCTAGCATGTAAAGATTTGAGCGGATAGATCTCTTACCTTTGCAACTTTGTGGTTTGCTGCTGTTTCATGTGAGGTATTTTTTAAGCCATCTTTCAATTGTGCAAGAAACAAATCATACCCCTCTGTGCTTGACACATCTACCTTCTCGATGCATGCAGATAACAGTTGTTGAGCCTAAGGTGTGTGAAATATGTTAGAAATGTGTAAGACAACATCAAAAGATCAGTCCTCATTCAGTATTATTTCTTTAATTCCCTACATCTCTACAAGTCTTATAAACCAACGTATTATATACCAGTTCATTATCAAAGTTCTTTTTTTTAATATTCAAAGGCTTATCAAAGCTTTGCAGATGCTGGTTCTAGGTAGAAATTCAATGCAGCAAAGTTTAAGAAATATATTCTACGCTGTACAAACATTAAATCTAGATAGCTCTGAGACACACACTACTAATTTATTACTATTTATTGCATTTGTATCCCACCTTTCCTCCAAGGAGCTCGGGGTCATATACATGACTCTTCCTCATTTTTACTTCCCAGGGTTGACCTGAGATACTAGTTTCTCAGACCCAAAGTCTATTCAGGCCTTGCTGCTGCTCAGTCACTATATTTACCAGAAATGTTCTCAGATGCTATTTATATTTATTAATTTGGAGCATTTACTTCTCCCACCCCAGAAATATTCCTGCGGTTATTCATAGATCTAGCTCCAAGTAATTAAAAGATAGATAATCCAAAAGGAACTCTATTAACAGTATAAATATGAACAATTTCTGACATCTACTGAACTGCCAGCCACCTGAAATCCCAAAGGCAGAATTAGGCCTCCAGTTATTCACCAGCAAATTCCAATCAGGAAGGAGATCCAGCCAGAGGCACAAAGGGCACCCAGCAGAAGAGAAAACAATTTACTACCACTTCCAAAAGCTTGCCTGACCTTTGATATTAACAAAAATTACTCATTCGCGGAGGAAGAACATTGATATTAGAGGAAAACATTGAGCTACAGTTTGAACATTAGAAAAGATCAAGGTAATAGTAGGTGGCTAATGGTTTCATTTATTCATTTCAATTTGTAGCCAATTGATCCCTCTAACTCAGTATTATATACACAAAACGGCAGCTGCTCTCTAGGATTTCAGACAGGAGCATTTCTCAATCTTACCAGGAGATACTACAGATCAAACCTGGTATCTTCTGCATTTGGAGCATGGGTACTACTGAGCTACACCATTCACCATTCCTCCTGCTAAACTCAACTGAAGCCCCACCATATAGTATATTACAGAAGAAAATGTATTTAGTGTGCCATGATATAAACAGATTTATTGCGAGCAAGCTTTTGTGGGCTAGAGCCCACTTCAGACACTTCAAATGTTAGTTGGCAGCTATGCAGATACATAGATATAGTATGCAGATACATAGATATAGGGTGGGGAAAATGTACACAGTGGGACTAAGTGACCATGAAGAGCAAGTAGTATAGTGTCTGACTATTGTACGTAAAGTTTAAAATGTATGCAAGATAAGCATAATGACTATTCAGAACAGCAGTAGTGGGTCCTAATACAATCTTCCTAGCTTTGCTATGCCAACATAGGCTAACCCATTTAATGGGAGGGGAAACTATTGTTTTGATCTGCACTTAAATTATTCTTAAACAAATAGAATCAAGCTCATGATAACACTGGAAACCAGGTTTATGTAAATATGCACTTTCATAATGTTATAGTAAAGCACACAGCGACCCCTGGTATTTCTGTTGATTCTTACATAGTGCCCTCACAGCATGCATCTCAACTCATTGGGGACACATCAAGAAATGGGGGGAGGGCAGGGAAGTCAAGAACCTATTCCTATGCAATTTACAAAAAAGCCACTTAGCATCTTCAAGCAATTCTTCCTCATATCAGGCCAGATAGGCAAGCATCTATTTAAATACACATTCTCAACCACTAGTTATTTATTGGTGTACTCAAAAAAGGTTCATCTAATTCTACCAAATCCAGCAGCAGCTAGTAATTTTTAATCTGAATATTTTCCAAATAGTCAATATAGACTTTAAAATAAAGGAAAAGCTATGGATGGGTATTTTTATGAACACAAATGATTTAAACATCATCAATCTGTCTCTGAAATAGGCAGCACATAAAGATCAGGGATGTATGTATGGGAGAAGGGACTTCAAAAGCAACCTAGATCAAAACTATTCATGGTTTTAAAAGGAAAAAAAAACAGGATCTTAAAATTAGCCTGGAAACAAAGTGACAACCAACAGTGCTCTTGCTGTATTGGTGTTATATGCTCCTAGACTCTAAACGCTAACACTTCTCAGCAGGGTGGATTTGATTTAAATCAAACTGATTTAAATCACAATTTAAATCACTAGTCAGTAAGGCTCAGGGTGGATTTAAATAAAAAAAAATCCGATTTAAAATTTTAAAAATGGATTTTTTAAATTTAAATCGGATTTTTTTTTTTTAAATCCATCCTGAGCCTTACTGACTAGTGATTTAAATCAGTTTGATTTAAATCAAATCCACCCTGCTCCTCAGCAACACTAACATATTCTGGACCAACTGAAGTTTCCAAACTGCTTCATGGTTGCTCTATGTATAATACATTATACAGTCCAGTTGACAGTTTACCAAGGCATGTACAAATTGAACACATATAGATAAGGAGCAACTACAATCTCCCACCCTACAGCAGCAGCAACCCTACAATGTATTCTAAAATAATGAACATGTATTACTGCTCTGATACAGGCAAGAAAAAATACTGCAGTGATAGTAACAGCTCTAACTACTTACCTCTGTCACTGGCAATTCAAGCTGAACCACATCATCTTGCTTAGAAACAGGTGTTTGCAGAGCTGTGTCTAACAGCAAGATACCATTCAGATCTTTCCTACATCCAACTGCATAATCATCCACAAAGATTACTTTATCCACAGCAGAAATGTACTGACATTTCACACGTCCACCTGGCTTAGCTGTAAAGAGTAAAAAGAGAACTATGTTAAAACAATTATTCATCAAATCTTATTAGTAGCTTTGGAGGAGAAATAATAACCACCCTGGCTTTTTAAAATCAAAAGCAATTAATCCAATTGATGTCTTGGCTAATTGGAATTAGACTTATGGTCATACTTTACCAGCAGGGTAGGAGAGAGATTCTACTAGATCCAATTCCAACAACTGTGTATGACTCCCTGCTTCCTAGCCTCCCCCTCCCAATAGTAGCTTCCATTAAGTCTTAAAAATCAAACTAAAAACTTGGAACATCTTCAGAAACATCCTGAAGTGGAACACAAGGTGCTGCTATCAAAAAAAGATACACCATCATACATGTCTTTTACATAAGCCTAAAGTGGATCTTTGGATAAGAACCACGATTTTTTAAGATAATAATTACTATGTATTGTGTGACTCTATGATATTGTATTCTTCACACCAACAGAATATTTTGGATCTTTGAACAACAACCAACTTTTTTCACAAGTGCATCAGGCTCACCATTTGAGAACACCACTTTGTGCTATATAATACATATGCAGGAGCCTCAAAACTTAATCTTATTGCTACTTTATCTTATTTAATCTTCAAATTAAATTGCACAAATTGCACACAAAAATTAAATTAAATTGCACACAAAAATCTTACAAAGATGCATGGAACTTATCTTCATCTGTATCAAGTTCCACAACCCTCCAGAATCTTTGGAACACCCCACTATCTAGTCAAAGTACTAAAGAGTTCAGCAATTCTCAGCTCTATCCAGTGAAAATCAGGTAGGCAGTGGGGAAGGGGGGTGTACATTATGAAACTGCTGCCCATCTCCTGGCCCCCTCCCCCACTAATCAATGCTGACAATTGCACTGCAATGGAGGGGGGGAAGTCATATGATAAGCCATGTTCACTAGGATGCTGGACCCAAACTACACTGGGATTCACTGGCTAAAACTAAAACTTCAAACTGTATGAGAAGGATGGTTGATGGGCTCACAGTTGCCACAGAATAATTAGAATACAATACAGAATAATCAGAACCCAACAATGGGAGGTTGTGAGCTCTCCTTCACTGGAGGTTTTTAAGCAGAAGCCATCTGTCATGAAAGCTTTAGTTGAGATTCCTGCATTGCAGGAATTGGACTAGATGACTCTTGGGGTCCCGTCCAACTCTAAAATTCCATGATTCTCAAAAAGCAGGCTGTGACATCTTACCAGCTGAAGCTTCTGGACATTTTTAATGGGAATGCCCCTTGAACAGTGCATTGCAACAGCCGATCCCTCAATTACAAAAACATGAAAAATGGCAAGCCAATGTTTTCTAGACTGGCCTAGCCGGCATAAAAATTATAAGAGATAAAAGGTGCTCAAACAACAGCTACCACCTGAGATGGTTAATGATGGTTCAGAAGCACTCCACGTTATGAACCAGATCCAACAAACAACTCCAAATACGACAAACTTCCAAATCCCCACTAAATATTATTCCCATCTTACCTACATTTAGTTTCAGCTTACTTTTCCACAACTGGCACAATGGGATGGCTGTGAGCACTGAAACCAATGCTCCTGGATCCATTAACACTTATAAAGCTCAATACCATCATCATGCTACGCTTCACTGCAAATTTCTATCAGACTGGACAATTACCAGTATTGAATGAAAAATAATTCCTTTCAAAAGGGTTTGCTTTATGTGCAGCAATGTATACACACATTAGTGTTCCAGGTAAGTGATGATATTTGCTACATGATAGCATTAAAACCTCCTATTTGTATCATAATGAGCGACCAGAAACAATTATTCTTGGTTGTGTCAAATATTGAGGAACATGCATATATTTCTGCATACCATCAACAGCGAAACAAATGAAGGACATCATCACACTAATTCTGTGTACAGAAAAGAGCACAGGCAATCTGGCTTTAAATGCACATGAATTTGCTTGCATGCCTGCAGGCAAAATTTGGCCACCACTGTTAATACTTGGCATGACAGGACTAACACAAAGTCACGCAGCAGCCTTCATGAACCTGTTGCTCCTTCATATGTTTTGGGATACAACTCCAATCAGCCCCTGTTAGCACTTCCATGCTCACTGGAACTGTTGTAGTCCAAAATATCTGAAGGATACCAGGTTGGCAAAGGCTGATTAAACAAGACAGAAGTAAAGAATGATAAAATTCAGCTCAAGTACCAGTATGTATAAACATCACTCCTTAAGATGGGTTGTAGTTGCAATTATTCCTAGACAGAATTATTATTCCTAGAAAGCATATGAAGTTCACCTGAAACTCAAAGTCAACATCTTTACTTGACAGGTATAAGGGTGTTACAAAGTCAAGCTCATCTACAAAAAAGAAAATAGTAAAAGTGTTCAGCCAAAAGAATATATGCTAATAACCCTTTTCCATCTAAGCTTTTCTTAGAAGTGAACCAAAAATACTATTTTCCTCAGGTGAAGCCCCTTCCTAACATCAACAGTCTGAAAGCCTACATCAAATCACATCTGTCCAACTGCATCACACTCCCCAGATTAGACTGGATGAATTCTGGAAGTTAATAAATTACTACTGATTTGAGAAAACAGAACTCAAGTCTACCTTATTTTTATTATTAACAACACTACTTAAAAGATGAAGAAACACTCTCTTAAAACACATATGACTTAATACATATGAATGCAAAAGAACTAAAATTATACTTAGGAATATAACCGCTTACACTGCTGAAGTTCCATGGAAGTCAATGGGACCAATACACCAGTGTAAAGGGCAATCCTGAAGATTGCAGGCCAAATGTTAACGTATGGTGAAGAACCGAATGTCAGGGACATGTGACTTATGACCATGACCTGTATATAAAGTTTAGGGCAAAATTAATCCTAAACAGTTGTACTTTAAGAACAGAAAGGCATTCCCATGCACAAAGAATGTTGGTGACATTACCGTGCATCCTTAAATGACATGTTTTAAGTACTTTCATATTCTTTACACATTAACTAAAATCCATACCTCTACTTGGCTCTAACTACTTTCTGGATTTTAATTCCTATTGCAAAGAGATCAGATATCACAACAAATTCAAGGAAAAAGCTACACTACATTTATGATGTAAACTATTTTAAGGAAGCAGATCTTCAATAAGAATTAAAGACTTGTTTAGATCTGAAGCGTCTTGACTTTTGCAGTTGTTGTCAGCACTGGTTCCCCATTTTTATTCCAGAATTTATTTTTAGTACTTGCCAATCATCTTCTAAATATACTTTGAAAAGCCGGGCAATTTCACAGGCTGAATATGTACACATCTATGCTTTTATAAAGAAATGTGGCAGGTGATTTCAAAGGTCACAAACAAAAATAAGTGAGCTATCACACAACCCTCTCACCCGCCTTGATACACCCCACTCTACAGAGGGAGCTTAACAGGTCAACTTTTCATCTTCCCTGATAAATAAAGATAAACTCAAGATTTGTTTTGATTTTAAGTACTGATTTCATATTAACATTTAGCCAGTAATTCTGCTGACAAAGAGCAGAACCCAAGCTTGCCTGCCAGAGAATTAGCCATTTCCACTACTGATTTTTGGTGATTGATTTATTTATTTATTTATTTATTATTGTTAGTGTTATTGTTATTATTATTATTATTTGTATATATCCAAATTGGTTCATCCAAAGGTCACAGGGTGGTTCAGAACATAAAAATACAAAATCTGAAATTGAACACATGTAGATGCCAAGCAGCACCAGGGATAAAATTGAACCCTAAGAAACCACACACCGATGGCACCACAGGGCCGAAGAACACTCCCTAAGCCAGGGGTCCCCAAACTTTTTAAACAGGGGGCCGGTTCACTGTCCCTCAGACACTGTCAAGGGGTGGAATATACTTTTTTAAATTTAAATATCAAACCAGATCCTGACTTTCAGAGCATGTAAATCACATGGGTGGAAGGGGGGGTGCAAAACACCCGCACAGAGACCAGGGACATTGCCCTGCTACTTCTCTAAGCAAAACATCTCCCTCTGCCAATCAGCGCTGGGCAAGGGCAGGCAAAGTTACTGACCCAGCTTTCCCCACCTGGATTTCTCTTTTTTTTCCCCAAGGGTGGCCCCAAGTCAAATGCCCTGGCTCATTTGCATGCCCCATGGGGGGGGGGGCTGCATGTAAACAAGCAGGCTGGGGCTTGCTGTGGAGGACCAGACTTTCGGCAGCAGCTGCCTAAGCACAGCACGGGGATTCGGATTGGCTGCACCAGTTTAACTCAGCACGCAGGGACTGACCGAGCGGGTGGGGTGGCAGGGTTCACGGGCCGGATTAACTAGCCTGGTGGGCCAGATCCAGCCAGCGGACTGTAGTTTGAAGATGCCTGCCCTAAGCATTAACCTCTGGAAATGTCCATCCAAGTACAACTGGAATCACTACAAAGCATTGTCACCCATCCCTAACTTGGACAGCCGCAACAGAAGAATATTGTGGGCATGGCATTGAAAGCCACTGAGTAGTTGAGTTGAATTAACAGTGACACATTTCCCCCGTCTCTCTCCCAACAGAGGTACTTGTACAGGGTGACCCAAGCAGTTTCTGTGCCAAAACCAGGCTTAAACCACGATTGAAATAGATCAAGAAATTCCATTTCCTCCAAGAGCACCTGCATCACATCCATGACCGTCTGTGCAAGGCAAGAGACTGGCAACTGGCTGGTAGTCACTTAGTTTTGCCTAATTCAGGGAAGGTTTCTTGAGGAGTGGTTTTACCATTGCCTCTTTCAAGCAAGCACCACCCCATCTCACAGAGAAGCATTAATAACTTCCCTGGCCTAGGCAGCTGTCTCCCCCAGCTAGTTTTCATCAGCCAAGAAGGGAAAGGGAGCAGAGGGAAAATGGTCACTCTTATCAATCCAAGCACCTTGTCCACATCCTTGAGCCTTACTAACTGAAACTCATCCCACACAACAGAACTAGATAGTGATGTGAACAGCCCTTGGGGTCATCTGCTGTAACAGTGATGTCAAGATCACGGTGGATGCAAGTGATTTTATCCTCAAAATGCTTTGCAAACAAGTCACCGCAAGCTACCATTGGTTCTGCCACCTCCTTCAGGCCAGACTGTAGAGGCCCCACACTACCCAGAAAAGCTCTGCCAGATGACACAATGAGGATGCAATGGAGGCTGCACAGTATCCCTACTTTGCTGCCTTCAATGCACTAGGTAGGCTCAATGATGATCCCTTACCAGTGCAACTGTATTTGACCAGTTTTCCTACAGACTACAGCAACTTCCCCTCCCTAACCCACAAGTCTGCCTTGATGCTGCAGGAGTACCAAGTTGGGCACAGGTGGGTGAGAACAACTCTACCCTACTCACCAACACAGGTCTCAGTGATACCGACCATATTGGCCTCCTCAGCCATAAACAGATAAAAAATGAGGGAGGTATTTAACTAGAGTGGACCTGGCATTTAGCAACAGCAGCCACTGACCCGGGGGCCGGCTGACAGGACAACCACAAATACGCCTAACACTCAAATATCTGTTCCAGAGAGTTGAGCGACTAAACAAAACAGCATGGGAAGTGGTACTGAGGGCTGTAGTAAAAAAGGGGAAAGCAGCTCAAGTTATCTCTCCATCCATCTTCCTCCAGTCGAAGCTTTCACTAGATCGGAAACTCTTTTCCTAACGGAAGTCCTTCTGTTCACAGATCAGAAATTCTGGATGAAGCATAAAGTAAAGACAAATATCCAGTGGGCACAGTGGGCAATATAGGGTTGGTTAAGAAAGCTTCTATGTGCATATCAGTAGAGGAAAGAGAAAATCATTGCTCTGGCTCTGGTGGACTAGGATTGCACAGCTGAGCAAGGATTTGAGCAGTTCAACATTAGCTACAAGACAATAGTGGCTTTTTATAGACAGTATCATTTAACCTTCTTGTACAGTATTCTAAAATATTCTTTTATATAAGCACTCTTGTTCCTGATAATTCTCAGTAATATCCTAGATATCTTTGGTTTTCTCCTATTTTGCATGAAATCGAACAACCCAAACCTTCTGTGAACTGCCCTGAGACCCCCAGGTATAGGGCGGTATATAAATTCAATCAATAATAATAATACACAAAACAAAAAGTGTGGTGCACAAATAATATACAAATCTTACATTTTCATCTCTTCTTCAGCAACACATGCTATTTTATTTTCTATATATTTACATTATTTAGATTATATGATATAAAATTGTCCAAGGGCTTACGGCAAATATCTTGAAAATACAAAGAACACGTTTCTGTACAACTGTTTTCATCAACAAAGAAACTGACATACACCACTTGCTGCCCAAAACAGCATGTTCAAAACATCAAAAGATTGATTTAGCTATAACACCATAAGCCATAATATATCAAAAGCAGAAGAGTAGTTTTTCCATAATATTATCTTTATTTTAAAACTTAGTATTTCTAAGTCAATGTAACCAAGAAATAAACCTGATTTAGTTCCCACACAAGATCCTAAATGGAAGTGCTTTTGGTATCCTTAACTGAGTACAATCCTAACACAGATTACCACATCCATTTTGCCATGCACAGAAACACAACGGAGAGAAAACACAGCCAGCCCTGGCTTGCTAACACATACAAAGGCAGCCAAACACATGCATATGTGTCACAAGCAATGATCTTCTATTTCCTACAGAAAAGAGCTTCAAGCTTCCACCTTTTTGTAAAGAGAAAAAACCCAGCTACCCACCCCAACCCCGTAGGTACAGGCTCTGCCTTTAGAGACTTGTCTGGGAAGCAAGAGCGGGAATAACCGAGATTTTAAAGCGAGAGATTTATAGGCGGAGGAAAAGAGAAAGCGCTTAAAAGAGAAAGGAAACCCTTTGGGAAGGGCCCGGATGACGACAGGCAACTTCGGACTCCCAAAGCCACCTACCTCCCTCCCTTCCCACTCACTCGCTTTAACAGCCCCGGCCGGCTTCTCGTCCCTCTCCTGACTTCCTCGAAAGTAGGGAAGGAGAACGGAAGGGTGGGCACAAAGACGCCGGCTCACCTTCGCGCTATGTCAGCTGAGGAAAGGGACTTACAGGCCCCAGAGCCCAACCGCCACATTAGCAACCCAGCCGGGAGGAGGGGGGGGGGAGACTTCGGAGCCTTAGCAGCGTCTCCTCCCGCCCCCCCCCGGCTTCCCTCTCCTCCCCCCTCCCTCCCCCCTCACCCACCGGCCGCCGGGCCCGGTTTCGAGGCCTGACCCGGCCTCCTCGCCCCCTCACCGCTGAGCGCCGACGCCTGCAGCGTCGCCCCTGAGGTGCCGTCGATGACTTTGATGGCGCCGTGGGCGGTCACGGCCAGGATGGCGTTAAGCGCAGGGTGGTAACAGAGGCTGCAGAGCCCGTCGGCGTCGCAACGCAGGCAGCCGTCCCGCAGCAGGAGCCACTCGCAGAGGCCCGGCCCGGGGCCCGTCGACACCGGCCCCGGCGCCGAGGAACAAGACGCTCCCCCGGCCTCCTCCGCCGCCATCGTGCAGGACAAGAGGCCCGGCGGAGCCGCTCAGTGACAGTCCCGAAAGGAGCCGCCGCCGCCGCCACCACCAGTCAGCATCCGGGTCCGGAGAAGGGGGGGAGGGAAAAGGGAGAGGGGGAAAGAGAGACAGAGAGAGAGAGAAAGGGAGAGAGCCGAACGTCGGCGCCGGCAGGAAGTGACGTTGTCACGCCGGATGCGGAATGCCGACAAAAGAGAACCGGCTTCGCGACGTCGAGAGCGGAATTGGAGCGAAGGGGTTAATTAAGGGGGGGGAAGGAAAAAGAAATCCCCCACCCACCACCTGAGTGGCCAAACGGACGCTTCTCGAGCGACGTCACTGGCTCAGGAGGCTCCGCCCAATTTCGTCTTGTTACGCATTCTTTCCCGACAGGCTCCGCGCGTCCAGCATTATAAGCAGTGGTTGAGCGACTCTTGGTTGCGCGGTGCTAGGAAATGGTGCGCTTATTTTTTGCTGTAGGGGAAAAAAGAAAGAAAAGCAGGGCGGGTCTCTGTTAAAAGGAAGATCGCCGTAGAAGAAATATACGGGTTTCTGCTTCAGTATTTATTTATTTATTTATTTATTTATTGCTTGTACGCATTTCTTCGTGCTGGGCTTGGCAGCTGCGTTTTGAGCGCTGTCTTTTCACGAACCCCCCGTTTTGTGTGGCCTCCGGGAATAAAATATTGGCTTACTTATAAGCTCAGCCGAGCATCAGGGAGGATCGTCCCCAAAAAGCCAGGGCAGAAACACTCGCCTCGTGTGTTTACTGTATTTTCATAAAGTGGCACGGGATTGTCTGTGGTGGGGACACAATACCTAACCCAAGTGGGGTGGGAGTTAACAGGAAACCGCACCTCGTTTAATATCGACTGACTTTGGTATCCTTTCCGCACCTGTCTCCAGATACCCCCATATTGCTTCTTCCTTTCCTGTTCTACTGCAGGCGGAATAATACTGAAACGAGGGTTTGTGAACATTTGCAGCAAGTCCTAGTCTTACTTTTGAGCTCGGAGCATTTTTCCACACATTTTTATTTAGGCTTTTGATTTCTGGGTTATCATGAAGTTCTAGTTTTTCCTGTGAGGAAAATCAGAATTTTGTACGTGCCCTATAATTTTGCACTTGATTTATAAACATGAGTGATATATGACTGAGCCTGCAGCTGTTTTCTAAACTCATTATGACATGCTGTCAGGGCTGAATTGTGCCTAGCATCATCTTGTTTCCAAACACTGCTTTTTCTTCTCTTCAGTAATGGAAATTTATCTGCTTTGCTGCATTTTGATTGCCTGTGTACATACTTGCTTACATATGGCTTGTCTTTATATAAAATAGCAATCGTGAATTTTGCACAAATTGCAGAATACAAAATTATATAATACTGCATTTTCAAATAACCTGATACAGACTGTTCTGATCCCATGTAAATGCTGCTTTGCTGTACTTATTCAGTTGTAAAAAAACACACTAGTTCTTACAAGGCTGAACAGAAAATTAGGATAAGCCCAGAAAATAAGTCCTAGGAAGGAAAACAAATATAGAAGAGTTTGGATTTGATATCCCGCTTTTCACTACCCGAAGGAGTCTCAAAGCGGCTAACATTCTCCTTTCCCTTCCTCCCCACAACAAACACTCTGTGAGGTGAGTGGGGCTGAGAGACTTCAAAGAAGTGTGACTAGCCCAAGGTCACCCAGCAGCTGCATGTGGAGGAGTGGAGACGCGAACCCGGTTCACCAGATTATGAGTCTACCACTCTTAACTACTACACCACACTGGCTGTCTTAACACACTTAACACTGAAACAAATGTTAAGAAATTTTATTATTTCATTCATCTGAAACACTGATAGTGATAGTGAAGTTTACAAGTTATTAAATAAGTCTTGTCTCCAACCTAGTTTTCGGTTTTATATTGCAACCAGTCTTGCCTCTCAGGAACCCCTTTCCAACCATGTTCCACTATTTCTAGATATATTTATTACTAATAAAACATAAACAATACAGTACAATTGTTGTCCCCTTTCCTTTCTTGCTACCCAAGTCAGAGCAACCTTTAATAATGTAACAAAAGGAAGTATTCCCAATGCTGGTTTTGAGCTTCTGAAATCCAGTCTAGTGATATCCACTTGACCTTTTCTAATATGCATTCTCCATATGTGAGAATTTTGTTGTTGATACACTCATCAAAAACATGCTATAGCTCTAGCATGTTTTTGATGAGTGTATCAACACAAAATGGACTTATGTCTAGTTTTGTATTGAGGCAAAATGGTTTCTCTTGTTCAACAGCAGGGAAACACAAGCAGCTGCTTCCTTATATAAGTGTATGTAATTGGCACATTTAATAGGCAAATATTTCCACTCCCCAGGTTGTCAGTAGGAGGCACTAGGTCAAATTTTCAATATGTATCCATACAAAATAAGGAAAATTTGACCAACAGGAAACATGAGGGTAAGAGTCCTAACTCTCAATGAGAGGCAAGAGAATGCTGCTATCAATTGCTAAGGGCTCTAACCACTGCTATCAATTGCTAAGGGCTCCTGATTGCAATATACTGTAGACTCTAGGAAAATGCCATGATATGTACTATTAAAAGTGTACTTGTTTTAGTTGCTTGTGAATTTGTATTTAGCTGATACTACCAATTATTATGAATTTTAGCAATGTATGCTTTAAAAGACCAAAAAGCAATCATCAGATTTTTCTGATATACAGTATAGGAAAGAAAAAATAGCACATGAAAATATTAGCTTCCTCAATTCAAAAATAAAGTTTTGGCATCTTCACCTTAAAACAGTCATGTATATAAAAGTATGAGGGGAATTGTGTTTTTAAACTGGAATTGTTTTTCCCCAAGTACAACAATTAATATGAAACCAAAGCAGGTTATATCAAACTCCAGTCACGGATAAATACCCACATCCATCAGCAGTGAAAAGAAGTTCATGGCAGAACAGTTCCGAGGTGATGTCAAACAGAAATGTTACATGTTTTCAAGTATAACAAAAGCTTGTGTTATCAATAGTCTTATAAAAATAATTTACTTTTTAGAAATGAACAAGTTTAAACAGGATTGGTATGGAGATCTTGGAGGACTGAATTGGGAAGACTGGAGCAGGGGACGATGCTGTTGGTGGGATGTTTAATGAGTACAAATAAGCTTCATACATATTGTGCAAACAAGTTTAATTCCAAATTTTATAAAATACATTTACTGTATTTACATATATGCCTAGCCTAAAAATAGTAATCAAATGTAACGAAAAGAGGTTCATTTGTTATAAACTGTTAGAACCATTAAATAACCCAACCATTTCTTTGCATAGCATATGCAGAGGTGAAATATCTTTTGAAACATTATGCAGTTCTGCTCATGTGTATACAAACTGATGTTAAATCCAAATACACACTCCAAATATACACTTTAATCCAAACTGAGTGCAATATCCAATATTAGCCGTACCTAGAATAGACCCATTGAAATTGATGGATATTACTAACTAAGTTGGATATCACACTACATCTTCTAGGGTACAAGTTTAAGAACGCAGCAGCAACAGCTTTAAGGAGCTAGATAATATACCAAGTCTATGTTACTGTTCTTACGTGAGTTCAAAAAGACTGGGCTATTGCATTTTATCTTTCCCTATTAGTCGAGAGTTATACTGTTGTTCTGTACTGTGTATTCCCTGAATTGTATATTCCATGTACTGTAAACTATAAAAATGAACTTCAGTCCATGTCCTTGGGCTCCACTATTAGTAATTAAAATGGTTATTAAAAGTTGCAATGCTAGAATTTACATTTTAAACAGCAGCAATATTTTGTGTATATACGGTTCTCATAAAAAACGCCAATTGATTGTCGCTAGGCCATTTAATCATACATGGTTCTAAAAATAACTGTCACCACAGGATTATTGAGGTGAGCATATGCTAATTGGGACTATGAGCATATACTTTCAGAAAATTTATAATTAGATGTATCACTTATACGTGGGTTATTCTATTAATTAGGTACGTCAAGTTATTCTTAGATTCTTATATAAACATCTTCATGGAAGGCACCTATGAAGCTTTCATAGAAGCCTTCCCATGTTCTTGGTTCTGCTGATGGGGTGAGTTGCAAGAGTAACGAGAAAATTGGAACATAGAAAATTCTAATATAGGAAGTGGCTCTACTAAAGTTATGATCTCCTGAAATTAGGTAATATTTTAGATTAAGGGCTAAACTTTTAGCAACATCTTAATAAAGTCTCATTATAGAATACATTATTGATATAATTAACATAGTACATACAAACTAGGAATTAACCCAGATGTTATTTTTTCAGTAATAATTTGGGCCTAGTTGAATAATGAACGCAGCCTACAGGCAAAGTGATTCATACATACAGTGGCTTGTTTCACATGGTTTGCCTAACAAACAGGTTAACCACAATTTGTCCTAAAGATGATCAAACCATGGATTGTTTCTCCAAGTGATTTATTTTCCAGCTGCTCTTGGCCTTGTGCTTTTGCAGTTTGGTGAGCATCTGGGGTGAGGTGGGCAAACAAACCAAAGTTAACTACGCCAATCCATGTTTAAAAGACAGCAAGGTTTGTAAGCCAACAAAGTCATAAAAAGCCATTGTTAAGCTGCTAGATACAATTCACACATAACACATTGTCATGGTTCAATAAGCCATGGTTTAGTGCAAGATCCAGACTAGAAACTTGATATAGAAAGCACTACTCAGTTGTTTAATTTGTTTAAATTAAACAGAGTAAATACTTAAAGACTTAAACTGAACCCAGTCTAAATAAATTTTAGGCTGATTGGCTGTTAAATTAGTCCTTTTTGTTGTTATTTTTGTAACCAAGAAAAGAGTTTGATAATATACTAGCAGTTTTGCAAGGTTCATTTTTTTAAAATCCCAATTGTCAAGGGCTCTGATCCAGCTCATTTCTTTAAAAATGGGGAGAAGACACTGGACAATGTCCAAACAAGTAACTCATAGCAGACCTATTGAAATCAATGGATTCAATATCCATTTAAATCAGGCTACTCCAAGTATGAGTAACAACCGACATTGCCTAATTGAATGCTTACCTAAGAATGTGGGTGGGGATATGCACCCAAAGGTGAATCTGATTCAAAGGCATACATGTGTTAAAAGTATCCCTATTCAGATGTGCATCTGAATAGTGCCTGGGGTTCCCAATCCAGCAGGTGATACACATAATTAGTCCACTTATGGGCATAGAGCACCATAGGTGGCATGGATTAAGGGTGTACTTTGGAAATGCTAAATCATATTAAATAAGTCCCTGTAGTTAAGACTATAATTTTAAGTTTTCTCGGTGGGGAAAAGTTAATCTTGGGCCAATATTAAACAGCCATTTCCATAATATTCTTAAGCCAAGACAAAATTATCCTGGTCATCAAAACACAAGTTTAATTCTGTTGCCAATCAAAGTCTAACTGCTGCCATTCTTCATCAGGTATCATCTCATATTAAGGAGTGCCATTTTACTATAAAAAGTAGTACATTACCCCACACTGAACAGTAATAGGTCAAAACAGCAAAACAAGGTGTTATAAAAACAAGTACAGTTTTGGAGAAGGATTGTTTATTCCATTATAAGATTTGGTTCAGAACTGTAAGATTTATTGAAACCTTTCTCCCCATTTATCACCACTATCATAAAGATTTCCAAATCAACACTGTAAAAATGTTCTATGGCATACATACAATTTTATCAAAAAACAATGATGGATGCTCAAATTGTTATGCATCTATAACCCTGCTTCAACAAGAAAATAACCTAAACCTACATACAGATGCACATAAAACACTTTTAAGAGTCAGAATTCGTAATGGCCAAATCAAAGAGTGTGCAAGGCACCACATTAAGGGTCATGTCTTGGTTACAGGCAAGTCTGAACAATCGGGACTGATTCATAAATATATCTACAGAATATGCTGTGTTGAAAGTAAGAAATGAACTATTAACAGTAATCAGAATTCCACTTCAACTTAATATACTAATCATATGGTCCTTGTGCATTTGGCACAAGTAATAAACTGTTATGCTGAAATTTCAGGCTATAAACACAATGTTCTTACCTTGTTCAATAAAAATCTAATAAGTCTTCAACCTAAAACTCTGTTATAAATCTCTAATGTAACTAAAACTGCTTAAATAATATACACAGATATAGTTGGATTACCACTAAAACCTTGACAGCCAGATATGACACAGTCATTTGTATTTTCAATCAGGCAACATTTCATCAGTCCTCATGGCAAGCTAAGACATTGTTCCTGTCCAAAGCCAACACTGCAGGTCACACTCCAGTATATAAGGACAAAAAATAGATGTACAATAAGAAGATGGGGTAGATTAGGAGGGGCTTCTTGGTCTTAAATTCTTCTCCAACTAATAACGAAGCAGCACTGTATGCAGCCCAAAATACTCCAAAAAGCTGAGAAAAACAAGAAAATGAAATGTTATCATAGCATGAAACCCCCTCAAACTCCCCCCAGAAGCAATATTTATATCTAGAACAAGCAGAACCAGTTGTGACCAAGCACAGGACTTAAAAATCAAGGCCTATTGAAAATCAGTGGAGCCAAGAAACTATTCACAAAGGCATTCCAAGTTGTTGTTTTTCTTGTTGCCTTTTAGTGACTGAGATGACAGATCAGTTCACATGGGTGCTTCAGACAGCTGTCCCATTCAATTAAGAAAGCAGCATTAGAAAATCTGTGAGCTTCCACAGCTAATGTGAAAGTTGCAGTTGTCATGTGATCTTCTACATCAGATGAAATAATTGCTCACTGGAATGGTGCCATCCTGTGGATGGAAGCAATATTGTAAATTAAGCTCCTCTAATATTTAAATTTTTGAATATTGCTTTCCACATTACTGTACTGAAGGCAGTTTACAAGTCACATAAATGGCAAACTATGCAAGACAAATCACAGTGTTTTTGAATTGTTATAGGGCAGACATGTTCAACTGGTCAACCGCGATCGACAGGTAGATCCCCTGGTGTTCCTTGTCGATCGTGGGATCCTTATTGATCGCTGGATTTTAAAAACTGCAGAATGTCTCTGCCCCCGCCCCCTCGCTCTGCCCTCCGTTGCGTCAAGTGGGTGGTGTTTGGCGTTTTATCTTGGCGATGGGGAAAGAAAGATTCAGCGGTGTGTGCGTTTGTTAGGGGGGGAGTTTGAGGTGAACGATTTATGTCATTCCCCCTTTTAAAAAAAGCTTATCAACTGTGGTGAACGTCCCCCTAAAGAAGCTCAACAACTCTAGTCAATCCTCCCTCAAAAAAGCTCAACAACTGTGGTCTCCCCCCAAAAAGCTCAACATCTCTGGTCAATTCTCAATGGCAATGGGTGGATCACTTCCAGTTTTTTTTATACTGGGAGTAGATTGCAGTCTCTTAGGAGTTGAACAGGAATGCTATAGGGTCACAGACCAACAAAATTCAGAATCCGTTTTGCATATACTATTACAAGGTAACTGTCAGGGAACTGCCTCCTGACCCACTGAGGGGAATGGAGGATCCGTTAGCATACAGAGAGCCCCGACTCAATTGAGCAGCAGCACCTCTTCCAGCGTGAAGAGCAGCCACACCTCCAGTGGGGAGGAAGGGGAAGGGGCCAGCCGGGAGAGGAGAGGGCTTAGAGATGCTGCGAAGAGCCCCAGCACCTCACCTCGCTCGGCGGCTGGTCAGGAGGGAAACACGCTGTTTCCGGCACCCCAATTGCGCAGAGGGGTGAAACGTAAGGAGGGTAGGAGTAGATTTGGGGTGTTGAAGTTCTTATGCTGGGGAAGGGGCCACTCCCGGATTCTGCCAGCGACTGAGACAGACATGCTTTTTGTAGCACTGCACTGTAAACAGTTTGCACAATAAAACTGCCAAAGACCGTTTGGGCTCTTGCTTCGTTACTTGTGAAGCACCATCACGCAAACCTTACAGTAACAAAATATAAACAGAACAAAACCTGAACTCCAATACTCATGGGCAGCTTATATATAAAATTTAAGCACTCTAATCTGTTGCCAATCTGCAGTAAAGGATTTCATACAATGCTTTACTGATATGAACTAGCTGAGTAGTCATGGTTCCACTTACAAGTAAAGAAAATATTTATTGCTTATAAACTGTAGAAAAATGAACTGGCATATTTTTCAGTCAGCTTTGCCATTCTGCCAAACAAAATAGTATACTTACTTTTATTAGAGTAGAAACAACATCAAATGATCCAACCACCAGAAGCACAGGTGCTATTACAATAAGAGGAAGTAAAGAATATCCAATCACGCCGAGAACTTGGCCATATGCAACCTGCAAATTTGAAATAAACAAAGTTACCAACTTCCTTCCAGTAATATTATCAGCTTCAACAAGAGATTCAGATGACTGCTCAACCTGAGCCCAAGAGGGCCAACATTTTGTTATATGGCAACTCCCCCAAACCCTCTTCTTCAGCTTGTCTAGAGATGGGGAACCTCTGGCTCTCCAGGTGTTGCTTTTATTCCCAGCACTTTCTCCATCCTTAATCCAGTCCTTTTCTGAACTATCACATTATCTGCACTGTTATTCCACCTCATAAATCTTCAATCAATCCCTTTTGCCACCCTGTATGCTTGGCCTTATCAGCCAAAAGTCAGTTCTAAGCCCACAGTGGAAAGAATCAAATCCCTTCTCTATTCTGCATTCTAGGTTGCTGTATTAATGTTGAAATGGAAACAATAGTGACCAAGTACTATTTATAAAGGAGTCTCAGATCAGAAATTATTAAGCGATGTAACACTGAAAATGCAAATGGTTAGAACCAATGTTGAGGTAATTCAAGTTTGACGTTCAGTGACCAAGTTCACTATCACAAGATTCTTACCTCGCCTCCGAGAACCCTGGCCAACAGGAATATTGTCAAGGATCCAAATATCCAAATAGTTATAATCCATGATACCACCTTAAGAAATGTTTAAAAGAGTGTCATCAATACTCTATCTTCTTTCATCAATAACAACTAATTTTGAAAGAACACAGCTCAGCTAACTTCTTTAAGTTATTAGCAGGTATCCCCCTCTTTTGCAACCATTGAAGGAAGAAGGTTTACCATTGCGGCAGCAGGGGTTCCTGATTTTTCTTATGGTTTAAAAGCTGCAGCTAAACATAAGAACCCCACTGGATCAGACCCAGCTCACATCTCATCTAGCATCCTGTTCTCACAGAGGCCAACCAGATGTCTAGGGGAAGCCTATAAGTCATACATGACCACAACAGAACACTCCCCACTCATGTTCCTCAGCAGCTGGTATTTGGAGGAATGCCACCTCTGATAGTGGAGGTTGGATACAGCCATCATGACTAATGGCCATGGATAGCCTTTTCCTCCACGAGTTTGTCTAGTCCACTTTTAAAGTATCACTGCAACTTGTGGTTGTGAATTCCACAGTTTAACTATGCATTGTGTGGAGAAGTATGTCCTGAATCTTCCAACATTCAGCTTCATCAGGTGACCCTGGTTTCTACAAATTTATCTCTCTGTTCTTCTTCCAATCCTATACACAATTTATACACCTTTATCATGCCCTCCCTTTTACGTCTTTTTTCAAAATTAGAAAGTGTTAAATGTTATAAACTTTCTTTGGGTGGTGCTGGTACTACGTAGCAACGGAAACAGAGTTATGGTTGCTGTTCCTTCCTCCCTCCCTCCCTAGAGGGCCTCTGAAAACACACTGATGTAATTCTCAGCAGCACTGTGTGAAGGAAGGATGGCAGTACTCATCAGAGCTCTACTGCAATTTCTGGTAGAGCTTTTAAATTACAAATACAGTGGTACCTCTGGTTACGAACGGGATCCGTTCCAGAGCCCCGTTCGTAACCTGAAAGGTCCGCATCCTGAAGCGCCGAATCTGCGCATGCTCGCTGCGCGATTCGGCACTTTTGCACATGACGTCATTTTGCATGTCTGCGCATGCGCAAACTGCCAAACCTGGAAGTAACTCGTTACGGTACTTCCGGGTTCGGCAGGTTCGTAACCAATGATGAATGCAACAAGCAGCATCCATAACACGAGGTACGACTGTAAAGAGAAGAAGCCCCACCTCTGTGCACTGGAATAACTGCACCCAAAATGGGGGTGGTGAATAAGGGTTGTTCATTTCTTTTCCGGCTTAGTGTGTTCAAAAGATCACTTAATTCTTCAGTCTGGAATATTGCATTCACATCTGACTCTATCTGTTGGCTAGAATTCTGAGTGTTCAGGAGTTTTTGCCCTCAATGATGTCCCTATGGTTGCATGCACAGGACTGCATGGCTAGATAAAGAACCACTAGGGGAAGGAGAGCAAGGGAGGAATAGCATTCCAACATTCTTTTCCAGAACAATTTACCTCTGGTTATATGATAAGTTGTACAAAAGATACTGTGGCACAATGGGTCAACTGTGTCTGGCTGTTAACCAGAAGGTTGGTGGTTCAAGCCCACCCAGGGATGCAGAATTCCTGCATTGCAGGGGGCTAAACTAGATGACGCTCAGGATCCCTACCAATTCTAGAATTCTATGATTCTAAGAACTGTGCATTTCTTTCAGATCATGACACAAGAAAAATGCTTTTCAATGGATATTTGCCTAAGACCATGTGATACCTTTGGTGTTATTTCAGATAAAGGCCTTTACACACCTTGAATTGTCCATATAATGAGATCATTGAGAAGAACAGGACAACTGCTAGAGGGCCCCAGAAGTCAGGATTATCTCTTACTACTTGTCTGTTAAATCCAAGAGAAGGCATCGGCATCAAGACACATCGGATTTTGTAGTATATATCCTTCAGATCAATGTCTAGCTCCTCCCTAAAGTTATATAAAAAATACAACTTTCAAAATAGGCTTCTGAAATTATTTAAGCACCAGAAAACAAAGCAGCTCAAAGATTTATGGCATATTCATACATGTTCGTGTAAACTATTGAGAATATATTTTTTGTGTAGGTTTATTAAGGTGTTGTATTATAACTCTATTATGAAATTGTTTTGTATTTAATATGTATAATATAATGAATATTATTATATATTTGCATTGTAGTCAGCTTCTGAAATGAAAACATATGAATCACAACATGAAAAGGAAAAAGAAATTGCTCTCTGTCCATGGCAACTTCAGCTATCACTGAACAAATGGAAGCAATACCACTTTTCTGTAACAGCAAGACGAACAGTAACAAGGCTTATCCTACATTCCTGACAGCTAGATTTGCCCCATAGTTATTACTTTCTAATACATTTCTAGTCTGCGCTTTATCATTACCAGTCTCAGCACAAGAACCTATTGACTCCTTACTCTGCTCTTAGCCCTTAGGAAAGAAGACTGCAGCAGGAAACCTAAGGAGGCAAGGCAACAAACAAACAGCCCACAAACATGGTGCTAACAAAAACAAGAGTTGCTTTCATTAAGACAGAGGCAAAAGTGTAAAATCGTTGGATTTAACAAGCCACCTTCAGCTACATTTTGAAGTTGGCTTCTTTGAAATTAAGGCAGATTAGAGTTAGGCAGTTTCTTCATCAGAGAACAGTCTTGAATTCTAACCTTTACCTATAATGCTAAAAAATATCTCTCGAATGAGACACAAATAATCTGTGTCTACACTTTATTCAAAAGTCTATAGTTAATAAAGTTAATGATTTTCCTATTGCATCCTTGTTCATCATTCACACACAATACTGACCTAAAGCAAGTAACCACTTCAAATATAAAATTAAACTAAGACTCTCAGAGTGATGTTACTTACAAGAGAGGTTTATTATCTTCAGGGTCATCATCTTCTACTTCCAAAAGCCAGCCATATCCTCTCTGCCTCAGGAATGTAGTTGCAGTAGATTCTTTGATGAATTCCCCATTTCCTCCACCAAGGTTGAGCTTCACATCTGCAGAGGCTATTGAACCACTCAGATCTTGACAGGGAAAATGACACATTTATGAGAAAGCTGCCAAAAATACGGTTTCCTTATTACAGAATAGGTGATTATGCAAGAGTTTCAAAACACATATTCCACAAAAGTGGAATATACAATAAAAGGTGGAATATACCAAAATTGTAGAAAAGATTATTATAAGAGATCATTGAATTATCCATGATCTAACCTTTTGTCTCTGCTCCCCCCAACCCAAGAAAGTGGCACATTGGCTGACGCACTGCATATTGGTTTTTTCTGCTGGTCTTAAGGACCCGTCAAGACTGTACTGCCTACCGTGCCACAATAATCCCAATCAACAAAGCAAGTTGACGTGGGCAGCTAAATCAGATATGCATCATAGTGCTATCTAGGCACCAAAGAATTTGGCAGACCACTGTCTAAATAACACAGTGGTTCTTGAAAATACAGAAGTCAGCCTTCTCAGAAAAGACAGGATGTGTGAAATGTGCTGCAATATAGTTGTCCACACACACCTAATCAATTTCTTCCCACCACAAGATTGGTGATTCCCAAAGCACAAGTTTCCAATCCCTACTTATGGCAGGATTTGCCCTCTCCAGTCAATCCTGTGTGCAGCCTGAGGCTACCAAAAGCAGGTAAAAGGAAGAAGCCTCGAAGATGTGGGTGGCCTGTCAATCTCACATACATATTTTATTTAGCCCTCCATTCATTTGCCATTCAAAAGCTTGCATACACCACCACCCGAAAGCTCCCTCGCCATCTGCATCTGCTTCTTTTTTTAACCGGGTCAAACACAACCCCATCTGCACGCAGGTGCCTTTTGCCACGCAAACCCCTTGGCGGGGGCCACAAGGCGGAGCATTTACACTGGATCACATTCCCACACCCAAACAGCAGAAAGAAGCACGACGGCACCCGCTTATCCAGCCTAGCAGCCCTGAGTATGCGGCTGCCGCCCCTGACGCAGCTCCGGGAAGATGCGTTGGAGGAAGGGGAGCCCTTTTCCTACCCACTGCAAGACCCCCCATTCTTACCTTCGGCGTCGGCCGAAGAGACGAAAGTGAAGTCCCCGTTGTTGGGCGCGTAAAGGGGCGGAGGCGGCGGGGGCCGTGGGGGCTGCTGGGGGCCCGGAGGCTGCATCACCCCGCCCGCTTAAAGCCTCGAAAGCCGGGCCTGTCGAGCGAGCGACACCACCGGGAAGCCCGTCGGCAGCAACCCGGAGAGAGCCGAGCCAAAGCTGCTGCCACCGCAGCCTCCTCCGCCTCTTCCTGACTTGAGGGACAAAACAACAGTGAGACCGCCCTTCCGATTGGGCCTCAGTAAGGCCCTCTCTGATTGGCCGGAATGAAAAGTGCTTCCTCGTTGCCGTCGCCTCGCCCACCTCTGCGACAAATCTCATTGGTGCGCGGGGTCATCGAGCTTGGTGACTGGCTGAATGGGAGCTACAGATGAGGAAACGGGGAAATAAGATTCGATGTGGGCGATTGTAAAGAGGGAGGGGGGGATGCGAGTGCATCCGGACACTGGAGGCCTAACTCCGCCTTCCTCGGGCTCCCTCCTCTATAGCCCTACAATACAACTCACGCGTTATTGGCCAATCACACGCCTTGCATCGGAAACCGCCTTATGCCAAGTCAGACCCTTGGCTGCCCAGCTAGCTCAGTGGTGTCTGACTGGCAGTCGCTCTCCAGGGTTTCTGGGGGTTGTCCTACCTAGCCCTACCTGGAAATGCTTAGGAATGAGCCTGAGCTCTTCCTTCTGCATACAAAGCAGATATTCTGCCACTGAGGTACAGCGGCTGGCTGTGTTTTCTACCTTTGAGCATCCTAGGTTCTCTTTCACACCTGGGCTGTATACATACCGGTACTTCAGCCTTTGAAGGGTTGTACTCAGCAAAAACTTCACCACATACGTGAAAAGGAAAAAAGGGGGGGACACCCACACAAAGTGCACATCAGTGTGTCCACAATGGAGTAACATTTATACAGTATAGCAAAGTTCATCATTTTATTAAGATGTTCCTGCAATTGTTTGTTTTCAGGTGCTGCTTGACAAATGTCTCAAGAACACCATGATTGCTTGGTTCAGCATAAAGCTGACTTTTATAAGTATCAATTATTTTAAAATTTTCACCTACTGCGTGAATAAATTGACATGATTTTTTATTTTACAATTACTTATACAGATACTTTGCTTTGGAGACTAGGACAGCTATCTTTAAATGCCCTTTTAGATGAACTAGAACAGTGTTTTTCAACCACTGTTCCGCGGCACACTAGTGTGCCGCGAGATGTTGCCTGGTGTGCCGTGGGAAAAACGTCCCGGCCGTTGTTGTTGCCTTCCTTCAGCTAATCAGGGTCAGCCCGCGCGTTTGTACACAGAGCCGAAAAGAGACGCCGGCTGCCTCAAAAGTGCCTCCCTCCTTCCTTCGCCCTCCAGCCAGCCAATCGTCTGCGCCCTCCGGCCTGCCGGAGTTCCTCGCCTCCTCGGCCGTCGGCGTGGCCCTGAAGGAGTCCTGCGCTCCGCACGCGCCTTGTCGCGAGTGGGGTTCCGAGGCCAATCGGATTTGGGAACTTGGGCTGCTCCTAAGTGGAGGGAGAAGAAGTCCGGTTGCAGCTTCTTTCCCAATAGGAGTGCGATCCCGTTAAAGTGACTGGGAAATGGGCCAACGCGGGGTGAGGGGCGGGGCCGGCAACGTGCTATAAAGGCGCGAAGGCGTGTGTGGTGATGGCGCTTGGTGGCATGCGCGTGCGTGAGATTTTGGCGGCGCGAGGAGGACGAGTTGGTCTCGCTGCCGCCGCCGCCTCCCCCGCAACCTCCTCGCTCGGCAGCGCTGCTCGGCCGGCGCCCTGAGGGGACGTGGCGGGTAAGTAGCGGGCACGAGGCAGCTCCGGTGGTCAAGCGAGGGAAGAGGTTTGAAGGCGGCAAGAGGGAGGCTGGAGCGGCGGCAGCGGTTTTCTGAAGGGAGCCCTGTCGTCCCCGAGTCTGCAGGAGGAAGGAGCAGGCTCGCTTTCTGAGGCTGCCTTAGCGGAGCTTCCCTTCGGGAAGGGCTTGGCCTGGGGCTTCGCTGGAGGGCGGAATGAGGGGCGCTTCTCGCCGGCTGGTTTGCGTTTCTGACCCGCCCTGAACTAGTGCAACAGGCAAATCAACAACCATTCTCTCACCTTTTGTCCCGGCCAGCAAAAGTATAACTTTGGATGCAGCAATGGATCTGCCCCACTGCTGGAGGTGGGGCTTGGGGCTTTCTGTGTCCATCAGTGCAAACCTTATGCATTGGTCATTTGTTATAGTTTTGGAGCCTTAACAATCTTATAAACAAACATCACTAATTTTCCTAACTGAAAACTGTGGTTCTGAGATGCTTGGACACACCTGCCCAATTTGTTCAATGTTGCATCATACTGTTGTCATTTTAAAGATCATTATTTAAAGGAGACCAGGGGCTGAAGTGGATATTTTTGAAGCACATGCTTTTGTTTTTATAACCAAATAAATTATTGTGAGATGCTCAGACTCTTAAGTTTTACAGACTTCACCAGAAGTGATCCTGCTCTTTATTATGTTCTCCCCCAAAATAAAAGCAGGGAGGGAGGAATAAAAAAAAAACCCAAGGAAGCCTAATTGCCAGAGGAGCTAGCTGCTCCAGCACCCTAAGCAGCACACATGCTGTGCACCGCTGGGGGGGGGGGCAAGTCAAGCGTCCCAGGGCACTGCCCATGGTGAGGGTCCCAGGGGGACAGCACGGTGTGGACAACCACTGCCGTGCACAGGTATGTGGACAACCACTGCCGTGAATTGTACACAAGATCATCACAAAAAAGGGAAACACCACATTGGCTGGGCTCTCAAGTGTGGCATGGCAGTTAATTATATCATGTCAGGATGTCTCAGGAGCTTCTCCACTCATGTCTTTGTCACAAAAAGTCACTCAGGTACAAGACTAGAGTCCCTCAGACCTTACTTGGGGCTGGACTATATTTTGAAAAAAATATGAACAAATTCCTATGCCCCACAAATAACCCAGAGATGCATTTTAAATAAAAGGACAGGTTCCAATTCTGTAAAAACACGCTGATTCCTGGACCATCCGCGGGCAGCATTTAGAAGGTGATTGGGCCACATCCGGCCCCCGGGTCTTAGTTTGGGGACCCCTGCTCTTAAGTCCAAGAATTATAAAATACTTTCTTTGTGTTTATTTGATTCCTATTCAAGAGAATTACTTTATATATAGTTAATATAGGCACAGAGTTAATTTTTTAAACATTTTCTAATGGTGGTGTGCCTCGTGATTTTTTTCATGAAACAAGTGTGCCTTTGCCCAAAAAAGGTTGAAAAACACTGAACTAGAAGATGGCTCATTAGGGCTGCCATACATCGGGAATTTCCCAGACATAGCTGGGATTCATCTGTCAAAAGTAGCACCCGGGTGGAATTTTCTAAAATCAGTTAAAATGTCTGGCGTATGGCAGCTCATCTTGGAAGTCTTGAATTTTTTGGCGAATTTTCTTTAAAAACCTTGGGTTTTTTGGAAATTTTTCAAAACAAAAACTCAACAACTTTTTGAAATATGGCAACCTGCATAATAGAGGGAGAAGCTGGCAAAGGAAAAACAACTCTCCTCAAAAGGATTGCCTGGTTGTAGGCTAATGGAAATCAACCTTTGTTGACAAAATTCAAGCTTGTTTTCTTTATCAGTCTGAGCAGTACGCAGGCTGGACTGTATGAAACAGTGTGTGAGCAAATTCTTACAGAACAATATGAGATGGGCAAACAGGAGTTTTCTATTTGATGGATATGATGAATTCAAATCCCAGAGATGCACAGAAATAGAATCACTGATCAAAGACATTTGTAAATTCAACAACAGTCATCGTTACTACAAAGACTGTGTAAATTAGAAGTTTGAGGCTTTTCGGATTGCTGATTTATGAGACAGGTGATCTGACTGAGGAAAGTGCAAAACAGCTAGTTAGAAATGTCTTGAAAGGCCAGTTAGCAGAGGGCTTGTTGTCTCAACTGGAGACAACAGATTATTTTTTTTCAGAAATCAGGCTCTCAGGTCAAAAACCATATGTAGACCCCTTGGTTTGTAGTTACAGGTAGGTAGCCATGTTGGTCTGCCATAGTCAAAACAAAATAAATAATAAAAAATTGCTTCCAGTAGCACCTTAGAGACCAACTAAGTTTGTTCTTGGCATGAGCTTTCATGTGCACACGAAAGCTCCTACCAAGAACAAACTTAGTTGGTCTCTAAGGTGCTACTGGAAATATCTTTGTTTGTAGTTATTGCTTGTGCCATCCAAGTGGGGAAAACGACTTTAAATCCACAAAACAAACCATTCTCTTCTCTACAATACATGATTTGCTGGCGGGGGGAAACAAGCACAAGAGCAGAGGGATTCATGAAGACCATTTTCGCCTAAGCATAAACCCCTGTGGAGATTTAGAGTATTTGACCACAAATTTGATTTTCAGCCTGAGGATTTCTGCAGTGTGAAAGAACAAGTCCTGCTAGCTATAGTCCTCATGCATAAGTACACAGCTCAGAGACTAAAGCCAGTATCTTGAATTTTTCATAAGTCTTTCCAGGAATACACTTGGAGACTTTCCAAGTTATTAACATCCAATTGGGAGGAGGAGGAGGCCAGAGGGCATAGTTACCTTCTAAGAATAAATAGCATCTCATATATTATTACTACATACTGCAGTTTACTTCTTTTTCTTTCTTTCTTTTTCAGTATACTTGTAGATTATAAACTGAAGCCACCAGAAAAATTATCAGGCACCTATCAGCCATTCATCAGCAAGACAGTCTTTTTGGATTGCCATCTTCCCATGATCTGTCATCAGAAATAGAATCCATGAAAAAGGAAGGAAATTATCAAGTGGAAGAAGGGCTAGTTGCAGTTCTTGGAAACTCATTTGTGGAGTGTGCCATTAGCTTCCTCCATGAAAGTATCTCTGAGACAACTGAGAGAAGACTTTGAGGAATTTTTCAATGATAAAAAGCTATACAGTACACCAATACTCAGATCATTCCTACATACATTTGTGGGGTGGTTTTTTTTAATTAAAAAAATAATTTTCTAATTATATGAGCATGCTGGAACTCATCAAATTATATTTTTTTTGGGCAGTTCCTCCTCTTGGTAAGATGTAGAAGATGAGGGGAAAGGAATGTTCTGAAACTATTCCATTGAAAACAGGCTGTCTCCTTATTCTTCAACTGGGACTCAAAAGTCAATTCTTTAGATATTATACTCAAGGTCTTCAACAAATTAGGAAGAGGTGATGTCGAGTATCTGGAAAAAACACGCTGCTCTGTGTCACGTCTTAGGCTGAAGATCAGCAAAGGTCCTGCTTCGCAGGAAAGCTGAAGGAAGAAAAGGCTCAAATCTATGCTGGAAGTGCCACAAGGTAGAGGGAACCCTAATCCATATGTGGTGGTTGTGTACATATGCTAAAGAATACTGGGAGATGATTTATACAGAGTTAAAAAAGATCCTTAAGATCACATTTCCCAAAAGACCTGAGGCATTTCTATTAGGGATAACAAGTGATGATATTCCAAAAGAGGCACTCAATCTCTTTTTATACACAACCGCCACAGCTAGAGTGGATATATGCGAAAAAAACGGAAAGAAAAAGAGATACCCGTGAAAGAAACTTGGCAGAATAAATTGATAGAATACACTGAATTAGATCTTGATGAATATTATAAATTGTAAAAATGCATAAACAAAATAATAAAAAAGGAAAGCTGAGGGAAGTTCTCAAAAGTTGTACAAACTTGCAAGACCTTATTGTGGAATCAACACTTCTTACCACAGAAGACGAGCAACAGAGAGCAAACATGATGCCACAGATAAAAGAGCCACAGAAAGAAAGCCTAGATGGTATGTGGGCAATAATTTTGGTAAGCATGTACTTCATGGTTCAAATGCAGTGACTAGGCAGTTGACAGGCAAAATATCCCTTCACATCACACTCAACGGATAAAACTGTTTCTCCACCATAGGGCTATGTCTTTCCATCTTCCCAGTTTTCTTACAACCTCTCTGAAGAACCTTCAGCCTGCAATGTTTTATTATTTATTTAATTTTTATCCAACTCTTGTCAAAAAGTATCCCAGAGTAGCTTACATGGGATCATAAACTTTTTAAGAGTGCTCTAAATAATAAGCTTGTAAAATATTTTCCAAAGTAATTTTTCACGAAGACATCCCTGAGACAGCTCCAGCACCTGGACATGGCAGAGAATCTCATGAAAAAGCGATGGATGACACAGTTTTAACCATCTCTTGTCATATAAACCCCAAGACTGATGAAAGTGGTTTTCTAATTCAGCCTGAGCACTCTGTTTTTTGTTTGAAATAAGGAACAGTAATTGACATTTAGACAATAGAATAACAAGGCATTTGAAATGCACACTATAACAAAGGACAGAAACATTTCCAGTATGACCTTTTTTAAAAAAGAAAAAAGTGCAACAATAAACAAAACACTAAATAGCCTCATCCTTAACTTATTGTACAGTACATCATATTGTATACTTGCATTATATGCTCAAATAGTGAGAATTAGGTAAGTTCATATTTAAATGCAAACTGAATCAAATTGCTGTTCCATCCCAAATTATAACTCAGTGGTAGGGCATATGTTCTGCATGTAGAAGGTGCCAGGGTCAATCCTTGGCATATCCAGATAGGGCTGGCAAATACTAGTGCCTGAAACTCTGCAGAGTTGCTGACAATCAGTGTCAACAATAAGCTGAGGAAATAGCTCAGTTGATTAGAGCGTGGTGCTCATAATGTTGAGGTCGCAGGTTCAATTCCTGTATGGGACAGCAGCATATTCCTGCAATGCAGGGGGTTGGACTACATGATCCTCAGGGTTCCTTCCAACTCTACAATTCTGATTCTATAATGCAGGTAGGTTATTAGTCAGACTGGGTGAAAAATAGCCTCCTAAAAATACAAAAAAAAAACCTTTGGAGACTGTCAGACTCTTAGTTTCTGAAGTTCCACATTAATGTGGACTGCCGTGTGATCTTTGGATGAAGGGTGATATACAAATTTAATAAATAAAATAAATAAATAATAAAAATGTTTGTGCAAAGCTGTAGAAAAATATATTGGGGCCAGCTGTAAAACCAGCTGTAGGATAAGTTATAGTATTCATTACTAGGTTGATAAAATGTGAGCAAGCGGAACCAGGCCAGCCCCAAACATTTTGCTGCTTGAGGCAGATTTGCAAACGGTGCCTTATCCCCGCCCCCAATGTCAAGGTGCACTGTGCACAAAACCAGCCTGGTTATTTGAATATTCGAAGCAGAAGATCCCACAAGGACCCCTTCTCTCCCTGGCAGTAAAAACAGAAAAGTAAATGAAATAACATAACAATTTGCTGCCCTTTCATGATACCCAAAATTTGCTAGCTTTGGGTGGCAACAACTTCATGGATAAACTTTCTGTAATGCTTTTAAAGCAATTGTGCATCTGTGCATCTGTGACATTGCACTCAATGAAGTTCTCCAGGTACAAGTCATTTCAAAATTAGCTACATAGCTTTCCAAGGTGTTTTTTTTGTTTGTTTGTTTCATTTGGAGTCCCATCAGTTATAAAATACTGGCATTGCCTAGAGATAAGCAGCTTTAGGGTTCATTTTAGTTGGACTATTTCCCACAAGTGTAATAAAAGTGTTCTTAATGCTCCTTAGAGGCTTGTTAATAAGATTAGAAGAAGGATTGTAATATTTGTAGTAGATGACTATCCGATAAATGTCTAATCTCCTTTTTAGGAGAAAGAGGATTGTTAAAGAAACAGCCTTTTGGTATAAATCCCAAACAGTAGCAATTGTTAACTTTCAGCAGCTTATGAGTATTACCAGGCTGTTGCTAATTAAAATTCTTACACAGAAAAGTCATGTCACCCTGGCCTTGACCTGCCTCATATGATTGCAGCAGTTGCCCTGAATCAGTGGAGACTTGGAATGTGTTGATCACCTTCGTCACTTAATTTCTTGGGCGAGCAAATGGCATGCCGCCAGAACATTAATTGTCTTCACACTTTATAGCACGCAAATATAATCACTAGGTGACCTTGGACCAGTCACTGTCTCTCAGACTAACTTACCTCACAGGGTTGTTGTGGGGCTAAAATAGGGATGGGCAGTCATGTATGCCACTTGGAAGAAATTTTACAATAAATAAAATAATATCAATGCCCTTTAACTCAGTGTTGGTTTTTGTTTATTTATTTATTTGTTTGTTTGTTTGTTTGTTTGTTTGTTTGTTTGTATCCCGCCCTCCCCAGTCAAGGAGGTTTAGTTCCTATGACCACTCATGGACCATCCATCACAATTTGTCCCATGGAAGAGGCTGACTATAATGACATGAACAAGAAAGAATATTCAGGAATTCTAAAGACTAAGAATAAACAAACAATATGGCAAATACATTTAAATAATACAAAACTGATCTGAACTGTCAGTTTTTGTCTGTCCAAACCAGTGTAAATTGTAAATGCACAAATGTAAAGCGAGACTAATATACTTAGGGGAGCAACACAAGGATGTGCACATCCTGTTGTGAGTGTGTGTGTCTAGTGTAGGCTAGTGGTTAACAGTGCAATCCTAACCATGTCTATTCAGAAGTGCTACTGAATTCAGCAAGGCCTACTCCCAGGTAGATGGAGTTAGGATTGCAGCTTAAGTGTGCGAACTAGGGGCCAGGAAACCCTTGCTTTAAATATCAAAGTTCATTCATTCATTCAATATCAAAGTTAGATTACTGCAACGTGTTATACGTGGGGCCACTTCTGAAGACTGTTCAAAAATTTCAGCTGGTGCAGAATTTGGCAGCCAGGTTGCTCACCAGAGCAAGACAGTTTCAGCATGTAACACCAATCTTGGCCCAACTGCACTGGCTGCCAATTAGGGTAGCTTCCAGGCCCAATTCGAAGTACTGGTTTTGACCTATGAAGTCTTAAATGGCTCAAGACTGCAATGCTTAAAGGACTGCCTCTCTCCATATGAATCAACCCAGACCCTGCCCTCATTATCCAAGGCCCTTCTTTAATTGCCTCCCCACAACAGGTCCGGAAGGTGGCAACACAGCAATGGTCTTTGTCTGCAATGGCTCCCCATTTGTGCATATGTCTTCATTACATATCTTTAGGCAACAGGTGAAAACATTTCTCCCAGGCCTTTGGATAATTAAACAATCAATGGCCTTTTAAACTAAAGGAGGGCTATTGTTTTTGTTTGTTACTATATTATGTATTTTTCTGTTTTTATCTTGTAAACTGCTCTTTTTTATTTTAGTATTATCGGTCCCAAATTATGATTTTCTGTGTGGATATGTGTGTGTTTTTGTAGTCAAGCAAGCTGTTATATAGTAGCTCAGTCTTCCTCCTCATGGAACAACCCAGTTGGGATTATTGCAAGAATTACTGAGGGCTGCTTCAAAGTGTCTGGGAAGAACCTCTGGAGCACAGGCTATTGGACATACCAAGATACTTGCCACTTTTAAAAAAAGGTTACTATTTTAGTTATGTCATTTGGTTTTAATTATAGTGTGTTTTGTATTTGTTTGTTTTCCCTCCACCTGTGTTTAATTGTAATTATACATGTGGTTCCCACCCCCTCCTATAAAGTCATTTTGGAAAATTATTTTTTAAAGTCTAGAATTTTATTCTGATTTCTGTTCCTAGCCACTGGGTGTCACTATTTCTCTATGACTATAATCCAGAGAAAAATCAGAAAGAGACCAGAAAAATTCAAGAAGTATCTGAAGAAGTGTGCATGCACACGAAAGCTCATACCAGGAACAAACTCAGTTGGTCTCTAAGGTGCTACTGGAAAGAATTTTCAATTTTGTTTTGACTATGGCAGACCAACACGGCTACCCACCTGTAACTAGAAAAATTCAAGTAACCCAATAAAGTCTTTGGAATAGAACTGTATCTCATTTTACACCCGGCTAATAGAATTCAAGAGCAGATTGGGGCTTGTCCACATCTGAACATTTGTTGTTTAGTTGTTTAGTCAAGCCCGACTCTTCGTGACTCCATGGACCAGAGCACACCAGGCACTCGTGTCTTCCACTGCCTCCCACAATTTGGTGAAACTCATGTTGGTAGCTTCGAGAACACTGTCCAACCATCTCATCCTCTGTCGTCCCCTTCTCCTTGTGCCCTCAATCTTTCCCAATATCAGGGTCTTTTCCAGGGAGTCTTCTCTTCTCATGAGGTGGCCAAAGTATTGGAGCCTCAGCTTCAGGATCTGTCCTTCCAGTGAGCATTCAGGGCTGATTTCCTTAAGAATGGATAGGTTTGATCTTTTTGCAGTCCATGGGACTCTCAAGAGTCTCCTCCAGCACCATAATTCAAAAGCATCAATTCTTCGGCGATCAGCCTTCTTTATGGTGCAGCTCTCACTTCCATTATTAAACCCTTTGGATGTCCCCAGGTATCTTAAATGGGAGACCCCCCCCCACTTGAGATAGGGATACTTTAAAAAAGGCTACTTACTGATACTTAAGTTTACATTTGTTTCACCATAATTCAAAAGCATCAATTCTTCGGCGATTAGCCTTCTTTATGGTCCAGCTCTCACTTCCATACATTGCTACTGGGGAAACAATAGCTTTAACTATACGGACCTTTGTCGGCAAGGTGATATCTCTGCTTTTTAAGATGCTGTCTAGGTTTGTCATTGCTTTTCTCCCAAGAAGCAGGTGTCTTCTAATTTCGTGACTGCTGTCACCATCTGCAGTGATCATGGAACTCAAGAAAGTGAAATCTCTCACTGCCTCCATTTCTTCCCCTTCTATTTGCCAGGAGGTGATGGGACCAGTGGCCATGATCTTAGTTTTTTTGATGTTCAGCTTCAGACCATATTTTGCACTCTCCTCTTTCACCCTCATTAAAAGGTTCTTTAATTCCTCCTCACTTTCTGCCATCTTATTTTTGACCACACCCAGCTTACCAAGGTTCATGGTTGTTACATTCCAGGTTCCTATGCAATATTTTTCTTTACAGCATTGGACTTTCCTTTCGCTTCCAGGCATATCCGCAACTTTCGGCTTTGGCCCAGCCACTTCGTCAGCTCTGAATCTAGCATGTTGGATGCCTTCCGACCTGAGGGGCTCATCTTCCAGCGTCATAACTTTTATATGCCTGTTGTCTTTGTCCATGGAGTTTTCTTGGCAGGGTTACTGGAGTGGCTTGCTGGTTCCTGCTCCAGGTGGATCACGTTTAGTCTAAAATCTCGGCTATGACCTGTCCGTCTTGGGTGGCCCTGCATGGCATAGCTCATAGCTTTTCTGAGTTATTCAAGCCCTTTTGCCACAGCAAGGCAGTGATCCATGAAGGAGATCTGAACATTATAAAGCTGTTAATCCATCCACCCCCCCCCCCGCCCCCATTCAGATTAGACAGTAGTAGTTCACACCTGCAAGTATTTGAATTTGCATATGAAGAGCAACTTTGGTCTTTCCCATTCATACTAGTGGACAGGGATGCAAACTTGAATAAAATGGGGGGGGGGCTAAGTAAGCCCTGCCCCGCATAATCAATCACATGATGTGGTGCACGCACACCATTTGAATAGCAAATGGGGGGTTCCTCAAATATTTTATTGGGGGGGCAGAGGGACCCCAGCCCCTAGGAGTTGACTCCTATGCCTGTGGGTGTTCCCTTTTGTCCCTGCCTTCTAATTTGTCGATTCTGTCATGTCAATAAAGTACCAAAGATAGCACACAGACTTTGGTTTGTTGTTGTTGTTTTTTTAAAAACAAATCCCTGCCCAGAAAGTGTGCAAAAGCAGTTAGGAAGTTGTAAATTCTCAACACACACTTTTCAGATTAGTGTTCAATATCTGGTGTAGAAACTTCTGATGTGGTTTGCTTGTGCAGTTTTCTGGTTTTGTGCAAATTGGAGGGATCAAATGTGAAAGAGAAAATAAAGCTACACTCCTCCATTCAGGACCCTGGAGGAAACAGTTACAGGCACAGCCAGAATGACAGCATTGAGGAAGTAGTGGCCATGCAAAGGGGAATAGCAGAAAGCGATGGTTGAGCCACCTACCCAAAAACACAAACACAAATTGTCTGCAAGCCAAAATGCATGATTTAGAATAAGGATCAACAAACTTTTTCAGCAGGGGGGCAGTCCACTGTCCCTCAGACCTCGGGGGGGGGGGGGTGGACTATATTTTGAAAAAAATAATGAACAAATTCCTATGCCCCACAAACAACCCAGAGATGCATTTTAAATAAAAGGACACATTCTACTCATGTAAAAACATGCTGATTCCTGGACCGTCCACGGGCCAGATTTAGAAGGCGAATGGGCCAGATCCGGCCCCCAGGCCTTAGTTTGCCTACCCATGATTTAGAACCTGGGGGAGTTTCTTTCTTCCAAAGCTCCCTCAATGGGGGAATATCCCTTCAGCTTTTCAGTGAGCCCTAGGCCAAAAGGACTTCAAGTTCTAACAGGAACAGCACAGGGAAGAAAATATCTGTATCTGCTGAGAGGATAATGCAGCAACACTTTGCTCTTCCACCTTCTGTGTCGCGGAGTACAAGATGCACAACACCACTATTCTGTTCTTATGGTATTATACTTCCCACATTTGCCATGACAGATGTGACATTTCTATTGACACACCACATGTATTGCCTACATATCATCTCATTGCCTTCAGGCTATAGGACAAAGTGCCACCTCACGTGAAGAAAATCTTTCTGACATCTGTGGCAAGCAACTGTTTATTTCTAGTTGCCTGAGGATGTAACTCCAGCCTGGAATCATATAAAAGTGTTTTCTTAGCTTTTGTGTGATGTTAAAAGCAACTGGGGGAAAAGAAGACCACAACGACAGCTAAAGACCTAGTAGAAAAGCAAACACTTTTAAAAAGCCCCCCCCCCAACCGAATAGATTTCTATTTTTGTGGAGCTCTTGAATACAATGAAACTTTATTTTCTGAATGACCATAAATATGTTCAACATATTTGTTTACTTTGGAGTTCAGATAAACAGACTATTTGCATATATATTTGGGGTTATCAGGCAAGCTGAAGGGTTGATGGAGGAAAGCAATGCTGTTATGCTTCTTTTTTCCTTGTGCCTTTTTCAGTTTGACCCATGAAAACTATTCATCCTCAGCAATGTATATATGATAGTGTCTGTCAAATAGATAATGGCTACATTATGATAATAAGCCATAGCACAGGAACACTGGTTCTGGTCCTGCAAGAAAAAAATGGATCTCTGGTCTTTCAAGAAATAAAGTTCTGTGAGTGACTGGCCAGCAGATCAGCAAGTGAAATAACTGGTGTTCAACAGAACCTACATTGCTGGCATATTTCCATATTCTTCCAGTAGAAGGGAATTTAGTAGCTATCCAAATCCCAGATTCATCTTTTAGGGAACAGGTTGGATGGGTCAGGGGTCATCCTGTGTCTCAACCAGAACAGCTCTGCCAGCCTCTGCTCACAAAAAGACACCAACGTTGTTTTGCCACAGTAGTGTTTCCTGTTCCATCCACTAAAAATTCAGACAGGCAGAATGTGGGCATCCTTGCTATGGTAACCCTCATTATTCTATGGAATAATACAATAAAGTACAATATATAATAAATAAAAGCAGCAATAAAAATTAATTAAAAATCTTATATCATCTAGCACAGCACATTGCAAATGCTACAGCAGATAGAAAAATCTGTCAAGACCCTCAGAAGTTTGAAGTGGCCTATTTGGGGGGGGACGGGGGGGGGAGATTGAGAACCACTGACATGGACACATGTAACTGTAGCCTGATGGGCTTTTTAAATGCAAGAAACATCACTTTGGAAACAGAGAGAGATCAGAAGTTGGGAAAGGGTCTGTTGACTCCCACCCCTTGCTATCATGGCCATTTGTATGTATTGCAGTTTCGCCTTATGTAAACACAACACCGCTGTATAAGGACAGAAGCTTTCACAGCTGGAGACACAGCAACCTATTAATATGAGACATGACTCATTCAAGCCTCAGAAGGATAGCTAAAGGCTTGTTTAAATAATGTGGTCCTCACATGGAGGCACTGAAAAATATTTACCAGTGTTGGAACTTGAGAGAAAAACTTTGTGGTCATGAGTAGCGTACCCTCCATTTCGGACTGCTTGCAGCAAGTGTTGTTCTTTTCAGTTCAGTCATTGTCTACTCAGTTGTGACACCTAAAATGTAAGAAAACATTTTGAAATTTGGCTTGCATTTATGAAATGGCACACTTCAGTAATAAATATTCAGTACGTTTTGTACAGGTAAATAGGTTAATGGCTTTGTATTTTAGATGTTACACTGGCAGAAAGAAACTGAAAATGTGGGTTCTTGTTGGTGCACGTATTGCACTGGAAATGAATATGTGCTTACCCCCACCATCATCTAGTTATTGGCCAGCATTCCAGATGTCTACCTGACCATGTTTTTTCCAGCCTACTTTCTGTTGTGTATTTTCCATAATAAACCTCTAGTGAGCCTCTGCTATCGCTATGTAAATTTATTAGTTCAGTAATACAGGCAGTTTATTTTTTGGGAGGATCACAGGGCACAATGTACTTGCTCAAGGCAGTGAATGTAGGCCAGTCTTCTGCCATTTTGTCAAAAGGGTCCATATACTTGCTTTCTGATCCCACTTGTACAGATTTAATCTTTGTGAAGTGGTGACTCTGTCATATCACATAGTGGTTGCTTTAAGTAACCATCGGCTCTGCACTTAATGGCCTAATGGGGTGGGAGAAGTTCTTTAGATCAGGGGTTTCCTAAATGTGGTCTGCAAGCTTCATTGAGGTATCTTCATTCAGGGGGTCAGGATTGGCTGAGGGTGTAGCCAGATATTTGAAGCACAGCAGTGAGAACTAGGAATAACCCTAGCCAGGCTGTAGGAGAGCTATGGACAGGATCCAGGTAGCACAACAGGAACTGGAGAGCAGAGAACGGAGGCTGAGAAGCACAAGTACTTGAGCCAGGCCAGTGTAGAGCTCTTCTGAGGCCCAGGGTGGTAGCCTTGTTAGGATAAAGTTATAAACTCAAACAAAAAGCAGCTGGTCCTTGGCAGCGGCCCCTGGCCAGCTTAGCCAGCTGGCAAGGCCCAGGGCAAATGTACCCGGCTGGCCCCCACCCCTGCATGGACCTGACTTGAGCTCCAGGCCACAAGAACTGTCTGCTACTCACTTCTGATAATATATAACAGCAAAAGACTTACCTGGAAGCATTTATAGCCAAGCCATACCAGGGGTTGGGGATGATGTTATATTAGGACCCAGGAAAACAAACCTTCTTCTTCCACTTTGCAATTTCCTGGGACTTGCTGAAAGACGCATGAGTACACAAGCCAGGAGAATTGTAGCTGGGATTCCAGTTGGCCCTGAACAGTGTGTATAAATGATATGCCCATTAAGTGAAGCTCTGACATGGTGGATTTAGGTGGTCGCAACCTGGGTGTGGAGCCTTGGGGGCACCAAAGGGGGAACCGCAACTATGATGTAGAATGGAAGGTGAGAGGCAAGGCCATCGAATTTTGGCATTTGCACAGGGTGCTGTTGAAATTTGAGACCCCAGGGTCCACCACAATTTCTGCCATACTGTTTAAAGTGGCCTGAGTTATTCCATATTGGACTAAGCAAACAGAGATCCTGAGTAATATATATAGGTTGTTAAAGAGAATAGCTGAGCTTACCCCTAAATATTGGGTCTCCAGGAGGTGTGATGAAATGACAGCAAATGGGTCAGTCTAATATTGCCCAGGGCTCTTGTTGACTTAATGCCAGCAAGAAAACCCTAGCCTAACACACCTTTTCTTTCTCATTTACTTAGGCTGGCTTTGGGTTATTACATATAATGCCTGCATTTTAGGATGCTGTATATGTAGTATTTTCCGTGTTAACTAACCTAAAGTTCAGCCTAAAATATTCCCAAAGAGGAATAATAATAATAATAAAGATGGACATTATGGAAAAAAATAATGCTTTAAATAACAGCATATGCAGCGGGTGCTGTCTTTGTTGGGCTTCTTGCCCTGATGGCCTCTACTGTTCTCTTTTTAGCATTCTATCTCTGGGCTGGAACTGCAGAAGTCAACAGGATAAATGTGCTGCAAGAAATATATACTTTCATCCAGTGGTTCAAAGCCCCACATAAAAATGGTACAGCCTTATCTGTCCACAGTGAATTGTGGCAGGAGACAGCTTGGATCAAGTCTCAGCATGAGTCCTGGCTGTGCGTGCTGCTAAGTTTAGGGAGCATGAATAAAGGTATTTATTCCTAGGCAGAGAGAAAATACGAGACCAATTATTTTCTATGGAAACTGGAAAATAAACACCCAAACTGGCAGCAAAACATCTCCCTTCTGTTTAAGAAAAAGACCAAGTGAAAGGTTACTTTGTAATCTTCACTGCTAAAGTGTTTATTCAGTTAAATTCCATATTAGCTTTTTCTCGGACAAACAGAGCTTGATACAACTCTCTAAGTCAAAGGAAAGAGTCCCTTTGACTTCAGTGGAAGCTAAGTCACGTGACCATAGGGACACATTCATCTGTGGGTCAGTCAGCCCTAGCCACAACTCATTTAAGCCAAAAACCTAAATTCAAACCAATGTCCTGCCTTTAAAGTCAGTAGAACTCAATTTGCCTAACCGTAAAGGTTTGTGGACTGGCCTGCGTTGAAAACGAGGTGATGTGCTAGTGGTTTTTAAGGAATGCTATTACCTCCTTCCCTGCAGGTGACTCCCCAACATAACTGATTACCATCCGAGTGTGAGCTAGCAGATAAATTTCCAAATAAGCTTCTTTTTCTAACCCTTTGCCATTCAATTTTCATTTACAGTAATTTTCGTTTACCGAATTTTTGTCCAAAATGGCGAAAAGAAAAAGATATTAAAATCGTAAAATTTATCATCTGTAGGCATATATGAAATTGTCTAATATTCAAAGGGAGGGGATTTCAAAGAGTAGGTACCACAACCCTAAAGGCCAAATTCCTACATTGTGTGGAACAAGCTTCCTGATAAGATGGTATCTGTCGGATGCTCTCACCTGCAGACCAAAGGGTTCAATTTGGTATGTTAGGGTTGAGAGGATCCTTCAGATATATTTCATTACATTAGTATATATGATTATAGCACCAACTTTCTGAACGTTAGTATTTTAAATATTGAACTAAACACTAAGGAAAATAAGAGGGTCCATTTTATACCAGCTATGAGCTGCAGAGACAGTTGAGCTTGCACTGGTGGCTAGATCAAAGGGCACTTGATGCTATGGTACTATAGACGCTACAAAACAAATGGCGAAACAGACTGCAGGAGCTGGAAAATGCTGCCCACCCAGCCAAAGCTGTTTTCCCTATTATCCCCCCCCCCCAGCTTAATTGCACTCATATCTTTGCCACTGTCTTATTCAGTGAGATGACAGGGATTTGCAAATCCCTCCCTCCTTTCCATTGAATTCAGAGTATAAGTATTTAATTTTCTAACCGGTGTTTTGATGCCTTGACTTGAGCTCCTTTCTTTCTATAACAGAAAACACATTCTGAAATGTGTATTTACTACAAGTTCACAGGGTAGCAAGTGTTGCTGGTGAAGTAATCTGTTTGTCTAGGGTAGTGTGGTTTATCAGTCAAGTGTCCTTTGGCCCAGCTACCAGTACAAGCTCTGCTGTCTGTGGCTCTCAGCACCTGTCAAAAGGCTGTTGCTAGAGCAACTGGATTCTCTCACGAGACAGACTTTTGGTTGCGAGGCAACTGGCCGTTAAAGTTTATCTGCAGTGGCTATTTTTCATGAGGCTAACAAGTAACTTCTTATTGGGGTCTTCACATTATGAAGCATAGCTAAACATCATCAAGAGTGCCCTAATGAGATTGTCAGTGAGGTAACAGAGAATCAGCCTCATCAGCCAGGCCACTGCAGTGTTTGGTGACTCTACTTTTGTGTTCCTTCCTCTGGGAAGCTAAGCTGAGCTCTGGACAGGAAACTAAGGCCTCCTCCTAATGCTTATTTTCTTTTATTGCCCCTGTGCTAAGTGCACCATGGAGTCTGCAGACCAACCCCACAGGATACAGGCTGGGGTTTGCGACAGTCTCCTATGCAGTCACTCTTTTAAGATCACATTAATATGTGTTTAAAACAATACTCCTGACCACAGTACACCGGTGCAGTTGTACAATGCAGAAAATAGCAAAACCATTCAAACAGCTCATCATAAAGGAAAAGCCCACTGGACAAAGAAGGACACAAGGGCATGACCTGCTTTAGCCAAAGCATTGCTATAAATACATATTTTGGAACTGGCACTTTTACAGTGCCACATAATATTTATTCCATACTTGCAGGTGATCTTTCAGTGTGATATCACCTAAACTTTGGAACTCCCTGCACATTGATATTAGGCAGGCGCCTTTGCTAGATTGGTTTTTGGCACCTGCTAAAAGTTTTTGTTTTGTTTAATCTAGTCTACCCAGACATGTATATTTGACATGCATTTTAATATGTAATCTTATAGTGTATATTTTTGAAATTACTGATTTATTCTGACATTTTTTAGGCTGGCTTGTTTTAAATATCTGGTTTTCTTGATAATTTTAATTTATTTTAAAATATTATATGTAAAGTGCTTAGATGTTTTTGTAATTAAGCGGTATCTAAATCCTGTTAAATAAAAAAGTGGAGCACTTAACCCCTCTTCAAACAGGTACTATTTTAAGCAGGAGAACATTAGCACGGCATGGCCTGCTGTGCTGGTCTGGCTCTCATAGGATAAGGGTATTATTTCATTTTTGACTCCATGAATGTATATGCAAGCAGAGTGTGCACATATCAGCATGATGACTGGAAAATGAGCTAATAAATAATTCAGCTTGCCATCAGTTGTATAGTGTAGGCTATATTTAGGAAGAATATAAATTTTGAATAAACTAATTGAAGGATTTCTGCTCACACACAGTGCAATCCATAATCTATTTACCTTGGAATGGTACCATTAAGTCACTGGACTGCTCTGGAGTAAGTGGGTTGTGGATTACACATCTTATTCATTACTGTACAATGTCTTATTCATTTTACCAAAGGCTTTATCCGGATGTCTATTCATTCAGTCTTTTTTTTTAACATGGGGTTGTGTCTAGCATGAAATTTATTAAGCAAGGGTCAGCTGTTTCTCAAAGGAAGTATGAAGGCAGAGAGAGAGAGAGAGATAAATAAATATATGAGCTGCAGTACAGCATATGCATAGAGCTGAAGTAGCAGTTGGCCATTTATGCAGAACATTTTTCTTTCCTGAGACCATGTGAGACAAGGAAGATACTTTTTGTTATGAGATGCTTCCATGTCCTTGCAGTAAAAACTGGACTGCTCAGTACAAGAGACAGAAGTTAGGGCACTTCTGTGGCGATCACAGTGTTTCTTTCAGATGACTGGCATGCTGGAATTCCTAAACGTCATCCATGCAAATCCCCATGCTGACCGTTGCTAGCAGAATTAACATGGGTGCGTGTATACAGGGAACAGCCATTGTACAAGCCCACTATTGGCAGATCCAAACCATTTTAATACAGATACCTCTTATATTATATACTTCCTGTTTAATTGCTGGGTCTTGGACTAAAGTTGCTGGAGGAAATTATATCTGGAAACACCTGGGAGAAAAACCTGTGGAAGAAGTGGGGAAGGTCTTAATTTCTGGTTTCCTTACCTTTTAAAATTAGTTTATTATTATTATTATTATTATTATTATTATTATTATTATTATTATTATTAAACAGAGCTATTTCACTATTTAAAAAATGGGTGCAATTCAACGTAGTGCTAATGAGATTGTTCCATTACTGCAAGTATTTCTGCTTGCCCAATGAAACAATCTCCCCTCTACCCCGCTATTCATGGGGATCTGCCAATCCTTCAGGATGCAGGGGCGGTGTTGTATTAGTGACAGTCCTTGGGCTGGTTTCCTCTAGCAGGATGGGGTAGTTGAATCTGGCCCAGTGTAAGGAAAACAGTACCGTAATTCTGTCCTAAGGAGAGAAACTGGGCTTATTACAGTGCAGTTATTTGGCTATTCATCATGAATCCCCAGCCTAGATAAGCAGGAAGCAATAAAACAGGCTGGACCTGCAAACAGGAGATGTTCTATTAAAGGCATAGGAGCCCTGAAAGTCTTCAACAGTGCATTGTTAGTACAACCTTGGCAGACCAGTGCTACAGTTGCATTTTCTTTTTGGGGAAAACACACCAATATTTTATTGGGGTGGGGGGCTGAAGGGACCTCGGCCCCTAGAAGGTGGCTCCTGTGATGGCAGCATAACATATAAAATATTGTATTATAACCATCTGACCACACAAGCTCCCAGAATGGAGCTTTACATCACAAAAAGGTCATTTGGATCCAATATTTCCTTGAGCATGGTTGATACATTAGCTTCCATACATTCTGCCCCACACCAAGCCTGGATATTCCTCGCTATTCTGCTGCACCGCATCCACATCAGTGAGAAGAGATTGATGGAATGTATACAGGATAGTTATGGGTTCTTCATCTCATCCACTCTTCTCTCATCGTCCCTGCCCTTTTCTGTCCTGGGTATTTCTGTACCTGAATGCACAGACACAAATACAATCCCAGAGTTCAAGGGCAAATGTTACCAGCCTTTATTTATCATGTTCCACAATGAACAACGTGGATACCTTACTTGTGCTCTTGGTGGTGTGTGCATGTGCACACAGTATCCACTTCCAGTTTGTTTGTTTTTAATTTGCAATACTGAGGTCTTGCACAAGAGTGATGTTTAGGTATCTCAACCAGCTGTTTGATTTGGCATGGTTGGAATGGGTATCAGCATCCCAAAATATTAGGAATGCCCCAAACACCCAGTAATGTTAATCACACAACCATGCATTCACACACACTTAAAACAACCCCTCAGAAACAATGAAATACCAAAATAATGATAAAGAGATTTTGTGCAACATATCTATCTATCTATCTATCTATCTATCTATCTATCTATCTATCATCTCCACTGTAGGACTGCAACAATAGTATCCAGAGTAAAACCACATAATTTACTCTATGAAGACCTTGAGAGAATAACTCCTTTGAGCAGGGTAAGCCTTTGGTCTGTGGCAGCTGGTGAAAACAGGTGCCTTTTGTTTGGTAGGCAGGTGAGGAGCAAAGAGAAGTAGGGGCATGGCAATAGCAACCACCCACTAACCCGTCACCACACATGTGACAAATTGCTGACACTAAAAAATCTGCTAATGAGGCTTCACATCAGCAATGACTGCAGTTTATCCACAGCTGCACACAAGAACACACCCACAAGAACACACATCAAAATTACAAGAGATAAAATGTAAGAACATTAGAAGAGGCCCAACAGATCTTATCACACTTTGTATCAAATTGCTCCACTGGCTGGATGCGGCTTGCGGACTGCCAGTTGACCATTTTTTATATAAATGATTCATGTTTCTGCTTACTTCTGCATCTTGTGCCACTCAATGCTGCAGTATTTTTAGCTTTCTCAAGCTAAGCAGATCAATATGTGGATGAGAATCTTTCAAAGGAAATCTAATGAGTAACAGCTAAATTTGTAACTGGCTATATACAAAAGGTCACCTTGTCATCTGGATTAGTAGGAGCTGCAGGAAGGCAAGTGGAGACCTGCAACAAAATGTTCCAGTCTCTCCTCAGACCTCAACAGGTCTGCTCTTGTTCAGGTCTCCAGCCAGCCTGGAGCAGGACCCTTGGGGTGTTGTTTAGACTAGAGTTCAGGAGGAGGGGGGAATTTCAGGAGGAGGAAAGGAGGGGGGAGAATGAGAAGTAAATGTGCAAAAACCAATGAAAAAGCAGAAGATGAACTTAGAGAAACCATTCATTAATTCAGAAAAGAAAAATACATGTGGAGAACTTATTATTCGGCTTTGTGTTATTGTGCCTTCCTCATGTTTCCGTTATATTGTCAGCAAACAGGAGGGCTAAACATTTTATTCAAAAGGAAAGCTGAAAAAACAATACACAATCAGCAGCATAATCAAGCATGGGATGCATATGCAGGCCCTCTGCTTTTCTCCTGGCTACTTATTCCTTGTATAAATTTTCTAGAGGAGGAAATACCAAAGAATTCCTTTAGTATAACATTATTGCAATTTGGATTTATTATCCATCTCCATTTCATCATGCCAGAGAGCACACATTTGGTATACGTTTTACATGAACATTTTATTAATATACCGTATTTTTCGCTCCATAGGACGCTCCGGACCATAGGGCGCACCTCATTTTTAGAGGAGGAAACAAGAAAAAAAATATTTTTCTGGTTTTCCTCCTCTAAAAGCCCTGTTTTGTTTTGTTTTTTGTTTTGTTTTTGAGGATCAGCTAAAAGTTTTGCAGCTTTTTTTGCAAAGGGAAAAGCCCTGGGGTTTTGGGGTTTGTTTTTTGGAGAATCAGCTAAAGGTTTTGCTGCTGTTTTTGCAAAGGCAAAAGGCCTTTTTTGAGAATCAGCTAAAAGTTTTGCAGCTTTTTTTGCAAAGGGAAAAGCCCTAGGGGGGTTTTTTGTTTTTGTTTTGAGGATCAGCTAAAGGTTTTGCAGCTTTTTTTGCAAAGGGGGAAAAGCAAAGCTCCTTTTGCAAAGGGGGGAAAGCAAAGAGGAAAAGCCCCATTTTTATGGGGTTTAACTCACATTTCTGAAAAATCTTAAGGAAAGGGAGCCATTTCTACTGTTTTCAGACAGATAATCTAATCAGCCAGTCACATGTCCTGGGGAAACAAACAACTTCCCTCTGCAGCACATTCAACAAAGGAGGGCGGGGCTGAAAGGGAGCCGGGGACTCTTATCTCTCTCCCGATCTCCTGCTGATCAGCTGCTGAGCGGGTCCTTTCAACACTCCCTTTTCTCTTTGTAAAATAAAAAGCACAATCTGCTTTTGGCCCCTGGGCAATTCAGCTCCAGGGACCACCATTCGCTCCATAAGACGCACAGGCATCTCCCCTTACTTTTTAGGAGGAAAAAAGTGCGTCTTATGGAGCAAAAAATATGGTAGTAATGGGCTGAGCACAATGATAAAGCAAGGTCATAAAGGTAGCTGCAGAGAGGGCAGAATGCCAGCAGATAACATGAGCAGCTTGTATGGCTGTAGGACTTTAAGGTCAGCTCCCACATGGGCAAACATTAATGCTGTCACTACATGGATCCACTCCAGGAATTCACAAAAGTCACTCTCTTACGTGTTGGCTTTTATCCAGCAGCTGAGCAGCACAACTGCAGCCAGGATATTCCCGTCCTTGGCTAAGGAATGGCTTGCTGTTCTCATTGACACTGAGACCTTGGGTTGTATGCTTAGTTTTCAAGACTGGGTCATCATCTGCAGCAACCTACCTTCTGTTTAACATCCATGTGAATGTTTGCTGATACTAGTAGGATGCATCCACACATTGTAAAAACGGCTTATTAGTGGGTAAAATGCTGCCTGCCTCAAATACCTTTTATCACAAACTGGAATCTGGCATCAATTTTGCCTGGTCTGGACAGCTAATTCGTTTTTGAGAAACAGTTCCTTCTGCTTGTTAAATGAACATCCTTATTTTAATGCCACCAGCATACTGTTCAAAAATAGGTTGGAACAGTGAATGGTTGCAGTCAACATCTTGGCGCTTACTGTTTTGTGGAAAGAGACACTGTCATTTTCAACTCTCCCAAGCCCAGATATCCAATAGCCTTTCTATATAAAAACAGCCAAATAATAATAATTTTGGAGTTAACTATGAACCTTTAAAAATAGAGCCAAGCAACCAGTAGTTCAAGCCCCTGGCATACTTCAAGAACATCTTCACAGGGTAGGCAGAGGGAACAGTAGGCTGCTGCAGGCAAAAGGGTGGGGAAAGTTGAAGTCACTTTCCTGATATGTTGTTAAGTTTGTGATACAGATGTAGATATTCCAAAGCTAAGGGAATGATTACTGGTGTGTGGGTGTATTTTATTTTTTGTAAAAAAAAAAGTTCATGAAAGAGCAGGCCAGTGTCATGAGAGAGGGACCAGGATTATGGGTTTCCCCAGAGTTTAAAAGGAAAACTCTATTAATTTGCATTTTCACTAGACTAGGGAGTGTTCACACAGCAAAATACAGAAAGCTTACATTTATTTTCATTTCTTCAGAAAGTGAAGGAATCCCACTGTTTCAATTTTCTTCAGAATAACTTCACAAAATTATGAGCCACTCCTATAAACCACTTATATACTGTTTTATAAGGAGGATATACTGCCCCTGCACCAGTGGAGCCACTGCTATATCCTACATCCACCCAGCCTAGGAGTGGAGCAGAGAGCACACAACCCATTAAAAAAGCAAACAAACAAAAAGAACAATAAAGGCAGACATTCCCAGAGCATTCCAGTGTTAGCCCAAGTGCCAGGGATTGTGCTGGCACTGCCACCTACATATACAGCCCAAACATGGAGAACGTCAATGAATTCACGACACCAATAACTACTCTGCATCACAATATGCACAACATCCAAGCATCCATTTATAGTTTTCAACTCCCAAGGCCTGCTTTCTCTTTCTGGTGCACCGTGGCAAACTTCTCCATTTCACCCACTGTAATTTCATACTTGGATCTGAAACAAGGAACCACTTGGCCATAAATGCCTCACTGTTGAACCTACTTATTACCTTTCATTCCCAAAGGTGTTTTCTGTCTTTAAAATTACTCAGGCAGACAGGGATGTGGACAAAATCATGGCTGGGCCAGCCCCTCTCACAGCAGGTTATCGTGCTCTATTTGCTTGCATTACTGATTATATTCTGGATGACATTTTATTTTAAAATATATATGTGCTAGCACTTATAAATTGATTTTCTTGGACACATCTAAGCATTTGGCATTAAGCTAAGGTAAGGACCTTTTACTTGCATGTTTGGGCTATATTTAACACACAGCTTATGATTTACACCCAGCCTATCTTTATTCTGCCACAGAACAAAACCAAGGGACGTTATCTTGATGTCACTAGTAAAGCAAAGCTGTCTCGTTAAACTTTTGAAATATGCATACATTTGCTTGCTCCCAAAAAAAGTAATTCAGAATATAGATAACTTTTTGTATTGGGGCTTTTAAAAGTTAAAACTCTGCCAGACAGGAGTTTTCCCAGAAAGGATCTTTTTTTGACAAAGCTGTGTACCTGTGCAGAATGCTTACCTGAGAGCAGGCTGCAAGAAGCATTGCTGGTCCAAGACATTTAGGGACCTGGGGCCAGTGTCAGATCCTATTGCATATGTGTTTGCACTGACATGTTTTGTTTTTTAAAGCTAATGATTTTATTCTCTGCTGCTGGAGTTTTTTATGTTGCATTTGTGAGTGTGTGTAGTTTGTTTAACATTGTATCTTAATTTTTTATTGTCTCTGTAAACTGCCTGGAGAACTTTTTTTTTTGAGTTGGTATTATAAGCACTGTTAATATATAAATAAAATAAACCCCTAACATCTCACTCAAAAGATGAAACAGGGACAGAATGGGAACATAGACAAATCCCTAAAATACTGAACAACTGGACCATATCTATTACTGTCAGTGGCACATTATGCAACCCATTGTGCAACATGTGCTATGAGGACGAGCATCAAGACTATGATTGGGCATTTTCCAAGGCCTCACACCCTAAAGGGAATTCACTGCCAAGAGCTCTTTGAAGCTGCTGCTTACCTTCATCACTGCAACCTGTTTGGCTGTTCTCTGCCTTTTGCTATGGCCCAGACAGTAGCAGAAATGAGAAGGAGAAGCAGCAATGCCACGGCTGCTTGTTCATTAGCTCTCTGCCTGGCAAGTGAGCAGGTGGATGCAGTGATGAAGAGAAGGAGGAGCTTTTCATAATCCCAATGAGGAGGTCACAGAAGGTGTCTTGTCCAAGGTCCCTCCCAAACCTGAATTTGCCACTGCACTATTTTTGCATTGCATTTCCTACAGCTGTGCAGATGACATGCTGAGGCATCTTTAAACACCTGCATTGACCCCAGCACAACCAGGGTATGCTGCTAAACTTTGGCATGTACATTTACAGTCACTACACAGCAAGTCAAGGGACAGGGTTCTAAACTTTTTCTAGCAGGGGTTCATTAGCAGCTGTGTGGAAAGCAGAAACTGTACACCAGGGGTCAGCAAACTTTTTCAGCCATGGGCTGGTCCACTGTCCCTCAGACCTTGTGGGGGGCCGGACTACATTTGAAAAAAAAATGAACGAATTCCTATGCCCCACAAATACCCCAGAGATGCATTTTAAATAAAAGGAGACATTCTACTCATGTAAAAACATGCTGATTCCCGGACCGTCCGCGGGCCGCATTTAGAAGGCGATTGGGTCGCATCCGGACCCTGGGCCTTACTTTGGGGACCCCTGCTGTACACTGTAAGCTTAATCTCCTTAATTTCTGCTTCCCTGTAGATGCAAGAAGCCAGACAAAAGAAAGTTGTTGATCCCACAGCTGGCCCATGCTATAGACAGTAGAAAAATCCAAGCAAAAAGTTACTAAATCAACTAGTTGTGAAAGAGCCAAACTACACATATACCACAGAGTGTATTTAGTTCATCTGAAAGATTGCCAGAACCACGCCCAGACTTACTTCTCTCTCTAAAAGTTTCATAGCACTTAGTTGGTATGTGGCTACAATTCTTCCTATCTCACTGCTCCACTTGCCCTATAGGTCACCCCTCCTTTTCTGCCCCCTACATAGCTGTCAGGATCTAGCTTTGTTCCACAATGTGAAAGGAGAGTAGGCAGTGGGTCTACAAAGCAGAATGTGCAGTTGTTACACACTCTCTAAGGCGCTGTTGAAGAAGCAGCCTGTGTCTCCAGATGAGGCTCAATTTTACAGTTGACTTGACCTATATTCCAGTCACTAGCATGTTTAAATGAAATATTCTGATCAAATGTCCTATTTGTTTAGGTGGGTTTGGGGATGGAAGGAAGCCCCTAAATTATTGACCTGAAAAACACATCAAGTAATTTTCAAGAAGCCAGTGAGTCCTGTTGCTGCTTTCATTCAACTGCAGCAAACAAGAGCAGAGAGGAGTTGGTTTCTATTCCCTGCTCTGGGAAATGCATTTGATTGCAAGTGAGCCAAGATACAGGAGCTGGAAAGACACCTGAACCTGAAATGACTCCAAAGCTGATATTTATATCAGAAAGGAGGACAAAATTACATCTATCACTATAGGGATTGTGTGCGCCATGTAATGAAATAGACTTATTTGACCAGACAAACCCTGAAGTGCTAATAAAATGCTGGAGGAAGGAAATGCTTCAAGATCAGATTCTGTAGAAGCCATTACTGTAATCTGTATCTATAGTTCCCTAGCAACAGCTGATCCAGCAGACTCATGTGAATAGCCCCCTGGGTCCAGTGCCACATATCACAAATGACATTGTAGGGCAGGTAATGCATGTTTGATGGCTTGCAGGACCGAGACCAAAAATGTTAACATACATAGTGTAAAATGCAAACCTTACAACTGCAAACATAGCCTTTGTTTAATTATAGACCTCTTGGGAAAACAACCTCTGGAATAATATATGACCCTGGAAAAATATTTTTAGTACACATATAACAAGAGAGGGATTTCTAAACTTTGAAATAACTTTTCAAATGTGGCAGATTTAAAGGCTGTTTAAGGAAAGCTCCAAGGCTTGATTTAAATGGTAAAATAAATTGCTGAAAAGTTGAGAAATTTTTCCTTTCCCCCTAGAAACACTGTTGATGAATTATATTTACTTACGTTCAACCTACTTGCATTGGGATTATTTATGAAAAGCTATACAAGGGAGGGGGGAATGCAATAATCTTTGATACTGCTCCAGCCTATTCCAACAAAATTCTACAGCAAGACTCCAAAATGTGAATAGGCAAATGTAGAAAAGAATAATGAGTGCACCCGGAGCTTTCGTTTCTGTTCACACTGCTCCAGCCTGAACTAAGTGCAGTGCAGGTTTTGTTTTTAAAAAAACTGTTTAGTTTGCTCACAACAGCAAAGGCAGGAGCAATGCACATCTCTGCAGATTTCAAGTGGTAGCATTACTGACTGTAGCAGTTCAAGTCCAGCACCGCTGACTTTTGCTGGCAGAGAAATGGATCAGATGAAGAGGGCTGGGTTGTTCCAACCACTGATGAGTCAAGGGGAATCCACAAACACTTATGTTTTGAGGAGACAGGGAAACATGAAGCGGGGGAGGGTTGCCTGATACATCTTAAGTGGTATGACAGATGCATTGCCTTATCTGCAATTGCTATCTTGGATAGAATGAACCCTGTTCCAAAATGTAAATGTAAAACAGCAAAACAGTTTTTAAAAAAAGTATGTTTCAGCAAGGCCTTGTAGTATTTAACTGAAGAAATATTTTCTGCATGTTAACATGTTGGCTGGGGTCTCTGGCCATTTGCTCAGGCATTCTAATCCTAGTCGTTCCAACTGCTTTACAGCTTGGATTGGGGTGGGCACAATCTCTTTGGGAAAGGGTGATGACTGATCACATGCAATATAGCTGAATTCCAAAAGATAGGCATGCAAAAATGTAACACCATAACTCGTTTAGTGTTAAGCTACTCATAAATGCTCAGTAGAAGACCTGCTCAGTAGTACCTTGACTGACTGTTCCTAGCACAGAGTTCTGAAACTCATTTGGCCCTAAATGAATTTGACTTGGTGCCTAATTAGAGGTGATAGTGCCATGATCTCTGTGTTAAAATGAACAGGTATAAAGTGTGTTTGTCAGGATGGAGGAAGGAATTTCATGGAGCAAAAGGGTAGGGGAAAGCTTCTGGTTGTTGGTGCCTATTGGGACTAATGGGGCACAAGGCAGGGAGACCAACATTAAGATGACCCAGAGCCAATCCCAGGCAGAGCCTATCCTTCTCTCTGCTGAGTTCTTCAAGTGTAACACTAAATTAGAAGACAGAGTTGGCTGAGGGCAGACCAAGGTTAGTGGCTCATTGCCCTCTTTGTCCTAATGAACCAGCCTTCTTCTTCTCATACTCCATGCACCACTGTCTCTCCAGCTACCTTTTTCCTAGTGCAGATTTTCTGTTAACTCTTGTTCTGGCGACTCTTGTTCTGATCAATCCATAGCGGACACCCATGAGGAAAGGCAGCACCATGGAAAGCTCCAAGTGAGCCACTTGTTCTGACAAATAGAATTTGGGTTCCTGTCTCAGATTCATTAGGCTTCTGACTACCAGCTCCCTGCTTAGTATCAGGAAACTTCTCCAGTTCCCCAGCCAGTGGCATAACAGCCCCAGACTAAGCCAGCTCATCATCCTCTGACTCTGAGATTAAAGCCTCTCACACACACCCCTTGTTCAGCAGTGAGCTGCATTCTGAAAAATGAGTCTGCTGCTGTTATGCCTCAAGTGCACAGGAAGCTTATGGCTTTGGCAATAGTGCTACAGAGCTCCTGAACTCTTATCAGGAGATTTAACCACAACACCATGTTTTTCTGAAAGACAAACAAACAGCAAGAGTCCTGTAGTTTGAGGTAATTAATGTGTCACAGATAAATGCACTTATGTCCCAGCTTTCATAGATTCTGAAGGATACACTGTGCATGCCTAGCTGCAGTAAAAGAGGGGATTTTTTGTTTTGTAATCAAAGGTAGGGGAAATCTTCCATTTCCACACATTTCCAGTGAACATCACCCTTGTGCCTTAAAGAAGAAAAGAAAAATCACAACCTGTAGTTAGTCCCTACAACCAAGGTTTACATGTTTACTTGTAGATTAGGTTTAAAAAGCAATTGCAGCTGCATGAAACGCCTTTTGTATTCAGTTTATTGCATAGGTTTTTACAAAGGTTGGGAGAACTCCCCCAGCTCAGTTCGAAACTGGCTCAGCAGACTCATTTTTCAGAATGCAGCTCACTGCTGAACAATAAAAATAACAATAATTTAATTTGAAAATAACAATAGACTAAAAACAGATTAAGACTCACATCAACTTTCTAAACATCTGGGTAGGCTTGCCTAAACAAAATGTTTTTAGCAGGCACTGAAAAGAGTACAGTAAAGGTGCCTGTCTGATATCAATAGGCAGGATATATTCCAAAGTATAGGTGCTGCCACACTAAAGATCAAGTTCTTAGAAACGCAGAACAGGTCTTATGTGGCACCTGTAATAGTGCCAGTTCTGCTGCTTGACATGGTCGAGTGGGCACATACAGAATAAAGTTGTCTCATATGTAAATTTATCCCAAGTTGTTAAGGGCTTTCTAATACTAATAGCAACATCTTGAACTTGCCGGGGCAGCAAATCGGCAACAAGTGCAGATCTTCGAGCACAGCTGTTATATGCTGACAATCTGTTGCTCCTGTCAGCAATCATGCTGCAGCATTCTGCACTAACTGCTTCCAGAATAAAAAACATGAAACTGTGTATATAATGGCCAGTCAGAGAAACAATGAGACAAACAATGCAGTCCTTTCCCTGAATTATACCTACTTGGTCCCTGGTGGCGGCCAAAGAAATACCACAAACATACCAGCACTGGATGCACAAAAAACCAGTTTCATATGCATGGAAATATGTTAAATACTTTCTATCTGTAGTATAATGTATGACATGAGCCAAAAACTGAAAGGGGGGGGCGGCAGATATTTAATGTCTTTATTGTGGAAAAAAATTCTCATCATATCTTTCATAAATACAGAATAAGGCCCCAGATAACTGGGATAATTAAAAACACAGTAAGAATGACAAATATATCTAGCCAGATGGGGCATTTTAAACCCTGGCAGAACTTCCATAGTGCATGGTGTTAAACCACTTCCATTAAAATCTCTCTCCCAGATTGCTATATACAGTTGGACACCTGTGGTTCACACGCTGCTGCATTAAATATTGAATCCTGAGTGAAAATAGCGCTTTGTCAGCCAAAGGTACTCACAAGAATTCCCCAAAAGGCTTAACAACACACTGGCTAATGGGAGATTAATCTTTTAGAACTAGAAGTTGACATATGCAGTCAGCATGTAGCATGCTGTATAGGCCTAAGAGCATGGTGAGGGGAGGATTTCTGCAGAGCTTTGCACATTTTTTAAAAAGAGCCGTTTCTTTCATGGGGCAGCTCTCCAGCCTGACCGTCAAATAAGCCAATGAAATATAATACAGTTGACCCCTCAGAGCAAATTAATTGTTGATCGCCCCCTGAACAACAAAGTCTGAAAATGCCAGTGTTGGATGCTGTAGTTAAAGGCTGCTTTGGGTAAAGGGCTGAAATTCCAAGCTGTATTTACCATATGGCTCTTATTTCTTCCAATATTTAAAGAGATCTCTTTCAGTGGGGTCCTTACCAGATTTATTAACAAATTGAAGGGTTTATCTGCAATATAGACATAAACTAACTGTTGTTCTTTTACATAAGTAATTCCTGCAGTTCTGTGAGGAAAGGAACCTCTAACAAACAGTTTTCAGCACCCTGATTCAGAGCCAAGCTAAACAGTGATTAGCTACCCATTTGTAAGTAAAAATAAATAAATAAATGTTTCAGTATTTAAACTTTTATATGCTTTAAAGTAGGGTTGTAATTTTTTCTTGATTTTTCTTTTTTCTTGTTTGCAAACCACATTGAGGTTTTTCTTTTTCTTTTTTCAATCAAGCGATGCATAATTTTTTTGAAAAAAGAAGGGGGGGTTCCATTTACACTAATTGCCAGCATGGAGGGCCCAATCCAGACTGACGCTAGCTGGGAAAGGGGGATGTCAAGAGACTTTAACCCTTTGTCACCTGCCAGGTGAGCACCCCCCCCCCCACACACACACACCTGCATTCTAGGGGGGAAAGCCTCCATTGAAGTTAATGCAACCTTCTTTCCAATTCAACTTGCAGGTGTGGGAAGCCTGACCTGGATCCAGTGGGGGTCAAAGTGTGAAAGCCTCCTATTACCACCACCACTGGGGTCCCAATCCAGGCTAAGACCCCATACTGTCAGTCTGTGGAGAAGGGACAATGCCTTCTCTTAAAGGCACAGGTGCTTAATGTCTGGCCCTCAGAGGGAAGCCATGACAGTTAAACTGCCTCAAAACTAATGCAGATTTGTGGTGCACATATAACCTTGAAGAATCCTGCCACTTCCTTTTGCTTTCTTTTTGCATCCAATCTGCAAAAAACAAAAAAACTCACCGTGTTGTGAAGCTCCGTCCCAGAAAGTTGGGGTTATACAAGAACTCACACCCAACATCACTCTAAGGGAGTAAGCAGGTTCAGTTTGATTTCCCTGGTGAGAGGCTGGATCAAAATAGCAGTACAAATAAGTGCAACAACATCTTGTCAATATTAGCCTGTTCTTGTAGAGAAATCAGAAAGGGAGGCGGTTAACAAATCCCATAAAATCAACTTCCAGTTAGGCCCTGCTGGGCTGGATTCTGAGGTACATCTGCTCCCAGATAACTGGATTCTCACCCTTCCATATAGTGTAATGTCACAGACTGCCCAGCCACCTAGTGGAGAAATGTTAGGTTCCAGTTACTTTGCAGAAAGTTTTTAAATTGAGGGTTACATTTCCATACAGCTTCCTTTTTCAAACAAGGGTTGATGACAGGCAAATCTATCCTGCTTCTAATTGGCCTTCAATCCATGCAGAAAAACCTCAATCCAGATCCCAGCCTCTCTTTACAGCTCTCCTCTTGGATGCTTCTGTCAGGTTCATGCCAAACTCCTGATCTCTTCCGTATACTTGGCAGGTATCTCTAATAAGGGTGGATATTTGTTGGCAAACCTATTTAGTCTAAAACACTAAGGAACCACTGAAATAATACTAATTCTTCTCCTGTCGTATTTCCCAGACATAGCTTCCAGGAGTATTTCCAGGAGTATTTCCCGTGCAACACAACCTACTTCCCAATGAACCTTGACTCCCAGAGTGTGCAACACATGTGTTTCATGGGTGGAAAAACATGTGAGCATCTCTCACACACATAGTAAAATTGTGTCTACGTAAGAACAACATGAACACTGCCAGCTGAATATAAGGATATGTTCAAATGGCAGTTCCTCACTGTAGGCTCTCATTGCAATGCTTGGCACTACTACACTGAAAGTGGAGGAAGCATCCCAGTAATGGCAGGTGTGTCTCTTTCAGTGGGCCTCCCTCTTTGGATCCCAAAATGTGCAAAACCAATGCTAGTCCCACAATGACCCACATCTGTGATATGGGATGGCAGCTGACTGACACAGGTGGAAGCCTCAGTTGCCTGAATGGGGGACAGGGGAAAGGTCTTGGTCTTGTTCCTGCCAACATTGCCATTTAGATTAGATTCTTCTCTGACCCAGGAGGCTGATCAACAGCTGTATAGGTCAGAGAGCAAGATTTCCTCCAGAACAAGAGAGATGTCCAAGCAGATTATGCAAAGCTGAGATGTTGCATCAACAATGGGGCATCATCTGGGTCTATATCCAGGGCATGTATGGGCTGTAGTTTCTTGCTTTTGAAGAGGGATCAGGGGAAGTAGGCCTTGAAATTCCAAAAAGCCTTCAGGTGTGGACCTCTGCTCAGACCTACACACTGCTGCCTGTGCTTGTGGTGACAATTTTGTAGAAGAAGAACTTGGAACAAGTCAGGATGTATTGAGAGCCCTGAATCTCTCACTTTTCCAAGTGGTGCACTTCTATGAGTAGTGATCTCAGGAAGTTTCTCCATTTCCAGTAACTCCATTTCCCTTGACCCTCAGACTCAGAGTGTTTGTTAACTAGCAATGGGGGTCTTCCGCCTCTGATGATGTCTCCCGACTCTGGCTCTTGTCCTGGTAAATGAAGCTGCTTGGTGCATCTGCTCCACTCTTGGATTGTTACAAGGATACTGGAGAACCTGCCTTTGAAAGTTCAACAACAATATTCTCTGCCCCTTTCTTCCGAAAGACTTCACTGTATCAACTAGCCTACTTTGTACTACAGTATTAAAATTGAAGTTGTCATGAGTCATTTCCAATGGCCTTTGTTTAGTTTTTCTGAGGAACTAGGAGTGATGGTTTGCTATCCATAGAAGGTTAAAAAATGTACTTCAATAGCCGGTTGGATTTCAGTTAGCTGGTTCTTGGCATCTCTCATCGGTGATTAATGATGCTAAGAACAAAGTAATCAGAGGAGCCAAGAGTAACGCAACTGTGAACAAATGAAGTAGGCCAGAAAATGTTTCAGATTCTAAGGACTTCTATTTACTTTTCCCCTTCATTGTCATAATCAGCCAGCTTCTTGTGTGATGTATACAAATAATGAGTTTCCTTTGATATAAACAAAGTCTGATGTAAACAAAAGCCAAATTAAAAATTGCTTAGCCAAAATGAGGATGAGTTGTGATACAGATAAACACGTTCATACACTAAAAATGAAAGTTGTCATTTCTGTAAACATGGAGCTTGGTGAATGAATTGCAGACATGAAAAGAGATGTTATGGAAAGGAAACTTTAAATCCATGATTCCAAGGACAAGCATTTGTGTTCTAAAGCTGTCAGGGAAAGAAGGATGTGCCCTGAATTTTCTGAAGAATTAACAGGGACTCTTTATTAGGGAATGCTGACTGCCATGAAGCGGCCAATATTAACAGATTACTAAAGAAAAGCAAGCTGTGCTCAATTTCTATACAAATGTAAATCTCTCTGGAAATACAGCTCTCTAATTTGAAAGTCCTTCCTCTAATCCCTGATGTGCGAGAATTCCCTGTAGATATCAGCTGGTGACAAAAATGTGTTCTGTGTCTCTCAGAAGGAAGTTAATATATTTTTATGTGAGGTATTCTAGCAAGAGGCCATGGAAACAACTTAGGCCCTAAATGCAAGGCTATATACCTGTACTCCATGTAACAGCTTGCCATGGTGCAGGATGCTGTGTCCACCCAACATTTACAGGTATATGGATTGAGGCAACTAAGGACCTTCTTATTCCTGACCAGATGGTCTGAAGGAGAATGGAGCTAAGATGGAAATTTACACATCAACAAAAAAGAGAGCTAGAGGAGACATATAATGCAAATCTTTATTTACTGTAATTACTTCACCTTACTGAGGAAGGCTGTTCCTAGATGATCTGTGTGGCTGTTCAGTCTGCAGTCTTCCCATATGGTCACCAATAGGATCTTTGGCTGCATTCCTCTACCCACTCCCCTGAGTTCTAGTGTTGCAGAAGAGAGAAAAGTGGATCTCCACTATGCATAGACCTCCCCAAAGCTTCATTAAAATAGGGGGGGAGGGAGGGAGAGAGAGAGAGAGAGAGAGAGAGAGAGAGCATCAACCTTCTCCCAACATCTTTCACCATTGCTTGCAGAGAAGGTGCCTCACCCCTTTGGTTATTTTAATTGTCTCTTTTTGTTTATTTTTCAGCTCCATGAAGTTCTAGTTTTAGATGTAGTAGCAATACACACCCATCAAGGAAATGTGGTCAAGATCTCTCTATATCCTAGTCAATCCCTCAGTAATGTTTTGCAGTAAAGCTGAGAGAGTCATTTCCAGTTGCATTTGCAATATGAAGGTTTGCTGACCCCATAAGCACAATTCCACACTATATGAGAATTCCTTCTCATCCCTTTCCTATTGCTTGGCTCTGACAATATATTATTTTTTTCATCCTTTTCTGGGTTTTATAGCATATGCTGAGCCCAAATTCTGTCCTTCCTTGCTGTCCATGTGCACAAATGATGAAAGATGTCAAGTTTTATTCTGTTTCTCCCCTTTTCCTTTTCCTAACATTTTTGATGTGTGAGGCATTAGGTAAAGGTAAAGGGACCCCTGACCATCAGGTCCAGTCGTGTCCGACTCTGGGGTTGCGGCGCTCATCTCACTCTATAGGCCGAGGGAGCCGGCGTTTGTCCACAGACAGCTTCCGGGTCATGTGGCCAGCATGACAAAGCCGCTTCTGGCGAACCAGAGCAGCGCACAGAAACACCGTTTACCTTCCCACTGGAGTGGTCCCTATTTATCTACTTGCACTTTGACATGCTTTCGCACTGCTACGTGGGCAGGAGCTGGGACCAAGCAACAGGAGCTCACCCCGTGGCAGGGATTAAAACCGCCGACCTTCTGTGGTTTAGACTCTGTGGTTTAACCCACAGTGCCACCTGGGTCCCTGTGTGAGGCATTAGGTGTACCCAATTCTTTCCCAAGAGAATCAAGGCCCCTCCAGGTGTCCTTTATATTATGCATTCATGATAATTTGTGGTCATCAGGTGGTTATACACAGTCCACTTCTAATAATGTTTGTGCTTGCAAAAGTTTTGTTGTGGTTGTAATGTTCCAGATTATTTTTTGTCCTGCTTTTGTGATGTCCCTCCCAATGGCAACAATGCATTAATATTCAGGAAGCATCACATTCAGGAAACAACTAATAAAGTGGAATGACATGTGGATGGTCCAGTATATATCTGCCACAAATGCACTAATATCGCATCATTGACATGTTGCAGAACACAACCAATTTTTTTTAAAGAACCTATGACTTTAATTCTAGGACAGAATCACCATCAATCCTGCTTTTGCAGAATGGGAAGTGAGGCTAAGACTGTGTACTCATTACTGGTTTAAAACACAGTGAGCTCATTCTTTTTATCAATTTGGATTGAAACTGTTTTATGAGAAAGTGCATCAAAGTGCAATATTTCTCAAAGAACAACAAGACAGGAACAGGATAGATATGAATTGTGGCTAATGTATGTACACCGCTTTCCACACCAGCAGTGGGAGAGCAGTGGATGCAAGTGTAAATAGGAGTGTGTACAGAGTCTATGAAGAGGTAGTGCATTGCCTGGGGTTATCCATGGATCAAATTTAGAACTATTTGCTCCAAGTCCTAAATGACAACTACCAGATGAATGCGTTTCATGGAGAATTGATATTGGAACACATATTGATCCCACTTGGACTACATTTATATGTTAAGGAGGAAGGAAAAAAGAAAATAATGGAAAGTAATTTAATTAATGACCACTACACTTAACTGCTCAGAAATGCACAGAAACATTGCACACTTTGCATCACTTGATGCAAAAAGTAACAGTTTGGTTTATTCAAACTTTTAAATCCCTGCTTGCATCATTTATTTGTAAGTGCTGAATAAGGACCTAAATCCACCAATATTAACAAGGGACAAGCAAACATTATTCTGACATATTGCCTGTGTAATGTCATCCGCCCAGCAAGACCATACATTTTTAAAAGATGCCTGTAATCTCTAATGTGTTAATGTATTATTTGCTTTGGTGTCTACCCAAATCCCATTATGGAGGTTTTAATATGTTCATTCACTGCTAATTACTCCCAGTAGTGCCTGATAACAAAATGGAACCATAACCACTAGTTCCCTTCACGATACTTGAATAAGTAAAATAAATATTACTGTACATTTAAATGGATCTGTGGAAATATTTATGAACTGTGCACAGACATATTCAGTCGCAGGTTATTTTAGACTGTAATCCTGATCACGACTCAACCCACTCTCAATTCTCCTCCTGTTATTCTTTGTTCTTGTTCCAATGGGAACATTAGAGGTTATACTAGAATTGAACACAAGCTTCTACCCAGTGTTTGCAATAAGAACACCAGACATATTCTCATTCTCTCTCTCTCTCTCTCTCTCTCTCTCCCCGTACCCCCATGTACCACAACAAAGGCTATGTACACATGATATATTTAAAGCATACAACTTGCCCCAAATAATTTGGGGGGCTGTAGTTTACCCGTCACAGTTACAATTCCCAGAAACCTTAAACCCCTTAACAAATTTCAGTCCCCAGATTTGGGAGAAGTCATGTGCTTGAAATGTATGGTGCATAGGCAGCCACAGTTTCAGGCCAAATGGATACCTATTGGAAAAGGACAGGTACATTATGCAAATTTATATCCCCAAGGAATGAAGGAACAGGGGGAAAGTACAGCTTCCTTTTTTAGAGTAAACCCGCCCCGCCCCCAGACAAACCCTACACTAACCTTCTCCATCCCGGTGCTGTCCAGAAATTTGGGGCCACAACTCCCATCTGAACTTTGTCCAGGGCATGCCCTACATAATCACCTTACCTCTTGCCTTCCCTTCCACCTTCTGCCTGTGTTTTGTTGCTGCAGGAAGAATAATTGTATTCCTAGCAGTTCTGGGGTTGGTCAGAGGGCAGTGTTATACAGTATAAGCTATATGAAAAAGGGAAATTATTTTGTGGAAGCTGTACTGGGCAAGAAAAGAGTTCCAATCCTGGCTGCTGGGCTTATGTGAACTGTTCAGTCAGGCTAGGAGGGAGTTAATCCAGTTGTGAGGATTACAGCTGCCAAGAAAGGAAGAGAATCTTTAGCCAAAGCAGCCTGCTTGGGCAAGCATCACTTATGGACATAAGTAAAGACCTGCTGAATCAGGCCAAGGCCTATCTATTCTCCAGCAATCCATTTTCACAGTGGCCAAACAATTCCCATGGGAAGCCCACAAGCTGGGCATAAGGGGAAAAGCACTCTCCACAGCTGAGATTCACAGCAACTGGTATTCAGGGAAATACTCTCCCGAACAGTGGGCATCTTGGCTAGTAGTCACTGGTAGCCTTATATTGCATATAACTTGTATGGCTGCTTGTGAATTACAAATAATTCTTTCCCAGTTAGTACTTTGGCAGAAATGAACTGTATTTTGTTCTTGTGGAGTCCAACACCCATCTTTTCTCTTATTAAGGGTGTGAGCACAGCCCATACAGCAGCACACACACCCCATTGTGTCATCAGAGGACAATCCACGAAACATTACTGTACTTATGGATTTATGAATAAGTGTGAGTACGTTGTAAACCTTCTCTCTTAACTCAATTGCTTTAGACTGGGATTTTTTGTTGTTACTGCATTACACTGAGGGAAACACATGGACATGCAGGCTTTAAACAAATAACTTTTTACATTTTTCTCAAAGCTGAGTCTCTCTGGAATATCTCTTGTGTAACTATTTCATGAAAGCAGTTTTATGACTGTTTATAAATAATAGATTTTGAATAAAACTATCTGTTCCCCGATGAAAAGGAAAGAATGGGAAAAATTAAATAAGGAGTGCATTCCTAGCATATATCAATATTATTTATTAGAAGACCTTTCAAAAAGTTTCCCCAGTTTGTCTGGATGAGGACAGAAAGCTTTAAATCTGTGATGTAAGAAGTGTGTATTTTAATGATATTATCTCTAAAGTGATTAGCAAGTTTATGGGATAGGAAATATGAAGAAAGTTCCTTGGTTTTTTAGTATAAATCACATTTAGCACTTGCTCCTCTGTATCCTGGTGCTAGCGCTGAACAAGATTGTCCTATTTAATATGCCCAATAAATCTAAACTGGAACAGTTATACAATCTTGAATCTATATTCTGATATGTTAGCTTTTTGTGCTGGGGGTGAAATCAATATTGAAAATATGTCGCTGCATTTTGTTGGCACTCTGGTATTTTGCCAAGCAATTTTAAACAATAAAAAGGAACCAACAGTTACCCGGTAATCTGAAAACTGAATGTATAGAGTGTGATTTGTACTGACAAAATAATGACCTTATAGACTGGAAGACTATGTAATGGAAAAGACCACAAACTTATCCATATGATTGTGTAGAGAACCCTAATACAGAGCTGGTTTTATCTTTCTGATATGTATGTTCATCCACAGAACTAGCAGGTTCTCTTGTTGATTCTTTTTGTGCATCCTTGGCTGAGCACATCCCATATGCAATAACCATCCTGCCAGAATAGTGGTAGCATATCTCCAACTCCAATGTAATTGACATATGAGAACATATGAGATTGTTCTACCTATTCCCTAACCAAAAAGATAATAGAGAAAGCAGCCTTGGAAATTATAATGATGGGGAGTGTATCTGTGTTGGGGGGGGGGTCAATATTAACCACCACATCTATGTCACAAAGTAAACATGATAAGCAGATTTGTGTTTAAATTAAGAACAAGGCAAAGAGAAAGGATTTCTCTTAGCTACAGAGCAAATATGAGCATTGGAAAAATATTCCTTCAGTCCAAAAGAAACATATTTTAAATAAAAGCAATGCAATTTTGACAACCACCATCAAATACCACAGGGTTAAATGATCCTGAAGCTAAAGTTCACCTGGAAGCAATATGAACGGCCTCACCATTTGCCAAATTCATTTTTGCTGCTTCAGAAACCTGCTGGCCAGCCAACTACACATTTCTCAACAACACTCCAACGGTACCTAAGGGATACATTTCAAATAGCAAGCTGAGTGTTTTTGGCACTCTGCTGGGAACTTGCATTGTGCAGGCAAATCGCTATCCAAGAAGCAGCAGGCAGGATCAAGAGGCACAATTAAAAAGAAATAGGCAGGCACCTGAGAAAAAGGGCTGAAGGCCACAACCTGGCTGTATCCCAGCAAATAGGAAAAAACTGGAACTGTACCTACAAAAAAGAATGGTAAGTGCTTATTGCAATGCGCATTCCGCAAAGCGGCAAGAAAATATGCCTTGTATTGTGCTTATCACTAGCCACTGGTATCTTTTAGAAAGTAATCTGTGATGACCAGTTGAAGAAAAGCATGTCCACATGGTTGTAAGTTATGGGGCCAAAAAGACTTGTTTTAGGCCTTCTGATAACCTGCAGACCATATGTGAACGATACACCAGCTAACTGGTCCCTTGCTGGTCCAACAGACCGAGTTCCAGGTGGTAGGACACCCTACACACAATTTGGAAAAGCAGAACCCTTTGGCTATAGACAATAAACACTAACTAAGGACCTAACTGAACATTACATTAGTGCTGTGATTAGCCATCACATCAAAAGTTTTAAAAAATAAAATACCGGAGCAGAGTGAAATGGGAAGGCATAGCTATTGGCACTGTAACACATGAGTCTCTCTCCCTCTCCCCCCCCCCCCATGCTAAATGATCACAGATGGCACAGGTGCTATATGTATATAGCAGTGGGGAACAGCAGGGAGAGTTGACAGCTATGTTCATGGGCACTTTGGGCCCAGTGGCTACTGTGGCAATGATCACCAGCAAATGCACTTGGCATTTTATTTTTTGAAGCCTATGATGTGATTGCTGATCGTATTGTTAATGTAACATGTTAAGATCTGATCAACACACTTTGTGTACAAGTGCATGTCCCTCAGAGTGCCTTATTTTGTCTAGGAAAATGTATATGATCAGGATGGCTAAACTATGGCTGCAAGGGTTTTTAAAAAATATTTTGAGAATTATTTAGTTAAAATAATATCTGCTAATAATACTTTTTTAAATAAATTTTTCTTCAGACTTATCATTGCCATAGGCATATCTCTGTTATCTGTCTGAATGAAAGAAGGGGCCGAGATGCGATGTTGAATGTGACTTTGTGCGGAATGTGCATTTAGAAATTCTAATTTAAAAGCAAATAGGATATAAGTTCCCTTATATCCCTCTTAAAAGAATAAACACGCCACAATCTTGTGTTAAGTATATATAAGTAGTTTACTCACTCATTCAGTTCACAGTTGGATCCCTGAAGGCAGACTTAGTTACAAAGTATATACATGTGGATCTATCCCATATGAAGATAGTTCCTGTGTCCTCTGTTGGCTGAGAGCCAACAGAGCAATTCTAGCTAAAAGCTGCTGCAAATATTCTATTTCAAGCATGCTATTGTGGCTTTAAGGACTCAGGAAGGAAGGAAGGAAAGTAGGAAGGAAGGAAAGAAGGAAGGAAAAGTTCTACAATGATGCTGTTATGCATCATTTTTCTCAGCATGCGTGGAATAGCAGAGTGGGGAGCTGCGAAGGCATGGGAGAATCCAAACTGTCCAACAGCAATGAACGTTGGAAGACAAACATCAGGTGAAAACAGATAAGCACCTGTCATTGTCATCTGTTTTTTTGTCACTTTTCCAACAAAAATGGTGCTCACAAAATTATCTAGTGGTACTTCCCACAGTATAACCATTTGATTAATTATCCAGTTGCCAGGTTTGGACCAAAGAGACTGACTTATCTATCAGGTGGTTACATGAACGCAGGTATATGGTATCTGTACTCATCCATAGAGTTCCGGATAATAACTGGGATGTCAGAAAACAGAGGTTTTATTCCACTTACTGTATACTTCTGAGTGAGTGTGCTCGTGTGTTAAAAGGCTTTAGATTTGGGAACACTGTAAAATTTGAATAATTTCACCCTTTCAATAAAAACCTTTCCACATTCCTGCCAAAGAAGGGAGTCTTCTTTAGAACATAAAGTATCCTTGGCTTGACTGTGATCTTGATGACAGCTGACCTCCCCATACATGAGCAGGGGAGTTTGTTTCATTGCCTGGAATCTTCCCACTTATTTTGAAGTTTGTATGTTTTATGTCAGTACTGTTGAAGCTTATTTGAATAGCCCAGATAATCAAAGCCAGTCTTTGATCGTTGGAAGGACCACATTGTGGTTTCTTCGGTCTAATATTAATGAGTAATTAGAATAAAAGCATCCTGAATTTTTAGAAATGAAATAATAATAGGCTACAATTTTACCTAGGTCAAAAGTAAGTTATCTTCTTAACATCTTTATTTGCGTAAATCAGAGGTCAGCAAACTTTTTCAGCAGGGGGCTGGTCTACTGTCCCTCAGACCTTGTGGGGGGGGCAGGACTATATTTTGGAAAAAAAATATGAACGAATTCCTATGCCCCACAAATAACCCAGAGATGCATTTTAAATAAAAGCACACATTCTACTCATGTAAAAACACCAGGCAGGCCCCACAAATAACCCAGAGATAAATTTTAAATAAAAGAACACATTCTACTCATGTAAAAACACACTGATTCCCGGACCATCTGCAGGCCGCATTTAGAAGGCAATTGGGCCGCATCCAGCCCCCGGGCCTTAGTTTGGGGACCCCTGGCGTAGATCCCTGAACAAATGTGTATTAAATTTCTTTACCAGCTAATCTAAACTACCACAAAGTAGTTTCATGACAGCTATCCAGTTAAAGAGCAACATTATATATTAACAATCTTATTTACTGAGGAAGCCAGGGAGACACATTTTAATAAGAATTTTATAAAATACAGTGTTATTTACAAAAGGCTATATAGGTATGTAGACCTAAAGAAAGAATACCATGTAGATCTGGAAAGCTGGGATTTTCATGTAACCATTATTATTATTATTATTATTATTATTATTATTATTATTTACTCCCATTTATGAATCTCTAGCTGTGACGCATCTTAAAGTGAATTAACATGCAGCTCTATTTCTCCATAACATTTGAGTCACAAATGATTAAGCATGATCTGGACCGGCATGTGGATGCAGTGATGGACTGGATGAGTGCCAATCAACTGAGCTGGAACCGTGGGAAGAGGGAGGCACTATGTGATAAGTAACAGGAGGGAATTTCAGAGGGTAGGTGCAGCCAGATCACTCAAATTCAAATGGAATGGAAAGGCAGTCATGTTGTATTGTTTAGTTGATTCAATTAGTATTTTAGTTGCATCAGTTTCAAACTTTCACTTTCCTAGCAATTTATTTTATTTTATTTTATTTTTATTTTTATTTAATTTTATGTATGTATGTACCCTTAATTCTCACATGAGCCTGCACAAAGTTAGCATTTTCCTACCTCTGCAATATTTTATTTTATTTCCCCCCACATATAATAAAAATAATTTAAAATAGCTGCTGCTGCTGCTGTTGTTGTTTATTGCGAATTTTGTCATGTCTACTGTGAGCTGGCTTTCAAAATTTGGCTATATATATCCACACTCTACCGATTAACCAATAATACTGTGAAAGGGGCAAACCAGTGCACACTTGCAGTACAAGTGTATGTACACAAGTGTCTGCTTAAAAGCAAGTCCACTGTATTGAATAGGACTTAAACTGCATGTATAGTATGTCTTGGTGGGCAAAATGGCCTTCATTGGCATGCATAGAATCAGACTACAAAAATAAATTTTAAAAATGAAAGACCATTGTTGATAACATAAGGTGGCATTTAGCTAGACCTATTCTGCCAACCTAGCAGTTCGAAAGCATGTCAAAGTGGAAGTAGATAAATAGGTACCGCTCCGGCGGGAAGGTAAACAGCGTTTCCGTGCACTGCTCTGGTTTGCCAGAAGTGGCTTAGTCATGCTGGCCACATGACCCGGAAGCTGTAAGCCAGCTTCCTCAGCCAATAAAGCGAGATGAGAGCCGCAACTCCAGAGTCGTCCGCAACTGGACCTAATGGACTTTACCTTTACCTATTGAAAGTAACTTAAGTATGTTCATTAGTTTCGGTGGGGATACTCTGAGTAAAACTTAGTAGGACACCACCCAATGAGTCCATTTTCAGAGCAGTAATTTGTCCACACACTCAAGATTCAAAATGTTCATTATCTCTCAGCAGTTATAGTTACAGGGGAACCCTATGCCTGTTTACTAAGAATAAAGTCCCACTGACTTCAGGTAAACGTGTATAAGGAATGCAGCCCTAATCTCATTGCAGTCAAGAAAACTTTAAGGACTCTATCAAGGTCACACATCAATTCAGCATGAACAGTGTACAGCATTTCAGAAATATTGATATTAGTTTATGATGGCAGTCCTTCTCAAAAGGCTCATGGCCTGTTTAGGTACCAGCTAGTATTGAAGATGAAACTAAGGAGACATTGATCTTTCCACCCATTTTTAAGATTTTAAAAGATCTTTGGTGCCTTCATAAGCTGAGGAATTGATTTCCCTACTATTTTCATGAGACATGCAGTAAGATGGAGCCATTAGCTTTGTGCATTAGAAGGGGGCTTCAATCAATATAAAGGGGTGATATGAGTGGAGAGAGGAGACTTCCTAGTGAGAAAGACAATGCTTGTTTAAGAAAGGGGTTGCCTGTAAAAGAGCTGAGAAATTATTTTCAATTCTTAAATGGGAGTGAATGTTTGCCTAAGTCTCTGATAACCATCGAACCATAATAAACTGGGAAGATAGAGTCCATACAGTTGCTAAGACACAGTCAGGCTTATTATGTTTAATGCTTCCATTTAATGTCTCTCTCTCGTTTTTAAAGTAATAAGCATTACTTTCCATTTATTTCACATGCGGTTACTAAAGCAACGCCAGCAAACTGCCTTTGTTAAAAAAAATTAGAAATATGAGAAAGAAACATTGTATTTTAAACAGAGATTGAACTTCAGGCCTCTAGGCCTGGACATTCGTGGCCTTTCACTTAGAACCATAAAAGTGCTAATGAACTGGGCATTGACAACTGGCACATATGGCAAGCTGAAAAATGGAGCGGTGGCCTGCATATAGAAAGAATGACATTGGGTTTCAAGTTGCATTACGTCCTTTACTGTGCCCACATTTCTCTCTTCCTTTGAAAAAATATTGGTACTTCCCTGTGCTTCTATAAATATGAGTTTTAGAAATGTGTATATTGTTTGCAACTGCTGAGAGCTGCAGCTGCAGGTAATTATTAAATGCAATCCCTTCCCACATAATTTATATGTCCTTAATCAGGCCATATGTTTCATTGAATCAACTCCTAGAGAACGTATCTATAATAATAAAAGGGTAATGACTCCTACTTCACTGGAAAAGATGGAGCAAAAGGGAGGGAGATTATTTATTTCTATGCATAGATGTTAAGAACATGTGTGTGAGAGGGGGGGGAGAAGGATTGAATTATTGCTTGTAGATGCTATTTAACTGTGCCTCAAACATGTTTTTTCACATTATTCTCTAAAGCATTGGTTCCCAATTAGCTAAGTACTACCGGTATGTACCCCGTTTTTCAAAAGCCAAGACATGGGCCCCCTATTTTTGAGAATATTTATAGTTCTATGGTAGTATTTGTTATCCGAATGGTGCAGTGGATCTGTGTAACACCAATTGGGAACTACTGCTCTAAACCAATGACAGTACTTAAAGCTTAAAACTGACTCTGGACATTTTTGTGGCAATGTGGTTTGAACCAGGAAGCAATCCCTAGCCCTTTCTGCTTGTATGTGCTCATAACGTTACACACAAGGTTACACAGCTAAGCTGTGGCCCCATGACTGCCCGACTGGTTAAATCTAGGATTGCTACCTTTGTGTGTGTGTGGCAGGCCTCTTGTGCTACTACCCTGGCCTATGAAAAATGAGTTGGGAACTATAAATAAATAGGTTAAGTGCCTTGCAGCAAGGCAACAATCCATTACGTACCTGAAACCAAAGGTGTTAAAAGTCTATCTAATTCTGTCTTGGAATATGGCAAGTGCCCACAACAAACCCACAGCCAGATATGTTGTGGTGTGTTCAGAGAGCCTAGGCTAAACTGTGGGTAGCTATCCAGTGTCCATGTGGAATAGCAAAAGTCCGACTGTAAGAAGTCTACTATGGTTAATCCTTTGCAATAGGAAGTGGAGACCCTCATGCTCCTCTTTGGTCCATCATCCCTCACCAGGCTACACTAGTCTGCTCTATACCCTCACTGAGTGCTTCTGACTGACTAGAAGGTGTCCTTGACCTGTTGTTTGCCTGTGTAGAATATTGCTTGCCTGTTTTCCCTTAACTGCAGAAGAAAGAGCTAGAGATGTCCTTAAATATATCTGAAAGTTCAAGGAAGAAACCTGGAACAGTCCATGAAACACTCCTCAGCAAGTGCAATCTAGAACATTGTTAAATGCTAAAGACCTATTGATGTCAAAGGGAGTTAGACATCCGTACCATTTCCAGCAACCTATCCAATGGATTGCAGAATGTGATTCACCACCACTAACGATTTGGGTAAGGGTACACAGTTGCTTAAACAAAAGTTCTATGGCTAATAATGTAAATAATGGGAATTTATGGGACACGAGGGTGTCCCATCAATCAGAGTAATAGCATGTTGCACCACACTCTGCAGGCAAGCCCTTTCAAATGAAAATACGCTCAGCAGGATTTTGTTTGATAAGGGTCATAAATATAGGAATGCTGCTATCTTAAAACTTTATAGAAACATTTCCTGTGCTAAAAAAATAACAATGCATGTGTCCAATGGAATACAATTATTCTCAATTCTCTGTTTTCATAAGATGTAGAGAATTTCAAAACCTTGTTGTATTTGGGTATTGGGGGGGGGAGTGGCAATACTGAATCTTTGTTCATTTTAAATCCTTAAAACAAACTGAAGTATGTACTGAGTTTCAAAAATTAACTCTCCAAAAGTCATGGATGTCAAATTAAAGATCAAGGTTAATGTCAGATTTTGCCATCTCTGCCAAAGTCAGAAGGGTCTGGAGAAAAAGAAATGATTAACTGGATCTGCAGTGTTAACACTCTCAGAAGTATCCTCTGAATAAAGTCCTTGAAACTCTAAGAAAACCATTGAAAATTAATTGCCTCATTCTTTTTAGTTTGGTATAAAATGTGGATTCATGAAACACTATCCAGACATGCCTTTCCCTTGTCTCCCACTAGAGAATGATGCCTAACAGTGATAGGTATATTTGAAAAATGAAATAGCTTCTAGCAAATTAGCCCTTGACCTATCAAAAGTTCATATGAGTGCCTCCATACTCTACTAAAAGAACATTAGGTCATCCTTATCTAATGTTGAAAAATGAGAGCAGAGGGAAGCTAGAGCTGTGGGTTTTCTTCCCAGTTTTCTACCCAACTCTTCTGTGGTTTTATCCACAATTCCACACCCAAACAAAAACACTATGCCACACACACAGTAGTGTGCCACAGACGTATGTTGATTATTAACTGCAAAAATTATTTACCACTATTTACCATGCCCTAGTAAGAATAGAATGTAATTATATAGGGCTCGTCATTTACTAAAGGTAAAATAATACATATTTCTAACTCATGTGTTAGCCTAGTACAGTCCTGTTTCTAGCATTTGTTAAGCCTCAGACTTCTGTATACAAAATGTGGAGGTATGTGAACTTGTGCTCTTCATGCTATGCCTAATTTCCTGTGATATGGAACTGTCACAAGTCACTTTGACAGCCTGGAGCCTGACCTCAAATAGCTCATAATGAAAGGGTTCTCAGCTCAGAAGCTTACATTACTACATAGCTAGAGAACCTATCATTTAAGCATTCAGAGATGTTAGCCAGCACCCACTTGGCACATCTCTGCCTAATATACTGTAATAATGAAGAATAATCCAGCCCTTCTACATGAAAGAAAATGGACTGGTGAGCAAATTGCTGGGCTTTGTCTGCAAAGCATCCCTGGAAGGGGCTTAAATTTAACTGAAATCACTGAGTATGTGCTCTCAAATGCTGCTCTCACTAGCAACAAACATATCTGGGATTAAGTGCTTTGTGCAGTCTGGAAGCCACTATATGACTAAAGCCAGATAGAGGAGGATATCCTATGCAAATTTACTTGGGAGTAAATCCCATTGAACGTAAGAGGACTCAACTTCAGCGTAGGCCAAGTTTTATGATGCTTTCAGTAAACAAGATGTGTAGTTTATAGGCAATTCATGCTGCTTTTTGGTTGTTTCTAGATGCTGAGCCCATTGTGCAAAAAATGGTGCCATGTGTAGAACTCAGCACAAATCAGCCTCATGAAAACTGTTTAAAAAACAACAACACAAGTCCATTGTACAGATGCCATGTTGCAAGCTTGGGATATGGCTACAGCGCAGCTGAAAGTCACCTATTGAATAGAAACTGAAGTTGCCATGAATTGAGCAGTTTGTGAGAACTGTCCACAAGCGTGAGCAGTTGCATGGCTATACTGTACAATGGTCCTTCTTCCATGAGATGAAATCCAGGGCTGAATTAAATGTTATGTGGGGAGAAAGATGGTGATCATTCACAGTTTTCCGTTTTTAAAAAAATCAGCTGTAGGGCACCTGAACTAGATAGGATGCTGGGTGAAGGTGTCTATCTGCCCAGTCATGCCAGATAGTCTCCTCCAGCTTCTGCCTGTGGAGTGACACTAGTGTTGCTCCACTGGTGCAGAGCTCTCTGTTCTGCCTACCAAATGGGTGAGTAGAAGTGTTCCCTGTGGGCAGCAGCTAGCAGAAAATTCTGAAATGGGGCATTCATGTGACAGCACCAGGCCTGATTTGGGCTCAATTGCTATGCATGCTGCAGGATGTTCCTGGGTCACTCCTCTCTACTTTCCACCCTGGCTTGTATGCACAAAAGGTGACAGATTTGGCAGTGGCCCTGTGGTTCTGTTAAGGCCTATTGGGCAGTGGCCAGATTTAGGATTGTACCCTGGCCTGTTGATAGAGAATACAAAAGAGCCAATGTGCATATCATATTTTACTCATGATGGCAAAATCCTTATGAATGATTTTTTTTGTGCTTTAGTAGCTGTGTGAACTACCCTTTCTATGGTAAAACCTCCCATTCACTTCCTGTGGCTGTCGATGCCTCTGTGAAAGATTTGCTTGTCTCACAAAGAGATGGAGTGAACCTTATTATTGGTATTTAATGGTTTTCACAAGAAAGCTAATTTGCCACTGATTGCAAATGTTAAAATAGCCAGCGAGGAATACTGAATGACGATGTTTATATTGCAGCTTTAATATCAACCAACTGCCTATTCTTCATGAAAGTTCAATATTTCTAATTACTATTCAACAGGAGAGCATTTTAGTATTTACAAAAAGTAATAAACTGCAGGTTAATCCTGTGTGTTAATTACTTGTTGAAAGAAAGTCAAGGGTATACAGCAGAGAATAGATCTAGATTTGTTATTCTCAGTGCATTTATAATCTGGTGTATTATTATTTACATTTTTTCCTCTCATATATAATCCTTTATTCTCACACAGGGCCGTCTTAGGAAGATCGGCCGCCGTGGCGCGGCGATCCCTCCGGCGCCCCCCGGCATGCCGCTACTCCACCGCCTCCTGCGCTTGCCGCCCCTCAGGAGGGGTGGTGGGCGAGCGGGGGGGTGAGGGACGTGGCGCTGGAGCGGCGTGGGGCTCTGCGCGCCCTTCCAGTGCTCCCGGGACAGGAGGTGAGGGCGGCCAGCTCGCAGCCCGCCCAGGAGTGGCATGGGCGGCAGTGGCTGCACTGCCGGTGCGCGAGCGCCCGGCCGCCAGCCCACCCGTGGCTGGGGCGCCCCTGGCCCCTATGGCTCGCAGGGGCGCCCCTGGCCCCTATGGATGAGACGGCCCTGTTCTCACAGTACTGTGAGGTAAATTAGACTGAAATATAACAACTGTCCCTGACAACCCAGTAAAATGTTTGGTTTACTGGATTTGAAACCAATTTCTCACTGGTGTAAATCCAACACTCTTAACTGTGGTGTTCCTTAATTAATGATAAGCAGGCCATAGAAGTTGAACAAGAAATAGATTTATTAAAGAACTACGTACAACAGGTCTTCTCTCCTTTAGCTGCTTTCTCTCTCTAGCTTCTAGCCTTGCCTCCTGCTTGGGTCTAATCTCTTAAACTAGATGTGGAAGGTGCTCTTAAAGTTTAAGATGGAATTCTAAACACTGCGCTACTACAGTTGTTACATCAGTGCAAGCATTTCGGCTTACCTGATGGAACAATCTCCCCTCTCGTCCCCTGCATCATATTCTGGGGGTTCTCCTCAACCCCCAACAGCCAATTTGAGGGGAGATACAGGGGCATGTAGGCAGGATAAAGAGCAAGTCGCATTACACTAGGGGGAATTGGTGCACTGGCTTCCTCCGCTAATGCAACTGTTCTGTTGAATCTGACCCACGGTTGCATTTATCCTGACACTAACTACAACGTCACACTTAGTATTGTTAAATTTATATCTTGCCTTTTATCCAAATACAGTGGTACCTCGGGTTATAAACACCTTGGGTTACAAACGCTTCGGCTTACAAACTCCGCTAATCCAGAAGTAGTACCTTGGGTTACGAACTTTGCCCCAGGATGAGAATGGAAATCGTGCGCCGGTGGTGCGGTGGCAGCGGGAGGCCCCATTAGCGAAAGTGCACCTCAGGTTAAGAACAGTTTCAGGTTAAGAACGGACCTCCGGAATGAATTAAGTTCGTAACCCAAGATACCACTGTAAATCAAGGTAGCATGCATGGTTTTCCACACTCTTTTTACCTTCACAATAACCCAATCAGATAGGTTTAGGTAACCCAGACATTCATTGTTGTCTGGGGATTTGAACTTGGGTCTCCCACAGTCTTAGAATTGTCCATTGTTTTCACCTGGACATTTTAATTTTTCTTATATCCCAACTTTCTTCTTTCTTCCATTGCGGTTCCCAGGTGGTTAGCCATCCAGGTACCAGCCAGACTCAGACTTGCAAAGTCTTCAGCAAAATGGTGGTTTCATCTACCTTCAGACCAAACCCTAGGAACATGCATTGCTACCGGTATCTGTATATACCTGGTCTTGAAAAAAATTATCTTCCAACAGTTTTCGTAGAGAATGTTTAAACTCAGACCTTACCATATTTGGGGGGAAATGGGTTGAGAATGCAATCAGAAGAAATATATCCTATGTTGAAAATATCCAGGAAAAAGTTATCCTGTGGTCTGGGTAGCCTTGGTCTGGGTTCCCAGTAGAAATTGCTAGTAAGCGGTAGAGCAGATGCAACTGATTTTACTGTCTCTGAGAGCATGCATTGTCAGAGGAGTCTTTAAAGAACTGACACCTGCATGTAACGCTGACAAGTGTCTAATCCCATTGCCAGCTGCTTCCTATGACTGGCAGTGGAATATGCAGTGGTGATATTTCTTCCCTGCCTATGGCCTGCCAGAAAGAATTGGTCAAGGGGATGATCTTACACAGAGGAACCAAAAAAGCACAATGCAAGGAATACTTTGCAGAAAGTCAATATAAAGTGCACATCTGTGCAAGATTACTTAGCAGGCCTAAGGCACTCAAATCCATACTCTGGCGTCAGCGCTGGGCATTTTAGTTGACAAGGCTTGCAATTTTCCAGACTCTTCTACCTTATAGCTGCTCATTAATTACCTTCATTTGTCAGCTGGCAGTGCAAACAGGGTACAAATGTTTAGTCTGCATCTTGGGTTAATATCTGGGAGCAGCAGCAGTAGATGGAAGGCTTCCAGAACTCTGCTACGTAACTGCCTTCTGCTCAGATTGCTTAGCTCTGAAACCAAGCAGCCACCTCAACAACATGTTTTCCCTTCTTAATAATGTGCCAGCTGAACTTTCTTTGAAGTTGTTGCAATATCATTCCTGTTGGCATTCATAAATAATATTTGAGAAAAACCACACAACCCCAACACTTTTATTACTAATGGAGTTTGTTTTGTTCACAAAGTCATTCTAGCACTCAGTTTGGGAACAGTGTTGTGAGCTGGAGAGAGAGAGAGCTTTTTGGCAGATGAATAATCAAGGCCTCAGTGCCACCTGAATTGCCAGTAGCAGTAGGGGAAGACAGACCCCCCCCCAACTGCTTATTTGTAGCCGTTACAAACATATGCCTTTCCTGCCCTTTTTGGAAGGAATTCAGACTGAATCCAGTATTCATCCTCATAACCCTGTGAGGCATGCTAAGCGGAGCAACAGTAACGTATGCATGGCCACCAGAGAGATACCTCACACTGTATGAGACAACTGGGTTCCACCAGCTGTTCCCATGTCAAACACATTTGTCCCTAAATATGATTACAAGCATGCTGTACATCACAACCAATTGCATAGCTGTCAACTTTTCCTTTTTCTTGTGAGGAATCCTATTCGGAATAAGGGAATTTCCCTTTAAAAAAGGGAAAAGTTGACAGCTATATAATTGTGGCTCTCCAGTGTCCTTTCCTGCTTTGCTCCTTGCCAAAAGTTTAGAGTTGGGGATCCCCGTTGCCCTTGTTTGTTTATTTACATACATTGGTACCTCGGTTTAAAAACAGTCCAGTTTAGTTAAGAACGATTTGGTTTACAAACTCCGCAAAACTGGAAATAGTGTCTTGGTTTTGAGAACTTTACCTCGGTCTAAGAATGGAATCTGAACCGTTGAAGAGTACCGGCGGTGGGAGGCCTCATTAGGGAAAGCGTGTCTCGGTTTAAGAACGGTTTTGGTTCAAGAACGGACTTCCAGAACAGATTAAGTTCAAAAACCAAGGTACCACTTATGGAAAATGCCAGGTAAAGTGGGAGCAGAATTAGCTGGTGCTAGATGCAATTCCATGATAAAGATTTAGGTAGGAAATAAGTGAAACCAAACTAGATTTCTCTCATTATTTTGACTCAGACCCTTTGCTTGAAGGTGCTCTCTGAAATCAGTACACTGCTTAAACATTTTCTCCCTTTCCCCCTGATCTTCCAAAGTTTAATTAGGAATACTGATCACATTTAAATCAATGCATCCTTGAATGGGAAATTCCTCATCTTTCATCTTGATCAGAACAAATACCCAGAATAACTCATGTCAGTGAAAAACAATAACAATTACATATGTTAAATGTAATGGGAGCACTTTCCATAATTAATTCACTAGTTAAGAATGGCCTATTTCACTCCAACACAAATTGGGACAGACAAAGGTTTGGCTCCATTTTCTCTGCAGTTCCTTACAATGAAAGTTTGCTTTCCCTCATTTCTTTGTCTAATATGAATAATGATCTACAAGAGATGCCATATTTGTGGAACTCTATATTCCATAAACCTAGGAGGAAAGTGCTGAAAATCCATTATACTGTCACTCAGCACTATCGCTAATGAATTCTAGCTCGTTCCCACTTCATTACTCAACTTACAGTGATGAAGGTGTTTTTTTAATTATTCAATAATCTCTGCCCTGTTTTAAACAATGTACTACTGGCATATTAGGCAGCCCAACCCTACAGCCTGGTACAAAAGGGTCAGATAAGAATGAGCAAAAGGGGTCCTTCCTCAATGGCACAAACAGGGTCAAATTCAGCAACTTGGCCTAGGAGAACCCCTCAGTTGTTCACAACTGAGAGAAATAACTGAAACCCTGTATTAGCACTAGAAGGGGAGAGAAATTTGTCAATTTCATTTTCTCTTAATTTCTCATTTTTCTAAGCTTAAATCCAGTTACCCACATTTCCACATCACTTGGCAATTAAAATAAATCTTATGAAAATTCATCTGCATTTCCCTGTGAATTTCGCTTAATGTATCACATTTGTATACAGTACAGGCAACTCCCAATTTACGCAGGCCTGTTGTTCCAAGGCACCGCACAGTGTCAGCGAAACTACATATATTTGAAACACCATTAGAAAAAGCTTGCAAACACCCTTTAAACCTCTGGAAACCCTTTTAAAAAACCCAGCAGTACTTACCAGTCACCAAACTCCGTCATAACCACTTCCTCCAAAACTCCCTGCTCAAATTCAACTCTCCATAGGCCTCAATATTCGGTGCAAGGGCTCCTGGGATTGCATTTGCAAAGGCTCATGGGATTGCTAGGTGCTGGTTTTGCCCTTTCTGGGCTCTTTTAGGGCCATTTTAAAAGTCACTTCTGGGTTCTGCGAGGTCGGACATCAATTGGTCGTTTCCTGTATGCAATTCTGTCTAATATGCACATTTGTGCAAACCAATCTCCCCTAATGGCACCACATTAGGGTTCCGATACAACTGGGATTTCACGGCAGCAGTGTCTGTGCAGAAATTGGTAAAATGTGACTTTCGCCATGCCCACACCCAAAAAAAGCTCAACACCTTTCCTGTCTGGATTTTTGTGGTTTGAAATATGGCAACCTTAATTTAGAAAGCCATTTAACTTACTATTAATTTCAGAATCTGTATTGTGAAGCAATGCAGCATCGCAACATACTAACCTCACACAGAGTGTTAAAGGAAGTTTGTGAAGACCTTTAAGCTTATCTGTTCCACATGCCAGCACTGGCGTAGGAAGAGCGGGGCGCCCCAGGCAGTGCGATCCTGGTAGGGTTCCATCTCAGCAGTCCCCCCACCCGCGCTGCGCGCCCCACCCCCAAAATGCGCACCATGCCCCTGCGGGCAGCGCGCCATGCCCCCAGAACGCACCCCAGCCTGCTTCCTGCCCCCGGTGCTGGAGCATGAAGCTCCGCCACTGCATGCCAGTTTAATGTTCCTTGATCAGAAAGGAAAGATTGCCCAACAGCAAGCACTGCTAGCTTGGCTTAACCAGGCAGTAAATTTCATGGTGGTCTTGAGGCACCTGTTCACACTTAATTGAATTGCCCTTAATTTGACCTTCCCCTGACATCTGTTTTTGTGTAAGAGCCAAGTAAAGTATGACACAGTTTCAAATAGACCAGTGTCTGGCACCTGTTATTTTATTATTTATCACTGAGATTGTGTCAGCGTTCACTTCCATGTGCTCACTGCTGTCCAAACATGGAAAGATGATCTGCTCTTTCCCCCAAAATATCTTTTTAAAAAGATGAAATATAAATATATTGGAGTGCCTAGCAATAGTTTAAGAAAATAGTCACTTTCTCCAAGCTCAACACCCTCACCCCATCTGAAGGGATTTAAAACCAAAAATATAAGTGAACAGGATCACTGGCTATGATCCAGCAAAGTCTTTACCCACAGGAAAAGAACTGCCTGCACATACACTCACACACAGCTTCAGCAGTTTCTCTGTTTCTTGTCTTGCAAAATAGATTCAGGAATATTGCCGGAATAGGAAAAAGCAGAATCAAATAAAGTAAAGTATCCAAAGCTTTATTAGGATAACTGCTGAGGCAGAGCAAGAGGCTGACATGAAGGCAGGCAAGGAATTATAGCAAGGAGCTAAGCTGTAGTAACTACAGGTGAGGCATTAGTGACTTCTTGCAGCTGTCAGACTTTAACTGCAAACCTTCTAAATAGATGTGGCAAATTCACTTTTCTTTACATGTGGAGAACCAGCCCTTATTCCAATGCCCAGGCGCAGGACCCCCCCCCCCCGACCCCAGGTGACAGCCGCGTGGAATAATGACTCATGACAACTTTCAGATGTAGGAAGACCTTGGCTTGGGCATTGGGTGTTTATCCCTCCCAGTCCCCGGCCAGGGATCTGGGGCACATCTGTCTGGCGATTGGGCTGGCTCTGGAAGATGTATGTTTAAGCGGAGAGCCCGCCCCCCATTTCACCGCAACACAGGGGAGTGCACTCACAACCTATCAGTGTATGGCCAATGACTCCCCTCAAAACAACCCCTTTAACAGGGAACCTTGGGATCACCGCTGCAGGGGAGCCTGTGTCACCACTTCACGCCACCCCACCCCCCCAAATTTAGGGAAGATAGACTAAAGGATTCTGCCCAAGGCCTAAAACCACCAAAGTTGTGACATTTTGCTACGGGGAAGGTGAAACCTGTCAATGCAGGGAAAATTCCCGGTCCTTTAACAGCAACCATCATAAGACCGTAGCAGCGCCTACATACCTGTAAAGAAGAAGTTAACCTGCAATAAAAGGCTTAAATGAAGGAAGGGTAGGGCGGGCGAAGCTCTGGAGCCAACTGAGAGCTCCCAGGTAGGCTCCACCCCCTTTTATGCTTAAAAAGCGGGCCCTACCCTTACCTGGTCCACTCCCCTGGCTCCACCTCCCCAGTCGCAATTGGTTATTTAAACTGAGGTTTGGCGGAAACCTCAAGGTTCGCGACTTGGGGAGGTGGTCCAGGAGGAACGCTCTGCTGGGAGTCACGTAGGATCGGGGGTGCTGTGCGCGGGAATACAAAGGGCGTCCTCTGTTTGATGTGGAGAGCAGCCATTACCACAAATAACTGCTGCCACCAAATACCTATACAATAATGTTTACTAGCACCTTTAACTATAACTCAGTAGCTGTGGTATTTTATATATGGTACAAAACCAACCAGACACACTTTTATAATTAAATAAAAGTAGCACTATATTTTTATTATTTAGTATAAAGATATGATAAGGTAAATACTATACTAAACAGTCAATTACTGTTTGTTTGTTTGTTTGTTTTTTGTTTGTTTGTGTTTTACTGTAGTAAGTTTGCATTATCTTTAAATGACAGTTACAGAAGTTTACTTTTTTAAACAAGTTATGGTTTTATTCTTTTTTTAAACTGTTTTGAGATTTTATTACAGAGTAGTATATAAATCTTGTGAAATAAATAAAAATAAGTAATAAACACATTTTAAAAGGTGATTCCCCCCCTTACAGTAGCTGAAAGAACTTGCACTGTGCTGTCTTTCTCCCCTACTGTTCATTGGGATAACTTGCCAAAGTGAATTAAATAAAGTAAGCGAATGACATCATCAAAGCTTTTAAGTTAAAACTCAGGTTTTCAAAGGAGTTAATTACTTTAAAAAAAAAAAAAGGTTTAAGGGCTCACACCTGCCTGAAATGTGCCTGCTGACTTCTCTTTTTGGCCCAGATTAAATGAGGCACTGGCAAAGTGCTTGCCCACGTAGGCAGATGTGGTCATGTTTAATGGCATTTGATCCTGTGCGCAGACCAACGAGTGTAGTGTCTGCATGCTGCTGCAGCATCTGCTGAGCCTGCAGTTCATTCGGAGTCAAATTATGGGGTAGCTGCACACAGGAAAATCACTTTTTTAAACTTGTTATGCCAATCGCAATAACTGCCCACACAAATAAACATTTTTGCCCTGCCAATGTCTCATTTAAATCATGCCTTCCTTCATCCCAGATGTTTACTCAACACTGAGGAAACTTCACTCGATATACACTCAGTGGTGGTGCCCCCTCCTCCTTTATTATTAGCTCACCTGTTCAAGAGCTGTGCCTCGGGCACTGAAAATAAACCCTGGGGCTGAGCTTTGATGACACCAGGCTTAAAATAGTCCTTCAGTACACATTAAGAAAACAAAACAAAACAGAATCTTCAAGAGGAAAATTTGGACTGCGAGGGCTCCTTGCTGCCTGTGCATTTCGCATGCAGCTTAGCCAGCTACTTTTTAAAGCATTAAAGCTCTGCTGTGAGAGCTGCTTTTTCTTGTGAACTCAGCCCATGGCATTCCTGTAAGACTGAAAGGTCCCCGAGCCAAGGTGGTGGCTTGGGCCAGTCACATAGTGTCGGAATACACTTCGTGGATCCGTTAAAGATCCGCGGTTATTTGTTTATTTTAATGGTTATTGAGAAGTACTTTTCGTATCCTTCCACTTAAAAGTGAAAGTGGAAGTAAGAATGAAGAGGCACTTTGCCATTAGGATTACTCCGCCTTTAATTTGTAGTTCCAGTGGTTATTCAAAATTATCAATGGACGTTTATCCTGCTTCCCACCTTTTTGGAGGGCAGCAACAGTGGTTTTATTGGTTGAAATATTGATCGTGATGTCATACCTGTTCCTAAATAAAAGGCTGAGGCTCCCCGCTTAGGCATGTTCATTCGTTCGTTCTTTTACGTTCTTCTTTAGTTCTTTCAGTTAAGTCAAGTTTAGTTTAAGGGTTTGGGGAGCGGGCTGGACGGGCTGGATGGGTTTCTTTTAGTTAGGTTTAGTTTGCGGAAGATCTATCAGTGAGGTTTTAGTTAGGCTTTTAGGTTTAGCCTAGGGCTAGATTTGCGGAAGATTTATCGGTTTAGTTTTATTTAGTTAGCATCGCGGAAGAATTGGCGCGCAGGGACTGAGAGCTTAGGGAAACTTAGCTCAGGGCTAGAAAACGAGCCTATGCGGGTTTTGCCAAAGCCACAAAAGAAAGATTCGGTGTCTGTCGTCATTTGGGGAAAAGGGTAAAGGTTTCAGGATTTTTTAATTTCTGTCAGAGAAATCTCATGCTTAGACAATATCCTTGGTTTGGTTTCCTTTATTGCTCAATGATAGTGCAGGAGGTTACAAGTAGTTCCAGTTCAGATTCGAGGCATCCATTAGTTTTCGAGGCATTTATTTAGTTTCGAGGCATCCACTTACTCACGCACCTTTGGAGTCATTTTCCGTCTTACTCAGCAAACTTCAGATAGTGAGACTTGGCCGGCGCCCGTGCCAATACGCACGCGGAACGCTGGCCGCTTTTCCCCGGCAACTGGTACCTCGTGCGTGGGTAGCTTAGACTCACGCACGGAGAGCTCCAGCACCGAACCCCGGCAACATAGGTCATTGACAAGAAATCAGCCTCCAGCCGGGGTAGGGAGAGAGGATTTTCTGTTAAGGATCCACCTTATTACGGATCTTTAAACTTTATGGGGAAAGTGTGACCGGCTCCCATCAGCCTCAGACAGCCTGGCCAGTGGTGAGGCAGAGGGTTGTAAGGAGGCAGTGATTTCTATCCTGCACTCATCACAGTAAGCACTTCTGCCAAAATCTACTTTGTGAGTCTCACTATCTGCAATGGCTGACAATCGACTTCAATGCACTTCAATGGAAGGCAAATGTCAAAAACAATAGTGAATATCACTTGTATTCACTTGCATGTTTTCCATTCCTGTCCTTGGACAAATATGCTAATTGCAGCCATTTTCACTTTTGTTTCAGATAGATAGAATTCTCTTGCATCCTTAGTGAGGGGTGAAGGGAATTGGAGTCCAGCAACACCTGGAGGCAGACAGCTTCCACACTTCTGCTCTCACAGCAGACTTCCCCAAAGTGGTACCTTCCAGATGTTTTGGACTTCAACTCCCATCATCCCCAGCCAGCCACAAACTGGGATGAAACCAGGAAAAGTCCCCCCCCCATGTTGTTGTTGTTGTTCAGTCGTTCAGTCGTGTCCGACTCTTCGTGACCCCATGGACCAGAGCACGCCAGGCACGCCTATCCTTCACTGCCTCCCGCAGTTTGGTCAGACTCATGTTGGAAGCTTCGAGAACACTGTCCAACCATCTCATCCTCTGTCGTCCCCTTCTCCTTGTGCCCTCCATCTTTCCCAACATCAGGGTCTTTTCCAGGGAGTCTTCTCTTCTCATGAGGTGGCCAAAGTACTGAAGCCTCAACTTCAGGATCTGTCCTTCTAGTGAGCACTCAGGGCCGATTTCCTTGAGAATGGATAGGTTTGATCTTCTTGCAGTCCATGGGACTCTCAAGAGTCTCCTCCAGCACGATAATTCAAAAGCATCAATTCTTCGGCGATCAGCCTTCTTGATGGTCCAGCTCTCACTTCCGTACATTACTACTGGGAAAACCATAGCTTTAACTATACGGACCTTTGTCGGCAAGGTGATGTCTTTGCTTTTTAAGATGCTGTCTAGGTTTGTCATTGCTTTTCTCCCAAGAAGCAGGTGTCTTCTAATTTCGTAACTGCTGTCACCATCTGCAGTGATCATGGAACCCAAGAAAGTGAAATCTCTCACTGCCTCCAATGTACATTTGCAATATTTCAGAGGTGCCTCAGCTGTGTAACCTCTGTGTACACAGCTCTCAAATGTATCCAAGCTTACGGACTGTCTGGTTGGTTTGGATGAGCCCCAGGCTGTTTAGATAAGTAAGGGATGTACTGTACACATATTTGATTCATGCACTGGAATAGCGCTATTCATTTCAGCAGAGCTCTATGTCTAGTTTTAGTGAAACTGTCTCCCTGAAACCCTTTGCTGGCTGTTCCAGTGTTCACAGCTGCTGACTGTTTTATAAATGTTTGGGTCTGATCAGCGCTAGTGTTCCTAACTGTTGTCAGCACCAATGGAACTGCTGCAACAAAGAGAGATTCTCAAATCTGGCGGAAGAGGAACACTTATTTGAGAAATATATACCATTGAAGTGTGCCATGTGAAAAATGGCAGAGCTTTCTTTGTAGTGGCACCACTGTTGAAATAGAACTTCAACTGTTGTAACCATAGAATTATATAATTGTAGAAAGGGACCTAGGGGTCATCTAGCCCAACTCCCTGCAATGCAGGAATCTCAACTAAAGCTTCCATGATAGATGGCCATCCACCTCTGCTTAAAAATCTCCAAGGAATGAGAGTCCACCACCTCTTGTGGGCATCTGTTCCACAGCTCTTACTATCAGAACATTTTCCTATATGTTTAGTCAGAAATCTGCTTTCTTGTAACCATTGGTTCGAGTCCTACCTAGAGGTAGGAGCAGGAGAAAACTAAATTATACTCAGGACGACAGACCCATTGAAAACAATAGAACTAAGATAGGGCTAACATTGGATATAACCCTTTTGTTGTTGTTTAGTCGTTTAGTCGTGTCCGACTCTTCGTGACCCCATGGACCAGAGCACGCCAGGCACTCCTGTCTTCCACTGCCTCCCACAGTTTGGTGAAACTCATGTTGGTAGCTTCGAGAACACTGTCCAACCATCTCGTCCTCTGTCATCCCCTTCTCCTTGTGCCCTCCATCTTCCCCAACATCAGGGTCTTTTCCAGGGAGTCTTCTCTTCTCATGAGGTGGCCAAAGTATTGGAGCCTCAGCTTCAGGATCTATCCTTCCAGTGAGCACTCAGGGCTGATTTCCTTCAGAATGGATAGGTTTGATATATTCCTGCAGTCCATGGGTCTCTCAAGTCTCCTCCAGCACCATAATTCAAAAGTATCCATTATTCGGCGATCAGCCTTCTTTATGGTCCAGCTCTCACTTCCATTATTAAACCCTTTGGATATCCCCAGGTATCTTAAATGGGAGACTCCCCCCCGCCTTGAGATAGGGATAATTTAACAAAAGGCTACTGATGCTTAACTTTACATTTGTTTCATGCTGCTTTCCTATTTGGGGGACTTAATTTACTGCAAATGAGCGTCTTTTGACCAGGGCCAGCTCTGCCATTAGGCAGATTGAGACAATTGCCCAAGGCAGTAGATAGGAGGGGGCATCAGCAGAAGCCGCCTTGCCTATTCCTCCTGAACCCCCTGGCCATTCCACTGTGGTACAGATCAGAGCCACACTCTGTCATGCAGATAGAAGAAGAAGAAGAAGAAGGAGGAGAAGAAGAAGAGGAGGAGGAGGAGGAGGAGGAGGAGGAGGAGTTTGGATTTGATATCCTGCTTTATCACTACCTGAAGGACTCTCAAAGTGGCTAACAATCTCCTTTCCCCTCCTCCCCCAGAACAAACACTCTGTGAGGTGAGTGGGGCTGAGAGACTTAAGAGAAGTGTGACTAGCCCCAGGTCACCCAGCAGCTGCATGTGGAGGAATGGGGATGCGAATGTGGTTCACCAGATTACGAGTCCACTGCTCTTAACCACTACACCACACTGCCTTTGAGGGCCTCATTGGCCACTGAGCTTAAGGCTAACCATCCCCTCTCCTACCCTAAACAAAGATGCTGGTTCTTTTGTTAAGTGTGCCACATACAAATCCTTGCATACAAACTGATGCTGCGTGTGAGGATTCGTGGAATTAGCTTGTAATGCTGGCAGTGTAGGATTATTAGCTATCTCTTAAAAACTGCAGCCACTCTTCCTGAACTTCCTTTCCCCCAAATTGCATTGGGATGATGTTTATCCCAACATATAGGTGAGATTCCTCTGTCTAGGGAAATTCAGCCCTTCAACTGTTGAAGCTGGAGGAGGAGAAAAGCACCACTTTTTTCAGGATCCTATTCCTCCTTAGGACCCTACTCCCTTCCAGGTGCTCCACAACCCCACCCAGATGCATGCTACACAGTTTGAGAACCACTGGATTACAAGTGTTATAAACGTTTTTAAAGGAAAGTGTTAACAGAAAGTGAGCATTCAGATATGGTTGAAAATAAAAGTCAGTGAAACAACCAGGGACATAGAACTTATGAATGCTTTTGCCAAGAGTGGTAATAAATTATTTCAAAGTAATTTAGGTTTTCTGCAGCAAACATAATGCAGTGTAGAAGAGCAGGGTCAGAATGCAGATACATCTCATTTAAAACTCTTACTGGTTATCTATGGTTAGCAGCTAGACTTGTAATAGCCCAGCTTTGGAAAGACTTGAAAGGGGCACCCTTATCGAATGGTCTTAAAAGCATTTGGCAATTGGCCCTAATAGTGAAATAGACCAACAAAATATGACTCCATAAAGGACAAAGATACAAAGACTAATTTCCAACTGACTGATACTGTTTTTACTGATTGCATAAAAAAGAAAATTCACTCTGAACTCTAACTAACAACCAGGCTTTTTTTTTTTTGCTCTAGGTTAGATGATATTCTATCCTTTAGACTGCTGACTGTGTATTATGGGCACATGTGGGGGGGGAGGGGAAACAATGACAGGGATGGAGTTGAAATAGAATTAATAGAGTGAATAGAGCTGAATGCCCAGATAATATTATTGCATGGATACATTTCTGTATTCTTATTCTGTTACCACTTACAGCCATTCTGTATTGAAGCACATAGTTAAACTATGGAACTCACTGCCACAGGAGGCAGTGGTAGCCACCAATTTGGATGGCTTTAAAAGAGGATTAGACAAATTCATGGAGGAGATGGCTATTGAAAGCTACTAGCCATGATGGCTATGCTCTGCCTCCACGGTTGGAGGCAGCAATGATTCTGAATACCAGCTGCTGGAAATCACAGGAGGGCAGAGTGATCTTGTGCCCGACTTCTGCTTGCAGGTTTGCCACAGGCATCTGGCTGGCCACTGTGAGAACAGGATGCTGAACTGGATGGGCTGTTGACCTGATCCAACAGGGTCTTCTTATGGTTTCATGTACTATGCAACCTGGTCCAATCAATGCAGAGTTACCTGGAGTTGTCTTGCTAAGCTCAGTGGCATTTACTGTCAGTGAGGTGTGAACAGGATTGCCGTCCTAACATTTCCCCATCTTTCCTCTTTGCGTGGACAGGCGGAGTCCACCAAACCCCAGGCAACCCCCGAGCGGAATAATGACTCAAGACAACTTGCTATGGGGTTAAAATTGGCCACAACTTTATTAAGATTCAGATGTAGGGAGACCTTGGCTCAGGCATTGGGCGTTTATCCTTCCCAGTCCCTAGCCAGGGATCTGGGAGACTTCAGGGTTATCCAGAATGTGTGGGGATTGGGCTGGCTTTGGAGAACATATGTTCAAGCAGAGAGCCAGTCCCCCGTTTTGCCGCCGCTGGAGGGGAGAGCAATGACAACCTCTTGGCATATGGCCAATGCGTTTCCCCAAGACCCCTTTAACGGGGAACCCTGGTATCACCGCTGCAAAGGGGGTGTGGGTCACAGCTTCAAAGCCCCCCCCCCCTATTTAGGAAGATAGACTAAAGGATTCCGCCCAAGGCCTGAAACAGCCAAAGTTGTGACGTTTTGCTACGGGAAAGGCAAAACCTGCCAATGCAGGAAAATTCCTTTCTGGCCCTTCAACAGCGACCTTGACATAGCAGCGCCTGCGTACCTGTGGAGAAGAGGTTAACTTGCAAAAGAAGACTTAATTAAGGGAGTGGAGAGCGGGAGAAGCTCTGGAGCCGACTGCCGCTTCGCAGGTAAGATTCACCTTCTGTTGTGTGGGCAGGGCGGTCCTTCCCCTTACCTGGCCAATCCCTTAGCAACACCTCCCCAGGTGGGATTGGGCGATTGACTGAGGTAGGCAGAGACCACAGGTATCCAGCCTGGGGAGGATGAAGCCAGCCCGAACTACTGGGAGCCACACTGAGATTTGATGTGGGAGCGGTCATCAGAGTTCCCTACAGTGAATGCCAGAGAATGTGCCCTGCTTAGTTTTGCCTCCCGTTTAATTTAGTGACACACTGGGCCAGAGTGTGGAATTTAATGGAATGGTGGGTGCCGCCACTATTCAACCCGAGCTGCTACAACTTACCGGTATATATTTCCCCTCTCTACATTCTTTCCTCTGTCCCTTCCTTCTGAGTTTTCCCATGGAAGGGAGAAGCAAGTAACCCAAGCTTGCCATCCATCATAAAGTGTCAGTGGGACTCTCAATAGAGCCTGTGGCAATAGAATGATGGAAAGTGGTGTCATGCAAATTGTCCAATTAATTGTCTAATGAAAACCATGCACCCTTCTCTAACTCTCTCATTTTAACTATATTTAGTTAAGGTGCACGTAGCGCAACTGAATGACTCTCTGTTATTCTTCTCGTGGAATTGTTTATGCAGTACACTGAGGACTGCTTCTTATCTTGGTGATTTTCTACTTACGGCAATAACAAGTAAGTACGTCGCATAGTAAAACTCAGTCTTCACCAAATATTTACCAGATGATGTGTACTCGGAAATCAGCAAAAGGATCTTTTTACACAACCAAAATTAGTCCAGGACCAGCTGTGGGGTAGCACTAGGATCACTACTGTGATGCTGGTATTCAGCAATATTATGATTCATTGTTGCCTATTCACTACCATATCACCTTTTTATTTTTATTTTTAAAGGAGGCATTAGGAGTGGGACCCTGATGCCAACTCATCTTCAAAAATGACTGAGCCACTTAATACGACATTGTCCACATTACATTTTGACAAGCTAGATTTAGATTCGGTCCTAGATATGCCCCGTATCAGGGATTCCATAAATGCTTTTGAGGGACTGGAGGTAGCCCAATATTAAATTTAAAATAAAATTCAAAACAGGGTCCAGTATTGTTTTAGAATGATAGAAGAACTACCGGCACACTGTTCAGGGCCCCGCCTCTTCACCCCCAACCTCAGCTCTTCCTCTCTCTTCCCACACGTTAGTTCTCAGCTCTGTTGGACTCCTCCCTCCACAGCAAAAAGCTCAGTGCCCAGGGCACAGCAAACCAAGTCCTGCAGTGGTTCCTGCATGCCAGAAAACAGGCTGCACCTCCCTCTTTCATCAATTAGCCTTCAATACAACAGTTATCTTTCCCTTGAACATCTGTAACAGGGAGCATTAGTCCCCGCCCCTCCTCTTATTTGTGCCACTGGCCTTGATTAAATTAACTGCACAGTGTTAACCATGTGGAAATGCAGAAAACCTCTTTTCTTGTGATATCTGTCAATTCGGGGGGGGGGAGTTTTGATCATCACAGTTTAGAAATAAGTTTTTGTTGGGATATTTTAATTTTAGGAAGAAAACACAAAACAGACTTTTAAGAGTTCTGATTGCTGGGTGGAAACCTCCAAAATGGCACCAATGTAAGATATGCTTATCAGAGCTCCATGGATTCCTTTTTAAAATCTTTTAATTACATGGCGAGGATTGCTTGCTGGCTCCCCCCCCCCCTTCGCAAGGTTGTTTTAAGTGCTCCAGCAACCTCAAGGAATTTGTATCATAGAACTTCGTGAAGCCGGCGTTGTAAATTAGTTTTAATGAAGCCAAACAGCCTTACAGCCACCGCCCTAGCTTCCTGGCGGTTATATCTGCACATTATTAAAAAAATATTTTAAGTTCTGATTGCTCAAAATATCCCACCTACCCCCAGAACCAATTAAACAACTTTTTAATATATATATATATGTAAAGGGAGTGGAAGGAAAAGGATACAAATTACGTGAGGCAAGTAGGAAGAGTACGCAAAACAGGAGAGAGTTCTGATTCCAATAGGTCCAAAAATTCAGATCAGATCCAAATAAACGTAGTGCTCGTACACACCTGTTCAATGTTGTGCAGCACTGGTTAAATGTTTCTTGTCCTTGTGAGGGCGATCTGGCTGCGACATCTGTCACCCCATTGATCGCCAGGGTTGAGTCGATGCTTTCCAGTGCTAAGTAATATTTAGGTACCATGCCATTTTTATAGAAAGTGCTTAGGATTAAATTGAGGCATCTGAGTATTATGGCTGAACCAGGACATTCTGATATGAATGCTGGAATGGGGCAATAACAGGACAATACTATAACATAGGGGCTGAAGTTCCTCCAGGTGCCATATACCTCCAGCAGGATTTTGATTTGTAAATCACAATTGATGAGATCTATCCAGGGCCCAAACAAACATGCAAGACAATATTCTTGCAGTCTGAGGAGGAACATAAGATAGACTAAAATAGACTCCCACTGTGATGATTTGTGCCTATAGTCCTATTCCTACTGAAGGAAAAATACTGTATAAGATACTGTGTCTCTGTATAAGCTTTTCTAATGATTTCAAATTGTGGAGGAAACATTAGTAACGTCAGATAAAGCCAAAGTTCCACAGTTAAGTTTAGCACTGAAGCAATAGCAGAACTGCAGATATGGACAAAAAGCTGAGAAGGATAACTTTAATTCCAATCTTTAATTCTCAAAAGTTTTAAAAGTACTACCACTATCCTTTGGGACATATACTCAATATTCCACTAGAACCAGGTATCCCAAGTTATCACATATATTTTGATCGTGTGTGTGTGTGTGTGTGTGTGTGTGTGTGTGTAATCATCATCTATGATAATTTCTGGGTTACCAAAAGTGAATCTCCATGTTAACCAAGTTTAAAAATCACAAAACTTAGTGAGGGTCTCAAGTTCTTTCGTATCTCATGTTGCTCTAGATCTGAATGTTAAAATAGACACATTCCCTGATCTGGTGTTAAAAAGTCAAAGTTCTGCATTTTAAAACTCCATTGATTTTAATGGGGGAGGTCTAAGCATGTGTCCCACTTGCTCACTGAAACCGATATGTTATAAGCGTGCTTCATTTCGGTTGGATTGTGCCCCATACGTTATGCCAGAAAACCTTGAAAGGGGTGTTTGTATTAGCAAATGAGTTTTATCATAAACTTTCTCCCTATCTTGTGGTTTTAAAACAGCACTATCTGCTTTCTATTGAGAATTTCCCCTGGAATAGTCTACTGCTGTGAAAATGGCCAGGATCTCATAAAGTCAGCATTCTGATTTGATGAGCTCAAGTAGGAGAGATTACTATTTAAACAACAATCTTCGCTGTCCAGTGAAGTGGCAAGGGGAATAATCAAAGAACACAAAACACAGAAGGATATTATCTTAATTGTAAGATTAGCGGATATATTTCCCTGGTGGGAGATCTCTTTCAAAAGAATAGCGTTTTCTTAAAGGTAACTTAAGAGACTGACTCTAACTCAGAAAGCTTAATTCAGCCAAAAACATCAGACTTCTGGTCAGCACAGGGCCTGGAAAATTGCACTTTCTGATTTCACTAAAGTGTTGCCCTTACTAGAAAGTGAGTAGTCCTGCCAAAGATGAAACTATTTTCTCATACCCCCAACACCTTCCAAACATATATTTGCTGACTTGACAGAAGGTGGAAAGTTCACAGTTATTGAATTCATCTGTGCTAATCCTTGGTCCTTCCTTTCTGCTCTCTGGTAATCAGAACCGCTAGTAGCACCAAACAGTGAAAGATACACCTTTCCTTAACCTTGGGTATACTTCTTTAATTCCATATAAGAAAATATGGCCCAGTTCAAACATTTGCTTACTCCACTTGTGAGGAAGTTCACAGAAGAGCTCCATTAGCTCACTATAACACACATGGGACTCCACATTAGGATGAATGAATTTTGCAAAATCTGTGTGGGCAAGTTGTGGCACAGAGCAATAATCTTAATTAAAGTACGAAAGTTATTTTCCTCTTGGCACTACTGAAGCACAGAACTAGTAAAATGTAATGGGAATGCATGGTAAGTGGGTTTCAACTGCATCTTGAAATAAGCCTCTTCTTCACAAAGTATAATTCAGATACAGAAACATGATTTTCCACATTAATTCTTTACTCTTTATTGTATTGCACAAAGTATTAAAACAATGCAGGGACATCACTATATTCCCTGACGTACCATCTGCTGCAGCACAGTCTCCTTTGAGCTTCCCTCTAAAATCATAAAGTAACCCATTTCAAAATTTCAAAGATTTGTGTGTTGATGTCAGTAACTGAAAGGAACAAAGCTAAAGGATCAAATACGTATTTTCCATAAATGCACACAAATATACAGTTTATACAATGGCTCTCCAAAAAAATGCCAAGCAACAGCTCACTGGTGCAATTGTGTGTGTGTGTGTTGTGTGTAGAATCTGATGTGAATGTGCATAAAAAACAGATTTCAGCTCATAAAATAACGCAGTGAGTGTAATTCATTTCTTTAAAAATTAGATTGTCTTAAGATCGAATACATGTTGGCATAAGAGCTCACATAAGAGGCTCCAGTAACTTCAATGGCACCAGTTTGTATTGGCTACATATATTTCCCATAACAATTGAACAGAAGAAAGCCATTCCCATTTGAACACAGAGCTATGTATTAACATTCAACAATAACAGTGCAGCCAGAATGAAAAACATCGCTATTTTTTTAAAAAACCTACTATCATTCTGGGAAGGAGTTACATATTAAGTAATGCTGAACTAATTAACATTTAGCCTTCACTTCATAAATCTTCTGCCTGGCACACACAGGGTCCTTGAGAACCAAAGGGTTCCTGAAAATGAATTAATTGTCTTACTTGCAGAATCAATCCAAATATTATGTTGATGACAACTCTTGGTTCTTAGAAAACAGTTTAATTGGCTGAAAATGGTGTTGTTAAAATACATCCTCTTGTTATCTGACATTTGCCATGTTAAAAAAATCATGGAAATTAAGTAAAAAAATAGTTTAAAGTCATTTGTTTTAGAAAAATTGTCTACTGCAAAGGGAGTTGGTTTTGTATATAAACACGCAAATCACAATCCATCTAAAGTTAAGCACACTTAAATCCCATTCACCCTCAAAAGGTGCACCCAATGCTTTACTGAGAAGTAAGGCTCACTGAGTTCAATGAGGCTTATTCCCAAAGAAGTGTGCAGAGGATTGCAGCCTCAATTGCTTAACCTTAGCTGGATGGCGCCAATACATTTCAGTTGTGTTTGTATGAATGATTGAGGCAAAAAAAAGCAGCAAGTTCTATGTTTTGTTTTTGTCCATTACATTGAGAACTTCATCCAAAAGTGATGGCCCGAGGTCAAGTTGCAAAGAAAGAAGAGGCTCTGCCAGATCTGAAAGGGAGTCTTCTGATTTAGGCTGAGTCTTGGTTAGATCACATGAAAGATGGCCATTGTCAAATAACTCCTCTGTTTGCCATTCAGTGTATTGCTCCGAAAGGCTGGATGAATGACTGTCTCTCCCATTAGTATAATGCGATGTTGGGACGTTCCGCTCCCATGTGATGTCATCTTTGTATATTTTCCCATTCTCCAAGTGTTTGCTCTTCCCCTGCAACTTTTCTTCCATTACGGGCTCGCAGCTATGCCTGGGATTCCTTAAAGGCCCCAAAGAGTCCTGCTTTGAATTAAACGTCACCGGTGACAACAAGGGCAGCATGAGGGCTTGAGAACCACCGATGGCAGGAAGTGATATGGCATTTTTTAGCACCGGAGAAGGCGTTTCAGCAAACACAGAGTCAGAGGTGCTGTTTGCCCTTAGGAACTCATTGTGGCCTTCACACTGGCTGGCTGTCTCTCCCTCGTTCCCAGGTAAGAGCTCATAATTCCCTTGCAGGAAGGAGATGTCTCCAAAAACATCGTGCTGTCCTTCTTTCCCGATATGAATTGTGTGGCGAAAATCGCCGAGAGGTGGGCTGATCATATCAGGAGACAAAATGTCCCTCAGCTTGAATTTCTTCCCTTTCTTATTGTTGCCGGCTTTCAGGTAGATGGGTGTCTTGGCTGGCATCTTTTAGCAGTGTTTGAGTGGCAGCAGGGGGGATTTTTGGTACAAAGGAAGGAATAAAAATAGTCAGCAAGTCTGAGTAGCTTTTCTCCAGCAAATCCTTCTTGTTCTCTATGCCATATTATTGACTCTGGCACTGGTTATAAACAGGCATTCACACGCCACCACTGCTGCCTTCCCCACCTTCCAAAATTCTGCGCCCCAGAACTTCAGTGTAAGCTTCCCTCCTCAAAGTGACACTTCGCTAGGCTTGCAAGAATGCCCACTTTCCTCCAGGACTTCAGCAACCTGCATGAGAAATAAAAGAGGTTATTATTAACTTGCTTTTCATGATTCATTCAATCTGATATTTGCACAAAAACCCCCAAAACAAAGCAGAAACATAATTAATAGCACTCTTGACAGCTCCAGCATGGAGATTAGTTGTATGAAGTTGCTTCCCTTCATTAAGCAGGATAAAAGGATTCCTCTAACGAGAGGCTAACCAACCTTTTCCCTGACTTTGTACATTTTGAAAGCCAGAACTCCTTAGACATGGTTGCCAAATCCAACTCTCTTAATAAACTTACTTATATTGGTTTCTCTTGGTTTTCTTATTTTGTCAATCATCTTCCATCTTAGTGCCAGGCAAAGCCCACACCTTTGGACATTCCAGAGGCACTTCTAAACATCTGTACCAAAAAGTTCCTTCCTCATTAAAAACAGAGGTTTATAAACACAGCTTTGTAGGCCTTTGAAACTGAAGCTGGAATATCTTTGTATGTGTAGTTTGAAAGATCAAAGCTGAAATTGTTTTAACAGATGCCTACAAATTTTAGGGTTTATCTGGGCAATCAGTTCAAAGAATGCCCTTCCTTGCCCCTCAGTTTCAGTTGCATAATCTGACAAGGGTTGATTCACAGACTAAATAGTATGATATCTAGGCTAGTCATAATGGATTTGGGGTTTTGAAGAAGAAGAAGAAGAGTTTGGATTTGATATCCCGCTTTATCACTACCCGAAGGAGTCTCAGAGCGGCTAACATTCTCCTTTCCCTTCTTCCCCCACAACAAACAGTCTGTGAGGTGAGTGGGGCCGAGAGACTTCAAAGAGGTGAGTGGGGCCGAGAGACTTCAAAGAAGTGTGACTAGCCCAAGGTCACCCAGCAGCTGCATGTGGAGGGCGGAGACACGAACCCAGTTCACCAGATTATGAGTCTACTGCTCTTAACCACTACACCACACTGGCTCTCAGTTGGAATGACATTGCTGCAAGGAGAAATATCCATGCTACTGCCACCTTTATTTGCCTTTTAAACTGTAGGGGGTTATTGTTTTTGTTTGTTATTATGTTATGTATTTTTGTGCTTTTATATTGTAAACTGCCCTGTGATTGTTGGATGAAGGGTGGTTTGGAATTTAATAAATAAATGATGATGATAATAAGTTTTTTAAAGGCTATGTTGTATACAGTTTTCATTGCATCGAAACCAACAAATTTACTAGTTTCAAACTTGCTCTTTGTAGGCTGAGTTGTGGTGGATTTATTGAAATAATCTGTGGTTTAGGGTACAATCCTATACACACATAGGTAAAGGGGAAAGGGAACCCCTGACAGTTAAGTCCAGTTGCAAATGACTCTGGGGTTGTGGCGCTCATCTCACTTGACAGGCCGAGGGAGCCAGCGTTTGTCCACAGACAGTTTTTCTGGGTCATGTGGCTAGCATGACTAAGCTGTTTCTGGCGCAATGGAACACCGAAACCAGAGCAGCGCACGGAAAGGCCATTTACCTTCCCACCGGAGCGGTACCTATTAATCTACTTGCACTTTCTGGTGTGCTTCGGCAAGCTAAGTAAATGCTGTTGAACTCAATAGAACTTACTCCTACCTAAACAGACATGAGTAGGATTGCATTTAGGGACTAATCAGGAGGAAAGGGTTCATTTAAATTTGCATTCTCTTTGCTAGAGCAATGACATGTGATTTCAAAATGGTAAAGCTGACTTTGATTAAGGATTCCATCAGCTTTACCATTTTGAAATTTAATTTATTTCCTAACAGGCATGCATATTAACTGGTTGCTATAATAATTAATACAGATTATATATATAACACCAATCAATAAACACATAAATATAAAAGGCAGGGTAAAAAGGACAACAACCTTATAAATGATTTTATATTACAAACTATGTTCAACCAGGAACACAGCAATAGAATCAGTATACAAATTAAACCAATGTAGTACCCAAGACCATTAAAGCTGAAGTCTGATTTTTAGGGAACTGTTTTTCCAATAATTTTGCTGACTAGGATTTATAAACTACAAAGTTTAGAATATAATAAAGCTTAAAAAGAAAAGTATACCAAATACATTCACACATGAACAATTCCATATGAATATACAGAAAGAATAAATATAATGTAACAGCAATATATTTTAAAACTTCATTGTTTCAATATATATGTCAATTTACTATATAAAAGCCATCATATTTAAATACTTGTTGCATGAATAATCATAGTTAGGATGAGAAAAAAGATAATGGGAAGTACAGTACCTTCCACCATGCAACCTAAATTTACCAGTATGTGATCTCACCCCCAAAAACAGTGCCAACCTTCAAAGCTGCGCCAGTTTTTCAGAAGCAAGGTATTTTCTCTGGTAGTTTTATTTTACATAGGAAAGCAGCCTTTAATTTGCTCTTTTATATTCAGATTTCTATTTCTTTCTTTTTTCCTTTATTGTATTTATATCCCACCTCTCCTCTGACGAGCTCTAGGTGGCATATATGGTTCTCTTCCTCCCCATTTTATCCTTACACAACCCTATGAGGTAGGTTAGGCTGAAACTGTAACTGGCCCAAACTCACCAAGTTTTAGCCCAATACTCTTACTACTACACCACACTTCTATTTTAAGATGGTGAAAGCATGAAGAGATGAGAGCTATATCACTTGCTAGTGTTATTACAGACACTATTCAATGTTTCAATTCATTTACCAAATCAAAAGGAAAGATATATGCAGGCAATAATAATAATAAACATACCTTCAATTATCTTTGTAATCCTGTGGTAAATCCTGTAGCTGTGGCAGAGTGTGGTTTCTGGAAAAGAAGAGCAGAGGAGAATGAACGTTGCCTGAAAACACTCTCTTTTATACTTCTGAAATCCCATCATGCCCCTCAACTAGTCAGTTATGATTGGCTGGCTCCTGTCGTTGGCTTATCTGTAAACATCCTGCCTGGAATTCTTCAAATGCTCCCTGAAAGAATGTGCATCAAAGTAACTTCATTTAATTGGATTAAGACACTACCCCCCACTTTCACTGACTTAATCACCCTATAGATTGAATTATTGAGACTTCATACCTCAGTTCAGTAACTTCAAATAATCCTATAATTGCACAAATTACTCAGTGTGGACTTTTGTTTCTGAAACAGAATTTTCAAACCTAAGGAATTTTGTACACATTTCTCGGGGCATATGTTTTTCAATATTCTGTTTTCCGCCTAACATCTTAGTTACTGTCTAACCTGACAGTAATCTTTTTTTTGGTTGATTAAAAAAAATCCCCCTTGTAATCTGCCTTGTTTGAAGTGTCTTCTCCCCTCAGCACCACAGTCATATGATTGATTATTAAATCTGATGTCTCAACCACAGCCTATGTTGGGAGAATAAGACATTTTAATAATCCATCTCTCTATTGTGAGTAGTTAAATGTTGCAAAATAAAAATGTTTGCTAGAAGAGTTCAGATGTTGCATTGTCAGGCCACTTACATAGTCATCTATTTCTGACAATTCTGTGAGAGGGGCACCATGAGCTATTTCAGTAGATTTTAATTTGATTTAAGTAAATATTTTACATTACATCCAACCAGCAAAACACTGTTTGGGGTACAAGGTAAAGCTGAACAAGTCCAGCAGTAGCTGTCCTCGATGGCAGGCACTTGATGAGTGTCAAACTTATCACTTTAAAATACTGACCATAAAATCATGACAGCAATTTTAGCTTGCAGAGTCAATAAATTCCTTGAAGAAAAAATAAAAAAGGATCAAACAAGATTCATGGCAGGCAGACAACTGTCATGAATTGTATGCAAATTGATCGACTTAATAGAGGTGAAACAGAAGCAAAACACACCTTTATTCTTTTAGTTTGTTGATACAGAAAAAGCATTTGACTCTATAGAATGGAGGCCTATGCTTTAAAATGTTGAAGAAATTTGGACCAGGACTTAGAATTCTGCAATTTTGTTGAAGCAATATATACAAAATTGTGGATAGAATTTTGATTAATGGAATCATGCATCCCATAATACAATTGCAAAGATGTGTCAGACAGGAATGTACTTTCTCATCATTACTGTTTAATTTACATTTTGAAATTTTTGGCACAACAAATCAGGGACAACAAAAACATAAAAGAGATTACCCGACCATGATCCAAATTAAAATTATGCATTATGCAAATGATACAGCATTTACATTGCAAGGATGTATAGATTCAGTTAAATTTCTTCAGAATAAGTTGGAGGAATGTGATAAAGTATCTTCTAGCTATGAAATTAATGCAGAAAAATCAGAAATTAGTTATGGATGCCAAAGAACAATATAAAGCTGATACTGAATTTTCAACAGTTTCTAGATACTAAGAAGTACTAGATCAATGATACCCTAGCTCCCCACCCCACCCCGGACCACTTGAAAATTGTTGAGATGGAAATTCCAAAGGGATTGGAGTAAATTTGTCAAATATATAAGATTGAATCGTGGAAGTTTGAAGACACTAGCGGGTCTAAAATAACCCTATGACATAGTTTGATGATTTTAAGTAAGAAACTGTGTGAATAGATTGGACTAGAAAACCTGCTGACGTGAGGGAGGGAAGTCGTAGCGCGGCAGAGCGAGGATATAAGTGGATCTGTATGTTTGTATTTGTATGTTTTTGTTGGAGATAATTTGTTTAATTGGAAAATATAATAAAAATTATTTAAAAATAAAAAAGAAAATTGTTGAGGTGGTGTGCTAGATGCTTTATTATTTTTAATTATATTTGTATTGCTTCCCTTATTTCTTTTATATTTTATTTTATTTTATTGTATTCCATGGGATTCATATTGTAATACAATAAAACACAATACAAGAAATAAGAGAAGCAACTAAAATAAAATTAACATACAAATACATATTTAATGTGATGGATGTGCCATCTCCTGTCTTCAACCAGAAATCCAAACATGCTGCAGACCTGAATGAGCCATTTGGACTGTGGTTTGGGAACCTATGTTCATAGTACACAGAAATACTGTTTTCAGATGATAAAGCTGCTTGCTGCTTGCTCCAATTCAGTGGTAAAACTGAATTTTCTCTGGGGGAGGCACCGTGACAAAAAAACTATCCGATCAGAAATGGAGCTTTAAAGCCCTGACCTGTGCCTAGAAAAGCAGCACAAAAGGAAGTCTGAATGAGCCTTTAGATAAAGATAATTTTGAGAAATTTAAGCAGGGTGTGAGAAAGTGTGCCAAGCTACCATTATCATGGCTGGGAAGAATGGTGGTCCTAGAGAGAGAGAGAAATACCTAAATTGGAATTTCTTTTTCTAACACTATTTATAAGGATTATACAAAAATTACATCGCAAAATCCAATCTAAAATTAAAAAGTATATATTAAGAATATACGGAAGTTCAGATAGGGAGACTATATTCTCTGGGGGTATTGCCAGATCCATCTGTGTCACTCGAGGCTTAAGTAGCCTCAGTGGCTAGAAGGACCTTTTATGGCTGGTACACCAACTGCAGCTGTTTTTGGACAGGAATAGCCTGGCCATAATGATTCATGTACTGGGAACCTCCAGACTTGATTACTGCAATGCATTCTATGTGGGCCTTGGGCCTGGTCTGGAAGCTCCAACTGGTGCAAAATTCTGCAGCAAGACACTTGCTGGGAGCAGACTACTGCCCTTAACAACATGGGTCAGCCATATCTCAAGGGCTGTCTGATCACTTATATCTCTGCCTAATCACAGAACCTTTGGATGAGTCTCTGTTAGAGGTCTCTCATGGCTCAGATGCCATGTATCTATCAGAAGCTGTGCATTCAATATTGTGGCCTCAAGTCTGTAGAACTCCCAGCTGAGATTAGGCAAGCCTTCTCCCTACTGAACTTCAGTTACTTGTCAGACATTTTTGCAGCAAGCATTTTAAGGAAATTACAATATCACCCTCCTCTGTGTAAAACAGAGAGCATGCTCTCACTTCCATCAGGCCTGGCTCCAGTGTGACGTTCTAGTTAGCTCTGGTCCACTTAATGGCCTCATTTGCATCCTTTCAGTGACAGGTAAAAACTGTTACAGGTGGGTAGCCGTGTTGGTCTGCCATAGTCAAAACAAAATAAAATAAAAAATTCTTTCCAGTAGCACCTTAGAGACCAACTAAGTTTGTTCTTGGTATGAGCTTTCGTGTGCATGCACACTTCTTCAGATAAAAACTGCTCTCTTCTCCCAGGCATTTGACAGATAATGATGGGTGTTCTGTTGTTTATTGATAACTGTTTTCTGCTGCTGAATTTTTATTGTGTCTGTTTATTTTCATAATAATGGTTTTATTGTAATGTATTCTTTTTTGTTTTTATGCTATGCATTTGGATCTTAATTTTCTTTTCTGTTACATTGCTCCAAGGCTCTTTCGCAGTGAGTGGCTGATAAGTAAAAAAAATGCACAAATAAATAAATAAGAGTATCTAAGCAGGACTGAGGAGATTTGGGTTCAAATCTTCACTCTGCCATGAAGCACGCTGAGCGACCTTGGACTAATTAGGCTATGCTGAGAGAGACTATCTCACAGTGTGGGTGAGATGATAAAATAGACAGATTTATTTATCCCAGCAGTGAGATTCATAAGAAGTACCATGGTATATATTTTAAAAAATAATGTTTAGATCACATTTATAGGCAGACATTTTCTTCAAGTGTGGGTTCTCTGAAAGCAAGTCAGCCAATCTACTACATCTGTTTTGATTTTGCCTTTTCATTGTCAACACCTCTAAGTATGAAGTAGGATGGTGGATTAAGTTGGTTCTGTCAGCCTGCATAAATTTTGCTTTCAACCATCTCATTTTAAGGATAGAGCAACTCTTAAAATGAGAAGGGGACGACAGAGGACGAGGTGGTTGGACAGTGTTCTCGAAGCTACTAACATGAGTTTGGCCAAACTGCGAGAGGCAGTGAAGGATAGGCGTGCCTGGCGTGCTCTGGTCCATGGGGTCACGAAGAGTCGGACACGACTGAACGACTGAACAACAACAACAGTGGCAAAACATATTGTTCTACAATCCTGGATATCTCTTAAAAAATAAAGACAAGAGGACATGTTACATTTAGGAAAAAATTTGGGGGGGGGAGTGAATGCAATTGTCATAAATCCTGAATAAACCTGGAGAAATTTTGGGCTTTATTTGAAGAGACCAAAGCTGTTGACTCAATGCTCCAGCCTTGAGCTTTGATCTTGATTTATCATCACATATGCCTTCCTTACCTCCCCATCTTCACTTTTCTATCTCTTTTTCTTTCTTTTTAAAAATGTGGATAATGGGCTGCTGACTCAAGCTGGGCAAGGAAAGCATAGAGCAGATTTGACCTCTGTATTTAGGGTTTACAGTTTCTTTACTCTGCTGCCATTTTGAAAAAAAAAGTCTGCAAACAGAAAGAGAGATTACACTTGAGTTTGGATTTCCCACTTTCAAACCCAGGGTAAGCCAATGTGATGCCCCTCAGATGTTGTTGGACTACAGTTCCCATCATCCTGGACTCCTGGTCATGTTGCCTGGGTCTGAGGGTAGTTCAACAACATCTGGAGGGCACCACGTTGGCTATCCCTGCCCTAACTATTCTACCACACTGACTCTTAAACAACTGAGTATTTATTTATACAGTGCTTTTTCCTAACTGCTCAAAGTATACCTTATCTCAGTAATTTTTACAACCCCACTGTAAGACCAGTCCGATTAGTTCCGTATCGTAGCCACCCAGCAAGTTTGTGGCCAAGCCAGGATTTGAACTTCTGGCTTCTGTTCATAGCTCATATTCTTAACTGCTATTCTAAATGAACCCCATCTTAGTCATGGACCAGATACTGAAATCCATACAGTTTAAATGGTTACTGCAGTTCACAGATACTACTAGAATTATTCTTTTCTGCTGTATTTGCTATTTTTGTTGGAAACAGGAGAAATGCAAGAAATGCGTTTTTGATGCTGAAAACGAGCAGCAGAGCTTTAGTCGTGTTTCCAAGCAAAGGTTTATGTCTCCCTTTCTTCTTTCAAATGAGCAATTTTTAAGCACTATGGCCCTGGAGAGGATAGATATTGTTTATTTTATAAGCCATAAGTATAGGACAATGAATATGCTGCAAAAGGAACCTCTGGATATTGGTCGTAATGACTTTTTTGAGCATTTTTCATTATGCTGACTTTGAAATTTAAATGTTCACAAGTCAAGTTATGTAATGGCATTCTTCTTTCAGATGCCAAACTGGTCAAAATGAAAGGTGTGAAATGCTTTAATCAGTTCTCAGATAATTTTGTTTGGGTAGGATACACTCAAGATTTGCAGAACAAAAGAGGGTGTGTGAGCATGCAAGGATCTGAGTCATAGATGAGTCATTGATAGTGTTAAGATAAGCATTCAAGAAGAAAACAGAGCTGTTTGGGATTAAATACTTTAGGTGGGATATTGAATTCCAAAAAGACCATAGGGATCACAAGATGCGTGGATCAAAAGCCATAGGTTCTTTTCAACGTAACACTAAGAGATGTTTCCGTTCTTCCTCTTTCTTCCCCCTGCACAACTCCTAAGTCTCTTCTGGACTTTCCCCTAACCCTTTGAAGCAGATCTGAGGACTATGCAGAGTTTAAAAAGTACAGTACCACTATACTAGTGGTGATCCTTGCATGCATGAGCACAACTATTTTGCTGAATACTGTCCTATGTATTTATTTATGATATTTAAATCCCACCCTGCAAAACTTTTCCCAGAGTGGTTGTGTAAGGAAGAGTCTAAGAACTAGGATCAGACAAAATCCCATTTTGCATCACAGGGTCCAATGGGCTGGGGACCACTTCTCCTATAATGTTCCTCAACTGGCTTGTGTTTCTGTGATTACCAGTCGTTTTTAGAAAATAAAATTGACTAAGAACTTGGTATGTTAAATCTAGAAATATACCGATAAGTCTATAAAGGAGGAGAACACAGTGGTCATTTAAATACTTTTATTGCACGCTTTGAGCAAAGCTAAGCATTTAAAATTCCATTAATTTCAGTACTTGAGAACGTTTGGATTCTGTTCCCATGGTGGCCCATTAGGTATTCAGAGACATAAACCTCTGACACTGGAGGTAATACGTAAACATTATTACTAGTTGCTATTGATAGCCTTATCCTCCTTCAAGGTAGCTATGGTGAGAATAGCTTTCAACATATCGCCCACTGCAACCAAAGGAACTGAAAAATCATTAACTTTGCTTGGATCATACCCTTAATGTTGTTAGAAGGAAAAGAGTGAATGATGGTCCGATGGATCCAACAAGGATTAGCTAAGAAACAAGGAGGTTGAATTACAATAAAATTTAGGCAAAGTGTCTATGAACGCTGAAGCAAGTGACTGAACCAGACGGCCAATTGCATGCCTTCTTGCTCCACATTTTGTGTTCCAAGTGAAACAGAACAATAGTATATAGAAGATATATCATATACTTTCCTTCTAATGCATTTAAATTGTCAGTTGCCCATGTTATAGTCCTTAAGCTTTTTACAACACCCAGCACGCGCGCGCACACACACACACACACATACCATGGAATTTTCTATAAGCAAAGATGAATAGCATGAAATAGGATGTATCAAACAGGATGTATGAACTGTTCTCTTGCATATATCTCACTGAAAGATTTGTGTGAAATTAATACATTGGTAGGATGTTTTTTTAAAATGTGGGTCATGGATATGAAAAATAAACAGGAGCAAAACGTCTTATAAATGCTTTTTTTGGTGGGAGGTGATTTTTTTCAGTGGGCATGTGTGTTTTCATACGTCCAAGTTCAAATTCAGTCTTGGGTTAAACCTGGAAAATATGGCTTTGTGGTGCCTACTGATCCAACGGTAATATTTGTTCCTCCAGTAAAATCACTATAAATGGTTACATAATGGTTACTAACAACCCATTAGTAAAGATGGACAGGAGACTAATACTCTGGGAGTGTTGTGTAAATCTGTTTGGATGTAATTTCCCAGAAGCTTTTGCATAAATGCTCAGTGTAATGCATGAATGAAGCATGAAAGCAGTCTTTGTACCATACTAAAACTGGAAACAGAAGGAATTAAAACTCACCAGATCCATAGCACTGTTGAAGGCTAATGACTAGTCACACATGCATGCAACTCACTTGATTTCTCTATACTTGATGACTGGCAACAGAATAGTGTGGCCTTTTAGATAAGGCAGTGTAAAATTTATATCACTGGGGTTTGATATGTGATGGTCATGGGTAATCTTAGGTACCGGGAATCAGCAGTGACAATGTCAATATGAGACAGTGTGGAAAACTGCACACACATGGGGCACTGCTGGTGCATGGCCTTGTCTGAAGAGGCAAGGAACATAGGAATTGTTCTTTCTTTAACACTGCATAGTGTCAAATCTGCCAACTAAGATGTTTCCACACAGGTTTTGCTAGGTTTTGGATGTAGTGATCCCATTTCTGCAACTGCACAGGTGCTAGTCTACACAGATACGGGAAATCATAGCATCAGTGTGGATGGATCAAAATGTTGCGTGTATAGATAAAAATGGTGTCCCTCCCCAATACTTATTCTCAAATTTCTGACAGCACCTTAACCAATTCTAGCATACTGGTCTTTAGTTCTCTTCAAGGGTTCAAAGAACTTGTGGGGGCTTAAAGTCAGGAGAAGATACACATGCAAGCTCTGTCCTTAACATTCCCACATGGGCTTTTCTTGTTCAACTATGAATAAAGTGCTTAAACCTCTGAATCCCTTAAATGTAGGAAGTTTAATGAAATGGGGGCAAGCAATCTAGCTTTATCTTCAGGAGAGATAAGAATTTTGTGAAAAGCTATGTGGCATCATTTTCAAACAAGTGATTCCACAAATGAATTGTAAGGTGACATGAGGATTCCACCATATGCCCTCTTGAATGTTTGAATAAGCTCTTGGTAACTTTGAGGATCTTCTGTGGGAGCACAGATTTCTGGACGTGCATGTTGGGAATGGTTCCTGAAAGCATTATTACATGACCAATGCATTAAGAACGTCCTAAACCCATTGGGCCTCTATATTGTGATAGTTTACACAAGATTCCTCCCAGTGGCCCTTGAATGATTCCCCCCATGTGCTACTGGAGCGATCTTCCTGATTTTGAGAAACCCACCTCTAAGCAAAGCTTTGCACAAAAATACTAAAACTCCATTTAAGTGCGCTAACCCCTAATGATACAAATAGGCATGATATTTATGGCCAACCTCTTCCTACTGTCATGTTAATGTTACTCAAACAATCTTAACAATTATGTAGTAAGAGCAGCTTTACTTTCTGCTGTGGCATTTTCCTATCAGTAAGCTGAAGGGAAATCCTAGGTGGCAGTGACATTCTGCAGTCTTATGCATAGCTTTCACCTCTGACTAGCAGGAGAGACATGCCAAGACTTGCTTCAACCTCCCTTCTAGAATCCTCCAGCACATTTAACCCTCCTTGAGGCCATCTGTGCATTAAGGGTCTTTTTTTTTTTTTTACCTTATTGCCTTGGCTCTTGTCTAGTGTAACAGGAAAACAAATGACTGTGTGTAATGTAGAACTGTGCATGGCTTTAGTTAACAGGAAATCCTAGGAAATGCTTGATGTGGTTCGTGAAATCTGCTGGACAGCAACAATATTTGTTACGTTGCTCTCTCTGGGTCTACATGGGAATCTCTGACTACTATTCACAAGCCATGGGCATTGGTGCAGCCCCACTAAGTCAACTGAAACAGGTGGAGTTGTATTGTGACTTCTGTTTAAGTCAACATTAGGCAGTAATAGCCACTCATTATATCCATAAACAAGGTAGAAATAACCACACAGTTTACCTATTCTACAGGTCATGGCCTGGTGTCATTTATATCAAAAGCAAAGTAAGAAAGAGCACTTATATTTCAGCAGTGATGTAAATTAAGGCTTTACTTGAAAGCAAGTTGCATTGATTTTAACTAAAATACTTTTAAATAAGTATATTTTGAAGTACTTGCAAATGAATATCCAGAAGAAACTAGCCTCCCTTCTTCCCTGCTCCCGAAGCCTGCACATTGGCTGGCTAAAAGGGGGAGGAAAGCTTCCTTCTCCAGCTCATAGCCAGAGGGTGGGGTAGTTTTTACTTACCACAGGTAATCAGATGTGTTGCTATTTATAAAATGGGTTTTAGGACACTTCTGGGTTTACATATCCTCCTTCAACTGAAAAGGACATTCTCCAAAATAAGAAAAAGCGTTGGTGTGATAAATTCATTAACCTTTAAATATTTCACACACAATCTCTCTCAGTTTTCGGATGGAGAAATGGTCTGTTGAAAAAGAACTGTGTGTTGAAATAGATGATTTGCAGAGTGTCATCTGATCTAACGGCACCAGCTCTGATATCATTTTAGGGCAAGGCAAAGACCTATTTATCTGCCTGGGTTTTTTAACTGAAAGCCTAACTGTGGTTTCATGCATTCCGCTGTATTTCATGGTTGGTTTTTAACTGTTTGACGATTTCTGTTTTCTGCTGTTGGTTGATTTGCTGCTGGTGTTTATTTGTTGTTGTTATACTTCTGTGTTGTTGCTGCTGGCATCCCTCTGTTTTGAGAGACAACAGATTATTCAATGGTAACTCAACCTGAAAGTTTCATTGAAGGGCCACATAGAAATATTTAAAATACAGTGGTACCTTGGGTTACATATGCTTCAGGTTACATATGCTTCAGGTTACATACTCCGCTAACCCAGAAATAATGCTTCAGGTAAAGAACTTTGTTTCAGGATAAGAACAGAAATGGTGTTCTGGCAGCGCAGCGGCAGCGGGAGGTCCCATTAGCTAAAGTGGTGCTTCAGGTTAAGAAGAAGTTTCAGGTTAAGAATGGACATCCGGAACGAATTAAGTACGTAACCAGAGGTAAAGGTAAAGGTAAAGGGACCCCTGACCATTAGGTCCAGTCGTGTCTGACTCTGGGGTTGTGGTGCTCATCTCGTGTTACTGGCCAAGGGAGCTGGCGTACAGCTTCCGGGTCATGTGGCCAGCATGACAAAGCCGCTTCTGGCGAACCAGAGCAGCGCACGGAAACGCCGTTTACCTTCCTGCCGGAGCGGTACCTATTTATCTACTTGCACTTTTGTCGTGCTTTCGAACTGCTAGGTGGGCAGGAGCTGGAACCGAGCAATGGGAGCTCACCCCATCGCGGGGATTCGAACCGCCGACCTTCTGATCAGCAAGAAGAAGAAGAAGAGTTTGGATTTGATATCCCGCTTTTCACTACCCAATGGAGTTTCAAAGCGGCTAACATTCTCCTTTCCCTTCCTCCCCCACAACAAACACTCTGTGAGGTGAGTGGGGCTGAGAGACTTCAAAGAAGTGTGACTAGCCCAAGGTCACCCAGCAGCTGCATGTGGAGGAGCGGAGACGCGAACCCGGTTCCCCAGATTACGAGTCTACCGCTCTTAACCACTACACCACACTGGCTCTCAAGCCCTAGGCTCTGTGGTTTAACCCACAGCACCACTTTACAAATAAATACAAAAGTAAGCCAGCAGTGCAGCGGGTTGTAGAAAGTGAAAAATCTTAGTGCAGTGCTTCCTTACACATGTATAAAATAGTCCTTCTCCCACTTTGGGTGTTGCATCACTACTGATAAGGATGACGGCTTTTTCTTTGATGCTGGAGTGAGTTGAACACTTTTATTCTACTTTGGCCAAGGTAACATTAGACAAGAGTTGTGTGGGAATCTGAGATAATAAGGGTGTGGCTTAGGATTCTGATTACATTCACTCTTAAAGTGGTCACAACCATTGGGGGGTAGTTTCCTAGGGTGTAAGTGGATACAATCAGTTTCTATAAGCTGACTTTGTGTAAGCTTCTAATTTTTTAATATGGGTCAGAGCTACTAATGGATTGGTAGAACTTTGTAGGACATTTGGCAAATGGCTGGCAAAAGGAACTGGGTACAATTTGACATAAGATGCTAAAATCAACTGAAAATGTGCAGAGGAGCAAGAGTAAGTAATGTCATGTTTCACCTTCATCCAGCAGATAAGGAGTGGGAACCTCTTTCCTGTCAAGGGATTTCTTCAAGGGTTCTGCTGGGGGTTGTAGGCCAGTAGTGGGTGGGACCAAAGTCCGTGTGGGCAATACTAGAGCCAAAAGTGCATGTTGCCCTTTTCAGTGTGACCAGAAACAAGTGGGAGGGATACCCCTTTCCCTTTCCTTCCTTCTCTTTCTTTCTTTCTTTCTTTCTTTCTTTCTTTCTTTCTTTCTTTCTTTCTGCCATATTGTTTTTTCTGTCTACCAAACCCTTTCCTTTGTTTTTTTCTGTTCCTTCCACCCACAGGAAACTAGGCTGCCACCCCTGCAGTAGATACATATCTACATATCACAAACACCCCCTATTTCAGGAAAATGAGACAAGCTAGGATATTGTTCTCTTTGATGTGTAACTTAATACTATCTTTCAAGCTATGCAGATGGCTCTCTCTGCCTACTGTAGGTGTGGGCTCTGCCTAACTACAACTGCCTTACTCCATTCAGCAGACTAAAATAAACAGTAATTAGACCGTGTTTCAGTCACAACAACATCTAAAATTGTATGCTAGACCTCCATTTTATACAGTGTGGGGGGCAATACAGAGAAAAGGCATTAAGTGATTGACTGAACAGTGTTCTTCATCCTATTACCCTTTCAGAAGCTGATTTCAGGAGATAGTTTGCTTGACAACTCTAAAACGGCAGTCACAGTCCAAGAGAAGGGGTGTCCACTCGATCCCCAAACACATGGAGGGCCTCCAGTCTTCAGAACCAATACTGCACACATTCCCTCATTATCTACATGTTCTGTTGGATGTCTAGAAGCACAGCCCAAATCCTGATCACATGAAGTACTTGAAGGCGGATATTGAGGCTACAGACGTGGACTGAGCAAACACCATAGAATTAGTCATTAAGTTTTAATCTACTAGCTGAAATGGTTCATCTTACATTGTAGTCCTGAACATACTTACTTGTGAATAACCCCCATGAATTCAATGGGACTAAGTTCCAAATAAATACGCATATGATTGCACTTCATGCCAACGTAAGTCTATAGCTGACTAAACAAAAGTATGGATATTTCTATGCATGTTAATGAAGAAGCAGGATTTTCTGAGGGAAATTATTTCAGTTTTTGTCTCATCTCATCTTAATAACATTTTCCTTTTCACTGATTTGATCTTTTCTATGGACTTTCCCAACAATGATCTAGCTAAAAAATAAAAAAAAATCATTCCAGTAGCACCTTAGAGTTTGTTCTTGGTATGAACTTTCGTGTGCATGCACACTTACTCGAAAGCTCATACCAAGAACAAACTTAGTTGTTCTCTAAGGTGCTACTGGAAGGAATTTTTTTATTTTTTATTTTTTATTTTGTTTTGACTATGGCAGACCAACACGGCTACCTACCTGTAAATGATCTAGCCTGGTTCCACATGCCTCTCTCTGTCCTCCAGCACTTCTGCAATGACACTGGAAGCTTTGCTTCAGATTATCCACACATGCAAACCCTAAGCTGTACTTAATCAAAACTAAGTGTAAAGTGTGTTGGATTTGGACAGCATAGCAAGCTTTGGCTAATCTATAACAGAAACCAAAGCTTCTGAACTCTTATTTGTGGCCTACTGTAGAAGAAAGGAGTTTGCCTAGGCTTGTTCTCATAACACTAAACCATGGTTAAGCATTACCAGTATATCCAAACCTGCACAATATGAACAAAAGAACATTAAGTTTCTAATACTGGAAACATAATTAAACATTCACAAGCAACAAGGTGTATCCAATCAAATATTTGATATTGGGTGTGTCAGGCTAGGGATTCCATGGCAAATAGATATAACTGCCAAGTTTTGGTGGACTCCCAAATGCAAAAGACTTTGCTTTAGTCTTAAGCCAAACTAAACAAGAGAGCAAACGACACTGCAGGATTTTAGGCTCAGACACTATCAACTGACAAAACACCAAATTGATTTGGCATTTAATTCCCATAGCTAATGTCTCAGGACTGGATTTATGCTGGTTTATTGAGTCAATTTTTCATGGTAAATTAAGAAAAGGTTCCTCCCATATATATATATATTTGACCACTAGCTACATGCAAGGGCTGATGCAAAAAGCCTGAGTGAAAGCATATGATTTAAACATTTTTAATGTATTTTAAATTAGCTGAGGTTAACTAAGTTGAAATTAAAGCTCTTCCAGTGACCCCTGTGGAACTGCAATTTATCTCGATGCCAGCAATCCCATATATTTAGCTTAAAGAAACTCCATACTCCTCAAAGTAATCGAGACTCATTATTTTCATCAGATATCACCCAAAGACTTAGTCCCTGAGAAAGTATCAAATTGATAAACTAGTAAGGGATATGATCCATGGACAAATTCTTCTGCACATGCACCATGGAGAAGAATCAGAGTAGTTCGAGAACACTTTTGCTTCTTTGTGGATTACAGTATATCCAACTTTTCTCTGCTCAGTGTTGGGTCTGAGACCATCCCATGGAGTGGGCTTTAAGAAGTAAGTTGTGTAGAAATACATAGCTTTACCTCTTTTGCAAGCTATGAAATCCATATATTTAAAAGGCCCCATTGCAGGTTTAGAACCAGGGAAGCCTCCCGGAAGAGAACATCCCACAGAGTGAATGTCACGATTAAGAAAATTCTTTTTCCAGGTAAACATCACTCTAAGGCAGTGCCATGCTGCAGGAACCCCTCAGCATAGTCAGGCAAGGTGATGCCGCCTCCCACCGCTGCTACTACCCTACTCCCGCCTTAACATCCTTAACACTGAGGCAAGTATTTTCAAATGCCATTTGAAGTATGGAATTATCATAGAATCTTAGAGTTGGAGGGAACCCAAGGGTCATCTAGTCCAACCCCCTACAATGCAGGAATTATTATTACTGCCCTTTCTTACTGTGAACACATTATCAAAGCAAATGCTGAAATGGGTCTATCATGTACAGTATTGCATATCTGGGATACGATTCTCCTACATCCTTACTATTCTGTCATATTTTAGAGCAACTCCTTTTTAAATATATAAAATTTTCAACCACCATGCAATGGGATTGGATATAATTATAGTCAGATGTTTGCATAATTGACATGTGACATTGTTATATTATTCTTATCATCGTTCTTATCCTTGCCTCCTCAGAATCAGGATGGTTAAGTCCAGTCAAAGGTGACTATGTGGTTGCGGCGCTCATCTCACTTTCAGGCCAAGGGAGCCAGCGTTTGTCCACAGACAGCTTTCCGGGTCATGTGGCCAGCATGACTAAACCGCTTCTGGTGCAATCAAACACCATGACGTAAACCAGAGCACATGGAAACACCATTTACCTCCCCGTCGCAGTGGTACCTATTTATCTACTTGCATTGGCATGCTTTCGAACTGCTAGGTTGGCAGGAGCTGGGACACAGCAATGGGAGCTCACCCCGTTGCGGGAATTCGAACTGCCGACCCTCTGATTGGCAAGCCCAAGAGGCTCAGTGGTTTAGACCACCGCGCCACCTGTCTCCCTCTAGCCACCATCTGTGGAAGCATATTGTCACAACCACCTCCCTTACAGTGGCCACAAGGTATACTAACTTTCTCTTGCCAGCCACATGCATAGTGAGGGTCACTGAAGGCCTATGCAAAAACACACACCCAACAACAACCCACCTTGTGGTTTTTGCACACTACTCTTGAGCACTTAACAAGCCACGCTATCAGCCTGTCAATGCAAATTCAACGTCAACAAGGATGAAGCCATGCCATTGGCCTTCACATGGTCATGCCTGCATGTGGAAGTCAGTTCATGCAGCAGCTGCCATGGTTGATATGGCTTTGAGAATGGGCCGGAATGGGAACTGATCACCACTACCTACAAAGTTATTAGTAGAATAGAATAGAATTTTATTGGGGTGGGGGGTGAGAATATAGTAACCAAAGTTCTGCAATGGAGTGTTTGCCCAAAGTAGAGCTCATTATCAGAATTTGAAAACGTAAATGGTAAACCGACAGCAAAGACAACTCCCTACTGGGAATTTATCATTACTAACACTGGCAGCAGGCATTCTAGACATCCTAAGATTACTCAGCTCTTGGTATCTCTAACTGAAAACAGACCCTTCACTGTGTATATGGAATGTGCATCCTGAAAAGCATAGACAAAATAATAGTATATGTCTCTTGTCTTCCACAACATCCCAGCTCTAGCTTGTTCACCTCAGAGAATAAATTGAATTAAAGGGAGTTTAGGAATCTAAGTTAAACCATATTATCCTCAACAGTTAATTTGATTTTATAGCAAAGCTAGAGGGGGTTATATCAAATGCAAAATGATAGTCAATGACTAATTGTGGTAGGCAATTTAAAGCGATTTTAGTCTAAATTAACTCTGCCCTAGATGAGAAGATCCAGTTACTCCCATACAAACAATATGTGAAACATGCATGAAGAGAGAGAGAGAAAATTTGCCTCTTCTGTAAAACATAATATAGTTTACAAAACGCATGTAAAATGCCAGCTTGGTAATAGAGAGTGACATTTGAGAATTCCTTTTAAGAGCCAAATATCCAGATGTGTCTGGATATGTATATCAGATATATGTCAGACTCTGTTCCAAAATCAGAATTCTAGCGCTGGTTTGTATCTGAAGTTCAGACAGCATAACTCCCTGAACGGAGAGGTGCATTCTTCCATGCCTACCAGCAAGAGGGTGGGATGGGGGAGGCACATTGTGCCACAGCTGCTGCCTGTAGGATAAAGAATAGGTTTAGGAAAATAAACCCTTTCAAGCAATTTGCCACATGCAGGGATTGCCAGGGTTCAATGCAAGAATATACCGTATTTGCAATACGAGGCAGGGAGTATGCTAAGTATAAACGCCAAGCCTCTGAGTTTGTAGAGAATTCTTTCCCTTACCACCATGGAACCACAACCTGTCTGCACATCCGTAGGATTGAGAATCAGGACTTCCATGACAGGTGGTTATAAATGCCTGAATCGAGTTCTCTCACTTAAGACAATAAGCACTAGCCACATGCCAAAGGGAGGGAAAAAACACCCCTGGAAGCAGTTTATTCGTTCATGTATCTAGCCACATTTCTTCTCTCTAGTAGAGCATCAGCCCAAACAAATCAACCTTCTTCTTTCTAGGACAGCATCAGCCCAAACAAATCAACTTTCCAGCGATTCAACATGGCATCCGGGCTCGGATTTTGATGGGCTTTAAATGGAACAGATTTTTTACAATTACAGAGCAGCCACCTGCAATGCCTCTCTATGTGCCCTTGATGACTGAAGCTGGCACATGAATGGTACCGTCAAGAAGATGCATGAGGTTGATCTGAAAAGTCAGGATGGAAGCAAGGAACAAACAAATGGTGTGGTGAGCATTGAAACCTATTAAGATTTTATAGGGCACCTTATGCCCAGAAGCCAAAAAGGAGCCAATGCAGATTTGGTTCATCCCCATTTCCAGACTGGGTGGCTGGTAGCCATAATCTGAAATGCAACTTTACACCATACACATAAACAGTATTTATACCAGTTTAATTGTCACACCTTGCCTCAGGGAATCTTGGGAAATGAAGTTATTTGAGACTGCTTATAAGTCTTTGCAAGGGATCCCCAATGAAACCTTGCAATTCCTTGAGCAGAGGGAACTAAGACATTTGAATAGGTTCTAACTTATCAGAAACCTAGCTAATATGTAATAAGAATGTTCAATTAGTTTTCATTTTGATGTAACAGCTTGAATGAACAAGGGGATGGTAGCAGTTTCACACTTTTCTGGTTATGAACTTATATTATAGCATATGTAAAATCATCCTTAGCATGAATATAAATTGTATCCAAGAAATCATCTGAAGAGAAAGGTATCTTAGCACCAATGGTACTTTCTGATACCCCATATTTACTTTTTGTGGCTGATGTCTCTCAGTCTCTTCCCACAAAGATAAACTCCTCTTGAGGTGAAATTTCTCACCACAGGGTAGCTTTGTCATCTATATCATCCTGCTGAGCGCATGAAGAATTTTACTATCCCTCAAGTGCATATGTGTGACAATCTGGAGGCAATTTCTACTGAAATTAGTGAGACTAGCATCTATGTAAATGCATTTAGCATCAAATAACTGAAGAAAGGAAGACAACACCACAATCCCAGGCACACTTTCTTGGAAGCAAAACCTCTGAAATCAATGGACTTACTTATTTCACGGAAACATGCTTGGAACTGAGATGAAAATAATATTACGGAAACAATAATTATCTACCTACAGTAGGCCATGATGGAGGCAGATTAAAACTTATTATATCCACTCCATTTCCGTTGTTTAGCTGGGGTATATCATCACTTCCTCTTCTATACTGTTCTTTTTGAATAACTTGTTTGTTTGTTTTTTTGTTTGGTTGTTGTTACCAGAGCAGGTGCAATGCTGTCTTTCTCTTAAACATGATTAAACAGGGCCACGAAATTGTACATTGTGTGAGGATACCAGAAATAAACAGACAAGACGCAAGGTGTGAGTTCAAACACAAACCACTTTATTAATGACAAGTTGTAACCTTATGCTACTCATAGGGGAAGGAAGCCAATGTGTGGGAAATATTCCATATTATCTGTCAGTCTGCTAGGCATATTGCGATTGGGTAAGCCTGTGCTGCAGGAAAAAAAAGTTGGCCTTAATACTGTGTCTTCACCACACTAGACCCCTTCAGCCGAAGAAGGAGAGTTTCCTGACTCACACGCCCTTACAGCCCACAACTCCAAATAGGTTAGCCTCAAAACTGATCTATAACCTGTCCCATGAATCACACAACCTGAAAAGTGACAGTCTCTGGAATAACTATACACCCGAAAAGCACCTCAGGGTGCTCTTTGTACCAGCCTCTTCCCTTTCTCACACACACTTGACAAGTGACCAAACCAATGAAGCTATTTATTCAGATCCCACCTCTTAAGTGCTCCAACCATGTTCCTCTACAGTATGGAGTGGGGGGGGGGGAGTGTCTGCCAATCAATTGCAGCTGATCAAAAAATACCTACTCAACCCCATCACAACAATCAGCTAATCCCAATCTGTAAATGGGAAAGGCAGGCTGGGCACTAGTTCTAAGACCAGGAGGAGGAAGGGAATGGGTGGGCCGGCCTTTTACATTCCCACCCACTCCTCCTAAGCACTTGAATGTGTCTGCTGGTGCGCAATAAGTGGCCTTTTTGCGCTGGCTCCATCACAAATATGCTCCCACCTGGACCACTTTAGAGGACAGATGGAGGAGTGGTGTTCCCTCACTGGGAAAATTCCTCTCCCCTGCCATAACTACAATAAATTGCTACAAGAGAACTGTTTATGAAACACATTTAATGCAAGTTAGGCATCCTGCTTCACCAGGATTTAAAAACTGGCTTTGTAGCTGGTTAACAAACCGTGCTCAAGAGGGAACATGGTTAGCTTCAACCATGGTTAACAGGGGCACTCTTGCTGTGCCCTTTAGTTGTGATTTAGGAGGAATGGAGGATTTGGTCCATATGAGGAAAAAGCTAAAGGGGGAAAGGGCAATGAAATCCTAATTTTCCAGTTGGCTGGTTGAGAGAGAGCCTGCACCAGCCCTGAGCAAGAGGTTTTAAATGCACAATCCAATAGTTATCCTCTATCCTAATTTAGGACAAGGAATGTTAAACAAAAATCAAGTAGATACACTTGGAACAAAAAAAGAAATTGACCTTGAAATCATCTAAGGCTGCCATCCCAAGTACACTTATTTTAAAAGGATGTTCCATTTAGATGAGCAGGCCTTACCTACAAGTTAATGTTTTTAAATTCATGTTAATTGCTTTGCCTACTGCTATAATTGATAGTACCTCCCAAGCTTTAAAATGACTGTAAACTCCTTTGCCTTTCATCTCCTGTTGTAATAGACCCTGTCATATGAAAATGATGAAGAGTCATGGAAGGAGTCACCTTCCCCTAGCACTGAATAAACAGCCTAACTACAATGAAGAAAACATTTTCATCCCTGAAACTAATCCACTTTACCCAGTGGCAAGGAAGGGCATTTTTGGCCCAGTTGTCTGGCCTTCTCATCATCAGTGTTGCAAACATGATTTTGTGATCTGATGTACTAGCATGCAGGATCTGGTGTAAGAGTCCACAAAAGTTACTTGCCTGTAATATATTTTACTAGCCTGCCTGCTAAGAGCCTGCTAGCATCCTGGATTTTCATGGATCCCTTTCCTCCATGTCCAGCATGAAAATCCAGGTCACTGACCTCTTAACAGGCTAGTAAAAAAGCAAGCAAGAAAAAGGTGTATTCCACCAAGTGAGCTGGCAGAGAAGGGACTCCACTGAGGGATTCACTTTCCTTCCTTGCTCAACCAAGCAGCCTGGAGGAGGAAAATGGAGTCCCATGTCTTGCCAGTTCATTCAGTGCTTGTGCAGAATTCCTGGTGGCCTCTGGCTAGCAGATGAGTTGTTAAATAAAAAGGCTGTCTCCCAGACTGAGTGCAAACTGAGTGCATAAAATTCAATCCGTGCCCCACTTGACCTCAGCTTTATGACCTTGACCTTCCTTTATGGAGGTTCTGGGCTCATCCCAAGATTCCTAGTAGAAGGGGGATTACTATGAAAGTAGGGCAGAGCAGGGTGGTTCTACCTACACTTTTGCATAGCATAAGATGATTTGTGTAGTGCCGCCTTCACCAACCGGGCATTCTCCAGATGTTCTGGCCTACAACTCCCACCAGCCCTAGCCAAAGTCCAAAACATAAGGAGGGCACAGGCTGGTGAAGATTGCTGTAGTGTGAGAGTTTTGGCCCACCTGTACATTGCTTGATGCAATTCAAAGAATCCAGCTTCCTGGAGGGAGCAGAAATATGATGAAGTTTGCTGATCGAAGTGGTTGTTCAATTAATAATGCTGGCCATATCTGCTGCACTACAGTCTCAAGAAAGCTCTGGGAATTGTAGTACTGTGTGGGAACCTCCTTCCTGTACTTCCCGGCACACACACTGAGCTACAGTTGCCAAGATTCTTTGGGGGAAGTAATGATACTTAAGACACCTATAAGCTTGTAGTGTAGAGATATGCTCCAGTTCTTCTGGCTTCACACAGAGCATTTGCCATACATTCCTAGCTTTACAACTGCTACTCCTCTCCTGCTTTTTATATGTTACACTTGCAGAAAGGTATGCAGGAAGGCAGCTTGTGGTTATTATTGCAACATGTCTCAGTAACTGCAAATTGTATGAACCTCCTGGTTTTCTAACAGCAGTGTGCTGTATTCAAAATTGCAACATGAGAATACTACACACAGCATCTTGTGAGGGGCTGATGACCTCTATTCCAAGCAAATGTGTTTAGGATCAAAGCGTAAAAAAGACTGGGAGTTGGTGAGAACAAGTAATCCCAAATGGCATCAATTTAGAGTACTAGACAATAATCAGTGAAAGTCACACAGACAATGATAGCCTTCCCTTCTGAAGCAGCAAGAAACTAAGAGACTTCATAAAGCTTATTGTTCTCTATGAACAATATCCTGCTTCCTTGTACAGCGGACAGTGATGAATTTTGGACAAATGGGTACAACAAATGACTCTAGTTTTTACATACTCCCTGCCCAAGTACTCCTTTAAAAGCCCATTTCTAGCTGCATCTAACTGGTAAATGCCACTCCCTGATTGCACCAAATATATTTGCCATCTCTCTATAAATGGAAGCTCTACTAGTAGAGTGTGAAGAATAGAGAGTGAACGTAAGAAAATTGCCAAAGGGAATGGAATGAATGAAATTAACACACACTCTGACAAGATGACACCCTGACAACTTAATAGCTGTATCCCAACTGTAATTAACATAGTAAAGCACACAGCATCTAAAAGGAGCTATGTATATGTGGAGAGAATGAGGCGAAACCTAGTTTTAAGGGAAATCACAATTTTCACATGTGACACTAAAAAGGACTAATAAAGGGAAATAAGTACTCCACCGCAGCCCATAGTTAATTTACAGGATTCACTAAGTGGTCAGGGCCCCGCAAACCTAGGAAACTATCTGCAGTCTTATGTCCTACCCTGTCCTCCAAGGCCAATCAGGAACTCTCTCTAAAATACACCAAGTGCCAAACTGGGCCTACAAGAGCCACACAACTTTGAGATCATCCTCCAAAGAAGCTCACCAAACTCTGAGCCCAAGTGGTGTAAGATTGAAAGCTTTATTCACATTGGGTTTGGGTGGACAGGGATATGGATGGATAGATTACATTAAATGCTGAGTCCTTGGGATTGGCTGGGCTCAACCCAGCAAACAAACAAGATAGAGTGGTGCTATGGTGGCCACCAGCTTAATATTTCTAAAGGAGCCCACAAATCCATGGGGGGGGAGAGGTCTATCAATGGCTATTACACCCAACAGCAAAACAGAAACTGGGATCAAACAGTAGAGACCATCTTGCTCTCTTGGTGAGATTCCCAGGAACATCTGGTGGGCTGCTGTTGAAGACTGAACACAGGGCTTCTGCTCTGATCCAGAAAGGCACTACTTAAGTTTTATGAGTCCCTTCAGTACTATTTGTATACCACATACAAATGCTGTTATTCTATCCTACATTAAGGAAGGTAAATCAAGTGTACATTATAGCTAATGTTTTACATTAATATTAGAGGCCAGTTTAAGCACAACCTGATTTAAACTTCAGATGCAAAAAAACGCCCATAAGCTACAGCTGACAGAACAGCAAACAGGGAAGCAAAGACCTAATTAAGGATTCTGTGAAAAGGGCAGAGCAAGCACAGCAGAGTTAAGGTAACACCCCTTTCCATTTAACATGTCCTCTCAAATTAATCTCCACCTCCACAGCATGGCTGGAAAAATAAATGTCAGCTGATTTAACAGAAATATGGTAGTTGTGCATGTGTAAGGGCTACTTCTAGCCTATCTTTAAGGATTTGTGCACTTACTCCAGGTTTTCTGTTGTCTCTCCTTTAAGGCAATTAAGGTCACAGCTGCTTGACTATGCAGTATTTCAGTAAGAGAACAACCTTTTTTTTTAAAAAAAAAACTGGTTCGTCCAAAAGTGCACAATTGAAAATACTGATTTATTTATTTTTTAAGAAAATACAGTGGACTCCTGAAGCAAAGACTTGCAATTTACATTTGGATAGGGTTCAGAGAAAACGAAATCTGCAGGGTTTTAAAATAATTAAAAAAGGAAAAAAAAACCCAGCATACGGCATTAGTTTTGCAGCTACACTACTACCATGAAAGAAGCCAGGTCCCTGTTTGAGCTCCTCCTTTAACGTGTGCTAATGAATGACAACATTGGTGCATGCAAATGGGTTGCATGCCTGCCGGCCTGACTTTTGCTAAAGAGGGATCTGCACATTGATTTTTATTCATTCGATGAATGTAAAAGCCTACAAAACAGGGCAGCTACTGGTCAATGTACCTGGTATCAAGCTTGATTATGTGAACTGTCACAGCATTAAAAAAAAAAATCAGAAAAGCAAAACTGGCATAGTGGTGGTTAGAATGTCAGGTGAGGACTAGCAAGAACTAGGTTCAAATCCATACTAAGCCCTGAAATACTGTAATACATAATCACCCTTTGACAGTGCACCACCATCCTTGAGCCTAAACTACCTTGCAGGGTTGTTGTGAGGATAAAAGGAGAGGGACAAGGGAACCATGGTACATCTTCCTGGGCTCTTTAGAGGAAGAGTGGTATGAGAAGTGTAATAAATAACCATGCAGTGTGTGGGTATCAGTAGATCAGCTTTAATATTTCAATATCTGGTTATGCACCGATTCTCCTCACCGACAGCAGGCACAATACATTGTAAATCTCCGCCTGGGAATTACAGACAATTTCTACACAGGAGAGAATTGGTAAGAAGGTGGCTTGGGAAATTTCCTGCCCGTTAACACACAAGAGACACAGATACACAACCCCATATCTCTTCCCCTCATTCTCAAAGACACCGCATTAAAATTATGTGCAGATCGCGCAGAGTCTCTCCCTGGAGGGCCCCTATTTGCATTGCGAGACGCGGGTGTCCATTCTGCGAGGCTATCCAGGCTGGACTGCGCCTGATCTCTGCGTTGCAGCCGCTATACGCGCTTCAGAGCCTGCCCTGCCAGTGGCTCCTGTGTCACCTTAACACACCCTCCCCCCCCCCGTTACCTCTCCCCACCATTCGCAAAATCCTCCCGTTATATCTCCGACTCTGCTCTTCACTGACATCACACACAAAGCAGGAGCCATCCTACAGCGCTGGGCGGCTCCCCGCGCAATCCTCACTCCCCGTTGCATGCGCCAAAAGAAAAGACAAGACCAAACGCAGGGGGGGGGGAGGAGGCTGCGCGGCGTGTGTCGAAGCCGAGAGCAGCCGACCGTCGTCGTGGTGGTGGCCTCGCGACAACCCCTTCCGCGACTCCAGCCCGGGCCGATCCAAGCCCGCATTTGGCCCTGCATGCGACGCGCCGCTCCTGCCCCTGTTCCTTACGATTTCACGGGGCGAGGAGATGCAAAATAAAACAGTAAGTAAGCAGATCGCCGCGGCTGCAACGACAGAGCCAGCCGTTCCCCTGCTCTTGCTGCAAACAGCGGCTCGCAGGAGCAGCAACTTACTGGTTTCTGCCAGGCGTGAGTCTCTCTCTCTCTCTCTCCCCTGCTCCCTCGCGCGCAGCTGCTCGGCTCGTGCTGCCTTCCCTGCACGCGCCGCCTCGGAAGAGCTGCCCTTGGCTGACGGCTGAAGCAGCAGCAGCAGCAGCAGCGCGCAGGGTGGAGGGAGGGGAGCAGCGGCAGCAGCTGGTTGGGGCGCGGAGGCGCCTCTCATCCGACTCAAGAGGCGGCCGCGGCACCTGTGACCGCCTGTCACCCATAGCACCCGCCCCTCCGTGCTGCCTCCTCCTCCTCCTCCTCTCCTCCTCCTCACGTCGCCCCCTGACGGGAAAATGCTGCCTCTTCCAGCACGACGCCAGCCAGGCGAGGACGAAAGGGAGACAGCCAGCAGCAAGCGGGCGACGGTGAATGGCTCTTCCAGCCCCGTCAGCAGCAGCTTTGGCACCGCCAGCCCGAAGGGACCAGGAAGACTTCCCGCTCAGAGGCTGCCTGAGCAGGTTGAGCCTCTTTTCAGGGCTCCCACCCACCACCCCACCATGCACAAAGCAGCCGTCGCCTCTGAAGGGCGAAGGGAGGTCCGGCGGCGCGCGTGTGTTAGGGGCTACCTGGGCAGCGGGCAAGGGGCGCAGCGCGCCAATGCGTTCCTGGGCAAATAGGATGGTGTCATTGGACACGCAGCTGTGGGCTAGTGACGCCATTCGTTCCTGGCGAATGGCAAATCCATGCACTTGTGGGCAATGCGACAGTGAGGGCAAAACCTGCTACCTACCTCTAGGAGTGAGTAGTTGTGCCCTTGCTAACAAGGGTATCAGAATAATAGGATTGTAGAGTTGGAAGGGGACCCTTGAGGGTCATCTAGTAAAATCCCTTGCAATGCTGGAACCTCAACTAAAGCTTCCATGACAGTTGGCCATCCATCTTGTAGGGCCTACATGTTGCGCAGGTTAAGTGAAATCAGTCTTCTGGATTTTCTGCACCTCTGATAAGATCTGAATCAGTGGATTTCTTAGGTTTCATAACCCCATCCATTCTGCCATTTGCTATTTGATAGGGTTGAACAACTATAACCAGATGTTGACGAACTACAATTCCCATCAGCCCCAGCAAGCATGGCCCATGACTGGGAACGATAGAGTTCAGCAATATGTGGGGGGCAAAGGTTCCTCACACCTTGCTCCTAGGCTTATATATCACACAATAAGCAAAGTGTCTAGGACAATGTAATACAGTACACTCATAAAACAGCAAAAAAATATTTAGCATCTCAACAATAATACACAATAAACAATAGTTGTGCTATAGCACAGAAAAGCTCTGTACAAACTGAAGCATCCTAAGCAGGTATCTGAACAACATGCCAGCGGCACTTGTTTAACAGTAGTCAGCCACAACTTAGACAAAGACACAATAAATGCCCCCTGTCTTGTTCGCAAGGCGAACATATGTGGCACCTTTTTAATAGTGCTACTCTGAGCTGCCAACATGAGTCTGACCAAACTGCGGAAAGCAGTGGAAGACAGGAGTGCCTGGAGTGCTCTGGTCCAAGGGGTCACAAAGAGTTGGACACGACTAAACAACAACAACAACTCTGAGCTGAACATAAAGATCAAGCAGGTATTATTGCTATTATTTATTACATCTATTAACCACTTTTTACCAAAATATTTTGAAGTGTCTTGCAGTACCACAAAATACAAAACATCTAAAATCAGTTAAAAACCAGGTAACAAGGAAAACAAAGTAGCCTACAATAGACAACATTCCTAAAAAGTGCTTATCCAGTAATACTATAAAAAGGTTAAATATAAATGGGGCAAGGCAATCCCTTAAACTGTTGAGGGGTCTATATACCAACAGGTGATATGTAATGAAGTATAGTATTTGAAATTGCTTGATGGGTGACATGTAATTGTGTTTACTGCTTCACATAAGAAGCATGAGATTTTTTTATTTGTACCCTCTTAAAATGACCAAGAGATGTGAGGTTAATGTCTGATGTTTTACATTTTTCACGTGCTGTAAGCCACCCAGAGTGGCTGGGGAAACGGACATACCTCTTCCTGTTCTGCAGAAGTCTCTTCTTCTGCAGTGATGCAAATTACAAATTAAAATGGATTAGAGGGAGGGAAAGTTTAGTAAACCTGCTTGTCCTGACACATTATCCCACAACAATTTAAGGATTCCTTCTAGCTGACTCCCGACAATCAAACAGGAATCACAGTCATACTGGAGACTTACGTTTAACGTGCCCTGTTTCTCCATTTGTATTTGTGTGTGTGAAGCACCTTGAGCCTTTGCACCGACAGTATAAAAATAACCAAAAATGAATAAATAAATAATGGCATGACCCCAGCCATCATTATTTATTTATTGACTTTGCTTTTACTGGGTGCTATTACCAGACGTTGCAAAAAAAGGAAGGAAGGAAGGAAAAGGCTACTTCCTGAATTACAATTCCCACCCACACAGTCTCCAATATAAGGGGGCGGTGAGAAATGCTTATACACTGTGATATTTTAAGTGCGAATAGGTTTGTGTGTGTGTGTGTGTGTGTGTGTGTCTTTATACAGATCAAGCACTTGAGAAAGCTCTGGCTGTCCACTCAGTGAACTCATGGCAAATCCTCGAAAAGACTTGTGCTGCCCTTGAGTATTATTTGCTCACACAACTGTTACAACTTTTTTATTATTCCTTGCTTCTTCAGGTTTCTAACCCAGAGCCAGTGGCGTAGCATGGGCAGGGCCACAGGGCGGTTGCCCTGGGCGCAAAATTCTTAGGGGAACGTATTTTCAAAGGAAGGAAGGAAGGAAGGAAGGAAGGAAGGAAGGAAGGAAGGAAGGAGTAATAATAATACATAAAAATAGTGTTTCCTCCTCCTCACAGAGAAAATCTCCAAATGTTATGTGGGTGGACTGAGGAGCGGATTTGATGGCCAGTTGCTAGGATGCCCTCTGTAGGGCTTTAGAAAGATACCCATTCCTGACCAATTATCTGTCCCGCTCTCTGCCGTGCTCTCCACTCACGGGGCACCACGGCTGCCACTTGAATAAGTCGCCAAGCTGTTTCCCCTTTGTTCCAACTATTGGTGGGCAGTGCCAAGGATACTTTGCCTTGTCTCGGGCGCTGGCTACCCACGCAGTGCCACTGCCCAGAGCCGAGGTCAGCATCCAGCCTTCTTGGGCAGCTGTCAGGGCCTATTATTGCCCCAAGTCCTCTTAAAAATGTTTTCTGTGCCTGGAACTCTCAGTGGAGCTGGACAGCTGAGTCAAACCACCATTTTAATTTCCCACAGTGCCCCAGAAGGACACTAGTGGGGGGGGGGCGGGCATTACAGGAAATCAAAATGGTGTTTAGACCCAGGAATCTGGTATTGTTTTGTGTTGCTGCCCACCTGCTGTCACCAGGTAAGGCTTCCAGGGCCCACCAAGAGCCTTCTCAAACCTGCAGCTGGCCGTGATTGTGCCCGTACACAATTTTCATGCAGTGGGCTCAGGAATCTTGCTCAGGAACAGCAGTTTAGCAATGATAGTGGTTCTCTCAATTAGGTCTCTTTAACAAAGGTCTAACTGCTGATTTCTAATGTGTTTTTGGCTTGTATTGTGGGCAAACATAGCTCAACAAAAGATATGGCAGGAAAACAGTACTGGTAGGGAATTTAAAAACACATTCTCTGTGTTTATTGGAGGCATGCTTTATGAAAAGGCATTCACAGGAGTAATGTAGTTAATGCTGAATCAAGGTTTTGACACATGCAATTCTATAAACATTCTTGTCTCTGTGGATATATTTCAGATATGTCCAAGCCTCCCCACCCCCTCAAATGCCAAACAAAGGAAATGGAGTGTCAATTTAAGAGGAGTAACAATGGTTTTAACTGAACGTTAAAGAACAACGCGAACAGTTGTTGGCAATCTAGCTAGTCAGTGGATATGAAATCCATAAATAATGTTAGAAACTTTTACAAGTACCATGAATACTTCTAAATCCAGCATTGTTTCTTTCCTTCCAATGACATCCTTTCAGAAGTTTCTGTTGGCAGTCACTTGGACTTAACACTACACTTTTGACAGTTTTATTAAAGGCTCGTTTTTCAAAATATGTTACATTTGGCACTGATGATAGCCTAGTATCAAATGTAAATGGATTGCAAATAGGAAATATGTTACAGACCTTACATAGACCAAGGCATTTTTGATAAATATTTTCACATAATGTATGTATGCCAAGTGCAAACCTTAAGCACAAGCGCACATGCACATATACCGGTACACCTTATAGACATAAAAACAGGAATAGGAAGCTGCCATATTCCAAATTGGTTGATCTAGCTTAGCAGTGGCTCTCCAGGGTTTCCGGGGAGATATGATAGCCATCTTCAAATATCTCAAGGGCTGTCACATTGAAGATGGAGCAAGCTTGTTTTCTCTTGCTCTGGAGGGTAGACTCGAACCAATGGCTTCAAGTTACAATAAAGGAGATTCCAACTAAACATATGGAAAAACTTTCTGACAGTAAGACCTGTTTGTCAGAGGAATGGTCTCCCTTGGGAAGTTGTGGACTCCCCTTCCTTGGAGGTTTTTAAGCAGGGGTTGGATGGCCATCTGTCATAGATGATTTAGCTGAGATTCCTGCATTGCAGGGGGTCGGACTAGATGACCCTTGGGATCCTTTCCAACTCTACAATTCTCTGAAAGACTCTTTCCCAGCACGACTTGGAGATGTTGGGTATTGAACCTGGGGCCTTCTGCATTCAAAACAGATGTTATATCACAGAGCTATGGCCCTTCCCTAAGCATACACATGAACATAAAACTTTACCTCCCCTTAATTTTTATTTATATATATGTATCGATAGTTCAATCCAACACCCAAAAAATACAGATTATAAAAAACAACAATATAACATGTCCCATTAATATAAAATACACTGCAAAATAAATTATGGTCTTCTAAATTCAGTTCAAACATGTAATACATATTAGGTGCCAAAATGCCCAGCCATCTAACAGCTTAACCACAGCCTGTAAAAATCTTTCCTTCTAAAAAGGAAAGATTAACAATGCCCCCCAAAGACATATTGGGCTTTGATCTTCCTGGAGCAGCCACCAAGAATTCCTCTCTACATGATCTAGTTGTTTTCAGCTGCTGTGCGGCTGATAAAACCTTAAGAAAATAGGTTCCTCAATTCATATTGATATGATGTAAGGGAGGAGTCAGTTAGTGAATGTTGAGTTTCAGTCAGCAATGATGTTATAGGTTAAAGGAGAAGAACCTTAAATTGTGCCCGGAGAAGAAGAAGAAAAAGAAGAGTTTGGATTTGATATCCCGCTTTTCACTACCCTAGGGAGTCTCAAAGCGGCTAACATTCTCCTTTCCCTTCCTCCCCCACAACAAACACTCTGTGAGGTGAGTGGGGCTGAGAGACTTCAAAGAAGTGTGACTAGCCCAAGGTCACCCAGCAGCTGCATGTGGAGGAGCAGAGACGCGAACCCGGTTCACCAGATTACGAGTATACCACTCTTAACCACTACACCACACTGGCTCTCAGTAAAAGTACAGTATTGCAGATAAAGAGGCATGAATGTAATATTTTTCCAGGTACTTTCCCAGACGGTATGCTGTACCTGGTGTCACCTTGAGCTTGCAAATAATCAAAGAATAATTCATCTCTATAATACAAATTCCTTCGTTTCCAGCTAGGGAAATTAGAGAACTTAAGTTGTATGACGGGTTCTCTTGCAAATAATTTTATTGACACACTGTGCTTTACTAGAAATACCAGCAAGCAGATGCACAGTGCCTCACACTTTTAACAGGGGAAATATGCAAGCTTCAGACTATACGCTTGCCAACTTTGCTGTGCAACCTCCAGAGCAGACATTACCGTGGAGATATAATACATGGAAACTTGAGACACACACTTTGAAATGTTTGTGGTTCCAATAAAACCTACTACCATTTATTTTAAAAAGCCATTTCTGTATATTATAGTACTTGAAAAATGCTCCTCATTACATTAAGAATAATGCTCATCAGCGCTTCTAATTACCACCCTTGCAGCACCGCAAGAGAATTTGCATTTTTAAGGTTCCGTGAAAATTAAATAGTTTTTGTAGCCAGTTTAAATTGCATTGTAGAAGGCATGCCCTGTAAAGCATACTGCAGTTGCCCAGCCTTATAAGGTAACAAAGCAATGATTACTGGGGCCACATCTGATAAAAGGGGTTGAAGGCATCACTCTCATAAGATGGAGTTGATTGTTTGGTCTTGGCAGATCCTCAAAAGCGCTCAGCTCTAAATTTCTGCCAAAAGGTTGGGCGATCTAGCCAGATCCCACAAAAAGAGAGATGAATCTTAAAACATGCCGTGAAACAGCCCTTGCAGGAGATAGGAAATGACCACTGTCTCTAATAATGAGTTACACGTTGTGTTCATAATTTGTCACCAGGCCTAGCAAAGTTATTCTCTAGTAAAAGGTTTCATAGCACATTTGAGGCTCACCTCTCTTTTGGTATCTGGTTCTGCCTTCTTTGGGTCACCTGCCCATCATTCAGTCTACTCTACACAGCTCAGACCAAGCAAGCAAAGAGCAAGAGGAAAGCAGTTTAGTGATCAGATAACTTGCACGTGACTCAAGACCAAAAGTGATGTTGACTCATAATTTTTTTATTTGGAACCTGGAAATCTAAGCTCTGCTTGTGAAACAAGTCAAACTGGGCACTGTAGGGGGAAGACAAAAATTCACCAGGGTTCCATCCAGATTTGATCTGGTGAATTTTTTTTTATCACCCTCAGTTATAGCAACCCTGGGCATGATAATACCTGAGTTTCCTAAAGGAAATTGCATTGGGATATGGCTTAGAATCTAACGGAGGGGGGGGTGTTACTAATTGTTGACCAAGCAGTGTTGGACAACTGCCGTACAGAGATTGTACGTAAAAGTTGTTATCATTTATCTGAGTGGGAAGTATGTTCCACTGCTTTTCAAAATGAGAAAATTCTAATCTGGATTTCATCTACATTCTTTTAATTTTTGAAATTATTAAATGTGAGTCCAAATAAATGTGGTTAGTTCTGATTATGAGGGTGGGGAACTCTCACAGAGGGATATTAAACCGAATACCTAGAGCACAGCTTGAAAATTTTCTTGGCAGACTATAAACCCAGTTTTAGAATCTCATTATATTGCCATTGATCTCCTGAGACTTTGGTTTTCAGTGATATTATCTTCCTTTTTGTTTCCACAGAGATGGAAGAAGGAGGAAATTTGTAGCTTGCCCAAAAGGAAACTGGCTTTTCTTTTCGCATTCAGAGTGAACTTTAAATGAAAAATATGTTGCTGTACAAACATTCTGGCACATTAAATTCTTGGACTTTACCCAGCTGTGGTGTTATTGCCCCTTTGCAAATAATAGTGCAAGTTGACATGCTGCTTCCAGAACAGCTTTCCATTGCAGGGCAAATAGGTGTGGGATGGTTTGGAGGAGTAGCTTCAAGTAAATGTTGTTCAAAGTAAATGGTTCTGTTGCAGAAGTGATCCTTGGCTATATACGTGCAGTTCCCTTCTGGAATGTAATCATGATTTCCAGAGAATGTGAATGCCCTAAGAATGCCCTAAGAATCAACTGCATTCAAAGACCTAGGCTGTTCCTCCTCCTGCTTTTACAATCACTCTGCTTCCAGAATCTCTTGTATGCATAACAACTACCAAAATCCAAATTGTTTTGGTCCAAAATGAGGAATTAACTTGTAGTGACATTTATCACTAAGCAATTCCAGTACAAGATTTTATTTTATTTTTCTGCTTGGAGACTATGTCAATGAAAGAAAAATGTGTACACTGTCTTCCTGTGAAAGCAACGGTCAGTTGTGTTTTCCTGCAAATACATATACTGGGGAAGCCAAAGCACACTGGGCTGTTTATGGGGGCTCATCCACACTTATCTTTGCTTTGCATTTCTAGGCACAGGTCTAGGCTTTGCAGGCCATTTCCAACAGCTTTTGTCTTTGCCCTGGCACTTTCCTGGTGAAAACCCACTCTCTACTGTTGAATTGGAGCAAATGGCAATCCATGGAAAACCTGAATTGACATTTGCTTTGATTAAGCAGTAGAGAGTGGGTTTTCCTGGGGAAAGCGATGGGACAAAAAAGGGGGGGAGGGGAAAAGCAGTTGGACACTGAATGGGAAAGTGTGGACCTGTGCCTAGAAAGTGTGGGACAAAGGTGTGGGATGAGCCCTAGGTTGTGGGTGAAACCCAAATAGTAGTTTTCTTGGAAAATTGAATAGATTTGTTTTACTTTTACATGCAGATCCCATTACCGTATTTGGAATTGGGAATACTGTTTTGCCAGGGTAGATTGGGCGATCCTCATTTTAGGGTGTGGGTTACCTCTGCTTTTTCTTTAACCTATGGTATCTGCATGTGTATTGCTACATTTTTGTCCTAGAGGCACCTTGCTTCCTGCACTTATGGCACAGTGTAGATTCTGAATGGTGCTGTGGAATAGTCTCTCCTTACCCTTCTTGCCAGCAGTATTAAGAACATAAGAAGAGCCTGCTGGATCAGGTCCATGACCCATCTAGTCCAGCATCATGGTCTCATAGTAGCCAGCCAGATGCCTGTGGGAAGCCTGCAAGCAGGACCCAAGCACATGAGCACTCCCCATTCCTGCAGTTTCTAGCAACTGGTATTCAGATGTATACTGCCTCCAACCAGGGAGACAGACCACAGCCATCAGGCTAGTAGGCACTGGTAGACCTCCATGAATTTGTCTAATCTTTTAAAGCCAACCAAGTTAGTGGCTATTACTGTCTCCTAGGAGAGCAAGCTCCATTGTTTAATTATGCACTGCATCTCAGGGGCGTACCCAGGATCAAAACTAGGGGGGGGGGCGCAAGCCATGGTTCGTTCAGCTTCAAAAACAAAAACAGCTTCAAAAAACAAAAACAGCTTCAAAAAACAGAAAACTCCCCCCCCCAAACAGAAAGCCCCAAATGGCTGACAAACTCAGTTTCCCAGGATCCTCAGTCCTCACAAAGGAACTACTCACCATGCAAGGGAACTCAGTTTGCCAAGCTCCCTTGCAACGATGAATCCCGGCAACGATGAATTCGCCCCCTGACACTGCCCAAGTCTCAGCATGCATCCCCATTTGACCAAGCAGGGTACAGGCTAGGATCCGGTCTCTGATAGGCTTGCCAGCTCTTTGTCGGCATGAGGGAGGGGGAAACAGCCGGCGCAACACACACACACACACACACAGTGGCCAACTGTGCCTCGGCAAGAGCGGAAGAGCTCAATTGTTATTGAGATTTTGGGAGGGGGAGAAAGACCAGTCTTGAGCTTTTTTTTCCTTTTAGGCTGCCGATAACCATTTAATTTATTTATTTATTTTGCTTCTGGGGGGGCAGCTGCCCCCCTGCCCCCCCGCCCAGGTACGCCCATGCTGCATCTGATTATTATTCAATGGAGCCATGGTGTGCTTTGCCTATCATGCTACATTCCCAGCTTGATTCTGCCTATAACTAGCATTCCAAGTTGATACTCACTTCCACAAAAATGACTGACCACATAAGTCATAAGACCAGGCCTAGATTAACTGTTAAGCAAAACAAGCACGTCCTTCGGGCATCAAGGGAAGGGGGGCACCACAGAAACTACGGAAGGTTAGTTTTGAGGATCTGATCAAGCACTTTGCAATTAGAAAAAGTAGGAGGAAATTTTCCAAATACTAATATAGTGGAAGTATGCAAAAACAAACGTCATTTTCCATTTTACTGTGCCTAGGTTTCATTTCATTTCAAAAAAATAGAATTTTATTATTTTTATTAATAATGTTAATGTTTTATTAGTGCTTAAATTTTGAATTGGATATGATATATGCGGGCAAAAAAAAATCTTTTAAGTGCTTAGGGCCTCTTAAGTCTTAATCCGGCCCTGCATAAAATGTACTATTTTTGTACGTCTTCAAGGAATGTTTGATGCAAAGTTGTTGATTCCTTCCCCAACTCTGCATAAAGGAACAGATCCTTTTACTGAGACACAAGCTAGGATTAGGAACGCCATTACAAGCCCCTCTTATATTGGATGGCTCACAGGAGAACTTTACAAACAGTAAACAGACTCTTTTCCTTTGGTTAAGTTTTAAAAGCACAATTTTAAAAAATGCACTCATCTTTAATATGCTGGGGGCCCAGTTCTACAAGGTGTTGAGAGGAACGTTCAGTATCAACTGATTTCATGGGTAAATTGAAAGCACTCGGTATCTGGAATGAATAATGGGGCTCTTTGCTGTCTTTAATTTGGAATAAAAATATTCTTGGGGTTTAGCCCACAATTATTTATATTAGCTCATTTTTGCTTTCATTGTAAAAATGTAAGAGGAAGCCATTCATGACTTCCAACTCTCTTAATACAGCAGGCAATTCCAGATCTTCATTGCCTGAGTCGGTGAACTTTTTTAAGAGCTTCCCAAATTATTGCGGCATCACAGCGAAGGGTGGTTTTAAAAACTATTATTGTTGTTATTTTTTATCATCGTCATCACAGAGCAAACATGGATTTGCACAGCCCAGAGAAGATGACACAGCTGCTTTATTGGTTCGCTTCTCTCCCATTGTTCTCCGTTGAAGCCAGCAGAGCAGCTTCTGCCCTACATTCCTGGGAAGTGAATAATATCAACGGAGATTATCATTACCCTCTAGTACCACATCTATTACTAACAGGCCATTATAAAGATTGAGTATAACCTAATTAGGAAATGCTGTAGTCAGCTGGGTGTGGATGTGGGCCGGTGAAGAATCGTTTTACATGAGCTTTGTTTGTTATATATATAAAAGGGTGTTCACAGAGGATACAGGAAAGGTACCTAATGCGGTTCTCAGTGCTGAGCTCAGATTTCACAATCAGGTCTCACATTCCTCATATGAGCGGAGGTTGAGCCAAGGCCAGGGCTGAAGTTTCTGCTGTCATAAGCCTGATGCTGTAAACGCCGCACAAACACAGAGCCTGTGTGAACCAAATTTGGCTATCTGCTTATTTATTTTAAATTAAGGCATATTAATGGGTAGATTCCAAAGTTTACTGTATGAAGCAGGAGGTACCCTCCATAGGGACACAACCTCCATCATCTACAATTCCATCTGGATTGTCTCAGAGAATCCAGGCGAGAGCAAATGTTTGTTATCCTTATAGAAGGTGAAAAGTTGTCAATTTTCCCACCATTTCTGCTAGAAGGTAAGGCCCATGATTGGTTGCCTAACACTCTGATAGCCAGTACCAATCATATTCTGATGAAATTAATAAGAACATGAAACTTACCTCATACTCAAGGGTTGACTGAGAGATGGCCTTGAAAGATGCTTGAATTTCCCTAGCTCGTTGGTACCCATAGGGAACCATCAACCATGGCTGCCTTCACACCACTGCCAGTTTCTCATACAAATTGCTGCCTAATTCCAGCTGGCAAATCATTTCATGGCCTTCATAACCATGTAACTGCAGTATAAATAGACTTTATAAAATAACTGAATAATCCCCAATGGAAGGTGGAAGCCCCTATGGATGGAACTTTGTCAGTGGTATTTATTTATTAATTTAATTTACATATTAAATTTCTATACCACCCTTAAATCAAAGATCACAGGGCAGTTGGACTTCCGGCGAGGACGCCATTGCGGGCGGTTGTGGGTCGTTTCGGGAGCGAAACGACCCAGGCCAGCCCGGGGGTAGGAGCCCCGCTACCGCACAGCGGGGCTCCGCTAAACCGCGGGTCGAGCGTCCCGTGGCACGGGCTCTCCAGCGAGCCCACTATGGCGTGGAACCCTTCTCCCGTTACCCTTGTAAAAGGGGCGCGGGAGTGAAGGGACAACAGCACCGGGCTTTGGAGGCATGCCCCAACCGGGCTGGTGAAGCGGAGGCTGCCGCCGCACTGAGCACGTCGTTCTACCTGATCTGGAGGGGAAAAAAAGAAGGAACCTGGAGGCCGTGAGTACGAAGCTAATTGGACTCAAAATTTATGACATTTGGCACTCCGGGAGGAATGTGAAAAAGGAAGCCCGTTCCTCCCTTTGTTGAATGAAGAAGATAACACTGTTGTTAGCTGCTGCTGCAGTAGTAGATACAAAGTGTATACGGAGCTTTTGACAAGTGAGACTGGCTGAACCCCTTTTAGGGGAATTAAGTGATTGGAAATATCTCTTCTGGAAATTGTTGGATTGCAATCTTTCCACCCTGACCCAGGGGAAAATGGCGGCTAAAATTTATGGTTGAAGATGGAAAAGTACTGAAACTTGATACCCTCTGCCTACTTCTACCATGCTTGGTTTCGTTTTCAAACTGGCGTTAGACCCGGGACTGACCCATGAACAAAGGATTATTCTTTTGAAGATAGAACTGTTAAACCAGAAGCTAATTTTGTTGAACCAGGATGTCGAGGAAAAGTTATATGCTACAGGAAAGACTCTTGAGAACTTTGGTAAACTGGAAAAAAAACCTTGCTAGGGAACTTGAGGAAGTTTTTGAGAAACAAAGTACAGTGACTGCGCAACTCCGAGAAGATGAAAAACCTTGTCGGTGTGAGAGACCCAAGGTTGGAATACAATTTACAGCCAATTTCTGGGGTGAGAGCCCAGGAATGATGGGTAAAAGATTTGTGAAACTACAACTAGAAGATGACTGGAATTCTGAAATGGAGATGCTGGAAGATGATGATTTGAGTTCCCTGGAGCTCCCTGCAAGGATGTTTATGGACTGCGCCTGGACTTTTGGTAAAGAAAAAGAGGACATTCTGGACAATGTTGTGGTAAAAAGATGGAGAAATGTCTGGGGGGCGATCCCGAGATGGCGAAGGAAAATGGATAGAAGAGGGATAGGGTGAGAATATTTAAAATATAAGTAGGATGGCTCACCATGGTACCCTGAAGTCAGTGTGTTAAGAGTTTATGATTTTGAACTAGTGAAGAGATATGTGAAATGTTTATTAGCAGCAGTTTAAGTAAAATAAGATGTAAGATTGGAGTTAAGAAGTAATAAGTTATATTATGAAGTAAAAAATGAATATTAAGAAGTTTGTTTAGATATTTTGGATGATTTTAAATATTAGAGATGAGAAGTTATTAAAGTAAATTAGAATTGGAAACAAAGGAGAGAAAACGGGGGAAGTCACCCCGTTAGATTCAAACAACATTTTTTTTTCTAAGTAAGAAAAAGAAATATTGGTGTTTCAGTGGTGATTTTTATTTGTCTTTTATTTTGTTTTGATTGCTGTATGTGTTGTTTTATCTGTTTGTTGTATTGTTGTATTGCATTGTCTTTTATTATGTGAAAACCAATAAAATTCTTATTAAAAACAACAACAAAGATCACAGGGCAGTTAACAGCATAAAAATGTAGTAGCACCCTGTTGCCTGAGGATCAAGGACAAACTACACATTACATGCAAATCGATGCAACAAAGCCCCAACAGGTGTTTCCGTGTCTTTCTTTGAGTGGAGGAATGACATTGGTGCATATCCTGAAAGTGTCCTGGAAAAACCAGGACATCCTGTTTTTTTCCTGCAAGAACACAGCAGCCATTTGGGATGCCATGATTTCACACCGAAATCTTGCCTTGAAGAAAGCACTTTTTTGGAGGGTGATGATCTCACGCAGCGCCCCAAAACACACATTTTGCGGTGCTGTGAGAGCACAGCCCTGAAAAAAACTTGTATTTAGGGCTCCATGATCTCTAGCTGGTCACATGATTTACGCAGGAACATGGGCAGGAAGACACATCCCAGTTTTGGGACTCAGCATGTTGGTTGATTGGCTGATTTTCCATCCAAATTTGACCTCAATTTCTCCCCCTGCATCACCTTGACTGGATTAAACCTGTGAATGTACCCTTATAAATAAATATATGGAAACTTATGGAGAAGAAAGCAGCTTGGAGGCAACTGGAAATAGGAAAATGACTCATGAAGGGGATTAAGCTTCCTTGCTGCTCCCTTATTTTTTCAGCCTGCAAATACTCCTTTATATCAAGCCCAGGGATAAGTTTGGGAGGCCTTGGTAAAGCAGTCCACTGGAACTGTGGGCCCACTTTGCAGTGAAGGGGGGGCCAGAAAATGCAGTGAACTTTTTAACCAGTTGGCTGCTACTGTAAAGGGCAATTCAGAATGCAAGAAAATACCAAGATATATGGCATGGCTAGTTAAAAAGTTGGCAACCTCATCACACATGTCTTTTTGCTTGCACATCTCTGTTCCCCCTCCCAACTTTATTTTTGTTATCTTTGCCTAAGATGCAGTGCTCTGATTTCTGACAGACCACAGTGTCACAAATCATGACATATGACACTATAAAGGTGTCTGTGCTTTGTTTAAGAGACTGGGTTGGCATGAAGCCTTTAGGTGACTTGGAAGGTGATTTGCAAATTAGAAGGGTGTGCCATTTACAGAAAGGTGTGTGTATGTTTATTTATAGAGGCGGCTCCTGCCAAACTAGGTAGTACTGCATGTGGCAAAGACACTGAGCAAAGAGCACAAATCATCTGAACCTTTTCAGTTTTGATCGTGTATGCTCTGATTATTGACGGCCTTCATCTGGAAAGTCAGCCTGAAACAGATGTGCCTGTCTGTAGTCAGCAAGCCTCCTTTGTCTATCACTCCCCAGTGCTCAGCCCCATATAAGTTCGCCAATATATCAACACAGCAAACCATGCTTTGATCACTGTGTGGAAAGCTCCCTGTCCAGGTGTTTGATGGATGGAATGCAAGCAGGTCATTTCAGTCACTTTGTATCGCCAACAACAAATCTGGCTCTGGAGAGGCAGCTCCAAAGCTCAGCTGAACTTGAGTAGTTTTGTGTGCTATTAAAAAGCAAACAAACCTCAGCATGGATATTTTTGAAACAACACACACTGCAGTTCCCAGTCAGAGGTACTAGTGCAGTATTCCATAGCCATATTGTGGATGGGGAGACATCATTTGAGTTCATACAGGCACTGTCCAATAGGTACCCTAACATGCACACTCAGTTTCTGAGTATGTCTAGATGGGTGTTCTGGTGGGATCAGTGTTGCTCATGCATGTATGTTTTTTGCACCATCTGTATGACGTTGTCAGCATGAAAATGCCAGCCAGCATTATTTCCCTGATTTAATCCTGCTTTACCCTTTCCAGTGAAAATCCCACAAGAAACCTGTTGCCAATGACCCATTTAACAATATCTCAGTTACCCATTTGCACATTTTTATTTGTTTGTTTGTTTGTTTATATTAAATTTGTATACCGCCCTTCATCCATTATCTCAAGGTGGTTCACAGCATAAAAATAAAGTATAAAAACACAAATTAACCCCCACATCTATCTGTCTGTCTTGGTTCCTGTGGCATCAACTGGGACAGGGGGACGGGGGGATAGTAGGATCTATCAGAGGAGGAAGAGGAGGAGAAGGCAGAGGTTGGAAGTGGGAAAGTTGAAGTGGTGACTTGGGAGAGGGCTCCAACCTCACTGTTGCTGGGCAGCACAGAAGAGGGAGGAGCCACCTGAGTCAGTCTCCCCTCAAACCTCTGAAAGCAAAGTTTCCATGGTAGCCAGGGAGGAAGCTGGTGAGCTGGCAGGGCCAGCCGAATTAGAGACAGAAGGAGAGGCCGAGGGTTGGACTCAGGTCCTCTTGCCAAGGAGGTGCCACTGCCTGCACCAATGCAGACAGACTCAGCCATGCATATTCCCATAGGAGTACACACTTGGGAGCACAGTGTTCTCAATGGGGATAAGAACCTTGTAGATGAATGGTCCTACCCTGTTCTTTAAAGGTGGAGTGGGAGAGGTGTGTCAGGTGCTGGGACAACATCTCAGCTGCTTCTTAGCCAGGTATCTTCTCTGTCATAGATTAATCCTGTACTCTGAGGTAATGCTGAGACTGTGTGCTGATTTCTTGAATAAGACTTTCAGGCTTCCTCTAGCAGAGTGTCTGAGTACTGTGTCCAAGAGTGGACACGGACACACACACACACACACACACACACACACACACACACACACACACACACTTTCTCTGTCTATCCTAAAGCAGAACCCCAGGTGCGGATGCACTGAGAGGCTAAATAGTGATGCCAGGTTAAGAAAGGCTCTTTACCAATGTTAAAACTAGAGGCTCAAAAATGAACCCTTCTAAACACCAACTCCAGTTCTGGCTTTGAAGAATGCTGTGCATTTGACCACAGTGCTCCTGGGAGAAAAAAAATTATTTTAGAAAATGCCTACCTTGCATTTTGATTCTCAAAAAAGCTCCCAACACAAAAACTGGAATAATTAAATCACCAGATAGAATGAGGCATAAAGCTGGGTCAGTTTAAAGATACTTTGCCACAACAAGAGATTAAAACATATTAAAGGTGCAGCAGATTTCTTTTTTTAAGCCTTTGCAATCCTGCCAAGAACATCAGAAAAGTCTGCTGCATCAGGCTCAACATGCATGCCCTCCAGCAGTCTGTTCTCACAGTGGCCAACTAGATGCCCATGGAAAACCTGCAAGTGGAACCTGAGCACAATAGTGCTGTCCCCAGCTGTGATTCCCAACAATTGGCATCAAATTCAAGAGGGAGGGGGCCAACCAAATATCTATCAGATGGAAGTTCCGTAATCTGTTGCATTACAAATGCACCTTCCTCACCAAATGCACCTTCAAAGATGGAGCCACAGGTGTTGAATGACATGCACGGTCAGGTTGCTGTGGGAGTAGGGGGCCCTTCAGATAACCTGGTCTCAAGCCATTTAGGGGTTTAGCGGTAATAGCCAGCAGCACTTGGGATTTTGTCCTTATATGAATCAGAAGCCAATAGAAACAAAGTCAATGTGGTATGTTCTGAGAAGCAAACACTAAAAGCCATTCTGGATGCTGCATTTGGACCAGATGGAACATGAAGATAAAAATATGGATTCATCTTACTGGTCTGTTTAAAATATTGTTACGGTAGGATGTGAAACATTTTCAATACTCAACAGTACCATACTAATGCTCAGTATCATTATGTCTTAATCCCATGCAATAAATGAGTAGTGTCTGTGCATTTATTGTACTCTAAGCTGATTGCCTGGAAAGGGTTTTCCTCTAGTGTTCTTAAGAGGCTTATCTCCGCTGTAACCATCTGATGTCTCTAAAAGGCCAACCCTTACCTGGAAGTAACTTGCACGGGGTTCTATTGGACTTGCTCCTCAGTAAGTATGCAGAGGGTTGTTTGCAGCCTAGACTGCCTATCTTTGCTAATGCCCATCTTAGTGGTACGGTAGGGCAGGAATACATATTTTAGCAGGAAGCGCGTGAGTGAAAGGGATTTGCACTAATCCTCAAGTATTAGTCATGCCTCTATATGATATAATATGCATTGCTTAATTGACCACAAAACATCTCGTTTGGGGTCTGGAACTGTTAATGCCAGGCATTCCCTTAAATGTGGTTTGCAGTTAAGCTATTAACTTTAACAGTGACGTCTCTGAAGCAAAATAGCCCAGATGAGAAAAAGAGAATGTTAATCAATGCTGTTTGTTTAGACTCGGCAATGCTGAGCATCTTGAGTTCTGAAGTTCTTGAAAATGTTGTTTGCTGTAACTGCATCAGGATAAATGTAACAGCCAAGGATTATTGGTGAGTTCAGGGGAACTCTTGGGTTTATGATGTCCCTGGAATATTTCAGGATTTGTGTTTCTTTTAAATATATGTGGGTACAATGAGCCTTACTCAATTGTTTTTCCAGACTACATGTGATGCACCTTATGTCTGTACAAAAATGATGGACAGCTGCCTAATATGTATGATCTCAAATACCACTTGGATCCCATGGTCCCATGTTTTCCACCCTATTTCAGCCTTCACCAACCTGGTGCTGTCCATATATTTTGGACTACAACTCCCATCAGCCCCAGTCAGCATGTGCTGCTCAGGCCTGGTGGGAGTTGTAGTCCAAAACACCTGGAGACCACCAGGCTGGTGAAGGATGCCCTGCTTGCACTTCATGTAGAGCAATCCTATGCATGTTTAGGAAGTGAGTCCTACTGAGCTCACTGGGACTAGCTCCAAGATAAAAGTGTGCATAGTAACCCTAGTCCCATTCCAATGACAGATCCCTGGCTTATGATGTAGATAGAGCTCAGCCACCACATCCCTGCCATTTATAATGGAAGTGAAAAATATTTTGCTTTCTTGAGTAAAATCTGTTTGCTTAGGTGCAGGAATACTTGAAGACTGACTCACTTCCATCTTGCTGCAGTTGGTATGTTAATCTGCTGGACCTGACATTCTAGTGCTTAATTCTAAGACAGGCAACTTCAAGGATTCAAGAAAGCTTTGCTTCTCATATATAAAAAGTGGGCTGGCTGCATTTTGAAGGGCTGAGACTATCACACCCAGTAAAGCTGTCTGTTCCTTTCTGTAATCTTCATTCATTATTTCCCTGCCCCAGTCCATTTGATGTTCAGCAGCGCTTAGTGCCATTACTCTTTGTTCCTTTTTTTTTGTTAATGCCTCTTATTTTTGGCATCAGTGATTCTACCCAAACTTCTTACCATTGTACTATGTCAATGAAGTACTTCTTTGTGATCTTGTCTAGACTGGGTAAACAAATCTGCTTGGGTTCACATAATATCTCATGTCCAATGACAGCGCCCTAATTTTTGTGTTGTTTTGTGAATCTGGTGGCTAATGAGATTGCATTTAGTTTATTTAATTTTATCCACCTGTTCTTGCACCAGCCTTTTTAAAAGATGAACCCTTAAGAGTAGTTACACACCTTAAAATATCTATATGATAATGGCTCTTTCTTTATAATGTGAACGTGTGAAAGTTCTTGCATCAATCACTATGTGATAATTGGCTTTCATCACCTACAAACTGCTAATCTGCTGAATGGAGCTGGTAAAATTCCCTCCTCCATCCATGTTGACTCCTAGTGATGGATGCTAGTGCTCTCTGGCTATGTTCATGCATCTAATATAAGAGCACAACTACACAATTCACAAGCAGATGTACAAAGCATGATAGGTACTCATCACAACCAAATTATACGGCTTTCTGCATAGGCTATGATGAATCTCATCTGTTGAAAGAGTTCAGCGATGGTGATGATAAACACAGCAGAATTCAAATGTCCAAAGCTCTTTAAATGCATTGCCTTGGTAATTCTTACAACATCCTCATAAGGGAAGCCAGGTAAGACTCTGGTCTGAAGGTAAAGATGAACAAAACTTGGTCAGTGGCAGGATAGGAGACGGCCTGGTAACCCCCTGCATGCCACCTTAAGTTTGACTGAAGAAACATGAGATGCAAATGTAATAAATAAACAAACACAATAATAACTGATTGCCAGACTGCAGGTTCGGCAGAAGTGGAGACAGTAATATATTCATTTATTTAAGGAATTTTTATCCTAGGTGAAAAGGCATTCAGGGTGACTCGCATAAGCTCAATAAAAACAAGACAGTCCCTGCTTTCAGCTGGGTGGAATGGCTGTTGGTGAAAGCAGTGGAAGGGAGAATCCTACTGGATTTGCTTAAAGCCACCTAACAAGTTCATGGCTAAGAGGGGGCGCTTCCCATCTCACTGTGTACACACTTAGCCATGACCCCACACTTCCTCTCACTTATTAAAAATGGTTGCGCAGAATATTTAATCCAATAATCCTAAACCGGAATCAAACAAAACTACTTTGGGCTGTTTGAATATTTAAACTGTGTCTCCACCTATGCTCAACCTGTATATCAGTAAATACATGCAAACATTACAAAACACCTATAAGCCTCCTGCCACCTTCTTCCACAAGGAAAAGACCTGCACCCTTGTAACCTTGCACTATTCCAAGAGAAGTACTCACTGCTCGAAGAGCACAACAATATTGTTACATGCCACCCACCTCTGAGCGATATGAGATTCTAGGTGTTCCAAGTGCTTACTGAGGGTTCAGGTTTCCTTCAAAAATTGGGCACAGCAGAAACTGTGGTGTCTTTATGATATATGGTTTTATTTCCACAGATATACACGACCTGCACCTAGATGGAGGGATTGAAAAGCAATCATATCCTATGAGGTCTGGCTTCCACCTTAAGGACAACATTGGACTCAAAAGACACCCACCCTGTGTTTCTCTTTGTTCCAGCCTGTCATCCCCAGCTCTCATGGAGTTCAGCCTCTCCTCCTTCTTGCTGCTAACCAACTCCAAGGACTTTCTCCCTGCTTGTGGCATTCAGGGTTGGAACCCTAATCTTAGCCTTTGCCTCTGCCTACTAGCACCCAGCAAAGAAAGGGTCCCACTCTACTCCCCTTTGCCTGGCAGACATGCCCTCTGATGGCTTCCTTGGTGGGCCATGAAGTGTAGGTGGGTTCCCACGAGGCAAGACACAGTGATAACAGCAAGAACCTTTATTGAACTACATAACTGAGAAACAGAGGCAAAGCAGCTGCTTATGTACATTTCTGAAAGCCCGGACCACTCCCACTCCCAACGTGATTGGCTGTCTAAACTTCCAAACTGCGAATCACGGCTCAGAGTTCAAGGGCCAATGGCAGAAGCCCAAATCCAGAAATGTCCTGTGATTGGACAACATTTATCAAATCAGAACACAGGAGCTCAGAATCCTTAGTCCAGACTCAAGTTCAGGCAAACACAGGCCACTGAATACATAACAAGCCAGCCATTTCATCCCCATATGGGACAGCTGCATATTTCTGCATTGTGGGGGGTTGGACCAGAAGATTCTCAGGGTCCCTTCCAACTCTACAGTTCTATGATTCTAATGGCCCATCTAGCTAGCTCTGCCAAGATGGCTTAGCTTGTTAGCATAATTAAATCCAGAGAGTTTCTGTATTGGGCAACGTTTAATCAAACCTAGATTAATTCTAACTTTTACTAAATCCAGGAATTATGGGGAGGATCTGGCATCCAGAAATTTAGGGAAACATGACCCCCCACAAACCCATAACAATGTTGTGCCATGATACTGCAAGACAACAAAAAAGACTTTTCAGAAATTAGCCTCCACAGGTTCAGTGACTGCATAGAAGGGAAGTGTGTCCATTGGTCCCACCCCTTCCCCAAACATGTTGAAGCCCACTGGCTCTGTTTCCCTTGGCCTTCAGCAAAGGTTTAAAGGAAGGATTCAATATGTTTAGGATCCCCTTCAAACCTTCACTGGATGTGCAGAAGTCAGGTAGGACAGAGCCACTTGATTTCCCCTCTGCACCTTCACCAAACTCAGCTGAATACTTGAAGGGTAATTTCTGAAGAGAACTAAATAGCATTCTCACAGGAGCCCGTACATGAGGGAGGGGGTGAAATAAAGAATTAATTATTGTCCCTAAAAACAGAAAATAGTCCTCCCTGAACTCAATTTGGGGTACCTGTGGCCTATAGTTTCATATTACTTTATGACTTATACTGGCGAGGGAATTAAAAATGAGTCAGAAATGTATCATATTCCATGAGAATGTCCAGTAAACAGTGATTCATGGCATCCAGTAATATATCTTCATTGGTCAGGAATATTCACTACGTGAATTTGGATTGGTGAGCTGTTAAATACCACCAAAAACATGGTTAAAGAAGTACATTCCACTATCCCCTGATATTGGGATTCTGGGTTTTTTTAGCATTGTTTTTTTTCTTATGTAGCATCTCTTGTACCTTTTATTTCAGAAAGCATTAGAACTTTTATTCCTCTGTGCATAATCTAAAGAGTGAGGTGAAGGTTAGATTGTACCTCTACAATTACATGTACAACTTATTTTAACTATGATGTACACTTTCACTTTTATTGTATTTTTAATCTTTGTTGGAAGCCGCCCAGAGTGGCTGGGGAAACCCAGCCAGATGGGCGGGGTACAAATAAATAAATAAATAAATAAATAAATAATAATAATATAAGTTTCATGCTTTTAAGTCACATAGTCATTCACATGTTCCTAATACAGTAGCTCAGACAAGTGTGATTGCAAATTTAATAGGTAAGACAGTGTTGCTATTGGTCATAATGGTTGCACGTTAACATTGCCAAAGGAACACTCCAGAAATGTGGTGTGTGTTCAGAAAAGGGTCACAAAGCAGAGGTGTTCTGAAATCTAGGACATCCATGATTTATTTATTCATTTCATTTGTATCTGTGTCTCCATGAGAGAATGGAAAGTGGCCTACATAAGGTTCCCACATGGCCTCTGTTCAAACACTAACCAGATATAGGAAGGCTGCTGAATCCTGTGCCTTCAGGCCATGCTCTGGAACAATTGTGCTTTGCAGAGCTATCTTTCTGTTGTTGAATTGTTTTGGATAAAGGAGCAATCCTTTAATACACTTGCAATTCCATTTGCAGAGACATACTTGTAGGAATGGCCACAGAATGCGTCCTTTTAGCTTCAAATTGACTGGGTTCATCAAATCGTAGAGCTGAAAGAGATCTTGGAGGTCAATGCAGGATCCCTGACAAATGGTTGTCCCAATTCTTTTTAAATACCTCCAGCAAAGGAGGGCCTAACACTTCCTGAAGCAGCTTGCTCTACTACTGAACAACTCATGCCATTAGGAAGTTTATCCTAATGTTTAGCCAAAGTATGCTTCCCTGCAACTTTCACTCCTAAGGTTTTATCCAAGTTCAACTCAAAGTAGACTCTACATTAGATATGTCCATTATTTTCAGTGGCTCTACTTTGGGTATGACTAACATTGGATATAGCCTATTAGTTTTAGTTCTGTCCTCTGAAGGAACAGAGAACAAGTCTGCTCCATCTTCTGTGTGACAGCCACTTAGATATTTCAAGCCAACTATCATGTCTCTGCTTAATCTTCTGTTCTCCCTAGGCTAACCATATCTTTCAGCCACTCTTCATACTATTTGGTTTCCATGCCCTTCACCATCCTGGTTACCATCCTCTGGACATTCTCCAGTTTGGCAATGTCCTCCTAGTACTGGACACATTGCTCCAAATGCAGCCTGACCAGCTCAGAATACAGTGGAACTATGACTTCTTGTGATCTGGACACTATGCTTTTGTTGATGCAGGCTAAGGCCACAGTCATACCATACATTTAAAGTTGGAAATAGGTCCTGTGCACAGACAAACGCTTTTCAAGTGCTTTGCTTTGAGGGCAAACTTTCCACACTGAATTGTCTACTGAGAATCCCTACATGTCTGTTTTTTTTGTGGGGGGTTGTGTGTTCTCAGTTGTATGTTCTGTTTATAAAGGACATCAGTCTGCTCTGTGGCCTCTAGCTATAGTAAAATGAGCATGTGTACCCTTGAACACTTTCAGACTTCCCTGCAGCTGTGGATAGGATGGTGGGCAAGTTGTCTTTCGGGGAAACTTCTCCACCATTATTGATTGGCTTCTGAGGAATGCCAAGGTAGACCTTTCTGCATCTCCCCAGTCTGGTTTCTCCTTCTCAATCAGACTGGGGCTCCTTTATCTGTTGCCACCAACAGTTATGATTTAACTTTTCTTTGATGTTCCATAATGGCTAGTAAATTACTGAGTCAGCTTCTAAAAGTGCATTGCTTGAGCTTTTTATTTTTATATCTGTTACATTGTTGCAAGAGGCTGTATTCCCCCCCCCCCCGAGTGTGTGGAAGTAGAATTTACCTGTAGCACTTATGTTGACCAAAGCCATTTTACCTTAAGTACAATGTTTTTATATCCGGGATAGCAAAACTCATAAGAGGAACAGGAAATTCCATGAGTTCCATGTGGTGGAGTTTCCAATAAATTTTGCTGACAGGTTCGTGCTCCAGACTCCAGTAGAACAATCTGAAATGCCTTATGATGCTATTATCAGTGCCAGGAGGAGGAAAGACACACACACACACAATAATAGGGCTTTAGCTTCCTACATTGTATTACCTGGGCAGGTTATGTGTAACATGAACAATGCAGGACTTTCCTAATGGCACATGTGCTTACTACCAGGTCACCAAGAGATCATAGTTTCAAGGTAGCAGGTTTGAGAGCTCATTCCATGGTTATCTACCAATAGCTTTGCAGAGTCCTAAAAGTTCTCTTGCAGAGTTGCGTATTGTACATGTATGTCATGTGTGTCATCATATTCATTTTTATTGTAGTCATTGAAACATAGGGCTGTTTTCTCCACCCCATCATATAATTATAAAATTATTTTATAACTGTTTAAAAATTTCATTTTATTTGGACACTATGCACCTTGCTTCTCTAACAGTTAAGAGCCCCAGGGGTTTTCTGTTTTTGTGTGTGTGTGTGTATTTAAGCCAACATATTTTCCTCCCTTAGATATGAGATTGGGAAGACCATAAATCTGTTTATTATTCATTCTAGTAAATGTCATGATTCAGTCAACCTTTGAGAAGCAGCTATAATTCGGAAAATACCATTAATGGGCTTCTCTTGCAACTGCTTCAGCCAAGCTTAGGAACATTGGAAGTCCATTTATCCAGCATCATCTACTAGACAGCAGCTCCAAGCTGAAGACATACCCAGCCCTACCTAGAGATGAGGAAATTAAACCTGGGATTTTCTGCATGCAAAGCAGATGCTCTACCACTGAGCTATGACCCTTCACCAATAGCCCTTCCTTATTTATTACCAGCTACCAATGTTGGTTCAGGTCTGGTGTCTACATAGTACAAAGGGAGAAGGAACTCCCATTGTTCCACAGGAGCATTCACAGCCCAACTCTGCATAATAGCTGTGCTTTGGTGCTTAGGAATTTTCAGATGAATACTGAAAGAAACACAGATTTCATACTGTGTTTCTAACTCATAATAATGACTCCAACTACTATGAAATACGATCAGCATGAACAAGCATTGCTGTATAGTGGTTAGCAGTTGGAGGCCCGTGGGCAAAATGCAGTCCCCACCCCATTGCCAAACAAGAGATGAAAAATTGGATGGAGAGGTGAACATTGGAGTGCTAGAACTTGGCAGGAGGATCTTTGGGAGAAAGGGAGTTGGAGACCTAGCCTGCCACTATCCCAGCCAAAGTGGCCTTCCAGAAAAAGCAGCTGCTGACCAGGGAATGAAATGGACAAAAAATAAGTCTATTCATGCCTTTGTCTTCCTCAAATGAGGTCTTAGAATAGTTTTTTTGTTTTGCAGCAGTAACCACGTGACCCCAGATTATGTAAACTTGGAAAGACATGGATGTTTTCATTAATAAGGGAGAAAATCAGAGGCAGAATTGATGATTCATTGTTAATGTGTTGATCCAGCTGCTCTCAGAGGACTGGAATTGCTTACTGGGATTCCATGTTCAGCTCCGAGCTATGCAGTTCTCAGCCTTGATGTGATAGATTAACACTGGGGTTTGAAACATTTGAAGAATTCTTATTAAACTCATAATGACTTCTCTCTGCAGCAACAACTCTTCAGCCAAGTCCAGACTATGCCACAATTTGCCAATAAAAGGGGAAGGGAGGAACCATGAGATTATGGTTTCTATAGTGTATTCATCTTTCAACTTTTCCTTCTTCATTTTTCCTCCACTCCATCTGAATAGGCCAAGGCAATTCCAAGCTACCATTGGTGTTTCACTCTTATTCAGGGCCTATGCACCCTCCTGCTTCCTAACCCCATGACTTATTCAGTGAGACATTTCCAGTTTGGGTCTGTCCTTGCCCTGGGCTGCTAGGCAAAACTGTTTCCTCCCTGGGTAGATCTTGAACCCTTGTCCCAGGAGGGCTGTGTGTGCTTCAGGCTGGTCCCCTGCTCAGGGAGCTCTGTAGGTGTGGCATTGTATGAGCTCGCTCTCCTGCTCTTTGTGCCCTGAGCTCTGAAAAAGTGCTTGAAAAGATAGGGATTCTAACTCCTACCTATAAGGCATATGTAAGGACCAGCCATGGCAGGATCATTGCTGGTTGTGCTACTGGGACTGATGGAGCCAGGCAGCATTTATGCATGTGTTGTGTCTGTGGTAATGTAGGGATATGTGCTGGGTGTGTATGTCCCTGTCATCTTGAGTTCATTGGCTCCCTCCATGTGTGGGGGACATGTCCCTGCTTGATGGGGACTGGCAGTTTCCAGGGCATGTTTGGCCCTAGATATTTTGCTGCGTGAGGCAAAGGACAACATGGTACCAACCCCCTTTTTACATACAGAAGTCAACTGGTCTGGTAACTCCCCCCCCCCCCAGGACAGTCAGTTAGCTTAGGTGATGCAGTAGCTGTAGCATACACAGCTCTGTCCAGCAATACATGGAAACAACTCAGAAGGAGCAGATGATGAGACTGCCACCACTGTCCTCTCACCACTTCATCACTTGCCACCTGAGGCAGCCACCTACCAAATGGTAGGGCTGGCCCTCTTTCCAGGGATGCTGGTTTGTTTGTTTGTTTGTTTTAATTTTCCAGTTGTGTATTTTTCTCCTTCCCTCCTGGGCTGAGTATGCATTGGATATGGTGGCTCTTCTGCCAGTCAGCGTAGCAGTGGCATATTTCCAATCCCAACATAGTATGAATATCAGATTGCTGTCCCCATGTAGAAGTGGGAGGTAACTCTCTCTGTCCAAATTTTATAACCAGACATGTGCTTTTCTCATAGCTCAAGATGTCTGTCTGGTATTCAGTGCTCTTTAATTAAAAACAAAAAACCACCCCCCCCCCAAAAAAAACTCTTGAAGGAATGAAACAGACCGCTTCCAAGCTTATCATTTTTTACATAATTTATTCTGCTCTGGTTTTTAAAGAATGTGGAACTTTTTGCCATGGGGGAGTAGAATAAGGTACTTGAAGAAGGAGGGAGGTATGGGCAGAAGACTGCAGACAAATTGGTAACAGCATTAAGCAAGGGGCACCAGTCCCCAAGCAGTCCTTCCTGACATTTCTGGTAGTAAATTGAACTGGTTGCCACTCTTATATCCAGTGCTAGGTATAGAGGGCTCCCAACCATTGGGCCAGATGTCAAAGTGACACTGCTCTGCACCCCTAGAAAATCATGTCTGAGTTCTACATTTAAAACCAGAATAGAGTCAGACTGTGTGTGACTCTATTCTTTTCTTGGGGAGACAGGGGATTTGCTTTTCCTTTAAAACAAACAAAAAACTCAATTTAGGTAGACTTCTAAATTCTGTACTAGCATTCATCCTCATCCAGAATATGAAAGGGACAATACATTCTACAGTATGCAAGTAAGTTCAAAGCTGACTGTGTCAGTGACATGGTGCTAGAGCACTGTATGCGCACATATGGGTTCTGGGTGTAGGATTTCTTCACTTTCTTCAGAAGGGTGATCTGTATATGGGAGCCTGAAGGGAACAGGAACTAACTATTTAAAGGGCAATACATCAGTTACACTGTGACCACACCAAACAGGAAGCAATTAGAGGTAAAATGGCAAGGACATCAGTTCTATTTAAAGTTAGAGAGGGCTTTGCGGACTGCGTAACCATTATAACACGTAAACATTGTAAAAATAATCTCAGTCATGGGGATGAACATTGTTGGATAACAGAACACTATATTAACTGCTGTGTTGATTCGGCTTCCAGTTAAGTCCAGAAAAGCAATGTTTCAGCAGTGTCGAAGATTCTAAATATGGAAGCATCCTAGAAGAAGTTTTTAATAGCTATGAACTAAAATATGAACAGCTTAGTCATACAATGATTACGGATGAAGTGCTATAGCAGCCATAGCTATAAACACTCCGGTGTTTATAGGGCAAATGGTACTCTCAGTGCCTTGGTTCTCTTTCTGTTAGAGAGAATATTAATAAGCTGCTTTAAAGGATTGTTTAACCAGGCTCAACCCTACTTAGCTTCAGCAGGCAGTGGCTACCTAAGCCATTACACCATCCACCTGCTGGTACTTTAAAGGATTGTTATGAAGATGCATTAGAGATACAGTAAACAACCTATTAAGGGCTAGATCAATTATAATAACAAGCAATGCCTACATTGTAACAAAACTGTTTAAAGGTTGGAAGCAAATAGTGCAATCTGCAGACATTAACAGATTCCAACGTCTGGACAATACTTAAGAGAATGTAATTCTGCAGTTCCTGCGTAGGCATGGAATTTGCAGCATGATCACTCAGTACCCTTCAAACTGCTGTTTCCAAGAGCAAATTCAGTGTGGAATAAGTAGAGCCTAGTCTGCTATCGGAGACCTCACATTTCAGACATATTTTGGGGTCTGTTGGTGAACTGGGAATGGAAACATGAAGTAAATAAATATCTGCACAATCCATTCTAATCTGAGATCAGAAAAGCAGGAAGATTTTTTCAGCCTCTGAAAAATCTGTTTCACCAACCACTGAAATGAATGGAGATAGTCATATAATCCTACAGACTTCAAAAGCCTTGAAACAAGGGTTTACTGACTCCATTTTCTCACCCACAAGTTCTCAGACCTCTTTCCATGATGAGAATGTAGATTATAATGAAAGACTAGAAACCGAGAAATAATATCTAACCCCATATCCAATAACAAGAGGATGCTAGCATGCTGAGTACAGATTTCTGCTTTTGTTCCTTAGCAGGCAAGACAGAATTCACAAGTACATTCAAAACATGTCACACATCTTTGCCTAGGGAAAGACATGTAGAGAAGGAATGTTTTATTCTCAATGCTCTTTCCTCCGTCAGCTTCCTGATTCTCCCCACCCCTGCATTACATGCGCTCCATAGTCTCCCAGATTAAGATAACACAGAAAATATAAGGTGCTCATTTACCTCAAAAATGGCACCTTAATGTGTGACAAGGCACAATACAACTGAAGTTAAGCATCTCTCATCCCACTGATTTCCTTGAAAGCAATATGCAACACCAGTGTATGAATGTTTATTCTGAAATTAGTCACATTAAATTCATCGGGACTTGCTCCTAAGTAAGTGTGCATAGGATTATAGCTTTAATCACATGGTTAAATATACAATTGAAACCAATGAACAGAATTGTTTTCTACCCTTGACATCAATAGAACTTAAGTAAGTCAATGGACTATGTTCTAACAGATTTGTCATGGCTTGGGCTTCTGTAGGCACCAGTACAATTCATCAGACTGAACTGTTGGGCATAGACATACCCTGTGAGTATGCCGTTCTGGGCTGCTATCTTATTTAGACTGAGCAGGGAGCATGCTCCTTTTCTATATTTTGTACTGTTCCAACCACACTGTATATGAAAAGATGAGTTTCAGTCTAGTCTTCTAGGTAATGCCATCCCTTAATGATTTCAGAGAATCTACAACCTGCCAGAGCGCTTTCATGGCAATGGTATCTGGTTGTAGAATACCTTTCTCCCTCCCCTGCCCAAAGTTTGGCCAATGCTAAGTATCTTTTGGCATGAGCTGAAGACCTATTCTGCCAGGCATTTAAAGTGGGCTCAGAATTCTTAAATAAGTCTTTTACACCATGCTCCAATTGGCAGGTTTCAAGGTTTTAATAAAGCACACACAAACACAAACACACAAACACACAAACACACACACACACACACACACACACACACACACACACACACACACCAGTAGATCCTAGAGAGCTGAAGTTGGCCCTGGTCTAAAAGGTAAGATTCTGGGCTGTTCAGGGCTGTTAATAAAAAAAACAGTATAGGCAAAGGAGGCAGGGTTAGTATTATTGGTGTTATACCGTGTATTTTGCGCTTTTATACTGTACACCACCCTGTGATCTTTGAATGAAGAGTGGTGTATAAATTTAATAAACAAGCAAACAAACAATTGGAGGATGTAGGGCTACATTGATCCCCCTGAAGTGTGTCAGCTGGTCTCCCAGTCGATAAACCAGAGACAATAAACTATACAGGAGTGGGAATGGCAGCCCACTTTGGGAGATGACAGACTACCTGCTATCCCTTCTTCAAAATGGGCCTCCCATAAAGCTAGTTGTTGACCGGGGCTCAAGGTCTTCAGCTATATGAGCAAGAAAAGATGCAATGTAAAAGTGGCAGCAAGTCACATACCAGGGCAATGTAGGGAAGGGAGATAAACAACATGGGATTGTATCCAATGTTAGTCAAACTCAAAGAATACCCACTGAAATTAATGGCCATGACTAAATTAGGACCATAATTGTTTAGTCGTTTATTCGTGTCCGACTCTTTGTGACCCCATGGACCAGAGCACGCCAGGCACTCCTGTCTTCCACTGCCTCCCGCAGTTTGGTGAAACTCGTGTTAGTAGCTTCAAGAACACTGTCCAACCATCTCATCCTCTGTCATCCCCTTCTTGTGCCCTCCATCTTTCCCAACATCAGGGTTTTTTCCAAGGAGTCTTCTCTTCTCATGAGGTGGCCAAAGTACTGGAGCCTCAACTTCAGGATCTGTCCTTCCATAATTACAATGGTTTTAGTCTGAGTAAAATGCACTAGGACTCAAACCACATCTGTTTGTCAACACAGGACTTTAAATCTCTACATATCTTATGTATAAAGGAGACTGCCATTATTATTCAAATAAGTTACTGCACAGCTTGGTTTAAAACACTGTAATTCATGGGTGTAACCCTAGACAGAGGGCCCCTGTAATTCTTTATGGCTTCAATAAAAGTAAGCAATTGATAATGAGTTATGAAGACTTACCCCTGGCATCCTTTTTTCATATTGACTGGAGCGGAGCAGGATGAGGGTACATCTGATGATGAAGGGTATTCCAGTCCACTTAGGCCACAATAATAAATGTGTGAGTCTTTACAGTGTCTCAGGCCTCTCTGTCACCCATGCTGCTACAGACTAACACAGCTACCTTTCTTGAAGTTGCCATCTGCAATACAGGGATAAGAATCCTGACCTACCTTACAAAGTTGTGATAAGAATGTATACAAAACACTTTGAACATTCCAAAGTGTTATATAAATGCTAAATAGGACTATTATTATTATTATTATTATTATTACTATTATTATTAGCCTCCAAGTGTTGTACCAAAGCCAATGAATAAAGTGGGGGCCAGTTCATTCAAGCCCAGCCACTTATTTTGGGGACTATTGCTGTTGTCACACTGGAATCTGGTTCTCTAGTGGTAAACCAGTTTTCTGGGTACGCCGCTATGGGCTCAGTCTAGTGATCCATTCAAGATTCACTCAGATGGTGGAGGCTGATGCCCATTCAGACTGGTAGAACAAAAGGCAGGAAGGTCAACAGTAGGTGGAGACAGAGCCAATGAAAAATGGAGCCAACTAATTCTGACTTTGTCCACTTCTTTCTCCCTGCCGAGTTCTACAAGGCAACACTGAGACTAAAGAGGAGAAAGCTGGCAGCTAGTTCCATGCCCCAGACTGGTTATAAGTAAGGAGGCAGGCAGGTGGGGGCTGGCTGAGGGCAGCTTAGTAAGGAAGCGCCCCACTTGTGCTAATGGATGAGACTTCATTCACAAGAAACAAACCTGACACAGGTTGCACTGTAGTTCACTGGGCCTGCATAACTTGCAGCCTCTGTGCTCCATAAGCATTGGGACTGATGCCAACATCAGCTTGGATAGAAAATTTTAATATAAATTAAGCAGCAAAAGCACCATCATCTTTACTTCTCTTTGATTTTTTTTAAAAAGACAATGACTCGAATCCCAAATCACTTTAATAACTGCTCTTTCCCCTCACAAATATTATTTGTTAAATTTATATCCCACCCTCACTCCCAAAGGAGCCCAATACTAACTTCAGCTTATTTTATTGCAAGGATCTTAATTTGTTTCCGTGTACATTATGACATGCACATTTTACAAACATAGTAGGTTTAAAGTCTTCTCCTACTGAATGAAATACAGTGGTTGGCATTTCCATCTGAAAATCCAGTAAATGTTTCCAGATTGCATTCCAACTTGTCTGGTAAAGTTTGCCAGACCGAATATAGTGTATCTTTGTGTGGTGTTAATGTGTTGAGCTTCTGGATTAGAAAATGCTTTCTGACAAATGAGTGCTTTTAGCATAATGTTTGTGCTATGAAATGGACAAGAGACAAAACAAATCTAGAATTGGTTTTCGCAATCTGATTATTGCTAAGATTATTTCTGTTCTGACTGATGAAGAATTCTGTGTAACTCAGAAACCTGCACACAGGGTTTGTGCCATCAATTGTACAACCTTGCTTACTCAATATTTATGAAGAGATAGATGAAACTGCTGCATCCTGAGTCAAATTATTATTATTATTATTATTATTATTATTATTATTATTATTATTCAGGGCTTTTTCAGCTAGAACTCACTGGAACTCAGTTCCAGCACCTCTCAGGTGGGAGCCACTGCCATTATTCTGACACCTTCTTTTCTAGAAAAATAGCACTATTGTTACTGTTGTTGTTGCTGTTGCTGTTGCTGCTGTTAATTTACACCCCACCTTTTCCCTGACACAAGGCAGTTTACAGACAAAAACAAGAACCACTAAAAACATAGAAAAATCAATCATTAAAATACAATTAAACATTGATACAATAAAAACTGTATGCATACGTAAAATCTATTTTTAAAATACTAATAATTAGAACAAAAACAGCATTGTATGAGAGATTAAATTAAAAGCAGTCAGTTCCCAAAAGTCTGTTGGAACAAGAAAGTCTTCATTGGCTGGTGGAAGGACAGCAAGGAGGGAGCCAGTCTAGCTTCTCATGAGAGGGAGTTCCAAAGTCTGGGAGCAGCCCCGAGAAGGCCCTCTCCCGTGTCCCCACCAAGCATGCTTGTGAGGGTGGAGGGGCTGACAGAGGGGCCTCCTCTGAAGATCTCAAAACCCAGGCAGGTTTGTTTGAGAGAATATGGTCCTTCAGATAGCTTGAACCTAAGCCATGTAGGGCTTTATAGATGATATCCAGCACTTTGAATTGTGGCCAGAAACAGACCAGTAGCCAGTATGCTCCCTATGACCAGCTCTGGTCAACCATCTGTCTGCAACTCTTTGAACCAGTTTAAGTTTCTGAGCACTTTTCAATGGCAGCGGCCCCCCATGTACATTAATCCAAACAGGATGTTACTTGGGCATGTGTTGCAGTGGTCAAACCAGACATCTCAAGGAACAGGTGCAGCTGATGCACTAGCTTTTTTCAAACAATTTTATTTTTTTTAAAAAACAAATACAAATGCAATAACCATTAAACACTTATCCAGCAGTACAGCTAAGGTTTGTTTTATCTGTTGTCTCTAGACATACACTTACACTCGTGGTCACTGCAGAGATCTGAGCATCCATGCCCAGGGCTGAGCTTAGGTGCCTGCCCAAACTGTCAACCTGTGTCTTTAGGGTGAGTGTTACACAGTGGCATGCAGCCAGTGGACTAGGGAAGCTAGGCTAGTCCCTTAAATGTTCCCCTGGTGCCTGTTTCCCAAAGCCTGGGAAGTTTTTGCTCGGCTTAGGGAGGTAAGCACGATGATTCAATGGGTCCAAGAGTCCTTCCACCTCCTTCTAAAAGCACGCCCAGCTTGGGGAAAGAGCCAGGAGGACTCCAGGATTCTGCCAAAAGCCTGGCGTCTCCTTCCCAAAGCCCATGAAGTTTCTGTCTGGCTTAGGGAGGGAGACACAATGCTCACACTTGCGGTACTAGCCCCCCACCAATCGCCTTCACAAACTGATGCCTCTGGCCCTAACTGTTCCCTTATGAAAAATTTCACCACCCACCACTGGAATTACACCACCCACCACAGGCTGAATCCCTGTTCCCCGTTCTGCCTTCTAACTGACCAAGAACACCTGTCTTGTCAAACCACTGGTCCATTTTGCGAAGGATTGTTGCCTCTGACTGGCAGTAGTTGTCAGGATGGGGTGGAACTGGAAATAGTTAGCTCTGTCTGCCATTGGCTAGGTCTGCATGTACTGTTGGCTCCTAACAGTCCGAGTGGGCACCAATCACTAGCTGACTGATCACAGGGTAGGGAACTCTTTTTACTACATTTGGAGCTGAAACTTATTTGTCAATGGGTGCCATGCCTTTGTGTCTTGCATGTGGAGAGCTGTTTGTTAATATTTCGCTACCTGTATCTCTTTAAGAGAAATCTTTCAGCATCAGGGGAGACCAAAAGTATAAACTTCAACTTCTTTTTTTGACTCGCTTTTGACTTTTCTCACATGAGGGAAACAGCTGTCAAAGGCTAGGAATGGCCTGAGATTGACTGTAGGCATTACTTTCTTCTCTTCCTTGAGGCAGCTCCTATTTCATATTTTATTAGATGAAATTCTCCTGTGTATCAAATCATTATCTAGACCCATAGGAAGTAGGAAATGCCACAATAGACGTTTTATAGGTAAGAACAGTAAAGTGGAAGGAGGCCAGGAACAATAAATTCTATTTTTTTCTCCTGCACTCAAGTTAACAGTGACACTCACCACCACACACTGCTACTGTACAACCTCCTTTCTTTTCAAGTTATGCAGAACTTGACAAAGAATGCATGGTGTATATCAACTACTGTATGTTTTGGTGGATTCCTTCCTACGCAGGGCTGCCATATTTGCAATCAGGAGACTGAGGTTATAGAATTAAAACAGGGATGAAGAACCTGGACTCACTCCAGCCACACAAAGCAGGACCGGCAAAAGGTGTCGCTGGAGAGAGGTATGGCCAGCTAAGTGACCTGGGGGTCCAATAGGGAGATCCCTGGATTTGAGGTTCCCCATCCCTGCTTTAAAATGATGGTCAGAATGAGACACACATCACCAGTGATTCTCCTGCTCAACCCTCCCTGGTTTCTGCCCACTCCAGACACACAACTGCTGTAGTAGGCACACTATGGTGTACACAGGGTTTGGACTGAGGGAAATGCTGGGACAGTTCACGCATGCACACACTACCCTTCGATGACTTGCAGCTGAATGTGTGAATAGATTCCACACATAAATATATTAAAAGACTCAGAAGTATCCATTTCTTTCTGTATGCATATGGCTTTTCATCCACTGAGGGCCTTCTGGCAGTTCCCTCACTGTAAGATGTGAAGCTACAGGGAACCAGGCAGAGGGCCTTCTCGGTAGTGGTGCCCGCCCTGTGGAACGCCCTCCCATCAGATGGCAAGGAAATAAACAACTACCTGACTTTTAGAAGACATCTGAAGGCAGCCCTGTTTAGGGAAGTTTTTAATGTTTGAAGTTTTATCACATTTTATTATTATTAATATTCTGCTGGGAGCCCCCCAGAGTGGCTGGAGAAACCCAGCCAGATGTGCGGGATATAAATATATTATTATTATTATTATTATTATTATTATTATTATTATTATTATTATTATTATTATTATTATTTCCATTGAAAAAATGAATGAGAAGAAAAGGTACAATTGAAAGTCCCGGATATAATACTGTAAAGAAAACATCAGGAAAGTAGATTCCACAAAAAGATGAAAGGGCAATATGTTCAACCTGTAAACAAATCTGTGTATCTTGAATTCCACAGCAAACCCTCTAAAACCACCTTTGAACTGAGGGAGATAAGTGCTAAACTATCTTTTAAGAGGAGACAGTTAAAAAGGAAAAAGCCAAACATTATCATTGAGCATATGTTGCCAAAATATAAAGCTGAGTTTGTTTAGACTGTTGAGTTTGATTTTGTTTCAGCTCTTTGGATCGTCACTAAATCTATATTTGGATTATCAGCCTTTTTACTCTGTGGTGGGTAGAGGCCTGCAGATGTTGAAGAAACTATTTCAAAAATGAGTTTTTCTCCGAAGCAAGCATTTGACTGACCAATGGCAGTCAATTACACTATTTGATTATCAGTTGAGAGGACAAATCCTGCCACATTAAAACCATGAGAGATCTGAACTTTCTTCAACAAATATGTTTGTTTCCAGATTTAGACTTCAATGGGAATGTTTGAACCAGACTGGTTTTTACACTTAAAATGCTGTTCCATTCCTGCTGAGGAAATACTTTTTCATTTTACCATAAACCATCACATGTTCAGGAAACAATTGATACTTGAAACTGTATTGCACAGAATTAAGTTCTCTCAGTCAGTCAGTTTTATTACGGCAAAAGCCAGCAGTAAATTAAGTTCTCTTCCTACCTGGCTACAGGTAAAACAAACAAGCAAGCTGGAACAAAACACCTGATCCTAAGAATATTTACACAAAAGTAAATTCTCCTGAGGGAAAGAGTCATGGAGAGAAAACTGGCCCGTGTACAATGTGAACATTGAAGCCAAGAAATTTATCCAGTGTCAGCAAGCCTCTACTCCCTTGTAAATAATCTTTATAAAAACAAGAACAGTTCCCAAAGTTCCCAAATAATCTTTCCATCTGAATGTATTTCATGTATAAAAAGATGAATTTAAAGAATTTGTCTTGCCAGTTGCATGCTCTGGTAGACAAGGGGAGGGGGAGCACACCATATGGCCACCATGTTGGACTCAACATTTCAGGCACTTTATCTTCAGGGAAGTGTTTTCTTACCTACCCACACAGGGCAGAACAGTCTTTGAATGGGTCTACTGTGTTGGCTTTCTCCTCTGCCAGTATCTTCCCTATTTCTCCTTTGCTGATTCAAAGGGCTGGAAATCAGGAGATCTGGTGTGTATTCTTCATTACAGGCAATGGTCTTTTTTATCACCTGAGGGCCATATGAAAACTCAGCTGTGTTTCCAGCGCTTTCTGTGTCATGCTGAGCCTCACACTGGAGCACAAGAAAGAGACAGTCAGCATCTGGTTACAAAACTTCACAGCCACCACTGAGAAATGCAGGCTGTGTTTTAGTTCTTTAGTGGCCTGTGCTCCCTTGGCACGAGCAGATGAGTCTATGTTTAGGGGCTTTCATTTAGATACTACTCAAAAGAAACGTCGGTTTAGAGGTTTGGCTCAGCTTGTGTCCATATCTAAATCTTATCCACTCATCCCACCCCCCCTCCCTCCACAAACCTCTCTGAAATGCAGCTGTCTAGCCAGCTGCTCCCACTAGTCCCCTTGCCTAGCTTATATTTGTCCTATTCCCCTCAATGCAACCTTTTCATCCTGTGCAAGCAATGTTTGACAGCAGGGAGGGGGCCCAGTTGTACTACTTGTATACAAATGTCCTCAGGGCTTCCCCCAGACGAACAATCCATGTCCACCTCCTCCCCCCACCAACTGCATTTCATTTGTGGTGCAATACTCCCCCATTTCCTCATTAATGCATTACTGATGTAGGTCAGGCGTGCAGAACTGGTAAGCTACTGACCCATCGTGGATGGTGCTGATGACCCACCATCTCAACAAACCTCTTATTTTCTGAGGGGGGAAAAAACCCAGAAGCATCAAGCACTTTGCAGGCTACAATTCATTGCTTGGTGAATATTAAGTCATGCAGGCCTGTTTCATGGCTGTGTCCTGTAGTACACACAGCCACTGGGAGAAGCTGAGGTACAGTAGAAGCTGAAACAGCTGCCTCAAGGGTTGCCTTTCCCGGAGAAAGGAAACCCGTGGCCCTCCAGATGTTGTTGAATGTCAACTTCCAACAGACCCAGCCAGATGTAGTAAGAAGCGCCCAGATAGATTTATTATCGATTTAAGGTGTTTATATACCATTTAATCATTAGGATTTCTAAGTGATATGCATAAAAATGAACCACACCAAGGATTAAACAGTAAAAACTCACCATAAAACCAAACACTACCTTAAAATACCTGATGGAATAATAAAGTCTTTGTTGTGCACCTCATGTTCAACAAGGAGGGTGCCTGCCTAATCTCAGTCATGATGGAGTTCCACAGGTTTGGACCCAGTCTATGAAATGCCTTTAGGTAAGGGCTACTGTTTGACACCACTATCCCCTCCCTGCAGACGAAATTAAACTTAAACCTACATTCATCATTGAAAAGGGCTCCAGTCAACGAGACTGCATCAGGTTCAAAAGGGCCATATGAATCACTCTGCCTTCAGGAGGCAACTTGCTCTTTTTACTATTAAGGAATGTTCCAAAATATCCTTATCTCATCCTCCCTATAACCCTGTGATGTCAGCCAGGCTACGCAAGCAACTGTGGTTTGCATAAGCAGAGATTTCCATCTGGTTTTCCAAACCTAACTCTAGCGACTGTGTGATGCTGGCCAAGGAAAAGCAGCAAGCTGAGTTGTTATGTTTTTTGTTTTCACTCTGGGTGAATTAACCAGGAATGAATCACTTTCCATTTTTGTTTCTATAATAATTAATGTAGATTAGAGCAACCACTCCAAGTTTTAAGATCACTTTCAAGACATTGTTTTTAAAATGTATGTTCAAGGAGGCAATTGAATATAAAAGCATGTGTGCACAGGTTTTGTTTATATCTCCCCATTATTTATTTTTTAACAAGTATCTTGTCAGTGAGAACAGGGTTTTAAAAAAACTCAGAGAGTATTCTCAAAAGGACTTATCACAGATTAGTTAGTCTTTAACATGCTTTACTGCCATCTGTTCCCACAAAGTGTGCCAAAGAGTTCCTCTCCTCAGCTATATAAAGTGTGCTTAAAGCAAGGAGTGAACTTTCTAAGCCATGTACTTTTTCTCACAAAGAGATAAAAAGTCAGAATTTTGAGGCATGCTGTATATTAAATGCTACGGTATGTATTTTGTAGCTTTTGAATAGGGGTTTTTCTTTTCCCCAGTTGTGGGTACATGGATTAGGAAACAATTGGGAGGCTGATTTTTTCTGACTTTGAAAATAGAAAGGGATGGTGACTCACTGCTAGTTACTGAGATGAGTTATGTGAACCTCTGAAGATTTTAGAGCAGGGGTAGCCAACTTAGTGCCCTCCAGATATTTTGGACTTGAACGCCCATAATCCCTGACCATTGGCATGCTTGCTGGGGCTGATGGGAGTTGGGAGTCCCCAGTTCTAAAGCCCAGCTGAGGAACCTGTGGTCTTCCAGATGTTGATGGACTCCACCAGCCCCTGCCAGCCTGCCCAATGGTCAATATGATGTAGCTCAGCAACATCCAGAGGGTCATAGGTTTCCCACTGCTGCTCTAAAGCCTCATATAGATTCTAAGAACTGCTATTAATTAATCTAAAATAAAGCTACAGAATCCAACCTATCACAGAGATCAGGGGAGCTCATCCCTAATATGTTTCAGAAGTATGACGAAAGTTTCTTGCTGCTTTGCTTTAAAATATACAAAAGGAATTCATCCGATACTCAAGCAGTCTTCTTAAATTGCACGGGTTACACATGCTGCTCAGAGAGGTCAGTTTTTTTGTCAGTACCACACATGCATGCATACAGCGGAAAGGAGTAGCCAAACCATTTTTCTTGGCACATGTTGTTGGGCCAAATGGATATTTTCCAAACTTTATTAATACAAGTAAGATGTTTTCCTAAAATAAAATAAATTTGTAAAGAAAACAATGAATGCAGCCATAAGAAAAATGCAAAGCCTGAAGCTTGCACACACACCACCAGATTGTGAAGATTGCTAGGAATTTCTAAACGAAGAGGCATAGGACACTTAACTAAATAATAAGGCTCTCTGCATTGTGGTGGTGATTAGGTGCAATACACTCCTCCATACACACAACCAGCCACTGTGGTATAATGGTTAAAGTGCAAGACTGGGACCTGGGAGACCAGGGTTCAAATCCTCACTCAGCCATGAAGCTCACTGGATGACCTTGGGCCAGTCACTCACACTTAGCTTATCCTACCTCACAAGGTTGTTGTGATAATTAAATCTGGAGGAGGAGAACTATGTACAGCACAATGAGCTCCTTGGAAGAAAGATGGGATACAAATGCAATCAAAAATAAATCACATGTGATATGAAAGCTCTGTACATTCCATCATTTTCCCACTCCTGTAATAAACAAACCATTCATGTCTGCCATCAAAATACATCTGCTTTCAAGAAATAAAATTCCTGCCGCTTTCAAAATGCCACATTGATTCCCAAAACATGCAACAATAATGAGTTCAGTCAACAACTTCCCATTAAGGAAGAGACATGCAAAATCAAAGATTGCATGAATCAACGATCACAGCTCTCTGACTTAGAAGAGAAAAGAGACAATCTTGAAAGGTGCTTCAGAAAACGGGAATGGGAGAGTAAGTTTAAATAAAGTACAAGGTTGGGCAGACCCACAAGAAATGTTTAACATTCCAGACTCTCCACAAAGGGCAGGTCAAGGAAAAGGGAATGAGTGGTTAGGATAGAGCACATGCCACAGATATTTTAAAAGTGCTGTTGAGCACAGTCCATCTGATCACACTGTAAACAGCCACAAGAAATAGAATGAGATTGGTTTAGAATGTGGTGAACGCTTTGGGTAAGTGCATATTGGCAAGACTGGATCAAACAATGGAAGGCAAGGAAGTTGAAATAACAGATGTTTGTTGAATACACAGTCTCAGATAGCAGGGAAAGCTGTGTGTGTCCTCCTGATCTCCAGATGTTTCAGAAATGACTAGCCTTCATTCCAGGTGAAATTCAGTCAAAACAAGAAACATGGGTTTATCACCATGTGCAGTTTTATGCATAGATCCTGAAATGAATTGTTTTTTAAAACTGAATAAAACAGCAATATATTTTGTACACAATTTATTATGGATTACATTTTGCTAGTAACCAACCCAGCTAAAGCTGGACACCCTGAATGTATAGATGGTGCCTCACTTCAAATCAAGTTCTCCCAAAATTTCATATGAACACCAATGGGAGCCAAATGCTCTCTTGGACCCCACAGGCAGGGAAGAATTGACCATTCAAGACTGGTCTGTACTCTTGCCAAGTTTCATAGCTCTATCACCATCACACATATATAATAGCCAATGTCTAGGTTCTGTCTCTTTGTCACATGCTGGCATGACAGGAGGATTGTGTGGTGCTCACCTACAAATCTAAAGTCACAACCAGCCAATAGCTGTGCTGATATATACATATACAAATGCACGTGCATTTAAAGAGAGAGCAATAGAGGCAACCACTCTCAAAGAGTGATAAATCAATAATACATGTTAGGACATTAGACAGGAAAATGCAAATTACCAGGAATGACAGCTGGTTACAGATGAGGCTCCTTTGATCTTTGCAGAAATGGTTATTAACTCACAGGGTCAGCTGCCAGACGTCTTTTGGCGACTGTGCCCACTCAGCCACCCACATAATAAATGGCCATTAAGCCACTTTGCTTACTAACCCTATTGGAAGAAACGTTCAAAAGAAATTTAAGTTCAAAGCAGCCTTCTGTTCCATTGAAGTCACTGACAAGCTTCTTCAAGTTAATGGAGGCAGAAATGCTGGTTTTGAACCAGTCCAACACGCCTCACTTCTGTCCACACTGCAGAACAAAGTGATCTGTCAAATGTCTTGGGAAGCATCTTTATCCCAACTGCGTTGCTTACACCAACACAATGGTTATTGCAGGCCGGCAAACTAAAATGGAAGGAAAGTTTCCAATAGCAAAATCAATGCAAAGTAAATATGAAAATGTAAAATTCACTTTCCCTCAGCTGAAAACAACAACACTACTGTCAAATGAACTATGCATACTATAAGAGAAGGGGTTCCCCAATTGTGGTCCATGGGTCAATTCATTCAGGTGGTCCATAGCGTGTCTGTAAAAATACAACTGAAAATCATGCATCATCTATCACAGCACATTACAATTGCTACAACAGACAAAAGAATTATTAAGTTGTCGATCATATCCCTCAGCAATTTTCAAGTGGTCTGGCAGGGGGAGCTTTGGGAACCACTACTATGCAGCAGAGTTTCAGTAAAAAATTAAGGATGAGGATGATTTTTTAAATTAGATTTATATCACAGCTTTCCTCCAGGGGGCTCAAGGTGGCATGCATCATTCTCTTTCTTCATTTTATCCCCATAACCACCCTGCGAGGTAGGCTAAGCTAAGAGACAGTGATTGTCCCAAGCTGAGCCCTAGTCTTCCAGGCCCTGTTCCAGCCCTCTAACCACCGTGTCACACTGGCTTCTGGTTTAACAACTCTCTGTACCCTTGGAAAACCATCTATGCAACAAGAATACAGTGTTCCTTCTAAGCTTACCACTACGCAGCATGAGGCCTCATCTACACTTTGCTTGCCCCACCACTTTCCACCAGGAAAACCTGCCTTGTTACTGCTGAATCAGAGCAAATGTCAAACGGGGTTTTCTCCAGATTGACATTTGCTCAGATTTAGCACTAAAAAGCGAGTTTTCTGGGGGAAAGTGGCAAGGCAAAACCGTTTGGACCCGTGCCTCAGACCTGTGCTTTCTAGGCATGGGGCAAACAGAAGTATGGACAAGACCATGACTAAACCCTTTTTGAACCAGAAGCTTCCCAACTATGGGAAATTTATAAACGTAAGAACTACCAAGTAAATTATATTACTGCAGATGGATTAAGAAGACAGGTATCTGCATGATTACAGCATCCACTATTGCTTGACGAGTGGTTACTTGAACCCCAACCTTTCTCTGCATCTATTTCAAGCAGGCATCAAAAAGAGTACAGCGAAGATGCCTGTCTGGTGCCAACAGGCAGGGAGTTCCAAAGTGTAGGTGCTGCCACACTAAAAGATCAATTTCCATAATAGTGTGGAACGAGTATTATGTGGTGCCAGTAACAGTGTCAGTTCCACAGCATCAACCTATAGTTTCAGAATGGTACCTGCTCAGACACGAAGTTCATGTGACCCTGTACCAGCTGCTATCTCTCAGATTTACCTACCTCACCTGGTTGTTGTGAGGATAAAATACACGGGATGAGAACTATATACACTGCTTTGAGCTCCTTTAGAGTTTATTTGTACACCACTCTTTCACATATTTATAAATGTAATAAATAAGTGAAATAAATACTGCTGCTGCTGCTGCTTGGCAAGGGACGAGAGCATTAGGCAGCAGGTGAGAATGCTAGCATTTCATTGAACTCATGAGCTCCTAAACCCAAAATATACCTCTGATCTAAACCTGAACACTTTGACATCTTCAGTTTGGACAGGTTGTGGCTTCAAAATTCTAGGGTAGAATCATATTTGCAGTCATTTGGGTGTAACAGCTAAGGCCATGCATGCCTAACCCTACACAGTCATAATTTGATGGTAAAGGTTCTTTTGTAGCCTAACAGTCATGAATTTCAATTATACACACACCTGTTAAATTGCTATATACAATCTGATCCAAAATAAGCCAGGCTGAAACACTGTATTCTGAATGGGATATTTAAGCAATCTGGGCAAGCAATGTTGCTTACTTTAACATTGACACTTTCCAAAACTTTATCCGGCAATGGAACAGCCAGCTTCTCCTGCCTACAGAAATATTTATGGCAGAGTAGAGAATATATGAGAGGAAGGAAGCAGAATTGCAGAAGGCATAGCCCAATACCATGCAACTCTTCTCAGAAGTCAGTCACGCAGATAATTAGTGGCACTCACTCCCAAGTATGAGCGCCTACACAAAAGGCCTGCTTTTTTATTATTATTCAAAAGAAGTGTTTGCAGTTGGTCATAAAATGGCTGTCTCGCTATTGTGATAAGGATCAAGACAGTGTGTACAGTATCTGGAAAAAAATATATATTTAAAAACCACAGACCTCTGCAGCCTACAATTACTTTACAGCCTCTATGAAGAATTAGGTTACTCGTTATCTCCATTTTCAAGTCCTGGTCTGCCGCTGTCAAAAAACTTGCTAGTGTTGAAACGGTTTACAGAAAATACACTGATAAATATTCTGTCCTTCTGAAAAGGGTGATGGTTTTAGCTAGACGTCAGTCCTTCAGGTCACAGAAGATTCCATCTTCGGTGAGAATGGTTTTTTTTTTTTTTTTAAGCGCTGCTTTATATCTTGATCCAGTAAGATAAGCAAACATGCATCTAGTCTGTTCAATAGGTGAATAATCCTATAATTTAGCTGGGGTGACTCATTGGTTTCATGATGGGTAACAACTGGGACCTTAAGGCAATGTCTCTTCAACTGAGCATGCTTTCAAATGAAGCCTGGTATATGTTCCATTCCTTAGCCTGCCATCTCTCTCTTTCTTACCCCCACCCACGCACATTCCTTCTGCACGTCACTCTGTACTTCTTATTTTTGAACTCTCACAAAGAGTAGGAAAAAATCAAGCTAAGACATAGAGCTGTCATGTTCAGTATTTGCAATAGCCGTTCTACATTGTTGTTAGACAATGGTCTTGCTGGAGCTCTGGCGGTATAAAAACATTTGAGACTGAGTACATGAAAAGACCCTGATGTTGGGAAAGATGGAGGGCACAAGGAGCAGGGGACGACAGAGGATGAGATGGTTGGACAGTGTTCTCGAAGCGACTAGCATGAGTTTGGCAAAACTGCGGGAGGCAGTGGAGGATAGGGGTGCCTAGTGTGCTCTGGTCCATGGGGTCACGAAGAGTCGGACACAACTGAACGACAACAACATGTCTATACCACAAGTATTTAAACGGGTTTAACAAATGTTCCCTGTCCCCAAGAAATTGTCATTTTATGGGGGTCTCAAGGGAATCCTTGACATCCTAATCAGATTACAGTTCCCAGAATTCCTTGGATTAGCCACAATATGGCTGCCCCTTCCCATGATAGGCCCTTGTCTCATCCCTACTGCAAAGCTGTTCTGAAGATGGAAGACCATCTAGAACTGCGCGCTAAGCAGTGCAGACAGCTCAAACATTTGGAAGAGGAAATCACAGACACCCTCCTTATGAAAGCAGAAGACACTCCTGCTTGAGCTACGGTCTCTCTGCATCCAAACCAGCTTGTTTGTGCGATGTACTTTACAATCCTCTTGCATCACCATTCCAACATCCTAATTATCCTTTCCTTTTTAAAGATGTTTAGATGAAGTCTGAGGAGTAAAAGGGCTTCCTAGAGCCAAAGGAGGCCCACATAGTTCAACATCCTGGTCTCACAGTGGCCAACCAGCTGCCTATGGGAGGCACGCAAGCAGGACCTAAGTGAAACAGCTTCTGTTGTCTTTTCAGTGCATCTGAGGCAGAAAGGGCTAAAGGTGAAAGGACCTCTCTCAAGATCAACTTTCTATAGTGAGAGAACCAAGCCTACTGTCAACATCCATTTGACAGAGTCCTAGTTTTAGTGGGCAGCATATGATGGTCACTCTGTGGCTGGGCTATACCATTTCTGACTACAATTGAGATTTACACCTCACACCCCAATACCCCGATTAATATTTCAATTAATAGAAAATTGGCATGACAGGGGAAAGGCCAGGCTAGAATAATTCTTCTCAACATATATCTTTCTGTGTGCAGGGATTTATTATTATTTTTCAGAAGAGCATTCCATCATTTGAACTTCAACTGCAGTATGATGTGGTACAGTCCCAACATAGGCTTATCATTTCATTTGCTGCTTGCAAGACCTAAATTAAAAGTGGAGTAGGACTACAATCGTACAGTCAGGCACCATGTCTGCCTAGATCAGAACCCATTCCAAGGTTGAAAGATAAACCTATATCAGATAAAATTCACATTGGGCAAAAAGCCAGGACACCACACCAGGTCTCAACGGATTATGCCAAAGGCAGACAAATTAAGTGCATGTACCAGGAAAAATGGAACAGATAAGACCAGGGGTGCTGAAGATTAGACTAGAAACAGGAAGACAAATATTCCAGTGTCTTGGGCAGCTAGCCAATAGTCCTGCTGGTTGTTTGGACATAATAAGCATACATAGTACCAAGACTTACCTGCTGGCCAAAGAAAAGAAAGGCATGCACTGGACAGTGTGGTAGCCATACTGCCGTGCTGCTTCTTTAGAGTTAAAAGCAAATAGAGGCATTAACCAATAAGCTGAAACTGACACGGGGACAAATAGAAGAAGACGCCTTCACCCCGGTATGGCTCCCCTTTATCACACACACAGCTCAACAAGACAATGACAAAAAATCCACCAACAGCATACAAATCAATATGGCTACCCTGATCCAAAACACACACACACCTCACTCACACATGAAAACAAAGACCACCACAGCCAATCACAAATGGACAACCACACCCTAGGCCAACCCCAACCTCTCTCATCACCAAAGGAACACAAGCGAACAACAGAGAACCTGCACAAGCAACGCTGACATCAAACCCTACATATATTAAGTAAAATAGAAACATCGTCACCCGACCCCACCCCCACGCATCCTCCCACCCCTCTCCACCTCTATCCCCCTTTACTTCCTAATGTCTCAACAAATGAAAATGATTTGTAAATATGTTACATGGAAAAAATACGAGAGACATTGCACATACTTTTGTAAATCAAGAAAATCTTTAATAAAAAACACATTAAAAAACCCACAAATAGAGGCTTTAAGCCATTTTCACTAGCGACACTTACACCAGGGTTGTGGGTGGTGGGTTTTGTGTATGCACACCTGGTGTCCATAACTCATATGTAAAAACTACATTGCCTGAAATATATATTTTTAAAATGTGTCATATGAACCAATAGCTAGTCAGGGTGGGCAGGTTCACCCTAGTACCTGGGTAGAGTCTTCACTGGCTAGAGACATAATCAAATCTGTTGCTCACCAGGTAGGGCAGCTGTGAGTTCATTATTCTAGGTGTGGTTTTTGATGGTGACATGAAAGTCTGACACTAATGACCCAATTTGCATTTTTAAATTATTAGACAAAGACAAATTGGGTTCCTCAATGACAACAAATTGCACAGAAATACCAGCATACATGTTGTCATATATAAAATGGACAGCTTTAAATACAACAAAACAACCCAAAATGTCACCATACTGAAATGTGAGCAAGACTGTTCTACATCTACCGTAAAACTCACCCTGCAAAAGTCTCATTGCAACTTGTTGTTTTGTTACCAGCTAGTACAGTGACGAGGCAGCTACGGCCCTCCAGATGTTGAACTACAGCTGCCATCATCCCTATGCATTGGCTATGCTGGTTTGGGTGGCTGGGAATTGTGGTTCAACAACATCTGGAGGGCCACCGGTTCCCCATTCCTTATCTAGTACCACAATTATCAAGAATATTACAAGCAGAATTCAGAAACAAATCCTCAAGGATATTTCATGGCATCCTATCTTTCACGATGTCTAAACAGGGAATAATTACACACTTTCAAATTGAACAAACAAACACAAAAACCCAGGGTAGTTCGGGATATTTTTCTTCTTCTCTGTAGAATTCTAAGTATCACTATATATCCACATACGAAATCTGTGATGAAGTGTGGCTTCTTGGGTTTTGATATGTGTGCACACTGAACATTTACAAGCACCACCCATAACTATTTTAGTTTCTGAAAAGCTAACCCTGTGATTATCTACTGCCTGTGCAAGTCATAACAGCAGGGCAAACTCAACACATGTGCAAATAAAGGGATGCAATAATGAAACTACTCTCTCTCTCTCTCTCTCTCTCTCTCTCCCCTTGACAGGTTTATCAATTGTTTGGAAAGTCAGCAAATTAAGTTTCAGTGCAAAAAACATATGAAAAAAATGAAGCCCAGAAAACCTACAAAAAGAAAAAAAAAACATTTTAAACTAAAGCTGATTGATTTACTATTCCACTCATCATTCTCATACAATGAGATCATGTTTAAATGGTGACAAATTCTTCATGTTTAGAGCATGTTCTTCAAGCTTGCTTAGCAGCAACTGGGGATAAGAAACCTGGGACTCTCCAGATGTTGCTGAACTCCAGTTCCCATCAGCCCCAGGCAGTGTGGCCAATGGCCAGGGTCGATGGTTGTGAATTTGTCTGGGTTTTATTGTCTTATCTTTCTGTAAACTGCTTTGAGGCTTTTTTTTTTTTTACAATCATGCAGGGTGTATATCTTATGAAATAAACAATAAAAATGATAAAACTGCACCAGTTACCAATTTGCTACTGAGCCAAATTTAAGATTCTTTTCTAGAGAGCCAGTGTGGTGTAGTTGTTAAGAGTGGTAGACTCGTAATCTGGTGAACCGGGTTCACGTCTCTGCTCCTCCACATGCAGCTGCTGGGTGACCTTGGGATAGTCACACTTCTTTGAAGTCTCTCAGCCCCACTCACCTCACAGAGTGTTAGTTGTGGGGAAGAAAGGGAAAGGAGAATGTTAGCTGCTTTGAGACTCCTTAGGGTAGTGATAAAGCGGGATATCATCAAAGCCAAACTCTTCATCATCATCATCATCATCTAGATGTACAGAATCCTAAACAACCTAGGACTGGATACTTGAAGGAATGCCTTCTTATGTATAAGCCAGTCTATGCAAAGATCCTTTGATGGGGCCCTCCTGCTTGTGCCACAACCTGCTTCAATCTGGCTTGTGACAATCCAGAGGAAGGCCCTTTCCATTACAAAGTGAATAAATAACATTTGGGGGCATGGAGGACCCAAACCAAATATCACATATAATATCTTGATACAGGAGCATCTATTTTCAATATTTCTACATAAGCAAAGGAAGATTGTTTCTCATCTTGTTTGCTCAACTGATGGAAAACACGCTGCACATTTCAGCCACAAGCCTCTCTTGAGGGGGACAGAATTCATTCCAAACCGAAGAGCTGTTGCTTTTAAATCACTGGAATCTTCCTGGAAGATTGTCTCCATAAGGTCTATTATAGACACAAGATCTATTTTCCTGGAAAATCTTAGTCGTAAAGTTTATTAAGTTGAAGACCCTTTTAACAATTTAGTTTACATGGATTTCATTTATGAGGCAAGTGGCTCGTAATGAAGAATTATCTAAACTGACTTTAAAATTACCTACTCTCTTAAAAATACCTCGCTTGTAATTAAATTGCCCAAACAAGTTTAGGCTGACTGGACTGTGGTTGCCTATAAAGCTGTACTTTTAAACCTCATGCTTTGGCTGATTTACAGCTTTCAACACAACATTACAGATTTATTTAATTGTATCTCCTCCAAAAATTATCCTCTGTACACATTTTTTCTACTACTCAGGAATGGCAGAGGTCAAAAAAAATGGAGGGATGGACAGAGATGACCCTACACATTTTAATGCCTCAGGCAGAAGGTTCAAGGGAGCTTTCTCAGTGGTGGTAAAACATATAATAAACTCAATAACTGATAATTTGCTGGCCTTTGGTAGCCTGAGATCTGCCACCTGAGGTGGGAACCTCAGTCTGCTTAATAGTAGGAGCTGCCCCAAGGCCTGACATTAGAAGAAACAAAGAAGCAATGCATCCCAATAGGAAGAAACAGATAATGAATCATATGTGATGGTGAGTGAGGTGTTGAAGGAGGGACAGTAGCTCCGCATTTGGGCTTGGGTGCCAGCATTCACCGAGGGCTCACCACACCAACCTTTGCTCTGTGCTTTCTAGGTGCAGGTCCAAGCTTTCCAGGCACATGACAGAGCCATCGTCCCCCCGCAACACTTTCCCCAGGGAACACATGTTTTACCTTTGAGTAGGAGCAAACAGTAATTCATGGAAAATCTGACTGCTGATTGAACTACCATTGGCTATCCTCACCTGGTTTAGCTGGCCAGTCGAAGCCATTCCTGTGGTGTGGCCGCTGTCTCATGTTGACAGCTTCTAGGAGCCAAAGATGAGAGCTGAGTGCGGACCAAAGGTGGACATACTACCCCAGAAGGAGCATGACATTTCCCCCACTCCTCCCCTAACACCCCATACAGTCCAGTAACACCTGGAGGGCAACACGTTGAGTTTCTGCTCTGTTCTTTGTAGATATGGTTAACAAATGATTACTCAAACTCCTTCAATCCAATTTCCTCCAAATGTTTTGAACTATACAGCCAATGGGCAGGGATGATGGAGGTTGTAGTCCTACAACATATGGAGGGCTTTCGGTTAGGGAAGGCTGTGGTTACTGAATTGCAGATAACGTTTTGCTTGCCAGTGAAACATTAATGCAAGCCCAACATTGCCAAAAGTGGGGGGAAGCCCCCATCCTTCAACTCATAAAATTCAGATTACATCTATTCCCCCTGCCATTCATAAACAACTATTCTACATAGCATACTGGAGCAATACCCAGTCTTTCCCTGCAGAAAATCTTATTGTTTCCGGTAAGTTATTCTCTGCTTTGCCCCACTTACCCAGAGGTAAGGGATCTACACACCACTCATTCTGCATTGAAGAGACATTAAGAAAAGAAAGAAATCCACAACACAGGTGTCATTTCAGGCACATTTCCAATGTTTTGAACATTTGAGACATTCATCTTAAAACCCATGCACTGAAGTTCTAGACAGAAGTAAAGGGAGTCAAAGTCTGCAGAAAAGTTAGTTTTGGCAAAATTAGAAATGAAAACAAAATGTTAACGAAATGCAGATGGGTTCATCTGTCAATATAAAAGAAATTGCAGGAGGTTTCCCCCCCTACTTCTAATATGATGTGGGGGGTGAGCGACCCACTGCTCCATGGCATGACACTTCATCAAAACTCAATGACCAGGAATTCTGTGTTTAATGCATAGCTGTGATGTAAATCTAGATGTAGCATATAATGAAAATAGTTGTGATCTCAATGCAGCCACACATATTGAATGTAATACTTGTTAGCAAATTGGTATGAATATTTCAAAAACTCTAGGATCAGATTGCAAACATGTACACACAACTATTATCTGAAGCATTATAGCAAAATTAAAATGTGGTTGGCATAATGCACTACAGATACAAATCACACCTTGTATGTAAACAAGGACAGGGACTTTTTAAATGTGTGTGGGTAGAAGAATGTAGTTTTATTCCTCCCCCTCCCTACTGTTGTGTGTTGCCTTAAGCACAGTATGAATGTGATGAAGAAGACTGCAATCCTGTATCTTGGAGCAAGCCCCATTGAGATTCTGAGTAGACATTTATAAGATTTAAATTTCATGCATTTTCTTATTCAACAGATTTTCAAAACACCTTTCAGAAAAATTAACTTTCCAAGGTGGTTTACAAAAATAAATAAAGTAGGCAAAACAAAACAAAAAAATACGCAATAAATTAGTAAGATTTTTAACACAGTAAAATAACAAAAACAAAATATCAAAATAATAGCAGCAAATAAAACTATCAGCAACAGATAAAACAGCTAGATTAAAATAGCAGCAGCAGGTGGGGGGAAATGAAGACACAGCACCCTAAATCATCCACATGTCAGCTGCAATAAAAAGGTCTCCAGAACCTCCTGAAGGTCAAAAAAGAGGGAGCCCTGGGAAGTGTATTTAGCAGACACTGGGTAGCCAAGATCTGACTTATCTAGACAAGGCTGCAGTTGTGAAGCCGCCATAGTTAGCAAACTGTCCTCCTGGCCACTGAACACCTATGCCTCCACAGGGAGCACAGAGTCCAGGAGTTCTCCCCAACTGCATCCTTGCCCCTTTAGGGCAAGGGTGGAGAACTGGATTCGGATGGTGGGCTGGATCCAGAACTTCTCCACCTTTGTGGAACACTTCTGACAAGTGGACAGAGTTGCCCACCTGTTGATCTCCCGAGTTGCATGACCTCAGATGATTCAACTTCAAAGGAAGGAATTGAGAGCACAAACAAGGGTTTCTCCTTACACCTGGAGGAGGCTATGGAATTGCAGGAAGTGAGAAATTCCTGCTAACACGCAGAACCAGAGATGCTGTCACAATACCATTTTAGTGGTTTGAATGCAAAGAGGTTGTTTCCCGCTGCTTCAAGTCTTTTTCTGACATCCCTATACACACCAGAAAGAGGATGGGGATGTCCTCACCTGATTTGTTTCTTGAACAACAATTCACTGAGGCTGTCATCTGCACATGCTCAATGGCTGTCTTTAATGTGTATACCTCAGCTTAACCATGGCTTCTATTTTCCAACAGGATGGAAGCTGGTTTCAGAGATGACATGGCATAGAGGAAGAGAGACTCAGGAAACTAAGCGCAGGGGAGGGGTATTAAAGTAAGAAGGTGCAAATTGGAAAAGCCTGGGAGGAAACAGCAGAGTGGCAGGGAGACTTCCCATATACTTTTCAAAATCCTGCTGGTTGCTACACAGCTATGAAGTGCACATCTCCCTATTGCAAATATGAATACTGCACTGTTTAAAGTGACTGGATGCATAAAAACTGACTGCTTTTGGAAATAAAGCATTGTCAAGGCCTGTAAGTTTAATTAAAGATTTACTTGCAGAACTTTCTTCAAAACTGAACAAAAAACATCAAAGATACACCCAAATAATTCCATACAATATTTTGTGTTGTCCAGCACAGGATCAGCATCTTAGAAATAAAATATAATTCCAAACAGACCTAAAAGTGAAGCTCTCTCCTTACATCCTCCTGGAGCTGTTTTCCTGGAGAGCTTCATTTACATCCTTACTCTCACAGAAGCTGGGAACCTAAGGCAACTACCGGTACCTTTCAAAATGGAGATTTGCAACCAAACAGCCTCCCATGTGATCTAAAGTTAATCATTCACATGCTAGCTACTAGAGAACTACAATAGTTTATTATCAACCCAATAAGGAGCTCAGAGACCACTACTTGCTGTTCTTCAGCTTGAATGGAATCTTCCAATGTTAAACGTTTTCAGCAATACACATAGCCATTTTCCATTTTGGTGTCAATTAAATAATTAACACTTCTTTCATCTCTGCTTTTTGCAGGGAGACCAGATGTAACGTGGAAGATGATTGGATCACCTGATCCCCCCCCATATACCAACATACCTGGCACACAGTAAGATATCCATGTGCGAGAGGAAGCTCTTGTTCTCATTGTTTTACATGTTATATGAATTGCAGGTTATAGGAATTGATTTTTGTGGGGTACTTACTGATATTGTTGAGTTTTGGAGGGAGTCAGTCTGAATGATGCTCTGAGTCCTTTCCAATTCTTGGGATCCTGTAACTATGGAGGTAGTATGTATAACAGCAAGCTTGCTAACCCAGTTCCTTTATTAAGGTATTGACTTTGGCTAGTTAAGCACCATGATTAGCATACCCCACAAAATTACCCCATGCTTCCCCACCCCTCCGCTAGCTGCAATGCAGCAAAGCAATAGCTGGACTTGCCTATGTGTGAGCTGGAAGCAAGCTAGAAGTTGAAGACAGAGAGACATGTCTTGCTCTGTGCTGGATCTAAAACTGTGACTAATGGAAAAGCAATGCTGTGAGCACCTCCATCTTATGCTCAGGGTGTTAATGCTGTGAGCACCTCCATCTTATGCTCAGGTTGCATTTATTTTTAAATAAACCCATACATCCTAAAGGCACCACAGCCTCCGCTGAGCTTCATTCCCAGGAAACTGAATCCTGGATACCCCTTGGAACCCCTGGAGTCTCTCACTGCTCAGAGACTGGGGTAGGGATTAACAATATTGTGATTTTTTCCCCCAAGTTGTTTCTACCTGCTCATCTGATAAGCTGTCAGGCACTTGGGGCCCAATTATGTAGAAAAGTGGCAAACAAATAAACAGATGATGGGCAGAACAGGAGTTCTGGGGGAAGAGGATTGGAATCCTTCCTGCCATACCATTTCCTTGATTTAAATTACCCCTCTCCCCAGCAGCGTTCCCTCCTTTAGTTAAAAAACGACAGGGCCTCTATGTGGTTCTTTGCGAAAGAGATGCTTGGCAAAGAGTTGGGACTCTCAGAATGTAGAGAAAATTTAGACGGGAGTCAGATTCCAAAAGGTTTAAGAAAAGTAGCCTTGCATATACTTCAACACCTTGGTGTTTGCAAAATTCCATTTGGTTCCTGCTTATTTTGTTATTGTCTGATGTGTATATTTTGGATTTTCCCTTTTATTCAGCTTGAAAATCTGTGGACCAGATTTTCTGCTTTCCATGTTTACATGTGGGCAAGGCGGGGGGGGGGGGGATGGATACTACTGCAGGCCTACCTTCTAGCCTTCTTTATCTCTCCGCATCTGGAAAGCAGGAAGGACTTGGTCAAATGTCAGTGAAAGGAAAGCTTCTTGAGGGGACACTGTTGAATCAAGTATATCCTGGTCTCCATTTTTAGAAAGAAAGAAAGAAAGAAAGAAAGAAAGAACGCTTAAAGATGTGCACAAAACATTTCATATGGGAAGCAGTGAGTCCAACACACATTTCCTTTTCACTGATTTTTAAACAAAATAAAAGCAAGAGTTGAGGGATTCCCAGAAGACTCATCTGCAACCGTCTCAAAGCCCAGAATCTGAGCTTCCTGCAGGGCTCTAAGAAAACCAAGATTTGTATCTAGAGTTCCAGATTTGAGTCCATATTTGGCAGGAGAGGAATAACATGCTGGCTGCACACTGCAAAAACAAGTGAGAGTAAGAAAAGCAAGTACTTGCTTGAAAGAAACATGTTGCAAGGCATGTGAAACAAGGGCAGATTGTATAGCCTTCAGTAGCACCTGTAAATTACAAAAACAAACATTTTTCACATTAGAGGACTGACGATTAGAGCAGGCAAAAGGTACATATACCTATTTGGGCTATTAATTTATAATTGTATTGACATTTTTGTGGATTTATTATCTCTTGATGCATGCTATATTTTTAGAGTTCAAACCTGAGACCTTTTTTAGATATCAAACCTGAGACCTTTAAGAATGTTGCAGGCAAAAGATAAATCCACATACATAAATAAATGTTTAAATGGGTATGAATAATCTGTCAGATATCCAACTTTTGCCTAAAAATGCATTGAATTCAGGGTGATTCCAGGCAGCTATTTATTCATCATAGGGTGCACAATTTTTGCGGTGTTCAAACAATGCCATCATCATTAAAATGCAAACTCATATTTTTGCCTCTATTTAATCCAGATTAAACCTTTCCAGCAAAGATCTGAGAAGTGTTTTTTTTTAAAATAAATAAATAAATAAATAAATAAATAAATAAATAAGCACCCTATGATAATCAAGGGTTTGAATTATCAATGTTCACATAAGAATGTGTTTAACATTTTAATCTACAACAGTAAGTTTAGTTTAAGTTCTGGCTGGTTTACGTTCTGGTCAATATAAATGCCATTCTCATATAAGTGCCACTCTCATATAGTACTAATTATCCCACATAGATGATTCTAGGAGACGTAAAGTGGCATTTTCTGGGTGTATAAGTCTTTATGGTTAGGAAATATACTGGAAGGCAAGGAGTCTCCTCCTGACTGCCTACACACCATGTTTTCATGGGATATGAAGTTGCTGGTCAAGGAACCAGCTCCACCCAGTGAAACTGCAGAGATGGATTTGGCACTCATGCGAAAGATGGCTGTGAAACCAGCTTCAAATCATCATTTATAAGTCTGTTTTCTAGTTCTACCTGTGCCGGTAATGCTCTCTAGAGGTGCCAGTCTCTTCAGCTGATAAAATTGGTAGTTAGAGTCTAACTCTAACTTTTTAACTTGTTCTATTTGGCGGTACAAAATCTTGGCTTCCTCAAGAGGAAATTGTGTGTGAGGGGGTGCTACTGCAGGGTAGATGAGAGGAAGGGAAAGCTCAGTTGCACATACACTACAGAGGTCTGTTGCTTAAATGGAAAATCAGAGTTGGATACAACCCAGTATCTCTTTCTCACAGGTTGATACACATGAGATGGGCTCCACAACAGATGGTGTGTCTGAACCCCCCATTCCCCTGTAACTTACTTATGAGGACTTCCTCAGCCAGAGGATGGCAAGTCACATTAGACTGAGCAGCCATTTCAGTGAATCTTGGGTTCCACTTCCAAATGGCACCAAGATCTCAATAGGGAAGTGCTTCTCAAGGTCTCTAGATGGCTACAACCAGCATTACATGGAATCGAAACCACATGCTTATCCTCACTGCCTACGGTGTAATGGGTGGCTAGCAAACAAACTGCTTTTGGGATGGCGGCACCCTGACTGTGGAACCCTCATGTCAAAGAGGCCTGCCTAGTGCCTACTTTGTCATGTCAGAAATGCGCAAAGAATGCTAAAACGAAACAAAAAAAAAAATCCTCAGGTCTTTCCCAGAAATTTACTATTCATTCTTGCTGATGAGTCTTACCTTGCTCCCTTAAGAATTTTGTTGCTTTACAAAAAAAATATTTGTGCCTTTAAGCCTGGGGTAGATAGAAATACCTGTAATAAACACTGCCAGTCAGTGTAGATAGTACTGAGCTGGATGGACCAATAGTCTGAGTCATTATAAGGCAACTTCTTATGTTCTACAAATTACTCTAAAAGCCATTGAAGCAAGCAGTGTAAATATGTTGTTAGTGTTCCTCTGTCTCTACTGATGTGTCAAAAAGTTACTGTAGTTTGGCGGGTTGAATGTTTTTTAAAGAGGCAAGTGAGACACAGTCATAGCCTATGCATACCGCAAGATGCTACAATCTGAACCAAACCACCACATATATGGTAACTACAAATTATGTTTCATATTACGTAAATAAGCATAAAAGTTCTCCTGACAGCCAATAGGACAAAGGCAAACTTTTATTTCATTTTCCCTAGCCAAATGCCACAGGATGTCTGTGCTTTGTAATTTTAGTTTATTGCTCATTCCTGCCCTTTCCTCATCTTTCCTTAATTAGACAGCATCTTTCCTTAATTAGACAGCTCTGAATATTGGCATTAGCAAACTATTGCCAATAGGATATAGTGTGACTTAATTATTCTAAAGCCAAGTGGTGACATTTCCTTGGCAATGGCCCTCTACCATAAGGTACGCACAAAGGGTGCCAACATGATGGTTTTGGCTAGAAAGGGGTGCAGCTCTTCTGAATGGAAAGCTAAAAGTATTTGAGCAGGAAACAAAAGGCAGGAAAATCAGGCCTTCTCCTGATGGTTACACAGAGGTAAAATACACACGGCACATTTCAAGCACATGGCTTCCCCCAGAGAATCCTGGCAACTGTAGTTTATTAAGGGTACTGGGGTTTTATAGCTCTGCGAGTTCCCAGGATTCCTTAGAGAAATCATTAGAAATTGGCATCGCTGGAACTTTTACTCCTAATACTGCCATATGTGGGCAGATTTTTTAAAAACCAAAATTATAGAACAAAACAAAAAAACAATATAGGCACATGGTATGCAAACAGCAAAAGATCTAGCCTCACATGCTTTTGAAATTCCATATGACAAATAACTCCAAACCTTTCTATGAATCCCTTGGGTCCCCCCCCCCATCTCCTCCCCCAAAGTTCTCTCCAATTCCACTTAAGTACACAAGTTATAAGAAATGAACATTAAACTATAGCAGAACAATTAAAACCCTGGTAAAGCAAGTGTCAATTTGAAACCCCTTTAAGTGGCATTGGCAGGTCTGGAATCTAAACATTAGCTACATAAAGCAATTTAAATTTGTATATTGCCAACAGTGATTTGTGCAAAGGCACAAGTCCTATATAGAGTGTGAGAGTAATGGGGATATTTGAAAAGAGTGTTCTCAGTACCATCCATTAGGAATATCTGAATTAAGAGCGGAGTAAAAGAGGACACCATGAAGCACACTATATTGGGAATGAAAACATAACATTATTAAAAAGCTGCAGCAAGGGTGCCCCTGTGTGGACACAACAAAAAAATCCAATCTGTAAAAACGGGACCTTTAGTGAAGGTCTATTCAAAATGTCTTTAAAGAAAACTTTCTGCCCTAGTTAACAGACTACAAATAAGCAAAAGCGACAATGATATATTTCAAGAAAGAAACCCACTTCATGGTTTATTATACTTCTTCCCAAAACATTTTGTAACTGATACCTGTCTGGTAATAAATCACACTAACACACCCCACAAGTTTTTCTAAGTGTGTATATTGTGAATAGCATAACTAATTAAGCAAGATCTGAATGTGTGTGTATACAGATAGATAGATGATAGATAGATAGATAGATAGACAGATGATAGATAGACAGATGATAGATAGATAGATAGATATCAGAGAGAATATTACTATTATTGTGACAACAACACCCACTATATTTGCATCAAAAATATCCTAATAGCCTTAGAGCATCTATTGCTATTTAGGATGTAACAGAAGCATAACAATTCCAAACTGCAAATCACTAGCAGCTCCTAGTTTTACCTTTGACCAAACTACACCTTGCATTAGACATAGGTATTGTAGAGTTCTTTCTAAAAAAATATTCATGGGCAGTCAGGCCCTCAGGAGTCAGACTCCATCACACAGAGTGGGGGCTAACTCTTCTTCCCATACCACAGTCCTGATGAAACCACACACCCATAGCTTCTATTTGGCCTGAGAGTGAGGCAGCCATCCAGGAGATAGCATTCTGGGACTGATAAATCAAAAACTTTGTTGAGGAATAGCCAGAAAATCAAATGCCCTATAAGACTGGGAGTGAAAAAGGCAAGCTCCAAGTTCCAACCATTTTCGCAGAAAAAAGGTCACCACACTTTGGGGATTTTTCCACATACTGAAATTACATATCCAATGAACCTTCAGGATTGGCGCTGGTATGTGCTCTCTTAAATCCAGTGCCAGAGGAAGTAGATCTCCTTGCAATACAAGAGAGGAACAGTAGGCTGCAGAAGATAGCCACTGGTGAGATGTTTCAAGAGTGCATTGCAGTGTTTACCTGAGTTCAGTCTCCTTTGGAATGAGGTGGACTACTTACACGCTTCTCCCCGTCCCCATTTCATCATCGCAACAACCCTGTGAGGTGGGTTAGACTGAATGAGATTGATGGGCCTAAGTCCACCCAGTTAGCTTCAGGGCTGAGTAAAGGTTTGAACCCTGATCTCCTAGGTCTCTCCAAGGCTAACCACCACCACCACCCCACCAGTCCTGCTCTCCACTCTCTCTTTTAGGGCTTTTGCCTGGCTGGAATGTGTCCTTCAACAGTAATAATGCCTTTTTCTTGCCTGGCTGGAGGTTGGTAGGGCTGTGTAAGAAATGTTCTAGTTCACTTGGGAATAACTTTGGGATATCTTCAAGCACGAGACAAAAGGTCATTTTCCAAGGAGCGAGTGCATGATAATTATAAACCGAGTCGCTTCAGAAATTATTAGAAATAAAATGCAGCCAGTGCCTCGGAGACATACTGCACAATCCTCCTCCATTGCGTTTTCTTATCACGTGGATTTAAGAATCCACGTGATAAGTTAACAGTGCCTTATGTAATGTGGTGCCCAAGTACATAAAGTAGATTTTTATGATTGTTTACTAGACTGCTCATTGTATTCTGAACTAAGGGCAAAAGTTATCGTGAAATTGTTAAGTAAGATACCTGATGATGATCCAGCAAAAATTACATATTTGTTGTCCAAGTGTGGTAAGTTTGTGACAGAGTTACAAGATTTGCAGTAGCAGCCCAAAAGCTGAGGAGAAATTTTATCGAGGCTAATACGGTAAATGCAATTATTTAATTGGATGATTTGATTTAGAAAGTTACCTGGATGCTTTAAAATGTATTAAGTTTGCTTAACCACTTGTATTTTGATACAGATTTTATTTTATTCTTTTTTAACCTTTGCATAATACATATTGTTATTACTGGTATTTTGACATATTTTAATATAAAGGCATACTTTGGTGCACACTGTTCTTCAAGATTTTATCAGTTTATATTATTTCCCTTTTCTTTGGTTGATATAACCAAGATGATCGAAATAACAATAATCAAGTTAAACCACACGATCCCGTGTAGGTCTACTAGGAAGGAAGTCCCTCGAAGTTCAATGGGGCTTACTCTCAGGTAAGTGGGCACAGGATAACTGGGAGTTAGCCCCATTGAACTGTGTGGGAAATTGCTCTGAACAGACTCGCACAGAATCAGACCTCCTGAACAAGACGCAGAAGAGCGCAAAAGAATGATCTCGCTGGCAACTCACCCTGAACACAGTATTCTCAAGGCATCTCCCGGCAGCAAAAATAGGGGAAATGCTTAACCCAGGACACTGACAAAAAAAAACCCAACACAAAACAGCGGCTACATCTGCGGGGACTGGATCCAATACATTGTCTGGTGTGGACAAGTCTCTCCCGCCTCCAAAGAAATATTTGGACTCCCAACTCCCATCAGCCGCAGCCAGCAAGGCCAATGGTCATGGGTGATGGGAGTTGTAGTCTAGCGAACATCTGGAGGGCCGCTGCTTTCCTGGGACTAACCCTGAGGGAAAACCTTCACGAACCGAACTGGAAGGATGGATTACTTGTGACCACCATGCCCGCCATTTCTCCCGCCCTCCAGCTGGGCGGCAGGCAGAAGCTCGCACACAGCGCGCCGCCCCTGACTTGGGGAAGCAGGCGAGCAGGTAGGGCGCCCGCCCACAAATATCCGGGTCTCGGCAGCTGGGGCCGCCCCTTGAGCTGCGGGCACCGCCTCTTTTCTGTGACACTTCGGGCAGCCGGCGGAGCGAAGGAGGCTTCCTTGGCGCGGAAGAAGAGCTGACGCTGCAAACCCTCCGCAGGTGCCCGTGGCGCTCCAAGGGACGTTTGGAGAAGGAAGCACTGAGTGTGGGGGGCACCTGAGGGTCATTCTTCCCAGCTTCCTCGGGGGCTCGGTTCAGGTCCTGCCTGTTTGCCAGCTGCTTGTTCAAGGGAAGCTAAGCGACTGCCCAGGTCAGTTCCTACTTCCTAGCGAGGGCTGGCTGTGTTGCAAGAATGCTGCATGCAGCCCCCTGGATTTGAAACACATCTCCCTCCCGCACGCCCCCCAGCGCCAGATATAAGCTAAACAAGCTATAGCTTAGGGCCCCGCTCTCTTGGGGCCCCACCAAAAAATTTACACTATTAATATTTGTTGTTGTTGAGTCGTGTCCGACTGTTCGTGACCCCATGGACCAGAGCACGCCAGGCACCCCTATCCTCCACTGCCTCCCGCAGTTTGGCCAAACTATTAACTATTAATATATCTCTTCTTAATTGTATTTCAGTTCAACAATTACTTTGATAAAATACATATTTTGTTATGTGCGAATGGCTTTAGATGCCTATTAGGTCCATAAATTACCATATAGCATATATTCAACACAAAAAAACAGCTAGAATTTTGTTATTGACAAAGGACAGCTGGTCATATAAAGGGCCCCATTACCACCTTCAGTAGCTTAGGGCTTCATCAAACCTAAATCCGGTCCTGATGCTGACGCCCCCCCCAAAAAAAATCTGGGAAGTTTAGTTTTCCTAGCCCAGAGCTACAGTCCCCAGCACCCTTAATAAACTACAGTTCTCAGGATTTGTGTGTGGTTTAAATGGGTGCTGTGCATGCAAGTATCCCCATTAGCTGTTATCATTTCACTCATCATCATCAACAATCATTTACTTCCAGAGTTTGCTGAAATTGCGCAACTGCTATCTAGTTACAGAAGTCAGCCTTCACAGTTGCCCTATTTCTCCAACGCCAGCTGCCTCTGTGACTCTCCCAAATAAAAACCAGTTTATTGGAAGTAGATCTCATTGGTTTCCAACAAAATTGGCGCATAGAAGATGGGACTGTTCAGTTGTCATGTTTTTCTCAGGCATGCTGAGCCTTGGGTTCTTTCTGACTTTTCAATTATATATTAGTTTTGTAGCAGACTGCATCCCAAAGGCTCAGGGCAGAGAATGCAGGTACTGTATTAAAAGACAATTGAAACACGAGCCACACTTCTGTGCAAAATTAAGTGCACTTAATCATGTTGTGTGGTGGTCACCAATTATACTATTTATTTTCTCGTTCATTTGCTAGCTGAACTCTGAAAGCCAACCTGAATGGCACATGTCTTTAATACGTAACTAGAATAATTGCTAGTTTGGGAGTGGATCGGGAGTGATGGTGATACTGATAATCTGAGGATGATGCAAAACAAATACTGAAGATATGCTGAGTGCTTGGTAGTACCATGTAACAATAAGGGCAAAGTTCAAATGGTTTGTTCTTCAAAATCTGGATTGGTTTCGAACAATGCAAACCAAAAATTTGCTTGGAATGCAAAACGGCCCCATTATGCAATTGTCATATGAAGCCGTCCTGCATTTATTTCTATGCAAGTGTGTTCGGGGTTGTGACCCAAATGCCTCTTAACCAAGAATCCCTGCATAACTGGTTTGTAAATGAAGCTGTCCTATCTCTATAGCATACATTGCAGTAGCCAGGAGTCTGACATGCAACATTGTAAACCCAGTTTTCTTATGGCTTTTATATCATTTCAGAAGAGAAAAGTCATGCCTTATTCCGAAAGCAAAAAAATATTATTTGGCCTAATGGCAGGAGCTGCTGGATTAACCTTGGGCCTCATTTGGTATCGAAAGACACAGAAATGCAGTAGAGCCATGTACTTGCCTACCTTTTTGAATTCAGAGGGAAGTTTTGACTTGGTAAATTTTCCACATGAAACTCATAATGAACAAGGAACCGTGATGTTATTGCAAGGAAGGCAGCTTCAGGTACTGGAAAAAATGAATGGTTTAATCGCAACTGTGGAAGAACTGAAAAGAGAAGTGACATTTCTGAAAGAAGCAATTCCAAAGTTGGAAGAACTTGTTCGGGATGAACTCCAGGGGAGAACAGATTCTCGCAGGAGCAGCCCTTTGCCCCGAGGAACAAAGAAGAGGAAGACTGAGACTGGCCAAGGTGTGTCAGATACCAACAGTTCTGAAGAAGCAGACAGTGAAGGCGGGTGGGTATTTATGAATTATTTCAGATCTATCCCAACCTCTAATAAAATATTATACACACACACACACACACACACACACACATATAATATCACTATTTTGGGTGTAAGTAATTTGCAAATCCACACTCTAGATCATGGCTTGTTAGCTTTACCTGTAGTTATCCAAACAGCAGTTCCTAGTTCAGTTATGGCAATTTGCCATTGGAAACAGAAGCAAATGTTTCTGATCTCCTCTGTGGCATTGTTGAAGCAAAATAGGAGTGGGGTACATGAGATGGGGTGAACTCCCGTTGCTCGGTCCCTGCTCCTGCCCTCCTAGCAGTTCGAAAGCACATCAAAGTGCAAGTAGATAAATAGGTATGGCTCCGGGGGGAAGGTAAACAGCGTTTCCGTGCGCTGCTCTGGTTCGCTAGAAGCGGCTTAGTCATGCTGGCCACATGACCCGGAAGCTGTACGCCAGCTCCCTTGGCCAGTAAAGCGATATGAGCACTGCAACCCCAGAGTTGGCCACGACTGGACCTAATGGTCAGGGGTCCCTTTACCTTTACCTTTAAGTGAGTCTGAGGCTCAGTAGCTTCAGATGAAGCTGTGGTAGGAAGTGTTTAGTTCTAAACCTGAGCTAGCTGCCCACCCCAAAGCAGGGGGGGAAGCATTATTGGAAATCAGTGGTAGGTAACCTGCAGTCTCAACATTTTATTAGTATTATTATTATTTATTACATTTGTTAGTAGCTTTATCTTACCCAAGGCAACTCAGAGTGACTTACAACCAAAAAATCCAGCCAGTTTGCATTGCATGAAGTAGCCCAAAATCTTTCAAATATCAGTATATTTTAGGGAAGCCTATGGCAAAGGGATGTATTGCCTTCACTCTTGCAAACTCACCCTCAGTTTGGCTTTTGTACAACTATTTTTAAGTATTACACACTAATTTTGCTCCTTGGTTTGCTTCAACTCCAGAAACCTTTAGTGTTGCAGCTGAGTAGAACTTGCACTTCTTGGTCTCCTCCCATCTTAAGAGCTGTTAACAATAGAAAATACAATTCCTTTGGTGGAACATTATCCCTTCTGCTTTAGTGTCGGCACTTCTGCCGATAATATCTAATACTGGATCACTCCTGTCTCACTTTCCAGTGCTGACGTTGCCTGGAAATGGTTTAGTTAATTTCAACTCACTATAAAATTTAAACCTGCACCAGTGTGCTTGTGCCAGAAATTCCACTCAGAAAAATATCCACCAGACTGTCATATCTGGTGTTGTAGGTGCATGTTGATGTACTATGAATTATTTATTTAATAGAAGGCATAAGCTGTGCCTTCCCACCTTGTAAAACCAAGGCAGCTTCCATTGATTGGTACAACTTTAGTGAGAAGGGGAAAGGTAATGAAACATAGCAAAACAAACCCCAAAAAAATCATAACAAAGCAGGCCCACTTAATAATAACCTCAGGGGGAAGAGATTGTGAAGTAGCTCTTAATTTCAATGGAACAGAAAAAATACAGCCTCAACTTAGATAACAAAGTTTCTGTGCATGCTTATAATTGTATCATAACCAAGCTAATAATGTAATATTTGCATAGATACATTATGTTGATGTCTCTGTGCAATTATTTATCAAATAAGTGCTAATATTTAACTGAGTACCAAGAGTGGATCACTGAGCTTGTGACAGCTCTAGAAACACATTTGCCAGGACTCCTTATTCTGCCCTCTCTTTGCTGGGTTTGCTTCAGAGTAAGTGGATTCAATTTACTGTTTGTTTGTTTGTTTGTTTGTTCGTTCGTTCATTAATCCATTCACCTGAGGGTCACAGGGTGGTTTTCAGTATAAAAATACATAACATAATAACAAACCAAACAATATCCCTCACACACAATTTACAGGGCAATTTTAATTAAATCAGAAAATAGATTAAATTAAATCACAATTTAACCAGCCAAAGTCCTGATTATAGAGAAAAGTTTTTGCTTGGCACCTAATGATATGTAATGAAGGTGGCAGGTGAGCCTTCCTGGGGAGAGCATTCCACAAACACGGAGCCACTGCAGAAAAGGCCCATCCTAGTATTGCTGCCCTCTGGACCTTTTTTTTGAAGGGCTTCAGATGATGATTGCAAGGCCAGGGTTGGTTCATATGGGGAGATTGCAGTCCTGGACAATTTAAGGCTTTGTAGGCCTAAATCAGCACTTTGAATTGGGCCTGGAAACTAATTGGCAGCCAGTACAGTCGGGCCAGAAATTGAGTTATATGCTCAAACTGCCTTGCCCCAGTGAGCAACCTGGCCACTGAATTCTGCATCAGCTGAAGTTTCCAAACCATATTCAGAGGCAGCTCCACATATCATGGGCTGCAGTAATCTATCCTAGAGGTTAATGCAGGCATAGGCAAACTCAGCCCTCCAGATGATTTGGGACTACAACTCCCATCATCCCTAGCTAACAGGACCAGTGATCAGGGATGATGGGAGTTGTGGTCCCAAAGCATCTGGAGGGCCAAGTTTGCCTATACCTGGGTTAACAGAGCATAGCCAACAGAAGTTAAGCTATCTCAGTTCTCATAGGGGTGCAGATTTCATTCCGATTCTGGCTACACCACCACAGTTCTTTGTAACATAGCTTTTATTTTGCTTTTGATATCGTTGCTAGTTGCATCAAAGTTGCAATTGGTTTCTAGTTCCACATTTGCAGCATATGTAAGTCCTGAACTAGTGAAATTCAGGGATTGCATCAAAGTTCTTTTGAGTGGAGGCACAAGCTTGAACAGGGAGTCTCTTGGGAGACAATGGAGGAGTGTGCCTTTGAGGGTGAAGTCAAACTGTTGGAAGGTTGCAGTGCCTGCTATGACTGTAGAGACCAGTGCAGGAGAGACATTGTCTTTGACGTTCTCCTCCAATGCATCATGTTTCAGTAGGACTGATCTGAGAATTGGCCACTAGAGGGCAATCATATGAAGGTCACTGCTTTTATCTTTTTAGGGAGCATTTTTTTGTACAGTACGCAATACTGTACATGGATGAGTGACTGGTGGTGTCAGTTTTTAACATGCATAACACCAAACAAATCTTGAATCTTGGAATGATCCATACAGGAGACATCCTTTAATGATTTGTGTATAAATTACAGAAAAGTAAAGCTGGCAACTGAAATGCTGATTGTAAAATATTTTCCTTGCTCAAGTTGCTTGGTTAGTTTATATATATATATATATATATATATATATATATATATATATATATATATATATATATATATCAGTCTGTTGGTGTTCCATGCGCTAATTCTTCAGAGCACTGAACAGAATTCACAGGCAGAGGGAGGAGGAAATGGAGAACTCCCAGCTAACTTCATTCAATGGCTACATTCCTCAACTCCCCCCCCCCCGGGGTGGAGCAAGGGGACGGGGGGTGGGCCGCCCTGGGTACCGCCCGGGGGGTGACACTCGGGGCGGCACCCCACCCCTGCGATTGGCGCTGCCGGCATGCGGCAAGTTTTAAGGCTGCAGTGTGCAAACTGCAGTGCACGCTGCAGCCTTAAAACTTGCAGTACCATCACATGGCCGGGAGGGGTGCCGGCCGCTCGCACCTGCCATCTTGGGTGGACTGCGCATGTCCGTACATGCGCAGTCCACCCCGGATGCTGTGTGCATGCCGTGACATCACGGTGCATGCGCTGTGACCTCAGGGCACGCACACGCTAGGGAGCGGCGTCCTGCCCCCAGAGGGGTGCCCCCACGTTTGCCACCCTGGGCAGCAAAGCGGCTCCCTATGCCCCTGCCCCGCCCAAACCCTTTCCCTTCCTAGTGGCTTTCTTGGGATCCCCAGAAATGTGGAGAGCATTGAGACCCAGCCATACCTGTATAGATGAAAGCCAGGCCAATTTCAGGGTGCAGAGCTTTTGGTTTGCCTAGAAGTGTTCTCTTGACATGTGTTTGTAATCTAAGCTGGGAAGATAAACTGTGAATTACACTGTCTCCTCACTTTCCCACTCCCTGTCTTGAATTGATTTTGTCTAGCATTTGCAGAAGCTGAAAAGTGGTACTTACGGCATGCAAGGGGGGGGGAACCCCACTCAAAATTGTTGCAAACTTCTAATAAGAGCTCCAAGAATAAGTACTCAATGCATCATATGAAAACTTCTTGATGCGTTAATTTTTATTTGTACAGCAAATCTTGTAATATCCATTACAAACTTTTCAACCTTGTGAGAACGAGGCCTTGACAGGGTGTTTTTGTTTTTTAAGCCTGGAACTGTTTTTGTTGGCAGGAAAGAGATAACTTTCCTCGTCTCAAGGTCTTGGTGAGCAACGTTGATCTCTATGCCTATAACCCTTGAAGGGTATTTGATGTGGTGCCGAAATGCTGCCAGCTGCAAAGTAGATGGCATCATGCAGGAGCTTGTAATCCCACATAGCAAATTTTTATCTTTGCTATTGCTCAGGGTCTTAAAGCACTTTCAGTTGGTAGCTTTGAACAAGTTAAATCTATCTTGCTCTCCAATTTAAAAGATAGATATTGCACCAGAAACAAAAAGAGTGGGTGGTATGATTTGAAAAATGCTTATCATTAACCTTTCACTGCATTCAGACTTAACTTTCACTGAATTCAGTGTCTGAAGTAGTTTGCTCTTTTGGCATGGGGAAAATGCTGCTTTGTAAACCCAGTGAGTGCATAGAAGGTAACAATCAAAAATGGGTTTTTAATAGTGGTATACAGTAGAAGCGGACACTTTAGCAGTTAGAAGAATACATTTTAGCAGATTTCACTTAAACATGCAGTGCCTCAGAACCCAGCCCCTGTGTAAATGGGGAGTTGCCTGTATTCTGCAAAAGCTTGCAGGGAAAATAATCCAACAAAATTTGAGCCTAATTAGAACAACTGATACTACAAAGTATGTCTTCTCTCTCTTTCTTTCTCAAATTTACATGAACTGAGCAACTTTCTTAAGATGGCATAACCGGTAAAATGGTTAAAGTTGCTGAGAGTGCTGGCTTTTGTCGCCTTTAGGAGAAGTTAAGCTATTCCCACCCACAAAACCCTTTGTGTTTTAGTTACATTACAGCTCATACTGACACTGAAGGAGAATCTGAGGAAGAAAAAGGATGGATCAGTTCTTCCACATCTGCTCTGGCACCTGAAGAGAAGATAGAATTATTTAATCTTCTACAGAATGCGGACAGGTTGCATTGTGGTTCAGACAATGAGAAAAGGGAGAGCTTCAAACTGCTGCTTGAAAATGAGGAAAAGGTTGGTATAAAGGGTCCACGCCATGCAAACATTTCATACTAAAAGCTATAATTCAGTGCGCTATATGTCATTCTCTTAAATGTTTGTGTAATGTTAAAATTAAAGGAGGTACCACAGAAGGTGCCACAGGTAATGATTACACAACTCAGTCCTTGCTCTGATAGAAGAATTAGATTTTCTCAGCCACAAAATGTTGTGGCTGGAACACTAAACAAATGTGACATTCCTAATCTTTACTTCAGCTGAAGGTGCCTGGATCCTGCTCAAGAAGCTAGCAACAACTCTCCATTTTGTTGGAGGGTAACTGGAAAAAATTATTGATTTGCAGTGGCTGTTTATTTCAAAGACCCATTTGTTGCTCCTCAGAAGTATCTGGGAAGGCCAACAAAAGAAATAAGTGGCTGAACAGAATGAATTAGAATACAATAAGCTTTAATATGTACAGAATAACAAGTGAGGGCTAGCATAATAGGCATTTTAATTATGGCAAAAGAAATACATGGTGAAGGCAATCTAATGTATCAAATTCTGTTTATTTGCAGTATAGAAATCATACTGGCTTTCTTTGGAGGCTTGCCCGAGCTTATGGAGACATGTTTGCAACAACCACAGAGGCTGAAGAAAAAAAGAACTATGCTTCCAAAGGTCAGCTGACTTAATGTACTGAGCTTATAATACCAGAGAATGAGGTTCCCCTGCTCCAGCCCTGTGTTTCACTTGGGGGATACTGGAGCCAACAGAAGGGCGGAGCTCTGATCCTTTTAAAAAACTATCATGATAGGAGTTTTCTTTTCATGCATGGGTTTTTCAGTTACTAGATGCAGTTCTAGGCATGGTTACCCATGTCCCACTAAAATAACTGAGACTTGTTTCGGGGGAAACATGGTTAGGATTGGTGATAATCATTTTAAGCCAGTTAACCTTTGAACTGGCTTTATAAATTTCAAGATTGTCCATTAATTATTAATTATTATTATTATTTAATTATTTTATTAAATTTATCTACCACCCATCATCCAAAGATCACAGGGTGGCTCACCCACTATAACTAACTATGGTGGAACCATGAAAGCCAAACACCTGTAAACTCAAACGTTTCGACTCCCGAACGATCGAAAACCGGAAGTGATTATTCCGGTTTTCAAATGATTTCCGGAAGCCAAATGTCTGGCACGGCTTCCACAGCTTCCGATTCTGCAGCCAATCAGAAGCCGCATCTTGGAAGTCGAACGGACTTCCGGAATGGATTCCGTTCGTCTTCGAAGGTACGACTGTATTGTTATCTTTATATTGCATAGCATGTTCTTCAGCTAATATGGTCAGGTTTATTGTTATATCACGAATAGTACTTTTATGTTCTGTAATGCATATTTTGCAGGAAAGCTTGTGAGTGAAAATGCTGTAAACCTGGATCCATCAAGTGCTGAGAGTCACCAGTGGTAAGTCTGAAGGACTTGGATCCATCGAATCAAATCTTTGTTGTTAAAGCCAATGACCAGTATTAAGAAAGCAATAAATAAATGAACACGAACCACATAGAACACATTATCCAAATGTGTATAATAGGGTAAAATAAAATAAATAAAAGTAACATAAAATAGGCCACACGGAAAGCAATACAGTGGAACCTCTACTTACGATCATAATTCATTCTGGAGGCCCATCCGCTGGGCGGAGCCGGACGCTAGTAGAGGCACCATTGTGCATGTGTGCATTCGGTGGCAGCCGCTTGTGCTCATGCGCAGGTGGAAGAAGCCACTTCTGCGCATGTGCGGATTGTGGCAAACCAGGTGTTTACTTCCGGGTTGGAAGTAAACTTGGAACGTCCGCGAGAAGAGGCGTATGTAAGTCGAGGTTCCACTGTAGATGCATTTTGATCTGAAAGGAGTTAAAAGGACATAAAATGCATCTGATCATTCTGGGAATTAATGAAAAAGGGGTTCAATAGATTTGATCTTTCCAGAGTTATAGGGGCACTTGCATTCAGACTCTCTTCCCATGAAGAAGAAGAAGAAGAGTTTGGATTTGATATCCCGCTTTTCACTACCCGAAGGAGTCTCAAAGCGGCTAACATTCTCCTTTCCCTTCCTCCCTCACAACAAACACTCTGTGAGGTGAGTTGGACTCAGAGACTTCAAAGAAGTGTGACTAGCCCAAGGTCACCCAGCAGCTGCATGTGGAGGAGCGGAGACGCGAACTCGGTTCCCCAGATTACGAGTCTACCGCTCTTAACCACTACACCACACTGGCATCTCTCCCCCCAAATTGCTGAGGGAAGCACATTTAGGCATGCCAGTGTGAAGGCTCTGCAATACTTTTGGACCAAGAAACTTGAATTCATATTGATTGGAACAAATTTCACTCTGTCCTAAAGCGAAAGTGTGGGGAAGGACCTTAGTCCCATGGAGAACACATGTGGGACATAACAGAAGGTCCCAGGTTCAATCTCTGGCATCTCCAGATAAGACTGGAGAAGATTCCTGTGCTAATCTGGATTGACCAGTGCTCTGACTCTCTATGAGGCAGCTTCCTATATTCCACCTCACTGCATTTTGTACATGCCGAGAATGTGTATACACGCATGTGTGTGGTAGGAAGTCTCAGCCACTCACATCTTCCCAATATATACAGGAAAATATGTGCAAATATAACACGTGGGATCCACATGTGTTGTGAATGTTCTTACCTACATGGAACTGAAATGCTGCCAGCATTATACAGCCTGTATAGCGAACTACTTGTGTTTTCATCTAAATGCAGAGAAAAGAAGGAGGAAGGACAAACAATGTTTATCAGCCTCAGCCCACAATGTTTCGGCACCCGAGAAGGGAAATCTAAATGACATCTTGTAGTTAAAACACAGCCCCAAATCTTATGCTTCACTTTGCCTCCTGCTAGAGTCAGCCCTGTTTCAAAAGTACAGTAACGGAAACCTGAGCAGTGGCTTCTGAGTTACTTGCAGATTCCTAGCTCGACCATAAGGTGGCGCTCATGGCCCTTCTTTCTCCCTGGTTTCCTCCTATTTCAGAGCCAAGTTGTTTTTATTGTGATTTCACAGTCCACCAAGGTTGTCGTGCTGCTGACAGCTACGTGACTTAAGTGGGCAAGAAGTCTCACTGTTCATGAGGTCGCAGCCCAAATTCCTCTTGAGGACATCCATACATCTCCACCCTTCCCTTTAATTTTGTGTCTGGCGCTGCCGTCTTTTGTATCTTCCCATGCTTGTAGAAGTCTAGGAATATACTTGAGACATACAACTTACATGCACAGCTCAGTTTCCTTCGGAATTATTGTCACGTTTGACATTTTCCCATTCACTATTTCCTAACTGCATTATTATCCTCCACCAGCGTAATGTCTATTCAGAAGTAAGTCCTATTGAGTTCAGTGGGATTTACTCCCCACAAGTGTGCGTGTAGAATTACAGCCAGTTTCTTTTCTAACTGCTCTGAATTATTACCTTCAACCAGTTTCTAGCCTCCCTCCTTTGCAGTTTTATTGGGTAGCCTTCTTTAAACTCCAGTTAATTTCCTCTGTTTACCCATGCTTTTTCAAACTTTATTTTTGAACCAGGCTGTGTATCATGGACCTAAGATCGGTTTTTAAAAACCACTAGCAACCTTCACAGTGATTTATTTCTGAGCCTCATGAGATGTCCTGCCTGCAAGTTCTGTGTCTTTATGTTGATTCCATTCGCTTCAGCAGTCATTGGTCCCTGGTCAGATCCCCCATGCAGCTCACTGCATAGTGTGAACCGTACTACATCAGCAAGTAACACATGCCTCTTTCATTCATGGACTGTTGTAGTTAGCACATCCATTTGTGATGGGAACAGGATGTTGATCCCTATCCTGATGGTGTTTATCCCTAGTGATTTTACTGTGTAGCTTTTAATATCCACCCTTTATATTATAGCAGGTATTTACAGGTATACTGGAAAAAGCATAGTTTGAAGCTATAGCAAAGGCTATGCTTCAGGTTGAATCAGTTAGGAGGGAATAGCTATGACCCCTGAATACACATTTTCTGAGCCTATGCCATATCCCAAACCATACTTGAACTTCTATGTATTCAATTTACAACCTCAGTTGTCCTTTTTTACTTTTCTTCTATTGAGTTGGTTTTATTTAGAGAAACAGCTTTTGCATCATTTTTTTCATAGCTTTGGTTGGAAAAGTACACAGATGAGTACTCTCTATCCAGTACAGTGGACGTTCAGGTTGGGAACGTGATCCGTGCGGGAGGCACATTCGCAACCTGCAGCATTCGCAACCCGCAGCGCCACGTCTGCGCACGCGCAGGTTGCGATTCAGCGCTTCTGTGCATGCACAAAGCGCAATGCAGTGTTATATCGCATGCGCGAGTGCTGAAACCCGGAAGTAACCCATTCCAGTACTTCTGGGTTCGGCATGGTGCGCAATCTGAAATTGCACAACCTGAAGTGGCCGTAACCCGAGGTATGGCTGTATTACTTAAGTAGACTGGGCTAATTCACTTTGCAGCACAATCCTATGCATGTTTACACAGTACCACTGTGTGCAATAGAGCTTACATCCTGGCCAGTATTTATAGGATTGCAGTCCTAGAGTTTATTCCAGAGAATGTAGCTATAATTGATTGTGTTAAATCTTCATTTTATGAACGTGTTTTGCTTACCAGAAGTTGATTTAGAGTTTTGCAAACGAATTTGTTGGGTTTTTTTTTGCATGGAGATAGTGCAGAAGTTACTAATCTATTGCACCTGATCTAAATGACTTTCCTCTATTGAAGACTTCAACTGCTGGAAAATCATGCTCTGCCAGCTCTTAGATTTCTTCCTTCCAAGGATGGGACTAGCTTGTGAGTGCCCTTTTTGCATTTGTGAGTCATGAAAGCCCTCTGGTCTGGAAGCACCCTAGTGCTGCTAATCATTGCTGCTGAGCTGCAAGCCAATTGCAATTGACTACCTACATTTCAGGGATGTGCAATGCTTTTTGGTAGGCTCAGTTCGCTATGTTCTGTCTGCATTGTAGGTGTGGCATAGCCATGTGGGGAGTGTTCCCCTTTCTGCACTTTATTGTTAGCGGCACATAACCCCTTGTATGTACACTATGATGCTTCATAGTGGATGCTTCTCAATGCCATTTTAGCATCCTGTGTTGCATGTGTGCCTGTGTGTGGTTCTTAAAGTTTTCGAAGTAGAGCAATTGCAAAATAAAAATAATTTGCTTTTAAATGTTTGCTGCACAGCACAAGATTGCAGCTGAGCTTATATTTGAGTAAACATGATTACAGATCAGTCTGAAAGTCCCTTGGATTTCACCTTAAAAGGCTCAATCTCTGCTGTAGCCGGTTTCACTGTACCTAATCAGGTTTCACAACCTGGTTAGAAAAGTTGCCAGTTAGATTTCTCCCTGCTTGTTAGTTGCGCCATTCTACCATAGCTCAATTGCATTTTAAAATTTTTATTACTTATTGCTTGCAGCAAGGTTAGAGGATTACAGTCAGAGCCTACGCATCCTGTGCTTGGAAGTAAGTCATGCTGTTCTTAATGTAATCTATGAATCTAATTACTAACTGAAGCAATTCATTAAGGCTATGAACCAGTAGATCAGGGGTCAGAACTTGATAGTGCAGAGCTTTTGCCCTCTATCTGGCCACATCAAATTGTTGTGAAGTGTTGTGAAATAGTGCTTGGAAGGTTAGGGGGGTCAGGATTGAAAGAATTATAGTGGTTGTCAGTCACAGGCTAAACCAACACAGGTGCTGGTTTTAGTGTTTAAAATCCTATACATCTTGGGACCAAGATACCTGAGGTTGGATAATCTCACCCCTGGTATATGTAAATTGATCACTATGCTCTGCAAGTGAGAGTTTCCTGGAGTAATAATAATAATAATAATAATAATAATAATAATAATATTTATACCCCACCCATCTGGCTGGGTTTCCCCAGCCACTCTGGGCGACACCCTGCAAAATATTAAAAACACAATAAAACATCAAACATTAAAAACTTCTCTAAACAGGGCTGCCTGCAGATGTCTTCTAAAAGTCAGATAGTTGTTTATTTCCTTGACATCTGATGGGAGGGCGTTCCACAGGGCAGAAGGCCCTCTGCCTGGTTCCCTGCAATCTCACTTCTTGCAGTGAGGGAACCTCCGGAAGGTGCTGGACCTCTGTGTCCGGGCAGAACGATGGGGGTGGAGATGCTCCTTCAGGTATACTGGGCTGAGGCTGTTTAGTATCCTGTAGATACTATCTTATCAGGAGATAGGTTCTGTACAATGTAGTTGTTGTTCAGTCGTTCAGTCGTGTCCGACTCTTCGTGACCCCATGGACCAGAGCACGCCAGGCACGCCTATCCTTCACTGCCTCCCGCAGTTTGGCCAAACTCATGTTAGTAGCGTACAATGTAGTAGTCGGGCCTTTAGTGTTGTAGCACCTACCCTTTGGAATTTAATTCCCTTGCAAAATAGAAAGGCACTGTCTCTTGTTTCTTTCAGTGCCTCTTCCAACAAGCTGCCTAAGCTGAGATCCTTTTTGCTCTGCATCTGTGTTGCAATTTTCAAAAAGAGCTTTTTAACATGTTTTGTCACTTACTGTTTTGCAGTTCCTGGGCTCCTTTGGAAAGAAGGGTGGTTTAAAAATTTAATAGACACATAAAAATTAGGTCTCATCTAGAGACATTTATGTGACATTACTTCTAGCATTAATGCTCAGGAGGGCCCTTTGCTACAGCCATGTCATTTTCTCTCTCTGTGTGTGTGTGTGTTTTTTAGGGTAAAATTTCTTTTTTAAGTAATTAAAGTTTTTGCCCCCGAATAATGGCAAAACTCATGTATCTCTTTAAATGAAAAATTAAGTGAGAAATGCCAGTAGTGCTACCATCTTCTCTTCCAGTAATGTTCGCATTTTTAAACGCAGTTCTCCTCTTCTGTTTCTTTGCTCTTCTGATCCCAAATTCTCTTGGCTCCCTTCCCTGAGCCTCCACCTCTCCTACCTGCTCCCCTGGCAAATTTCTTTCCCTGAAATGGAAATGTAGTTTGTTTCTGTACTTACCTTCTTCCATGCTGCCACATATATCTTTGAACTTGCTTTTTTATTTACAAGGGGGCATGTGAATGTGCAGCAGATGTATACCTCCCCTTTAAAGGCTTCTTCCGCCCCCTTTATTATTGGGGGCAGATATGATTGCAACTAGCGTGACTAAGAAAAATAAGCAGCAAGGTTATTTGTCTAGAAAGGCCTTTGCATGCAAAAGTATCACCCTTAACTAGTTTAACCCAGCACCTTTCTTCCCTTGTCACGCACAGACTTGGAGATACTGTGAAAACCTGGGATTAGCTTGTTTGCATTTCATTGTTTTCTTTTCTAGCTGCAATCCGTTTAGCTATGGTATGCTGAGTTTATCTGATTAGCACCTAATGAGCCAAGGGGTTTTGGAGAGAAAATGTTGCCTGCGTTTCTGCAAATTATGGGAATTTAAGTTCGTAGTACCCTTTTCTCATCCAAATAGTTGAAATTCCTTTATCTTTCCTGCTTAGGGCTGCCAACACTCTTGATTATTATTATTTGAAAGGCCAGTTTTGAAAGATCTCCCATAGCATCGTAAATCATCTCTTTTGGGATACCCTGAATTTGTTCTATAGAGAAATTTCAGAGTAGTTGAAATCTGTGTTGCTCTGTCCATGCACTGCACTATCCATACTGATGAGAAAGATGTTGTCCTCCCTCTTGTTGCAGCTGTCATAAGCCACTTGTGGTATGAACCTTGAATAGTGTATAAAAGCAGCTGGAGTAAAAAATGATTCAAAGCCATCAGGGTCAGGACTGGCAATATAAGAATGAACAATTTATACCCCACACTTCTAGTTATTTTGTCTCGGCATACGGGATCTACACATTTACTCACAAGTTATTGATTAATCGATTAAGGCTATGGTCCAAAGGACACTCAAGCAGTAAGTCCTATTGAACTTAATGGGACTGACTTCTGACTAGTCTACATGCTTAAGATTGCATTGCACACAAGCAAAGCAATAGTTTTGAACAAGAAAGAAACCCTTCTTTGTTTTTAGATTATGCCCTTACAAGTCACAGCAGTCATTATTTTAGAAGAGACATTCTGCCCTGTGTGAGAGAGAGGAGAAAGAACGCCTCTTCTAAAATGAAACACCACTCCTGTATTTTTTGGTACTGAAAATTATTGAACAATTACTTTAAAATTGTATCTGAAGAAGTGTGCATGCACACGAAAGCTCACACCAAGAACAAACTTAGTTGGTCTCCAAGGTGCTACTGGAAGGAATTTTTTTTAAAATTTTGTTTTGACTATGGCAGACCAACATGGCTACCTACCTGTAACTTTAAGATTCTTTAGTACTTTTTGCCCGTCGAAACGCTTAAATGAAATAATAGACTAAACATTACAGCTTTGCTTAAAACATTTGGATGGGTTTTAGTCAGTTTTGACTACAAGCTGCATTTGTGCAGCACATTAAACTGGTTTTGTTTCTGTGTGTTTTTCCTCACATGAGAATCCTAGCCAGGCTGGCATTATTGTGATTAAAATGATCATCACTGTTTTGATATTTCTCTCTCTTTCCTTGCTGCTTCCTGTTCAGGTTTGCAATGATGTGTGGCTACATGTCTCAGTTTGAAAGTGTGCAGAACAAAATCAGGAATGGCTATCTCTTTAAGGTATGTTTTTGGTAGCTTTGTTAAGCTGCTGCTATTATTAAATTACTTCCTCCTGACAGCTTTGAAGGCAGTGTTTAGAGAAAAAGTAACTGCCTGGGGGACATGCTTCAGTGCCAAGATTATGCTGAGGAGATGAGATTATTTTTGTATGCTCCTACCAGACATAATGAAGTAGCTTTCAAACTGGAAAAGATTTAAGTATGACTTTGTGAACCAGCCGTTCAATTTCTGTACTGCTCCCAAGTCTGAATTTCCAAAGAATAGCATGAGATGGGGGAAAGAAGTGCATAATTATGTGTTTGTGTTTAAAAAAAACAAAACCCTCATTTACTCTTGGTTTACATTAACACTCTGAGGTCTGCTTGTGTATACTGATGCACTGCTGATGGAGTTTAAATGCAGGGCTGCTACTGATTTTAATTAAAGCAGCATTTCACCCTTACTTGGTTATTGATAAGACATTACTTGTTCTGTTCTAAACTTTAGAGTTAATAGGCCATGTGTGTTGGATAATGCTTGTTTGAGGCTTCTTCTTGATAGAAAGATGACTTTGGACAACTATAATATTTACAGAGTGCCAGGACAAAAGGGAAATGGTCCGCTTTGTGAACTTGAGCCAATAGCCAGGCAGCTAAAAACAGGCAAAGGAAAGTTCATTTTGATCTTCTTTCTTACAGGAGCATCTAGACAAAGCTATTGAGCTTAAACCACAAGACCCATTTTTATATTATCTAACTGGAAGATGGTGCTATGAAGTAAGTGATCCTCAAGTCCTTTTACTCAGCCCTGTGAAGCTTACTTAAAATTGCACCATTGGGCAATTTTACTTTTGTTTTATGAGAGGAGTTGAGTGTGTGAAGCTTTCTGTTAGAGAGCCATGCCACCTAGCCTAGTATGCTCTCCACTGAGTGGCAGCAGAATCCAGGCTCTTCTGCATGCAAAATTCTGTCACTGAGCTCTGAGTCTATCCTAATGAAGTTTGTAAAGTGTGCCTGTGGCAGGTGATCTGCATCAATAGGAGTATAGCATCTAGATCAAGGGATGTAATAGTACCACTGTATTCCGCTCTGGTCAGACCTCACCTGGAATACTGTGTCCAGTTCTGGCCACCACAGTTCAAGAAGGATACTGACAAGCTGGAACATGTCCAGAGGAGGGCAACCAAAATGGTCAAAGGCCTGGAAACAATGCCTTATGAGGAACGGCTTAGGGAGCAGGGTATGTTTAGCCTGGAGAAGAGAAGGTTAAGGGGTGATATGATAGCCATGTTCAAATATATAAAAGGATGTCATATAGAGGAGGGTGAAAGGTTGTTTTCTGCTGCTCCAGAGAAGCGGACACGGGGTAATGGATTCAAACTACAAGAAAGAAGATTCCACCTAAACATTAGGAAGAACTTCCTGACAGTAAGAGCTGTTTGACAGTGGAATTTGCTGCCAAGGAGTGTGGTGAAGTCTCCTTCTTTGGAGGTCTTTAAGCAGAGGCTTGACAGCCATCTGTCAGGAATGCTTTGATGGTGTTTCCTGCTTGGCAGGGGGTTGGACTGGATGGTCCTTGTGGTCTCTTCCAACTCTACGATTCTATGATCTGTTTTATTTTATTTAGAGGATTGATCATTTGCTTTTCAATTCAAAATTCTCAAAGGGACAAAATTGAATACAATAGGAAAACAGCAGAATCCAAGCAACCAAGAAAATACAAGGGGGCAAGTTGCAACTGCTAGAACAAAACAAAACACAAAGCAGTAGGTGCTAAACATGCTCTTAAAGAGCCAATATCTTGGATCTGGAAGAAGAAGCTGGGGTTCCAAAGCTTAAGGACAGGGTGCCTGATGAGGCTGACAAATATGGGACCAAGACCCCACTGTCCTCCTTGCCCTGGGAAGATGTCTGTCTTCCTCTGACGAACGTGGATGAGCTCACCTCACCTCTCCACTTGGAAGTTTCAGAGTACTGTGTTTCTAAGCTGTTTTGAGTGCCATCAAAACCCGGAGCAGATACTGGGAAGATCATTACACTTTCCCCAGCTCCAAACTAGACTGCAGGGCTGAGGTTTAGACTTCTAAAAAGTAGTGGGACCCCCCCAAAAAAGTAGCAGTAGTATTCTCTTCTTCAAACCCATATTTAGTGTTTGCAAATCTTTTCAAAAAGGATGCAAGTTTGAAATCTCCCAAGCTCCCATACTTCTGCTTGGACCTGAAAGCCATTAGTAATAAAGACATAAATATGCCAGACTTTCCTGTTCTTTTCACAAAAGAGAACATGCAATTTATGAGTAGCATCTCTGTTTCATGTTATTTAACTTTCCCTTGGACATTACCCTACTTTGAGACTGAAATGGTATCCAAGATAAGAGAACTTCATATCCAAGTTGGAAAGGAGCCAAAACACTGAAGATAATAATCTTACTCTTATCAAGTAATCTAGACAGAATATCTCAAGAGAGAAAATTATATGTGAAGCAAGGAATTAGATGAAATCTGGGATCAATTAAAACTCAGGGAAGCAGAATTCCATACACTATGTTAATTTCATAGGCAGAAAATTGATTCAGTGCAGCTATGGAGAAAACTGATTCAGAGACACTTGTGTGGGCTGCAGTATATTTGCTTTCATTAGGACACCATGATCATGGTGTTTGGTTTGGATGGGGGCAAATACAGTGGTGCCTCGGGTTACAGATGCTTCAGGTTAGGCCTACAGACTCGGCTAACCCAGAAATAGTACCTTGGGTTAAGAACTTTGCTTCAGGATAAGAATATAAATCTCATGGCGGCGGCAGTGGGAGACCCCATTAGCTAAAGTGTTACCTCAGGTTAAGAGCAGTTTCAGGTTAAGAACAGACCTCCAGAACAAATTAAGTTCTTAACCCGAGGTACCACTGTACCCGCTTTACATATATAGCGTTTATGGGATGGCGTTGGACAAATTGTCCCTTAGCTTAACCTACCTCTCAGAAGTATGGTTAGGTTGCACTGAACCTAATAGGGGGGAAAGAATGTAATAATAAGGCACTTTCCAGAAAGGACCCAAGTTTGAAAATTGTATTGGCTACTTTGAGGCCAAGTACAAAATTGTACTACTTGGGAAATTGCATGGTTGTTGTTTTTTTCCTTTTTTCCTTTGTTTTTGTTTGTTTTTGGTTTCTGTAAACCCCCATTGTCACATCCACCTCTTTGTAGTAGTGGAATAATTTAATGTGTACTTGCACATCACTTGTTCCATCACAGTTTCCACTGGCATCCCCTCAAAGCTCACTGGATGACCTTGGGTCAGTCACATTCTTTCTTAGCCAAGCTTCCTCCACAGAAGTCTTGTGAGGATAAAATGGGATAATCCTGCCCTGAGCTCCTTGGAGGAAATGCAGGATACAAATGTGACAAATAAATAACATGTACAGCTCTGGTATAAAAAGATGCATTTCTTTTGTACAATGGATTTCGTTCTCAAGAGCAAGAAAGGATATTTCTAGACTTTCTCTAGCTGGCAATATTGTATTAATAATGAAAACCCCAAAAGACCTGTTTTGAGAAATCTCATTTATAAAGGTATTAGAAATTCTTCTGGACATATTTCCCTTTAACAGGGGCTAGAACAGAAAGTCAAAGCCCTCTATGCAATTGACATAATACATTTTTGGTGTTCCTTTAATTTTGTTGGAGATTATATATAGAAAGGTACTAGAGGCAAGCCAAGCAGTTCCTTTTTTGGGTATGAAGGCTTGTTGAGCAGTGAAAACCAAACCCTAAGCCAGCCAGAAATGAAACTGAGACCCTCAACATCAGTTCTTATTAAATTTTGTAAGGAAACCTGTATAGTGCCAGACACATCTCATTCTTCTAAGCTCAAGCCACAGGTTTTAAGAAGCTAATTATAAATTCCACAATGGAAAAATTAGAAGTCGTATGACATCACAGCTGAACCTTGTGTGGGATCCATCAGTGTACAGTACTATGAGTGTATGTATATTGGAATTTGGGTGGTCCACATGAATATTATATAAGCAGTATTTCCCCTCATTTTATTCTTCTGTCAAGCCATATATGCTTCGCCTGGATTAGCTGAAACTAATGCTAATGCACTAATTCATAGAATCATAGAGTTGGAAGAGACCACAAGGGCCATCCAGTCCAACCCCCTGCCAAGCAGGAAACGCCATCAAAGCATTCCTGACAGATGGGCTGTCAAGCCTCTGCTTAAAGACCTCCAAAGAAGGAGACTCCACCACACTCTTTGGTAGCAAATTCCACTGCCGAACAGCTCTCACTGTCAGTTCCTCCACTTCCAGGAGAGCAAATGCTTGTCCACAACTGGCCTTACCAAGTGTCCATTTATTTGGTGTGGTTTTTAAAAAAATAAAAAGGACAGTAACATTTCCCTTAAGAAAGAAAGTAGGTAGAGGCTTTGAGAGTGAGGTGGGGAGGTCTATGTGTTTGCTACTTCCTATATGATGATAGTTTTCATCCTGGGAAGTATATTTGCAAGTCATTCCACTAACTAACAAAATATGTTTACATAGTTGTAGGGAACTGTATTCTTTGGGGGCGGGAGGAAACCACTAACACATGAAGAATTTGAATGACACATCTACGGTGAAGTTTGAATATGTGTGTTTGTATACACCCAATATATCATGTTGACCAATGTGAATTCTACTGTCTTCACTGGGACTTCTCCTCAGGGGCGTAGCAAGGTAAATTGGTACCTGGGGGCAAAAAAATATTTGTCACTCCCCCCTGCAAAAATGGTTTTGCGTTATTTCATATTTTCTTACAAGGGAATAATAACAAGTAATAATAATAATAATAAACTTTTATTTATATCCCGCCCTCCCCGGCCAAAGTCGGGCTCAGGGTGGCTAACATAAGATACATAACATTGGTATAAAATCAAAGAATAATTAAATTACCTCCTAAAAACAAAAATCAAAATCAAATTAAAGTCTAATTAGATGGCTTTCCACAGGATTAGGGTTGGGAACAGTAAGTGCTCCACTGAACTGAAATTTCAGCCTTCACGACATAGGAAAACAGCCAAGTAAACAGCTATTTTGGTGGAGGAGGTTCAAGATATTAACTGATATGCCTGAAATTTCATATATAGCTATATAATCCCTAGTATAGTAAGATAAGACCTTTGGAGCAGGCATTTTTTTAAAAAAAGTTTTTTAATGAACCGCCCTAGTAGGGTAGTAATTGTTCCTTGATAATTTGTCACCCCCTCCATTATGGAACATGGGGTGGTCTGCCCTTGCGTCCATGGCCTGGATTTAGAAAGCATTTGGGCCAGATCCGGTCCCCAGGCCTTAGTTTGCCTACCCATGGAATAAACTGTCCCACCCAAATTTTGTTACCATCACAAATATTTGATATCATCAGAAACAGAATTTATATTTGAACATAATTTATCTCATGTTCTCTTTTTTCAAAGTCATTTACAATTCGGTGTGCCAGAAAACAAGAGATATAAATAAAGTATATTTGAATCAACATGCACTGCATGCATTTGAGTTACACATTTTTTCATCCTTGAGTAGGATTTCCTGAAGCTCAGTGTAGAGGCTGCACACGTCCAGTGTGAGAAGTAAAACTGACCTCCGTGAGACTTATTTCTGAGTAAAACACGCACAGGACTGGGCTTTAAGATTGTGTGCCTGACCAAATCACATGGAGAAAGCAACACATTATCCTGCATTAAGACCTTTGTAGCAGGCATTTTTTTAAAAAGTTTTGTATGAACTGCCCTAGTAGGGCAGTAATTGTTCCTTGATAATTTGTCACCCCCTCCATTATGGAACATGGGGCGGTCCACCCCCTATGCCCGCCCCCTTGCTACGCCCCTGCTTCTCCTTAAATGTGGCTTCTTGGTGTGCCATGGTGTTGTTTTAAATTCCTGCCTCCCTCCCCCCCCCTTTAGACCAAAAATAAAAGCGTTTTTCTCAGGAGTGTATCCTGAGATACAGTGGTAGCCATCAGTGATGGCCACTTGCTTATTTGTGAAAATATTTTATTCGTTTATATGCTTCTGAATGCCAAGATAGCTTCTCAGTGGTTTGCAAAATGTAGACACTATCCATCTGAACAGGTCTGCTAGTGCAAGAACTTTTAACTGTGCAACAGAACCACTCTTTTCCCTTCCCACATGTCTGCAGTGTGCCCCATAAATATGCACCAGGGGCTGTTGGGGGAACCCTTGGGACAGATTTAGTGGGTGTTTGGAGAGAGGAGAGGATGCAGACGTTCCATTTTACAACTAATGGTCCTTGTGCTAGCAATGCTGTTTAGTTGAATATCACCCATAAAAACCAGTTGTACAAGTGAGTAGATCCAGTATGGAGCTTTTTTTCCAGGGTTGGTTAATTTGTTTTTCTTGAAGGTAGCTTATTATGATAATTGGCTTGCAAAACAACACTTTGTTTCATTTCCTAAAAGCATCTCTGAAACAACACTCTCTCCACCCCTTCTTCCTGCTGTTTCCAAAGGTGGCTCAGTTGTCTTGGATTGAGAAAAAAGTAGCTGCTGCTCTTTTTGGGACTCCGCCAACTTCAACAATTCATGAAGCTTTGCAGAATTTTCTTAAGGTAGATACTATTTCCCACTCCCTCATTTCTCTGCAAAAGCCCACCTACCAAGTGGCTGGTGTTCAAGAAATTTGCTCAACAAGTTGTTCTCGGCAGCTATAAATTCAAAGCTCTTCTAAAGGCCAAAGATTTCTGAAATGATATCTGTAGAGGAGTAACTGCACGCATCTGCCTAAACTAAATTTAATTCATCTGCTGTGTCAGCGTTTGTTGGGATTTGGGCCGCTTAAAGTGTAAAACACCTTAAGTTTCATATGGAGAGCTGTTTATGTGAAAATTGCACCTGTTAGAGCTTTTGGCTTGTGAATATGATCCTGAATGAAAGAAACCTGGCATGGTGTATTGTTCAAGTTGCAAGCTGTAATTTGCAGGTTCTGCCTGGTATAGATGGTCAGGACCTTCCATCCAGTGCCATGCTGGTCCTGCTTTTTGAGTTGCAAACTGCCTTGTGGCCCTCCACCTCACTGAAACTGAGGCCATTTTAATTTAACTTATTCACCTCCTCAAGTGCCCCCTCACTGGGTCTGTGTCCCCATGAGTCCCACAATGCCAAATGTGGTACCTCAGTGGTTGGGTTCCCTGCCATTCTTTGTTCCATGCACTTTGGGTTAGTGGTGGCAAGCAGTTGCAGCCTCAGCTGCTGGGTTCACCATTTCCTACTGTGCTGCATCTTTCTGTCCGCTGCCTACTATTGCTGCATGCCTGGCAGATATTCCACTACCACCACTAACAGTGCCACTGTTTCTAGGAGGATCTTTGTGCTTTATTATAAATATTCCGTTGACTTTGGTGTTCTTGCTGTCCCTGTTCTTCATCTTTTTCTCTTCTTGGTCAGGCTGAAGAAATACAACCTGGATATTCGAAACACAATTATGTCTATTTGGCAAAGGTAAGTGAAGCTAGTTTGCTCTCTTCGTTTAATATAATGCAGCGGTTTCTATTAACTTAGGTACCTGGTGTGATGTTTTCCCTCCTCTCTCCTGTCCAGTGCTACAAAGATCTTGGCCAGAGGACCAATGCGCTGAAATTCTGTGACACTGCATTATCAATCCTGTCAGTCACCAAAGAGGTGCGTCTGAATCCCCATTTAAATGTTATTTATTTATTAGACTTGTATATCACCCTTCATCGTAAGATCCCAGGGCAGTTCACAAGATAAAAATACAAGATTAAAAAAAATAGCTAAAAGAAAAATCAACCAAGCCACTTCCCCCTCCCACAGACACATTTAAAAGGCTGTAGAATATTATTCAGTGCAAAGGCCTTGTTGAAGAGCAACATTTTCGCCTGGCACCTAAAGATATATAATGAAGGTGCCAGATGAACCTCCCTGGGGAGAGCATTCCACAAAAGGGGGGTGCCTTCTTTGGCAGCAGTTTCTGCTGCCTCATCAGTCACCTAGGGATGTTATGATACAGTCATGTATCACAGCGTGAATCATTAAGGTCTTTTCCATGTTATTGTTGGTCGTGATGATGAAGTCCAGGGTCTGTACGGTGGTGCTTGTCTTCTGCAGCTTTCATTTGCTTTAAAGAGTGCCTGCAGAGGAGAGCTTCCTGGTACGTTGTACTTTTATTTCTGTAGAGCAGAAGATTGGGAAGATTGTGGCCGTCTAAATATTTAACTCCCAAACCCTGCCAGCATGGCCAGTGGTCAAGTGCTGCTCCACTATATCTGGAGGGCCACAAGTCCCCAACCTCCTCTTCCTCTAGTGCTCTAGAGGAACAGTTAGAAACAAAAAAGAGAGAAGTCATGGGCCCAAATCGTTATGAAATATGGCAGTTGCATGCAAAGTGGAAGGTGGCTTGTGACATCCCCAGTGTGACTGGTTGCAGTAACACAAGGGAACTGCATAAATCGAGTAAAAACTAATATGATGAAATTATGTTTAAACAGAGGACTATCATAATAGTGATGCTTATTTTAATGAGGAACTGGGCGGCATGCAGTGCATTTAGTCACACTGATCAGATGAGCTGTGACTGTCTGGTTTTGAAGTTCTGCATTAGAATTGTCATAGGCAATTCAGTAAGCAGTCTGGAGCGTTCCTTAAGGCTACAAAGCCCAACATCAGAGGCCCATCATGCAGAACGTGCTACAAATGCACTTAAATATAAGCTTGGTGGTATTTTTTGTAGGGAGGGGGAAGACTTAATTCAGATAAATTATATCTCATTCACTTACGCAAGAAGTTTGAAATGTGGAATTCTGTAGTGTAAGCTTTTGGACGGCTGCTGCAAGCAGGTTCAGGTGGGGAAATTGTCTGGCATCTCTTCCTGTTACTTGACAGTATTTTGGCAAAGATTTGCAATGAGTACAATAAATATCTTTCAAGGCACTGATACATAATTTCTTGGTTTGGTTATGTTGTCTTAATGTTGTTGAAAGAACTATCAAGCAAAAGCTTGATGTGGACACATTAATTATGGAGCTGGGTAGATTTCTGAAGACTTCTCGGGTCTCCAGTCCAGTTCATGCTCCAAGAAAAACTAAGAGGTCCTTCGACAACTGTCTGCCTAGCTTGAGATTTCATATCCTTCCCAAGTGGCGCATTCTGCTATAGAATTCTTATGAGGTTTCCTAACACTTACCCTAAATCTGTTATACTGCACTTTAATCCTACAGGGCACATTTCAAAACTCTCCTAACAATTTAATATGTCCACAGAGTTGTTAATTCCTAGGGGTTGCCTGGTTTTTCTGTATATTGCAGTGTGCTCTGCATTTTATCTCTCCAGCTCACCAGGGCTTGTAATTTGGTCTTCTCAGTGGTGACCCTCCAGTTGCACAATGTTCTTCTTGTAAGGCAGGCCAGTATTATTCTCCCCATATTGCAGTGGGGATGGGAGGACCAAGGATGACTGAAAGTAGCTTACCTAAGGCCATCTCATGATATCATAGTGGAGGTGAGCCTTCAGATAGCAGTTTCCTGGCTAATAGTTGGCATTCTTAGCCATTATGGGTCACTGACTCTCAGATGTAATAGGATTACTCTAACAAACCATGACTTGTGTGAACATAAGCAATGAGCTTGAACACTCCCTCTTCTTCTCTGCTCAGCTGCAGAGGATATTTATTTGTTTCTTATACCTCAGTGTTCAATGACATCTGATCCAGTTGTTTTGAACATCCTGTTGACGTCGGAACCAGGCCTATTTCTTCTGTTCCCCTTCTTGTTTTACATTGAGTTGAAAGTAGTCAATATCACTTTCCATTATTTCTTCTTATGAGGAAACTACCAGGTTGCTGGAGACTTGCATCAAACAGCATGTTGCCTCTTCTGTGTATCTTTTTTGCTGTGAGCTAGAAATGAACTCACTGAGGGAGATCAGTTCCTACCATCTTATCTGCTGTTGGCCAGGAAGGTTTTCATAGAATCATAGAGTTGGAAGAGACCACAAGGGCCATCCAGTCCAACCCCCTGCCAAGCAGGAAACACCACCAAAGCATTCCTGACAGATGGCTGTCAAGCCTCCGCTTAAAGACCTCCAAAGAAGGAGACTCCACCACACTCCTTGGCAGAAAATTCCACTGTTGAACAGCTTTTACTTTCAGGAAGTTATTCCTAATGTTTAGGTGGAATCTTCTTTTGTCAAATATCAGTGCCCGCTGAGTGTTAACAACATTGCAGAGATAAACCCTTTTCCAATTATCTTTGTGTGTGCCTTGTCCCATCAGTCTGGTGGTTGAAACTGGTGATTCCCAGAGTACAGTCACTGGGAATCACGCCCAACACACCTTGCATAAAACTGAAGACTAATTCATGCATATACCTGGCTGTGTAGGATACTGCTTAAAATAGAACCAGTTTATTGCAGCTCCAAAAGACCAAGGCCAACTGCTCCATGCAAGTGTCTGTGCAGTACTGGTGTCCTCAGCCACAGCATCACTAAATTTGCAGTGGTCAGAAGTGCCTCATGCTTCTGTGGAGCCACATCACACAGACAACTTGCTGCTTGGAGATATAGCACCCACAGGGTTCCATTTGAAATGGTCAGATGCATATGAACTGAGCTTTGCAACTGTAGAACAGTGACTTTGTGGGAGACACCAAATAAATTAAAATGCAAATCAATCCAAAACAATCATAACTATTGTAGTAGACTACATTTGACTTCTAAATATCTGTGTTTGAAGGGCCTAGAAATGATGATAATGTAAGTCACAAGCTTCAAGCCACAGGAATGCCTGGGTTCACTTAAAGTCTTCCAATAAGTGATGACTGGAGGATGAAAACCTTTATTAGTATCCGTTAGAATGTAATGTAATGAATACTTCAATGCAGGAGGAAGTTGGAAAGGAAAATCATTGTATCAGGTTAGCCCCCCACCCTTTCTTCAGCTTTCTACTTAGCTATTGCATAATGATTAAAAGGAAGAATGAACTAGTTATGTTTTCCTAGTCCATGAACACTGAAAATAATCCCTTGTTTTGATGCAGAAATTGGCAATGGGTATAGAAACTCTGGGTGGTTCCTCATATGCAATGTCCTTTTTTTTTCCTTTTAGGATAAAGAGGCTGATGAAGATTTAGAAACATTGCTCCCGTCACTGAAACTGTGAACCAAACAACAACAAGCACTTTTAGTTACGTTTTTGAATGATACTGTGAAAGGCATCTTGGAACCCAGATCCGAGTTCTGAAAGCACACATATGTGGGTTTTGTGGAGTTCAGTGGGGTTTATAGCCATGGAAGGCTTAGAATTTGGGGAAACAGGGCTGAGATAATACCAAAGGGTTGTATCTAAGGCTGGCTTTGATCTAGTGGAAAGCACTTCCACTTGCACAAGATGATGCACCCAGATTCACCAGTTACCTACTGTTGTGTCCTCTGCCTATCCCATAACGTTTCAGAGGGTTTCCCAATCCACGGGAGCAGCTTTTGAGGAGGCAGGTGGGGGACTGGGTATGGAACACTGCAGTGGATAGGGGTGGGATAGGCAAAAATCAGGTGCCTCTCGTGTACAAGCAGAAGCGTTTTCCATTATTACTACAAAGCCACTGCTGGGTACAAACCAGTGATGGAAATCCCAATAATAAAGTCAAGGGACGGATGGATCTGTCAATTTCAGTTTTCTAAGTTTCTCATTTTCCCGGTCTTAAATTCAGTTCTCCACATTGTGGCAGCACCCTGCAGGATCCCCCTCCACTTTTAAATACTCGTGAGAATTTGCCAGCATTTTTGTGTGAATTTCTCCTCATAAACACAATTTTGTATGCATAATTTTGACTAATATCCATACCTTTGGAAGAAATTTTCCCCCATTCATTCATGTATGTTATGTTATGTTACCCATTTCTGTGCACACTTTCTCCTAATATATGCATTTTTGTAAATTTGGAAAACTGCACTGCAAAATTCATAGATTTGCTAATTTTAAAGGATGGCTGTGTTTCGATTCTCCTATTGTTCCAGAAAGTGCAATTTAGGTATGTTCCCCTTTAAATGTGAACTGAATCTAATTTCTTCCCCAACCCTAATGAAGTCTGAAACCCCAGGGGAAAAGTCATTGGACTGGATTACTTCAGGCCCATTAAGAATGTAGCAGTTGTTCATGTGCAGCAGGTATCATATGTCTGCATTAACACACTTCTTTACACTGGAAACCCATTCAGCCACATATTGTTGGTTATGCTGTAAAAGAATTATCAATCCACCAGTGGAGTCCAATCATGTGAATGCTTACTGAGAAGTATGACCCAGCAGGCTCTTGTGTTCTTATGCTAAGCAGGATTGTCTTGAATGCCACCCCCAGACTCCTATTCAAATGGGTTTGTTGAGGCATGACAACACTCCCAGTTCTCCATATGGTGGCTGGTTCACGTGAAGCCTTATTGGTGACTGCACAACACCAACTTAAAGCATCGCCATATGCCTCAGGCATTGCCCTGTTTTGACTGGGCTAAAGAAAGTGCAGCTAACTCTGAAATTGGTTTTAGTTTTAAATACTGTTTTTTTTTCTCCTTGGCAACATATACTCATGGGCTCTCTGTAGCAGAACACTCTGTGATCACCTCGTTCCTTTTACAGACTTAATCTGCAATGAATAAGTTGTGAATCGGAGCCCTTAGGTGAATGTCGCCAAGGAAATTGGAACATGGAAATCATGCATTTGTCTCTCTAAACAAATTATAGTAATTGTTTCTACTAGTTTTTTTAAGACTTTGCTGGGAATCTCCAAACATAAAATCCACTGCTGGCAATGGATGTCTTGATGGTCATTAATCGTCCTGAGAGTGACTAGGAAGCTAGTCTTCATTGCCTACACAGGCATGGAAGGTTAAATTTTTGTACTGTATTTTTCGCTCCATAAGATGCACTTTTTTCCTCCTAAAAAGTAAGAGGAAATATCTGTGCATCTTATGGAGCGAATGGTGGTCCCTGGAGCCGAATTGCCCAGGGGCCAAAAGAGGATCGTGCTTTTTATTTTACAAAGAGAAAAGGGGATGGTGAAAGGACCCCGCTCAGCAGCTGATCAGCAAGAGATTGGGAGAGAGATAAGAGTCCCCGGCTCCTTGCCCAGGCCTCCATTGTTGAATGTGCTGCAGAGGGAGGTTGTTTGTTTCCCCAGCGACATGTGACTGGCTGATTAGATTATCTGTCTGGAAACTGTAGAAACGGCTCCCTTTCCTTAAGAAGCTGTAGAAATGTGAGTTGAACCCCATTAAAATGGGGGTTTTCCTCTTTGCTTTTCCCCCTTTGCAAAAAAGCTGCACAAATCTAAGCTGATCCTAAAAAAACAGGGCTTTTCCCTTTGCAAAAACTGCAAAACTTTGAGCTGATCCTCAAAAAACAGGGCTTTTCCCTTTGCAAAAAAGCTGCAAAACTTTGAGCTGATCCTCAAAAAACCAGGACTTTTCCCTTTGCAAAATAAGCTGCAGAAATTTGAGCTGATCCTCAAAAAAACAGGGCTTTTAGAGGAGGAAAACCAGGAAAAAATTTTTTTCCTTGTTTCCTCCTCTAAAAACGAGGTGCGCCCTATAGAGTGAAAAATACGGTACATCCTTTTTCTCTTGGAAAGTATGTAAGTTGTGGGAGAATTGCTCTTTGAGGCTGTTATTTTAATCTCTGGATTTTAAATAGAAATATAATATTTTATAAATCATGTATTTACACATTATGCTGTTCTTGAAACATCTGAAATTGAAATATTAAATGAGATTTGATGGAATTGCCTGCTATGGTAGTATGTTTATATATGCGTAGCAGCAAAGTGAGTTGCTTCAAGGCACTGCTTCTGGTGAACGACTGATCTAATGTAAAGTCTATGCGTATTGGAGAAGGAACCTGAATGTGGGCTGCATAAAGAGTCTGGAGAGTTTCAAGTCAAAGCAGTGAAGCCTCAGTTGTCCTCACCCCTTCCCAGTTTCTACCTGCCCAAATCCACTTATATAAACAGTTTAATACAGGCAATTTGTCGCAATCTGGGCATCTGACCAATTCTTGCTTGGACCTATGATTAGATAATCCTTTCGCACTTCCCAGCATCAAACTTTGTCTTCCATAGGCAACAACTATCTTACTAAATGAATGCATTTGTATATTTGATATCTTTCAAGAGAAATAGATGGTCCTGGTGGCAACCCTTGTAAATCTTTACTATCCCGTCTGTGCTGGTGTTACTATAGCGGAGATGGTGTTACAACAAAATTGTGCATACTCCCAAACGTTGAAACTTTTTAAAGATACAGTGGTACCTCTGGTTATGAACTTAATTCGTTCTGGAGGTCCGTTCTTAACCTGAAATTGTTCTTAACCTGAGGTACCACTTTAGCTAATGAGGCCTCCTGCTGCCGCCATGCCGCCGCCGCGCGATTTCCGTTCTCATCCTGAGGTAAAGTTCTCAACCCGAGGTACTACTTCTGGGTTAGCGGAGTCTGTAACCCGAAGTGTTTGTAACCTGAGGTGTTTGTAACCTGAGGTACCGCTGTAGCTTTAAAGGCCCGTTTTCCCCTTCAGCACTCTTATCCACATTGCTATTGATTTGGTTCTGCTTTGGTTTATCAACCAAGCTTGTGTCTTGCCTACTGCGTCTGCTTCCTCCCAGTCACCTTCTGGAGGGATGACTGCTTAGAAAGGGAGAATATGGAATATTTTCCTGAATATGCACACTTCCTGTCTCATCTCTTTCTCTAGCTGAATTATCTGTGAACACACATCCCTACTCCCACCCCCCAAACAATCCTGGGAACTATAGTTTAAGGGTGCTGTGAATGATAGCTGTGATGATTCTTTATGGCAGCTAGAAAACATGATTTTCAACATGGTGCATACACAGCTTTCTGCTGTGAACTGCCTTTTATCCATAAATCTCATGGCGGTTCACAACATAAAATTACAACGCTAACAAGGGAAAGTCCACCTTTCCTAATGCTGACTTGCTGGGGCCAATTTGCATATGTAGCTTGCTAAAGTAGAACAGATATCTTTTACAAATACTGCTCAAAGCCACAAACAATTCTGGCAATGGTAGGTTTCATATTTACATAATGCTGAAAATAGTTCCCTATTATATTCTAGGCTTAACACAATAATGTTAGTGTTTTCACAGCTAATTGAGACTTGCTACAATAAGCTAGCAAGCATTATTTTCCATACATTCCAGAAGCTTCTGGCATCCATTTTGTGTCATCTTTCTGTGTGATTTTGCTTCCTGGGGATGATGGCTTAGCCACAAAACACATCTAAAAAGGGGAAGGGGAGGAACGAGCCAGCACCATTTCACTTATGCACGTTTAATATGCAGGCTGTACCGCTCTCCTCTTAGGAGGAAAATAATCTGAACCACTTATTTGCTGAGCCACCCAGAAAACACAGTTGTGCTGCCTCCCTGCCATCTTTCTTGCCAAACCTAATGTAACCTTAAACTTGTGAGCTACCCAGCCAAGTTTTGAGTGACTTAGTACGTGGTTTTTATGCCAAGCAGACAGGCAGACCACTCAGCAGTGACCACAAGCTTGTCAGTAAGCTATACCTGACACAGAAGAGTCCCAGGGGCAGGAAGAAGAGCCATAATTCCCAAACTCCAATAGTGTATAAGTGCTCAAATATCACATTGCTCGAGTGTATCTTGCAGTGAAAGGTTGCTTGACTTCCACATCCTTATGTGCTCTGATTACACATATGTTTATGTGTGTTTGTGCACATGTGTGTGTATATAGATATAGGTAGATAGAAGATATAAAAAAGTAAAGGGTCTGCATTACTTTTTTTCTTTCGTGTTTATTTTATATGGTCAGTTTATTTAGTAATTAGACCATTTCCCTATACCCCATGGGCCATGCAAGAGAGCTGATGTTATACATGTGGGGATTTTGTAGAGTGTTAACAATGCGTAAAGATAAAGGGACCCTTGACTGTTAGGTCCAGTTGCGGATGACTCTGGGGTTGTGGCGCTCATCTCGCATTATTGGCTGAGGGAGCCAGTGTACAGCTTCCAGGTCATGTGGCCAGCATGACTAAACCACTTCTGGTGAACCAGAGCAGCGCACGGAAACACTGTTTACCTTCCTGCCAGAGCTGTTCCTATTTATCTACTTGCACTTTGACGTGCTTTCGAACTACCAGGTTGGCAGGAGCAGGGACCGAGCAACGGGAGCTCACCCCGTCGCAGGGATTTAAACCGCCGACCTTCTGATCGATAAGCCCTAGGCTCTGTGGTTTAACCCACAGCACCACCCGCTGTGGGTTAAGGCATAGTTCTTGCTGCATGGTATTTGCATAGGTTGTTTTAGCACAGCTCCTCTTGTGACATGTTCTGAAGTTGTCTTAGGAACTTGCATAGGCTAAAAGATAGTAAAACAATGGCTATAAATGGCTCTGTTTAAAACTCCCATTATTAGGAAGAGGAGAAACATAATATCACTCTCTAAGGAAACTGGTCTTGTCGTTTGAAATATTTACACTCGATGATGGAAAGCAGACTGCAATAAATTACGGAAGAAAACTCATTTTGTGCTTTTTAATACTCCCCTGGCAGAAAAAGTTCCTACCATATGATATGGAAGCAATCTACCATGTCAGTCATACAAAGGCATGTGTTAACTGCTCACACACAGCATTAATGGGTTTGGCAAAATGCATTTCTTACACATATGTCATTTGCCAGTGTTCTATTAATGGAAATAAATATTATAGCTTAGGGATTATAGCTTAGCCATCTTTTTATTTTATGGCTAAAGATTATTGCTTTGTCCAAATCACCACTCAGAGTAACTCATACCGCAGGGTCCAGCAAGGGGAGATCTGTGGGTACTATTGATATTATTACACATTGCAATGGTCACATATTCCCTATTGATCTTGATAAGTGCATATACTGTAGCTGTGTACACTCCATGCATTTAAAAAGCTTTCTTTCCCCTGAAAATTCCTGGGATTTGTAGTTTATTCCTCACACCCTCTAAACAAACTACAGCTTCCCACCTTCTCCATGGGAGAAGCAACATGCTTAAAATTATGACTAATGCACAGCCACAATGAAGATAAAAATACACATTCCCAGGTGCCAACAAATCCAATTGCCAGGGGAACGCTGGTGGACCAGCCCTCCCTGTTCTGGTGGGTAATAATGAAGCTTTAAAGTTTTATTGTTGCTTGTTTGTGATGATTAGACTAAATTGAAAGGGTAAGAATCACTCTGTAAGAAGGGGGCAGGAAACCTGTGGCCCTCTGGATGTTGATGGGAGTTGGAATCCAAGAAAATCCAGAGGGAGAGATATTCTCCATCTTTGCTGCGAGATAATACTTATTGAGACTGGGAAAATAAGAGGGCAGTTTTTTTGTAGTGACTATTGCAAGGGACTAAATGCCAAATTTGAAGAAATTTGAAATAGGAGAAGTTGGATACTTTTTTGAAGGGATTCCTACTTCAGATTAGTAATTTAGACTTTGCAGGTTTGTTTGCATTTTGAACACTAGCACCAACATGGCAAGGCAGCCCAACTATGGAAAGGACACTAAACACCTTGTCCGCTATGATACTGCTCCCAGTATTTCCATTTTTGTACTAGAGCACAGTTGTACACTAGGAGCACTGCCAGCTGCTATGTGCACCTACTCTAGGTGTGCTATACGAAGAGAGAGTTGTAGTTGTAGAAACATATTCACCCTGAAAAACCTTCAGTCATACTGACTCTGGTCAACGCAGGCCAAGATTGTCCCAGGGGTCAAGCCTGCTTTTGGGTTCCTGTGCGTAGCTGTGAATTTTTCGTCCTGATTGCACTGGCAATTGCTGTTGAAGGAAATGCTGGGCCAGCAGTACAGAAGGTTCCCATTAGTGCCAAAAGCAGAAACATGTGGGAATGTCATGAACAACTTGCTGGCTCATTTCAGCCTCAAGGGTGCCTGATTGATCACTTGAGGCTGGCCAGTCCCCTTCATTACGCACGGCAGAAGGGGGCAAATATGCATGAAATAGCCTGAAAGTTGCTCTAAAATAACAGAAGATACAAAAGGGGGGGTCACATTGCTCTCTATTCTGGACCATTCCATGAAAAATGAGCCTGATAAGAATGCTTGAAGAGCGCTGGACTTTGGTGAGGAAGTTTCCAAACGTGCAGTCTAACCATTTAAAAAAAAAGCTAAAGTCAAAAGAAGTTTATTTTATGGACCTTCTTTTCAAAAGTCCACCCACGTAGTCTTCACAGAAGTGTTCAAGTTAAAAGTTTTCTAATGATTGTCCCACCCGTGACAGCATCGTTAATTTTCTTAAACTTAATTCCTGATTGCATAGTTGTAACCAATAAACATTGATTTAAACAGATATGCTGAGTTTATCATTGATTCACCTCCCAACTCACAGAGTTTTTCCATAAATCAAACTTATCTCAAGCTCCATGTCCTTTTTTTGTCCCACCCGTGACAACACTTTTAACAAAATTGTCAAAAATATCCATAAAAATAATAAAAAATTTAGTAAAATGTTCAGTATCTTATTAAGAACATAGTTTAAAATTTTATTGTTAATTTTTATGTATATTTACATTGTTACACGTGTGAATACCAAAAAACATGGTCCAAGTATCCCACCCGTGACAATGGAATGGCCCTTCTGCTTCTGTTGCATCTGTTGTCATCTGTCTTGGGAGACAATGGAGGAGTGTGCCTTTTGGGGGTGAAGTCAAACTGTTGGAGAGTTACACTGCCTGTTATGGCATCAATAATAATATTGTAATGCACATTTCAGAGGATCAGAGTTCCTAATAGACAATGGCCTGGGTTGCACATTTAGGAGTGAATGTGACCCATTCTTGCCTGATGTATCTCCATGCAGCCTATAGCTTATGGTGTTGTACAAAGATTTTTGGCTTATTTCTGGCTTGCCACTCATAGTTTGATTGAACATCTTTCTTTTTGGAAATAAAGCACAGTCCAGGTTTGGAATGCACCACAAGCTATATAGTATTGAGCTGCACAGAGAGGTGTGGGGAGAGGGAGAAGCCATGCAGGAGTTTGTGTGAGCAGATAGATACATGTTCACCATTAAACCATCATTTAGGTAATACTGTGACTTACATACAATTGCCAGGGTATTTGTACATACTATATCAACAATACCTTCAGCAACCCTGTAAAGTGTGCCAGCCTCACAGCAGGTAGCTGGTTGCAGGCTTGTTTAAGCCTCTTACTATTTGGTTCCTGGTAAGTCCCCTTTATATCCCTCTTAAAAGAATAAACATGACACAATCTTGTATAAAGTATATAATAGAAAATTACTCACATCATCAGTTCACATTTGGATCCCTGAAGGCTGACTTAGTTACAAAGTATATACATTTGGATCTACCCCATAGGGGGGATAATCTAGCAGTCACTGCAGCTAACATGATGAAAGGAAGATGGAGAAGAGTTGAAAAGAAGGGAAGTGTGCTGCGTGTCTTGCCCTTTTGTTACCTGAACAGGTAAGGTCACATCCACCTCTAGTCACATGCAAGAAGGATGCTCCAAACCAGGAGGAAACAGGAAGTTTTCGACTGGCTTCCAAACTTTCCCTGCATGTCTTCTCTAGGAAAACAAGGAATGTTGTACTTGACTGCTACTTATGTATCACATCCTACATTATTCCCATAGGGCAATAGTGGTTTGCTGAAGGCCAGCTAGTAATTCATGGCGAAGGAGAGATTTGAACTAGGGAACGGATCCTGTCTGCAACCGGAGGTACCATTGTACTTTTGAGCCCAGAACCATATTGGGACATTCAAAAAGTGCCAAAGGAAACAGCTAACTGCCAACTCACACATTAACCCAGAAAGTGTAGATCTAGTTCCTTTGCATCAGATATTTGCGAATCCCCAAACAATTCTACTTTTAAGTGTTTGCCATTGCCAGATCAGCCTTGCACCACTTGGTAGCCTCAGATATTTTGGACCACAACTCCCATCAGCCCTAGCCAGCATGGCCGTGCTAGCTGGGACTGATGGGAATTGTAGTCAAATACATCTGGAGGGCCCCAAGTTGTGGAAGACGGCACTAGGTTGCATTTCAAGAGCTGTTTTTGTAATGTCTATTTTGTTCTCCTTGCCTCACTCCGTTCTCAGACACAGAGACTTTGTTTACATTTAGCTCTTCCCATTTCCCCCTCTACCTGATCCCGCTTAACAATACTGAGACTTAGCTTCTGTTGTAGGTTTCCTTTCCCCCTCCAGAGTGGATTAACTGCTCTGCAAGGGGCTCAGTGTTGCCAGCATCCTTGTCACGCACTTTAGAAGGTACTGTTTGGCATCAACATGCAGGATGTTAGTAGGAGACACAAGAGAGACAGAGAATGCATTAAAAAAAGAAAAAGAAACAGCTTCAGGGAGGGAAGCTACTTCCCTTTTGTTCTTGCATCACTTGCACCGTTTACCCCACAAGGCACATTGTTCTGGACTGTAGATACAGGTCTGCCTTCTCACCTCTGCCAGAAGACAAGAGGCCAATGCAGCAAGCTGCAACATGAGCCAGGGCTCCAGTCTGAAGCTGTTCAACTGAACTGAACCTCAGCAACAGGAAGGAAGTGCCGTCTCGCTAGACGCAGGATAAATCCCCCAAACAAAGCTTCTTTTCCAGTCCAGAGGGTTTCTAGGAAAAGATTTTAATCTTCAGATCTATTGTTTTGCTTGATCAATCATCTCCAAACAGAGACATTCAACCCAAAATCCACAACTGAGGGGAAAACCTGTATTAAAAATTAAACCTATGTTTATACAAACCCAGAGGCAAGAAACCATGCAAGTTTGATTTTTTTTTTAATGGATACTTGCAGGATGCAGGCTCCATGTTGGCACCTGGCATCCTCAGGCAGCTGCCAGAGCTTCAGTGCCCCCGCAGAGCCCACCAGCATTGACTTCAGGACCTCCACTTCAGGAAGCAGAAGCCCTGGAGTGACACTATAGTAGGTGGCCCAGGGTATTGTGGGAAATTAAAATGGACGCTCCCAACAATTTTTGAAGCATCTTGAGGTTTCCACAACCGCATAGCTTGTAAAGTTACCAGCTTAGAACTAATTTTTTTTACAGCAGCTTGATCTGCAAAGGGGTGTATGGAGCGGAAGGGGAGGGATAGTACCTCTGGTGGGGGGGAACGTTATGCTCCTTTGGGAAAATCTATCCACATTTGGTCCTCACCCTGCACCCTGTGGCTCCTGGAAGCTGTCAGCAGGTGACAGGGGCCACACACAGGCTTCAGCTGGCTGACTAGGTGAGGGTAGCTGATGGGTCTCAAACCCTGTTAGGGACTTCCCTGCATGTGAAAATTGGCTCTGGTGGATTGAGTGTAGAAGACCAATTGTGGGTCCAACAGTCAAGAAGACAGTTTCTGCACAAACTGTAGAGGGAAGTAAGGGGCTGATGGGGCTCGTCAACCTGGGAAGGAAGGAAAACTCTGATCCTATATTTCCACTGCCTTGTGGGGCAACCTCTGGAGAAAAGGCTAAGGGACAAACCCTACACAAATCCAGTGAAGTAGGTAAAAGGTGTGAAGACTCAAGTGGGGTACAGAAGACAAGCTTAGTTTTCTATCCTTGGAAGCTAGATTCTCAGTATAGCAAATCTCATACAACAGAGATAGCCAAAGGGGCTATTTCCGGGATGTTTGGACTACAAGTCCCATCAGCCTCAGTCAGCATGACCAATCATAATGGAAGATGGGAATTGTAGTCCACAACACATCTGAAGGGAACCACATTGGCTCCCCATCCTAAACCCTGGGCCAACATAGTAGGCAAAACACTGGACACATGTAAGGAAGTAAATCTCTGCAAATACAAAGTAGCTGCAGTATATAACTGGGGGTTTTGTCTTTACCATGTTTATAAGAGCTTTCTACTTCTCCGTTGAGGACGATGTTGGGATTAATAAGTTTCTGTGAGGGGTGGCAAACTGTCCCTGTTGAAATAACAAGAGAGGTGCAACAAGAGGATGTCATCTTATCTCCTCATGGTTTAAATTGCATATCATAGGAACAGTGAGCAGGAGTTTGCTCCGAAGAGATGGTGTGATAGAATTTGGAACTGGGTAAGCTTATGCAGCAGTGCAGGCTTGCCAGGGGAGAAACAGAGAAAGACAACGTTTAACGAAAATTTAATGTCATTTCTTTCCCTTTCATCAATTTGAATACTTCAGACCCTCCACTCTTACAGTGATCTCTTTAGAGAGACTCTTTGGTTTAAGCTTGGATTCACGTATCCTATGAAAGAAATTGCAACTAGACTTTCATATAGTACATCAGAAATTGATTCGCAGTATGTGACACTAGTTGTTTTAATTTATTTGATTGGTTGTGTGTGGCTGTGTGAAAAGAAAGTTTTCTTTAATATTTCACTAAAATAATAATCTGTCCTAAAACAACAACAACCCAGGTCTAATACTTGTTGTCAAACAAACTGAATGCAAGATACAGTCAATCTGGTAAACCAGGATTTTAAAATCATTATGTAATCAAAACGTAATTATTACCAGCCTGATATATTTTAAAGCTTTTATGAAAAATAAAATAAAATACAAAATTACAATCAGCAATGATTCTTGAGTTATTGGAAACTATTATGTTAGGAAAATTTACATTGCCTATAATATACAGATGAATCATATTTACAGAAGTAGCATTGGAGGGAAACAGTACTACCCTAAATGACAGATCTAATGTAGACCTGAGCATGAAAATGTTTCATGTAGTACAGAGCTTTTCACAGATGCAGGCTAAGTTCTGCAATATCAAATTTTATTTTTATAATTTACAAAGTCTCTAAGCATACTACCCTTCTGCTTTATGTTCTCTAAAACGGTGACGAGATGGAAGAGCACTAGATAATACGAGTTTATTGCTATCTTGTAGACAGATCTTGTTGAGTTTAATGACAATATATTGCAAGCACTATTGTATCATTCGGCTACAGAGTTCAGTAACGCATTGCGAATCAAGTAAAACACATTTTCACTTGCAAATCTATTGCTTCAGAGGTAATGCCGCCTTCAGAAGGTGAATGTTTCAGCAGGGCATGGATCAGAAGTTTTGGAAGCACTTCCAGAAAAGCAACTCAAAATTACAGACAGATTTTCCTTCTGTTTTCAGATTAAAGCCACCCATTTAGTCCTTGGTCTAGCTCAGTGGTAGGCAACCTAAGGCCCGTGGGCTGGATGTGGCCCAATCACCATCTCAATCCGGCCCGCGGACGGTCCAGGAACCAGCGTGTTTTTACATGAGTAGAATGTGTGCTTTTATTTAAAATGCATCTCTGGGCTATTTGTGGGGAATTCATTCATTCCCCCCCAAAAAATATACTCTGGCCCACCACATGGTCTGAGGGATGGTGGACCGACCCACGGCTGAAAAAGGTTGCTAACCCCTAGTCTAGCTCCTGACAGCTTCATGGTGACACACCCAAGTAATTAACATGATTGACATAAGCTTACAGGACCTTAGCTATGGAGGGGGAAACATAATACAGTGGTACCTCTGGTTACGTACTTAATTCGTTCCGGAGGTCCGTTCTTAACCTGAAACTGTTCTTAACCTGAAGCACCACTTTAGCTAATGGGACCTTCCACTGCCGCTGCACCACCAGAGCACGATTTTTGTTCTTATCCTGAAGAAAATTTCTTAACCTGAAGCGTTATTTGTGGGTTAGTGGAGTATGTAACCTGAAGCGTCTTTAACCTGAAGCGTATGTAACCCGAGGTACCACTGTATTATTTCATGAGCCACCACATCCCTATGCAGATATGGTTTTAATAGTGGGGGATTGGAATCATGCTGACCCACGCCTTCATTTGAATGTCATTGGTATGCTGAGCACCACAATTCAAAAAGGAGCCTACACAAATGGAGACCAGTGCACTTGGGTCTGGTTTGCAACACCTTTAACTCACAATTTTGAAGGGTAACTTGTACCTTTGGCAGTATAGGGAATAGCTGTATCAGATGGTAAAGCACCATTTTAATTTTTAAAGGATTTAAAAAAAATTGTTGCCCAGATAGCTGGTGATAGAAAGGGACTTCACTCCATCATATTTTAAATTTTAGCATTATAGTGCTAGCATACTTTCACTTAAGTGGTATTTCACCAATGTAATAAAAACAATAACAATAACAATAATAGACATAGACCCTTGTAAAGCATTTAAAATGTGCTAATTAAAAAGACTGTGTAACCGGGATGATAAAATGCTGCCTGCAACAGTAGTGAATTGTGCTGTGTTGATTCAACTGCATCATACATCAAACCGGTCGTGTCAAAATCCTGCCCTTTCTAAAGTGACGGAAGAGCAGCACAATCTCCACTGGTATAGAGGTCTTTTTCTGCAAAGCCAGACTTCCTGCAGTCTGAGAAAATACTGAAGAACTGCAGGAAAATATAGCACAGGATGACAATGATTGGATGGCACCATCATGTGGATGCTCCATAAAAAAATGAGTAAACGAAGCATGGCAATCCCAAACTAAACACTACTGTGGAAGGAACTTCAGATTTTTAAAACAACTTTGGAGAATGCCCTTTTTGCTTCTGCCTGGCAAGAAATGCAGAGGAAATGAAATACCAATGGTTAAAACCAAATCCGTATTTGAAAAATAATGCATTGTTTTACTTCATTTTCATGCTACTACCTCTCCAGAATACATTATATTTCAATGTGTTTCATTTAAATATAAAAATGCAAAGGCAAATGATCCTTATAAGAGGACTACAGACAGTGTTCAAACTTCAACGTTTACATATCTGGGAGGCAATTTTCAGAATCCTTCTCTGCCTGAAGTCTCTGTACAGTGCTATCCAGCAAATCCATGTTATCTCGAAGGGTGACGTTGAGTTCGAACGGCTTGGGTTTAATAGTCAAGCCATAGGTGAAATCCATTTTCGTATCTTCCTTTGGATTAGCACTGAAATTGCACTGGTGTACGAATATGGCAATAAAGAGGAAGAGCTGCACTTTAGATAACTCTTCCCCAATGCACCGACGTTTGCCCAACGAAAAAATCATCACACTGCTGGTGAGATCTTTGTTAAGGAATCCATTCTCATCCAGGAATCTCAGTGGGTTAAACTCCTCTGGGGAAGGCCATTTCACAGGGTCGTGATTTACTGACCACTGGTTGACAAAGACCACAGTGTCTTTGGGGATGCGGTAGCCCATTAAGGTGGTGTCAGCCATGGTGGAATGGGGAATAGTAACTGGCACAAAGCTGCTGAAACGCATGGATTCGTAAAGGAAGGCCATGACGTAAGGCAAGTGGGGCTGGTCCTCAGCAGAAGGCAAGCGGTCCCTGCCAACAACTTTATCGATCTCTTCTTGCAGCTTAGCCTGTACCTCTGGATACCTGGTTAAAAAACAACAACAAATTTGGGAAATTTTCTCTCAACTCTTCTGAAAGAAAAGGTTACCCGGGCAAATGTATGTCCCAAACCAATGTATGTCCACTGGTAAAATGTGGGGAGGTGGAATTGGCAGGTGGGATGGAAGCGTGACCCCTTCTTGTGCCTCCAGGTCCCCCCTGCAATGTACCCTCAGCAGCCTCTCATGCCCTCAGTCTGCTCCAGTGGGTCCCCAACCTCCCAAGCAGGTTTCAGGGGTGGTCAAGGAGAGGAAGGGAAGTTCCATTAACACAAGCAGGATAGGCAACTGGATAGCAACCATATTGGCTCTATGAATGTGATGAGACTAATTTCTTCCCCTTACAAATTCCTGTTTGGTCTGTTTTTATATATAACTTCTCACAATAGTACAAAAGCCTGTCTGCCAAAACTGAAGTAAAAATCTATGTTGTTTCTTTACTTGCTCTTAATAGAACAATCTTTGCCTCGTTCCAGGTTGGGGAAGGGATTGTGTCAGTGTTAATTACTGGTCTGGTTTTTGTGTTAATATGCTTGCAAACTGTTTGCAAAATTCCGCTGTTAACCCACCAGAGCCTTGAGATGTTTAATCTCATATTTGAGCTTTTACTTCTTGGATAGTTAAACAATGAATCAAAAAATAATATATATTCTGAAACTTGGAGGACTTGCATTCTATCTAAAAACGTTCAACTATCAACATCTCTCTCTTTTCTCCCAATGAACATACTAGTGTCCAGAAGAGCTAATAATTGACTCAATACAGTTTTAATGGCTTCATATTAATAGCTAATACCCAATACTGGGCTAATTTGTACGTGGAAATCTATTTAGTGCATTACACATTTTGCCCTCAGGGTAGGATCCAATATGGTTTGGTTTTGTTATCCTGCAGACACACAAATTGTTTAGGGCAGCTAGGTTAAACTAGGAGCCCTTGACAACAGCACTGGGTTGAAGTAAGAGGGCTGAGCAATGGTTTGGGAAAGGGACTGGTGAACCACTATTTTTTGCCATATGACCTGGTCTTGTGTGTCGCATACAAAATGAAACATCTAATTAAAGGAGGGGGGGAGATATATTTTGGAACAACTTTCAGTTTACTGAAATTCTATACAGTAAGGTGGTGCTTCATCATTCTATCTTAAAGAGCACAACTGCATCTTAAGTGAGGGTACCAAGCTGATATTGAAGCACACAACCAAGGAAAATAAGAGTATCATATTCTGTTAGGCTAATGTGACTTGTAACAGGATCTTGTGGTAGTTCATTTTTCCAGGAGAGAATGGGGTAACCAAAAGACCCAGATAATCACAAAAGGCCCAATTCAATAAGAAATCTGATTTCTCAAAGAATGGGCAAAGTCGATGGCATGTGCAATTCAGTTATCACCTTCAACTTTATGGGAAGATACATTCAGCTTTCTCTACGTGGTTGGGGAACATCAGCTCAAGAGGCAAATGTAGGCTTCTTTGCCCTTCAGCTTTGCACTCTCCTTGAGAGTTTGTGCGTGGATGGAGTAGGTTCTGGCACTCAGATCCATAAAGCCTTTTGCTCACCTGGATGGTGTGTGTGTGTGCAAGTGTATGTAGAAACTGGCCTAACAATGAGTGAAGTTAGAATTCCCTTTCCTTCCTCTGCCCCCATTTTAGCCTCATCTCTCCATACCCACTCATGCGGTCCTCGGAAAATTGCCCGGTGAGGAATGTGGCCCCCGGGTTGAAAACAATGCTTTCTCACCGCCTCTCGGAGATCGGCTTCTCTTCGGGTCCGGACCTTCCCCAGTTCCAGTACCTGAGCTTCTCCGAGGGTCAAGTGGTGCTTTTGCCTGGGTCTCCTCCGCGCCCCCTACCCCACCCCGCGGCCCAGCAGCTCACCTGATGAGGAAGATCAAAAGCCACTGCAGGGCGGTGGAGAGCGTGTCCTGGCTGGCGCCGAAGATGTCCGTGACGGTGGCGGGCACGTGCTCCAAGGGCAGCGCGGGCTGCGCTTGCTGGAGGCGGAGGAAGGCGTCCATGAGGTCGCGGAGGGCTGCGCCCGGGCGGAGGCTGCTCTGGTGCTGCACGAACTTTTGGCGCACGAAGCTGTAGAACTCGTGGTTGAGGGAGCGGAAGGCGCGGAAGGCGGAGCGCACCGGGTTGGGGAAGCGCTGCAGCCAGGGCAGCACGTCCACCAGGCTTCCCGCTCCCACCGTGCGCCCGAACTGCTCGTTGCGGCCCACCAGGCGCCGGAACTCGGCGTCGGCGTGGCTGTAGCGGCGCCCGAAGCACAGCGCGCTCATGACGTTGGCCACGGCCACCACCAGGCTCCTCGACGGGTCAACGAAGGCGCCGCCGGCGCACGCGCGCACCAGCAGCCGCACCACGGCGCGCGCCTCGGCCACCAGGGGCCGCTCCAGCAGGCGGCGCGCCGAGAAAGCGCGCACCGTCGAGTGCGCCAGGCGCCGCTGCAGCTTCCACAGCTCCGAGTAGCCGCCGAAGGCCAAGCTGCGCCCGCCGGACACCAACTGGAAGGAGGGGAAAGGCGGGCGGCCCGCGAAGGCGGCCCCCTGGCGGATGAGCGCCTCGCGGATGGCGCGCTCGCCGCTCAGCACCACCACGGGCCAGCCGCCCAGGCGCAGCTGGAAGACGTGGCCGTAGGTGGCCGCCAGGCGCCCGAAGGCCAGGTGAGGGGCGCTGCCCAGCTGAGCCGCGTTGCCCAGCAGCGGCCACGGGAACGGGCCCGGCGGCTCCAACCGCCGCCGCCGCTGCCGCTGTTGCAGCAGAAGCCTGGCCGCGTGGAAGGCGGCCAGGAGCGAGAGCAGCAGCAGCAGCAAGCCCTGCACCGGGGGCACGCCGGCCGGGAGCACGTCTTCCAAGGCGCGGGGGCGCACGCTGCGGAGAAAAGGGCGGAGGGTTACAAGCAGAGACAGATACAGGTAGTAGAGCCTACGGGGGGAGGGCGCCGAGCCACCAGCACGTCAGACCGCAGGTGCATTTTTAAATGCGGCGCCATTGAAAAAGAGGGAAAAACTGTTATGTACCAAAACTTCCTGCACGTGCGGTTTCCTTTGTGTGGAAAGGGATCCCCACCCTCATTGAGGGCCCTCAAACTTGCAACCCTGCCAAGGCTGCCATAGACACTCGGCATCTAGCATTCACAGCCTGCCCTACGTACTTCGTAATAAAACTTGGAGCCCGCCGGGCAGGTTAATTTTAGGCAGCATGTGCGTGTGTGTCTGAAGGTTAAATACACTGACTTAAACCATCTCTGTGTTTTCTCAACGGAAGTGTATGTTAATTGGCTGCTGCTGTAACAAGTGTATTGGTTTGTAACTAATAAAGTCTTTTTGCTATCAAGGATCTTAACTCTAATGTTGCTCGTGCCCTTAAACGCACTTGCTAAGGAGTAAACCCCAGTAAACACAAGGAGACTTAAGTCCAAATAAACAGGTACAGGGTTGCACTGTGAACCAAATATTGAAAACAAGGGCTGCACTCCAGTATAGAGTGTGTACACTCTAAGTGTAAATAGCAAAAATGCTATTTTTGGAGTGATTTTTGAGTAAATATGCATAAGCTTTAGCTGTAAGAATCTAGTACTTTACAAAAGCAAGTGTGGTAATTTCTGGGGGAACTTGTTTTTGCATAAGTTGGGAAGTTTATTGCAGAATCAGGAACATTCATAATCAAGTATAATAACACATTCATGATGTCCATGGTTTTTTCCCCTCCATGTTGGAAAAGCAGGCTTTAATCCAGTGTATGTGAGAGGATCATTGAATGCATGCTTGCATTAAGTACAGGCTTTAGTTTAAACCAAGTTGTGTGTTTTTTTAAAATTATGATATGCAATATAGCTAAAGAGTAAACAAATAAAAGAATCAGTTTCCTTAAAATTACAAATTTTAAAAACATATTTTAAAAATAAAGACCATCAATTTTCATCCACCCTGCTCTAAAGTTCATTTTTGGTTTGTGCTTTTGGAAAGCTTCCCAGAGTCCTGCCCCCCCAAAAAAGGCATGAACCACTCCATGAAAATTTGCACTTTGAAATGTTATGTGGGAATTCATCATATTTGTGCATATTTAGGCACTGTTTCAGGCAGGAACCTAGCAGTGAAGTAAGAAAACTTGCAATACTTAAACAGCATGTCTATGTGTAAGCATCCTTTACATCACTTCAAAAGTAAGGTGTTCTGCACAATAAGTTAGATTGAATTAGAGCAGAGCCATTAAATGTTTTCATACTGGTACATTAAAACAACCTTCTTCTCCTGACCATTAATTGCTTGCCCAAATAAAAAAAAGGATTGCTGCTTTTCAAAATGATACTTAGCTTTTGGTCTCACTAGTTTCAATAGGATGCACTATACTCCCAAGTACGTAAGTGCAGAGCATCACATCCTTACTTGAAACAAAGCCCATTGATTTCACTGGAACTTGTGTGGAAACTAAGGTTACAAGCTAACCTTCAGGTGGCAGTTGTATATCCTGATGCTAAACACATAGCAGTTACCCAGTTCAGTGTTTGTTTTGTTGTAAGTAACTCTGTTCAGTAAGGTTTACTTCCAGGTAAATGTGTATAGGTTTCAGCCTCAAGATCCACCAAAGGCAATGGGACAAGTGATGCAATTTACCATTCATAGGACTGGGGTAGACAAATAGTTTGGGGGTAGTCCCAGAATTACTGAGTTCAATGTGACTACCAGGAATGGAAAGTGGAAGTGTGGGGTCTTAAGGTGATTTCCAATGTTCTTCATACTCTAAATCAGTAGAGCCATTGATTTCAGTGGGTCTCCTCCTGAGTGTGACTTAGTTGGCTGTCACCCTTATGCTGTAGATTGGCCACACTCAAACCAGTAGCCTTAGAAAGCCACTTTTAGAAACTTTCAGAATCTTGGGTTCTGGACTTGTATCCACTGCCATGGTTTTACCCCCACAAATCTGTACTCCAGAATTGTGGGCGGGGGGGGGGTGTCCTTCCCATTTCTCACCCTCAGCATGTGTGCAAAAGGTGGGTTGAAGATGGAAACAACAAGATGGAAACAAGTCAGCATTCACACTTACAAATGATGCTGCAAGATCCCTTATCCTACCACAGGCGGAAGGGATCTAACAGCAGGGGGCAAGTGAGAGCCAAGGACTCTTCTCCACCTATGCTTGCCAACTTAGGGCAACATCTGCATCTGAGACCTCTCCTCCATGGAAGCTGAGCCATAATAGATGCCTTCACCCAGGAGTGCCAGCTTGAATAGAATATTGGGGAGGGGCTAGGTAAGCCCACCACATATAATCGATCACATGACGCACTGCATGCACACCATTTGAATGGCAATGCCCATTAACGGGGGGGGGGCAGCCCCTCAAATATTTTATGGGGAGGGTCGAAGCCCCCGGCCCATAGGAGGTGGCTGCTATGTATTCGCCTGTGCCGCAGAAGTCTTTGCAGTTTTTGCTGTCACAAACTAACTAAGGCAGCTACACCTCTTTAAAGCACCCCAGGTTGTCACCCGAAGACTTGGGGACCTAAGCAAACCAACTTATTGGGGTGAGACTCAAAGCATCTGTTGGGGTAAATGCCCTTAAGAAGGGAAGTATATGTTGGGGGGGCACCCCTACCCACACCCAGGAGGATCAATTGCCTCAAAAAGGCAGGACTGGCCGTTTCCTCGCACAAGCCACCCCATATTAAAAAGGACGGGACGGGGATTGCTTGTTCGCAGGATCGGGGACTCACCTGTTCACCAAAGCTTCTGCCACATCTCTCTGGCTCATCCTGCCTCCGGCCAAGACTCGAGCTCCGCACGCACACAGCAGGGGAGGACGAGTGAGCGGTTTCGAAAAGATCCCGGTCGCTCTTCGGCTCTGGACAGCAGGTCCTTCGCGCCGGCCAATCAGCGCCAGCCTCGGCCCCCGATCCCGGCAGCGCTGCGCTTGCCGCTGCCGCCCACCAGCTCCGCCTCGCGGGGTCTCCCTCGGGCTGCTTCGGGAGGAGCAGCGCCTTGTGACGGGGCAAAGCCCAGGCAACTCTCTTGCTTCCTCGACGAGGGACCTGGCGAGCCGTCTCCTCTTCTTCCTCCCTCCGGGCCCCGCGAGGAAAGTGGAGCTCCTAAGTGCCGTGCAAAAAAAAAAAAAAAAAAAAAGCACCCCCCCCCCAAAAAAAAGCTTCTCGCGGAGCTGGAGGTAGGGGCTCCTCTGCCCCCGGAGGCTGGAGAAGTTTCCGACCCTCGGCGTGTGTCACCTCCCCGTTGCGTGCGGAGTCCGCCTGGCGTGATCTGCGGCTGATCATGGAAAGCCTCTGGCCATCCCCCCTCCCCGGGCGCGCACGCGAGATCCGCGGGGAAACGGAGACGGAGGAGAGCGCCGGGCCAAAGGGCCCTCCGCGCTGCTTTCCCAGGATGGATCTCAGCCCGGTACCTCCCTCCCTCGCTCCCTCCCTCGAGTTCTTAGAGAGGCTTCTGTTTCCCAGGCTGGCTTTGCAAGGTGTGTGAGGACTTGCGAGCTTCAGCCAGCCACCATCCCCCCACCCCCACCGCGGGTATCAAGAGGGTGAAATTAGAGGATAGCGGGGGGGGGGCGTGTTTTGATGCCAAATCTCTTTTTGAAGCTACACCCAGATCTTTGACCACTTGGGCATGGCATGGCGAGAATGCTACCCCTGAAATGGTAGCTGAATCCTAGGAGCTGAGGTCCCTTCAGGCCCACCCATCAATAAAATAGTTGAGGAGGCTAGCCCCACCCCAAAGTTGAGGGGAAATCCCATTCAAATTGTGCGTGTGTGCCATGTCATGTGACTGATTATGTGGAGCTGGGCTTACTTGCCCCCCCATATTTTATTCAAGTTGGCACCCTTGCTTGCCACACAAGCCCACATGGTTTGTTGCCTCATGCATCTCTCTATCTGGGGTCCATGAATCCCTTCACATGTTGATATTTATTTATTATTTGCTGCATTTACAGTATATTCCACCGTTTTTTCCAGGGAGCTCAAGGCAGCGTACATGGTTCTCTCCCTCTTCATTTTATCTGAAAATATGAGACCTGAAAGACAAAGGGCTTTGAAGACAACACTGTGGGGGGACAAATGATGTGCTGGAGAGATTTAGAGCCAAAAAGATCAGTTGCTAGGTAGGGTCTGCTACAGACTTCAGATTTTTAAACACCTTGGAACACTGAAACATAGGAAGTCAGACCACTGGTGCCTCAAGGCCAGTGTTGTCTGTACTGACTGACAGCAGCTTTTCAAGCTTTCAGGCAGGAGTCTCTCAGCCCTACCTGGAGATGCCCAGGATTGAACTTGGGACCTTCTGCTTGCAAGGCTGTTGCTCTGCCATGGAGCTATGGCCCTTTCCCACTTGATCCAGGCCACCATGTACAAGTCCAACAAATGAAGTCCACATCAGCATGTCTGCAAACCACTTAAGCAAGTGAATTGGGCTATAGGGGAAGACAAAAACAGAATCCAAGGGTTCCATAATGAATCTCACCTGTGCAAAAGAATTACCCCCCAGCCCCAAATATGGTAAGTTAGATACTGAATGGAGAAAACCAACAACACATTCAGCTAAGCACTCCAAAAAGGCATTCTATTGGTTATAATTTTGTCTTTTATTTGTTTTTTCAGAAATGTATTAGTCTCTAATAGTGTGGTAGGAAAGCTGGGGGGGGGGCAGAATCTTACATCTGGCAACCAAGGTGCCCCTTGGGTTTCAGATACTACATGGGTAAAGGTAAAGGGACCCCTGACCATTAGGTCCAGTCGCGGACGACTCTGGGGTTGCGGCACTCATCTCGCTTTACTGGCCAAGGTAGCCGGCGTAGAGCTTCCGGGTCATGTGGCCAGCATGACTAAGCCGCTTCTGGTGAACCAGAGCAGTGCACGGAAATGCCGTTTACTTTCCCACCAGAGCAGTGCCTATTTATCTGGCAGGAGGAGGGACCAAGCAACGGGAGCTCACCCCTTCACAGGGATTCGAACCGCGAACCTTCTGATCGGCAAGCCCTAGGCTCTGTGGTTTAGACCACAGCGCCATCCGCGTCCCACTACATGGGTAGACGAGTCTAAAAAGCCTGGGACACAAATTTTCATGGCCCTCTAGTGGCTATGGTGGCTCATTTGCCATATGTAATGCATTTAGTGTTAATTCAATAAGTGTACAGTGTACTCAATTCTGACCAAACTAAGCTTCCTGGTGAATATTGTGCTCTGGGGGGCTTATTATTTCATTGATTGACTGTGCTTTAAAAATATTTGATTCTTTGAACACTGTGTGCTCCCAGTCCTCATTGCTGAAACTCACATACCTGGATCTTTTAATTATTATTAATGACAGCAAACAGTTGCTCATCCTGCTGTGACAGCTGTCACTCTTTTGTGTGTGTGGTGGCAGAGGTTATTGTATGGGGAAAGCCCTAAGGATGTGGATGGTCCATTTTCAGTAGTGGCTGGTGCTTGTTGAGACTGGTAGGAAAGAAAGAAGAGAGGCCAACAGTACATAGAGGCAGAGCCAATGACAGGCAGAGTTTTGTTCCCATCCCCATCCTCCCTGCTGAGTTCTACAGGGGCAACACTGACCCTAAGGTGGAGAAAGCTGACAGTCAGTGCCATTCCCATAACTGGTTGTAAGTAAGAAGAGAGGCCATTGGAGACTGATTGAGGTTGGTGGGGCAGTCTTCCATTTGCCTAACAGAAAGGCCTCCGCTGTCCATTTCTACTTGGAACCCTGTGGAAGAGACAGAATGTAGCTGGTCTCTTTTCATTACGAAATGTTCATGAGATTCATGGGGTTTAGAAAGAGGGAAAGTGTATCCAATTCAAGTGTATCCAATTCACAAAGCTCTTTCAATATGCCTTTTGTTTTACAGTTCAGCTGTAAAATATACTTTCTGCCCGTCCTTATTATATTTGGGCTTTTTGTTTTGTTTTGTTACAAGCCCCATCTCCCCTCAGGGTACGTTTTGACATTTCCCAAACTTCCTCACTTCTGCATTCAGTGCAGACTGCAGGAGAGCTTATCTGCAGATTGTGCGCTTCTAGGATCAGCCTACCCATGAGGCAAGGTGAGGGACTGCCTCAGGCAACAGGGGCAGCAGATCAGGCCTCCAAGGAATGCATTGCCCATGGCAGCGACGTCTGTGCCATGCTTCTCTTGGTGAATAGTAGGTTCAGAGCAGGTGGTTGTGCTCACACAGTTCAAGTTCCACCTCCTTGATGACGATTACACCCCACCTCTCTAAATATGTGGGCACAGGCATCCATGTTGAAACAATTCTCAGCCATCTCAAGGCTAGCTGGTTTGCTCCATCTGCCTGCCTGAAATCACACTGGGAAGCTCAGAAAGAACCGCATGGCAAATAGTTTGTGGTTCTAGAGAAAGTGCTACCATGGTTTCAGGTCAGGGGTTTTCCAAGAGTTGAAATGGGAATCACTGGCACCTTGAATTGTGCCAAGACTTGACAGCCAGTCAATCCAATCAATATAGTTGTAGAGTATGGTCTTAGAGGCCCACACTCAACAGCTGATAGGCTAAGACAACTTGCAAACAGGCATCAAGGTTAGCTCCGTGTACAGTGCCAGGCAGTGGTAAGTTCAAACATCCATAATAATTCTAGTGGTGATCCTGCTGTGGAAGTGTGCTTCCCACATTTTGAGCACATGTACCATCTTCTGACCTGGATCAAACTTAGGTAGAACTACTTCTCCTTGTTTCCTGCTGAAGTATTTTTTTTATGCTCAGGACTGATTGGCTGGTTCTCATGCCAGTCATAAAATTAAAAGGTGGAACCTAGCTATAGATCGAGAGCATTTTCCTGTTGGTGAAGCTTTCCTTTGCCAGTCTTTCCTTTGGTCCGCCTTTGAGACTGGCAATCAACAACATTTTCAGCAGGGGGCTGGTCCACTGTCCCTCAGACCTTGCGGGGGCCCGGACTGAACGAATTCCTATGCCCCACAAATAACCCAGAGATGCATTTTAAATAAAAGCACACATTCTACTCATGTAAAAACACCAGGCAGGCCCCATAAATAACCCAGAGATGCATTTTAAATAAAAGGACACATTCTACTCATGTAAAAACACGCCGATTCCCGGACCGTCAACAGAGGTGTAGGAAGGTCAGGTGGTACCCGGTGTGGAAAATTTCCTGTCCCCCCCCCCATTGATTCCCCCCCCTGCAAAAATGGTTTTACGTTATTTCATATTTTCTTACAATGGAATAATAACAAGTAATAATAATACAGTTGTGCCTCGCAAGACGAAATTAATTCGTTCTGCGAGTGCTGTCGTCTAGCGAAAATTTCATCTTGCGAAGCACGGACGGGGGAAGAGCGGTTTGACGGGGGGGGGGGAGAGAAGATTTTTCGTCTTGCGAGTTGCGCCCATAGGGAAATTCGTCTTGCGAGTCACCCTTTCGTTAGCGAATGCCTTTCGTCTAGCGAGGCATTCGTCTAGCGAGGCATTCGTCTTGCGAGGTACCACTGTAATAATAAACTTTTATTTATATCCCGCCCTACCCGGCCAAAGTCGGGCTCAGGGTGGCTAACATCAGATACATAACATTGGTCTAAAATCAAACAATAATTAAATTACCTCCTAAAAACATCTCAAAATCAAATTAAAGTCTAATTAGATGGCTTTCCACAGGGTTAGGGTTGGGAAGAAGAAGAAGAAGAAGAAGAAGAAGAGTTTGGATTTGATATCCCGCTTTTCACTACCCAAAGGAGTCTCAAAGCGGCTAACATTCTCCTTTCCCTTCCTCCCCCACAACAAACACTCTGTGAGGTGAGTGGGGCTGAGAGACTTCAGAGAAGTGTGACTAGCCCAAGGTCACCCAGCAGCTGCATGTGGAGGAGTGGAGACGCGAACCCGGTTCCCCAGATTACGAGTCTACCGCTCTTAACCACTACACCAAACTGGCTCTCAACAGTAAGTGCTCCACTGAACTGAAATTTCAGCCTTCACGACATAGGAAAACAGCCAAATAAACAGCTATTTTGGTGGAGGAGGTTCAAGATATTAACCGATATGCGTGAAATTTCATCTATAGCTATATAATCCCTAGTATAGTAAGATAAGACCTTTGGAGCAGGCATTTTTTTTTTTAAAAAAAGTTTTTTATGAACCGCCCTAGTAGGGCAGTGATTGTTCCTTGATAATTTGTCACCCCCTCCATTATGGAATATGGGGTGGTCTGCCCCTGCGTCCATGGCCTGGATTTAGAAGGCAATTGGGCCAGATCCGGCCCCCAGGCCTTAGGTTGCCTACCCATGGAATAAGGTGTCCCACCCAAATTTTGTTACCATCACAAATATTTAATATCATCAGAAACAGAATTTATATTCAAACATAATTTATCTCATGTTCTCTTTTTTCAAAGTCATTTGCGATTCGGTGTGCCAGAAAACAAGAGATATAAATAAAGTATATTTGAATCAACATGCACTGCATTCATTTGAGTTACACTTTTTTTTTATCCTTGAGCAGGATTTCCTGAAGTTCAGTGTAGAGGCTGCACACGTCCAGTGTGAGAAGTAAAACTGACCTCTGTGAGACTTATTTCTGAGTAAAACACACACAGAACTGGGCTTTAAGATTGTGTGCCTGACCGAATCACGTTGAGAAAGCAACACATTATCCTGCATTAACAAAGCACAGCACGTTGCCATCCCATAGTCTCTGTGCTATTAGGAGCCTGGCTTTTATAACAGTCATTTAAAAAAAAGAGAGAGAGAGAGAAGCACTCACAAGGTTAGCTGCTGCAGGGATTGTTAACAAATTGCAACAAATTCTTTCCTAACTTAATATGGTTTAAATTATACATATCTTTTCCTGAGCAGAATGTGTAACTTTGCCTGCGTGTGGAATAAAAGTAAGTTGGTTGCGTGCTTGAAAAGACTAAAGGAGAATGAAATAAAGTTCTGTCACTTTAAATCCTTCCTCCCCCTTCCAACACCACTATCCACTAATTGCCTGCAGCAAATCTATTGGGGAATTGCGTGCAAACTCTGACATAACCCCAGGCTTAACATAAACTAAACTCTCTCAGGTCATTGGCAAATAACAGGTATATCCGGTTATGCTTTTGTACCTGTCTGCACACAAATTAAAAGTGCATGTAAAGTTACCATAATGAAAGGCAGAAGGGAGGAGGGAGGGAGAGCTAATAACCAAGTGGATCACGCTATTCATTACTCTCGTCACCAGTGTCCTAAAAGGCAGATGGAAGAAAGCAACGCCTAAATAGCCGGGTGCAAAAAATTGCACCACAGGATTCTGTTGCATTACAGTACTGTTGTTACATTGCAAATTACTTTGCTAGGATTTTTCACAGAGAAACAACAAAGGGATCCTGCCATGCGCTGCCCAGAGTCATCTTATTAATCTTATTTATTATTATTTATTACATTTCTATACAGCCCTTCGTTCGGCGATCACAGGATGGTTTACAATATAAAAGCACTACAATGCATACCATAATAACACACATACATACACAAACACAAACACACACACACAGAGAGAGAGAGAGAGAGAGAGAGAGAGAGAGAGAGAGTTTAGAAAGCCATAGGCCTGGGGAAAAGAAATGTTTTTGCCTGGTGCCTAAAGATATGTAACAATAGGCTTGCCATATTCCTGACATGTCCTGGCGTTTGGGTGTAAAAATGACGTCGGGGGGGGGGGGATTTTGCCGAATCGGCAAAATGTCAGGGGAAACCTGGATGTATGGCTTAAAATCACCATTTGGGGGAGAGGAATTTTACTTTTTGAATAGGCAACCCTATTAACAAAAGCGCCAGGCGAGCCATCTTGTCTTAGTGTATTCGGGGGAAATGAATCCCCTTGTGGGAAGGAGCATATTGCCATTTCTTTTTCCATTTAAGCAGACATGGGACACTGAATGATACACAAAGGTCTGGATTTTATTCCTAGTTCCATCACAAATCCTCAGAGTGATGCTTGAGAATAACCAGGACTGAAGTCACGAAACCCAACAGCTGATAAGCTTTAACCCCAAATTCGGGAAGCCACCTCCTTTATCACAGTTTCTGAAAAGTAGTAGAAATTAAAAGGCCTCTGGGAGTGGTCATTTTTGCATCAAGTTAAAACCAGATGAACTTTTAAAATGCTGCTATTCCATTATATATATAAAAAATAGACTCCCCCTCCCCCCTTTTCATCTGCCATTTCTGTCTTGTATCCATGGCTCCCAGCCTCAGATGATACTGAAATTATAACATGGGAAGTGTTCTGAATACCCAAAAGCAAATTAACAATGATAGTAAATGGCAAATGTGTGAGTTTTTTTTCTAGTAGGATGCTCCAGAACAGAATACCAGCTCCTTCGTTCAGGCCACCAGAGGCAAATAGCTTTGTCCCCAAAAGTTAGTAGGGAGGGAAGAGTAGGGCTGCCAGATCTTCCCAGACATTACCAGGATTTCAAAAGTGGAATTTCAAAGGCAGGATTCCGTGGGGAAGTATGGCAACCCTAGAGGTATTCCTGTGCATTCAGGTTACCATTGTTGGTCAACAACGTGAAGCTGGTGGTGGGTGGCTCCTTTGCTGGATGGGGATGTGAGCTCAAGTTGTGTGTGTGTGTGTGTGTGTGTGTGTGAGAGAGAGAGAGAGAGAGAGAGAGAGAGAGAGAGAGAAACTATGTATGTGTGATTTGTGTGAGAGAGGAGAGATGTATTTGCATGGTTTGTGTGAAGGAAGGAGGAAGTGATCTCTTCCGTTTTCTGTGCATGTGAGAGAAAAGGCTGTACGTATGTTAGGTCAGTGAGGGGGGGACGTGCACTTGGACAGAGAGGGATGTATGTATGTATGTGTGTGTGTGGTGTGTTTGTGTTAGAGAGGTGTGAGGCATGTATGCATGTGTGTGAGAGTGAGGGAAAGATGTACCAGGGGCCACGAGAGAGAGACATATGTGAGGGATCCTATTCCCTCCCCTTCAATACTTCCCCAACAGTGACTCTCCCTAAGTTTCACTGACAACTAGGATGAATCCTTCAGTGTTCATATGGGAGTTGTCTCTAGGGTACCTCAGGGCTCTACGGTTGAAAACCTTTTGCCACCTATGGGATCTCCCTACCAGGGTTCTCAACTACTGCAGTTTGCCTCCCCTTTAGGCAAATAAGTGGCACACTTGGCTTCACTGTCCAGCCCTCTGTATGACAGGAGAATAAGCAAACAGTTTCCTCTTCCCCAGGAAAGCTTTGTTCTCTCCTCTTAGTCACACCTCTTAAGCTACTGATACACTGCCAGAGTCAATGAACGGTTAAGCACATTTAACTTTATTAGGTAACTTGAAAACATGGATGTCTCGGGTTATTACTGGTACAAATCTTCTTCTCATGTAATTCAGCTTTGTTATAATATTTCCTGCATCCCTTTAGCAATGGCAATGACCTTTCCTCCCATTCCCCAAAGCCTAACCTAACTGCCAAACCCACAACTGCCTTTTAACGGGTTGTTCCCCCTCCTTTTACAATGCCAACTAGCTCCGCCTCCCAGGGAACACCTACCTAAAATGGGAGTGATAGGTTAGCCCATGATGAACCTGAATCATCAGCAGGCATTATTCCGCCACAACATATATTTGCAAATGTGAAGTTTGTGTGTGAGAAGGGGAGAGACAGGACTGTGTGCATGTGTGTGCATGTGCAAAAAAAGAATGTAGTTGGCCACCTTGTATATTTTCCTGGTACTGGGGAAAGGCCCCTGTTGCTATTAAACAACAAGAGGACCCAGCAGGCATGTGAAGAAAATCAGTATTGTGTGAATGCCGCAAACAGGACCAGTAGCATATACCACAGTCTTCCCATAGTAAGCATGAAGTAAGCATGGGGGGGCAAGTAGTGATGACTCTCTTCTCTCTCATTTTGTGCTATGCCACACACACACCACCATGGCACACACTATGTATTACGCTACACACCCCACAGTGGTTTTCATGTAAATACAGGAACAACATATAACTACAGTGGCTTGTCCAGTCGTACTCAGTGGCCATTTTGTGACTGGCACCAGTCTTAGTTTTTAATTCTTTATAACTCAAAGTAATAAACATCATCTATAAAATGTTAAATGTCTTGATTTTTATTATGTGTTTTTGAATATACAGCCAACAAGCCAAATATCTCTTGCACTAAAAAATGGTAATGCCAATTGAAACAAAAGTTTTGAAGGTAGATGAATCTTCTTCTTCTTCTTCTTCTTCTTCTTCTTCTTCTTGCTTCTTCTTCTTCTCTTCTTCTTCTTCTTCTTCTTCTCCTTCTTCCACATTTTGGATTTCTGCCAGTCACACAGTGGGTGAAGACCAGGAGCTCTGACCTGGGGGCAAGATGCATATCCCTCAACTTGTGTAAGCTGAAGCACAGCTTGGCGAAGCTCGTGAAGCTTGCCATACCTTGCATCAAACTCATCCAGCATACAGGTGAGCTAAAGGGTCTTTCCCAGTACTGGGGAACAGTGGAATATCACACCGTAGAGGTATTAATTAACAAGATGATCGAATGCATTCAAGAATCAGCAAGATAACTGATCAGAAGGATGGAGGGTTTTGATGAAGGATGGAGTGAATTCTAAACTTCCTACATTCCTAAGAAAGCCGTCCCCGCTGAAGCCAGGCCCCTGGGGGCACCCAAAAGTAATTAACACAGGAGATTCACCACTTCCCCTAATAAAGATGACAGGAATAATCTCATAAAGTAAATGAGAGACAGTTCCCCAAGGTGATCATTCTAGACAGAGACATGTCGCTGCAGTTACAGGGAAGTCTGTAAGCACCTGCCACTAGAGGGTCTTAAGGAACAGGATGCTCCAGCCTGGTTTCCAGTGTGACTTGCTGTGAGTTGGAAGGAGGAACCTCTTGTGGGCTCTCAGAATAAAGCGGCATGATTTACAGTCCGCTCCAGAGGGCTGCACACTGCTGGCACCTGTTCCCTAGGGACAAAATATTCCCAACAGTAATGGTGTAATAATACAGAATGGTACTATTATCCTGGCACTGAAGGCAGAAAAGGCTTTTGCAAATACCTAAGAGCAGCTCACCTGGCTGTACTTTCACACCCCTCCATAAAATACTGTAATGCTTACTTTCAGTACTGTATATAGTTTCAGGATCACAGTGGTTTTCACGAGCTTAAATTCATATACGTTGACACACCTTCTTCCTCTTCCTCTTCTGAAAAATTAAACAAAGAGACGCGCAGAATTAAAAAGCATATATACACTATTGATACAACTACAGTGAAAGAATTCTAAATCAAAACATGCAAGCAGACAGCAGCACAAAAGTCAAATAAAATCTTAACATTTCAAAGCCTCAGACAGAAAGCCTTTAAAAGCATCAAATTTAAAATTGCCCACTAAAAGTCTATTGACACAAAAGAGGTATTTAAAAGATGTCTAAAAACCAACAAGGTCCTAATAACATAGGAAGCTGCCTTACAAAGAGTCAGGCTTATTGGTCCATCTATTTCAGCACTGCCAACATTGACTGGCAGTAGTTTTCCAGGGAGATGCCAGGGATTGAACCTGGTGGGTCTACAAAAGGGTCTGCTATGCATTCACATTATTATGAAAAAATTATACTTGCAAACATCCCCTTTTCTCTGTTGCCATTTTACCAGGGAACCTGAATGGGAATATTGAAATATTGTATATTCTATGATTAAAAATGCTTAGTGCTGCATTGTTTATACATATTGACTAGTAAACACAGCTTGCATTTTACAAATATAGATAAATACCTAGTGGCCATAAAGGAAATTCCTACAGTCATCCAATCTCAGATGTCTCCCCTCTTGAGCTACTGAAATCTGTGAAGGGAAAATGTATGTATGTCCCAGCTCTCATTTGGAAAGTTAGTCACTGGGATGAGAGGCAATTATGCATTTCAACTATTAGGTTTTTTAAAAATCATACAGTCACGCCCCAAATTTGCTCTTGCAACAGAAATGCTTAAAAATATGGCATAAAGCAGCATCCCAGAGAAGCTCAGAGAGGGGGAATGTAACTAATGTTTAAAGAAGGAGAAGCACTTGCTACATTAAAGAGCAGTTGGGCAGTCAAGCAAAGAAGAAGAAGAGGAGGAGGAGGAGGAGGAGTTTGGATTTGACATCCAGCTTTATCACTACCTGAAGGAGTCTCAAAGCGGCTAACATTCTCCTTTCCCTTCCTCCCCACAAACAAAAACTCTGTGAGGTGAGTGAGGCTGAGAGGACTTCAGAGAAGTGTGACTAGCCCAAGGTCACCCAGCAGCTGCATGTGGAGGGCGGAGACACGAACACCGATTCACCAGATTACGAGTCTCCCGCTCTTAACCACTACACCACGCTGGCTCTTAACTGCAGTGGAGGGGGGAGGGCAGTTAATTGCCCCAGCAGTAATAACAATAATAACTCAATACCACAAGAGCAGAAAAATATGAGCTAAGAGCAACTTATTCATTCCTTGACCCTTAAGGATTTTAACTCTGGATTAAACCTTTGCCCTACTGCCTACAAAACTATTGAAACTAGAACTAAGGTTTTCAAACTGAAATTATGGCTCCACTGCAGATTTGGAGATTTGTTTCATTAAAGCATTACATAATTACTTTTGGAATTACATTATTACGTCAGAGAACTGTGGGATTCATTCTGATTAATTCTACAATATACAGCTTGCAGACAGCAAACTAAATACATACAACCAGGTCCTCTCATGTTTCCCGACAACATACAGTGTCAATAGGAGGCCTCCAGCTTGAATGATCTGGAACTGTGTGCTACATATGTGGTAGTAGCAGTACCTAAAAGTTTCATTGGCTTTTCCGCCACCCTGCTGTGGGGTTAAACTTCCCTCCTTATGATCACCCTTTAACATACCCACATATTATAAGCCCTTGAAATCCCAAGCACAGGTGCTTTGACATGGTTCAGCATATGTTCATTCTAACGTTTGTGATGGGTGCCATCTTTTAATTATTGCTAAATGCTGATCGCTGAAGAATTGGTGCTTTTTGAATTATGGTGCTGGAGGAGACTCTTGAGGTCCCATGGACTGCAAGAAGATCAAACCTATCCATTCTGAAGGAAATCAGCCCTGAGTGCTCACTGGAAGGACAGATCCTGAAGCTGAGGCTCCAATGCTTTTCCAGATATATCTATATATATCTATATCTATCTATATCTATATCTCTATATCTATCTATCTATCTCTCTCTCTCTCTCTCTCTCTCTCTCTCTCACACACACACACACACACACACACACACACACACACACACGCAGGGAGAAACAGTTTTATAACATCAATCTGTCATAGCCTTATTATAATATACAGTAATGTTACAGCCAGTGCTATATTCTAGAAAAAGAAGTGCTGGAACTCACTATGAACACCCCCTTTGTTCTCTTATAATGGCAATGGCACCTACCTGAGAGGTGCCAGAACTGAGTTGTAGTGAGTTCTGGCTGACAAAAAGCACAACAGCATATAGCATTATAGTGCTGTATCTTTCTCTCATTTAAACAACCAAGGAAACAGTGTTTTAGAGAAATTCAAAAACAAAATAGAAACACGGTGATAAAATGGCACTCACCAAATTATAGTGACTGTCTGTTGAGCTGCAAATGTTCCCGCCCACAGCAGCTATGCCATGCCTGCTGGTGGGACAGAATATTGCAGGATGCGCATATAGCGGGGGGCGGTGGTGGGGTGGGATTGCAACAGGGTTAGAAAGCCAATTGCAATTCTACATGTAGCAATGATCAGGTAGTACTAGGAGCCCCTGTTAAAAAAACAGCCTAAGTCTAGGAATGGCCATGTTTCCAGGGAAAACAAGCAAGGAAGCAGCAACTAACAAGGGCCAAAACAGGCATAGGCAGACTCGGCCCTCCAGATGTTTTGGGACTACAACTCCCATGATCCCTAGCTAACAGGACAAGTAGTCAGGGATGATGGGAATTGTAGTCCCAAAACATCTGGAGGGGCCGAGTTTGCCTATGCCTGGGGCCAAAACAAACCTCACTTGTAGGAAGGGTTTTTGTGGAAACAGGGAGCACTACGTCTTGTTTGCCACACCTACCACAGCTCATTATGCAACCTGGATTGCTTGTTCACTCTTTGAGGTACCAATTGCATGTGAATTGCATGTGAGCTTGAAACAGTGCGCACACATAGGAATATATGTAGGATCTGCAAGCAATAGCTGTAATTACATAAGTATAGTGGAACAAACATTGTCCTAACCAGCTAGGATCTGTGAAAGAAAAAAGAAAAAGAAAAGAAAGAAATACCTCGGAGCAAAGTTCATTGAAGTAATTTATCTTCATCTTGAAGATATACCTGCTGTGGCTTGAATTTGCCTGGAGTTAGATGAAGCCGATATCATCAGACCATCGTACGTTGCACGCAGGTTGTGAATAATGCTGGTAAAGGCTAATAAAAAATAAAGAGATTAGCAGCCACCCTCCAATTGTACAAAGGTAGTATGTTTCAGAAGCTGTGGTTTAAGCAGGAAGCCACGAAAGGTTGAAAGAAAGATATAGAGACACTGACCATAACTAGTAAGAAAACACAAAAAGGTGGAATGCTTGCTGAATAATTGAGCAAAAAGAGGGGTGGGGGGGAGAACCAGTATTATTAGTCTAGGGTTGAAGAAGAGTTTAAACAGAATTTGGCCATTACAATGGAACTGACCTTTTCCACATCAAACTGCATCCTGCACTATGTGCCTGCTTGTGTCTGAACCCCCTGTGGATTGCCCCCACCCTTTAAAAAAACCTGACTATGTGCAAAATTCTACACTAAACATTTGTCTATTATATGTATTATACATACACAAGAGTCAAGTCCATTTGGTTGTGTATTGCTGCAACATGGGTGTATAAGTATTGATCTGTAAGTATTTTTATACTTGTTACATTTATTTATGTGCTGGTTAACTTAGGTTGTAACACTGCTCTGGTTTGCCAGAAGCGGCTTAGTCATGCTGGCCACATGACACGGAAGCTGTAGGCCGGCTCCCTCGGCCAGTAATGTGAGATGAGCGCCGCAACCCCAGAGTTGTCTGCAACTGGACCTAACGGTCAGGGGTCCATTTACCTTTACCTTTACCTTAGGAAAACTGGAGTAGTACATGCCTATAATATGTATATAATATTATATGTATAGTAATGCATATAATATGCTATAGTTGTTTGTATTTTTTGAGAATTTTTTTTTTTTTAAAAAAATTGCTTCTCATTAAGATCAAGGATATTGATAAGCAAGGCATCAAGGTATTCAGAAAATTCCATCTCTAAATTAGTCCTATCTCGTGTTTTTTAAAAGCTGGTCGCAAACAACAGCTTATCTGCTGTGCTAATCAGCATAGAATCTGTGGCACTCACCTGCTTCCATGTGAACCAATACAGGCCTTTGTGTTCTCTGAATTTGGCAAGACGGAACCTTTTCATAGAGTCAGTCTAAACTTTTGGCAGCAAAAGCTGGATTCCTTGGTTTCCATAGTCCACGGCAAAAGTACTGGCCCGATTGGAAGGAGGAAAGCAGTGGGCCCTGGTGTGTGATTTGTTGATTCATTTATTCAGTTTCCCCAGTTAACTACATTTACCCTTTTACAAAATAAAAAGGAATAAAGGGGATTTGCTAACCTTTGTGTGAGAGACTCTTGATGAAAATGAGAGCAAATAAAGATGCCTGCAGCTGTGTTATACATCCCACCATCCATTTATTCTTAATGAATGTTGTTCAGCTTTTAATTTTTATTTTTTTATGTGGAGCAGGCATCCCAAATGAAGGGAAAAGAAAGTGTTATGCTTGGGGGGGGGGCGCGGAATTTCAGGTGACTGTGAGAACCACCACTGAGCACAAGTCTTTCACAGCCTTTCTACCTGATTTAGTTATCATGTATAAATTACCTTAATACATGCACATCACATGAGCCCTCACATGTATACAAAGCAGAGGAGCACACTGGGTTGTGCCCAGCGGTCATGCCCTTGACCTCAATGTTTTTAAGGGTGGGTCCTGGGTGCATTGTGCCGATACATAGACAACCAAGCATCTGTTGACTCCTATGCTTGATCTGCAGCCTTCATTTTTTAAAATAGGATGAATTATGAGAGCCTATGCATAGTTGTGTATGTGCATTGGGTACATTGATGTAAAGGTAAAGGGACCCCTGACCGATAGGTCCAGTTGTGGACGACTCTGGGGTTGCGACACTTATCTCGCTTTACTGGCTGAGGGAGCCGGCATACAGCTTCCGGGTCATGTGGCCAGCATGAGAAAGCCGCTTCTAGCAAACCAGAGCAGTGCACGGAAATGCCGTTTACCTTCCCGTCAGAGCGGTACCTATTTATCTACTTGCACTTTGATGTGCTTTTGAACTGCAAGGTTGTAAGGAGCAGGGACCGAGCTACTGGAGCTCACCCTATCACAGGGATTCGAACTGCCGACCTTCTGATCAGCAAGCCCTAGTCTCTGTGGTTTAGACCTATGTACCTATGTGCATATAAAGCACAGTGGGTGCACCCTGATTCCCTCCATCCCTATCTGCAACCCAACCCCCTCACAAAAAGGAATGCCTAAGCAGAGCTCTAGGTGATGACTGACCTTTGGGGCTGTCCAAAAACTACATGATTCTTCCATTGACAACTGAGATATTTTTTGGCTTTAATGCTGATTGGCACCTGAGAACTGGAATTACCCACGAAAGCCTAAGAGTCACAAATTCACTCCCTGCTTTTCAAAGTGGAGAAATGAAAGGTGTGAAAGTAAATGATTTTCTAATGTAGCTAGAGGCATTCATTTGAAACAATTTGATTTCTTTCCTAGAACATACTAGTTCTGAAAGCTAAACTAGCATCACGGAAACGATAAAGCATACATGGTACTGATGATAGATGCTATATGTAGAATACAGATGCACAATAAACTTGCTAAGTTAAGTGCTATATTCTTGTATGCCCCTACATTATACATACAATAGATCTTTAATGCTGTAGTAAGTAGTAGATGGCATGATGGACTGCCATTGCTCACCTGAACTCTGGGCAGCACATGCCATTGCTGCTTACCTGAAGAAAGAGGTGGAGGGGTGAGGTGGTGGCGAGTACAGAATGCAGAAGAGGCACTGGCGGGGCCAATCTGATGCTCCACTGGTACATTTGTCACTGCCTTGTCCCACCCCTCTGCGTCCCAGTAAGCAGCAGTGACACAACCAACTGGAGGTCAGGTGAGCTGCAGGGCCCCACCACACTCTCTGCTGCTGGCCAAAATCCCACACACACACACCTTGGAATGAATCCCATTGAATACAATGGGGCATACTTCATTCTGAACAGACATACATGGGATTCCACTGCAAAATATCTATACCATAATAGCATACCTCCTTCATTCTGATTATATTCCATGTTACAAGATTTATGAAGCTCTGGCACAGTGGTTCAGGCAAAGTTATTAATGACTTCAGCCCACACCTGAGGGTTTCTTTCTTCCCTTCCCTCCAGAACTAGTGTAGCTGTGATTTGGTTCCTATTGATTGAACTGATGAAGCTGAATATCCGTTTTATTTGACGTAATGATTCTTTATAAATATTCCTTTATTAGAAAGTGAATTAATAGCCTGGACATGATCATGTAAGTGAATTCTTCAATTGTTTTACACAACCGAAAATAAAGCCTGAAATCTGTTTCTAATTCAGCTTTTGGTACAAATATCTTTAAAATCTGTGGTTTCTGTTCTCTAGCATGAAGCCATTGACTATACATGGTGGTGCCTGTTTAAATTGTTATTGTTATTGTTTACTTGGGGCTGCACCTCTGCTCACTGCTTGCCAACCCCCTGCCCCCGCCAGAGCTTTTCCTTCCCACCCCATGCAACTACTAAGCTCCCTTTCCCCCTTTGCAACCTCATTTATGAAGGTATTTCTCTCATCTACTCTGCAGGCTTTCTTTACACCCGCTTTCACCTTCATTCCAATGTCCATGCCTCCACCTCCTTTTCTGCAGTCCTGCTTGCACACAGACCACACCCCTGGTCATCTCCTGCCCCTTCCCATTAGAATTGAGGCAGGCATCGTCCTTGCTAAGTTTCGGTTTTATTTCAGGAGGCCTTTGCTTGTGAATGTTGTGCTCATGTTTTATTCTACCTTTTAAATCTTGTCTATTGTGTGCTGTATTTTTTCCCCTGTAAGCTGCTTTGAGATAAAAACTGAAAAGGAGGGCATATATTTCTTACATAAATAAATAAAACCCAATATTGCATGCGCACAATAAGACTTTCTCTTCCTCGTTTTCCCCTTGCAGTCTCTGACACATCCTTAAATATGCCCAGGAAGGTCTCCCAACCCTCAGGAGCAGATTTGGGGAGACACAGGTGCTATATTCCCCACTGCCTCGGATATTTTTGCAAATCGCTATTTGTGTCCTTATGAAAATGCGACTTTAAGGCATCAGAGATAGCAATCTTCCTGTTGTGTTACGATTCCCTGTCTCAAGGCGAAAGGGAAGTGAATTAAGATGAGCGAGTGTCTGGCCTTACAGTTGATTATTGTTTTTCAACCCTTTTCAACCTCTTATTCACCCTCTTAGCATGTGAACAAATCAGAATGAAGTAAGTTAAGAGGTTATTTGAAAAATAACCAAAACGACAAAGAAACCACAGATAGAGATAGAGATAGCTAGCTAGCTAGCTAGATAGACAGATAGATAGATATAGATATAGATCACAGATCGACAGACAGACAGACAGATAGATGATAGATATAGATATAGCAACCTACTGTCACAGATAGATAGATAGCAACTAACTGTCAAGGTAGCAACCTACTGTCATATGGATAGATAAGCAGGTAGGGAAGTGAAGGAGAACTCTCTTAAACCATCTTACCCACAAATTAAGCTACACATAGTTTATAGGAAGCTCAGTTTCTCTTCACTTCATAAACTACACCATAACCTATCCCACAACAGCAGTCTTAAGTGCCTTCTTAAAAAAAAAAATCAATGGGAAAGTGTTGACAAGTGTTGTCATGCAGAAATTAATTCTTTCAGCAAAATCTTCCATGGCTTAGAGTGATTTATACTGTGTAAAATATTTGGCAAAACTGAAATCCATTTATCCTGTTTAAACAATGGAACAAAAGTATGAATGCAAACATTCCATTCAGCTCAGCCTTTTGGTTACTGGCTTTAAAACCAAGATATTCACAACTGCAACATCTAGTTTAAGGTCCATTAAGCTGACACATAAAAAGTTTCCACAAGTGCTTGAAAATTTTCTCAATTAGTAGGTGGAGTCTACTGCTCACCAGAAAGCTTTGGGTGGTATCCAATGTTAGCTTCTGTGGCAATTCACTTGTCAGTTGCCATATCTTCTGATGAAGTGGAACCTCCTCTATGAAAGTGTACATCTTAAATCTGTATTTGGGTACATTACAGACCAAAACATTTTCGTGCACCTCATGAAGTGGACTCTACCCAATGAAAACGTATGGCATAAGTGTACAATGCTAGCTGTAGTTAAGTCTAATGAGATGCATAGATTATTGTCTGGGAGCTATTATGTTGGGACTGGGACACAGCTATAACATTCCCTGTGCCCTCATGTGCTAACCTCTCTGCCTTTCTCAGCTTTTCCAGGTCAGCCACCTTGGCCTCAAGAGAACAAATTTGTTCCCGGAAAGCCAGGAACTCATTGCACCAAAGATACACCCACAACTTCTGTCCAATAGGCACATGACAGACAGCGCAAAACACCCTCAGAGCCCTGCTGACTTTCCACTTGCACAACTGTTTTTGTAGTTTATGAGTTACTTTATAGGGAAACTAGTTGTTGTTTTTTAGGTCAAAGAGGGGCAGAGTAAACCGACGAGCACATGATGACCATGTCACTGCCTTGCATGTCATCAGTGCACATTTTGACACACTTTCAGGGTCATATGGGGATCATTGCTGCGCAGTATTTTATGTAGGTATATCTGTAGGGAAAGCATTAATCACCATCACAGTTACAACATTATGTACTGTAGTAGGTGGCAGCGCAGTTCGGAGCATTGAAAGGTGCAGATGTAGACCTAACCCCATTATTTGAAGAGGATCACCCTCTTCTTTACTTGTTATTAGGAATCTGTGAACTGTGTCTCCATTTCCCACTCCCACCTCACTGGAAGATTTTAAAGATGCTAAGCAAAATAATTATATCTTGAAGAAAGAGTAAAATAGTATTTTTAATATAAAAGAAAAGGGATAGATAATTGAGGGAATTCTTTCTTTCTTTCTTTCTTTCTTCTTTTCTTTCTTTCTTTTTCTTTTTTTCTTTTCTTTTTTTTTTTTTTTTTTTTTTTTCTTTTCTTCTTCTTTCTTTCTTCTTTCTTTCTTTCTTTCTTTCTTTTTCTTTCTTTCCTTTCTCTCCCCCCCCCCTTTGGCACCCAGAGGTTGAGTAGAATTTTTTGAGACCCCTCTGCCTGAGAGGCTGCATTCTCAGCCATTCACACAGAAGCAGTTCTGAGAACAGGATGATGAATGAGAAAGGCAGGAGGCCGCAGAGGGGGCGTTTCAACTGGTGCTGAACAGACTGTACAAAGGAACTGGCTGGGATTTGAGGTAAGCTCAGGCATCTGGCAGAATTTTGGTGAAAGAGACAAAGACTTTATATCCATAGATATATCTTTGTACAAAGAGTGTTGAGAAATTTGGCTTCCTGATCTGCTCACATAAATAATGAATAATGGCAGATGCTGGTGTTATATGAGGAAAGGGGCCTTTCTTTTAGACATGGGGAAACTGGAATGTTTCTTGTTTCCCATGACACTGACATTCAGTCCTTCCAGTTCCCCAACCTCCCCCCGCTTGAATATTGCTTAACTGATTCAGTTGGGTTTAATGTGAAATCTTGAGCAAGCCAAGATGTGAGCGGGATCAAATTAATAGCATTTGATAGCTTCTATATTATTTGCAATCTAAAAATATAATCAGAATTCAAAGGCTTCTGGATGTGTGTTCAGATAAGATGCAAACACTTCAAAATTGAATGTTAAAAGTATTCAGATTAACTCTATATAGTCAGATCATTCTCTTTAAAATAAAATGGCACTGGCAGAGTGAATATCATAGATACAACATTAATAGTACAATCTAACAACAACAACAACAACAATTTATTATTTGTACCCCACCCATCTGACTGGGTTTCCTAGGCTTGTTTACTCTGCAGAAGTAAGCTAAATTGAGTTTAACTGGATTATGTTGTTGTTTTAGTCGTTTAGTCGTATCCGACTCTTCGTGACCCCATGGACCAGAGCACGCCAGGCACTCCTGTCTTCCACTGCCTCCCGAAGTTTGGTCAAACTCATGTTGGTAGCTTCGAGTACTGTCCAACCATCTCATCCTGTCCAACCATCTCATCCTCCGTCGTCCCCTTCTCCTTGTGCCCTCCATCTTTCCCAACATCAGGGTCTTTTCCAGGGAGTCTTCTCTTCTCATGAGGTGGCCAAACTATTGGAGCCTCAGCTTCAGGATCTGTCCTTCCAGTGAGCACTCAGGGCTGATTTCCTTCAGAATGGATAGGTTTGATCTTCTTGCAGTCCATGAGACTCTCAAGAGTCTCCTCCAGCACCATAATGCAAAAGCATCAATTCTTTGGCGATCAGCCTTCTTTATGGTCCAGATCTCACTTCCATACATCACTACTGGGAAAACCATAGCTTTAACTATATGGACCTTTACTCTCAAGTAAATGTGCCTAGGATTACAGCCTAAAAGAAAATGTGACAAAACGGGCACACGAATATCACTGACCATAAACTGGGATTTTTTAAAATTTGCATTGGCATTTGTATAGTTAAAACATAAAAAGAAATCTAACCACTTTCAGTTAGTTCCTACATGCATATTCTTTTCCCAGTATCTGCAACATGAAGTGATAGTATGTAATCAGGGGTCAGCAAACTTTTTCAGCAGGGGGCTGGTCCACTGTCCCTCAGACCTCAGGCCAGACTTGAAAAAATATATGAATGAATTCCTATGCCCCACAAATAACCCAGAGATGCATTTTAAATAAAAGCACACATTCTAGTCATGTAAAAACACCAGACAGGCCCCACAAATAACCCAGAGATGCATTTTAAATAAAAGGGCACATTCTACTCATGTAACAACACGCTGATTCCCTGACCATCTGTGGGCCACATTTAGAAGGCAATTGGCCCCCGAGATCCAGCCCCCGAGCCTTAGTTTGCCTACCCATGGCATGTATGAGTGAAATTGCCATCATAGATCAGACACCAGAGCCATGGTGTTCTGTATTTGCACCACACCATCTCAAATGCAATAGATTTCAGTGCAATCCATTCATGAGTTCAGCTGCTTGTCAGTAAATTATTGTATGGTGCAGACCTAATTAAAAGAGCAAATAATTAATTATGATGTGTGACCTCAGCAAGCAAGGACCTATGGTGGTGTCCCAGACACATTTTGCCAGAAGAAATGTCCAAGGTGATTAAAAGCAAGCAAACCCTGATATCAGGAGACTGTATATAATACCACTTTTCATACCCCCCCCCCTGAATTTAGCAGTTCAAAGAAGCAGTATTCAAAGCATTAGTTTACAGGTGGACTAGATGAAGAAGACAATGGAGGAAAGATAACAAACTCCTGGGGGAATAACTTAAAAAGTTAATGGAATGATTGGGACCAATGTTTAGGAATTTTCTTGGGTCTATTTTATTAGTGGCCAATAAAATTTGTAGTTTAGAATTGGGTGCTTGGGCTCAATCCAATACTATTAAGACATGCACATTATAACAGAGACATGCTCTCTCCATAAAACTTGGTACTGCATGAAGAATTAATTTGTACATCTCCCTGATGGGCAATATTGTGTTGCCAATATGGGTACAGCTTGCACATTTCCATGAGGGAAATAAAGGGACTCCATCTTTATAAGATACTTAGATTATGGAAGCAGGGTGCAAGTATCACTTTAATATAATGTGTTTTATTATATATCAGGCTGCTCTGCATTAACACTTCCAAATCTACAAAACAAGAGGCTAAACACTAAACTAAACACTTGTGGAATCTTTCTTTCTTTCTTTCTTTCTTTCTTGTTCAAACATACTTCTAATTATTCTTCTGAAATTACATTGTGATATCTCAGAGGCATTTTAAATGGATTCTGAGAAACCCCCATTTTTTTATTTGCCTTTCTTTTATCTTTTCTGTTTTTGATGACAACATTGTTATCTTTCTGTTATCAATGCATACAGCCTGAGAGTAGCTTGCTAGTAATCTTTCCTTTCTTCCCCAGATTTTGATGCTTGGTTTCGTTAGAGCACAGCCCCCAGTTATCTAATTAATTTGAGCAATCCTTTTTACATCCGTTCCATTTTTTTAATCAGCCTGCCATGTCACAATTACTCAGTTTGAATAATGCAAGTTTCAACTCTCAGGATTCTGTGATTTCTGTTATATAGTTGGCCACCCACATTAGTTGTTTCCCAATCAAACAAATATTTTTGGGCTGGATCATCCCCATACCTTGCCCATAGGTGATCCAAGAGCCGAGACTAGACTGCCAGTTGTTTTGAGTAGACACATCTAGGAATGCGCTACTATAAATCACATTTATACAATTGCTTTATTTGTCTCTTAAAAAATATTCACTTACTTCATGTGGTTTTGCTTGGGGCTATCTAACAGGAAAGTAACTTTGTTTATCCAACTTGTGCAAAATACCATTAAACATTTCACCATATAATGAAAATTAACCACAATTTCTTAAATCAATATGCTTCTAACACATCTTGTTCTCTGTGTAACTGGCTATGCACGAAACAATTGCGCACAATGTTCATTGATTATGTTTTAAAGAAAGTTTTAAAGGGATTGAAAATTTAGGAACTGAAAATGTAATAGAAATAATATTTATCCAAGTGTATGCATTTCATTACTATGGGGGTGGGGTGGGGTGGCGGGGGGAACCTCTGATGCTGGAACAGTTCTGAATGGCTGTGAACACCAGCCTGAAGACCCTAATTGCAGCCTATTAGAAATAATGAGATTTGCATGGCAGAAGCCAGGGTATTACCAGGATAAAAGGGGGAAATCACAATGCAAAAGGTTATAACAAACTATACTGCCGAAAAGTGCAAAAGACCCATCAGTTGGGGCCTCATCTGAAGGCTGACCCATGGGTAAAAGTGTCACACCCAGTTCAGGACTTTCCCATGAGGTTTGGCTGTAGAAGTTACAAAATATAAGGACCTAGCTGTGGAAACTTCTAAACTAATGAGAGCTGAAAGTCGTTTGAAATATCCCAATGGCCTCACAGATGGGATGCTTATTAAGGTATCTGGATCAGACTCTGTTTTTGTCTAACAGACTCTTGCAAAGCTGTGCCGAGGCGTAGGCAACAGTCCGTGAAGGTGTCTCTCTGCTTTCCAACACAGCTATGGCCGATCTGAATGAATTCAGAATCAAAACCAATATGCTCACCCCATTTCTTTTTTGTTTTGTTTGCAGACATGTTTGTGGGATAGCGCAAGTGAGACAGTCAACTATGATTACTTCATCAACGTTGGCCTGGCTGCTACCTACGTGACTATCTGCTTGAGTGCGCTGGTAGCGAGCCAACTCCAAATGTAGGTCTTGAAAGTCCAAAGAAAAGCGCTTTATATGTATGGGTTCCATGAGGGCTTCAGAAAACAATTAAGCCATTTCTTTTCTCTTTTTTTAATAACAAAAGGCCAGCCACTGCGATGTGGGATGGACTCAGTAATTAAAACACCATCCAAGAAGATAAATGTGGGCCTTTTTCTCAATTTAAAATAATTTTGAAACCTGTGGTATGATAGCAACTGTTTGTTGAACCTTAGATGAAGTATTAGTTATGGGTGTGTGTGAAAAATTAAACCATTAAACATATAACACTGAGACTTTTTGTTATTGCTCTCAAGGTTTGTGGTGTACTGTGAAGACTTGTGGGTAGTGTAGTATTATCATAAGGGGAGATTGTAGAGGTTGAAATGATGGGATATTTGTGAGAGATGTCTTTGCAATGATACAATTTTAATAGCATTCAAAACCATTATTATTGATCAGATTTTGTACACATATGAACATATTTAGTCACTGATGAAGGATAAATTTTATTCAGTATACATTAAAAGCTGAATTTATTAAATTTGCAAGTTCTGAAACAATATGAGAACCAAAACAGCTATCCTTTAAAATTCACACCTGAATTTTGTGATGTTTACAAAAAAAATGCATATATTGGGAGAAAGTGTGCATAGAAATGGATGTTAGTGAAAATAACATACAAAAACTGCATGATATCCAGGGAAATTGCTTGCAAAAAATGTGTGCATCAGTTAAAAAAAAAGTTAATTAGGAAAAAGTCACACTAAAATGCTGATGAATTTTCATGAGGATTTGTTTTTTTCAGAATTGCTGCAAAATGTGGAGAAGTGAGAAACTGAGAGAACAAAATTTGGCAGCTCTTTTCATCCCTACACTGAAGTAAGCTGTATGAAGAATGCAACCTAAACATAAACCATAATGTCAGGGAATTTTAGGAAATCACCCTTTCATACCATGTTTGTTGAGTTTCAGTGTTTGAATGGGTCTTTCCACGTTGATTTTTTTTTTTTTAATTCTGCCTGATAGCCATCTTACAAAAGTTCCAGGTGCCACAACCCTGGATATAATCATTGCCTGGATTATATAATCAGGCAACTGACATATTGCCTGGTTATATAATTTGAGCGACATATCTTTTATGTAATATAGCCTTTTATAGAAGTGCAGATGTAATTAAAAGGTTTGTGCTTATTCATCTATTGTATTGAAAGGAGTGGGTTTCTAAAAGCTGGTCCTGAACATTTGTTATATTCAGAAATTTGTCAGTTTCATCCAGAGTGAGCTGTTTTTGAAACAGTGCTAACTTGCTTCCTGACAACATAGCAAAAACAATGAAAACTTTGATTTATTTATTTTTTAAGTAGCAAAATGTAGCAAGTTAGAAGTTTTGTATTGTATTTTAATCTGATTTTGATTCATCAGTTAAATTTAAATGTACATATTGCCAACATATCAATAATCAGTCTTTTGGAGAATATTGTAGGACTAGAGTTATTTCCCTTAAAATGTGAAATAACTTACAAATTGTTAAATGAAATTAACTGCTCATTGTAGAAGGAAAGAGTCTCTTTAATGTTTTCTCTTTGATCGTTTTGGGAATTGGGAATAGACATCATTACAGTAACATACCAGGGTAAAAATGAACTAAAAACCAATTCCTTCCAGTAGCACCTTAGAGACCAACTAAGTTAGTTCTTGGTATGAGCTTTTGTGTGCATGCACACTTCTGAAGAAGTATCTGAAGAAGTGTGCATGCACACGAAAGCTCATACCAAGAACAAACTTAGTTGGTCTCTAAGGTGCTACTGGAAGGAATTTTTTATTTTATTTTGTTTTGACTATGGCAGACCAACACGGCTACCTACCTGTAACTAAAAATCAATTGTCAGTGATGTTTCTGAGACCAATTTGAAGTGCTAGCTTTAACCTTCAAAACCTTTCAGGACTTGATACCAGGTTACCTGGAAAACTGCCTTCTTCCACATATACCTAGCAGAACATTAAGAGCCTCACACTTTGCCTGTGGTCTTTTAGGTAACAAGTGAAAACCATTTAATGACCCAGACCTTTTAATAATCTTTTGTACAGCTTGCCACTTTAAAAAAAGTTTTCTAAATTATGCTTCAGGTTATAATCTGAGCTGCCAATTGGTTTTATTTTTCTGCTGCTAGAAAGGAAACTTTTTCTGGCTGCATTTTCCAGTTTTTATCTAGAACTTTAATCATAGCCATGCATTTTAATATAGTATTTAATAATAATAAAAAACAACATTAAAAGCCTCCTGATACAGAGATACCATCAGATGTCTATGGTAAATTGTATTTTTATTTATCTCTTTGACATCTGAAGGGAGGCCGTTTCACAGGCGGCCATTCAAGTTTGAAAAATAAATAAATAAAATATGCATAGTTCATATAGTTGGAAGGAAACCCACAGTAGTTCTGTCCTGAAATATTACCTAATTCAAATTACAAACTGGATACTATGTGGGCTGCACAATGCTATGTTGCTCAGTCATGACACCAAAGATTAAGGGGGAAGGGCTGTAATTCAGTGGCAGAGAACCTGCTTTGCACCCAGAAGGTTACAGGTTCAATTCCTAGCATCTCCAGGTAGCAGTGGAAATGTTCCCCAAAAGTATTATAGACAATGTTGTACTAAAGTGACCATTGTTCTGACTCAGTATAAGGCATTCTCCTATGGAGACAAATTTTAATCTGTAGTTAATCTGACTAATTTAGGTTGATTAAATACTTAATGGTACAATCCTGTGTTAGAAGCAAATCTCACTGAGTTCAAGGGGACTTACTCACAGGCAAGTGTGTATAGGATTATGCCTTTAGGTGATTAACATACTTGTTAAATTAATTAAATTGATTTATTAGCTCTAGAGTGAACCCTTTGTTGTTGACTCCATTATTATTATTATTATTATTTTATTATATTATTATTATTATTATTATATTTATACATACCCCGCACTCTGGGCAGTTTCCAATACATATAAAAACATAATAAAATAGCAAACATTACTAGTAACAATCTGATCCAAAATAAAAAGTCACAATAAAATAAACAACTTATATCAAATGAAGTAATATTCAATAATCCACTAAAATCTAATAGTAAACAGTAAAATTGAACATCAGAAAATAATAATTGAAGAGTTTACACTTATCAATATATAACAGACTTGCTTCAACAATATTGCACTAAGTTCACTGCTGCACAACCAACAATGACCTTTGGGTAGTGCTTTGTATTCATAAGATATGGTCAGCATAAACAAGATACCAGAACTTATTTTTGGTGGCTCGTCAGCAGCTTCAGAACTTGCTTTCTCTCTAGATAGAGATTAATCAACTCCAAACCCAAAGGCAAAGATTTGCACAATCTTTTCAATGTCTAATGTGCTTGGAATGTAGGTTAATTTAGGGCCAACCCCAGAGAAATGTCTAAACTTTGGGAAACCACAAGGGTGGAAGAACTGCCTTTATATGTCCAGGTGAGAGAATGAAGGTCAAGTTCTTAAGCATGATGAGACCCAGCCAAACACTCCTGCTGTGTGCAAGTCAAAAGCTCTACACTGCAGCAGTAAGTGATTACTTTCTAAGGCAGTGACATATTGAGCCTCATGGTCCAGCCAATCAAAATGATGGATACTTGCAAATATTACTGCTGCAATCATGGAAGCCCACCCCTCCCCTGCGCCAGTGGCTAACATGTTGTCTTCCTAGTGTATGAATTGGCTCTCTGTGTGCAAAGCACTTTGCCATTCCTATCACATTCACCCCTCACAATAGCCTTTGGAAGGAGGAAAGTCATCATTATTCCATATTACAACTGAAGTGCTACAGCCCTGCACCAGCAAGACAAAGGTTTTTCTAAGTCCACATGATGAATCCTAGAGTGAACTGGGATTTGAACTCTGGCCTCCCGGCCAAACTGCGAGAGGCAGTGAAGGATAGGCGTGCCTGGCATGCTCTGGTCCATGGGGTCACGAAGAGTCCATGACTGAACGACTGAACAACAACAACAACTCCCACCAAGTTAGTATATATTGGGTCACACTGGCTTTTTAAGTATTTGAGTTAGTGGAGGAATGTTTTGTTTGCAGTGCTTTTGCCAGTTTGAGGCATATCATTTCCGGGCTTCCGGTCCCACCGCCTTAATGGAAGCAGCCCCCACAACAGCAGGATCATTGGTGAATGAAAAACAGGGATGAGAGAGGGTAAATCATCCTTGCAACTTCCCCCCAGGGATGGGCTTCACTCACAGTTCATCTCAGTACCTGGCTCTTGCTTTGGCATGGAATGTGGGAGGGGGAGGCACTGAGTTGTAAAAGCACTTTGCCTGGCAAAACCCCTGCTACGCCGCCATTAAGAAGTAGAAGTTTTCCATTTAATTGGATCCTTAATTGGCTTTAAAGAACTGGCGTGTGATGGGAAAGGGTTGAAACAACATACTGCCAAATATACCAGCTACATGGATCAAAGGTTTGAATTGAGATAAGATTTTCTTCGGCGTGAGAGTTGGTTGGGGAGGAGGAAGCCCACAGTTTGTTTATTCTAAGTTTCTTTTATATATTTATGATTTGGCAACCCTCTACGGAATATAAGATAAAAAGATATTTACTAGTGAGGAAGGGACGTTGGAGTAATATTGATATTAACAAGCAAAAATGGAAACTGTGTGTGATCTGAAATGAAGAAAGGAGGGGGAGGAGAAGATCAAGTATGACTATGTTGGAAAGACAGAGTAATTCCCCTCACCTCCGTTTAAAAACAACAGACAAGGAAAAAGAGACAGATTTGTGTGCTACAGACGGAATGTAATCTAAGATAAAGTTTAATTGGGCTATAAATTGCTTCCTGGAAGGAAAAGAATTTGAGGGCTGTGATAAGAATGCTTCAGAGATTCTGGGAGTTGGAAAGGAGTATTAAATCTTCAGCACATTTGAAACTGTCCACTTTTTCCTAGGCTGAGGGAAAAATGGCATTGATCTGTGACATGTTTTACTAGTGAGACAGAATGGTTTCTAGCAGACTGTCTCCTGGTCTGATATATCGAAGCAAGGGACAGAGAAACTTCCAGATTCAGTTCTACCCCAAGCCATGATGGGAGAAAACAACAGCTAGGAAGTGAAAGAGACAACACCGTATATGGACAGAAGGAATCTCCATTAATATCAGTTTTCACATGCAGAACAGAATAAAGATAATTGTTTGAGTTCCTCACTTGAAGCTTTATAAATTTATATATTGCAACATCATGAATGGAAATCATTAATTAGCTGTTGACAGATTATTATTATAACTGAAATGTAACTGACATTAATTAAGATTATGGAACGCAGTGATGTAAGATCGGAAATGCACCCAAAAACCATCAGGCGGGGAGCTACTTTAACTAAAATGTATTAATTGGAAGTTGATTGGCATTCTGATAACTGTATAATTTGGGAATTAATTGTTATTGTTATAATTTGGGAATTAATTGTTATTATAATTTGGCTATTATTGCGGGTATATTGGAAAACTAATAAAATAAATAAATTATAGGGGCATATCATTTCCTGGCTTGACCCAGTTTGGATTCCATTCTTTGGAGCAAAAAGGGAACTGGACAGAGCAGGCTGGATTCAGCAGGCAGGCCAAAATGGCAAAGCAGCAATAATTTATTATGCTACAATTTGGCAGCCTGCAGTGAGTTTTCTGTCTCACGCTGCTTTGTGTACCCAGGCCCCTGTTGTTGAGTAGCTTAGAATGATTAATTTAGATGGAAACAAGCCTGTTCACAATGCTGCAACCTGGAATGGTTGAGATGATGAGTTCCTGTTCACATTTAATCACAGCATGAGGGCAGTGCTGTTTTTTTAACCCTAACAAGATCTGTCATTAAAAGTTACTGGAGCTTGACTTTTCTTCATTCGCTGCTAGTCACCCACATCCAAGGCTGTGGGTCAAATTTTCTTTGGAGACAGCTGAGCTTCTGCTCTGCTGTTCTGCAGTCTTTGTTTCCGCTTTTGCTGGATAATGAAGATCGGCAGTTCTAGTATTCAGTAGTGGATTTGTTCTTTGCATAAAAGGCCTTGATGAATTACGGCTCTCACAAAGGAGGCAAATATATCAGGTACTGGTCATTCTGGAAACATATTTTTCCCCTACCCCTGCCTATTAAGTTGAAAGTTTGTCAAAATTAATTCATATTTCATCAACCCTCTTTTTTTTAATCCACATTTACTTATGCTTAACTGAATATATTTATATCCTGCATTTTAGGGGGGGAAAGCTTGCTTACAATAATACATAAATTGCAGAATTATTTTAAAAAAATCATAATTAAAAAACACACATAAAATCAAACTAAAACACATAAAATAAAACACACAATAAAATCAACAGCCACGGCCAGTGATAAGATGAAAACAGCATCCAGCCCAATAAAAGCAGAGATCACAGCAGCACAATAACACCAGTCAAATGAAAGTCATTAAAACGAAAAGGAAACAGTAAATGAATGTTTTTAGGGGCTTTTTAGTTTAGGGGGAAAGTGGGTAAGGGGAGGCATGATAGAGGTGCATGAAGTGGATAGGGAGCAGTTTTTCTCCCTCTCTCGTAATATTAGAACCTGCACCATCCAATAAAACTGAATGCTGACAGAAGAAAGTGAATCTAAGGGCTGTGGTGGGAAGGTAAACGGCATTTCCATGCCCTCTGGCACTGGTCACGGTCCTCCATGCGCCAGTAGCAGTTTAGTCATGCTGGCCACATGACCCAGAAAACTGTCTGTGGACAAACACCAGCTTCCTCGGCCTGAAAGCGAGATGAGCACCGCAACCCCAGAGTCGCCTTTGACTGGACTTAACCGTCTAGGGGTCCTTTACCTTTTACCTTAGTTAAACTATGAAAATCACTCTCACAAGAGGTAGTGATGAGCACCAACTGAAATGGCATTGAATTCATGGAGGATGAGGCTATTGATATCTACTAGCCATCATATCTGTGCTTCAAGATACCTCCACTATCAGAGGTATACCACTTGCTATAATAATAATAATAATAATAATAATAATAATATTTATTTATTTATTTATTTACTTATTTATACCCCGCCCATCTGGCTGGGCCTCCCCAGCCACTCTGGGCGGCTTCCAACACAATATTAAAATACAATAATTCATCAGACATTAAAAGTTTCCCTAAACAGGGCTGCCTTAAGATGTCTTCTAAAAGTCTGGTAGTTGTTGTTCAATTTGACATCTGGTGGGAGGGTATTCCACAGGGCGGGTGCCCACTGCCGAGAAGGCCCTCTGTCTGGTTCCCTGTAGCTTGGCTTCTCGTAATGAGGGAACTGCAAGAAGGCCCTCGGTGCTGGACCTCAGTGTCTGGGTAGATCGATGGGGGTGGAGACACTCCTTCAGATATACTGGACTGAGGCCTTTTAGGGCTTTAAAGGTCAGCACCAACACTTGGAATTGTGCTCGGAAACATACTGGGAGCCAATGTAGATCTTTCAAGACCGGTGTTATGTGGTCTCGGCGGCCGCTCCCAGTCACCAGTCTAGCTGTCGCATTCTGGATTAGTTGTAGTTTCCGAGTCACCTTCAAAGGTAGCCCCACGTAGAGCGCATTGCAGTAGTCCAAGCGGGAGATAACTAGAGCATACACCACTCTGGCGAGACAGTCTGCGGGCAGGTAGGTGTCGGAATACACTGCGTGGATCCGTTAAAAGATCCGCGGTTAATTGTTTATTTTAATGGTTATTGAGAACTACTTTTGTATCCTTACGCGTAAAAGTGAAAGTGAAAGTAAGAATGAACAGTCGGTTTGCCAATAAGATTAATCCGCCTTTAATTTATAGTCCCGGTAATGTTTCAAAGTTATCAATGAGCGTTAACCCTGCTTCCCGCCTTTTTGGAGGGCAGCAACAGTGGTTTTATTGGTTGAGGCATCGATCGTGATGTCACATCTGTTCCTAAATAAAAGGCTGAGGCTCCCCGCTTAGGCACGTACGTTCGTTCAGTTTGGGTTAGTCAATCGTTCTTTACGTTTTGTTCTTTTGGGGTCTTTTATGTTCAGTTGAAGTCAAGTTTAGTTTAAGGGGTTTTGGGAGCGGGCTGGATGGGTTGGATGGGTTTTTCTTTTAGTTAGGTTTAGTTCGCGGAAGATATTCGGTTTAGCTTTAGTTAGGCTTTTAGGTTTAGCCTAGGGCTAGATTTGCGGAAGATATTTCGGTTTAGTATTATTTAGTTTAGTATCGCGGAAGATTGGGTTCGCAGGGACTGAGAGCTTAGGGAAACTTAGCTTAGGGCAAGAAACGAGCCTACGCAGGTTTTGCCAAAGCCACTAAAAATATACTCGGTGTCTGTCGTCCTTTGGGGAAAAGGGGAAAAGGTCTAAAGATTTTTTTTGATTTTAACCAAAACTTAGATAACGTCCTTGGTTTGGTTTTCCTGGTTCAGATTCAGGGCATCCATTGGTTTTCGAGGCATCCATTAGTTTTCGAGGCATTATTTTAGTTAGAAGGCATTCAAGAACTCACACACCTTCGGAGTCATTTTCCGTCTTACTCAGCTTCCTTCAGATTGTGAGACTTGGCCGGCGCCCGTGCTCATAAGCACGTGGAACGCTGGCCGCTTTCCCCCGCTACTGGTACCTCGTGCATGGGCAGCTTAAGCTTACGCACGAGGCTCCAGCACCGAACCCCGGCAGTAGGGTCTCAGCCTGCGTACCAGATGGAGCTGGTAGACAGCTGCCCTGGACACAGAATTAACCTGCGCCTACATGGACAGCTGCGAGTCCAAAATGACTTCCAGGCTGCGCACCTGGTCCTTCAGGGGCACGGTTATCCCAGGGAGTCCTCCACACCTGCCCGCCTCCTGTCCCCCCAAAACAGTACTTCTGTATTGTCAGGATTCAACCTCAATCTGTTATCCGCCATCCATCCTCCAACCGCCTCCAGACACTCACACAGTGGGAAGAAGAAGAAGAAGAAGAAGAAGAAGAAGAAGAAGAAAAGAAGAAGAAGAAGAGAGAGGAGAGAGGAGGAGGAGGAGGAGGAGGAGGAGGAGGAGGAGTTTGGATTTGATATCCCGCTTTTCACTACCCGAAGGAGTCTCAAAGCAGCTAACATTCTCCTTTCCCTTCCTCCCCCACAACAAACACTCTGTGACGTGAGTGGGGCTGAGAGACTTCAAAGAAGTGTGACTAGCCCAAGGTCACCCAGCAGCTGCATGTGGAGGAGTGGAGACACGAACCCGGTTCCCCAGATTACAAGTATACCACTCTTAACCACTACACCACACTGGGAGGAGTGCTCTTGAATGCAGATTCTGCCTGAGGGCCTCTGTTCTTAATCATCTGGGTGCCCACCATGAGAACAGGATGCTGGACTAGATAGGCCTTTGGTCTGTTCCAGCAGGGATCTCCTTATGTGCTTATGGGTGATAGCCAACATCCTGCAAGCAGAAGTCCACTTGTTCAATGGGACTTCCTTTTCCTCTCCTGCTTCACATGCCACCAGTTCTGCTCTGGATCGTCTCCTCTCGGAAGCCACTTTGGGACACTTGTGGAAGTCCATTCTGCTGGCAGACAGACACAACTGGGTGCCTTGCTTTAGACCAATTTATGCTGCTGTGAAAGCACCAAGTTTCACAGACATCATGTGTGCTGGAAGTTTTGTGAAACTCAAAGGCTTGGGTAGTTGCACAAGTTGGTCAGGTAAGAGATAATTGTGCTCAGTCTCCAGTTTACTACTTGTTCTTTTTAAGCTATCTTTAAGGCTGCCAAGTAAGTAACAATGTTTTACACCCCAATTCTAAACACATTGGCCATAATCCAGAAAGGCCTGACACACCTACTGGAGATTATATACTATTTTTGGTCGCTTTTGATCTCGCACAGTTTTCCTCAACCCAACCTTCTGCTAAGCTGCAAATCATTTTTTTAAAAAATACAGAGGAATTTTAAGTACAGTTTCTTTGACTTCTGCTTCCCCTGTGTTGGCATTGAAACCATATACTGGCCCCAGTCTTTGTTGTGATCCTTGTGGTAGCAGTCTTGTTCTTTGGGGTGTTCTCCTCTCCTGCCCCTGCACACACCCTAAATCTGTTCTGGGTTTCCCACCCCCCAACCCTAGCTAGCACAAGATTTAGTTTAATACTGCTCATCTGATTTAATGCACAATACCTTTTTGAGTTGGTAGCTGGTGATAGTTAAAGGGGTAAATGGCCTAGCCACCTGCATAGTCCGCAGGGCCAAAATCTGCTTTGGTTTTTTGAGCAATTTTACAAAAACTCTTGCTTTGTTGGTTTGGTTCAGATAATTTCATGACCAATAAATTTCTCTGAGGAGAAACATGGGGGTATTGTCTGGATCTAGATCCATGCTGTTCCAATGAACCACCCAGTTGTATCTGCATGTTCCACTTCAAAGCCATAAAATTAAACATCAGAATCTGAAGCTCAGTCAGTGTTGCTTGAAACCCAGAACTAATTGCACATCTGCACACACACAAAAAGCCAAAACTGCAACCTGGACCCATGTTTTTCATGGCTAGTTAGAAATCAAACAAAGAGACAGACTACTCTTATTGTTTGGGTATTAAAATTTCCCCCTGAAGGAAAGCAGAAAGCCAAATAAATTCCTTGAGTGAAGGTGGTTTAAGAAAGTGCAATTCAAGTATAATTCTGCTGCTGCTGTCAGCTGCAGACTCTAGCTGAATGGAAGTTTATTGTTTGTTTGTTTTTTACACGATATACTTCCATGTGTGGCTCGGAGCTGTGTGTGAATGATTCTGCCATAGACTCTGCACCACAATTTAGCATCTTCAAGCAGTTGCTGGAATCCCAGGATCATGGCTAATTTCAGGGTTTTGTTTTTACACAAATCACCAGTGTAGGGGACATGATCTGAACTGGGAGCCAAGTATTTGAGGTAGTTGGGCTTTAACCCCTGTTCTCCACTATGGTCCGAATTCAGATTGGGAACCCTGTGCCTGCTATTTGCATTGGGTAAAACCCATCCCATTCAGTGTACAAGCCGAGCGACAATCCTTGTGACATCTAGAGGCTGGGGCTTTGTAGTGGAACCTACACCAGGGATTACCAGTGGCATTGAAAAGAGAGAAAAGTGGCAGAATCTGAATCCATACTTTAAAAGCTAAACAACTGACCTTTTCTTTTTTTTCTTTTTTGCAAAGTTGTATTTCTTTTCAGCCAGAACTTACTGGAATTCAGTTCCGGCACCTCTCAGGTGTGCGCTATTGCCATTCTAAGAACACAAGGTGAGTTCATGGTGAGTTCTGGCAACTCTTCTTCTAGAAAAATAGCACTGGTTGTAAGTACTTCGTTGTTGTTGTTAACAATATTATTATTGTTATTAGCAACAAGAATTTTATTATTTGTACTTTGCCCAACTGACAGGGTTAACCGAGTCACTCTTGGGGGCTTCCAACAAAATAAAAACACAGTAAGACATACATTAAAAACTTCCCTATACAGGGCTGCCTTCAGATGCCTTCTAAAAGTCGCGTAGTTGTTTATCTCCATGACATCTGATGGGAGGGCATTCCACAGGGCAATGTCTTTCATCCAAGCATATGAAGGCAGCGTATGTGGTTCTCCCCTACTCACATTTTATCCTCACATCAACCCTGTGCGGGAGTTAAACTGAGGCCCAGGTCCACCCTGTAAGTGTCATGGCTGAATGTGGATTTGAACCTGGGTCTCTTCATCCTAGTCCAACACTTTCCCTCCACCCTCCAATATCATTCTGACTCTTTGTTAAAATATTTTGTGTCCTCCCTTGCTTTTGAAAAATTGTTTTGGTATAATGTTTCTAAAACAATACCCACAATCTCTGATGATCCTTCTTTGTAATTTCTTCCATTCATGATACAGTACTTCCTAAGGAAATCCAAGCAGATGAGTTTGTCTTCACTGCACATTCATCAGTAGGATATGGGTTAAATAGATTCATAATGTTTGTTCGAGCGAAACATCTGCCTCATTATCAGTGCAACATACTATGTTTGCTATATAACATCAGCCTACTGCTAGGGTATACTTATAAAATGTTAACCACAGTCTTGTGGTGTTAAACCAACTTTTAATATACTATTTAAGCAACACCTTTTGAGCCTAGAGACAAATTCCATTTTGATTTTGAAGTATGTTCCAATGCAAAGGTGCATAAAATAATGAACTCATTAATGCATGAACTGCCACACAGGTAAAGTTATAAATGAGTTATACTCTAAAGGCAAAAACACACCCTTTCTTGTTTTTTAAACTACGTTTCTTGTGGCATATAAATAGCTATTTTTAAACCACACAAGACTACTTAATTGTAAAAATGAGAACAAATAGCACGATGCAATTGGAGTAGGGGCCAATATATCTGCCTTTGGCAGCTAGACAAATTCACAGAGGATAGATTATCAATGACTACTAGTCGTGATGGCAATAGCATTGTGAAATCATTGCCCTCATATCCTGCAAAAATTGGCCTGAATAGAAAACTAAACATTAAGGGCACAGTCACAGGTAGGTAGCCGTGTTGGTCTGCCATAGTCAAAACAAAATAAAAAATTAAAAAAAATCCTTCCAGTAGCACCTTAGAGGCCAACTAAGTTTGTTCTTGGTATGAGCTTTTGTGTGCATCTGAAGAAGTGTGCATGCACACGAAAGCTCATACCAAGAACAAACTTAGTTGGTCTGTAAGGTTCTACTGGAAGGAATTTTTTTTATTTTTTTATTTTGTTTTGATTAAGGGCACGGTTCTTCAACAAGTCCCCAGTAAAGATCAGCAGAGCACAGCATCCCAAACTATGCAGTGTGTGAACGATGCCTTGCTAAAGAATACATAATAAGCTTCAAAAAGAATTCATCCCTACATTAATGGTCACAGTCTGCTGCCACATTTTCCCCAAACTTCTGAAGTCTTAGAGATGCGAAAGACAAAAATCGGGGCCCGAGTTCTGAAAGGTGATGCTATACTAAGCTAAACCACATAGCCAGCATAGCGTGACTGGCGTGATAAACTCAAGGTGTAGTAGCCTGCCAGAAACTGCCAAGTCTTTTGAATAGGCTTTTGTTATCTATTAGGCTGTAAGCTGCCAACATATGTGGTTTGGCAGACTGGAAGCGGGTTTCTTGTTTTGTTTTGTTTTTGTTCCCCTGTGTCAACACATTGGACTCGTAGAGCAGAAATGCATTCTTATTAAGTTCTTGCACGCATGAGTTGTTGGCAAATAAAGTGGCTTCCTTATCATTTCAGCAACTGAAAGCCACAGGATATGGCCATGTGATAACTGTTTGCGCCGAGCACGCTGTGGGTTTTCAGGCGGACTGAAGTGATTTGCTGGATTATAGCACAAATGAAGAGTACCAAAGTCCGAAAGAGAGGAAAGTGTTTCTCCTTTCCAGCATTTGCCCTTGAGAGAAGTTAAGGATGCCCATCTCACTTCTCCCAGAGAGACACTTCTTGTTGTGTTTTGCGGGGTGAGAGTGTACCAGCAAGGCGGTGTTTGCACCACATCCTTCCAAATTAATCCTTTATGGATTGAATCCTTCCAAGTTATTAGTCCATTGTAGAAGGGTGAATTTTGAAGGATTTGTGTTTTTCACTTCATACCGGTATATTTGTTTCAGAAAGTGCAAATTAGGTATATTTGCCTTTAATTGTTAATGGAATCAAATTTCTCCCCCCATCCCTAATTACAGAGAAGCGGATATGGGATTACATGTCGCCCTAGGCTATAATCCTAGACATACTCTGAAGTTAGTAAATCCCATTGAATTCAATAGGACTTACTTCTGTGTAGAGATGGTTAGCCTTGCGCTGTTAGTTATGCAAACTTTCTCCCACACCCTTAAAAAAATGAATGCAGTAGCAACACAGCCCTAAATTAAGACAGCCTAACACCTACTTGCATGAGCCAAATAAACCATTTGTTTTGGGCACGTGGATTTCCAGATTTGCTACTCCAGCAATTCTGAGTAGGTAGACTATAAAAGTCATTTGGGATCTTTTGGTTGATGTTTTGCAATTATTTACAAAGCCAGATTGTTTCAGAGTCAGGAATGTGGGTTATTTAATATGAACATGCAGAATGAAGCACTTTCCCCCATCTAGATTTACTAGAAAGAACCTACTTTAAAGTCCCACTGATACTTGGCTCTTAATATATCCCTTGAAGGATTAAAAATTATGTCAAATACATCATTTACTTCATATGCCGGAAATAACATCTCAGAAAAGATAGCTTAATTTTGGTTTTCCCTTTTGTTAAGGGAACACATTATTTAGGTCTGTCAAGATGGGTGTGGTTGGCTGTTCTTCAAACTAAAATGTGCTCAGAAAGATTAAAGCAGAGCTTGGCACGGTTTCAGACAAACAAAAAATCTAGCTGTGAACAAAATGCCACCAAATGGCATGTAGAACAGCTTTCTCCCTTGCAATTACATAAGGTCTTTACACCACATACAAAGAAATGAATTGAATGGGGTTCTTCATACTGTAATGAAATACAGTATGTAAGAAAAACACTGAATATCTCGAAACAAATAAAACAATAAATAAAATTCCTTCCAGTAGCACCTTAGAGACCACCTAAGTTTGTTCTTGGTTTGAGCTTCCGAAGAAGTGTGCATGCACACGAAAGCTCATACCAAGAACAAAATTAGTTGGTCTCTAAGGTGCTACTGGAAGAAATTTTTTATTTTTTATTTTGTTTCGACTATGGCAGACGAACACAGCTACCTACCTGTAACTGAATATCTCTGAAGAAGTGTGCATGCACACGAAAGCTCATACCAGGAACAAACTCAGTTGGTCTCTAAGGTGCTACTAGAAAGAATTTTCGATTTTGTTTTGACTATGGCAGACCAACACGGCTACCCACCTGTAACTGAATATCTCATTGTTTATATGAGGTTTTGGTGCCTATATAGTGAGACCGTGAGAGAAACTGAATGAGTACATGGGCTACAATGCATCGATCTGATTACGTTGTAAAACTATTTGAATGAAAGCTTAGACTGAGTAAGCATTGCAAACAATGGTTCGTCTCACAGTTGTGACTGAATTGCCAGGCTGCATCGCAAACTGAGGTCTCTAGTCAGGATATGAATTCTGTCCCTTTCTCTCCCATTTTATTTCCATCAGAACTGGTGCTGATTCAGATTCTCCACCACCTTACTGGGGGAAAGGAGTGCACAGGCACCTTCAGTGATGGCACTGAACTTACACAACCCTCCCATGGAATGAGCATAGGGACAAGATGGTACCTCACAGCACCTGAAAAGACAGTTCTTGTGGAATGTAACCATCTTCTGAAAACAGCTCGGATCAGAACCACTACATTCCTATCCTGTTGGAAGTGAAACAGCAGAGATCATTCCATGTGCAACTTAATTCTGTTGTGTGTATAAGTCAACTAGCCAAGAGGTGGATGAGTGGAGGTGTTCTTAGCAACCAGGCAGAGTGGTATGATCTTTGCTGAGGTAGCACATGCCCTGACTGACTACTGTATATAGTTTTGAAGGAGTTTTCCTCTGCATGCTTGGTTGAATGTCTCCCTGCTATGTATGAGACCTGAAGTAAGAAAGACAAAATTACTCTGTTTGTTTCTGTTTTCAGTTTTCCTCAGAAAAGTGTAATCAGAACGTTTGTCTCTTGACTCCATATGCATTATTTTAGTGACTTTGCTAACATTTCTAGTTTAGCCAAAAGGATTAATGGTATTAAAAGTTGCTGAGAAGCCTGAAGCAATTGACAGGACACACTCTCCCTATCTTTTTGCTGACTAAAGTTTTTCAGCCAGCAGAACCAAGGTGGTTCCTGGTCCCAAATCTGGCTAAAGTTAGTGTCCAGTTTATCAGTTCTCTTCAAGACAACCTGGACCTGACCTGTTACAACCCACCCTACCACATTGCATGTGAAGAGAATATTTGAACTTAGCTTGGTTAAAGAAATCTAGATACAGCTTATTCACTGAAGGTCTTATAGTGGCCTTTTTCAAGGGCCTTGGTAGAACCATCTTTTCTTTCAGACATACATTAACCCAGCAAGCAAAACAAGGTTCTAGAGCTTGTTGCAAAAAAATAAAAATAAATAAAAAATCCACATCTCCAGGCCACCAAAACAAATTCAGCCAAGCAACTGTGGTAGCATGAGGTTCCCATGGGACAATTCTGCGAAAACTGTAGACCCCGGGATAGAAGGGATGCAAATGGTTTTGTCTTGTCATGTGTTTTTGCAAATAGGTCCAACAGTGACCAACTAATCACACATGCTTCTGGAAATTCATAAGCAGAACATGACGATGATGCACAATCTCTACTGTTTGGCACTTGCATTGGATCCCCAGAAGTATACCTGAATGTAGAATTTTCATCTTCTCTCTTCTTGCCTTCAAACCTAACTCCATTTGGCTGCTTTAGATATGGGCCTGATAAATCCCACAAAAGAGAAAGGCTAGTCACTGCTAGCACCAAAGAACGAGAAGCATGCAGAAGTCTGTATACGCCACCTGCTGTATATTATCTCCATTGCAATAAAAATCATGATTAATGAAACTCTGCATCCAAAATCTGCATGCATCTGCCTCGGATGAAAAATTAAGTTATCTGAACATTTCGGAGTTACTGAAGCATGTTACAGTAGTGGGTATGCTGAATCCCAAAAGGATATTTCACGCTTTTGAATATTTTATAGTTTATATATCCCAGAGCAACTGGCAGAAAAGGGTTAAGAGAGAGTATTCCAATTAACCGTGAAGGTTGCACCCTTATACACACTTTTCCTGGAACAAGTCCCATTGAGCACAGTGAGCAAACCTGCATTTTATTTGTTTAGTAAATTTCAATACCATCCTTCACCTGAGGATTACAGGGCAGTTTACATAGGATTGCAATGAATCGTGTCCAATAACATTATGCTTTATCACATAGGTCTGCTTTTTGGCAACCCCTACCCCACACCATACCCAATTATTTCCAATCCTTGGAAAGTCCAAAACAGCCAAAATCAGGAAGAAAACCACACATTTAAAGGGTTTGGGGCAACACTGAGATGGGGTGGACATCATAATTAAACTATGTTAAGTAATCCTGAGTATGCTTAAGGCTCTTACTTAAGAACACAAATATCTTATGAGATCAAATCAGGGACCACAATTCTATACAAGGATTCCAGTTAGGTGGTCCACTGGAAATTTGCCAACAGTCTACTAGTTCAAAACATTTGGAGGGAACCATGAAATAAAGAGCAAGGTGTACTGTGTTGTTAGTATCAATAGAATGAGAAATATACTTCATAACCTAAGCAAATCTGGAGCCTGCCTAGGATATTTTACCGCCTGAGGCAAAAAAAACCCCAAAATGTTCCTCCATTTATACAGAAGGCAAATAGACTTACTTCAACACCCACAACAGGAAAGCACCCTTTAATGCAGCTTAAGGATACTAATCTAGGGAGTGCAGATGTGCTACATGGTACACACAACTCTGCCCCTGAATACCTCACTGCCACTCTCTGCCCTCTACCAGCATCTGCCATGCCTGGTGGCTGCCTCACAGTACCTAATGGCAGGACCTGGTAAGTCTATGCTACATGGAAAGCTGAAATTGATTCACAGCCAAAAGACAATCTGACATGCTGGGGTTTTGGTGATGGCAGAGAATCATTCAGAGAAAGTTTGGTTTGGCAAAGAGTGCAGTATTTAATTAAGTTTTGCTTGGCATGGACATGACTTAATTTCAGTGGGTCTAACTTGAGTATAACTTGGTTGAATTCCACTCAGATTATTTTTTAATAGTTCACCCTAATTTTAAATGCTGACAGAAAAAAAAAACTGGATACAGAACACTTTTGCTGCTTTATTACAAACGAAAAGATTTTAGCAAGAAATGGTTAATACTACAATACTGAAACAACATTTCACAACAGAATTATTGAAAGGTTTTAAACAATGTACAAATGCATTCGAAAATGCATCTGTGACTCAGATATACAGGTAGACAAATCAGATACTTTCAAAGTAACTGAGATTTAAGTTTAGAATAGAAGCAAACAGTGTGGTTGTTTCATCCAGTTGCAGGCAGGAAAGAAGCTGGTCACTTCTGTTGATGATGCATTTTCATACTGAAAGCAAAAAAAGAATATTCAGGACCCTTCTCAGTAAAATGCCCGCAAAAAGACAGTGAAAAACATCAACAGTTTGGAAAACAAAAGCTTGAAACATGTTTGTGGCAATCACTCTACATCCCTAACCCTGGCAAGAAAGCCTATATATATAATCATGAAAAAGAAGTCATGTTAGAAGCATAAGGGAACAATAATTAAGGTACCATAATAGTTAATTTAGAAAGTATGAAAAGTTAAATACTAGAACTGTAGCGGGGGGGGGGAGAAACACTCACTCCAAATTCTTTTTAAAGAGTAATGCTCATGGAAAGTAAAAGTTTAAATAAACAGACAGACATCCTAGTGATGTGTTCTGATATTATCAGAGTATTGAATGTGTATCCTCTCTGGACTTTCCATGCCATGGGTTATTATGCACATACGGGCAACTTCAAATACTCCCAAGTGATTTCATATGCACAAAGGGGCATCGGCATCACCCTTGTGTGCCCTTCCTGTGCCTTCCACATACCAAGCCTATGGGTTGTGTACACATGCAGCTGCACATGCAAGCCCTGCTGTCATCCACCACCACCTAAAACGGGAATAAAAGGAATATAACAATTAAAAGGCAGACATATCTGACTAGGTGCCCATGTATGATGCTGTATACAGTTCATAGTGGGGTTAGATACATGCATGCAGCCCTGATACCTTGCCATGTGTATAGATGCACCATAACGGGAATGTGGAATAGATTTAAATTTGTTGATGATGGGGTGAAAGAGTGCTTGCCTTTTTAATGTCATTTAAATTTTGAACGCTCAGCTACAGTACCAATTGCATTGAAAGATGATAAGCTGCACGCAGGATTCTACTGGAGAGAAGCACAACTCGGCAACGACACAGTGAGAATTGCAGTATCCAATAATGGAACAGCTTCGGGTTCTTCTAAACCTGATTGGATTCTTTCTTTTCCTTATTACAAGAGGGAACCAGAACTGAAGCATGGAAACCCTCAACTGTGGTTGTCAACCAACGTCACAATTTCCACCTACAGCAGGGGTGGGGCAACGCTGGCCCTTCAGATCTTGTTGGACTCCACCTCCCACCAGCCCCAACCAGTATGGCAAATGAACGGGGATAATGGGAACCATAGTCCAGCAACACCTGAAGGTAGACCGTTTCCTATCCCTCACCTACAGAATGGCAGGTATGATTGCATCTTCATTTAACCTTTCCTGTCTGCAACCTCCTAGAACCATTCTGGTTGCAAAGCAGTATACAAATACTGTAAAATCTATCAGATACGTTGTGGCATGGTCATCAGCACACTCACGGAAAATTAAAGCACAGTGTTCAATTGAGCTGACACAGTATGGGTAGGACTAATGGGTTATTCAGTATGGTTAGGATCAGGGCTTCCCCCCCAGCTGGAACTCATTGGAACTCTAGTTCTGGCACCTCTCAGGTGGGTGCCATTGCCATTCTAAGAAAACAAGGCAGGTGTTCACCCAGCACCTCTTTTTCTAGAAAAATAGCATTGATTAGGATTAATGGGTTATTGGTGACATGAGGAAGAGTGGAATATCTAGCAATTATTCTGGGAAATTTCTGTCTCCCATTGCTTCCTGCAATCTTGGTACCTCAGGGAAACTAGGTTACTTTACAGATTTGTTTTGTTGTTGTTGTTCAGTCGTTCAGTCGTGTCCGACTCCTCGTGACCCCATGGACCAGAGCACGCCAGGCACGCCTATCCTTCACCGCCTCTCGCCGTCTGGCCAAACTCATGTTAGTAGCTTCGAGAACACTGTCCAACCATCTCATCCTCTGTCGTCCCCTTCTCCTTGTGCCCTCCCCTCTACATTTCCTGGCAGTCACTTGTAAATCAGATTTGAATGAAGGTTGGTGCCATTCTTTTTCTAGGCTAGGGAACCTGTGGTCCTCCAGATGTTTTTGAAGTACAGCTCCCCACAACCCTGCCCATCAGCCATGTTCCCTGGAGCTGATGAGAGTTAGAAGTCCAACAAAGATGGGCAGCCCCAGATTTTCCACCCCCATTTCTCAAAAGAAAGAACAGCACAGTCCTTGAAGGACTCCATGGAATCAATTGCAGGTATTTGTTGGTAAGCCCAAGCCCTCACCAAAAAACAGTCTGAGAGAACCAAATCTAAATATCACCCATCCATGGCGATACAAATGATGTAACAATAAACTAGATAATTGACTGTCTTGAAGTAGCTTCCCAGCTGTTGACTCGAGGGTAAGTCACTTCACCCTGCCGAAGAATTTGGCTGGATCTGATTTCAACCCAGAGAACCCTCAGCAGGTGTGCTGCTGTACCCATATGCAAGTAATCCACACATTTGTGGGATACGGAGAGCCATATGGATATTCCTCATGGTTTATGCCATTGCAAGATGTGTTTTCTCTTCCCTTTACCCTCTTCTGTGCTGTATTCCCTGGATTTAAACAGTATAATGCACCATTTGGCTACCATCACTAGGTTTGTATCCTTTAGCCTATTCTTGGACAAAGCTAATGAAAAGCATTTCTTACAGCTAAAAACATATGGCCTTGCCTTGCCTTATACTCCATATGTATGGAAGGTTGCTAAATCACCTGGAATGGTCTATCCTTGCTTTAGTACCTTACTCTTTATGCCTGTGGCCCTCCAGTTAGAACAAGAGGAGTTTGGATTTGATATCCCGCTTTATCACTACCCTAAGGAGTCTCAAAGCGGCTAACATTCTCCTTTCCCTTCCTCCCCCACAACAAACACTCTGTGAGGTGAGTGGGGCTGAGAAACTTCAGAGAAGTGTGACTAGCCCAAGGTCACCCAGCAGCTGCATGTGGAGGAGCGGAGACGCGAACCCAGTTCCCCAGATTACGAGTCTACCACTCTTAAACACTACACCATGCTGGCTCTCTATCTCTCAGATAGTATTGCATTGAATTCCAATTAGCTCTGACTGGTAGCTATGCTGGCTAGGACTGGTGGGAATTGGAGTTCAACATTTGAAGGGCCCCACATTCCCGTCTCACCACATTACCGTATATACCCGAATATAAGCCGACCCAAATATAAACCGAGGCACCTAATTTTCCCACAAAAACCTGGGAAAGCTTATTGACTCAAGTATAAGCCGGTTCACCTTTGCCGCTGTGGAGGAGGAGGAACGAGCAGCCCGAAAGCAGCCCTTTGGGCTGCTCCTTCCTCTTCCTCCTTTGGCAAGTTTGCATTTATGCGAGCAGTTCAGGAATGGAACAAGATGCCTGGGGAGAGTAAAGAACTGCTGTTCTTGTACACTTCTTAAGGAATGGTGGACTGGGGAGAGCGGGTGGCACCACAAGCGGAGAGAAAGGGCTTCTTTCTCGCCGCCCCCACCGCCTGCCTCACTCAAGTATAAGCCGAGGGCAGCTTTTTCAGCACAAAAAATGTGCTGAAAAACTAGGCTTATACTCAAGTATATAGGTATTTTCTGAAACATGGCATAGTCTCAAAGCAATGAATGCTACAATGGTATTATAACTAAGCAGAAGTATGTGTAAGTGATGTAATAATATACTGTACTCTGTCCCTGCCTTACCCATACGTCCTAGTACTCCATTCTTTTGGGGCCACCCTGTGCTTGTTTTAGACTTCAAGCCCCTTGCAGCAGTGAGCTGCCGCACCTATGTTCTTTGTAAAGCATCACAGACATAGATGGCACACAAAATTGTCATCATAAGGTGGAATAAGCTGGACTCCAAAGAGCCACACATCTGAGGAAGTTTGAGCAAGCCAAGGAAGGCACGTCCTCTCGGATTATATTGCATAGGGATGTCATCACCACAATGCTTTGAAATGCTAGTGTTAAAGTCAATGTAAATACATTATCTCACAAAAAGCAGATTATTTAATATCTCTGATAAATGGGTCTGCATACATATTTGAGGGCAGGAACCATTTCACTGTAGATGTTGGGACCATTTTATTGGAGAACAATCACTGCAAAACACAGTAAAAATGAACAAAAGAACCCAGAATTACAAGAATATATAAGAGGACAAATGGGGTTTTGAGAATTAGGATTTAATTCCACAATCATAAAACAGATCTTTATACTGCCTTCTACATTTCTGCATGTAACTGAGATGCTTTTCATTCTGTTTGTGCTACATGCAAATACTCCTACTGTAACAATGTAGAAATCAAATGTACATTGTAGCCAATGTAGGTATTTTACTTAGTAACAAGCTGATTCAAGCGTCACACGTAAAAATGCCCTTTAAAATGAACCCTAGCAGGTTAAAGTCCTAGGTTCCTCAGTGGAACTATCGCACACGTTACAAATACCAGCCAACTTGTTAATTTCTAAGTTAGCATCTCCTTTGTTTTGTAAAAGTCCTGGAAGATCAAGAACAGAAGAAATAATATAGTGAGGGACTGGAGAAATGTCTTTTGGGGGCGTGACAGTTTTATTTATCCAAACTGTTGCTTTAAAACCTGCATTCAGGCCTCCTTGAATGTCTGTATCTAAAGAGTCACCAACCATCACACAATCCTCAGGCTGAACCCCTAGAAGTTCACAACAGTGACGAAATATAGATGAGGCTGGTTTCTCTTCTTTTTGCTCTCCCCCCACAACAATGGCATCAAAGTATGGCTGGCAAGCACAGGCTTCAATTTTTTCTCTTTGTGTCTGAGTGTCTCCATTTGTCAGTAGAAGCAAACGGACATATTTTCTAAGGTTGCTGAGCATCCCCCGTGTCTCTTCTGCCAAGGTCAGATGTTGCAGGCGGGTAGTTTTCCAAAGGAAATAACATTCTGTAGCTAGATTGCGGTTGGCTGTTCCTCCCTTTATTTCTTGTATAGCTTCTTCCCAGTGCTGAATCCTTAAGTCAGTAATACACATCTTAGAAGGATCGTGGCACTCTTTGAGGAGTTTGGCTTGGACTTGATCACAAATCAGGCGAGCTTCTTTTTCATCACAATGATGCTCTGACTGCAATACATTTATCACCTATGAAGTGAAAGTTAAAACAAAACAGGATCAGTTTGGTGAAGATTCTACTGGTTTGCTCTGTACTGGACAACAGCTTATTTCTAACAGATGTTCCACCAGAAGGTGCAACAGCATGGATCCAATAACCTGCCACATGGAACGCAATACCTCAAGGACCGCCTCCATAATTACTGACCCAGACCCTGCAATCATCATCTGAGGGCCTTATTCATGTGCCTCCTGCACGAGGGATTCTGGAGGGTGGCAACATGCACTGGTTCTCCATTTGTGGAATGATTTCCCTAGGGAGGCTTGCCAGGCACCTTCATTACATATCTTTAGGTGCCAGGCAAAAAGCATTCCTCTTCTTGCAGATCTTTGGCTAATTAAACAATCTATGGCCTTCTAAACTTGGGGGGGGGGGTTGTTTGTTTTGTTTGTTATTATGTTGGCCGTTGTTGTGCTTTTATATTGTAAACCGCCCTGTGACCCTCAGATGAAGGACAGTATAGAAATTTAATACTTAATACTAAATAATAATGACGATGAATGCAGCAATGCCACACAGCCCGCATTCACCTCACAGACACCATTTTCAAGAGCACAACTCCTATTACTTTTGGATGCTTCATCAATTCCAGGGATAATCTACAGTGTAACACACATCAAGAAATTCAAGAGTTTCAGCCATAACAACTTATACATTATTTAGAAATTGCTACAGCCCATACCTACAAGTTCTCAGTTGTCCTCTTATTTTGTCCAACCAAGTCAGCAAAAGCAGCAAAAACTAAATTAAAGGATACTGCACCTGCAGTCCTCTAATCCACATCCTGAAACAGCAGTGCTGCTATCCATTCTATTCTACATTTACACAAGAGCTCTCCTTTTGTTACAACATGAGTTAATTTCTGCAAGGTGGGATGTTGGAACACTAGAGCTTTCTCTATGCAAGGACACAAAGCCTTTTAACCACTACCATAATAGAGCCCATGTAAATGACATTAACCCCAGTAAGCATTTTTATTTAGAATGCCACAATCAAATCATGGCATATTTTGTGAAATACAATTATGCTGCATATCCAAGGGGCGACACTATTTTCAAGTTCTTCATGTGAATTCCAAACTACTCTCTCTCACACACTGCAATTTTTTTTTAAAGGCAAAGCCTTTATCCTACTGTGCATAAAGTACATAAAGTGTCAAGGTACATTCTCTTCTTCTGGATTAATTGGCCAATGGCCAAGAACAAATAACTATCCTCTGATTACTTGCTGTTACTTATGAGTACTTAATACATTAAGGGCTGTGGCTCAGTGCTTGTGCTTTGCATGTACTGTAGAAGGTTCCAGCACCTTCAGGTCAGCCTGAAAGAGACCACTAACTGGAGAGTCACCCGCCAGTCAGTGTAGTGAATATGGATTAAGCTAGATAGACCAATGGTCAGATTCAGTATAAGGTAGCACACCAGTATAAGGTAGCACACACAAACTTGTCAGCATTCTTCACATGGCCCTCAGACGTGAGCCATTCAGGTACAAAGATGCCCTAAGAGAGGACATGCAAAATACCCACAGTGCTTCCTCCCCTACAAGGAGCAACAGGGCCTTTCCTTGAAAATCTTCAAGAAAGAGATCCATAGTGAGACAGATGAAACATCCAACAGTAATGACTGAAAGAGATGTAAAGGAAAATCCAATAGAATTTGTGCTCTTGAAAGTCGTGTCTGGGAGTGAATGCTGACTGTGTGGCATTGCTGCATTCATCATCATCACATTATTATTATTTATTATTATCTATTAAATTTCTATACTGCCCTTCATTCGAGGATCACAGGGTAGTTGACAATATACAAACACAAAAAATACATAACACAGGGCCTCTGCGCCCCCGCCCCCGTTTTAAAGGCCATATAGATAGTTTAATTAACTAAAGGCAATATTGATTCAGCACTGGGTCCCCTTAGCAGAAGGTGTCCGGGAGATGGGAGTTGCAAAGTACCCTTAAAAGCCACAACAGATTCAGAGCAGGAACTGTCTGGCAATAATAGCTTATTATACTTGCACTTGCACTTCCTAGTCGCTGTGTTTTTTTTAGACCAGAAGGGAGGAGCTGGGCGCAACCGGTACCTCCTCAATGGCTCTCCTGCCTGCGGCGGCGGTGTCGATCAGCGTGTTGTCCAAGTCAAAGAAAACAGCCTTGACCCCTTGCAGCCCCATAGCAGCAGCAGCGGCAGAAGCAGAAGCCCCACTGAAGTCGCAGCGGGTCTCGCAGGTGGAGGAAACAGCCGCGTCCGCCTCTCCAGCTATGCAAGCTCAGCGGGCCGATTCATTTGCTTGTGTCTCGCGAGAACTGGCAACGCCCGAGAAAAAGCGAGACCGCTCTGAAAGGGATGCGGGAGGACATGCCCGTTGGAACTCCCATCGCTGTGGGATTCACAGATAGACCCAGGCGTATAGACTTGTAAGTTTAGAGCAACCCACACAGCCAATTTCCGGGTCCTTCCGGGTTGCGTTTTTGGGGAGTGTTTGCATTGGGCTCCGTTTTCAGCTGGAGATGTAAGGCAGCCTCAAGCCCCTTAACGGTGGTCCATTAAAGGTTGCTTAATCTCAGCCTGACCTCCCCCCCCCCGCCTTACAATATGGTCAATGGATCACATTGCAAGGCTATGATTTTGTAAGCTTCTCTCAGCTTTCACACTGCACTCCAGGGCGATACAGGGACCAGAACTGTTGGGACCGGATTTGGACAGGCAGAGCACTAAAAAATTTAAAAAATGCAATAAAAGAAACGACGATTATTTTCCACACGGCGTGACCTTGTGTTAAAAGAGGGGCGGGGAACTTTATTTACTCCTCCCTGTTGCTTCAGGCGAGGATGCACATCACATTTCTCCATCGATTAACACGTAGCAGCTCTCAGTTCCGCAAGGGTGGGCATTGAAAAAATGCTTTGTCCCCCCCCCATCTGGACCCAGAAACGACCTATTGCAGCAGTGACAGAGCCACTCTATCATTTTAATTCCGTATCTCTGCGGCCTCCCTTCACCAACAAAGGTTGTCGGAAGCGGAGGGAGGAGCCAAACCTTCCGCGTCCCCGTTGCCTCTTCCCCGCCCCCTTCCTGACTCAGCGCTCCCCCGGTCTGATGGGGGAGGGGTGCAGCGGCGCTGCTCATTCTTGCGGGGGACGAAGGCGGCTCTTCCTTTCTACCTCAGGCGCGCTGCCTCGCCCGCGAGGAGGAGGCGGCGGGTCTCCTGGGCGCCTCGGGAGGGGCCGGAAAAACCCTTTTCATTTGAATGACCTAAGGGGCAGCGCAGGTGTCTTCCTGGCCGTGGCTCGGTCGACGGGTTGTAGATAAAACCCGCTCGCCCTCCCGCCTCCCTTCCCTTCATGGCTGCCCTGGTGTTCTGCAATGCTTGCTTCCAGAAGCCCCAAAGAGCCGCCCAAAAGTTCTGCCTGACCAACTGCGGTCATGTTGTCTGTGAGCAGTGCCTCCGGAAAGGTAGCCTCCCTTGTTGTTCAGTCGTGTCCGACTCTTCGTGACCCCATGGACCAGAGCACGCCAGGCACGCCTATCTTCCACTGCCTCCCGTAGTTTGGTCAGACTCATGTTAGTAGCTTCGAGAACACTGTCCAACCATCTCGTCCTCTGTCGTCCCCTTCTCCTTGTGCCCTCCATCTTTCCCAACAGGGTCTTTTCCAGGGAGTCTTCTCTTCTCATGAGGTGGCCAAAGTACTGGAGCCTCAACTTCAGGATCTGCCTGCCCTTCCAGTGAGCACCCAGGGCTGATTTCTTTAAGAATGGATATGTTTGATCTTTTTGCAGTCCATGAGACTCTCAAGAGTCTCCTCCAGCACCACCATAATTCAAAAGCATCAATTAGGTGATCAGTCTTCTTTCAGTCCTCCCTGTTGTTCAGTTGTTCAGTCATGTCCGACTCTTCGTGACCCCATGGACTAGAGCACGCCAGGCACGCCTATCTTTCACTGCCTCTCAGTCCTCCCTACAGCCTCCCTATTCAAACAGCTACTTTTGCAAGAACATCCATGAATTGGGGGAGTCTTGCCTCTTAGGACAGGTGTGCTGAGCCTTTGGCCCTGCAGCTGTTGCTGGACTACAGCACCCATCAGCCTCAGTAAGCATAGCCAACGGCCAGGGATGATGGGAGTTGTAGTTCAACAACCATGGAAGAAGAAGAGTTTGGATTTGATATCCCGCTTTATCATTACCCGAAGGAGTCTCAAAGCGGCTAACATTCTCCTTTCCCTTCCTCCCCCACAACAAACACTCTGTGAGGTGAGTGGGGCTGAGAGACTTCAGAGAAGTGTGACTAGCCCAAGGTCACCCAGCAGCTGCATGTGGAGGGCGGAGACACGGACCTGCGTCACCAGATTACGAGTCTGCCACTCTTAACCACTACACCATACTGGCCCCACAGCTGCTCTAGAGGAATATTATGTTAAGGAACCTCAAGTGATAGGTCAAAGGCAGAACCTCAGTGTGAACCCAAGTCTACCTTTTAATTCTCAAGGCCGTTCATGGCACAGGGTACTGGCAGTTATTGGAGGGTGGGTCTTACATAAAAATTGATCCTACAAACTCGCCCCGAAGTAGCTGCAGCAATGCAAACTGGCATATGCCACTCTCAATCTTGGGCATCCTCACTTCTAACCTTAAAATGTCTCCTTTTTGTGTCAACAAGCTTGTCTGTTGTGTCCAATAGTATTAAGCTTTTAAGATGAGTCAGTCCTTTTAATTATTGTTCTGTATTGTTTTTAATAGTATTTTATCTCATCGTGAATCCCACCCTCAGATTTTGCGTGAAGTGTTAATCTATAAATAATTTTATACTGTAAATAAATGTATCTAATAAGTGGGTAGAGTTGCATGGCCTTAACAACCTCCATCCCAGCTCTGTACTCTGAGAAACAAATAAACTGTTGTTTCTTTCCTGTGGCTGAAAAGTCATGAAGATATCGCTTAGGGGCATCAGTTATTACAATAACCATTATTTACTTATCCCACTCAATTTTTAGTATTAGCACATACAAAATAAATTAAAACCATTTTATTTGTAATTTATGTGCACCTGTCACATTTTAAGAGTAACACCAACATTCTCCGTATTTTAAGTCAGGCAGACTTCAGTGGGAGTATTGCAATATCTAGACTTAAAATACAATCCTGTACATGTCTACTCAAAAGTAACTCCCAATGGTGCTTACTCCCAGCTAAATAGTTATAGACTGCAGCCTTAACATTCTGGCATGAATCCTGAATTCTCCATTTGCGATGCAAAAACATCCCATCTGCAGAATTCTGCTCACAGGGTGTCTTGTTGGCAAGTGAGGTGACTTTTAGCAGCAAAACCAACAAGAGTCTGGTAGCACCTTAAAGTAAGGTAACCAGATTTTTTTCAATGAATCTGGGGACACTTTTCAACTTCAATGAATTTTGTATGGGGACTGATTTGTAAATCCAGGAACTGTCCCCGGGAAACAGGGACGTCTGGTAACCTTACCTTAAAGACTAATATATGTTATGCCTTAATAGATTTGTTTATCTTTAAGGTGCAACAGGAGTCTCTAGTGTATTTATATTCATCAAAGGTTACAACACACATTTGCTAATCAAAATAACATTTACTATGCATTGATCTTTATTTTATAGGTAAAAAAGATGAGTGTGTGATTTGCAGAGCTCCTTGTCGTACAATAGTCCTTTCCAAAAAGGTATAGAAAAACAGTTGCTTGCAACTACAATGTCTGGTGATTTACAAATGCTTAGTAGCATAAATATTTTTATTGCTATCTTAAAACTTAGTTACTTTGTCCTGATGATTCCACTGGAACATAATTTTTTAAAAAGTTTATTTTGATTTTGAACCAACTACCTAGTTCTGTAACTATTCTGTAACTATTTTTTTATTATTTATATGACTTACAAACCAGTTACTGTAAAAAAATCTCTTAGTGGTTCACGAAAGAAACATGCAAAAACAAATAAATGTGCAGTGGAGTACTCAGGGTTGAAATTGCTAGTGTAATTCCAAAGTTGTGCTGGCACTGAGACTAGAGCCTAGATTCAGTATTAGTATCGTGGTAGCACTTGAGATTGCCCTTTATGTTCTGTGCTGTATGCAAGACTTGAGTGTTTTTGTTTTGCAAAGCAGCTTATTTTTGTATATTTCAAAAACAATGATATGCTTAGAATTTTTTTTGGTCATGTGTAATATGTTTCTCTGCAGGTGAATTCAAATATCCAGTTGCTGTTTATGGAAATAGATGGATTATGCAAAACATATTCCAAAGAAATCACACAAGTGAGTTGTTTTGTTATCTGTTGGAGTGATTTTTCATCAGGAACATGGTAGAGATGATTTTCACCATCAAATTGTCACCAGCCCAGAGGAAGAAATTCTTTAATGGATTTGGTTTTGCCAGTGAATCTAGAATACATCAAATAGTTATTAGAAATTACTTATAATGTAATATTTTATGCAATAAAATTGCATTTTGGTATAGAGATAGGTGTGAGAACTTTAATTTAGCTTTAAGTGAAAAATTAACACAGTTATTCTCATCTGAATAATTTTAGAGTTTATTTCATTTCTTACATTAATGGTTTGTTGCAAAATTTAAAATATTTTAATAAAAATGTAGTTAAAATAAGAACTTGAAATTATATGTAATCCAGTAATTATGAAGTGGCCTTCATAATTTGATCCCGCAATTAAAAATTTCTTTGGTGTCCCTCAAGAAGAATTCAAACTAGTTTGGAACTTGACCTTTAGATATTATCAGGGATCATGAAAAAGTTTCCTAAAAGGATTTTTTAAATGGTTCTTAAGATAAAGGAGTGAACAAAAGGTTTCATACACACAAGGCACTTCCCCAAATAGGAGGAAAGGTACAGAAAAGAAAACTAGGTTTAACTGCATCCAGTATTTTGATCAAATTTACAGTTGTATGCTGTAATTTTCTTGCATAGAGACTTGTATTGATTCATTTCCCTCCTGCATGGCAGTGTGTCCTTTTGTCTTGCTCCTCCTTGAATCTGAATCTCAAAGAAGTTCCTGAGTACCAGTAATTATAGCCTGCAGATGTCTTTGATTTGTATTGCAGTACAAAGGCTTCAAAGAAACAATGGCCATTGTCCTTGATAGACAGGGTTTAATTATGACAAACTTTTCTAATTAAAAAGTGACATCTATCAACTTGTTTTTTCAGATGGGCAAAGCTGTGAGACAGCCAACAACTTAAACCCTAATCTCCAAACAAATTCAAGCAATATTTTTTAATCAGTTCACTTTCTTCACAGTTCTTAATGTGCATGCACACACAATATTTTCAGCAGACACTTGAGTGCTGCCACAAGTGGAGGCCTTGAGATGAGCAGGTCAATGGCATGGCAACATCATGCTGGATGCCATTGAAGAGTCCTTCTGCAACTTAAGTTTCTTGCTTGGAGAGAACAGAATAGTGGCCTTACAGTGAACTGGCTCTGGAAAAGTATGAATACGTGCTGCTGTTTTAAAAGAAAGGATATAATAATTAGCATTAGGTATATAATTTCAGGGTTTTTTAATTGTTGTTCATCTTGTCGTTCATCATGGCAACATAATTAAATGACATGTAATCCTGTTTTCCTTCCTTTCTAGATTGCCCATTTCCAAGAAAAACACAGAAGACGGCTATTAGCAAACTACAAAGGAAAGGTATTGTTATGTATATATTTATACCCCTTCTTTTTCCCTGACGGGACTCAAAGCAACTTACAGATAAAAACAAGAACTACTCAAAACATAGAAAAATAAATCATTAAAATGCAATTGAACACTGATTAAAACGATATACATATATACATGTCCACAATTACAATAAAAACAGCATGGCCTCAGCCCTTTTATTAAAAGCAGACAATTCTCCAAAGCCTGTTGTATCAAGATAGTCTTCACTTGCTAGCGGAAGGACAGCAAGGAGGGAGCCAGTCTAGCTTCCCTAGGGAAGGGGGTTCCAAAGTTTGGGAGCAGCCACCGAGAAGGCCCTCTCCCACATCCCTACCAAGTGTGCCTGTGAGGGTGGCGGGACTGAGAGAAGGGTCTTCCTCAAAGGTACCTTGAACTCTAGTTGATTTGAAATACTGGAGGGAGGTTAGGGGAAGTTATATTTATAGTTTTATATTATACTACTAAAATGCAACAGATTGACTAACACATTAATGTTATTAATATTACATTACTGTATTGGCCTGAATATAAGCTGCACTTTTTTCCCAAATTCTGACTGTGTGGCTTATATTCACAACCTTATGCTGCCGGCAAAGCGGCACAGCTCCCCCCCTCCCGAAGCAGCCCAGGTATTGTCTTTTTTTTTCTTTTTCCCTCTTCAGTTTTAAAGGTGCAGCTTATTTGTGGGTGTGGCTTATATTCAGGCCAATACGGTACATGTCAAGAGGTGGGATAGGTGCAGTGGGTTCTTGTTTTAGAGAGACGATTGTCCAGTCCAGCCCTTTGTTTCCTCTACTAGTCAGAATGTTATGACTATGAGCAGCAAGCCACTTACTCTCAATCTCGTTAAAGACCATCGGACATTTGCAGTGGGTTGTGGATGACAACATAAATCATGAAGGTTAAATTATTGAAATACATTATTCTATACAGATTACAAAATTGGAAGGATATCTTAAGAAAGCAACACAACAAATGCAACATAAACAGCAAGTGCAACAGTAAGCAACATTTTAATTATTAGACTGACCACTTAATTGTTGATAGTATGGGGTAAAGCCGTTTTGTGTACTTCTTGGAAAATATTTCATTATAGAAAATATTACACTGGATTGGATGGAACTTTGGTATGATACAACAGAAATAATGTATTCTTAAATGGAAAAGAAATGTATTAAATCCCGTCAACATTCAAGTACAGTCTCATGATAGTTTAATTTTTTGTGTGCAGTTTTCAAAGTCAACTGCAAAATTGCTTCATTGGAATCCAGATAAGATATATATTTGTGATCTGATGGAATTGTTTGCTTACTGATGATAGCAAATTTAAAAGTTGCAATCCCGCATCCACTTAACCGTAAGCACCATTGAACTCAGTAGGCACACTTCTAAGTAGGCATGTAAAAGATTGTACTGTAAATCTCTAAAGGAATTATTGACCACTGAATTATTCATAAAGGTATTTGAAGAGTGCAGATATGGCTGTAGCTTGTTAGAAAGAGGACAAATGGCATGAGATCTTATATAGCTTCATATAAGATAGACGTTCACTCCAAAAAAGCTTTAATAGGGTATAGTTTTACATAGAGATGCTGCAATATTCTATTGTTTATAACTAAACAATTTAAATATAACATGGCAAGCTTAGTGGTTTAAAAAATATTTAATGGCATTATTTTATTTTAACATTTAGCAGCTTGCAATCTCAAATCGGTAGGTCTTCGCCAATGGAAACAGATTATGTGCCGTCTTCAGTGAGGAAAGTAAGTGTCCCTCTCTTTTTTGTATCAAATAGGTGTAATTAAGAACCATCCACTCTAATTCCCAGATAGATAAAGTCATGTGTCAGCAGGGAGAGTGACTTCAATATGAGGGGATACTCAATTTAGGCAATAGCAACGTATGGATTTGTGCTGGGGGATGACACTGTGGAATAGGTTTTCTCCATGCGGGTCTGTTTACATTACCTTACATATTGCAATCTTCTTCTCCTGATCCCATTTGCACTTGGATTGTTAACATTCAGGAAGGGGCGTGTCACCTTAGTAGCAGTAAGAAACAAATGTTACACTGAGACTGTGAAATGAGCTTTGTAATTGCTCTTCTTCTGGAGGGTTTAAAACCCTTCCCTTCCATTCTGTCTTCCATTCTGCTGGCTAATTGTTTTGGTTAGTGCTGTTTATTCTGTTTGTTTTTTTCGCAATTTTTTGCAATTTTTTATTTTATTTGTTTTACTTTTTGCATGATAGCTTGAGCCTCTTGGAAGCTGGTTAACAAATTATTTTAGTAAATACACAATATGTTAATAAATCACTTTATTGAATTTCAGTAGTACAAGTTAATAATCTCTCCTTGTCAAGAAGCAATCAAATTACTGGCAAGCTAAAATGTCCATGATACAGCAGCAGTTTTTAAAAACTGAAATTATTATTTTCTTGTTTTTACATATTATACTGTCAATTTTTCTGAATACATCTAGACTGAAACAGCTGCTGGACCAACCAGGATATCATTGATAAGCCCACACAGAATGGGCACATGGGTAACGAAGATATCATGACCAATTTTTAAAGCTGAGTAGGAATAGGTATCATTTGGCTTGCACCCTGATAATGGTTTTGTTCATGCATGCCTACCACTGCTCTGCACCATTGAGGATGGGACAAGGTAGAAGGTAGCCAAGGAGATATTTCTAAACACTCAAAATTCCTTGAGGGTTTTCAGGAATTCAGACTGAATACTTGAAGAAGCCAATTCCTTTAGAGAATCATGCAAAACACTTGTTCACCCAGCTCTCGAATAAATGTCTAACAACCTACATTCTGTTCAAAGGTAGCTTGGCTAGTCTGCTCAATACTTAGGTAAACTTTATATCATATATGTCAGCCTTTAGATACTAAAATTCATAGAGGTGAAAAGTTTTCAGACTTTTCTAATAAATATAGTGCTTTGGACTACGTAGATTTCAGTTTCTAATTGTTGTGGAAGAAGGACTGTTTTTATTTTCATCATACTGTATGTAGAAGTATTTTTTACAAATTGATCCATCAGTATATAGGCAAGGTCCAGAAGAACATATAGATGGTTAGGAAGATACTAAAAACCCAAATTACAGAAAAATCATATAGGAGTAAATAATGGTTTTGTATGTTATCATTGGATTTTTAGCTTTATCCGAAACCCATGACCCATTTGTAATGGTAAAAACATGGTTGCGAAGTTTTACAGTACTGTCAATCATCTTGCTGGCTTCAAACGTAGTAAATAATTTTGAGTAATCCAAAGGATTCAAGAGGTATATTATATTTATGTATTTCTGGATATGTACTTTCAAAATAATGTAGTATACCATCTAAATTCTTTAATGTTCTAATATATTCAGTAATGTTATTTACAGGTAGTGTTACATGGAGAAGTTCTCAGTTGTCTGGAATGTCTTCTTCTCAAAATAGTCATCAGGCTCTGTAAGGTAACTAAAACCAACTTAGCAGTAAGAGTCACTTTTGAAACGCGAGGGGCGTGGTTTTCCCACTTTGGGCTGCAACCCATACCCCCTTATGCAGAACTGTGAATGTGGGGCATTGGATTGAGTGGAGGCATCCCTCCACTCAATTTTGCCAGCCAGTGGTGCAAGCCTCTCCCTTCTGCCTGCCCACAGTATCCACATCGAGAGAGCCTGGTGGTTGGCCCGAAAATGGGGTGTTCTGAGGACAGGGTGGGGACAGGGTGTCACCTGCCCAGGACCCCAAGCTACTCTCACAGCCAGTGCTGGATGGCATTGGGCCTGATCTTGGCCCTATTGCTTCACCAGCCTGAAGCAGGCCCTGGGATCAGACCCAATCTGCCTGCCACTCACTATCTGTGAGTGGCCAGCGGTGGGTGCATCAATAGCTCTGGCCAAGCAGCGGTGAACAATTTGGATGGCAGATTTATTTATTTATTTATTTATTTAACACCTTTCATCATAAGATCTCAGGGCGGTTCACATCTAGGAATTTTGTTTCTCCAAAGAAAAAAGTATCATTCAAACTGGCCTCCGTTTTCAAATATATCCTGGTTGAAATTTTTATTTGTGAAATTTTTATTTATTATGTTAAATATTAATAAAATGTTTACTTCGTTGAAAACTGAGTCCTAATCTAGTATCTCCATTCTTTTTTTATTCTGACGGAATAAAACTTCCAAGAATACATTCACCAAATACATGGAATGTACCTTTGTAATTTTTTTTCTCTTGCGGGGTATCTCTTAGCAGTAGTATTCTTCAGGGCTCCACCAGCCACATTTATCACTTTTCTGTTTTGTCATTTCCACAATACACAAAGTTTACTAAATGTTTAACAGTCTATAAATGCACCAAATAAATAATAAAAGCCATGCCTCTGCTAAACAAAAATGTACAGTACATATTGCTAGAATTGATTCTACAATAGGCCTACCTTCTCAATATACGATATAGACACAGTCTTGTCCTTCTACTTTTTAGGTCATTGTCCTTAAGAATGCCAAATAGGGAGACTTCTTATATGTCACCATTCGGTTCAACACAAAATAATAGAGATCAAACGCCAGATGGATTTGGACAAAGAACTATGCAGCATTATCGATGCACACCCACGCCTTCCCTCTCATCAGTGACAAGACATCCAATCAGCCTTCCCAATCTTTTACAAAGGCAGAATTTAGGTAAGCAAGGTTAGTGAGTGACAGAAATGACCATATCAGAAATTAAATTTATTTAGTGTAAAGTGCCCTGTATTGATTTGTTGGGGCAGTAATACCACTGTGTGAGCCTGGCAAGCAATTGCCTTCGGGAAATAATATAAGCTAGGCTACCATCCTATGGTCCCTGGCGTGGGGGCAACCTAGAGCCCAAAGGATAGAACACCGCTCCCTCTCTGTATGTCATCAGGAGAGGCCCATGGGCAGAGGAGAAGGTCCATCCTGGCAAGCCTCGTGGCAAGTGCAGGACCTCTGCTACCCATGATGCATTACCACTAGTGCTCCTATGGTGGCAGCAGCAAAAAAGGGGGATACCATGGGTGGATTAGGTGGAGGTTTTGGATTTTCTAGATCCCTTGATACCCTAATACAACCTTAATAGGGAAGAGATACACAATAGCCTTGGAGATAGAGTACTTATTTTTCTGCCAATTAATTAATTAATTAAGTTCAACAGTTTATACACCACTTAATTGTAAAAGTCACAAAGTGGTGTATAGATAAATAACACCATCCAGTAAAGAAAAAAAGAAAACAATCAAAACTATGGTGAAAATACCTGCTGCTGCAACAACAACTAAAGTCTTCAGTAGGCACCAGAACTTCCATAGGCAGGAGAAGATAATGGGAGGGGAAATCCAAAACAACTCTCACATCTAGTGGAGGAAGAAGAAAAGCAGAAAAGCACCCCATCTACCTCTTGTACTGCTGGTGTAAACTTTGGATTCTCCTCCTCCCACACCATAGGATTGCTGCTCTGCTCTGCATCTCAAAGAACCCTATCTAGCATCTTCACAAGCCTGCAGCCACCATAATACTTTATATTCAGTTTATTACCCAATATAACAACAACAACAACAACAACAACACCCATCACTGGTCAGAACCTATATAACACACATACTGCCAATGTGTTTGTCATGTGCATACATTACTTTGTATGTGCACATGTAAAAACTACTGCATGATAAGGTCTTGTTATAAGGAACTCCAATTGTAGGTGTTTTCTTTATTTAAGACAAGTTGCTGTCTTACATGGAAATAACTACTGCATGTCATTCCTTAAATAAAGTACCTGCTTTTAAAAATGTAGTTCGCAGAACATTACATTACAGTTGACCAACATGCAATATGACTACAGTATTTGGAGAAATATATATTAAATGACATTTTATGATGTCAGAATTATATCTGGCATTGGCCACATGCAGAATTGATGCTATAAAATGTGAACCTTCCTGTTTTTAGGTTGAAAGCGAGTTTTTAAGAATTTGTAGCTCAGTATGATTTCTTCCATTTTCAGTTTATTTATTTGCTATTTTGATAATATGTATAAATAATGCATTTAATTTTGGGTATTGAAATTTATTCTAGTTTTACATCTCTCCTTTTATAGGTTCCACTAGTCTCCCAGGACATTCATTACACCTACAAACGCCATTCAACAGAGAACTCATCCACTGAATATTTTAAAATGTATATAAAAGTATATAAAGACTCATACCACTGTACAGTATCTGGCTTGATTAAAAAGTTGCTTTTTTGTCATTGCTTTTTATTGTGCTATTTTATTGTGCTATTATTGTGCTATTGTGCTTTTTATTGTTTTCTTTCGGAGAAAACAAAACTACAGTATTTTGCTACCTTGAAGTGCTTTATTCCATTCCTGAGACCTTGCTCTTCTTCACTGGTTAAAGTTCCTCAAGAAGACTTGCTAAGTAGGCTGGAAATATTTTAACATTTCCTTGAGAGGAGGGAGAGCAGGTAAGTGAAAGAGTGTCCCCTCTTCCTTCTCCAGACCCTGCAAACTCTCTCCACCACCATGGCAAAGCAGCTCCAGTAACTCACCCCTCACTGGAAAAGAGAGAAGTGAGTCATTCTTGCTCCTCGCACCCCAATCAATTTTACTGAATTCAATGGGTCTTATTCCTATGTAAGTGAACATTATCATTGCAGTCACAGATGACTGCCCATCATCATTTATTTTAATAATAAGAAGGTATGTTCACATATCATACTAAGTCAGGCTTGCTGGTTTATTGATCAGGCTTGAACAGTATGCTGATGCTTGTTGCTCCTGCTTTGCTTGCACCCCTGGTAAAAGTGGAGAAACAAAGCAGAAAGCTTCCATTAAGCTGGATGTGTCTGGCCAGGCTCTGGAAGGTGCCGCTTGAAGGCAGAGCTCAGACCTTACCTTTTCAGGATGGAAGTCCTTACAAGGCGGCTTAGAGGTAAGAAAGATACATGAATGAAATCACATTAAAATATTCATCAGGATCCTTCTGGTGTGGAAAAGGGTTAAAGATTAGCTGGAATTGGCTCTGATGTCGCCTTTGCCCTCCCTCCCAATCTTTGCTATGATATATTTTTAAAAAAATTAACTACTTCACAACTTATTATTACAACATAACATTTTTGAGTGGACCTGTTAAGCTTTACAAACTTAATGGTGGTGGCATGCTTTTTAGACATGCATCATTTCGCGACACAGTAATTCAGTTTTACTAGCAAACCAGAAGTTACCGGTAAACTAATTCCTTTCCAGCCCAGGGAGAGTTTGCTTGACACATCTGCACACTGCAGCCGATACACTAATGTATCACAACACACAGCTTGGAAAGCTCTGGGCTAGTTTAATTGTCAGCAATCATGAATATTGTAGTTAATTCACATTTTTTTTTCCACCCAGGATGAAAAAGAAGTGTGAATTTGGACATTTCTATCAAATTAGTTTAAATACAAGATCTCCATCTGAACTTACTTGCAGATTAGAATGTTTGTCCTAAAGGGGTGGGGTGGGGGTTAGCAAAACCTTTAAAAGGTTAACCTGGTGAATGAAAATGCAGAACGTGGCCAGTTTCAGAGGACGTTTGGTTTCCTTGAGAAATTTAGTGACCTGCTATTTGCTAATCCTGTTATATTAAAGCTTTTTGATATGCTGAGAACTTCAGCTGTAAAGCAAACATGTTTTTTTTAAGTGACTGGATGCTGTTACGGCCTCGCCGGTTTGATATATAGTTACCTTCAGACTTCTCCTTTGCAAAAGTTATTTAACACTGCAAAGTATGCAGACTTGTTACCATCATAAAAGTTTGTAAACATACATTGCAACCCGTGTCTACTCAGAAGTAAGCAATATGAGTTTGTATGTCTTAATCTGAGGCATTCCTTACCTGGGAGTAAATCACATTGAGCTCAAGTTTATTTCTGGGAGTCATATACTGTATACTATATGTAGGAAGCAGCATTGATGTTTTTAATTGTGAAAGATGAACTTTTTTTGTGTACATAAATATTTTGTATTAAGAAATCCTTAATGTCTGAACAATCATTGATTTTATCCTATCTAAAAGAAAAATAAAGCAGCCATGTCTAATTTATCCTGTTCCGTAAAATGCCCCTCAAATTTGGGCCTTTTTAATTCCATTAGTTCTGAATGTGAGTAAAGTGCTGCAGGATTGGCAAACACATTTTAAGAAGGAATAATATAATAGCTATTAAAGACTAATTTAACTTCTCCAAATCTTCCATGCCCCATCCATAAAAAGAGCCCAAAACAGTGAGCATAGTTCCAAACTATTGCAGCTCTGCTCTTGCCTAAAGCATTGACCCCCATCCATATGGATCATTCCTGACAATAAGGCAACAACAGTTACCGGTAACACAAAGTTATGGTTGGCGTTACTGGCACACTATGGCTGTAATCCTAAACACACAATAGTTATTTCTTTAGTAGGATATATAGCTTCCCACCCCTCCAATATACTTCCCAGAGTGGTTAACAAAGGGTGCTTCCAGATGGATGGTTAGGGTTCTCCTTGTGCATCCAAGTTTCTTTCAGGAACCAAATGATGCCATTGGCAACAAAATAAGAGCCTGCATTTTCACCCCATCCCATATAATCGGAAATGAAGCTTTCTGTGGGAATCCAATAAGTGGATAGATGAATGCCAGAAACCTGTTTCATATCCCACCTGATACACTTTCAAATAGTAGAGCACATTCTTAAGCTCTATAATGCTTGTTTCACAGAGTTCCCAAAGAACCCCAAAAGAAGAAAGGATGCACTCTGCTATAATTACATAAAGAGACAAGGAGCTACTTAACCTGTTGGAATGGTTTCAGGTTGTTTTTTTCCCTCTACAAAGCCTCCAGTGTTACAATGTCATTTCCAAGTGATTTTTCCCCTGAGAAAGTGCCCAGCTCAGCCAATATTGGGTAATTCACATTTCCATAAAATGGTACTATTCCAAGTCAGAGGCGTAAATGGGAACATAGTGTACAAGATCCTTTGATTCAGAATTGCTACGTCTTCCAATATATCTTTATAGTACAACTACTGGTCATGCAGAACCAAGTCTGTCTCTTTAAAGGGAATGTGACAAGACTGAGGCAGTCTACAAGAGTAAAACATGGCCAAGAAAAAGCCACGTTTTGTGGAAAATATAGACAACATTTTAGCTACAACTCAAACAAAGGAGAATGAGGAGCTGCTGTTTACATTCAGAGGAGTGCTGTATCCAAAACGCCTTTGTAGTCTTGAGACCTTTGAAGCAGTGGCAGCCATGGAAGCGAGGAAGGACGATAGGCTGATTGTTGCTTATCCAAAATGTGGTGAGTATCCAGCTTTGAATGGAATTAAAGGGGAATGGATTCAGTTACCAAGTGCTATCTGACCGCATACGATTCATATGTTTATTTCCCCCCATGTAATCTGGATTTACAGTTTCCATGTTTTGTTGTGCTTTTCATAAATGGTAAATGGAGATTTTGTACGCAAAACCTGCAAACCTGAGCAGCTGACTCCACAATGAATAAGCTGTCGTGTGGAAGTGCCTTCTATTAAAGTTTGAAAAAGGAAACCAGTGTTTATTTGATACCCAAAATGAACTGAAATGGGTCCCAGGTGAATACGTTTTGGGGTGCCTGGATTCACTGTTCCCTCAGTGGCTGAGCACTCCACAACAGCCGTGAGCAGCAATTCAAGGCCCTCTTTTATGTGGAGAGGAGATGTGAGCCTCATAAGTCCTTGGCTACAACCCATCCTGCATGTGGCTCAGTGAGGCCTCTGAAATGGAAAGGATAGTCTCTTCCAAAGCCAGGCAACATGTTACCAACAGCAGGTGGGGAGGAGGCTGTGGCAAGGCTAGGCTGGGCCCAAGTGGGGAGGAAGCTCTCTCACATAAGAGGGAATAAAAGACTGCAGTCTCCAGGGCTAGCCAAGGGGCTTGCATGGTGGCGGCAACCATTTAATCTGGATTTATTATTTCCATGTTTTGTTGTGCTTATCAGAAATGGTAAATGGGGACTTTGGATGCCGTGCAAAACCTGCATGCAAGAGTACCTGCGCCCACAATGACTCAGCTTTTATTTGGAAGTACCTTCTGTTGCAATTTGACAAACAAACCTTGCATGGTGTCTACGACGGCTTTGTTGTGACACCTGGTGTGGTCTTGTGACCCACCTGCGGGTCCCAACCCACTGGTTGAAAATCTGTGATTTAAGTTGACTGGCATACTGTATATGAACATAACTTTGCATTTGGTTGCGTAACTTACGCTCCTGCGAACCATATATGTCTCAATTGCTTTTATGTTGTAGGTACTAACTGGATGCTCAAAATAGTAAATGACATGATAGCTGTGATTCCAAGTTACAAGAACTTACCGCCACTAGAAAACTGCCCGATACTTGAATTCGGACCGCCCACAAAACTTCAGGTTGGCATGACTTCCAAGTTACTCTAGCAAATGATCAGTGCTTACATGTGGCACACAGAAGGCGGACACTTTGCAGCTATTATATGTGACTGTGTAGCATACGTAAGAGTTAGAGTTAGATTTGTTGAACATTGAAGCCAATTTTCGATAAACACAGAAAAGATACTTCATTTATATCAAATTTTAATATACCTCTTTTCATTAAAAATCACAAACCAATTTACAAATGGGAAGCAAAATAGAATATGCATGTCATCCTATGTTCCTGAGAGGATATAACCATTTACTTGATGGAGGTGCTTCTCAAAAACAGTGACTTATCCCTAATAGCTGTACTTTCTGCATTTCATTTCCCCCTGACACAGCTTTTTACAGCCATGCCGCTCAAGAATGTATACTGTAAATATGATTGCAACTCAGGATAACAATGTATCTGATGAAATGGATCATAGTCCACAAAACTCATGCTAAAATCTAAATCGAAAATTCTTTCTAGTAGCACCTTAGAGACCAACTGAGTTTGTTCCTGGTATGAGCTTTCGTGTGCATGCACACTTCTTCAGATACCTAAAATCTTCAGATACCTAAAATGCTAAAATCTGTTAGTCTTTAAGTTGTGATAGGGAAGTTTTTAATGTTTGATGTTTTATTGTGTTTTTAATATTCTGTTGGGAGCCACCCAGTGTGGCTGGGGAAACCCAGCTCGATGGGCCAGGTATTAATAAATTATGATGATAATTATGATGAGTCATCATTTTTGCTGTGAAAGGCTAACACGGCTATTACACTGGGAATCCTTGCTACTAATATTCCTGTGCTTCCATGATGGGGGGAAATGACATTTAATAAGTTTATGAGGTAAAATGGGGGTAGGAATGAGTATTTAGAATCATAGATTTGTATAGTTGTACTACCCCAAACCCATTGTTTACTTTGTTATTTTCTATTTTCATTATGTAACTCAAAGTACTAATCCCCCCCCCAATTGTATGAATCAATAAAAAGGAGGAAATAACAACTTCCCTAGATCCTGAAACGACTACAACAAATCAACATTCCTTTAATTCTCATTCCAGGAGCTGGAAAAGCAGCCTTCTCCGCGTATTATTTCTACACATCTCCATTATGATAACATTCCCAAATCTTTTCTTGAGAAAAAGGTGAAGGTAAGTGACTAGGCTTCTATGAGATATTGAAGGAGTCTCCTAAAACCTGTGTGAGAGGCTCTCTCCCAGAGCCCAGCAAGCAAGACTGAGAGCATAACAGCTCTCTGCCTTGCATGGGGGCCAATGGCCTGCTTGATGCTCCAGCCCTGGAAGGTTAGGGGTGTTTACAAAGGGGAGATTATGGGGTTGTTGTGGCTACACAAGATTTCAGCTTCACATGCAATTCTTGGAACCTAACCCCTGTGCAAGTTGCTACTTGACTGTAGTTCATATCACCAGATGACATAACTTGCTTTAAAATCTAATATCTCTTTCTTTCTTTTTAAATAGATGCTGGTCGTATTCCGAAATCCCAAAGATGCTGCTGTATCCTATTACCATTTTTACAACAAAAACCCTATTCTTCCAGATGTCGGTTCTTGGGATGATTTTTTTCAAAAGTTCATGAGTGGCGAAGGTATATCTTGTTAGAAGTTCTCACTTTCTGTATTTCTGAAACTTGCCACAAAGAACAAACTTAGTTGGTCTCTAAGGTGCTACTGAAAGGGGTTTTTTAAATTTTGTTTTGTTTTGACTATGGCAGACCAACACGGCTACCTACCTGTAACTTCCCACAAAGTATTAGTGTACAATGTATTTTCAGATGAAAGGGAAACGGGTTTCAAATGAGCAGGGTTCTTGATTGCAGGGAAAAGCCCACAGTCGGTGATTCTTTTACTCAGACTTGCATCATCAGTTGATAATGAGATTGTGTTATTGTTGTTGTTGTTGTTGTTGTTGTTGTTATTTATTAGATTATATATTGCCCTTCATCACAAGGTCTTAGGGCGGTTCATATTATATAAAAAACTGGAATCTTACAGTGGCACACAGGGCTATTGCCTACCACAAAGGAGGAACCCAATTAATTTGAAGGAATATTAGAGCTCGGGCTGATTTTTTCCCCCATTTTATTTTTTCTAATTTCAGATTAGTCAATGCTGAACATACTTATGCAGGATTTTTCCCATGACATCAGGACTTCTGCAGCAATCATATCATTTGTTCTAAGAGCTAAACAAATGGCAAATTCTAAATAGGCACAACCACCTTTGTTTTGTGACTGTCCATTTCAAGAGGCACACGCACGCTGGTCTCAATAACTGGACAATTTAAAAATAGTCAACAACCTCAGCAAGCAAAACTCTGGCTGCACGTGCCCTCTTCTACATGTATAATATCCCTTTTCTTGAGACATTAACCAAAGGCATTTTATACCAACCCATTAGTATAATAGGTATAGATGACCCTCGTGTCCCTTTCCAATTCTTCAATTGCATGGTTCAGTCATAAGAATGAATATTATGTTCATTTATATGAGCAGCAACAGTTTTAAATAGCCCCGCAGACAGGTCACATATGGTAAAAGACACTCCCCTCACCCTTTTTTCTGGTAGCATCTGTTTCGTAAGCAGAAGGTTCCAGGTTTAATCCCCAGCACCTCCAGGTTTGCTTGTGGAAGAGCCCGTCCGAAACCCTGGCGATTCACTGCCAGTCATAAATGCCAAAGTGGATTTCAATTTCTGATGATTTGTGTACAGATTTTACATGTCATGAAAATAGCTCCAGTGTTGGGTTAAAGTGAATGAATGAAGTGCTGTACCTTGGTTCTCGAATGGAATCCGTTCGACTTCTGAAAACGTTCGCAAACCAAGGTGCGGCTTCCAATTGGCTGCAGGAGCTTCCTTCACTCAGTTGGAAGCTGTGTTGGACGTTCGACATACCAAAACAAAAACAAAAAAAAAAAAACACGTTCACAAACCGGAACACTCACTTCCAGGTTTGTGGCGTTCGGGAGCCAAAACAATTGAGTCACAAGACATTCAAGAACCAAGGTACAACTGTATTCTCATTGTATGATATGTGGAGCTTTTGTCAGAAACTGGTGTTATTCCCCCCCCCCCGGCTTTGAAATATGCTGTTTGCAATTCATTTCAGTTTGCTGGAAATCCTACTTTGACTATATCCTTGCTTGGGACAAACATGTGGATGAAGAAAATGTTATGATCATCACATATGAAGAGCTGAAAGAAGTGAGCATTCTTAGAAACTGAGATAATGATTTGACTTTTCTTCTGTCGTGGTTACTTTTAAGTATGAGTATTTTATTGTGTGTGTGTGTGTGTGTGTGTGTGTGTGTGTGTATCTATCTATCTATCTATCTATCTATCTATCTATCTAGTTAGCAGGTTTGGATATTTAAATGTCTTAAAATAAATTAAAAAATTATGGTCCTGCAGTTCATTAAATACTAAGCACACCACAATGCCAATGTGATTAAGTTTTGTGGTGTAAACTCTTTCAAGTGTGGTTATTCATAGGCTTGCACTTCATTTATATGTGGTTTTTTATAGTTTATTTGGGACTTTGAATAACTAAGTTTATTTTTTAATTAAAAGGAATATGGTTGATTGAATATATGACACACTGGAAATGGAAAAGAGATTTTAAAAAAAGCTTTTCAAGGAATCTAAGTTACAGAAGCAAATAGAAAATAAAATGATGGTACCTTTGCTGTGTATGGAAGTGAGAGGTGGACCATAAAGAAGGTTGATTGCCGAATAATTGATGCTTTTTAATTATGGTGGTGCTGAAGGAGACTCTTGAGTGCTCTGAGTGCAGCCCTGAGTGCTCACTGGAAGGACAGATCCTGAAGTTGAGGCTCCAGTACTTTGGCCACCTCATGAGAAGAGAAGACTCCCTGGAAAAGACCCTGATGTTGGGAAAGATTGAGGGCACAAGGAGAAGGGGACGGCAGAGGATGAGATGGTTAGACAGTGTTCTGGAAGCGACTAGCATGAGTTTGGCCAAACTGCGGGAGGCAGTGAAAGATAGGGGTCCTGGCGTGCTCTGGTCCATGGGTCACAAAGAGTCGGACACGACTGAACGACTGAACAACAACCTTTGCTGTGACAATGGTTCTGTGCTTCCTTTCACGCTGCACTTATTTTGCTAATATCAGATGCACCTCTTTAGCATAGCTATAGCACATACATTTATATATTTATTCAGATGTTTAGCCTGCCCAATTATTGAGTCTTAAGGCAGATTCTAACTTAGAAATCTACCCCAGTAGCAAATATATTTATGAAGTCATAACTAACTTTATTGTTATTTTCCAGAATCTTCACGAAGGAGTGAAGCGAATAGCTGACTTTTATGAACTACCTCTGTCTGATGAAATGATTAAGTCTGTTGCAGAGAGCTCTACCTTCCAAGCAATGAGCAGTAAATCTGAAGAAACACACGGTCGGTTCGCTCCTATCATTTTCAGGAAAGGTACTGCAGTACAGTGTTGATTTACACTGAATATTATTTCTTCTAGTAACACAAGCGCCCTCTAGTGGTGCCATTTATGGGGGCCAACTAAACATTATGTTTTGTCAATATCTTGAAAATAGTTTTGATCCATTTCCCTCTTCCTCACTCCCATCCCACATATAGAACCAAAGTTCAAAATCACCAAGAACCCCTAAAAAGCCTCTGTAAGTCCATTCTGCTATAATTAGAATAAGGAAGTCTTCTGGTACAGAAGAGTTTGCATATGTCATATTTTAAATAGGCCAAATAAGTCTGCAAAAGTAGAATTTACTTGTGCTGTGATATCACAGTTTTCTGCATTCTCTCCTACCAATGATGTGTGAACCTCTATATAGGAAATAATATATAATGAGATTCATTTTTCATTGTTTTTTAATAGGTGCTGTGGGTGATTGGAAGACTTTGTTCACTGAGGCTCAGAGTCGGGAAATGGATGCAAAATTTGAAGAGTGCTTAGCAGGAACTAAACTGGGAGCAAAGCTAAAATATCACCAATATTGTAAATTATAAACCTTGGATTTGGAGGTTATTATCTGAAGTCTTTCAGTTAAGAATAAAATGATGTTTAAGTGTTAGATACATCTATGCACAGAAAATAAATAAAATGCTCACAATCTTTTTTGCTTTAAAATCATGTAATCAAATTCTTAACATACTAAATGGGAAGAGCATGAAGATCTGCTGTGAAATATTTCTGGGGCAATTCCCGCCCCCCCCCCTGAGAAAGCGCCCTGCCCAGCCCCTCAAATATTGTGTAATTTACATTTCCAGAAAATGGGGCTGTACCAAGTCAGAGGCTAATGAGAACAGAGTTTGCGAACTCTCAGAGGTAAATGAGAGCATAGTGTGTGAGTGTTTGTGAGTCAGAATTGCTTCCTCTTTTGCTATATACCTTGTGTAACTTCTGGTCATGCAGAAGCAAATCTGCCTTTTAAAAGACAAGACTGAGGCAGCCAACAAGAAAAAGTCAAGATTTGTGGAAAAAATAGAGAATCTTTTAGCTACAATTCAAGTGAAGAATGAGGAGCTGCTGTTTACTTGCAGTCTTTTTTGCTTTAAAATCATGTACCCAATAACTCCTGATAGAAGCTTACCAGGCAGTGCATGAGGGTCCTGAATGGTCTTCACAGTAACAACAAATGTAGAAAGTTTCCATGGCAAAGTATGGCAGGTGTGGGGAATCGTTGCCCCTCCAGATGTTGCTCCCACCATCCCTAGCCATTGGCTGTGCTGCCAGCAACATCTGAAAAGCCAAACATTCCCCCACACCTGAAGTAATGGCAGATTAAGCCACCTAATGCCCTAGGTGTGCTGCTGAGATGGAAGACAGCTTGGATCCCTAAATCCCAGTACTCAAGCCAGTTTCGGCAAAACATTCATTCATTCATTCATTTCTATGCCGCTTTATAATTTTAAGAAGAAGAAAATCTCCAAGAGGTTTACAGCCTACATCAAACCATCAAAGAAAGCAATGCAAAATAAAACATTGCATTAGAAAGTCAAGCTATAAAGCATGATTTCAAAGCAACATACCTGTAATTAAACGAAGACATTACCATAACCGTTGCAAAATAACACTTTATGAAAGGGAGTCAGATAAAGTTGGATGACCAAAGATTTGGTCAGGTATGGCCCCCCCCCATGCCTTTGAACCAGAACCCCTTTTGAGGCGCAGTTATAAAAAACAACCAAGGGGGGCGGGGAGAGTCATACTCTGCCAGACTGGAAGCTCCAACGATGGAACTGGTTTTTCTTGTTGGGCGATATTCACCTAAAAAATCCCACCAGTGGAAGCCCTGTGCAATGACTTCTGCCTGCAAAGCAAGGCTTTCCGCTCTCTCCTCATCCTGCGCACCCCCATGCCCTTTCCAAAATTTGTTGTGGGGGAGAACCAGGTATCTTAAGATTTAGTGTCAGGAGTATAACGTATTCCTGGACACCGCAGAGTTAGACGCAGACTTTTCTGGAAGCTTCTGGCTGTTGTGAAATTGACTGGACAGCACAACGCAGGAACTCAGCAACTCACTGGATATACAGTATTTATTGATTGAAGCAACTAGCATCCATAAGTTACTATTTACAGACTTTACAAAATAAAAGAAACAAAACATAAAATCTTTTCCTCTCTGTCTCTCTCTCTCTCTACACTGACCACTTTCTCCACACCAACACCTGACCACACACTAACCACAAAGCTCTCACACAGAGCTCAGTCTTTAGGAACTCATTGACCAATCACAGGTAGTTGCTAAGGGTCTGAGAGAGAGCAGATCTGGGCTTTCTGCCAACTGCTAATTGCTTGGAGATAGACAGCTGCATTTCTGCACGTAGGCAACTCTGAAATCTCTAACAAGGTAAACCCCCAGAACAGCATATGGGGGAATGAGAGCAGGGATTGTTCTGTCTGGCAAACTGAAATGCTTGTGCTGATGGAACAATCTAAAGAGTGCAATATTGAATTCTATTGTGTGTAGACTCTTCAGATATAAGAGCCTGAGAAGACCCACAGTTAGCTGCAGGCCAGTCCGACATATTAGCTAGCATAGCAGAAAGTCTCACCAGATAATATGTGTTTTTAATTGTGTTTTTAATATTCTATTGCGAGCCACCCAGGGTTTCTGGGGAAACCCAGCCAGATGGGCAGGGTATAAATAATAATAATTATTACGATGATGATGAAGAAGAATATGTGTGAAGAGGAAATCAGCGCGGTTGTCTGAGAAACACCTCTGCCAAGTTAAAAGTGTAATAATGGTGAGTAGAAAATAGCTACGGGATAATTTAGGTATAAGTAATCATTAACTAGTTTTCAGCTTTTGCTCAGAAAACAAAAAGGTAACTTCATTGGTTATGAGAAAAAAAGCAGCAGCATGAATAAAATCACAACATTAAAATATAGCAGGCACATCCAACAGGTAGATTGTGATCTACCGGCAGATCACTGGACACCTGTGGTAAATCACTGGTAGATCACTGGCTCCCCCAAAGAAGCTCAACAACTTTGGCTCCCCTAAAAAAGCTAATTTTTTTTGCCCTGCACCCCCCCAAAACAGGGCTTTCCTTCTCCCTAAAAAAAGCTCAGCAACAACTTTGGCCTGAATGCCTAAAAAACGGGGCTTTCCTCCTCCCCAAAAAAGCTCAACAACTTTGACCTAAACCCCCCAAAAGGGGGTAGATCACTGCCATTTTTTAATTCTGTAAGTAGATCACAGTCTCTTGGGAGTTGGCCACCCCTGAAATATAGCAATGCACTTCCCACAGGGACATTGACCACCAGGGCCGTCTTAGGCAGATCGTCCGCCGTGGCGCGGCGATCCCTCCGGCGCCCCTGATGTGCTGCCTCTCCGCCTCTGGGGCCACCTCCCTCCCGCGCTGGCCGCCCCTCGGGAGGGGGGGTGGGCGAGCGGGGGATGAGGGGCGTGGCGCTGGAGCAGCGCGGGACTCTGTGCGCCCTTCCAACGCACCAGCTGGGGCTCCCTGCGCGGGATGGGAGGCGAGGGTGGCCGGCTCGCAGCCCGCCCGGGAGCGGTATGCGCGGCAGTGGCTGCGCCGGCGGCACACAAGCGCCCGTCCATCCGTGGGGGCGGGGGCAGGTTGGGGAGGGGGCGCACGGTATACCGGCGGGATCGCGGGGGCGCCCCTGGGGGGCCGGCGCCCTGGCGCGCCACGCCAGTAGCCCCTATGGATAAGACGGCCCTGTTGACCACTAACTGCCCTGTTGGGAATGGGTTAAAGTTTAGCTGGATTAGGCCACCTAACCCCCCACCCATCTCTGCTGGGATATATTTTTACAAATTAACACTACTTCACAACACCTTTGTATCTAACATCAAGTTCATAGAACAGGGGTTTAAAAAATCCTATCTTTTGTCCTAAAAGGCGACTTAACAAAACCTTTAAAAGATTAACCTGATGAATGAAAATGCAGAACTTGGCCAGTTTCAGAGGAGGTTTGGTTTCCTTGAGAAAATCTTAGTGACCTGCTATTTGGTAATCCTGTTATATTAAAGCTTTTTGATATGCTGAGAACTTCAGCTGTAAAGCAAACATTTTTTTTAAGTGACTGGATGCTGTTATGGCCTTGCCAGTTTGATATATACTGTCAGACTTCTCCTTTTGCAAATACTATTTAACTATGCAGACTTGTTACCATAATAAAAGTTTGTAAATGTACAGTACATGGCAACCCACCCAGATGTAGGTCATACTTAGTGTATATGTCTTACTCTGAGGCACTCCTTTACCAGGGAGTAAGTAACATTGAGCGCAATAGGGCTTACTTCTGGGAGTCATATAGAGTGGTACCTTGGGTTACAGATGTTTCAGGTTACAGACCTCCAGAACGAATTAAGTTCTTAACCCGAGGTACCACTGTACTATATATGTAGGGAGCATGGTTAATGTTTTTAATTGTGAAAGATTGACTTTTTTATGTGTACCTACCAAAGTTCTGAGAGACAGGGGTTTAGCTATTTTGTATTAAGAAATCCCAAATGTCTGAACAAACAGTTAGTTTTATCCAATCTGGAAAGTAAAATAATGCAGCCACGACTAATTTGTCCTGTTTGGCAAAAACAGAGAGGGGGAAACAACTGGGTCTGATTGCAATTGGAAACAAACTATCAACCCTTAGTGAGCTGCTTCAGACCAAAAAATTGCACCCACAGAACAACTCTTATAAGCACAAAGGCAACTTTCTCTCGCTCCTCTCCTTGAAAGCCCCTCAAATCTGGGCCTTTTTAGTTGCATCATGTTTGAATACGGGTAAGTGGCTACAGGATTGGCAAACATGTTTTTAAAAATAAGAATTTAAGTTCTCTGACTTTTCCAAGTTTAGTTCCAAGTAAATGCGTCTAGGATTGAGCCGTAAAAGAACTAATTTCACTTTGTGTTTTTCACCATTTTTAATGCACTTTCAAATTCTTGAGAAAATGAAAAAAGTCCAGACTTTTTAGACCTATAAAGTTTGTGTCACAGAATTCCCAAAGAATCCTAAAAGAAGAAAGGATGCACACTAATATCATTAGCTACTTAAACTGTCAGAATGGTCTCAGTCTGCTTTTTCCCCCCTGCAGGGCCTCCGGTGTTGCAATGTCAAGTGATTTTTCCAGTGAGAAAGCCCAGCCCTTCAAATAGTGTGTAATTTACATATCCAGAAAATGGGGCTGTTCCAACTCAGAGGCAAATGAGAACAGAGTTGTTTGCCAACTCTCGGAGGTCAATGAGAGCATAGCGTGCAAGTGCTTGCGAGTCAGAATTGCTTCCTCTTCTGCTATATACTTTTATTGTACAACTTCTGGTCACGCAGAAGAAAACCTGCCTTTTAAAAGGGGTTGCGACAAGATTGAGGCAGTCAACAAGATGGCCCAGAAAAAGACAAGTCTTGCAGAAAAAATAGAGAATCTTTTAGCTAAGATTCAAGTAGAGGAGAATGGGGAGCTGCTGTTTACATACAGAGGAGTGCTATATCCAAAACTTTGTAGTCCTGGGACCTTTGAAGCAGTGGCAGCCATGGAAGCTAGGAAGGACGATAGGCTGATTGTTGCTTATCCAAAATGTGGTGAGTATAGAGTTTTTAATGGAATTAAAGGGGAATGGATTTGGTTACCAATTGCTATCTGTCCACATACGATTCATATGTTTATTTTCCCCATGTAATCTGGACTTACAACAGGCATAGTCAAACTCGGCCCTCCAGATGTTTTGGGAATACAAATCCCATCACCCCTAGCTAACAGGACCAATGGTCAGGGATGATGGGAATTGTAGTCCCAAAACATCTGGAGGGCTGAATTTGCCTATGCCTGATTTACAGATTCCATATTTTGTTGTGCTTTTCATAAATGGTAAATGGGGATTTTGTACGCAAAACCTGCAAACCTGAGCAGCTGACTCCACAATGAATATGCTGTCATGTGGAAGTGCTTTCTATTAAAGTTTGAAAAAGGAAACCAGTGTTTATTTGATACCCAAAATGAACTGAAATGGGTCCCAGGTGAATACGTTTTGGGGTGCCTGGATTCACTGTTCCCTCAGTGGCTGAGCACTCCACAACAGCCATGAGCAGCAATTCAAGGTTGTCTTTTATGTGGAGAGGAGATGTGTGCCTCATAAGTCCTTGGCTACAACCCACCCTCCATGTGGCTCAAAGAGGCCTCTGAAATGGAAAGGATAGTCTCTTCCAAAGCCAGGCAACATGTTACCAACAGCAGGTGGGGAGCAGGCTGTGGCAAGGCTAGGCTGGGCCCAAGTGGGGAGGAAGCTCTCTCACATAAGAAGAGGGAATAAAAGACTGCAGTCTCCAGGGCCAGCCAAGGGGCTGGCATGGTGGCGACAGCCATTTAATCTGGATTTATCATTTCCATGTTTAGTTGTGCTTATCAGAAATGGTAAATGGGGACTTTGGATGCCGTGCAAAACCTGCATGCAAGAGTACCTGCGCCCACAATGAATAAGCTTTTATTTGGAAGTACCTTCTGTTGCAGTTAGAGCAAACAAACCTGTGTTGTTCCTTTTTTAATCAGGGGGGAGTCACTTCTGAAGGGGCAAACAAAGTATCGGTGAGGGTTTTCTGCTATTTGTTGCCCCTTTGTGGGAGAAGCAACTTTGTGGGAGAAGAGCCAGCGTGGTGTAGTGGTTAAGAACGGAAGGCTCGTAATCTGGGGAACCGGGTTCGCGTCTCCACTCCTCCGCATGCAGCTGCTGGGTGACCTTGGGCTAGTCACACTTCTCTGAAGTCTCTCAGCCCCACTCACCTCACAGAGTGTTTGTTGTGGGGGAGGAAGGGAAAGGAGAATGTTAGCCGCTTTGAGACTCCTTCAGGTAGTGAAAAGCGGGATATCAAATCCAAACTCTTCTTCTTCTTCTTCTTCTTCTTCTTCTTCTTCTTCTTCTTCTTCTTCTTCTTCTTCTTCTTCTTCTTCTTCTTACTTTCTCAAACATTTGTGCCCCCTTTTCACCTTCTTTTACTTCCTTTTATCTGCTGGTATTGTCTTTCTGTCTCCCTCTCACTTTCTTTTGTACTTTGTTCACTTTCTTCCACCTTGTGCCACTTTCTCTGCCATTTTAATTCACTCCTCTGTGACTCTTGTTCCCGCCTAATGTCAACTTGTCTGAAAACAAACAGGATTCATTGAAAAGGTTCCTCACCCTTAGAATCTAATGTAAGTGGCAACTGCTCTTTGTTGGCCCTTTGTTGGATGAAATGTGAAGAAGCTCCTCGGATTCTCCACACAATGAAGTTTTTGTTCCAAAAGAATTTCTCCCCTTCATTTTCAAAGTATTGACTGTTTACAGTTCGTTTACAGCTTGCATGGTGGCAACAGCTTTGTCGTGACTTCGCTGGTGTCACCTTGTGACCCACCTGCAGGTCCCAACCCACTGGTGGAAGACCTACGATTTAAGCTGACTGCTGTATATGAACATGGCTGTGCATTTGGTTAAAACAAAATTTGGTTGTGTAACTTATGCTCTTGTGATTCATATATGTCTCATTTGCTTTTATGTTGCAGGTACTAACTGGGTGCTCCAAATGGTAAATGACATGGTAGCTGCAATCCCAAGTTACAAGGACTTACCACCACCAGAAAACTTACAAATGCTTGAATTCGGACTGCCCGCAAAAGTTCAGGTAGGGTAAAGGTGGGAGGGAGAGAAGTGAATACCTAGTATCAAAGAATTGTACAACTTGAAGAGACCCAACTGTTCATCTACTCCAAACCCCTTTGTTTAGTTTGTTATTCTTCTTCTGTCAATATGTAACTCAAATGTGTGCTTTCCTCCAATTATAAAGCTCAATTAAAAGAAGGGGGGAAACAACCCCTCTAGATCCTGAAACAACATCAGGGTAACATTCCTCTAATTTTTATTCTAGGACATGGACAAGCAGCCTTCTCCACGTATTTTTTCTACACATTCTCATTATGATAATATTCCCAAATCTTTTTTTGAGAATAAGGTGAAGGTAAGTGACTAGCTTCACTAATATTATGACTGCCTAATACTCTTAACAGCATTTAATCACAATACTGAGTACTTAATATATGTATCTTAATTTGACAGCTCTTGTCATATTGTCAAAGCAAATTCTACAACAGTTGGCCTGAATCTAGGCTAACAGAGCATTCCAACCCTCCCTTTATTGGAAGTGATATCTACTTTTGCTAAACTTCCTGCCTTTTGTTGTGGCAGTCTGTTATATCCCAGAAACACAAGTCTCTCCCCGCAACCAGTTTAAGCAAGATGGGCAAGAACAGACAACATTTTAAGGCACCAGCTTTTTCAACATTTCAATTTCAGTTCGCACTGATATGTTACTTTCAGTACACTATGTCTGCAACCTATGTTCTGGGGATCACACGTAATGCCAAAATTGCATATAGTCAAAACACATTGAGTTCAATGGTAGTTGGGACTGCCAAAGTCATTTCCCCCAGATCCCTGCCCTCTTTTTTTTTTTTTAAATTACCACTTGCGTAAAGCAAAATGAGCTCAAGTTGCAGGCTTAATCTATATAAATACTGTTGGCTTGCAACTTGTCTGCGTTTAACTTGCACAATCGCAGCTTTACTTGTTTGGTGGCTGGCCAGCATGCAATGGCACAAATTAAACGCACACAAGTCAGAGAGCTCTAAAGCACTTTTCCTGTCACAGAAAGAGATTTTAAGCTCGCAGCCTTTCTTATTGGGCTCTGGGAAGATCTCGCATATGGGTCCTGGGAGAAATTGTGGGAGCCTCGTAGAGCTTGTCTGAGAGGCTCCCTTCCAGAGCAAGGCACAGAGATTAAAAGCTCTCCGCCTTACGCAGGGGTGAATGGCCTCCTTGATTTGCCAGCTCCAGAAAGTTAGATATGTTTGCACAGGGGAGGTTCCAACAAAATCTAATATCTCTTTATTTCTTTTTAAATAGATGTTGGTAGTATTTCGAAATCCCAAAGATGCCGCTGTATCCTATTACCATTTTTACAACAAAAATCCTTTTCTTCCAAATGTCAGTTCTTGGGATGAATTTTTTCAAATGTTCATGAGTGGCGAAGGTAGGTTTGAAGTTCTCTTTCTGTATTTCTGAAACTTCCCACAAAGTATTTGTGTAGAGCTCCTGTTCAGATGAAAGGCAAACAAGTTTCAGATCACCAGGACTCTTGATTGCAGGGGAAAGCCCACAGTCGATAATTCTTTTATTCAGACTTGCATCATCAGTAGATGTCCTTCAGCCAGCGGTGGATAGCCAGACTCATCACTGATGGGTAATATGAATTTAGGCATCTTTTTAACACCTGATGATTTGTGTACAGATTTTACATGTCATAAAAATGGCTGGTGTTTATCAGTGTTGGGTTAAACAGAATGAACTAAGTGTTGCATTCTCATTGTATGATATGTGCAGCGTTTGCCAGCAAATGGTGTCATTTTGTATTCCTCAAAATGCTGTTTGCATTTCATTTCAGTTTGTTGGAAATCCTACTTTGACCATGCTCTTGCTTGGGACAAACATATGGATGACGAAAATGTCATGATCATCACATTTGAAGAGCTGAAAGAAGTGAGCATTCTTAGAAATTGAGATAATGATTTTGTTGTACAGTTTGGATATTTTAAATGTTTTAAAATTAAAAAAATAAATTACGATCCTGCAGTTCATTAAATACTAAGCACACCAATATGCCAGTCTGATTGTGGTGTAAACTCTCTGGGCATTCTCGTTCACAGGCTAATATTATCAGAAGTCATTTTCCAAACTTTTAATCATTTCAAACATTTCTGAGTTAAAAGGAATATAGATGATTGAACATGGCACACTGGAAATGGAAAAAAATGGATAGCATATATTGGGGGGGGAGATGCTTTTCAAGGAATATAAGTTACAGAAGCAAATAAAAAGTTATAAATGATGCACCTTTGCTGTGAAAATGTTTCTGTGCCGCCTTTCACGCTGCACTTATTTTGCTAATATCAGGTGCAGCTTTTTAGGGCAGTAAAGCATATACATTTATGAATATATTTATTCAGATGTTTAGCCTGCCCAATTATTGAGTCTTAAGGCAGATTCTAACTTAGAAATCTACCCCAGTAGCAAATATATTTATGAAGTCATAACTAACTTTATTGTTATTTTCCAGAATCTTCACGAAGGAGTGAAGCGAATAGCTGACTTTTATGATCTACCTCTGTCTGATGAAATGATTAAGTCTGTTGCAGAGAGCTCTACCTTCCAAGCAATGAGCGGTAAATCTGAAGAAACACACGGTCGGTTCGCTCCTGTCCTTTTCAGGAAAGGTACTGCAGTACAGTGTTGATTTTATGCCAGTAGTTTACACTGAATCCCCTTTCTTCCAGTAACACAAGCGCCCTCTAGTGGTGCCATTTATGGGGGGAGCCAACTAAACATTGTTTTGTCAATATCTTGAAAATAGTTTTGATCCATTTCCCTCTTCCTCACTCCCATTCCCACATATAGAACCAAAGTTCAAAAACACTAAGAACTCTTATAAAGCCGCTGTAAGACCATTCTAATATTCTTGATATCATTAAAACAAGGACGTCTTATGGTCCAGAATAGTTTACACATGTCATACTTTAAATAGGCCAAATTAGTCTGCAAAAGTGGAAGCTACTTGTGCTGTGACATCACAGTTTTCTGCATTCTCTCCTACCAATGATATCCAACTATGTAGAGCAGGCTTCCTCAACCTTGGCCCTCCAGATGTTTTGAGACTACAATTCCCATCATCCTTGACCACTGGTCCTGCTAGCTAGGGATCATGGGAGCTGTAGGCCAAAAACATCTGGAGGGCCGAGGTTGAGGAAGCCTGATGTAGAGTAAGAGGCATAAAAACCACGAGCTCAGGGCAGCTCATGTTTTGTTATGTCAGTAATCAAACAAGACAGTTAAATTTGTGAATAGTGGTCCAAGTGATCAGGGAGTTGGTGATCCTATTGAACTTGAAAGGTTCTAAGTAGACAAGCACAGGACTGCACACTGGGATAGTTGGAATTCAGTGGGGCTTATTTCCATGTAGGTTGGGACAGAAATAATGCCTAAGTGCCCTAACTGTAAACAAATTAGCCACAGTATAAATTACTTCACTGTGTAATTTAAACAACACTATTATTTACAATGCTACTACATTACGTTTCTTTAACCAGAACCATTTTGACAGGGATAAGCTTCCAATTCTGTTTATCTTTTCCCATTGGTTTAAGACAACAGAATATTTCTACAGATCAAAGCAAGGTTCTCTACTCTTCCCCATGTTTGCATTTTTCTTGACTGGTGTCAACCCCCCCCCCCCCAAAAAAAAGAATAGGTTTTTTTCACCTGCTGCAAAGTTAGGAGACATCTGCAGCAGGCACGATGGTTTGAGAGTTCTACAATACACTGAAATTATAATTATGTTAAATTCTGATATAGCTACTAGAAGAGTAGCCAGCGCCTTACAAGGAAGTTAGAACGATATTTTTAAAATCTTTCCTTAAAAACATGTCAGTAACATTGTAATATAATATATTTCATGGTTGTCTGTGTGTGCTTCTTTTAATTCTCAAAAATCTCTTAGGCTTCTCTTTGGTGGAAAAGCTGTGTTATAATAATAATAATAATAATAATAATAATAATAATAATAATAATAATGTTAAAAGAAACAGAAATATTTGAAAAAGAAAATCTTGCAACTGCACGCACATGCACACATATACCCCTCAAATTACAGGTAGGTAGCCATGTTGTTCTGCCATAGTCAAAACAAAACAAAATAAAAATTCCTTCCAGTAGCACCTTAGAGACCAACACTTTGAATTGTGCTCGGAAACGTACTCAATACCCCTCAAATGTTTCTGTCACTCACTCTTCTCATCTCCACACAGCCCATTCTGATGCATGCTAGTAATTCTCTTCCTTGGTTACTCCCAAGAAAGTGTGCATAGGGCTGCAGGATGAGAAGCATGACAATACACCCATCTGCTACAACATTCCAAAACCATAAATCCGATGTGTGAACCTCTATATAGGAAGTAATATATAGTGAGATTCATTTTTCATTGTTTCTTAATAGGTGCTGTGGGTGATTGGAAGACTTTGTTCACTGAGGCTCAGAGTCGGGAAATGGATGCAAAATTTGAAGAGTGCTTAGCAGGAACTAAACTGGGTGCAAAACTAAAATATGACCAATATTGTAAATTTTAAACCTTGGATTTGGAGGTTATCATCTGGAGCCTTTTTATAAAGAATAAAATAATGTTTAAGTGCTGGAGACATTTATGAACAGAAAATAAATAAAATGTTCTCAGTCTTTCTTGCTTTAAAATCATGTACTCAATTTCCTAACATACTAAATGGGAAGAGCATGAAGATCTGCTATGAAATACTTCTGGGGCGGTGATCTCTTCTTTAATGGCTATGTCCTACTTCAGAAGATATGCTGTACGTGTTTTACCTTCTCAATCATATTGTGGAGCCAAGCCCCCCAAGATAGCGATCCTAGTCCCACATCTCACAACTGTCTACATGCATGCCATACATTTAAAGCACATGGCTCCCCCAAAGAACCCTGGAAACTATAGTTCACACCCCACCACACTACAATTCCCAGCACCCTTAACAAACTGCAATTCCCAGGATTCTTTGAGAGGAAGCCATGTGCTTTAAATCTATGGGCTGGATGTAGAATCGCAGATGCATTTAATTCTCACAGCAACTGGCAAAGGCATAACTCCTGATAGAAGCTTACCAGGCAGTGTATGAGGGTCCTGAATGTTTGAATGGTCTTCTTTGAGGGGAACAGTAACAACAAATGTAGAAAGTTTCCATGGCATAGTATGCATAGCTGTCAACTTTCCCTTTTTGCGGGAAATTCCCTTATTCCAGCGCTGTTTCCCACTGCAAAAAAAGGGAAGGTTGACAGCTATGATAGTATGGCAGGTGTGGGGAATCGTTGACCCTCCAGATGTTGCTCCCACCATCCCTAGCCATTGGCTGTGCTTGCAGCAACATCTGAAAAGCCAAACATTCCCCACACCTGAAGTAGGAAATAAAGGCATTCTGTGCATGCTCAGAGGCACTTCTCTGTACTTCACTCTTTCAAGCTCAGCTCAAAAATGATAAACGTATTAAATTTCAGCCTCTAGTAAATCATTTCTTAAAGTAAGCCTTGTATCAATGTGGCTTTGCTATTAGATGACACTGACAGGTTTATTAACCAATTCTCACTGACCCAGTTACTAGCACAATTACATTCTGGGACTGATTCTTCTAGCTTCCTTTGCAGTTTGAGCTAACAGTGCCATTCCAATACTGTACATTACAACCCTTCAAGGCTTGTATCAGATATGTACTGTATATGGTAAAACTTGAAGCACAGTTCTAACCATGTTTAGTCTGTCATCCCATTGACTTCAATGAGTCTTACTCCCAGGTTAACTGGGGTTAGGACTGTGGCTTGAGCTGTACTGATACATGATAATCATTGTTCATGGTCTTGGGTGTGAATTTGAAGGCCCATGAAACAGCGACATTATGGAAACTGAGATGTGCGACCGTCAGAACAGGAGATCACCAGGGAACCCCAGGTGCAGTTTTTTGTTTCTTCCCCTGTGTCTGCATTCCTGGGCTCCTTTGGGAGGAAGGGCAGGGCATAAATCAAATAAATAATAATAATTCACATTAGTCGAGCCTTGAAATTGAGGAATGGGTCTGCTCAATACCAGATTAAGCCACCTAATGCGTGCTGAGATGGAAGACAGCTAGGATCCCTAATGTCCCATTACTCAAGCCAGTTTGGGCAAAACATCCATCCATTCATTTCTATGCCGCTTTATAACTCTAAGAAGAAGAAGAAATCTCCAAGAGGTTTACAGCCTACATCAAATCATCAAAGAAAACAATGCAAAATAAAACATTGCATTAGAAAGTCAAGCTATAAAGCATGATTTCAAAGCAACATACCTTTAATTAAACGAAGACATTACCATAACCGTTGCAAAATAACACTTTATGAAAGGGAGTCAGATAAAGTTGGATGACCAATGATTCGGTCAAGTATGCCCCCCCCCATATGTCTCTGAACCCCTTTTGAAGAGCAGTTATAAAAAAACAACCAAGGATGGGGAGGACTCTCCTAGCGACCAAGATGGGAGGTGAGGAAACAAGGGCCGGAAGCTCCAACGCCGCCACGTTCCCGGTACCGCCAGCGGCGCGTTTTAGTTTCGATTCTCCGGGGTGGCCGACTGTGCCGGGGAAGGAGCGGAGCCCACTTGCTGCAAGGAAACGAAAGCGGAGCAGCAGTGCTTCCCGCAGACGGAGGAGTCTCCCGCTCGGAGCCAGTCGTCTGCACCGGAGGCTCCGCCGCTCTTTGCCCGGACTTGTCCGAAGGGAGAAGCCGCTGCCCACCAACCACTCCGGGGCGCCGGTGAGTACGCCGAGGTGGTCCTGACTCCTGACCCCGTTCTGCAGCCGCTGACGGGAGGCGTCCGAAAGTCGGCGCCCCGGGGCGGGAGGAATCCCACCCGATTCCTCTTAGTTCCCGCGGGGCTTCTTCCGAGGACGTGGGCTTTGGGCAGAGGCAGGTGGCCGCCCTCTCGACACCTGGCCTTGCATAGGCGCGCGGAGGGGGGCGTTTCTTGGCCAGGCAGAAAAGAAGTTACTGTGTGGTCCGTTGCCTTTTTGCTGCCAGGGAGGGCGAGAGGCACTTCTGGAAGGTTCTTTGCCCAATATTTTTTTCTGCCTCGCACCTTGATTTGGGCAGGAAGGGAGAAGGGCGCGCCCCAGGGCAGGTGCTTCTCCTGTGAAGAGCATTGCGGCCGCTTTGGCCAGCCTGGGTCCCGAGGAAGGCGCGGGTGACCCTGGTTGGCTTTCCCCCTGGAAGTTTGTTTTGGCCACAGCATCACCAGTCACGGGGCGCTGTGCTCCTTATCAGTTGGTTCACGGTGTCCCAGGTCACAGAAAAGCGAACCAACGTTTGAGTTAATCTGAGCTCTTAGGCTGGATAGATAGAATTGTCGAGTTGGAAGGGACCACGAGGGTCATCTAGTCCAATTCCCTGCAATGCAAGAATCCTTTTGCCCAACGTGGGGCTTGAACCCACCACCCTGAGATTATGAGTCTCAAGCCAGGGGCGTACCCAGGATCAAAACTAGCAGGGGGGGGGGGCAAGCCATGGTCGTTCAGGTTGTGACATTTCAGCACGGAAAGGCGAATGAAACGAAAACTTTAGGAAAATTATATATAATTTTCACAGTGCTTTATTACGGTAGTTATTACAATTATTTGCTTGAATTTTTTTAACTTTTTTATTCTAGTTACATGTCTTATACCAGGGGTGGCCAACTCCCAAGAGACTGTGATCTACTTTCAGAATTAAAATCTGGCAGTGATCTACCCCCATTTTCTGGGGTTCAGCTCAAAGTTGTTGACCTTTTTTGGGGATGAGGAATGCCCCGTTTTTTAGGGGTTCGGTTCATTTTTAGTTGTTGAGCTTTTTTTAGGGACTAGACCTTCTGCAATAATTGATTTAAAAACTAACTCAGCAAGACAGAAGACTGCCTGCTTTGTAAAGTGTGACAACCTTTGAGGTACCTCAGAACTGAACTTAAAACAAAAGCTGTATTCCCCTGCAACTGCACAACCAAAGCTGCACACAAACTCAATTACCCTCTTTAATAACTTAAAATGCACAATGATTTTTTTTTTAAAAAAATATTCCTTTTATTTAATTTTCTAAGCAGTAGCACTGGAAACTTTAGCAAGAGCACACTAAATCCTGAATTATTTGATTACTGACCACGTTATGTAAACAAAAACAGCTTCAAAAAACAGAAAAACTTTCCCCCCCAAACAGAAAGCCCCAAATAGTCCCTCGCAAAGGAACTACTCACCATGCAAGGGAACTCACTTTCCCAAGCTCCCTTGCATCGATCAGCCGGCGCAACACACACGGCGCAAGAGCTCAATTGTTATTGAGATTTTGGGAGGGGGAGAAAGACCAGTAGTTGAGCTTTTTTTGGGAGGAGAGCTTTTTTTCCCTTTTAGGCTGCCAATAACCATTTATTTATTTTTTTGCTTCTAGGCAGCTGCCCCCCTGCCCTCCCCGGGTACGCCCATGTCTCATGCTCTACTGGCTGAGCTTTGCCTGTGGCTGCTCAGTAATAAGGAAAGGGAAGGTTGAAAATTGTCTATTGAGAAGTTTGTAATAGAATTTTTCTTCTTGGCATTTAAGGTCTTTTCTGTATTCTCCCTATAGAGCTGCTGACAAGCTTTCTGATAGGGGAAAAGGGAGAGTGTTGTGGGGGCTCCCATGATGTTATGTTTAGAGGGAACAGAGAGAGCCACTCTCATGCCCCTTTTGGCCCCACCACACAGACTAGCAGATTGGTGCTAGTCTGGGTGGTGTTGGGACAAAAGAAGTGTGAGAGTCGCTGTTCATTTCTTTTCTTGGGGAAATGCCTTTGCTTCCACTCCCAGTTTCCCAGTGGGAACGCTTCTGAGCAGCTTCCAGTTGTGCAATTCTTTGATTCTACGATTCTGTGTGTTTGTGTTGGGCCTCCTGGGGAAGTGGTGATGGAAACCACTGTTGTGTACCGCCACTGCCATGGTATGAATGGGGGGGGGTGTTAAAAGAGGGATCCCTCTTTCCCAAAGTGCTCTGGTTTTTTCCTTTGTTTCTGTAGTACTTGTAACATAAGGGGGGTGGGGGAGTGTTGTTAATAATGCAGTGTTCCTTCTTTGAATTTATTTCAGTTTCCTAGCCCGTACCAAAATGGCAGACAACCAAGCTGTTCCAAGAATGTACATGGCGAAACTTAACGAGTATTGTCAGAGAAACCGTTTGCGATTGGACTATAAGGATCTTGGTTTCGATGGCCCACCTCATAATCCTGTGTAAGTGGATGAAGAATGTTGGGAAGTAGGGAGGAGTGAAGAAATTCACACTGCCCTCCAGATGTGTTTTATGCAAAAAGTAAACAGGGCAGGAATATTGGTATGGCAACTAAATTAAAGGATCCGTTTTTTTGGATAGCCTTTTCCCACACCTGTGTAAAGTCCTACCCAGTTACTTGTGTACTATTGAAACACTCCCTTAACCGCCTCAGTTTCTTGGTCCACTAAGATTTTCCAACTCAAGGGATAAAGCATAACATAGGACCAGGCTTTTGTTTCCCATCCCAATTATAAGGGTGGGAGAAAGTAGTGCATTTTCTGTGTTGTTTTGCTTTGTTTTCCCTCTCTTGCAGATAGGTTAGCAAACTATCCTTAGAAGCTGCACTGTTGACAGCTGCTTAAAACAGCATCTAATTTAGTAGGATGGCTTACTTGTGGCTCTCCAGATGTTTTTGGACCCTGGCTCCCAAGGCAGCATGGCTGATTGTCAGGGTTGATGGGCATTGTACTCTAAAACATAGAGAGAGGACAAGGTTGGTGAATGGAGCCTTATAGGACATAAAAGGGAAGCTAGCATTAGGCACACTTTACAGATAATAGGAATGAGAGATTTACAGCAGCAAACTATCCAGATAGTTCCCATTTCTGTTTATACAGCATCCCAAACTTAAAGTGTAAAGTTCAATCTGCAAGCATATTTTGCAGACTGGGTTTTTTAAAACTGTTCTTTTTTTCATTGCAGATTCACTGTAGCAGTTGAAATAGATGGAAATCAATATAGCCAAGCAACAGGTAAAAGCAAGAAGGAGGCAAAAGATCATGCAGCATTGTTAGCTTGGGAGTCCATTGAACGAAGACTGCCAGTAAGTAGACCATAAAGGATACATGTCAAGGCATACAAATAATCTAGAAAACAGAAAAGAGCCTTTGATCTTGAGGTATGCTAAAAATAAAAAATACCAGGGGTAGCTGGTAACATTGTGAGCTGATATGGCTGCACTTTTTAACCTTGCTGTTTCCATCACTATAGGATTTAGGAAATTGTGTCATTGCACATGTGCAGAGTGCCATTGTCTCCTCCTCTCTTAAAAAACAACAACCCCAGTTATTATCTATGGATAGGGGAAAAGTATTCCAAGTACGATTTTCAGACAAAATTGATTTCATACATCTTATTTAGAAATTCAGCGATACCACACGTGATAAATTTTTGAATCAACTTCTATTATGTCTGAGCTTTGAGGAAATATATTCCAAGTTTGTGGAAGGGTGTGGCTTCATATCTAGAAGCAAAACTCTTCATTTTAGAAATTTACTGAGAAACTCACAAAAGAACAAAGTATAAATAATACTGATAGGATTTTGCTCCATTTCTGTGCATTTAAGATATGCCCCTGTGGGGGTGGGGGAGCTTGTTGAAAGCAGATCCATGCAGCGTTTCTGGAAAATACTCTGGAACTGCTTGTGACTCAGATTTGCTTCTATTAGTCATAACAGTTTTTCTGCTTTGAGACTCATGGGAGGGACCTCTTTGCCATAGCTATGTTTTTGGATCAGGATTGGCTGAGTGCTGCAGAGAATAGGAGATTGGCAAACCTGCCTCTGTAAAGTCAAGGAAGTGTATAATGTTTGTGGAACAGGAAAGAGTTTATCTAGACTACACTACTACTTCCAGGGGCTGCCTTTGAAGATGGTTTGGAAATTTCAACTGGTGTGTTATATTACATACACAGAATGTCCTATAATTCAAATTGCATTACAATAAAATGCAACGTAAGAAGTAAAATAAGCAAAAAAATGCAATTAAAAATCAGTATTTAATGTGAGTATGCTATGGACCACCTGAATGTAGCTTGTGGACTATTGGTGGTCCACATACTAGAGTTTGAGAACCCATGTCCTTCTTGCACAGCTGATGGTGATGAAGGTCTTTCAGGAAGCAGTGCCGCCCCTTAAGTTGTACAATGATTCTGGGTCTGTAGATGCATACTATGTTGTTTCTCTTTGACCTGGACATTTTTGGTGTCAGCGTTCTTGCAGGTTGTGGGTGGTGTCACCACCTCCTTTGAAAACACTTAGTGTTCTTCTGCAAGTCTTTCTGTGGAGGGTCCCTCAAGGAGATCCTCGGTGACAATTCCAAGGAACGCTACTTGCTCCCCTAGGTCTTCAGTCTATGGGGAGTTGGGTTCATATATACCCAGTACCAGGTCAGAACTAGGAATGACACACACCTATCCTGTATCAGGCCTAGCCTTCTGGCCTTTGCCTTGGATGTGTATTGTTGTTGCCATGTAACACTGCTAAATAAGAACAGTATTTTGTGTGGCCTGCTGCCAACTTTGAACATGAAACCCAAGCTAAGTACAGACCTCACCATACCATGTCATAAGGAGGAATTCAGTGAGAAACCGCTCACTGTTCAAACAGACTGACTTATACCTATTGTTTTCAGGCAGATCCTGTTTTAAGACCACCACAGCAGCCGCTGCCTCCTCTGTCATCATCTCCATCTCGGTCACCTGAGCCAGTTGCACAACGTAACTATCTTGCCTTGCTCAATGAATATTCAACGAGGAACAAAGTGGTGGTTCAATATGTTTTGGTTTCTAAATCTGGCCTGGATCACATGCCAAAGTAAGTTGTCAGTAATAATTGATTTTTGTTGTTGACTACTATTCTTGACAACTTTTTTTGGCTAAACCTAAAGCTCTTAGTGATTTGTAGATAATAGTAGATGTCCTTTGTGGTATTTGGGTACCAGCTAATAATGTGGCTTTTTAACTCAGGCTTTTGGGAATGGTCTGTGACGTTTAGTAATTTCACCACTACTACTACAACTACTACTGGGATGTGGGTGGCGCTGTGGTCTAATCCACTGAGCCTCTTGTGCTTGCCGATCAGAAGGTTTGCAGTTCGAATCCCCATGACGGGGTGAGCTCCTGTTGCTCTGTCCCAGCTTCTGACAACCTAGCAGTTCGAAAGCACACCAGTGTGAGTAGATAGATAGGTACCACTGTGACGGAAAGGTAAACAGTGTTTCCGTGCGCTCTGGCTTCCATCACAGATTCCCGTTGCGCCAGAATTGGTTTAGTCATGCTGGCCACATGACCCCGAAAGCTGTCTGTGGACAAACACCGGCTCCCTTGGCCTGAAAGTGAGATGAGCACCACAACCCCGTAGTCGCCTTTTACTGGACTTAACTGTCCAGGGGTCCTTTACCTTTACCTTACTACTATCACTACTATTATTATTGACTAAATTTATATACTTCCCGTCATTTGTCTACCACTTTGGGATACCCTGGCCTAAATAAAATAAAATGTATGAAAATGGTATGTGAGACAGGTGTCAGTGAGTTTGTAGTTTTCCATAGCCAAAGAAAGGCTTGAGGTCCTACTGCAAGGCTTTTTATTTCCCTCCACTCCCCTGCAGCTTCCCACATGCCCTCAAAATGGAGGACCCTTCAGAGATTTTTTGAGCTTGTACAGGGTGGAGAGAAAATGGAAGTGCCACTATGCCTGTGTGGACTCTGCTCTGGCCATCCAATTTCTGACTCTTGACTATATGCACACTTTTGTAACATGGACACCAAAAAGTTTTGCTTGAGGGTTATTAGAACTTGGTATGGAGAAAGGGTTCCTGCCCAAGGTCTGTAGGATTGCTGCCTTCGTCTACAACATTCAATGCTAACTTATTTCCCCCCTCCATTCTGTTATGCCTTCTAGTTTTCACTGTGTCTGTAAAATTGATGGTAAAGATTTTGGTGAGGGAACAGGAAATAATAAACAAACCGCAAAACGGATTGCAGCCAGGCAAGCGTATGAAAAGTTGAATGACCAAGCTACTTCCAGGGTATGTATTGCATTTTAGAGTAAAACAACAGACTGTGTTTAATTGTCAGTGTAGCCATTTTCTTTGCAGGAAGTGTCCTATGAACGGTTTTGCCAGCTCTCACTACCCCCTGCCAGCAATGTGATACTCGATGGGGGTGATGAGAATCATAGAGTCATAGAATTGTAGAGTTGAAAGCTACCACGAGGGTCATGTAGTCCAAACCCCTGCAATGCAGGAATCTTTTGCCCAGTGTGGGGCTTGAACCCAAGACCCTGGGATTAGGGTCTACTGACTGAGAGTTTAGTCCGGAACATCTGGAGTGCACTGAGTTTGCCAAGGCTGGTTTAATCCCTTTCATTTTGTTGCCATTGTTACTTTTTGTTGCAGTAGATTTTTTAAATCCACGGTTAAGGTATAATTCTGAATTGTTTTTCAGGCAGAAAGAAATAGTTCTACAAATAGTTCTAGAAATCCATCACACAGTAATTCCCAAGAATCGTCACCAGAGGCATCTGGGACGTAAGTTAAACATTTAATGATGTCTCTTTAAAGTACTCTTATTTTAATTTTTTGTTGTTGATTTAATAATGATGCTGTACAATATAGCATTCCAAAATGAGCAAAAGGGACACTTACGTATAACGTAGCCTTGTAAATGGCAAGGAAGGTGTGATTGATAGCAGTTGAAATAGTGCTTTTTTAATGTTAGTATCACAGCTGTGGCCCTCCTTCCCACAGGAGGTTAGATTGTCCTCTTATTTATTTTGTGAACTTCTAATGTATTTTAATCTTGCCTGCATGTGGATCTCTTTTATTTCAAGCCTTGGGGCCCTTTCTAGGCCTTAAAAGCAGTACGTAAGTGGGCTTTTAAAAACAAAATAAAAACAAAAAGTTTACAACATTCATCAGCTGGAACAATCCCTAGCAAAGCTTTAGTCTCGTGCATGCCTTCCTCTGCTCTCCCCAACTAAGAGAAGGACTTTGCTAGTGTTTAATCTGGGGTTCACAACACCCCTGCTGCATGTTACAGAGATCACAATTTAAAACCAACTCTGGTTAGTTAAAACAAGCCAGCTTCAAGACCCTTGGGTTGAAGTTTGCTTCTTCTGAAACTGAACATTTTTCTGAGAGACTGAAAGAAAAAGGGTTTGGCTTTGAAACAGGAGAGGCCATTGGGGCTGCTCATGAGCCCAAGGCTTTGTTTGGAATGATTCTAGCTCATTCTAGATTGTGCATGTAGCACCAAACCATGGTCTAGTGTGTGAACTGGGCTGCTCTTTCGCTTTATGCAGTAGTTAAAAGTTCTTCAAATGGATTTTATACCTGCCAAATCTTTTGAGTTGTCTGTTTTTTGGAAGTATGTTGCAGCTGAAAATATTTAAACAAGCTTAGAAAAACCTGCTCATTATACACCCCAGTTAATGTTGTTATCCCTGCCTGAAGGTTTTGATTCAGACATTAAATGGAGTTGCTTTTTTAAAAAAAAATTATAGCAGCAAAATCATCCTCTGTGCAAAAATAGAAATCTCTTGGAGAATAAAATACAGTGTTGCAGCACAGGAACCTCTGGAAGATTGCAGTTGCTGAAAAAGTAATGTCTGAAATGAAATTATTGAAATGTACAGGCAAACAAAATTGTTTTTGTATAATATGTCATATATTGATATCGCATGGAAATCTAAAGACAGGCAGTATGCTCATCAGCCTTAGGAATAATGAAAATTATGAAAACCAGTCTGCTGAAAATGATTTTTGCCTTGATCCATCCCTGTAAAGCGAATGCTCTCCTCATCCTCTCTATGGTTTTCCCCACAGGATATGCAGATGTGAAGGAAAATAATTAATTAACTTTATAACCCAAACTATTAAAATAGAAACTCAAACGGTATTGAAGTGTACTTGAGAACCATTGAGAATTGGTTTTACTCTTATCAGTTATTCTTTACTTAAATTGTTTTTGTTCCTTTCTTCCTTTGGTTATAAATTAAAACCAAAAGGAAGGAAAACACTGAAAGAATTCAAAACTGCTGTTTGGAAATTTGTATTTCAGGTCTGCTCAAGAAGCTGTGGACGTTGCTTCCAACAAATCGGATAGTGTAGTTTTCCAGAGCTCCGGTATATATTCAAAGTAAGGAACCATTTCATTGGCAATTTAAAAGTGGAGAAATAAATGGTGCTTGAGGAGAGAGTCTGCAGACTTTATCTAGTCTACAATTTCTGTCATCTTTTTGGAAGGATTAGGAGGAGCATATGAAAAGGTTTGCGTCCAGGTAAATGAGGATTCCTGTAGTTCAAGGATACATTTCAGCTAAGCAAAAGAACTGGGAGCAGAGCTAGTGAGGGGTGTCATCTGGAGAGGATCCCAAAGGCCAGTTAGCAAGACCTGCACTAGTATACAAACAGACTTCTCTTGGCTTCAGAGCATTTATGGCCCCTGAAGTGGATTTCTGGTTGTTCGAGATTAGGAAAGACCTGGGTTATTTGCATGACCTAGAGCAGGCATGGGGATCAAATGCACCCCTCCAGGCTTCTTGGAAATCTCCCCAGGCCACATCCCACATTGGCCCAGCTTCACACCCACCCCCCAGTGTTTCTGCCTGGCTGGAATACACCATTGAACTCTGGTGGTGCCTTGTACTAGTCTGGATGCAGGATATGGAGGTGCATGTATGTGTGGGTAGAAACTAGCTTCCTGTACCAAGGTAACATTTGCATTCCTTGATCTGCCAACTTCTGCCTCTGGCGCTGCGGGCCATGGGCATGTGGCCCTCCAAAGGTTGCCCAGTAGGGAATGCGGCCCTCAGATGGAAAAGCAGTCCCCACTCCTAAGGCAGAGGAGATTTTGAATGTGAAAGAGCAAGTTTTTCCAAAAACGTGAACTAAAAACATAACCTAGGAGAGCCTGGGCACAACCGAGGCCTTAATGAAAATACTTTTTTAATGCTGTTACACTGTGGTTTTTTTTTTCATATGCTTTGTCTCGCTTGCATAGTTGAGCAGGCTTAAGTAAATAGGCTATGGTCACAGGCATCATAATGGGCATGCTTTCTGGTTTTGATACAATAAATGTGCCTATATTTTATTTGGTGGAATGCTTTTATACTTTACCAAAACAAAAAAACCTGAGCTACCTCCCCACCCTAAACTTCACTTCAAGATAGCACTCTATAAATGGCAGATAATTAAACACATAATGCTGACATTCATTTCAAATATTTCTGTAGTGGTACAGACCGTGATTCCAATGGTAACCAAGCAGCTGACAAACTTGCTAATCAGCTTGGTGCCATACAGCTCAATGAAGCTCCTCCATCATCTCTGGTATGAAAACTTATTTTCTATTGCCATTACAGTATTAACTACTTATTCTTGTTTGTGTGCGCTAAAATATTAATCCTGCCATAATTTCTTATAGGTCAGTACTGAATTGAAATACGTTGGTCAGTCTGATGTAATTTTAAGTACAGTATTCTGCCTTTCTGCCAAATGGCTCCTAAGGTGGCACACCAAGGAAATAGACAGAAGGAAAACTGGCAGGCAACAGTCTTGTTTCCCTCAGTGATGATCAGGGGGTGGGCTCATTCCATTTGTGACGAGCCCTTTCAGTGTCCCACCAAGAGCCCTCACAACTGTAAAACGTTTCCCCTGACTGTGTCTCTCCCTAGGGTTCACCGACGACTAAAATGAAATCCCCACAATGAAAGTTATGAGAGAAGTCCTCGGGGTACCTCAGTTCTCCACGTTCTTAAAGTGAAACTCCTGCCACCTTGGGATTCTCCCACCCTGGGTTCCCAAACTGCTGCAGCTTGCCCTTTCCTACTGGCAACTGCGTGGCACCTTTGGCTTCCCTGCCCAGTCCTCTGTGTGTTAGGGAAAATAAGCCACCCGTCCCCTCTCCTCAAGGAAACCTCTATGTGCTTTTCCCCTCAACCACACCTCTAGAGGTACTGACGCACTGCCAGAGTCCACGAACGTTTGAACAAACAAAATATGTTTATTGAGGTAACATTAATATCAAGGAAGTTAAGGTAGAATGCGGTTACAATGTTCTTCAATTAGGTACATCAGCTTGGATACAACTTTAAACAGGAATAAACGTTTTCCTTTCCTAACCTAAGCCTAACCTCCAACCCGCTCTCCCTCTCACCCTCACTCCCTGACCCACAACCACCAACCAACCGCCCCAACTGCCATTCTCCCTTTTTTAAAAGGTGGAAAAGACCCGCCTCTGCGATTGTGCTGCCAGTCATCTAGAGTGGGTGTTAACACTTCGCGTGCTGGGCTCCTGCTCACACCCAGGTACAGGGTTGGTCCGTTACATTTCTCCCCACCTCTGAGAATTTGCATAGGCATTCACTACCTAAAGGATAGTAATGCCGGTGCAAAGAGTCTCAATAACAGGGTTTCTTTAAAAACACAATGAAAACAAACTTTCACCCTTAGGATTTTGCCATCTTTAAACCAGCAAATGATCAAAATACCTGTTTTATAACTGAAATATACACAAACAAATAACTTTCTTCTTTAAAAGAAACGAGATAATGCATCAGCAATAACATTATCCTTGCCACGCACGTGCTTGATGTCAAACGTGTAGTCCTGGAGTTGGAGACTCCACCTTATTAGCTTGCTGTTTGTCCCTTTCATTTGGTTAAGCCATTTCAGTGGGGAGTGTTCAGTGAACACAGTAAAATGTCTCCCCCGTAGATTTGGCTTGAAAGTATGGTCAGCCTTTTTCACCAAAATTAAAGGTGACGACCATGGGCTATGAGATGGTGCGCTCAAACCCAACCTGAGCATCTCCCTGACCTCCTCTGACATCAGGCCAGCCTGCTCCCCGGTGTCAATGCGAAGAACTGCCCCATTTGTCTTCCCCGGAATGTTTGAGAAGATTTTGGCATACTGGGCCAACACATGTTTCAATTGTTCCCTCTGTTCAGGGGTTAAAGCATCATCAAAGGAAACCTCAGTGACTGTGGTTCCATACTGCAGCTTCCCCCACCCAGACAACTGAATCCCACTTTTAACTTCCCCAGTTACTTTTAAAATTAACTTTTCCCTGTCAAAATAGGGCTTCAACAAATTTACATGAAAAACCTTGCAGCGATTCTCCTCATGGTTCAGCTCCACCAAATAGTTAACAGCGGACAGTTTCTCGATGACCTTGAATGGGCCGTCCCAAAACGCTTCCAGTTTCTTGTGCCGCCTTGTTCGGAGAACTAAAACGCTGTCACCTGGCTTAAACGTGCGATCCCTGGCATGCGCATCATACCACTGCTTCTGGCGCCGCTGGGCCTGCCGCAAGTTGTCTCCAGCCAGATCCTGTAGCTCCTTTAGGTCGCTTTGCAGCTCCTGGACGTACGAAACCACGTCGGTGCTGTGGATGTCTTCCTCACCGGTCCACGCTGCTTTCATCAGGTCAAGAGGTCCTCGCGGTTGTCTGCCGAACAACAGCTCGAAAGGACTGAAGCCGGTGCTTTCCTGGGGAACCTCTCGATAGCCAAATAAAAAGTGTTGCAAACGCTCGTCCCAATCCGCTGGGTGATTGCACGAAAATGTCCTCAACATCCGGCTTAAAGTAGAGTTAAATCGCTCACATAAGCCGTTGCCCTGGGGATGGTAAGCACTCGTTTTAAGGTGTTTTATACCACACAGGGACAGAAGATCAGCCATGAATTTGGCTGTGAAGGATGATCCTAAATCAGTTAAGATCTGCCTTGGAAAGCCTAGACGTGAGAACACTGATAAAAGTGCCTTGGCAACAGTCTTTGACTCAATGTCCCTTAGAGGAACTGCTTCCGGAAATCTTGAGGCAAAATCCACAATACATAAAATGTACCTATGACCCCTCTTTGTAGCTCTGGCCAGAGGACCAATGATGTCCACTGCTAGACGCGAAAAAGGTTCCTGTATCACAGGTATGGGTTGCAACAAACCCTTTGTTTTATCGCCTCTCTTCCCAGCTAGTTGACAGTTCAAACAGGACCTGCAATATTCTTTGATGTTCTTTCCCATCCGAGGCCAATAAAATCTTGCCTGGATTCGATCTCGGGTCTTGTTTATGCCCAAATGAGCCGCGGTAGGTGCATCATGCGCCATCTGAAGTACCTGCATCCTGTACTTCATGGGCAACACTAATTGTTTTTGCTCCTCCCACCTAGCAGCTGATTTCCTTCGTTTGGCTACCCTATAAAGCTTGTCCTCGATAATTTTAAAAACACAGGGGTTCTCAATGGATACTTCTGTGTCTGAGGTTTGGGCTTTCTCCCATAATTCTTTAAGGGTAACATCCTCTTTCTGCTCCTCTAAGAACTGGGCACTGTGTTCTTGAGCAATGGGTATTTCCAATAGCGTGTCACTCTCCTCAGCATTCAGAGGTGTCTCAGAACAGGCAGGTGGTTGATTAGCCATTTCCTGAGCTTGTGCTCTGGTAATGACCTTAACTTGTGGTGTGGGGTTTGCCAGATCGTTCCCAATCAAAACTGGATTTTCCAAACGATCCCATACACCCACTTTCCACTTGCCCTGATAATTCTTGTACTGAACTAAAACCTCTGCTGTGGGGACTTCGAACTCAGGACCCCATATTCCTCTCAGACTGAAATTTTGTCCTGGTAAGTACTGATGAGGTTCAACAAATTGGGATTTGACAAGAGAAACCTGCGCGCCAGTGTCTCTCAACCCAAACATATCTTTGCCATTTAATCGTATAGGCTCCAAATAATCTGGAGTTGTATTTGGTTCTGCACTCCAGACCTGCATGACTCTGGAGGCGGACTCTGGCAAGTTACTCGCCTCCTCTGAAACGGACTGAGGGCCATTTCCAGGCTCTGCCTGCATTAACAATTTTACTGGCTTTGCTGTAGATGGTGTACTTTGCGCTTTGGCCAGTAGAGGGCATTTGGAGCGAATGTGCCCCTCCCTGTTGCACTGATAGCAAACGATTTTTTTGTTCCCTGTCTTGTCAACACCAACTTCTCTGACAGGAAAATTTTCTGGTTTATTTTTGCCTTCACCAGATTTCCACGGTTTGAACTTCTGAGGTGATTTTGTGTAAGGTATTTCATTAAAATCGACCTCTAGTTCATCTAGAACCTCGGCAGCTTGAGAGACTGTTCGTAACTTCTTGTCCCTCAAAAACCAACGTAAATTGGCTGGAACCTGTTTAAAAAATTGTTCCAAGCAAATTAACTGCCTGAGCTCCTCAAATTTTGTTACTCCACTCCCCTGGATCCATCTGTCCAGCAATCTATCGAGTCGGCTGGCTAACTGAGAGAATGTTTCCTTAGGGTTTCGTTTTACCTCACGAAACGCCCTTCGGCTTTGTTCGGCCGTTAACCCACATCTCACTTTTACCAATTGCTTAAACTTCTCATAGTCAGATAACTCATCCTCCCTCATGTCAGAGTAGATTTCACTTAGAATCCCACATAATTGTGGTCTGAGGTACATCATCCAGTTATTTTCACTAATCTTGAACTCAGCACACACTCTTTCAAAACTAAAAAGAAAGGCTTCGACATCGTCTCCTTTCACAAACTTAGGAAAACGTTTCTGGTTAACCGAAGCAACGTCAGTTGAGGCTTGACTTTGAGGCAATTCTGACCTCACTCTCAATTCCTCAACCTGCAATCTACGTAACTGAAGTTCTCTTTCGGCATCAATTTTAAATTTCTCTGACTGCATTCGTTCCTCAGCAGCCAATTTCTCTTTTTCAGCTTCTAATTTATTTTTCTCTTTTTCCTTTTCGGCCTCTACTTTAGCTAATTGTACCCGTTCTTCTGAAGCGATTCGTTCCTTTTCAGCTTCAAATTTATTTTTCTCTTTTTCGGCTTCAATTCTGGCCATCTCTAATTTCATTTTCATCATCTCTAACTCTGCGTTAGGATTCTCTCTGGTTTCTGCCTCATCGGGTCTCTCATCACCCTTAGCTTCCCTAGCTTTCCTTAGGTGAGCCATTTTTCTGACAGAAAAAATACAGTCGTCTGATTCTCAACTAAACAGGCGTGTGGGTGTTGAATTTCGAATCACGACGCTGCCACCGATTAATTGTGACGAGCCCTTTCAGTGTCCCACCAAGAGCCCTCACAACTGTAAAACGTTTCCCCTGACTGTGTCTCTCCCTAGGGTTCACCGACGACTAAAATGAAATCCCCACAATGAAAGTTATGAGAGAAGTCCTCGGGGTACCTCAGTTCTCCACGTTCTTAAAGTGAAACTCCTGCCACCTTGGGATTCTCCCACCCTGGGTTCCCAAACTGCTGCAGCTTGCCCTTTCCTACTGGCAACTGCGTGGCACCTTTGGCTTCCCTGCCCAGTCCTCTGTGTGTTAGGGAAAATAAGCCACCCGTCCCCTCTCCTCAAGGAAACCTCTATGTGCTTTTCCCCTCAACCACACCTCTAGAGGTACTGACGCACTGCCAGAGTCCACGAACGTTTGAACAAACAAAATATGTTTATTGAGGTAACATTAATATCAAGGAAGTTAAGGTAGAATGCGGTTACAATGTTCTTCAATTAGGTACATCAGCTTGGATACAACTTTAAACAGGAATAAACGTTTTCCTTTCCTAACCTAAGCCTAACCTCCAACCCGCTCTCCCTCTCACCCTCACTCCCTGACCCACAACCACCAACCAACCGCCCCAACTGCCATTCTCCCTTTTTTAAAAGGTGGAAAAGACCCGCCTCTGCGATTGTGCTGCCAGTCATCTAGAGTGGGTGTTAACACTTCGCGTGCTGGGCTCCTGCTCACACCCAGGTACAGGGTTGGTCCGTTACACCATTCCATTGGAATATCAGAATATGCCTTATAACAGGGGTCCCCAAACTAAGGCCCGGGGGCCAGGTGCGGCCCAATCGCCTTCTAAATCCGGCCCGCGGACGGTCCGGGAATCAGCGTGTTTTTACATGAGTAGAATGTGTGCTTTTATTTATAATGCATCTCTGGGTTATTTGTGGGAATTCATTCATATTTTTTTTCAAAATATAGTCCGGCCCACCACAAGGTCTGAGGGACAGTGGACTGGCCCCCTGCTGAAAAAGTTTGCTGACCCCTGCCTTATAATGAGTTAGACCAGTGGTCCATCTTGCTCAGTGCTGTGCACATTGACTGGCAGCAACCCTCCAGGGTTTCAGATGGGATGTTCCCAGTCCTACCTGGAGGTGGAATCTGGGACCTTCCACTTGCCAAGCATGATGCTCTGCCACTCAGCTACAGCCCTTCCCCAGTTTCAGTTTACTGGCCCTCAAGTGTAGTCTGTTTGGTTCCACTTTGTGTGAAATTTTAAAAAGAATAACACAAAAAGTCTGTATTTCTATGGTCTGCCTTATTGCACACTTTTAATGTAAAACACATGGTTTTTCCAATGCTATTGCACCCATTCCCCTCTAAAATAGCATTTCCTACACATCTTTTGCATAAAATAGGTATTCTCGTGTGCAATTTTTGTACACCGAAACTTCATCGAAAGGGTGGAGAAGTGTGTAATCCAAATGGGTATTTTGTTCCATTCAAATTCAGGAGCATCAGGTCAAGTCAGTCCATTACAAGAAATGGATCAAATGAACTTCTACATCCCTAGCTAAGGGGCAAAGTGCAGAAGCTATAAAGCAGCTAGTGGCACGGGGTTGATTTTCCTGGGTTAACACCTCAGATCAGGGAAATTTGAATTGAGGACTGTGGAGTTCCAACCAGGAGGAGCATCCGCCTAACCAGGACCTCGTATGGTTCAGGAAACAGGAAACCTTTTCATGACCTGCAGTGGTCCTGTTTTTGAACTCTAATGCCTGACAATAACTGCATTCTGATTTTGAGTGGTCTTTTTAAAGTTTTAAGCATTTGGCACTGTGGTAGAACTTCAACATTAATTGTTTCTTCTTGATTTTGCCATAGGCAAGTCCCAAAAGTCCTGCTGTGAGACCTAAAAAGTATGTATTCATCTTTTGAAATGGATGCCCTTCATTCAGTTGATTTATTGGTTAGGGGAAATGGTTTAACACCTCAAAGCAAATGGGTACTTACAGATGTGCTTAAGTGTTACAAAGTTTCATTTCCACTTTTTTTTATTTCCTAAGAAGAGAGACGCCACTGGCACCGAACTTTTCAAAGCTGAATCGAAAGCAAAGCAAGTACACCATCAATGAAAAGTAAGGGTAGCCTTCAAAAGTCCCGCTGATTTATTTATTTTTAATAAGTTTCGCCTTTTATACCTTTGAAGTTTGAATTGAATTGAGACTACATGGAAAGATGGTTTGTGAAGTACTGACAAAAATGTAACTAGTTGTGTCCGTGTTAGTGGTAGCTGGTGATTTTAACACAACATTGGTCCATGTCCGAGTTCACACAGACCTTTCCATTTGCTGTTGTGAAAAGGTCTGATCAAATTACAACAGCTGATCTCCTTTAACAAGCTGGTAGTTTTATTGAGTGGCTGTTCTCTCTGTGTGAGCTATGGTGGTGGTGTGTGGTTGTTTTTAATATTGTGTGTTAGGTTGTTTTTTTATACTATTGATTACTGATAGCTGCCTTGTGCATTCCATGAATGACAGCAAATATACCCACTCCTAGTCTGCTTGGATACCTTGGCTGTGTGCCTTTATTTCATCATTAAATTAATAATTGTTGTGGCTATATTGCCATTGTAACACTTTTCAAGGATTTTGACATTTAACACTTAAGACTTGCCTTCATTTTTGGAACCAGGTTTCTGGAAGATTTTGAAGATATACAGAAAATTAAATCTGGTGGATATGGAACCGTTTTCAAGGCAAAACATTTAATTGATGGTCGATTATTAGCTGTCAAACGAGTCAAGCTTCATCTGTAAGTTATCTTTGTGTTTGCTTATTATTTTAATTAAGCTAATTTAAGTTTTAACAATTTGTGCTGTTTTCCACATGTGAAGTTATTTTAGTACTAATTTTAGAGGAATTGTGGGGCACTGTAAATCAACATTTAAAAGAGTTAGGCTCAACCGTGGCTTAGTTGCTTATGCAGGAGTAGTCAATGTAGTGCCATCCAGATGTTGTTGGACCCCAGCTTCCATCTTCCCTGGATGACCAGGGCTGATGGGAGTTGAAGTCCATCAACCACTGTGCTAATTCATGAACAAGTGACTGGGTTAAGGACATGCCATTTGCCTTTCTGTTGCTGGGCTCTAGAATAAATATGGTTGTATCCAAGTAAATTCTATTCAGTCGACCTAAGCATTCCAAATCAGAAGCCCCCCTTTTTTAAAGTGGTCTAAAAATAATCCTCTTTCTTCTTTACGGTACAGGCCACTCTCAACTTAAGCTGGGGTTACGTTCTGGGTATAACATGTAAAACCAAAATCGCATATAGTCAAAATGCATTGCATCCAATGGTGGGTGGCATTGCCAAAGTCTCTTTTGCCTGCCCCCTTTTTATTTTTTATTTCAATTTGCAGCACACATAAAGCTGAATGCACACAGGTTAAATGCATGTATTTAGGGTTTGTTTTGCATACATTTTTAACAATACTCTTTTCCCCTTCTGACCCCCTTCCCCCTCCCCAAACCAGAGGAGAAGAAGAATCAGAAAAGGAAGTACAAGCCTTAGCAAACCTTGATCATGAATATATTGTTCGATATTATAATTGTTGGATCGGGAAAGATAATATCCTATCGCCAGAGGATAGTGATAGTGAACAGAGGTAATTCCACTGCGTATTCAGAACCTCTCTAAGGTGCCATGTATCGTCGTTTTTTGTGTAAACCAGGGATGGATAAGATTTTGGCTTTATGGGCCAGATCAGCTTTGTGACATCACATGTTGATAATTGGGTTATCTTGCCCACCTGGCAGAATCACTTGCATAGGGTTCAGAAGTGCCTTAGAGCCAGCTGGCTGTCAGGCCGGTGCTTAGCACTCAAAGGCTGGCAACTCGCTTTCTCCTCCACTGCCTCCCACTAGCTGAAGTTTATTATTTTTGTGGGTGATCATTTTTATTGGGTTCATATTCTAAATTTTGCATTGTTGAATGTTATTGCCCTAAGACCCTTAGAGGCCTTTTGAAAAAAAAATTTAGAGACAAATTAAAGAAATAAATAATAAACAGCATTTTGGCAGTGGCTTCACTTTAGGAACTGGCATGTTTTTATTTATATATTATATTATATTATATTATATTATATTATATTATATTATATTATATTATATTATATTATATTATATTATATTATATTATATTATATTATATTATATTATATTATATTATATTATATTATATTATATTATATTATATTATATTTTGCTTGTCAGCTCACTGCCTAACTCTTAAGAACAGTTGTAGCTGTAGGTAAATTCTCTTGGTCCCAGAACCAATTTCCATAAAGAAATATGAAGGTGCTAGGATCCAACTCTGGCTAAGTGACCTCAGTGGCTAGGTGTACATTTTACCAGCTAAACAATTAAAAAAACAAAACAAAACAAAAACTTAGACTGAGTTTGAGCAAACATGAAAAACTTAAAACAAATCCTTATTTCCTGATGAATAGCCTTTGGACTATAATGTAACTTAAATAGAAAACTATTTTTAGAAATATTTTTCCTTCAAAAGCATTTTATTTTAAAAACCCGATTAAAATAAAATTTAAAAATCTGATTTTTTTTTTAAATTAATCATTAATTTTTATCCACCCTGCTTTGCTGCTTCCATTGCATCCTCATTGTGTCATCCAGCATAGCTTTGCCGGGTAGTGCAGGGCCTCTTATAGTCTGGCTCGAAGGAGGTGGCAAAACTGATGGTAGCTGTCTCTGACTTGTTTGCAAAGTGTTTTGAGGATAAAATTGCTTGCACCCACTGGGATCATGACTCTGCTGTTACAGCAGGCAAATCTAAAGAGTTACAGAGCACTGTTTAGTCTTGTTGTGCTGGATGAGTTAGTAAAGCTCGAGGATGTGAACAAGGTGCTTGGATCAGTCATCTGTTTTATTTTTTTGCAGGGTGGAAGCCGACTGCCTTTTCATAGTGATGGAATATTGTGAAGAGGGAACCCTTAAAAATTGGATTAGTAAGGAAAATGCAAAGGAGAGCTATCGTGAAGATGTCAAAATTAAATTCCAGCAAATAGTGGAAGGGGTAGCATATATTCATTCTAAAAACTTAATTCATCGAGATCTCAAGGTATGCAGATGAGACAATTTCAATATCGGGTGTGAATGATAAAATGGAAATATGAACAGAAGCTGCTAGCTAGGAATATTCTTACTGAAAAGTTCAGCTAGTCTTATCATAGGTGTTTGGGAGAGGGTACATATAAAGGAGAACACAGGAGAAAAAAAGTATCTTAAATGATTTCACTTCTTCAATCCCAAATAAATTGATGCATTTATTTTATTTTATTATTTCAGTTGTATTGGGGGGGGGGGCTTAATCTGGAATATACTTTGAGTACAAGGTGGATGTTTTCATCCGGAGGGGTACTTGAAAAGCAGAGATTTTTTTAAAAAAAGCAAATAAGAAGCTGAGGTGGTTCAGACTCTGTGGGATAACTGTTGAGTAGACCAGTGTTTTTCAACCTTTTTTGGGCAAAGGCACACTTGTTTCATGAAAAAAATCACGAGGCACACCACCATTAGAAAATGTTAAAAAATTTAACTCTGTGCCTATATTGACTATATATAAAGTAATTTTTCAATTTTCCCCACGGCACACCAGGCAACATCTCGCGGCACACTAGTGTGCCGCGGAACAGTGGTTGAAAAACACTGGAGTAGACTATGGTGACTTATCCAGAGCTTAATGACTTTTAAAGGTAAAGGACCGTTAGGTCCAGTCGCGGATGACTCGGGGGTTACAGTGCTCATCTTGCTTTACTGGCTGAGGGAGCCAGCATACAGCTTCCGGGTCATGTGGCTAGCATGACTAAGCCACTTCTGGCAAACCAGAGCAGTGCACAGAAACGCCGTTTTCCTTCCTGCCGGAGCAGTACCTATTTATCTACTTGGACTGCGTGCTTTCTAACTGCTAGGAGCAGGGACTGAGCAACGGAAGCTCACCTCGACGCAGGAATTCTAACCGCCGACCTTCTGATCGGCAAGCCCTAGGCTCTGTGATTTAACCCACAGCACCACCCATGTCCCTGAATGACTTTTACATCTGAATATTTTGTTTTTTGTTTCTCTCTCTCTATCCCCCCCCCAGCCAATAAATATATTAATGTCTAGAGACAATAAAATAAAAATCGGTGATTTTGGGCTGGTAACCACAGGTGTAGATGACCTTTCATTACAGCGGACAGAAAAGAGAGGAACACCACAATACATGGCTCCTGAACAGGTAATACTTTTAATATTTGATCCATGTGTATGCAGTGACACTTTTCTCCCAGGGCAGTTGTGAATTTGTTCTGGGTACACAAGTACACACTCATAGTGGTCACCACCATCATTATCATCATCACCACCCCCACGAAAAACGCTTATGCCCCTGTGGAGATGGCAGTACCGAATCGGTGGCGCATGCCCTTCTGGCTTACCCTATTTATAATGACTTGAGGAATGAGATTACCACCCCTCTTTTATTGTCCATTCCGGGTCGCCCAACCACTGCCACAGTGTCCTTTCTCTTGGCAGATCAAGATGAGCAGGTGACAGCAAAGGTTGCAAGGTTTTTAGCTGGGGCAATCAGAATAAGATCCACTATTTGACTACAGTGGTACCTTGGGTTAAGAACTTAATTCATTCCGGAGGTCCGTTCTTAACCTGAAACTGTTCTTAACCTGAAGCATCACTTTAGCTAATGGGACCTCCCGCTGCTGCTGTGCTGCCAGAGCACGATTTCAGTTCTTATCCTGAAGCAAAGTTCTTAACCTGAAGCGTTATTTCTGGGTTAGCGGCATATGTAACCTGAAGCGTATGTAACCTAAGGTACCACTGTACTGATTCAAAACCCTAAAATGTATTTTATATAAATGACTTTTTATTTCTATTCTTTTTGTATCGTATAGTTGTTCTTTTGCTATGGCTGATGGCTGATGCAAATAAACATTCATTCATTCATTCATTTATCACCACCACCACCCCATTATTACAACAACAACCCCTCTAAGTTAGGTTAGACTGAGAGGGAGTGGACATCTCCAAGTCATTCTGTTAGCTTAATGACTGAGTGAGGATTTGGGAAAGAACCAACTGCCTTGATCCTGTACTCAGTTTTCAGAATAATATGCCAAAATGTGCTTTGAAGTGCATAAGGCCTGTATGATTAAGCTCTATGAGAAGTTCCTGTTAGAGTATGTTCTTATGATCTAATGCGTTCTTGTTTGCATTGTCTACAGGAGGGGAACACTTACGGAAAGGAAGTGGATATCTTTCCGTTAGGATTAATTTTATTCGAAATGCTTTACACATTCCAAACTGATCATGAGAAACACAAGGTAAACCTGAAAAGTTTTTTTTAATGTCACATATTTTTTTCTCAGAAATGTATAGAAAATATGTATGCACCACTGGGGCTCCAAACAGTTGGAGTGGATGAAAGGGGCAGGACAGAAGGATGAAGGGGCATGTTCATGTGCCTATGCATTCTTGCTAATGGACAGTGGTCTAGAAAAGCTGACCTCTTGGCGCTCCTTCCTTCATAGTCTGGGGAATAGCAGCAGAGTTGTTAGGGGGACAGGGGAAGTTTTGTTGGGGAGAACAACCAACTGGCCACTGCCTCCCCCATCCACTTAGCACAGAGCACGCAGGAAGCAGGTTTGTTGCCTTAGAGGCTGGCAGTTGTTCTGCGTGATACAAATGCAGCTTGTATAAATGGTACATTTCTATTCTAGGTCGCCAGAAAGTTGCTTTGCTCTTGTCTTTCTTGCTCCTGCTCTTGTCACTCACTCTCGCAGATACACACCATGAGAGAGCAGGCCAGATAGAGCTTGTTGTGCAGGGGGGTGAAGGGCAGTGGGTTGCAGATGCATTGCCTCCCCCTTCCCAATTTGAGACCAAGAATCTCCACTACAACCCAGCCCATCAAACATCATGGTTTTTAGCAAGCAAATTATATTTTACAAAAACCAGTACTGCTTTCTAAAGAAACCCAAAACTTTTCAGGAATTGCCACCAACTTGACCTGCTCAAGGAAAGGTTTGCTTCTATAAATTCAAGAGGCTGCTTCTGAGGCGTTTGCCTTTTTGCAAAAGGAACCTCAATCCAAATTTATTAAGCTCCCAGTACCAACCTTTCCTCCTGTTGAGGAATGGGAAATGCAAACCAGCCATTCTCCCCTTCCTTCAAACAGTTCCTTAAGCAATGTTGTTTTACTAAATTGGAAAATGGAATTGAGACATAGGACGTTGAGAGTGTGCCAGTGCTCTGGCTGTTATGGAGTCCTACCAATGTATCTCGTTCTGCTCCCAAATACTTTTTAAAAATGAAAATGAGAAATATCCCATTTTTGTTGTAATCATTAACTCTCCCTTCAGGCATTTTTCTCACTTGATTTATGAATGTGATGAAGGGTCAGTGGCAGGCTTAATGTGTGGCATGAAGGAGTTGTTCATTTAAGACAGGCTTCCTCAAACTCGGCCCTCCAGATGTTTTGAGACTACAATTCCCATCATCCCTAACCATTGGCTCTGCTAGCTAGGGATCATGGGAGTTGTAGGCCAAAAACATCTGGAGGGCCGAGTTTGAGGAAGCCTGATTTAAGTCCTTTATATACTGCTTTTCATTTATAAGTTCACACATCTCAAAGTAATTTGTGCTCTCTCTCTCTCTCTATTAAAACTAAGCTAAGTAACAGTGAAATAGCAATAGTTTTCAACACAAGTGGAACAAGGATGTTTAAGTCTTTGTACACCAAACATCAGGGTTTTTTCAGGGCACTTAAATCATTAGGAAGTTCTTTAACTGTTTTAGTATTCCAGATGTGTTGAACCCCAACTGAATCATGAGTTGCCTCCTTCATGTATCACTGCTACAAAGTTTTATTAAAACTGCCTTGAAATTTGGGGCATTGTTTGTTTGTAGGGAGAACAGGGTAATAAAATGCAGAACCTTCAAATACTGTTTGCGTTAAGTGCTGTGAGTCCCTGTTGCCAAAAGAACCCAGGCTACATTTTGGAAATAGTCTTTTATCCTCTTTGGCATCAGTTATATTACTACATGGTAGTGGATGTTCCATTCCATGCAAGAAGAATGAAGTGTGTATGCACACTCAACTCCTGTTCCTTTATCCTACGTACAAATGTGGAAGGAATTCAGTTTTCCATGTTTGGGAACTTGGGCAGCTGTTTGTGTCAAAATGGCAGCATTGAACTTTGCCAGTCAAAATAGCGTCACACGAGGTATTCTTAAGTGACAGTTGAATACACTGTGTATTGTTTTTCAGATATTAAAGAACATAAAAGAAGGCAAATTTCCAGAACAATTTACAAAGGAGTTTCCAATAGAGGTATACTGTGGCAAAACATTTTTATAGGTTGTCTTTTCCATGCTTGTTGTAATTTCAAATGAATAACAATCTCTCCTTTGTTTGCAGGCATCCCTAATTAAGAAACTCCTTTCAAAAGAGCCGTCTCAGAGACCATCGGCATCTGACATTTTGCGTTTTTTAAGGAAAAAGCAGTATAGCCCACACACTTGTTAACTAATACCTGGCCAAACACAACTGCAGAATTTTGGTCTAAAGGTAGTGGTTCCTTTTGCTGTTGCTAATGTTGAAAATCTCATCTGAATCAAAACTGTGGCGCATGGACCCACCAACTGCTTGGGAAATTTTAATCTGGATCGCCTGTTCCTATATGTTCCGCTGTGGCCTTTGAGGGGAGCTGGAGGGTGCTCTTGGGGAGGCAAAATTTCTCTGAAGCCAGAACTAGACACCTGTGCATTGTATGTGTGGTTGTCTGTAAAAAAAACTCTCCTGCTCTCTCATGTGAGGCTCAGCTTCAGTAGCTAAAACCCCATTTTACAAGCTGTGACAGATATGGTCATTCGTGGACTGAGAGAACTTGACCACAAGTGGTTCAGGCATTGGTGACTTCAAGGTTAGATTACTGCAGTGCACTCTGGGGGGCTTCCCCTGAACTTGATTCGCAATATGCTGTTAGTGCACAAGAAAAGATCCTCTGCACAGAACAGCTTTGCTCAAAGAACTGCACTGGTTGTCCATTTGCTACCAGGCCAGGTTCAAGGTGTTACTATTAGGGGAAAGATCGCCTTTCAAGAATGCTTCGATCTGCATTAACCGGCACTGTTACAGGTGCCACATAATACTTATAAGACATCAATCTTTACTGCAGCGTCACCTTCACTTTGAAACTCCCTGCCTGTTGACATCAGGCAGGTGCTTTCATCACATTCTTTGGGGCATCTGCTTAAAACACATTTGTTTAGGGAGATACGTAGAAGCCGCATGTGCTTTCTCTCTTTTAGGAATGGGTTATTTTAATCAACTTTTCAATTTTTAAATACCTGTGCTTTTTATTGAGAATTTTAAAGTGTTTTATTTTATTTTTTATTTTTTGGTAAACTGCTTAGAGGTTTTCTTACAATCAAGTGGTGTATATATATATATATTTGTTTTAAAAAAAACAACGGTCTGGTTTTCAGCTGAGCTGCAAATTGTTTTATTTGGTTTCTGCCAGGAGAGTTCCTTTACTTTTATCTGCAAGATTTAGTGTTTGTTTACAAAATTCCACCTATTTTATTGATGGGTCATCATATGCATTTAACAATTACTAGTAATAAATAGTAAAGGAAAATAATGAGAGTGACATAATATGAGGCTTTTGAAGTAATCAGGGTTTTGGAGCTCTCTCTGCTTGGAAGCCTGTGTTAAAAACCTAGCTGCAGTTTGGTAAGACATAGGAAGCTGCCTTATACTCATTTGGCCCCTTGGTTCATCAATATTGTCTACTCTGATGAGCAGCAAGTCTTGAAGGTGTCAGGTGATGTTTTCCCAGCCTAGGCTTTCAAGCATAAGGATGACAAAGGGAAACCTGTTTGTCTGTCATACTTAATTCCTTTCCTGCAATACAGCCTAGAAAAAAATGGAAGGTATCAAAATCAGAACTTAAATAATGATGATGATGATGATTCGGGATAGATTGTATTCATAAAAATTATTTGTATACCACTGCATCATTACACACATACACACAAAGAGAGGGGGGGAGGGTACCTCAGTTTACGAACTTAATCCGTTCCAGAAGTCCGTTCTTAAACCAAAACTGTTCTTAAATGGAGACACGCTTTCCCTAATGAGGCCTCCTGCCGCCGGTGCCCTTCCAGAGTTAGGTTTCCATTCTTAGACCGAGGTAAAGTTCTCAAACCAAGACACTCTTTCCGGTTTTGCGGAGTTTGCAAACCAAATTGTTCTTAAACTGAGGAACCACACTATATCAAAGTGGCTTACAGCAAAAAATAATAATACAATAAAAAGTTAAACAGACATCAACTAACCATTGTGGGTGGATGTCTTGTTAAATGCCTTCATAGGCTGAGAGGAACAGAAACATTTTTCAGCAGGCGTTTAAAAGTTGGCAGGGTATTCCAAAGGATTGGGCTGATGACTAAGGGGTTTCTTGTCAAATGAGCCTCACCAACTTGGGGAACAACCAAAGATGCTCCTGCAGGTGATCTAAGTGATTGAGCTGGGATAAGAGTGTTCCAGGTAATCCCTGAAGTGCCCTGGACCTATGTTGTTCAGGATTTTGTAAACACACAAGAATCCCGAGTAGTAATGGGAAGCCAATACAGTTGTTTAACAATGCCGTGTTGTGTGTTCTCAAGCAGAGCCCCAGCTGGAGCTTCTGAACCAAACCCAAGGTCAGCCCCACAAAGAGCAGCATTACAGTAATCCAAGCCCATCACACATGGGCTACAGTAGTCAGGCTATTCCTGTACATGAATAGCCATAGTTTGTGAACCACATGAAGCTGGTAAAAGGCACTCCTAGCCACAAAGGCTGCTTGAATCTCTGGTGACGAAGATGTATCCAGGAGTATCCTCAAGCTACATGCAACCCCATCCAGAACTAGTGACTTCCCAAACGTGGGAATCACCCTTCCAAAGAGCCGCGGTCTTGCCATGGTTCATGTACACTTTATTGACCACATCCAGTCCACAAGTGCATCCAGGCAACAGTCCAAAGCTTTCATAGCCTCTTGATTTGGATTTTACAAGCCATGTGAAAATAACTTGAATGGTGAAATCTGTGTAGCTTGTGCTGTGAATAATTCATTGCAAAGGGATCTTTTTAACAGCTAGGATTTGATGAGTTTTTTATACCATGAAAGCTGCAGCTGTGTCAACTCACTCCTGAGAAATTCCATTGCACCTAGTTCACAGGGAACTGCTTTTCGGTTCCATCATCCAACACTAGAGGAGAATATTCATACAGGATTCTGGATGAAACGTAATCTATTCTAAATTGTTAACTTGAATTCTTTCATGGAACTTTGTAGTGAATATTAAATTTGTTTTTAAATCACTGGTAAAGTATTGAGAAGCACATTTTACAATATTAATTTTTCAACCGAAGCATGTATTTCTCACATCTTGGGAAATTGTAATGTTTTTATTGTGTATGCATGGCTTATGTTACTGTTCCATAGCTGCTTTCTCTTTCCTAATAAATCATGTGCATTAAAAAGTCCCCACTTCTTTTAGAAGCTACATGGCATACACGTATGTAGGAAACATCTCGCCAGCAATGCTTCCCTTAGAACTAGCCTGCATGGAGTTTGCTTACCCTTCAAGCGCATCTTGGCCATGAACTTCAACCGAGGCACCTCTTGGGTGCAAATCTTGGTAAAATCTAGCCCTGTGCACAATTAGTAATGAAAATGCCAAATGCAGCCAGTTATGGGTGCTACACTGTGACTGCTTAAAGCAAAAATTAAAAAAAAAATGTGTTCTATATATACAACTGTTAATAAGAGTCTGGCAGGTGGTCCACTTTCAGACTATTAAGGAAGGTACAGTGTATCACATGGTATATAAAGGAAAGGAATCAAACTATAAGGAGACATGTTATTTCCTTTTTAATGTGCTACCCTTCTGCTTACATTAGTACTGTCACAAGTTCTTTCTCCTGATAACTTGAGGCACAATCTAGCCAAAACTGAACACTTTGACAAGCCATTGAGCATTTCATCTACTTGAAACGTCCCCACTGAAAAATACAACACTTTTACTCGGGTGTAAGGGCTACTGAGTCCATTAGAGGTTACTTCCATGTAAAGCTAGCGGCCTGGTTCACACTTTACCTTAATGTTGGCTTGATCATGCCATTTTCCATGGGCAGTAAAGTGGATTAACCTTAAATAGAAACTACTCAAGCCCATCAACTAATTTAGCCAGAAAGGCATTTTTAAAAACCTTTTTAACCAAAGAACCAACTCAGAAGAGAAAGGGAGGCTGGCAGAGTCAACATCAGATGAACTAACTAACTGCCCAGGGAAAATAACATCAGTTGCCATCTCCTGTTTCAGTGGGGCTAGTTATTTTTGTTTTCAGAACTGTATGGGGTTCTCAGTGTGCCTAGTGTATTATTTATACATTTGAACCAATTTGCAGACATATACATACACAACAATTGTATACAGCTGTAAATAGTGATACAAACACCCATAGCTACTGAACAGTTCAACATTAACTGTTTTAAGCCTTCACTGACATTAGGAAAATGGATTGAAATACCTTTGGTATAAAACACCGAAAATTACAAAACTAAGCAGTTTGGTGAACAGTAAAAGGCATATTTAGAACAAAATCGAAAATTCTTTCTAGTAGCACCTTAGAGACCAACTGAGTTTGTTCCTGGTATGAGCTTTCGTGTGCATGCACACTTCTTCAGAATATTTAGAATATTTAGGCATATTTAGAATATTTACACTCGAGGTCAACAGGACTTACTCCTAAATTAGTACATGTAGGATTTTAATCCAAGTGTCCTGATCTTGTTTTTGGCCTCTATATACACATTTTGGACCTTTCCAGCCCTCCTGTTCTCTTTTCTGCACTAGATCAGTATTCCACTTCTTCTATAATTGATTGGCGTGTAAAGATTTGTTTGTGTTGTTTTTTTAAAAAAAGAGTACCTAAAGTTCACAGCTGACAGTCAACTGCTACATTTTGAAGTAGGATTATAAATGGTACTTTAGAAGTTATAATAAATTGGAATAGCAATGTGTTTTGCTAGGCACTGCAGAGAAGCAAATGACAGTAGTGTCCTCTAAAGTGTTTTCAAATTAAGTCACAGTACAGAAGAAGAAGAAGAAGAAGAAGAAGAAGAAGAAGAAGAAGAAGAGGAAGAAGAAAGCATCCAAATACATCATGATGAGGGACTATGTTTCCAGGAATCTCTGAAAGTAGATGAAGCTCCAAAAGACAGCCTTTTGGCAGAAACACCATGGGCATTTAATAAAAATTAATCAGCATCTTGAGACTTTCTCTGTCTCTGGCAGTTCATTCTGTATCACACATACAAGACTAAGGAGATAACTTTGGGAAAAGTTGCACTGTGTTAAAGATATAAACTTTTTTGAAAACTCATGCATGCCATACCTTGAAGACTTTCGCTGCAAGGGGGTCTTTCTCTAAGTCAATATCTAAAGGATCAATATCAACTTCCATCAAGTCTTGTAGTAACTCAAGATCAATGTCTTTATCTTTTTCCAAAGATGGCAGAGGTGGAGTACCTTTAGGTGAGCAATCTCTCCTACCAATGATATCCAACTATTTAGAGCAGGCTTCCTCAACCTTCGCCCTCCAGATGTTTTGAGGAAGCCGGATGTAGAGTAAGAGGCATAAAAACCATGAGCCCAGGGCAGCTCATGTTTTGTTATGTCAGTAATCAACAAGACAGTTAAATTTGTGAATAGTGGTCCAAGTGATCAGGGAGTTGGTGATCCTATTGAACTTAAAAGGTTCTAAGTAGACAAGCACAGGACTGCACACTGGGATACTTGGAATTCAGTGGGGCTTATTTCCATGTAGGTTGGGACAGAAATAATGCCTAAGTGCCCTAACTGTAAACAAATTAGCCACAGTATAAATTACTTCACTGTGTAATTTAAACAACACTATTATTTACAATACTACTACATTACGTTTCTTTAACCAGAACCATTTTGACAGGGATAAGCTTCCAATTTTGTTTATCTTTTCCCATTGGTTTAAGACAACAGAAAATATCCACAGATCAAAGCAAGCTTTTCTACTCCTCCTCGTGTTTGCATTTTTCTTGACTGGTGTCAGACTCCACCCCCCCCCCAAAAAAAAAGAATAGGTTTTTTCACCTGCTGCAGAGATAGGAGACATCTGCAGCAGGCGAGATGGTTTGAGAGTTCTAAAAGTTTAGAATATACTGAAATTATAATTATGTTAAATTCTTATATAGCTACTAGAAGAGTAGCCGGTGCATTACAAGGAAGTGAGAATGATATTTTTAAAATCTTGCCTTAAAAACATGTCAGTAACTTTGTAATATAATATATTTCGTGGTTGTCTGTGTGTGCTTCTTTTAATTCTCAAAAATCTCTTAGGCTTCTTGGGTGGAAAAGCTATGTTTTAATAATAATAATAATAATGATGATGATGATGATGTTAAAAGAAACAGAAATATTTGAAAAAGAAAATCTTGCAACTGCACGCACATGCGCACATATACCCCTCAAATTACAGGTAGGTAGCCATGTTGTTCTGCCATAGTCAAAACAAAACAAAATAAAAATTCCTTCCAGTAGCACCTTAGAGACCAACACTTTGAATTGTGCTCGGAAACGTACTCAATACCCCTCAAATGTTTCTGTCACTCACTCTTCTCATCTCCACACAGCCCATTCTGATGCATGCTAGTAATTCTTTTCCTTGGTTACTCCCAAGAAAGTGTGCATAGCTTTGCAGGATGAGAAGCATGACAATACACCCATCTGCTACAACTTTCCAAAACCATAAATCCGATGTGTGAACCTCTATATAGGAAGTAATATATAGTGAGATTCATTTTTCATTGTTTCTTAATAGGTGCTGTGGGTGATTGGAAGACTTTGTTCACTGAGGCTCAGAGTCGGGAAATGGATGCAACATTTGAAGAGTGCTTAGCAGGAACTAAACTGGGTGCAAAACTAAAATATGACCAATAAATTTTAAACCTTGGATTTGGAGGTTATCATCTGGAGCCTTTTTATCTATATATATAAAATGCAAGTGTCTCTGCGTCCAGTCCGTGTGTCTCTGGGTTTGCGCTACTGCGCATGTGCCCCAGGGACACAGGGATTGGACGGAGAGACATCGGGCTGGGAGCAGCGGCGGCAGTTGAAGCAGGGCCGTTGAAATGGAACGTCGGCTCTCCAGAAGATTGGGGAGGCCGAGGAGGAAGGCCACGCTGCTGCTGCCGCCGCTGTACCTTCCCGCGCTTGGCTCCATCACCAGCCGGGCTTCGTGCCACCCACTTGGCCTCCAGGGGACTGCTTTAGCGGGAGGTCGGGGGGGGGGGTGGAGAGGCAAGAAGCGGCTTCTCTGCTTTCGCGGAGAAGCCGCTTCTTGCCCGCCCCGCCCCCCTGCCAAAGCCTGCTTTAGCGGGAGGTCGGGGGGTGGTAGACATATGTTCTAGCGCCCGTTATTTTAACGGGCTGAAACCACTAGAAAAGAATAAAATAATGTTTAAGTGCTGGAGACATTTATGAACAGAAAATAAATAAAATGTTCTCAGTCTTCTTGCTTTAAAATCATGTACTCAATTTCCTAACATACTAAATGGGAAGAGCATGAAGATCTGCTATGAAATACTTCTGGGGCGGTGATCTCTTCTTTAATGGCTATGTCCTACTTCAGAAGATATGCTGTACGTGCTTTACCTTCTCAATCATATTGTGGAGCCAAGCCCCCCAAGATAGCGATCCTAGTCCCACATCTCACAACTGTCTACATGCATGCCATACATTTAAAGCACATGGCTCCCCCAAAGAACCCTGGAAACTATAGTTTACACCCCACCACACTACAATTCCCAGCACCCTTAACAAACTGCAATTCCCAGGATTCTTTGAGAGGAAGCCATGTGCTTTAAATCTATGGGCTGGATGTAGAATCGCAGATGCATTTAATTCTCACAGCAACTGGCAAAGGTATAACTCCTGATAGAAGCTTACCAGGCAGTGTATGAGGGTCCTGAATGTTTGAATGGTCTTCTTTGAGGGGAACAGTAACAACAAATGTAGAAAGTTTCCATGGCATAGTATGCATAGCTGTCAACTTTCCCTTTTTTTGCGGGAAATTCCCTTATTCCAGCGCTGTTTCCCACTGCAAAAAAGGGAAGGTTGACAGCTATGATAGTATGGCAGGTGTGGGGAATCGTTGACCCTCCAGATGTTGCTCCCACCATCCCTAGCCATTGGCTGTGCTTGCAGCAACATCTGAAAAGCCAAACATTCCCCCACACCTGAAGTAGGAAATAAAGGCATTCTGTGCATGCTCAGAGGCACTTCTCTGTACTTCACTCTTTCAAGCTCAGCTCAAAAATGATAAACGTATTAAATTTCAGCCTCTAGTAAATCATTTCTTAAAGTAAGCCTTGTATCAATGTGGCTTTGCTATTAGATGACACTGACAGGTTTATTAACCAATTCTCACTGACCCAGTTACTAGCACAATTACATTCTGGGACTCATTCTTCTAGCTTCCTTTGCAGTTAGAGCTAACAGTGCCATTCCAATACTGTACATTACAACCCTTCAAGGCTTGTATCAGATATGTATATGGTAAAATGTGAAGCACAGTTCTAACCATGTTTAGTCTGTCATCCCATTGACTTCAATGAGTCTTACTCCCAGGTTAACTGGGGTTAGGACTGTGGCTTGAGCTGTACTGATACATGATAATCATTGTTCATGGTCTTGGGTGTGAATTTGAAGGCCCATGAAACAGCGACATTATGGAAACTGAGCTGTGCGACCGTCAGAACAGGAGATCACATGGGAACCCCAGGTGCAGTTTTTTGTTTCTTCCCCTGTGTCTGCATTCCTGGGCTCCTTTGGGAGGAAGGGCAGGGCATAAATCAAATAAATAATAATAATTCACATTAGTCGAGCCTTGAAATTGAGGAATGGGTCTGCTCAATGCCAGATTAAACCACCTAATAATCCCATTACTCAAGCCAGTTTGGGCAAAACATCCATCCATTCATTTCTATGCCTCTTTATAACTCTGAGAAGAAGAAGAAATCTCCAAGAGGTTTACAACCTACATCAAACCATCAAAGAAAACAATGCAAAATAAAACATTGCATTAGAAAGTCAAGCTATAAAGCATGATTTCAAAGCAACATACCTTTAATTAAACGAAGACATTACCATAACCGTTGCAAAATAACACTTTATGAAAGGGAGTCAGATAAAGTTGGATGACCAATGATTCGGTCAAGTATGCCCCCCCCCATATGTCTCTGACCCCTTTTTGAAGAGAAGTTATAAAAAAACAACCAAGGATGGGGAGGACTCTCCTAGCGACCAAGATGGGAGGTGAGGAAACAAGGGCCGGAAGCTCCAACGGCGCCACGTTCCCGGTACCGCCAGCGGCGCGTTTTAGTTTCGATTCTCCGAGGTGGCCGACTGTGCCGGGGAAGGAGCGGAGCCCGCTTGCTGCAAGGAAACGAAAGCGGAGCAGCAGTGCTTCCCGCAGACGGAGGAGTCTCCCGCTCGGAGCCAGTCGCCTGCAGAGGAGGCTCCGCCGCTCTTTGCCCGGACTTGTCCGAAGGGAGAAGCCGCTGCCCACCAACCACTCCGGGGCGCCGGTGAGTACGCCGAGGTGGTCCTGACTCCTGACCCCGTTCTGCAGCCGCTGACGGGAGGCGTCCCAAAGTCGGCGCCCCGGGGCGGGAGGAATCCCACCCGATTCGTCTTCGTTCCCGCGGGGCTTCTTCCGAGGACGTGGGCTTTGGGCAGAGGCAGGTGGCCGCCCTCTCGACACCTGGCCTTGCATAGGCGCGCGGAGGGGAGCGTTTGTTGACTGGGCAGAAAAGAAGTTACTGTGTGGTCCGTTACCTTTTTGCTGCCACAGGGAGGGCGAGAGGCACTTCTGGAAGGTTCTTTGCCCAATATTTTTTTCAGCCTCGCACCTTGATTTGGGCAGGAAGGGAGAAGGGCGCGCCCCAGGGCAGGTGCTCCTCCTGTGAAGAGCATTGCGGCCGCTTTGGCCAGCCTGGGTCCCGAGGAAGGCGCGGGTGACCCTGGTTGGCTTTCCCCCTGGAAGTTTGTTTTGGCCACAGCATCACCAGTCACGGGGCGCTGTGCTCCTTATCAGTTGGTTCACGGTGTCCCAGGTCACAGAAAAGCGAACCAACGTTTGAGTTAATCTGAACTCTTAGGCTGGATAGATAGAATTGTCGAGTTGGAAGGGACCACGAGGGTCATCTAGTCCAATTCCCTGCAATGCAAGAATCCTTTTGCCAAACGTGGGGCTTGAACCCACCACCCTGAGATTATGAGTCTCAAGCCAGGGGCGTACCCAGGATCAAAACTAGCAGGGGGGGGGGGGCAAGCCATGGTCGTTCAGGTTGTGACATTTCAGCACGGAAAGGCGAATGAAACGAAAACTTTAGGAAAATTATATATAATTTTCACAGTGCTTTATTATGGTAGTTATTACAATTATTTGCTTGAATTTTTTAACTTTTTTATTCTAGTTACATGTCTTATACCAGGGGTGGCCAACTCCTAAGAGACTGTGATCTACTTTCAGAATTAAAATCTGGCAGTGATCTACCCCCGTTTTGGGGGGGGGGGTTCAGCTCAAAGTTGTTGACCTTTTTTGGGGATGAGGAATGCCCCGTTTTTTAGGGGTTCGGTTCATTTTTAGTTGTTGAGCTTTTTTTAGGGACTAGACCTTCTGAAATAATTGATTTAAAAACTAACCCAGCAAGCAGGGCCATCTTAAGCATACCCAGCGCCGTGGTGCAAAGGTCCCTCTGGCCACCCCCACCCCCACCCCTGTTTCCCAGAGTTGTCAACCTTTTTTAAGGGGGGGGCGCTCTTTGGGTGAGGCATATTATATCAAATAAAAACAAAGGAAGTAAATATTAGGGGAGTTAAAAGGTTGAAATAGGGTTGACATCCACTTGATTGGAAAATTGTTTTGGTCTTTTTCTCTCTACCCCACCCCTCCATTCATACTACAGTGGTACCTCGGGTTACATACACTTCAGGTTACATACTCAGCTAACCCAGAAATAACGCTTCAGGTTAAGAACTTTGCTTCAGGATAAGAACAGAAATCGTGCTCTGGCGGCGCAGTGGCAGCGGGAGGTCCCATTAGCTAAAGTGGTGCTTCTGGTTAAGAACAGTTTCAGGTTAAGAATGGACCTCCAGAACGAATTACTTAACTGCAGAATGAATTAAGTACTTAACCCAAGGTACCACTGTATTAATGAATTAACTATAAGGTATTCCATTCTAGATTAAAAATGAGCTTGTTCAATCAAACATCATTAAGAATAATACTTGTTAGTTTCTGCTTGGCATTCCTACTTATGCAGAAGAGTAAGATATACTCATATCCAGTTGACAATTACATACAGTGGTTAAAACAATAGGCATCTATGATGAAATACTACGTTTTCTCTCTCTCTCTCTCCACACACACATACCACCATTGCAGGAGGCTGGACTAGATGACCCTCAGGATTCCTCCTAACTCTACCATTCTATGATATGATGAAAAACTATACTACATGTGTGTGTGTGTATTTATTTTATAAAATTTATATACCACTTGATTGTAAAAAAAACCCAAAGTGGTTTACAAAAGACAAGCCAGTAAAAGCAAGAAAAAATTACAACCCTACTTTAAAATGTACAAAAGTAAAAATACTAAAACTGATTAAAATTACCTCAACTTTCTAAACATCTGGGTTGGTTTGTCTAAATAAGAATGTTTTTAACCAGGGGCAGAAAAGAGAACTGAATATATGTGTGTGTACATATACAGATGTGTGCCTGTTTTGAATAGTGTTGATATTGGGTCATAAAACCTTTGACCCAAGTAGTGCTGCTGGCCGGCACTGCAATCAATCACCTTTACGATCGTCTCCGACATCAATGGCGCCCAGGCACACTTCTGCTGCGTCCCGAGCGTTCTCCAATTGCAGAGTTAAGCACAGCGTCACGATGGCTTTTTAGGTCTGCTTCTCCGTGGCGTCGTGAAATAACTTGACAGACGCCAGTGCTACTAAACTAAACTAGGCTTTATTTAGTAGCACACACACAAATCCTACAGACTTGAGCTGCATGCTTGCAGCAAACTAACATTCAGCAGTAACACAAAGCAATAAGGCAGAATGAAGCAGAGAAGGGGAAAGTGAAACCAAACCTCCCCTTTTCTAGACAAAGGAAAAGTGCCCGTATTACAGTGGGCAAGGCTAAACTCCCAGGATCAGAACGCCTCTTGCATTATTAACTCTAAGATGCCCAGAAAACCTGACACCCCCTCTCGTTCGCAATCCTGGGAATATGCATATATACATTTCATCCAACATTTAACCCATCACAGAAAACTTCGTGTTTCTGGAAACTCAAGGGCTTTGTGAATCCATCGGCAAGATTCATTTCGCTAGGACAATATTTCAGCGTGACCACATTTGTCCTAACGCTCTCATGCACATTTTTGAACCGAATATCCAGATGTTTGGTTCGTGCGTTGAATTGACCGGATTCAGCCAACTTCAGGCATGGCTGGTTATCCTCCCATATGGTGATGGGTAGGTAACACTTCTCACACACTTCCTGCACTAGGCACTTGTAGAATTCAAGCTCTCGACACATTTCTGAAAGAGCACTGAACTCTGCCTCAGTTGATGATAGAGCAATTAAACTCTGCTTTTTTGATCTCCAGCCAATTACAGAACCTCCAAATTTTACCACTATTCCAGAAATTGACTTTCTGTCTGAGCCGCTGGCCCAATCAGCATCTACCCAACATTGAAGCTGTTCATCACCTTGGGCTGTCAGTGTGAGGCTAAACTCTTTGGTCTCTTGCAAATATCTAAGGACTCTTTTGACCCCATTCCATGCCGTCACACTGGGCTTTGCTGCCTCTTGGCTCAGCAGATTGACTGCAAATGCGATATCGGGCCTGCTCCACTGCGAGAGATAGAGCAGGCTTCCCAGAGCAGATTGATATACCTCTTGGTTCTCAAATTCTCTTTTTTCAACAGACTGGTTATCAGTTACAAAACTCGTCTCCATTGGTGTCCTTGCACCTTTGCAGTCTGCCATATTGAATTTCCTGAGTAACTGATCAATCTTTGCACTCTGGTTCAACACAAAACTGCCATCTTGGTCTCTGTGAATCTGAACCCCTAGATACATGTTCACAGGACCCAACTCCTTGAGTTTGAAGTGCTGCCTCAGCTTACTTGCAAACTCCTGCACCTGTTTGTTTGTGTTGGCCACTAGAACAATGTCGTCGACAAAGATCAGGGCCAATTCTTGTTGCTGACCTTTCCCTTTTATGTACAAACAGTTGTCCGCATGGCTTTTCCTAAAGCCTAGCTTCTCCAGCGCTTGGTCGAGACACTGATTCCAGTTTCTCGCGGACTGTTTGAGACCATAAATGGAGCGGTGTAGCCTCCATACGAGACCTGGCCTGTCGCCCTCAAAACCCGGAGGAGGTAGCATATAGATTTCCTCCTGCAGCGGTGCATTTAAGTAGGCGACATCAATATCAAAATGAGCAGCTTCTGCGCCTCTCTGCGCTGCTACAGCAAGAAGCAATCTCATTGTTTCACTACGGGACGTGGGTGCATAGACTTGTGAGTAATGCACTCCTGGCCTCTGGCTGAAACCTCTTGCCACCAGTCTAGCCTTATATTGTGGCTCTCCACTTGCAGTGGGTTTCAATCTATAGACCCAGCGACAGCTCACAGCTTGCTGTCCAGCTGGCAGAGTGGTCAGCGTGAAAACTCCAAGAGATTTCATGGCACTAAGTTCTTTCTCCATTGCTTGTTGCCACTTGCTGGATTCTGCCTGAGGTAATCTCTGCACCTCAGCGAAGCTTTCCGGTTCGCAGTGAGCAAAACCGGCCCAAACATTAGTGGCTTGGAACTTGTCAGGAGGTTTCCCCTTTGTAGTGCGCTTGGAACGCCGTGGCACCACCGGTGACTCGCCCCCTGACCCAGACGTGCTAGACTCAGCCTGGGAGTCCCTGGCGTCTGGTGAACCACCAAGCGACCTACTGCGCTTGCTATGTCCCCCTGGACTGGGCTTCCCTGTTGGGGACCTTGGAGACCTACCTCGCTTGCCTCTCCTAGCTGCTTCTGGAGATGTGGGTGCACTCCTTGGTTCTGTCTTCACCTGTCTCTTTGGGATTGCCCCCTCTGACACTGCACCCTGGTCGTGTTCGGGAATGCGGCCCGAAACACCAGCAGGTTGACCACCTTCTGCACGACTAGCAGGTGTAACTGGCTGATCTTCATAATCAAGATCGCTGAACGGATCTGTGAGCACCTCAGGATTTCCGTGAATCCTTTTCCAGCCTTGCTGCTCACAAAACTCAGCGCTCCTACTGATTATGACTCGTGAACGATCGCCATCTGGGAAAGCAAATCTCCATGCTTTCGAACCTGTCTCGTAGCCACAGAAAATCAACTTTTGTGATCTTGGACTGCCCTTTCTACGTAAATGTTTGGGGATAAGAACCCAAGCTTCTGCCCCGAAAGTCCGAAAATAGTGGACCTTGGGCTTCTTTCCATAAAGTAGAAAGTAGGGCGTGGTCCCTATCACGGAACTGTATGTCCTGTTAAGAGTGTGGCAGACAGTTCTCCAGGCTTCAGCCCAATAGCATTTTGGCAAGCCTGAGTCAAACAAGAGAGCATCTACTGCCTCCTGCATTGTTCTATTCCTCCTCTCAGAAACACCATTCTCTTGAGGAGAATAAGGAGCAGTTTTTCTATGCTTGATACCTTTGGCACGAAAGAAATCCTGCAGCTTAGATGCAGTAAATTCTGTGCCTCGGTCTGTCTGAAACGCTTTCACGCGGGTTCCAAACTCCACCTCTACTGCTTTCACCCATTCTATAATCTCCTTCGCTGTTTGTCCCTTGTCTTTGAGCGTGAAAATCCAACCTGCTCGACTAAAATCATCAGTGAGACAAAGAACATAACGAGAATTACCCATGCTTGGCACCCCCATCGGACCACAGAGATCCGCATGCACAAGCTCGAAAGCTTGCTTGGTCACCCTATCAGACGATGGGTAGCTGCAAGAATGCACTTTGGCTCTTTTACAAGCTCTACAGTCTAGAAACTTGGAGCACTCCTTCATTTTACAACCATCAGTGCACTCTACCTGTTTGCGCACGTATTTCCAATTCACGTGCGAGAATCTGCGATGCCATAAATGCAAACACTGATCATGCGTGGGTAAGTTGGCATACTGAGCTTGAGTCTCCTCAGAGATGCCATTACTTGTTTCAGCACCCTGCGCCCTCTCTGTGGCGCTGTTGTCAGTTTCCAGCATATACACCCCATCATGGCCTTTCACCTGGACCAATTGTTTCCCATCTTTGGAGATGGTGCATACCTGGTTCCCAAAACTGACCAGATAACCTGCATTGTCTAAAGCTGAAACAGAAAGTAAACCAAATTTCATACCATCTAAAACATACACATCAATATCATCATTAAGACAAGGCATGAACATAACACCAGTTTTGGTAACAGGTCTTGTGGTTGAATCAGCCAGAGTGACTGCAGTTGCATCTTGGATCGGCCTGCAGTTCCGCAACTGGCTGCTAGGTGGCGCTAGATGTCTCCCCGCACCACTGTCTATTAACCAACGCAGCTTGGGGGTAGCAACTGTCTTTCCAACCAAGGCATATGCAGCTGCTTTGCAGTGGGCTCCAGCCCCTCCTCTGCTTGCTCTGGAAGGTCCTCTTCTCCCACGACGTGGTCTTCCTTTCATCTCCCGGTTGCCATGGAAACCATCTTTGAAGTCAGCCTGATCGCAGTCTGCCTGAAGATGGTTATCAGAATTGCATAGATAACAGCGCTTAGCTGCAAAAGCTTTAACAGAGCTCTCAGCGTTTTCTCCACTCCTGGGCTTAGGCAAAAAGCAACCCCCCTTAACAGCTTTCCCTTTCTCTCTCTGCCTCCGGTCCTGTTCGTCCTGCAGCCTCCCAGTAACATAGTCCAGATTCAACTGGCTTGCAGGCATGGACTCCAGCGTTAGGGAAAGAGTCTCATAACTGGGGTCTAGTGAGCTCAGAAGGATATAGACCTTTTGTTCCTCTGAGAAAGGAACATTCAGCTGTCTCAACTTGTTGAAGAGTGCCAGCATTTTGGCCACATGTTGACGCACACAGCCTCCTTCTTGCAAACGTAACTCAAACAGCTGTCTAGTTGTATGAAGTTTGGCACCAGCTGACGTTCTTTGAAATACACGCTTAAGACACTCCCAAATTTGGTGGGCATTAGTGGCAGCGTCTATGTGCACCATCAGCTCTTCCTCTATGCCCATGACTATGTGAGCAGTAGCCCTCTGGTCTTTCTTAAGTGCTGCAGCAGCTTCAGCAGCAGGGGCTTGAACTGGTGGGCTCTGAGTACAAGTCCAAAGATCTTTAGCAATCAGAAAAATCTCCATTTTCTTGGCCCAATCTTGCCAATTCCTCCCATCCAACCTTGGAAAGGGTGGCACGAAACTCTCATGGGACTGCGCCATCTCCCCCCTGGGGCTTGAGGTAACTCACGTGGCTGCAAACTCAGCACTCGCCTCTCAGCTCCCAGCTCCGGAAAACGGCTTCTCTTCACCAGCGAGGTTTCACTGCTTTGTGCCTCAAAAGCATGGCACAAAACAGTCCTCCAGCTGGGCTATCGGCTGCCGGCCCCGCAGACATGCAGACCTCCCGTCCTGGCAATCAATCTCCTCAGGACGCCTCGCCATCAAAGCGTAGCTTCTTGGCAATAAAGCAATTAAGCCATTAAGCCATAACCTGTTTTGAATAGTGTTGATATTGGGTCATAAAACCTTTGACCCAAGTAGTGCTGCTGGCCGGCACTGCAATCAATCACCTTTACGATCGTCTCCGACATCAATGGCGCCCAGGCACACTTCTGCTGCGTCCCGAGCGTTCTCCAATTGCAGAGTTAAGCACAGCGTCACGATGGCTTTTTAGGTCTGCTTCTCCGTGGCGTCGTGAAATAACTTGACAGACGCCAGTGCTACTAAACTAAACTAGGCTTTATTTAGTAGCACACACACAAATCCTACAGACTTGAGCTGCATGCTTGCAGCAAACTAACATTCAGCAGTAACACAAAGCAATAAGGCAGAATGAAGCAGAGAAGGGGAAAGTGAAACCAAACCTCCCCTTTTCTAGACCAGTGTTTTTCAACCTTTTTTGGGCAAAGGCACACTTGTTTCATGAAAAAAATCACGAGGCACACCACCATTAGAAAATGTTAAAAAATTTAACTCTGTGCCTATATTGACTATATCAGTGGTGGCGAACCTTTTGGAGACCGAGTGCCCAAACTGTAGACCAGGACCCACTTGTTTATCACGGGGTGCCCAAGCTTGTTGAGCTTTTTTTGGGGAGCTGCCGACCAAGGTTTTGGAGCTTTTTTGGGGGGGTCGCACAGGGGTTGCTTTGCTTTTTTGGGTGGGCGCCCCAATTCTGCTGAGCTTTTTTTGGGGGGGGGGAGAGAACAGAAGTGGATGACAGGTGGTACCTTCGCTGGAGTTGGCATGCAGCGCCGACGTCGTCGTCTGCCGGGGCACCAGGGGGACACGCGCACAGCGCAGTGGGCAGGGCCGGTGCTAGGGTGTTTTGCGCCCTAGGCGAGATGACCTTCTCCCCCCCCCCGGCCAATCATATTTCACTTGGAGGGTCTGCAAAAGGCAACTGTGGGTTTGAGGAGGCACTGCAGATCACACTTCCCCTGGCCTGTAAAGAAGTTGCTATGAAGGAGGAAAACTGCTCCCTGAGCTGCCCAGGGCTGGACCATCCCGTTGCCCTGGCCGGGTCCTGCAAGCTGGAGACAGCGGTCAGCCCCAGCCTTCCCTGCCTGCCGCCCATCTATTATTAATTAACTAATTAATTAATCCACCCTAAGCACAGGAACACTACGTGGGAATGCAGGCCAGCTGGCTTAAAAACCAGGCCTCGATTTCCCGCCCCACCTTTAATAACAACAATATTTATACGGATACCTGCTTAAAGACAAGACTTGTGCCACATGTTGTCCTCACGCCCCTGAACTGTTCTTATTTGGAGCGGGGAGTTTGCAAGCTGCCCGGAGAGTGGCAGGCGGGCGGCGGGGACCCTGGAAAGGAAGCAGCCTCCGCCCGCGCCTCGCCTGGGCCAACCTGGCCGGGGCTGCGTGGCGCCGGCCAGTTAAAAGGGAAGCGGCCCTGCTCTGCCGCCGCCGCCCCGCTCCCAAGGCGACAAAGACACCAAAGCGCGGCTCGCTTCGCAGGCGAGGGCCGCAGGGGCCGAGCGAGGGAGGCCGGCGGGGCCCTTGAGAAGCAGCGCCGCCGACGGCTCCCTCCGCGGCGGCGCCTTTTGTGCCAGCCTCGCCCATTCAGCCGGGGCGCTTGGGTGTGTGACGGCAGCGCCTGACGCATTGTCCTCGCCCCATTATTAATTGCCCTCAGGCGGGCAGAGGGGAGCAGCCGAGGGGGCTCCGGACTAAGGGGAGGCCAAGCGGGCGGGCGGGCGAGCGAGGACGGCTGCTCTTTGTCAGCTCACGGGCCTCTCCTCTCCCGGAGCCGCGCTAGCTTGAGGCGACCCCAGCCGGCGAGCCCCGCTTCCTTGCCCGTCGCGGCGCCTCAGCGGACTCCCAGCCAGAAGTGGAAGGGGGCAGAAGGCAGGAGAAGGGAATGCCGCCCGGAGCCGGCTGCCCTCGCCTTCCATCCCGCGCGGGGGCCCCACACCGGCCCTGGGGGTTGAAGAAGCGAGCGCTGTTGTGCCCAGTCGGAGACGACTGCTGACGCGGCGGATTGAGGGGCAGATCAATCGCCGAACACAATCTCCGCCGACTAGCAAAAAAAAAAAAAAAAAAAGTTCAGGGCTTCGGCAGTGGACGCAAGCCTGGGGAGAAAGCGGCAACAGCGGCGCGGGTGGGCCGATGGTGCGCGTGCCAGCAGTGAGGGCTCTGTGTGCCAAATCTGGCACGCGTGCCATAGGTTCGCCACCACTGGACTATATATGAAGTAATTTTTCAATTTTTCCCACGGCACACCAGGCAACATCTCGCGGCACACTAGTGTGCCGCGGAACAGTGGTTGAAAAACACTGTTCTAGACAAAGGAAAAGTGCCCGTATTACAGTGGGCAAGGCTAAACTCCCAGGATCAGAACGCCTCTTGCATTATTAACTCTAAGATGCCCAGAAAACCTGACAGTGCCTTTCTCAAACTTGAATCCCCAGATGTTGCACCACAACTCCCATCGTCCCTAGCTACTAGTATCAGTAGTCAGGGATGATGGGAGTTGCAGCTGAACAACACCTGAAGGCTGACTTGTGGGGCTGGTATATACCAGGTTTCCCTGCCCTTCTGAGCCACTGGGAGCCAGGGAATCATTCATTCCAAGAATAGTATTGAAAATAGCAAATACAATCCTTCAAGGTGGTGGTGTTTTTTTGGGGGGGGGGGGGTTAATGCTCTCAAGCCACACTATTCTTTTAGAATCAAATTCTCTGCTTTCGGATGACTAAGCTCTGAATACAGCCTTGGGTGTATGTAACTTCTGTTTTAGATGCAAAAGTCAGAAGAGTTTTCAAAGGAAAAAAATCACTTGAAGCTTAAAAATAAAACATAATGATAATGACAGTATATTAAAACACACCTTTTTTAAAAAGCACCCTAGGTTCTTTAGGCTGCAATCCTTACCTGGGAGCAAGTCCCACTGCTGTTAATGGGGCTTACTTTTGAGTAGAGCTGTATTGGCTTTCCCTGTTACTGTTGTTTTTAACACTTGCTTCCTTCCTCCTTGCTTCCATAGCCATTAAAGTAGAGAACAAGATCTCGGCGGTAGTGCCTAAGATTAATCGCACAAGTTGGGGGGAAAGGGAGACCCACGCAATACATGGGGGGGGGCTTGCCTGCAAGGGCTTCCTTTGCTTTTATTTTGAAATGGGGCCTGAGCCCAAACAGAGGCTGGAAATCCCTTTTCCTTGAACTGCAGCCGACCCTTCTCTCTACCACAACCCCTCCTCAGCCATTAAAACAGACATATAGATGTTCTGTAGAGCGATCCCAGCACAATCGCTGTTTTTAAAGGAACAAGGGGGGGGGAAAGAATTATAACAGGAAGGAGGGCTGGAAATATTTTTATTAAAATCAGAATTTAAAGTATAAGAAGAAAAGAGAGAGACTCACTGTACGTTGATTGATACAAGTCATGCATTTATAAAACCCTGTTCGTTGATGGCAAAACAGGAATAAGCTAACATCCAGTCGGCAAGGAGGGAGGAAAAAAAGGAGAGGAATATTTTAAGAACTGAAACAGGAGAGGTGCCGACAACAGCCAGTAGAAGGGGGTCGAATAGAGCGATAATGGAAGGGAAAGAAAGACACTGAGGGAAGAGCAGGACGCCGTGGGAGCGCAGAAGGGGGAAGGAGAGAGCGAGTGAGAACGAGGCGTCCGGAAAGATTCAGAACGGCTGAGCGGGGAGCGGTGGAAGTGAAAAAAGGGAAGAGCTAGAGAGCACAAAAACGGGTAGACGGAGAGCAAAAGACAGAGATAGACAAAGGAGGAAACAACAGAAAATGGAGGACAGTTGCAGACTTAGCACCGCATGAGAAGAAACTGGTAGAGAAGACAAAGAGAAAGTGGAGAAAGAGAAAGAGGGAGAGACTGGTTTAATAATTTAAGATAAGAGCGCCATCTAAAGGGGAAAAATTGAACTCCACAGAGAAGAATAGGATATGTGCGCCATCTGGGGGGGGGGAATAAAATAACAGGAGAAGAGTTTAATAAGTATTAAGTTAAGGTGTGTAAAGGGGGAATATATTAAAAATATAGTGTGCTGATTAAGGTGGTATAGAGAGGAGGAGGAAGTAGTATAACAACAGGGTGATCCTAACTGATAAGCAAGAAATTGTAGAGGGGGGGGAAGTGATTTGGTTGTATAAGGTTGAAATGAATTGAAATTTTGAATGGTGTTCCCACAGGGATTCCCATTGATAACACAGCACAATAGATTCAGTTCATAAAGCAAAGAAGTCAACATAAGGACATAAGGATATAAAGTCAAACACATAAGTTTAAGGAACCTTTTTTATTATTTTTACATTTTAAGGAAACTAAGACGTTCTTAAATCAATATGAGCCAGAGAAATGGACAGACCACAATAACAGCGACAGCTGGCTTACAAGCAAGAAGACGATCAATAGCAGAAATGGACCCGATGGCTGATTTAAAAGAGATGATAATTAAAATGGACAAGCGTTTAAATGAGAAATTAGATGCAGTGGGCAAGAGTTCAAATGAGAAATTAGATGCAATGGACATCAAAATGGAACAAAATGTGAAGGTGGTCAAAGAACTCTCAGAACAAATTAAGGATTTAACAAAGAAACACAAGGAAACAGATAAAGCAGTGCAAGACCTTAAGACCATAATCAGCAAACAAGAAGATATTTTGAAAAAGTTAATGAATGAATGCAAGGAAATAAGGAAGACACAAGAATCAGTAAACGAAAAAATCAAAGATCTGAAGGAGCTGCAAGAAAATTCGCTGGACCAGATTGCTCTGCTTGTGATGAACCAAAAAGAGATGATTTTGCGCTTCAGAGGTTTACCGGAATCGCAAGATGAGAACATAGAACAAAAGCTAACGCAAGCCTGGCTGGATGTGCAACAGGAGGCGCTGTGGATGGACATTGATAAAATCTTCAGAATAAGGTACGAAAGCAACAAGACGTTTAAAGGACCAGGGGACTGTCTGGTTTTTCTTAATTCCAGATTACTAAAAGATAAAATCCTCATTAAGAGAAGACAAACAAAGTTGATTGTGGACAATAAAAATGTGAGGATTTTTAGGGAACTCCACAAACAGATCCTGAAAAAGAGACAAAATTACAAAGAACTGACTGAAGCATTAACAAAAAAATCAGTAAAATACAGATGGGAATTCCCTGAGGGAATCACCTTTAAATACAAAGACAAAAAGAATTCCATCAGATCGGAAGAAGTATGATTTTTTTTTTGCAAAAACATAAAAAGGAATAGAGAGGAGGTGTGTCAGAGAGGTGGTGGTTTTCCATAAAAGGCCGAGCTGCTTGGGCGCTCGGCCGGCGGGGAGGGGAAAGAACAGCAGCAAAGCCCCACACGTGCTCCTGCTGGTCTACAAAAAAGGCTGAGCCGCTTGGGCGCTGGGCTGGCGGGGAAGGGAAAAAAACACCAGAAAAGCCCCACAAACGTGCTCCTGCTGATCTACAAAAAAGCTGAGGTGAGGGGGGGGGGAACGCAACTCACACCAACACACAGGAAGGGAGGAGGAGGAGGAGGGGAGGGGGGAAAACGCAACACACGCCAACACACAGGGAGGGAGGAGGAGGGAGGGGAATGGAAAAAACGCAACTCACAACAACACACAGGGAGGGAGGAGGAGGGGAGGGGGGAAACGCAACACACACCAACATACAGGGAGGGAGGAGGGAGGGGAGGGGGAAAAAACAACAACACACAGGGAGGGGGGAGGGGGGAAAATGCAACTCACAACAACACACAGGGAGAGAGGGAGGAGGAGGAGGGAGACCCACTGGTCCACTCTGAAGCCCTTCCACCGCCTGCACGTGCTTCATAAAGGAATCTTGGAGCTTCCCTAGGCTTAAGGCCTGCTGAAGAGGGTGATTTCACGTGCAGTCTGAGGATCAAATCAAATCTGATGTTTTTCAAATTTTTATTTGGTGTGCGTTGTAAGAGGGGCTGTCTTATACGGTGAGTATATCACTAACTCTACATTTTAACTGGAAAAGTTGGGCGACGTCTTATATGCCCAGTCGTCTTATACGCCGGAATATACGGTAAGTACACTACCACTCACACATTTAAATAACTAATAAAATAAAATAAAAAATTCTCAAATGGAGCTGAAAATCATATCCTGGAATATTAATGGGTTGAATGATAAGGTTAAGAGGAACAAGGTTGAATATGTGCTAAAGTGGGATGTAAGATGTTTACAAAAGACACATGTGGCAAAAAGGCATAGGAGAATATTAATAAATAAAAGGTTAGGACAAGAATTCATAGCATTGGATAAAAAGAAAAAGAAGGGAATAGTAATATATGTAGATGATGAAGGGAGGATCTTAGGAGTCAGGATAACAAAGGGAACACAACAGGTAATAGTAGTAGGATTATATGCACCCAATGGAAATAAAACAATTTTTTATAAACAAGTGGAAGAAAGATTGCTAGAATATCTTAATGAAGAAATTATACTTATGGGGGACTTGAATGGGGTGCCATCATTAGAAATGGATAGGACAAAAAGAAAAACTAAGAAAGGAAGATTGCCACACACGTTCTTTCAAATGGTAGATATCCTAAATTTAATTGACATTTGGAGACATAGGAATCCAATAGAAAAACAATACACATCATTCAGAGGCTAGAAATTCATCGGGAAGGATAGATGCATTTTGGATCTCCATTAATTTAGTAAATAAAATTAAAAAAGCAAATATCCAACCCTGGACAATTTCAGACCATAATCCGATAACATTGGAGCTGGAGAACAGAAAGAGAGAAAACAGAAGATGGAGATTAAATGAGAGAATACTGAATGATGAAAAAGTGTTAAAAGCAAAAGAATTATTAAAATAATTTTTTGAGTTAAATAAGCCACAGGACCCCTTCATGGATCACTGCCTTTTTGTGGCGAAGGGGCTTGAATTGCTCAGGGAAGCTATGGACAGGTCATGGTGGAGAGTTTGGATCAAACGTGATCCACCTGGAGGAAGAACTGGCAAGCCACTCCAGTATCCCTGCCAAGAAAATTCCATGGACAAAGACAACAGGCATATAAAAGATATGACGCTGGAAGATGAGCCCCTCAGGTCGGAAGGCGTCCAACATGCTACTGGGGAAGAGCAGAGGACAAGTACAAGTAGATTCAGAGCTGATGAAGCGGCTGGGCCAAAGCCGAAAGGTCGCTCAGTTGCGGATATGCCTGGAAGCGAAAGGAAAGTCCAATGCTGTAAAGAAAAGTATTCGTAAAAGAGGTTGGAGTTCTTATTGCCAAATACACTGAAAAGAATCCAATTAAGAACTCTGGCCAGAAGTTTTAACCAAACAACATACGTTTACTCGTAAGTAAAACCAAATGTAATGTCAATTCTGTAAAGAATTACAGTCTTAACGCCAGAAAACAGGAAAACTTCTTCTAAGACGCTATATCCTCTTAGGAATCAAAGAAATAGACACCATATACATTTCGTACAATTCTATTATATAAAATAAGCTGAAGAAGGCATCCATGCCGAAATGGGGCCCTGTCCTGGTCTCCCTGGTTTACATCTGACACGCATCGGAGAAGCTCTGACATCTATTTCTAGAAGACTCTTAAAGAAAATTTCCAATATGAAACTATTTTGATTTAAGACTGTAATTCTTTACAGAATTGACATTACATTTGGTTTTACTTACGAGTAAACGTATGTTGTTTGGTTAAAACTTCTGGCCAGAGTTCTTAATTGGATTCTTTTCAGTGTAAAGAAAAGTATTGCATAGGAACCTGGAATGTAAGAACCATGAACCTTGGTAAGCTGGATGTGACCAAAAACGAGATGGCAAGAATAAACATTGACATCCTAGGCATCAATGAACTAAAATGGACGGGAATGGGCGAATTCAGTTCAGATGACTATCATATCTACTACTGTGGGCAGGAATCCCGTAAAAGAAATGGAGTGGCCCTCATAGTCAACAAAAGAGTGGCGAAAGCTGTACTGGGTTGCAATTTCAAAAATGATAGAATGATCTTGATACGAATCCAAGGCAGACCTTTTAACATCACAGTAATCCAAGTTTATGCACCAACTACCGGTGCTGAAGAAACTGAAATTGACCAATTCTGTGAAGACTTACAACACCTTATAGAAATGACACCAAAGAAGGATGTTCTTCTCATTATAGGGGATTGGAATGCTAAAGTAGGGAGTCAAGAGATAAAAGGAACAACTGGCAAGTTTGGCCTTGGAGTTCAAAATGAAGCAGGGCAAAGGATAATAGAGTTCTGTCAAGAGAACAAGCTGATCATCACAAACACTCTTTTCCAACAACACAAGAGACGACTCTACACATGGACATCACCAGATGGGCAACATCGAAATCAGATTGATTATATTTTCTGCAGCCAAAGATGGAGAAGCTCTATACACTCAGCAAAAACAAGACCTGGAGCTGACTGTGGCTCAGATCCTCAGCTTCTAATAGCAAAATTCCATCTTAAACTGAAGAAAGTAGGAAAAACCACTGGGCCAGTAAGATACAATCTAAATCAAATTCCTTTTGAATACACAGTTGAAGTGAAGAACAGGTTTAAGGATTTAGATTTGGTGGATAGCGTGCCTGAAGAACTGTGGATGGAGGCTCGTAACATTATACAGGAAGCAGCAACGAAAACCATCCCAATGAAAAAGAAATGCAAGAAAGCAAAGTGGCTGTCCAATGAAGCCTTACATATAGCGGGGGAGAGAAGGCAAGCAAAATGCGAGGGAGATAGTGAAAGATACAGGAAATCCAAGAATGTACATGGCGAAACTTAACGAGTATTGTCAGAGAAACCATTTGCGATTGGACTATAAGGATCTTGGTTTTGTTGGCCCACCTCATAATCCTGTGTAAGTGGATGAAGAATGTTGGGAAGTGGGGACAGGGAGGAGTGAAGAAATTCACACTGCCCTCCAGATGTGTTTTATGCAAAAAGTAAACAGGGCAGGAATATTGGTATGGCAACTAAATTAAAGGATCAGTTTTCTTGGATAGCCTTTTCCCACACCTGTGTAAAGTCCTGCCCAGTTACTTGTGTACTATTGAAACACTTCCTTAACCGCCTCAGTTTCTTGGTCCACTAAGATTTTCCAACTCAAGAGATAAAGCATAACATAGGACCAGGCTTTTGTTTCCCATCCCAATTATAAGGGTGGGAGAAAGTAGTGCATTTTCTGTGTTGTTTTGCTTTGTTTTCCCTCTCTTGCAGATAGGTTAGCAAACTATCCTTAGAAGCTGCACTGTTGACAGCTGCTTAAAACAGCATCTAATTTAGTAGGATGGCTTACTTGTGGCTCTCCAGATGTTTTTGGACCCTGGCTCCCAAGGCAGCATGGCTGATTGTCAGGGTTGATGGGCATTGTACTCTAAAACATATAGAGAGGACAAGGTTGGTGAATGGAGCCTTATAGGACATAAAAGGGAAGCTAGGGAAGAAGGCTGATCGCCAAAGAATTGATGCTTTTGAATTATGGTGCTGGAGGAGACTCTTGAGAGTCCCATGGACTGCAAGAAGATCAAACCTATCCATTCTTACAGAAATCAGCCCTGAGTGCTCACTAGAAGGACAGATCCTGAAGTTGAGGCTCCAGTACTTTGGCCACCTCATGAGAAGAGAAGACTCCTTGGAAAAGACCCTGATGTTGGGAAAGATGGAGGGCACAAGGAGAAGGGGACGACAGAGGATGAGATGGTTGGACAGTGTTCTTGAAGTGACTGGCATGAGTTTGGCCAAACTGCGAGAGGCAGTGGAGGATAGGGTGCCTGGCGTGCTCTGGTCTATGGGGTCATGAAAAGTCGGACACGACTGAACGACTGAACAACAACAACAGGCAAACCAAATTGTTTTTGTATCATATGTCATATATTGATATCGCATGGAAATCTAAAAGACAGGCAGTATGCTCATCAGCCTTAGGAATAATGGAAATTATGAAAACCAATCTGCTGAAAATGATCTATCCCTGTAAAGCGAATGCTCTCCTCATCCTCTCTATGGTTTTCCCCACAGGATATGCAGATGTGAAGGAAAATAATTAATTAACTTTATAACCCAAACTATTAAAATAGAAACTTAAAAGGTATTGAAGTGTACTTGACAACCATTGAGAATTGGTTTTACTCTTATCATTTATTCTTTACTTAAATTGTTTTTGTTCCTTTCTTCCTTTGGTTATAAATTAAAACCAAAAGGAAGGAAAACACTGAAAGAATTCAAATCTGCTGTTTGGAAACTTGTATTTCAGGTCTGCTCAAGAAGCTGTGGACGTTGCTTCCAACAAATCGGATAGTGCAGTTTTCCTGAGGTCCGGTATATATTCAAAGTAAGGAACCATTTCATTGGCAATTTAAAAGTGGAGAAATAAATGGTGCTTGAGGAGAGAGTCTGCAGACTTTATCTAGTCTACAGTTTCTGTCATCTTTTTGGAAGGATTAGGAGGAGCATATGAAAAGGTTTGCGTCCAGGTAAATGAGGATTCCTGTAGTTCAAGGATACATTTCAGCTAAGCAAAAGAACTGGGAGCAGAGCTAGTGAGGGGTGTCATCTGGAGAGGATCCCAAAGGCCAGTTAGCAAGACCTGCACTAGTATACAAACAGACTTCTCTTGACTTCAGAGCATTTATGGCCCCTGAAGTGGATTTCTGGTTGTTCGAGATTAGGAAAGACCTGGGTTATTTGCATGACCTAGAGCAGGCATGGGGATCAAATGCACCCCTCCAGGCTTCTTGGAAATCTCCCCAGGCCACATCCCACATTGGCCCAGCTTCACCCCCCCCCCCAGTGTTTCTGCCTGGCTGGAATACACCATTGAACTCTGGTGATGCCTTGTACTAGTCTGGATGCAAGATATGGAGGTGCATGTATGTGTGGGTAGAAACTAGCTTCCTGTACCAAGGTAACATTTGCATTCCTTGATCTGCCAACTTCTGTCTCTGGTGCTGCGGGCCATGGGCATGTGGCCCTCCAAAGGTTGCCCAGTAGGGAATGCGGCCCTCAGATGGAAAAGCAGTCCCCACTCCTAAGGCAGAGGAGATTTTGAATGTGAAAGAGCAAGTTTTTCCAAAAACGTGAACTAAAAACATAACCTAGGAGAGCCTGGGCACAACCGAGGCCTTAATGAAAATACTTTTTTAATGCTAAGTTACACTGTGGTTTGTTTTTTCATATGCTTTGTCTCGCTTGCATAGTTGAGCAGGCTTAAGTAAATAGGCTATGGTCACAGGCATCATAATGGGCATGCTTTCTGGTTTTGATGCAAGAAATGTGCCTATATTTTATTTGGTGGAATGCTTTTATACTTTACCAAAACAAAAAAAACTGAGCTACCTCCCCACCCTAAACTTCACTTCAAGATAGCACTCTATAAATGGCAGATAATTAAACACATAATGCTGACATTCATTTAAAATATTTCTGTAGTGGTACAGATCGTGATTCCAGTTATAACCATGCAGCTGACAAACTTGCTAATCAGCTTGATGCCATACAGCTCAATGAAGCTCCTCCATCATCTCTGGTATGAAAACTTATTTTCTATTGCCATTACAGTATTAACTACTTGTTCTTGTTTGTGTGTGCTAAAATATTAATCCCGCTATAATTTCTTATAGGTCAGTACTGAATTGAAATACATTGGTCAGTCTGATGTAATTTTAAGTACAGTATACTGCCTTTCTGCCAAATGGCTCCTAAGGTGGCACACCAAGGAAATAGACAGAAGGAAAACTGGCAGGCAACAGTCTTGTTTCCCTCAGTGATGATCAGGGGATGGGCTCATTCCATTCCATTGGAATATCAGAATATGCCTTATAACAGGGGTCCCCAAGCTAAGGCCCGGGGGCCAGGTGCGGCCCAATCGCCTTCTAAATCCGGCCCGCGGACGGTCCGGGAATCAGCATGTTTTTACATGAGTAGAATGTGTCCTTTTATTTAAAATGCATCTCTGGGTTATTTGTGGGGCCTGCCTGGTGTTTTTACATGAGTAGAATGTGTGCTTTTATTTAAAATGCATCTCTGGGTTATTTGTGGGGCATAGGAATTTGTTCATATTTTTTTTCAAAATACAGTCCGGCCCACCACAAGGTCTGAGGGACAGTGGACCGGCCCCCTGCTGAAAAAGTTTGCTGACCCCTGCCTTATAATGAGTTAGACCAGTGGTCCATCTTGCTCAGTGCTGTGCACATTGACTGGCAGCAACCCTCCAGGGTTTCAGATGGGATGTTCCCAGTCCTACCTGGAGGTGGAATCTGGGACCTTCCACTTGCCAAGCATGATGCTCTGCCACTCAGCTACAGCCCTTCCCCAGTTTCAGTTTACTGGCCCTCAAGTGTAGTCTGTTTGGTTCCACTTTGTGTGAAATTTTTAAAAGAATAACACAAAAAGTCTGTATTTCTATGGTCTGCCTTAATGCACACTTTTAATGTAAAACACATGGTTTTTCCAATGCTATTGCCCCCATTCCCCTCTAAAATAGCATTTTCTACACATCTTTTGCATAAAATAGGTATTCTCGTGTGCAATTTTTGTACACCGAAACTTCATCGAAAGGGTGGAGAAGTGTGTAATCCAAATGGGTATTTTGTTCCATTCAAATTCAGGAGCATCAGGTCAAGTCAGTCCATTACAAGAAATGGATCAAATGAACTTCTACATCCCTAGCTAAGGGGCAAAGTGCAGAAGCTATAAAGCAGCTAGTGGCACGGGGTTGATTTTCCTGGGTTGTTTAACACCTCAGATCAGGGAAATTTGAATTGAGGACTGTGGAGTTCCAACCAGGAGGAGCATCCGCCTAACCAGGACCTCGTATGGTTCAGGAAACAGGAAACCTTTTCATGACCTGCAGTGGTCCTGTTTTTGAACTCTAATGTCTGACAATAACTGCATTCTGATTTTGAGTGGTCTTTTTAAAGTTTTAAGCATTTGGCACTGTGGTAGAACTTCAACATTAATTGTTTCTTCTTGATTTTGCCATAGGCAAGTCCCAAAAGTCCTGCTGTGAGACCTAAAAAGTATGTATTCATCTTTTGAAATGGATGCCCTTCATTCAGTTGATTTATTGGTTAGGGGAAATGGTTTAACACCTCAAAGCAAATGGGTACTTACAGATGTAAGTACCCATTTGCTTGAGAAGAGAAGAATCCCTAGAAAAGACCCTGATGTTGGGAAAGATGGAGGGCACAAGGAGAAGGGGACGACAGAGGATGAGATGGTTGGACAGTGTTCTTGAAGCTACTAACATGAGTTTGGCCAAACTGCGAGAGGCAGTGAAGGATAGGCGTGCCTGGCGTACTCTGGTCCATGGGGTCACGAAGAGTCGGACACGACTGAACGACTGAACAACAACAACTTACAGATGTGCTTAAGTGTTACAAAGTTTCATTTCCACTTTTTTTTATTTCCTAAGAAGAGAGACGCCACTGGCACCGAACTTTTCAAAGCTGAATCAAAAGCAAAGCAAGTACACCATCAATGAAAAGTAAGGGTAGCCTTCAAAAGTCCTGCTGATTTATTTATTTTTAATAAGTTTCGCCTTTTATACCTTTGAAGTTTGAATTGAATTGAGACTACATGGAAAGATGGTTTGTGAAGTACTGACAAAAATGTAACTAGTTGTGTCCGTGTTAGTGGTAGCTGGTGATTTTAACACAACATTGGTCCATGTCCGAGTTCACACAGACCTTTCCATTTGCTGTTGTGAAAAGGTCTGATCAAATTACAACAGCTGATCTCCTTTAACAAGCTGGTAGTTTTATTGAGTGGCTGTTCTCTCTGTGTGAGCTATGGTGGTGGTGTGTGGTTGTTTTTAATATTGTGTGTTAGGTTGTTTTTTTTATACTATTGATTACTGATAGCTGCCTTGTGCATTCCATGAATGACAGCAAATATACCCACTCCTAGTCTGCTTGGATACCTTGGCTGTGTGCCTTTATTTCATCATTAAATTAATAATTGTTGTGGCTATATTGCCATTGTAACACTTTTCAAGGATTTTGACATTTAACACTTAAGACTTGCCTTCATTTTTGGAACCAGGTTTCTGGAAGATTTTGAAGATATACAGAAAATTAAATCTGGTGGATATGGAACCGTTTTCAAGGCAAAACATTTAATTGATCGTCAATTATTAGCTGTCAAACGAGTCAAGCTTCATCTGTAAGTTATCTTTGTGTTACGTTCTGGGTATAACATGTAAAACCAAAATCGCATATAGTCAAAATGCATTGCATCCAATGGTGGGTGGCATTGCCAAAGTCTCTTTTGCCTGCCCCCTTTTTATTTTTTATTTCAATTTGCAGCACACATAAAGCTGAATGCACACAGGTTAAATGCATGTATTTAGGGTTTGTTTTGCATACATTTTTAACAATACTCTTTTCCCCTTCTGACCCCCTTCCCCCTCCCCAAACCAGAGGAGAAGAATCAGAAAAGGAAGTACAAGCCTTAGCAAACCTTGATCATGAATATATTGTTCGATATTATAATTGTTGGATCGGGAAAGATAATATCCTATCGCCAGAGGATAGTGATAGTGAACAGAGGTAATTCCACTGCGTATTCAGAACCTCTCTAAGGTGCCATGTATCGTCGTTTTTTGTGTAAACCAGGGATGGATAAGATTTTGGCTTTATGGGCCAGATCAGCTTTGTGACATCACATGTTGATAATTGGGTTATCTTGCCCACCTGGCAGAATCACTTGCATAGGGTTCAGAAGTGCCTTAGAGCCAGCTGGCTGTCAGGCCGGTGCTTAGCACTCAAAGGCTGGCAACTCGCTTTCTCCTCCACTGCCTCCCACTAGCTGAAGTTTATTATTTTTGTGGGTGATCATTTTTATTGGGTTCATATTCTAAATTTTGCATTGTTGAATGTTATTGCCCTAAGACCCTTAGAGGCCTTTAAAAAAAAAAATTAGAGACAAATTAAAGAAATAAATAATAAACAGCATTTTGGCAGTGGCTTCACTTTAGGAACTGGCATGTTTTAATTTATATATTATATTATATTATATTATATTATATTATATTATATTATATTATATTATATTATATTATATTATATTATATTATATTATATTATATTATATTTTGCTTGTCAGCTCACTGCCTAACTCTTAAGAACAGTTGTAGCTGTAGGTAAATTCTCTTGGTCCCAGAACCAATTTCCATAAAGAAATATGAAGGTGCTAGGATCCAACTCTGGCTCAGTGACCTCAGTGGCTAGGTGTACATTTTACCAGCTAAACAATTAAAAAAACAAACAAAAAAACAACAACTTAGACTGAGTTTGAGCAAACGTGAAAAACTTAAAACAAATCCTTATTTCCTGATGAATAGCCTTTGGACTATAATGTAACTTAAATAAAAAACTATTTTTAGAAATATTTTTCCTTCAAAAGCATTTTATTTTAAAAACCCGATTAAAATAAAATTTAAAAATCTGATTTTTTAAAAAATTAATCATTAATTTTTATCCACCCTGCTTTGCTGCTTCCATTTTGCATCCTCATTGTGTCATCCAGCATAGCTTTGCCGGGTAGTGCAGGGCCTCTTATAGTCTGGCTCTTATAGTCTGGTGGCAAAACTGATGGTAGCTGTCTCTGACTTGTTTGCAAAGTGTTTTGAGGATAAAATTGCTTGCACCCACTGGGATCATGACTCTGCTGTTACAGCAGGCAAATCTAAAGAGTTACAGAGCACTGTTTAGTCTTGTTGTGCTGGATGAGTTAGTAAAGCTCGAGGATGTGATCAAGGTGCTTGGATCAGTCATCTGTTTTATTTTTTTGCAGGGTGGAAGCCGACTGCCTTTTCATAGTGATGGAATATTGTGAAGAGGGAACCCTTAAAAATTGGATTAGTAAGGAAAATGCAAAGGAGAGCTATCGTGAAGATGTCAAAATTAAATTCCAGCAAATAGTGGAAGGGGTAGCATATATTCATTCTAAAAACTTAATTCATCGAGATCTCAAGGTATGCAGATGAGACAATTTCAATATCGGGTGTGAATGATAAAATGGAAATATGAACAGAAGCTGCTAGCTAGGAATATTCTTACTGAAAAGTTCAGCTAGTCTTATCATAGGTGTTTGGGAGAGGGTACATATAAAGGAGAACACAGGAGAAAAAAAGTATCTTAAACGATTTCACTTCTTCAATCCCAAATAAATTGATGCATTTATTTTATTTTATTATTTCAGTTGTATTGGGGGGGTGGGGCTTAATCTGGAATATACTTTGAGTACAAGGTGGATGTTTTCATCCGGAGGGGTACTTGAAAAGCAGAGATTTTTTTTTAAAAAGCAAATAAGCTGAGGTGGTTCAGACTCTGTGGGATAACTGTTGAGTAGACTATGGTGACTTATCCAGAGCTTAATGACTTTTAAAGGTAAAGGTAAAGGGACCCCTGATCGTTAGGTCCAGTCGCGGATGAGTCGGGGGTTACAGTGCTCATCTTGCTTTACTGGCTGAGGGAGCCGGCGTACAGCTTCTGGGTCATGTGGCTAGCATGACTAAGCCACTTCTGGCAAACCAGAGCAGTGCACAGAAACACCGTTTTCCTTCCTGCCGGAGCGGTACCTATTTATCTACTTGGACTGCGTGCTTTCTAACTGCTAGGAGCAGGGACTGAGCAACGGAAGCTCACCCCGACGCAGGAATTCTAACCGCCGACCTTCTGATCGGCAAGCCCTAGGCTCTGTGATTTAACCCACAGCACCACTCATGTCCCTGAATGACTTTTACATCTGAATATTTTGTTTTTTGTTTCTCTCTCTCTATCCCCCCCAGCCAATAAATATATTAATGTCTAGAGACAATAAAATAAAAATCGGTGATTTTGGGCTGGTAACCACAGGTGTAGATGACCTTTCATTACAGCGGACAGAAAAGAGAGGAACACCACAATACATGGCTCCTGAACAGGTAATACTTTTAATATTTGATCCATGTGTATGCAGTGACACTTTTCTCCCAGGGCAGTTGTAAATTTGTTCTGGGTACACAAGTACACACTCATAGTGGTCACCACCATCATTATCATCATCACCACCCCCACGAAAAACGCTTATGCCCCTGTGGAGATGGCAGTACCGAATCGGTGGCGCATGCCCTTCTGGCTTACGCTATTTATAATGACTTGAGGAATGAGATTACCACCCCTCTTTTATTGTCCATTCCGGGTCGCCCAACCACTGCCACAGTGTCCTTTCTCTTGGCAGATCAAGATGAGCAGGTGACAGCAAAGGTTGCAAGGTTTTTAGCTGGGGCAATCAGAATAAGATCCACTATTTGACTACAGTGGTACCTCGGGTTAAGAACTTAATTCATTCTGGAGGTCCGTTCTTAACCTGAAACTGTTCTTAACCGAAGCACCACTTTAGCTAATGGGACCTCCCGCTGCTGCTGCGCTGCCAGAGCACAATTTCTGTTCTTATCCTGAAGCAAAGTTCTTAACCTGAAGCGTTATTTCTGGGTTAGCAGCATATGTAACCTGAAGAGTATGTAACCTAAGGTACCACTGTACTGATTCAAAACCCTAAAATGTATTTTATATAATTGACTTTTTATTTCTATTCTTTTTGTATCGTATTGTTGTTCTTTTGCTATGGCTGATGGCTGATGCAAATAAACATTCATTCATTCATTCATTCATTTATCATCACCACCACCCCATTATTACAACAACAACCCCTCTAAGTTAGGTTAGACTGAGAGGGAGTGGCCATCTCCAAGTCATTCTGTTAGCTTAATGACTGAGTGAGGATTTGGGAAAGAACCAACTGCCTTGATCCTGTACTCAGTTTTCAGTATAATATGCCAAAATGTGCTTTGAAGTGCATAAGGCCTGTATGATTAAGCTCTATGAGAAGTTCCTGTTAGAGTATGTTCTTATGACCTAATGTGTTCTTGTTTGCATTGTCTACAGGAGGGGAACACTTACGGAAAGGAAGTGGATATCTTTCCGTTAGGATTAATTTTATTTGAAATGCTTTACACATTCCAAACTGATCATGAGAAACACAAGGTAAATCTGAAAAGTTTTTTTAATGTCACATATTTTTTTCTCAGAAATGTATAGAAAATATGTATGCACAACTGGGGCTCCAAACAGTTGGAGTGGATGAAAGGGGCAGGACAGAAGGATGAAGGGGCATGTTCATGTGCCTATGCATTCTTGCTAATGGACAGTGGTCTAGAAAAGCTGACCTCTTGGCGCTCCTTCCTTCATAGTCTGGGGAATAGCAGCAGAGTTTTTAGGGGGACAGGGGAAGTTTTGTTGGGGAGAACAACCAACTGGCCACTGCCTCCCCCATCCACTTAGCACAGAGCACGCAGGAAGCAGGTTTGTTGCCTTAGACTGAGGCTGGCAGTTGTTTTGCGTGATACAAATGCAGCTTGTATAAATGGTACATTTCTATTCTAGGTCGCCAAAAAGTTGCTTTGCTCTTGTCTTTCTTGCTGCTGCTCTTGTCACTCACTCTCGCAGATACACACCATGAGACAGCAGGCCAGATAGAGCTTGTTGTGCAGGGGGGTGAAAGGCAGTGGGTTGCAGATGCATTGCCTCCCCCTTCCCAATTTGAGACCAAGAATCTCCACTACACCCCAGCCCATCAAACATCACGGTTTTTAGCAAGACAAGCAAATTATATTTTAAAAAAAACCAGTACTGCTTTCTAAAGAAACCCAAAACTTTTCAGGAATTGCCACCAACTTGACCTGCTCAAGGAAAGGTTTGCTTCCAGAAATTCAAGAGGCTGCTTCTGAGGCATTTGCCTTTTTGCAAAAGGAACCTCAATCCAAATTTATTAAGCTCCCAGTACCAACCTTTCCTCCTGTTGAGGAATGGGAAATGCAAACCAGCCATTCTCCCCTTCCTTCAAACAGTTCCTTAAGCAATGTTGTTTTACTAAATTGGAAAATGGAATTGAGACATAGGACGTTGAGAGTCTGCCAGTGCTCCATTGGTCCTGCTAGCTAGGGATCATGGGAGTTGTAGGCCAAAAACATCTGGAGGGCCGAGTTTGAGGAAGCCTGATTTAAGTCCTTTATATACTGCTTTTTATTTATAAGTTCACACATCTCAAAGTAATTTGCGCGCTCTCTCTCTCTCTCTATTAAAACTAAGCTAAGTAACAGTGAAATAGCAATAGTTTTCAAAACAAGTGGAACAAGGATGTTTAAGTCTTTGGACACTAAACATCAGGGTTTTTTCAGGGCTCTTAAATCATTAGGAAGTTCTTCAACTGTTTTAGTATTCCAGATGTGTTGAACCCCAACTGAATCATGAGTTGCCTCCTTCATGTGTCACTGCTACAAATTTTATTACAACTGCCTTGAAATTTGGGGCATTGTTTGTTTGTAGGGAGAACAGGGTAATAAAATGCAGAACCTTCAAATACTGTTTGCGGTAAGTGCTGTGAGTCCCTGTTGCCAAAAGAACCCAGGCTACATTTTGGAAATAGTCTTTAACCTCTTTGGCATCAGTTATATTACTACATGGTAGTGGATGTTCCATTCCATGCAAGAAGAATGAAGTGTGTATGCACACTCAACTCCTGTTCCTTTATCCTACATACAAATGTGGAAGGAATTCAGTTTTCCATGTTTGGGAAGTTGGGCAGCTGTTTGTGTCAAAATGGCAGCTTTGAACTTTGCCAGTCAAAATAGCGTCACACGAGGTATTCTTAAGTGACAGTTGAATACACTGCGTATTGTTTTTCAGATATTCAAGAACATAAAAGAAGGCAAATTTCCAGAACCATTTACAAAGGAGTTTCCAATAGAGGTATACTGTGGCAAAACATTTTTATAGGTTGTCTTTTCCATGCTTGTTGTAATTTCAAATGAATAACAATCTCTCCTTTGTTTGCAGGCATCCCTAATTAAGAAACTCCTTTCAAAAGAGCCGTCTCAGAGACCATCGGCATCTGACATTTTGCGTTTTTTAAGGAAAAAGCAGTATAGCCCACACACTTGTTAACTAATACCTGGCCAAACACAACTGCAGAATTTTGGTCTAAAGGTTCCTTTTGCTGTTGCTAATGTTGAAAATCTCATCTGAATCAAAACTGTGGCACATGGATCCACCAACTGCTTGGGAAATTTTAATCTGGATTGCCTGTTCCTATATGTTCCGCTGTGGCCTTTGAGGGGAGCTGGAGGGTGCTCTTGGGGAGGCAAAATTTCTCTGAAGCCAGAACTAGACACCTGTGCATTGTATGTGTGGTTGTCTGTAAAAAACTCTCCTGCTCTCTCATGTGAGGCTCAGCTTCAGTAGCTAAAACCCCATTTTACAAGCTGTGACAGATATGGTCATTCGTGGACTGAGAGAACTTGACCACAAGTGGTTCAGGCATTGGTGACTTCAAGGTTAGATTACTGCAGTGCACTCTGGGGGGCTTCCCCTGAACTTGATTCGCAATATGCTGTTAGTGCACAAGAAAAGATCCTCTGCACAGAACAGCTTTGCTCAAAGAACTGCACTGGCTGTCCATTTGCTACCAGGCCAGGTTCAAGGTGTTACTCTTAGGGGAAAGATCGCCTTTCAAGAATGCTTCGATCTGCATTAACCGGCACTGTTACAGGTGCCACATAATACTTATAAGACATCAATCTTTACTGCAGCGGCACCTTCACTTTGAAACTCCCTGCCTGTTGACATCAGGCAGGTGCTTTCATCACATTCTTTGGGGCATCTGCTTAAAACACATTTGTTTAGGGAGATACGTAGAAGCCGCATGTGCTTTCTCTCTTTTTAGGAATGGGTTATTTTAATCAACTTTTCAATTTTTAAATACCTGTGCTTTTTATTGAGAATTTTAAAGTGTTTTATTTTATTTTTTATTTTTTGGTAAACTGCTTAGAGGTTTTCTTACAATCAAGTGGTGTATATATATATATATTTGTTTTAAAAAAAACAACGGTCTGGTTTTCAGCTGAGCTGCAAATTGTTTTATTTGGTTTCTGCCAGGAGAGTTCCTTTACTTTTTATCTGCAAGATTTAGTGTTTGTTTACAAAATTCCACCTATTTTATTGATGGGTCATCATATGCATTTAACAATTACTAGTAATAAATAGTAAAGGAAAATAATGAGAGTGACATAATATGAGGCTTTTGAAGTAATCAGGGTTTTGGAGCTCTCTCTGCTTGGAAGCCTGTGTTAAAAACCTAGCTGCAGTTTGGTAAGACATAGGAAGCTGCCTTATACTCATTTGGCCCCTTGGTTCATCAATATTGTCTACTCTGATGAGCAGCAAGTCTTGAAGGTGTCAGGTGATGTTTTCCCAGCCTAGGCTTTCAAGCATAAGGATGACAAAGGGAAACCTGTTTGTCTGTCATACTTAATTCCTTTCCTGCAATACAGCCTAGAAAAAAATGGAAGGTATCGAAATCAGAACTTAAATAATGATGATGATGATGATTCGGGATAGATTGTATTCATAAAAATTATTTGTATACCACTGCATCATTACACACATACACACAGAGAGGGGGGGGAGGGTACCTCAGTTTACGAACTTAATCCGTTCCAGAAGTCCGTTCTTAAACCAAAACTGTTCTTAAATGGAGACACGCTTTCCCTAATGAGGCCTCCTGCCGCCGGTGCCCTTCCAGAGTTAGGTTTCCATTCTTAGACCGAGGTAAAGTTCTCAAACCAAGACACTCTTTCCGGTTTTGCGGAGTTTGCAAACCAAATTGTTCTTAAACTGAGGAACCACACTATATCAAAGTGGCTTACAGCAAAAAATAATAATACAATAAAAAGTTAAACAGACATCAACTAACCATTGTGGGTGGATGTCTTGTTAAATGCCTTCATAGGCTGAGAGGAACAGAAACATTTTTCAGCAGGCGTTTAAAAGTTGGCAGGGTATTCCAAAGGATTGGGCTGATGACTAAGGGGTTTCTTGTCAAATGAGCCTCACCAACTTGGGGAACAACCAAAGATGCTCCTGCAGGTGATCTAAGTGATTGAGCTGGGATAAGAGTGTTCCAAGCAATCCCTGAGGTGCCCTGGACCGATGTTCAGGATTTTGTAAACACACAAGAATCCCGAGCAGTAATGGGAAGCCAGTACAGTTGTTTAACAATGCGTTCTCAAGCAGAGCCCCAGCTGGAGCTTCTGAACCAAACCCAAGGTCAGCCCCACAAAGAGCAGCATTACAGTAATCCAGCCTTGAGGTTACCAACACATGGGCTACAGTAGTCAGGCTATTCCTGTACATGAATAGCCATAGTTTGTGAACCACATGAAGCTGGTAAAAGGCACTCCTAGCCACAAAGGATGCTTGAATCTCCGGTGACAAAGATGTATCCAGGAGTATCCCCAAGCTACATGCAACCCCATCCAGAACTAGTGACTTCCCAAACGTGGGAATCACCCTTCCAAAGAGCCGCGGTCTTGCCATGGTTCATGTACACTTTATTGACCACATCCAGTCCACAAGTGCATCCAGGCAACAGTCCAAAGCTTTCATAGCCTCTTGATTTGGATTTTACAAGCCATGTGAAAATAACTTGAATGGTGAAATCTGTGTAGCTTGTGCTGTGAATAATTCATTGCAAAGGGATGTTTCTAACAGCTAGGATTTGATGAGTTTTTTATACCATAAAAGCTGCAGCTGTGTCAACTCACTCCTGAGAAATTCCATTGCACCTAGTTCACAGGGAACTGCTTTTCGGTTCCATCATCCAACACTAGAGGAGAATATTCATACAGGATTCTGGATGAAACGTAATCTATTCTAAATTGTTAACTTGAATTCTTTCATGGAACTTTGTAGTGAATATTAAATTTGTTTTTAAATCACTGGTAAAGTATTGAGAAGCACATTTTACAATATAATTTTTCAACCGAAGCATGTATTTCTCACATCTTGGGAAATTGTAATGTTTTTATTGTGTATGCATGGCTTATGTTACTGTTCCATAGCTGCTTTCTCTTTCCTAATAAATCATGTGCATTAAAAAGTCCCCACTTCTTTTAGAAGCTACATGGCATACACGTATGTAGGAAACATCTCGCCAGCAATGCTTCCCTTAGAACTAGCCTGCATGGAGTTTGCTTACCCTTCAAGCGCATCTTGGCCATGAACTTCAACCGAGGCACCTCTTGGGTGCAAATCTTGGTAAAATCTAGCCCTGTGCACAATTAGTAATGAAAATGCCAAATGCAGCCAGTTATGGGTGCTACACTGTGACTGCTTAATGCAAAAATTTAAAAAAAATGTGTTCTATATATACAACTGTTAATAAGAGTCTGTGGAACGCCCTCCCGTCAGAAGTTAAGGGAATAAACAACTACCTGACATTCAGAAAACACCTAAAGGCAGCCCTGTTTAGGGAAGTTTTTAATTTGTGACTCTGTATTGTATTTTGATATTTGTTGGAGGCCGCCCAGAGTGGCTGGGGAGACCCGGCCAGATGGGCGGGGTATAAATAATAAATTATTATTATTATTATTATTATTATAAGAGTCTGGCAGGTAGTCCACTTTCAGACTATCCAGGAAGGTACAGTGTATCACATTGTATATAAAGGAAAGGAATCAAACTATAAGGAGACATGTTATTTCCTTTTTAATGTGCTACCCTTCTGCTTACATTAGTACTGTCACAAGTTCTTTCTCCTGATAACTTGAGGCACAATCTAGCCAAAACCGAACACTTTGACAAGCCATTGAGCATTTCATCTACTTGAAACTTCCCCACTGAAAAATACAACACTTTTACTCGGGTGTAAGGGCTACTGAGTCCATTAGAGGTTACTTCCATGTAAAGCTAGCGGCCTGGTTCACACTTTACCTTAATGTTGGCTTGATCATGCCATTTTCCATGGGCAGTAAAGTGGATTAACCTTAAATAGAAACTACTCAAGCCCATAAACTAATTTAGCCAGAAAGGCATTTTTAAAAAAACCTTTAAACCAAAGAACCAACTCAGAAGAGAAAGGGAGAAAGGGAGTCAACATCAGATGAACTAACTAACTGCCCAGGGAAAATAACATCAGTTGCCATCTCCTGTTTCAGTGGGGCTAGTTATTTTTGTTTTCAGAACTGTATGGGGTTCTCAGTGTGCCTAGTGTATTATTTATACATTTGAACCAATTTGCAGACATACATACACAACAAATGTATACAGCTGTAAATAGTGATACAAACACCCATAGCTACTGAACAGTTCAACATTAACTGTTTTAAGCCTTCACTGACATTAGGAAAATGGATTGAAATACCTTTGGTATAAAACACCGAAAATTACAAAACTAAGCAGTTTGGTGAACAGTAAAAGGCATATTTAGAATATTTACACTCAAGGTCAACAGGACTTACTCCTAAATTAGTACATGTAGGATTTTAATCCAAGTGTCCTGATCTTGTTTTTGGCCTCTATATACACATTTTGGACCTTTCCAGCCCTCCTGTTCTCTTTTCTGCACTAGATCAGTATTCCACTCCTATAATTGATTGGAGTGTAAAGATTTGTTTGTGGGTTTTTTTTAAAAAAAGTTCACAGCTGACAGTCAGCCAATTATGCAGCTCCTATAAGATTTTCTTGGTGTGTAGCTCCTTTCTATCCATACTCCCAAATGAACAGGACTTCAGCACAGTTGCAGTGTTACAATACAAAATCGAAAATTCTTTCTAGTAGCACCTTAGAGACCAACTGAGTTTGTTCCTGGTATGAGCTTTCGTGTGCATGCACACTTCTTCAGATACACTGAAACAGAAGTCACCAGATCCTTAAATATAGTGGGGGAGTGGGGAGGGGTATTACTCAGAAGGGTAGTGGGAATGGGTGATAGGCTGATAAGTGTGGAAAACCTGTTGACGATTCTAAACGGCTGCAATTAGTCTTGCAGGGAAAGGTAAGGGGTGAGATGGCTAAAGATAGCTTTGTTATGTATAATGAGATAAGAATCCAATGTCTTTGTTCAAACCAGGTTTCTCCATGGTTTTAAGTTTGGTGATTAGTTGCAATTCAGCCACTTCTCTTTCCAGTCTATTTCTGAAATTTCTTTGTATTAAGACAGCTACTTTGAGATCTTTTATAGAATGTCCTGGGAGATTGAAGTGTTCTCCTACTGGTTTCTCTGTCTTGTGATTCCTGATATCAGATTTATGTCCATTTATCCTTTGGCGTAGGGTTTGGCCTGTTTGTCCAATATAGAGAGCTGAAGGGCACTGTTGGCATTTGATTGCATACACAATGTTGGAAGATGAGCAATTAAATAGTCCTGAGATGGTGTGTTTGATGTTGTTGGGACCAGTAATGGTGTTATCCGGGTTTATGTGGCAGCAAAGTTGGCATCTGGGTTTATTGCAGGCTCTGGTACCAGTGTCCATGTTGAGTCCTGTTTTTGTATTATTGTGGGTGAGGAGCTGTTTGAGATTGGGTGGCTGTTTGTGGGCGATGAAGGGTCTTCCTCCCAGAGCTTGAGAAAGAGAACTGTCATTGTCTAGGAGAGGTTGTAGATCTCTGATGATGCGTTGTACTGTTTTAACTTGGGAGCTGTATGTGATGACTAGTGGTGTTCTGTTATTTTCTTTTTTGGGTCTGTCTTGCAGCAAGTTCTCTCTGGGTATCAGTCTGGCTCTGTCGATCTGTTGTTTAACTTCATCAGGTGGATATTTTAGTTCTAAAAAGGTTTGCTGTAGATCTCTTAGGTGAGAGTCTCTGTCTGCAGAGTTGGAACAGATGCGGCTGTAACGTAGGGTCTGGCTATATACAATGGATTGTTTGGTATGTTTGGGATGGTAGCTAGAAGCATGTAGATATGTTTGTCGGTCAGTTGGTTTACGGTATAAGGTGGTGTCTATGTGTCCATCCTGTATTTTTATAGTAGTGTCCAAAAAGTGTATTTCTTGCATAGATTGGTTCATAGTTAGGTTGATGGTGGGGTGAAAGTCATTGAATGTCTTGTGGAAGGTGTCCAGGGTCTGTTGACCATGTGTCCAGATAATAAAAATATCATCAATGTAACGCAGGTACAAGAGAGGTTTGAGTGGGTAGGAGTTTAGGAAACGTTGTTCTAAATCTGCCATGAAGATGTTGGCATACTGTGGGGCCATGCGGGTGCCCATTGCTGTGCCGTTGATCTGAAGGAACAGATCCTCACCAAATTTGAAGTTGTTGTGGGTAAGGACACCTTCCACAAGACATTCAATGACTTTCACCCCACCATCAACCTAACTATGAACCAATCTATGCAAGAAATACACTTTTTGGACACTACTATAAAAATACAGGATGGACACATAGACACCACCTTATACCGTAAACCAACTGACCGACAAACATATCTACATGCTTCTAGCTACCATCCCAAACATACCAAACAATCCATTGTATATAGCCAGGCCCTACGTTACAGCCGCATCTGTTCCAACTCTGCAGACAGAGACTCTCACCTAAGAGATCTACAGCAAACCTTTTTAGAACTAAAATATCCACCTGATGAAGTTAAACAACAGATCGACAGAGCCAGACTGATACCCAGAGAGAACTTGCTGCAAGACAGACCCAAAAAAGAAAATAACAGAACACCACTAGTCATCACATACAGCTCCCAAGTTAAAACAGTACAACGCATCATCAGAGATCTACAACCTCTCCTAGACAATGACAGTTCTCTTTCTCAAGCTCTGGGAGGAAGACCCTTCATCGCCCACAAACAGCCACCCAATCTCAAACAGCTCCTCACCCACAATAATACAAAAACAGGACTCAACATGGACACTGGTACCAGAGCCTGCAATAAACCCAGATGCCAACTTTGCTGCCACATAAACCCGGATAACACCATTACTGATCCCAACAACATCAAACACACCATCTCAGGACTATTTAATTGCTCATCTTCCAACATTGTGTATGCAATCAAATGCCAACAGTGCCCTTCAGCTCTCTATATTGGACAAACAGGCCAAACCCTACGCCAAAGGATAAATGGACATAAATCTGATATCAGGAATCACAAGACAGAGAAACCAGTAGGAGAACACTTCAATCTCCCAGGACATTCTATAAAAGATCTCAAAGTAGCTGTCTTAATACAAAGAAATTTCAGAAATAGACTGGAAAGAGAAGTGGCTGAATTGCAACTAATCACCAAACTTAAAACCATGGAGAAACCTGGTTTGAACAAAGACATTGGATTCTTATCTCATTATACATAACAAAGCTATCTTTAGCCATCTCACCCCTTACCTTTCCCTGCAAGACTAATTGCAGCCGTTTAGAATCGTCAACAGGTTTTCCACACTTATCAGCCTATCACCCATTCCCACTACCCTTCTGAGTAATACCCCTCCCCACTCCCCCACTATATTTAAGGATCTGGTGACTTCTGTTTCAGTGTATCTGAAGAAGTGTGCATGCACACGAAAGCTCATACCAGGAACAAACTCAGTTGGTCTCTAAGGTGCTACTAGAAAGAATTTTCGATTTTGTTTTGACTATGGCAGACCAACACGGCTACCCACCTGTAAGTGTTACAATATATACATAAATACATTTCAAAAATCTTTTTCCCTACAAAAATATATGCAGTCTTCTGAATTAGTCAATATCTTTATGCTGGATCGATCATGCAGCATTTACTATTCTTACTTTAGGAAAGTTATTCATGGTCTGCGAAAGTGTCTCCAGGACAGTTTGAGGATAAATCTTCTTTATCTGGAACATTTTAAAAAAGAGCATTATACAGTTGTCACAAGAAAAACACACTGGACTGAGACACTAAGCCTTTTGGTGAGAGAGAGCTGTGAATTATAAAGAAAAGCTCAAACAAACCATACACAGTGATACTAAACAGGTTGTTGAAATTAATTGCAGATATGGCCTGCAGTTATCAAGAGCGGGAGGGTTGTGTGTCCATTTATGATGAACTTCCTCAAACACAAGTACAGTACATTAAGAGCATCATTCCTTTTCGTCTTGCAAACAACTCAAAAGAAAAAAATTGGGAATACAATAAGCTTCAAGGTTCCTAAAGAAACAAATTTAGGTTTATATTACATGAAGACTTGCGTTGTGCAAAGGTGACTCATGCATCTTTTGGCCAAGGCATTAGATACTGTTAGTTTACATTAACAGACCAACTAAAGAAGAGGGCTCAGCTATATTAATACTTGGAATTTTTCTTACCATCATAGGTTGTTCCACACCAAATGCAGTAGAGGTGTTCTTCCCTTAGATACGCTGTCAACATTATTAACTTTTCTGATTCCTGTGTTTGACAAATGAAATACACCTTTAAGCATAAATGGATTATGCATTAATTTTAAAATTATTTTAGCTTATTAATTTAGCTCAGGGGTCGGCAAACTAAGGCCTGCGGGCTGGATCAGGCCCAACTGCTTTCAGGATTCGGCCCATGGGCTGTCCATGGATAGGTGTGGGGACTGCTCGTTTGGGCTGTGCCATTCCCCCCCCTCGCACCATTCCATTTCCCCCCTCCCTCACACACACACACACACACCGTGGCGGTGCCTCCTCCCTCCCTCCTGGCTTCTCCCCTCCCTGCCTAGAGGAGGAAGGGGGCTGGGCTGAGCTGGCTGAGCACCATTTTAAGCAGCCCCTCTCCGGAGCCAGACCTTTCGTGCCGCTCATCTTTCTGCTGCCACCGCCCTGGTACTCCTATGAGGCAACAGAGCGGAGCGTACGAGCTTGCTCTGCCTACCCACGAGAAGCAGAAGCAGCAGTGGCGGCGGCAGCCCCGGGAAGATAAGTGCAGTGGCTGGGGCTGTGGGGTGGGGAGGACTACTTGCCCCCCTCACTTCTTCTTCCACCTCCCCGCCCCCGGTGCTGCTTCTCTGGCCTGCCACAAGGTCTGATTTTTTTGCCGACCCCCGATTTAGATTATTGAAGCACAATGCAGCTTACAATGGTATCTAAACCCTACACTTACGTCGAATTCATCTTCCTCTTTTTCTTCCTCCTCTTCGTCCTCTGCATCCACGTCATCTTCCTTTTCCTCCTCTGGCCTTAACCAGAACCACATCTCTTTGGGGGATTCAAGGCCCTTGAAAGCAAAAGTTTGGCAGTAACAACCAACATACCCCACCTCATCAATTTCTTGGCAATTTGGAAAGAGAAAAAGGTGCAACTTTGCACACCTGGAAAAGCAAAATGCTCAAAAAATAACTTAATAGAAGCAGTCTCAGAATGTGTTGCATACTCAAACCTGAAAAAATAAAAATGCAGCACAAGGCATTATAGCAAAGGTTATGTTAGCATTTTCAATTCACTGAAGCTGTAAAACATTTTCTGCAAAAGATGGGGACCATGTCTAAGTTGTATGTAGTTCTTAGACAATAAAAACAGGAAGCCAGGCAGGGAAGTAAACCAGAAGAGAGTTGGTTCCTTTTTGCTTTCAGCCTGTTGATGCACCACACTTGACTTACGAAGACGTGAGTGGGTAGACAAGCTCGTAAAAAAGTTGGGTCTGGTAGGTTATGCATACTTTACTTTCAGTAAATGATACCCATCCAAAGTCTTTGGATTACAAATGCACAAAAACATTTGGGGGGGAGTTTTTATTTCAACTTACTTTCTGCATATCTAGTTGTTGACAGGCTTTCTGACTTTTCACAAGGTCTCGTTTTACTTGAAGTTGCTCCTGTTTGGTCTTCAATCTCAACCTTAAAAATAAAATGAAACATGACTACCAATGAAACATAACTTGGACTGGTTGAGATATTACACTGATAGTTTATATGTGTCTTATCAATTCGTTTTGTTCACCATTGTGGTAGTTGTACGATGGGCAGTTTAGAAGTGCTACAATACCAAATACTATGTTACACACACCTTATAGGACCCAGATCACTGTAAGCAGCTCCTATCATCCTTTGACCATGCTGGCTGGGGCTTGTGGGAGTTGTAGTCCAATAACATGTGGAGGACACTATGCTAACTACCCCTGGTGTAGTTCATACTGGCAATACCTGATGGCGATATTTGATGGAGTAGCAGCCTAATTTGGTATGAGGCAGTTTCTTATGCATTGTGGGAAGGATAATGCCACACAGCACTGTTCCTCAACCTAGTGCTCTCCAGATGATGTGGACACCCAACTCCAATCAGCCCCAGTCAGCATTGCCAATGGTTCTAGAAACAACTACCGTGGCTGTCGTTGGCCTCAATTGACTGGCAGCAATTTTCAGAGTTTCAGACAAAGAGTCTTTCCTGGCTGTATCTGCAGAGGTCAAGGATTCAACATGGGACCTTCTGCATGCAAGCAAGTGCTCTACCATGAAGGCACAATCCTTCCCATAAATAATACAATCCTTATTTGCAAAGAGAAGACAAGGAACGAAGCCCTTGCACATTTACTTGAAGAGGTCAGCTGTCTGCGCCTCCGCTTGTTTCCTCATATGCATTTTTCTCCTGTAGTTTTCCAGGTTTTCTTCAGCTTTCCGTTTCTTCACTTCTTCATGGCCAAGCCCACTTCTGCCTGTTCCAAGTTCAAAGCACTAGTTAACACATCAAGAGGCACCGTGTTTGAACTTTAAAACATTAAAAAGGAGAGAATGGACACAAACCTGTGGTAATGTTCAGAGGAATAGGCTCGACAATCCCCTTTCCTGCAGAAAACAAGAGCAGTCACGGTTGATAAAAACACACATGATCATTGCTATTAGACACATTTGTGTTCCTTTTGTCACAGGAGCTCAGAGTGGCTTGTAATGGGGTTCTCACATTATCTTTACAACAAACCCTGTGAAGTGGATCAGACCGTGAATTAATGACACACCTTAGGCTATCTACTTGTCGTCTGAACAGAGATTTGAGTCTAACCTGGTCAAAGTCCACACTCCAAGTATTGTTTTGCACAGGTTCTCTGTATCTTTCATGTGCGTGCATCATTTCAAACATTATCTACCGGAGAAATGAAATTTACTGCACAGATAACAGGCCTTCACCATAACTTGAAAAAATAACAATTATATGATTCTACAATAATGTAGAATAATTCCCCTCAATATGTAAGTTATACTGGCTCTAACCTCACAATAAATTTATGTTACTATTTGAAGATTTTTATTTTGCTTTGACATTCTGTTAATTAGCACTCCCTGTCTCTCAGGGAAAGTATCAGGGCAAGGGGAAGACCAGGGCAAGGGGAAGACCAGCCGGGTCCAACCACCAGGCAGAGAACAAGCAGCTCCAGGGAGATTGCTTCTTCCTCCCTTCCTGAAAGAACACTCTGTGCCAACTGCTAGCTGGGCCTGGGACTGCAGAACTGAAGGGAATAATGTTCTGGCCCAACCACTGGCCAGCAGACCCAGGGCTGCTGATTTGTGTGTGAATCTGAGGTGGTGGTGGTGGTTGTTATACCACCACCCTCTCCCTTTTTATCAAAGGGAAGGAAGAAGGGCAATCAATCAATGAGACAGCATCCTTTAAATTATTATTATTAATTAATTATTATTATTATTATTATTATCATTATTATTATTACTACTACTACTACTTCCTTTTTTATATGAGAGAACATATTTAGGGCAAACCAACAATGTCTTACACAGCAACTTTTTTGTTCTTTCTTTTACCCTTTGAAAGGGGCTCCATCAAAGTCTCAGACAGGTAGTAAGGGCATCAGGGCACTCATATACATACACACACACACACAAACACACACACAGGCAGAAGGAGAGACGGAAAGAAAAAGAGTTAAATAACAGGGCAACATTTTTTGTTCTTACTCTGAAAACAACCCCCGTTTCTTCTTTCATGGAGGTAAGGAAGGGGAAAGGGGGATCCCAGCAAGAAGCCCCAAGCCAGCATCTCTGTAAATCACGCCTACTGGTCTGTCACACTGGCCTGCTGAGCCGGGGCTTGCTGCAAAATAGAAGCACCATATTTTTCCGTATATAAGATGCTATCTTTTCCTTAGAAATAATAGGCAAAAATTGTGGGTCGTCTTATACACGGATAGCAGAGGGGGGGACGGGCGATTGGTGGCAGCAGCCAGCAGGAGATTGGCAGCGGCGATTGGGCGTGTGATTGGTTGCTGCGGCAAGCAAAAACTGAACGATATGTATTGAAAAATCACCCAGGTCCATCACACAGACATTCCCATGATCTCTCAACCCAGGTCTTCTGTTTTAATTGGATTGTTTGTGTATTTTAATTTTATATTTTAATATTTTAATGCTTGTGTCATTGGTTTTTATACTTCTAAACCACTTCGAAGCCTATTTTGGCATTAATAGGTATATAAATTAATAATAAAACAACAATACCATGATACAGTCTTATTCTGAAAAAAGGAAGCTGAGAAACTCACCACTTTTGCCGAGAGGTTGACCACTTTTATAACCCATCTTCTGAAGCATAGCAAAGCCTTTATTCTCGTTTCCCAAAGCAATGTTTAAAACAGTATCACGTTGTTCTTTCTCCTGCTCTTTTATACTCTTTTGCCTACTTCTCTCGTTAGCTTCCTTTTGTTTTTCTTCTTTCTTAAACACTTCCTTTGTACGCCTCAGCATTGGCATGCCTGGTCTGATGTCCTGGCTGAACAAGTCCAAATATCAAACTATTATATAGCAATTACAGAGAGAAATAAATATAGTTTTAAGAGCCTTTTCAGTGAACCACTGCAACATTCCTCAATGTTTTATGGGGCTCACTTCCAGGTAAGTGTACATAGATTGCAGGGTTAATACAGTTTCCAAACAGAATACCACCAGTTTCTATTGTAATTATCATTCTTGCAAGAAGAATATATTTCTCTTTTCTTCTGCTGAAATGGAACAAGGATAGATTACATGGTATGATAAAATCACCACACAGTGGTATTTCTGTTGCTGTACTATGCTCACAGAACACACTGCTATATGAAAGGCAAGGCAAGGAAATTGAAGGGAAAACCTACGATAGGTTGAATAAGTAGGGAGTTGTAATCCACAGTAATATATCCTGGAATAAGTGTGGGAAGCTTTTGGCCCTCCAGATGTTGCTGAACTACAACTCCCATCAGACCCAGCAAGCATGCCCAATGGTCAGAGATGATGGGAGTTGTAGTTCAGCAACATCTAGAGGGTCAAATGTTCCCATACCTGTTCTAGAGGCAGCTACTTCTGTGCTAGGTCTTATTGAAGGAGACTATTAGAGGCTTACTAGTTCATTGTCTACAAGAAAGGACTGTGGGGAAAGCAGTTCGTGTTGAGAAAGAGTGTAGTCAAAGAGCTAGTCTATGCAGGGATGGGCTTAAGATGGGTTAGGTAGCAGTCTGAATCTATTCTGCCCTCCAGTTCAAGTTCATTTTCCTGGATTTAGGAATAAGCAATTCCTATGACAGTTTCATGGGCCACTTAAACATACTCCTCAACCACTTAAAGCCATGTAGCTGGGCTAGAATCATTTGAGTTCAGTCACTGTGGCACAGAAGCAGGTATCCTACATTATATGAGGGTGCCAAACTGGAGCTGTAACTCAGGAATTGGATAGCTCTGAAGTGGCAAGAGGAAGGGTGCACAGTTCAGCTTTCTGTCCCAAATGTCACTGGTCATGTTTGATCAATCATCCAAGGCTTCACAAACCATGGTTTATGAAGCTGTAGACAAGCATCATGGCCATGCATCATTCCACTGCTCCACCTGATGATCCTTCCTTGAGCACAAAGAGCCTGGGTTGCAGTAAGCCAGAGTTTCTGATACACCAGAACTAGGAAGCTCTGGCTTAAAGCAAGCCAGGATCTTCACACCTCAGCCAGTATGCAGCCAGAGAGTACAAAGCGATGGCACTTGGTTTATTCTTATAAGGTTTTGGATGATCACACATATGCAGCCACTGTGCCTCTTGAAAAGTCCTTTTCTCTGGCTTAAAAAAAAAAAAAAGATACCGTACATCCAATTCAGAAATGGATAAGTGAAATGTAAACTACTTCTGTGCTAAGTGTTCTTGGAGCAGAAAAGGGGACTACACAATAAATTAACATTCTTCTTGCCCCAAAGAAAGGACTGGTGGAAAAGTTGTTAAGAGTGGAGCAGTCAGGACAGTTAGTCCATGCAAGATGGAGCTGTTCCGCCTGGCCTTCGGTCTGGGTCCAATCTGACCCCCCTCTATGGGACTCTGTAAGTTACCTCTTTGGCCCTTTTATTGGCTCATGTGGGACCAACATGGATAGCTAGCTCTGATGAACACTTGAGGTTTCTGACCCCTATGGTTGTAATTTGTAGGCAGTCATTTAATTTTATCCTGATTCAAATTTTTAAGCTGTATTTTAATCAATTGTTTGATTGTGTTTGAATGTATTTGATATTTGATGTTAGCCGTCCTGAGCCCGGTCTTGGCTGGGGAAGGTGGGGTATAAATAAAAATTCACTTACTTACAATGATGTGCTAAAGGAACTGACAAAAGTCAGAACAACGTTTGCATGTGGACTGAGAGTGCAAGACCTGGGTCCCCAGATGTTGTTGGACTACAACTCCTATCATCCCTGGCCAGCTATAGTCCAACAACAAAAGGGGACTCAAGGATGAAGAACCCTCTTCTAGGTGATATCAACTTGAAGCATTTTAGCCAGACCTCTTACTCAAAAAAATAATTGAAAATTTCTGTATCTGAAATACCACAAATAGCTTCAATTATTAGTGTATGTATTATGCACTAACAAGTCTGATAAGTTTAGAAAAACATTGCACTTACTTAACATTAATAAAGGAATCAGACATGTAGTCATCTTCTTCATCACCCATGATTGGTATTAATACTCCACTTGCAGCCCTCTTGCCTATAAACAATATTTTCCTAGCTTTTAGAATGCAATGAAAATAGCTAAAGTTTTCACTGATTTTTGGGAAAAAATATTAGTATTATTTCATGTACAGTATTTATATCCCAACTTTCTCCCAGCTTGGGAGACTTACAACAATTAAAAACATCATTATAAAATACAAATTAACAAAAACAAACTGTGACTTGGTTACAGCTAATAGTTGCCACAATTTTCAGAGTGCTCTGGTGGGAGGAACAGTAAGCTGTAAGCCGCCCAGAATGGCTGGGGAAACCCAGCCAGATGGGCATGGTATAAATAATAATAATAATAATAATAATAATAATAATTTCATTCAGTGTTCCTCGAAAGAGAGCGAACTTTAGGGGCACTGAACCTTTAGATTAATGTGGTGGCTCAGATAGATGAAATCCCACCTAGAAACAACTGAAAAGCAAAAGCAACAAATAGCCTTGTGGCACCATAAATGCTAGAAAATTTATTATGACTGATGCTCAACAACATCATGCCAATCAGGCTGCTCACCCCAAAAGCCTTATACTGTACCTAAGTGGGATTGTAGCCTGGCACATACAGCACAATTCTGTTTTTATCTAGCAAGTGAGCAAGTCCCACTGGATTCAAGAGGACTTGCTTCCAGCTAAGAATCCACATTAGCAAGGAAGAGGTGTCATACATTTTAGATATTAAACACAGCCCCTCATTATTATCCCAGTCTTCCCATATCAACTGAATGTAATAAGAGCCCTGTCGAATCAGATGAAAGGTCTATCTAGCCTAACATCCTGCTGTGCATAGTAAAATAACAGAACAATCTTGCTTAAGGACTAATGCATTATTATTATTATTATTATTAATTCTTAAATTTCTATACTGCCCTTCATCCAGAGATCACAGGGTGGCTTACAATATACAAAAAAAGAAAAAAAGAATAGCTACTACAATAACAAACAAGTGCAATTACACCCGCTGCACCTACACAGGTGTTATTATTAACAGCATCAGCTTTCGTGAACTACAGTCCACTTCATCGGATACATGAAGTCGTATCCTCTGTGCTGCAAATACACAAACACACACACACACACACACACACACACACACACACACATATATAGTGGTGTGGAGAATAGCCCTCTCTCCCTGCCGTCCGCCCAGCAACTAGTATTCAGAAACACGCTGCATTTGATCGTGGAATACAGCCACCCTAGCATCACAGAATTGCAAGGGAGCCTTCGGGTCATCTAGTCCAACCCCCCCCCCCCACCCCCAATGCAGAAACCCCATGGCTAGCAGCTGCCCATAGCCTGACGCAAGCACCCCAACATTCGCCAGCAACGCTCAATCAGTACACCCTCAGCTCTTTATCATTATTCCCTACCAGCCTCCGCGTGCCTCTTCCACCCACCAAAGTCTTGCTCCCTTGCGTTCCAGTCTCTCGGCAACTGCGCAGGTGCGCATGCGTACCGGCCAGCTTCCGGGTATGGAATGCGCTTGCGCGGCAGCCGGCGCTTCCTCAGCTGGTGGGGAGAGAGGGATTCGGTTACTGAGCGGTGCGCCATGGCGACGTCAGGTGCTTGCCCCTCTCTGTCAAACGTCGCAGTGGTCTGCGGTACCGTGAACTGTCGGAAGAGGTGCGTCTGGGAGACGAAGGACATACTTGTGGGGGGGGGGGCGGGGGAGAAGAGCCGCAGCAGGGCCAATATGCAGAGGTGGCGGTTGGGTGGCGTGAGGGGGGGCACTTTAACTGGGTCCCTGTGAGGAGGAGGAGGGAACGAACAACGGTGGCTCCTACGGGTGGGCAACGGGGTCAAGTTAAGGTGGTGCGCTGCTTTCGCGGCGGGGTGCTTCGGCCTTTAGGGAAGGCAGGCGCTTTCGAGAGGGGCGAGCAAGGAGTTTTGAGTGGCGGCGGGTTTCCTTATCGCTGTGGCTGCCCTTGACACCAGGGTGGCAGCAGGCCTTGGGACTGGATATCCGAAACTGCCCTTTCCTCTGACTGGCAATGGCCCCTCGGGGATCTCTTACTACTGGGGGGGGGGGCGGTTTGGGAAGTCGCACCTTCTGCATGCAAAGCAAAGCACACGAGCTTATTTATGGCTCTCCCTCGGGAACTGAGCGGGGCTTTAAAGCGCTTGGGGGCATCCCCAGGAGCTACAGCAGTTTCACACCGTTTACGCAGCAGCAAGCATGGGGCTGCTGCTCGCTCTTGCACGCAGCAGGCAGCTGCAGATACTCTGGCCTCTCTTTCGCTGATTCCAGTGGTGCAGTTCTCAGTTTAGTATTATGTCCCATTCATATCTCACCCTGTCCTTATGAGGTGGGAAGCGATGTGCAATAGAGCCTTTTCAGCGGCAGTACTCCTGGCAGTGGAATCCTCTCCCGGGAGACATTTAACTGGCACTTACTCCTCCTAGCTTTTAAGCACCTGGCGACAGGCAATTTCTTTCCTACAGTTTTGATGCTTGATGGTTTAATTCCACCTTCATTGCCTTGCTGTTATTCTCCCTGCCCTTCGCTTTTACTTCCATGGTTTTTTGTTCCTATCTTTTTGTATACTGTATGTAAATTGATATTTGATATTATGTTTGTTATTTGACTTGGAAGTTTCTGTTGAGAATATTTTAAATAAATTCAGCAGGGGAATCAGATCACAAACTCTGGTTTCACTCTTGTCTGAATAAAATTTTGCTTATAACAGTAGCAGAGGACAGGATTGTACAGGAATCTCATAACATGGCAGCTCCTACAAGTATTGGCACTCTTAAAACATACAGTAGTCTTAATATTCCTATCTATGTGTGACTTTCCTGGCATATCACCTCAGAGCAAGTGAATCAGACAGTAAATGTGCTTTCCACACCCTTGAGATAATACTTCACTGCCCTTCTGAATGACAGAAATTCCAAATTACAGTACAGTTCTAGGTCAACTGAGAAGTAAATCCCATTGAGTTCAATAGGACTTAACTCCAAGGTAAATGAATACAGGACTGCAAAATAGAGGTTCCATAATCATTATTACTAGCCTGGCAGTGTGCTCTCTCTCTCTGACACTTTCCCCTCCATTGCACTTGATGAGTTGACTACCCTATTATCTTTAATTAAGACATTCTTACTTGGCAACGAGTGATCGCCAAAGAGAAGAAGAGAGTTTACCCTTGATCCTGTGCCCTCCTAACTGCAATATCTGCTGTCATTATCACTCATTATGTTATCCTATCTTTTTCTTCCTCTCTTCAGCATTCACATGCACCATTGTTTTCCTTATTAAACAAACCAACTCTTGATCCCTTTTCTAGGTCTGACTACTGTACAGTTCCCCCCCCTCCCCTTTTCATCAAACTCCTGCTTACTTTCATGAGCTAAACTTCCTTTTTTCCAACTCTGTTACTGGCCCCCTTCCAGTCTGCCAGCTGCATGTCACTGCTTTTGCCTCATCACCAAATTCAGTTCTCCTCCTTTTTGATATCTAGGTACAGTAGATCACTTTCTCCTACTTGTTTCACTTTGCTTTATGTCCTAGATCTCCTTGATTTTGTTTTCAGATGGCTCTCTTTCTATCTAGTTGATATTTTGGTGTTTCTGAGTGTTTTCTCAGATGTCTGCTTGTATTTGGCTATCTGCTATTCTGTCCCTATACAATGTCCCTGAGTAACATTATCACATATCATGGCTTTCAGTATTATGCACTGATGTCACCCAACTCTACCTAAGAAGAACTTCCTTCATTCTGGTCCAGGCACAGGCAACCTTGGCCCTCCAGATGTTTTGGGACTACAACTCCCATGATCCCTAGCTAACAGGCCCAGTGGTCAGGGATGATGGAAATTGTAGTCCCAAAACATCTGGAAGGGTGAGGTTGCCTGTGCCTGTTCTAGTGCATTTCTAAGTGTGTCTTTGATATTTCTGTCTAGGTATTGCATTGTTATTTCAAACTCATTAGGCCTCAAGACTGAACTTGGTTCCTCCCAAGCCATCTGCTTCCTCCTTCATTCTTAATCGTTAATAACATCACTTTGCTCTACTGATCAGGCTTGAAGCCTTGGTTTTCTCTATCCCTTGCCCTCCTTTTCATTGCCAAATCATTTCTTCTTTTACAATGTTACAAAAATATGACCAAAAATTCTGGTCCATGCCTTGGCCATCTCTTATGTTGACTACTGCATTCTTTTCATGGCTCTTCTGTTGTCTTGCATTCATCCATGCAGCATTCTGCTGGCAAAATTATTCACTCTGACCCTGTGATACCCCTTCTTAAACCCTTGCATCTTTTCTTCCTTGCTGCTCTCAGTGCCTTGAACTGCCTGCCAGAATGCCTCCATTTGACCACCTTCTGTACTTCCTCCTCAAAATGCATATTCTCTGGCAGCCCATTGGAACAACATCTAGTCCTAGTACTCTATGGTAACTAAGCTGAATAATGTGTAATTAAATAGGAGCACATTCTCTCCCTTTTTATCCCTGCCACCACTTCCCTCAACTTCCTCTGTTGTAAGTCCCTTGGTGAAAGACCTGCCAGATCTGTTGTTTGTAAAGTGCAATGTGCATTGCTGGTACTAAGGAAATAATACATCAGTGCAGATACTTCATGTAAGTGTTTCACAATCTGGGATATAATCAAATATTAAGTAAATAATGAGCTGTTTGTAAACTGCCATTAGGAATACGAAAATAATAATAATAATTGTTCTATGTTATGTTTTTTAATAGGAAATAAATACGCCTGTAACAAAAGCAGATTTTAGCCAGCCATGGAGCTTGCTCACAGTCTGTTATTAAATGAAGAGGCTTTGGCTCAAATCACAGAAGCAAAGCGACCAGTTTTTATCTTTGAATGGCTGCGGTTTCTTGACAAAGTGCTAGTAGCTGCTAACAAGGTATGCCATGTCCCCTCCCACCAGTCTTTGGTTTTTATGTAGTCCTTTTTCATTGAGTTTCATGGGGCTTGCTCACCGATCAGTGTAAGGGATTGCAGTCTAACGCCATGACATTATTATGTAGTTCACTAATTTGTATATTTAAAAGATCTGATTTGCCCATAATTTGAGATTAATGTTATGTCCTGAGCTGTAATTCCCTTTCCAAGTTTGTTTTAAGTGAATTTGTATCAGTAGTTTCAGAGAAATGCCAGAAGCATTTAGGCAAATGGGCCAGTGGATTAGGCCAGTACCAGCTTCATTAAATTAATGGCCAAATATCATGAATGTCAGGACATCTTACTGAAAAATAAAATGACTCATGAGGGGTGGTTAATGTTATAGCTCTACTAGCAAAAACATCCCAGAAATAAAAATACTTGAATAGCAATCATGTGAAAGAATTAAGCATTTGAATGTTGAATTGTGAAAATCAGAGCAAATAAATTTTTAATTTGTTTTGTTAACAGACGGATGTAAAAGAAAAACAAAAAAAGCTTGTTGAACAGCTAACTGGTCTTATCAGCAGCTCTCCTGGGCCACCCACCCGGAAATTGCTTGCTAAAAACCTTGCCGCTCTGTATAGCATTGGAGATACTTTTACTGTATTTCAGACACTTGATAAGTGTAATGAAATTATCAAAAGTAAAGATGATACATCAGCCTACTTACCAACCAAACTGTAAGTAACAGATCACATACAGGGCAAGAACGTTGTTGCATGTGACGGTTAACTTGTTAATTTCTAAGAACATTGAAGAAGTAGCTGAGCAGATTTGAATGATTTTTGTGATTCATGCTTACAGAACCCTCAGGGGAATATACCTGTTTAGAAATGATGGATGCCTTGAAGTAACAATGGAATCAATTTCCTACTGTTTTTTGTCACAATATTGGTTGTGACAAGAATGATGCAACTGAGGGTGGAAGGTAACTGAGAATATAAGATCCTGCTAGATCAGACCATTTAGTTCAGCATCCTAGATGATGGGCAGTAATATTTAAAGTGGAATTATGTAGATGCTGCAGGATATCAGTGGAAGAAAGTGTTCATTGGATTAGCGTTAGTCTTTAAGCATCCACACTACAGTGGAACCTCTGGTTTTGTACCGTCCCCCTTACAAATGCTTTGGGTAACGTGCTCCGCTAATCTGGAAGTAGATGCTCCTAGTTGCGATCTTTGCCCCGGGATGTGAGCAGAAGTTGCGCACTGGCAGTGTGGCAGCAACGGGAGGCTCCATCAGCAAAACTGCACCTCATGTTAAGAATGGTTTTGTGTTAAGAACGGACCTCCGGAATGCATTAAGTTCATAACCGGAGGTACCACTGTATTATTGCAGGAGGAGGGACGATGAAACAATTCTATAAATGTCTAATGTACTTGGAAATAAATAAATTCACTGGGCCTGTAAATCTCTGAATATATTGCCCACTTCTAAAAGAGCTCTGTTTAGTTTTGTCAAATCACTGTGCTGGTAACAGGCAGGACTTGATAGTGTAATGTTTTGCATGTTTACTAAGAAGTAAGTCCTATTGGGGTTTAAAAAAGGTAAAGGACCCCTGACAGTTAAGTCCAGTCGTGAACGACTCTGGGGTTGCGGCACTCATCTTGCTTTACTGGCCGAGGGAGCCGACGTTTGTCTGCAGACAGTTTTTCCGGGTCATGTGGCCAGCATGACTAAGCTGCTTCTGGCGAAACCAGAGCAGCACACGGAAATGGCATTTACCTTCCCACTGAAGTGGTACCTATTTATCCACTTGCACTTTGACGTGCTTTCGAGCTGGTAGGTTGGCAGGAGCTGGGACCGAGCAACGGGAGCTCACCCCGTCACAGGGATTTGAACTGCTGACCTTTCAATCAGCAAGCCCAAGGCAGGCAGGCAAACGTGCATAGGATTACAATGCAGATGAGTGCTGCTGTATTCTGGATCTATTATGTGCAGCCTCTGATGGAGAGGCTTTCTTCCATGTGAATAAGCATGCTTATTGTATTTCTTAAGTCTAAACATACCTGTGTATACAGAAGAATTGGAAACGTTTTCTAGCTGGAATATCACAAGAAGTTGTTCTTGATTTGGCTTTTGTGCAGGAGGACAGCAAAAATAGAGCTTAATTGAACACAGTTATATGCAGCAATCCAGACTGTAGTTTTTCTAAGTGATTACTGCAAAGCAATTTGAAGGAAACTGAGCCAACCAATTACTTGACATAATTTTACCAGTCATTGTGAAAATCACTTAGGGAATTCTCAGGAGCATCTTCTAGGAACTATAGGTTATTTGGAATTAAATTCCATGCTTTCAAGACTAGTTTGTTAGCACCAGACATGCAAAGTCTGAGAAGACTGCATTCTATTCTCATAAAATACTCTTAAAATATTCCAAACTACAGTTGGTGAACATGCTATATTTATTTTGAAATATGTGAGAAATGTTAGTCATTCTTTGGGCGAGAAAAATCCTAATGAGCACGAGAGTTGGAAAACTTAATTAAACTTGGCATTTGTTTTACTTGTCACCTAATTGCTAATCCATGTGAATTTTTACCTTCTCATTTCTAAAATCTGGCCAAAATATACGTTTGTAGTCTCTGATTTCCTTACAAAGTATACATACCACATAAAACTGACAGAAGATATTTAAGTTTTGATTTGATGCTTCTATTTACTTGCATGTTACCTAGTGAAAAAATACTAATGATGATTTTGCCTTTTTGTAGCACTGCAGTGGCATGTGTTGGAGCATTTTATGAAAAAATGGGGAGAATGCTGGGTAGCTCTTTTCCAGAAACAGTTAACAATCTCCTAAAGTCTCTGAAAAGTGCTGAGGTGAGTGAAAGCGGTGTTGTAAAAAAAAACACAAAATCATATTTTTCCATATTTAGTTTGTTAGTCTATTTTGTAACAGACTAAAACCATCAATTAAGGCTTAGGAAAATGTGATATAAGGCTATTCTGTCTTTTATCTGTATACCCTTTGTTTAATTAGGATGGCCATACGCCTGTAATTTCTAGGACATACCTGGAATACTGCAGTTCGAAGCAGTGTCCGGGCGGTAATTGGCAAAAATGTCTGGGAAAACCTGGACGTATGGCAACCCATGTCGTCAGTGTCATTTTTTGCCAAATGACCTTAAAAATACCTCAGAAATGCGTCATGACACCAGTTGTGTGGTATCTCTCTCTTTCATATATGAATTATGAGCCATGTCCCTTTGCCCCTCATTTTTTAGATAATTCTCGTAGTTACATTATAAAGACATAGAACAAATTGTTTCTTATTTCTGCTTCATTCTCTCTTTCTCCCTTTCAAATCCCTATGCAATTTGTAGTCACAGGGCCGGAGTGAAATATTAATGAGTTTGCAGAAAGTCCTAAGTGGGCTGGGTGGTGCTGCAGCTTCTTGCCACCGTGATATTTATAAGAATGCGAGATCTCTCCTGACAGACAGAGCTATGGCTGTGCGATGTGCAGTAGCAAAGGTAGGTTTGTAGTCTTTTGCAATTTATATACATGCAGGGTTTGTATGTTCACTAAATCTTCTGTTGGTCTTTCCTAGGTGTGTTGTATTTTGACATTTAATAATAATAATAATAATAATAATAATAATAATAATAATAATTGTGTCTGGGGTTGACACTGTTTCTCTTGTTGCAATCATCACCGCTGGATGTGTCACAGAGCCAGTGTGCACAGTGTAGTTGGGATGTGGGTTTGGTGGATAGCTTATCTAGATTGCCTTCTGAAAGCATTTGGGCTGCCACAGAGCAGTTCCCATCTGAAATTTTTAGTATTTGGCATTAATCTTTGTAATGGGATTCTGAATTGTAGCAAGAAGGACTTGTTCCTCTTATTGAGGAGAGAATGCTACTATAGCAACAATGTAGCTTTCTTCTCCCTTCAAAGCATTGAAACTACAGTAACATTTTACGCAGGGAGAGAGAGAAGTGGCCTGTTTCTCTATTTTTTCTGGAGCCAAGATTTTTTGGGCGGGGCAGATTTTAAACTGAGAGGTAGGAGGCAGCCCCCTCCCCCCACAATACATCTGAAAATTAAATGCTACTGAAGTGTTTGTAGGCAGGAATTGGATGCTTGCATCCTGTGATTCAGCATTACTCTCCAATCCCATATCTCATAATAATGTTTTTGTATGAGCACCAATGTAAAGATATATTTCAGTGTAACCTTTCTGAATGTTTTTTAAAAGTCATTATGCCAATCACATCTCATAAGTGGGATAAATGACAGTGATGATCGTGCTGGCTCTATTCCCAGAGTGGATGGGTAAGCATTTTAGAAATATTAAACAATTATTGGTATGTTCTTTCTCCTGCCCCCCAGTGCCTACTGGAACTACAAAATGAGGCTGTATTTATGTGGACAGCAGAACTGGAAAATGTAGCAACACTTTGTTTTAAGGCTCTGGAAAACTCAAATTATGGTGTACGAGTTGCAGTATCAAAACTTTTGGGAACAGTTATGGCTACAGCACTGATACCAAAGCAAGCAGCAGGTATTAAATATTGAATTGCCTATGCAATTATTATTCTATAATTTCACAGCAATAAGCTGGATATATTTGTGTACTATTTGCAAATCTAGGCAGGGTCTGATATGGTTTCAAATTGGATGGTGGACCGTAAATTGAGATTCCTGAATTGCAGGGAGTTGGACTAGATGATCCTCAAGATCCCTTCCAACTCTACGATTCTGTTATTCTATTCTAGAATGATATTGTGGAGATTGTTGTTTTCTCTATTTTTACAGCTAGCCAGAGTTAAAGCAATTAATCTACACAAGGAAAGCATTGAGATAGAAACCCTTTGTGAATGAGTTATGTAATCATTCGTAATCATCTGAAGGCTTTTACATATGTTAAATGATTGGAAACTCTACTAAGTTTTTGTTGCCTTTGTTTCTGTAACAAGACAGGCTACTTGCCAAAATCACAGGTGTAATATGAGTCCAAACAATTATTTAAAAGTATTCTATTAAATTAAATTACTATTTTTTTCTTGAAGTGATGCGCCAGAATGTGAAGCGGGCTACACTGGAAGAAGTTTTGGAACTCATGGCCACTGGTTTTCTAAGAGGAGGATCTGGATTCTTAAAGAGTGGTGGCGAGATGTTAAAAGTAGGAGGTTCTGTCAATCGAGAAGTGAGAGTTGGAGTTACCCAGGTGTGTTTGCTCTCTTACTCTTCAACAATTTTCACAGTATTGTTATCTTTGCCAAGACAAGTGCTAAAATGGCTATTGTTCTATAGAAAATGATCATTCTCATATTCATGTCTGTCGACTAAGCATGTCACAAATGTGCAGTTTCTTCATGGCATATAAGTCAATCAGACGAATAGATTTAGCACATTGATAAATAAGTGAGACCTGTACAGGGACGTCTTTACCATTGGGTGTAGTGGCGCGGCGAGCCAGGGCGCCAAGCAGTGGAGGGTGCCAAGCAGAGAGTCCGGGGAGGAGAGAGTGGGGAGGTAAGTGAGGTGGAGCGGGGGCTTGGTGCCTGCATGCCTCCAGCGTCCATCGGAGGCGGGAAGGCTCTGGATGCTTTCCCGCAGTCCGGAGCTCTCTCCACTGGCTCCTCGACACACCACCTCCTTGGCTGCGTGGTGTGTGCTTACATCCCAAGCTCTGCACATATTAAACATGACTCTACCACCACTCCCCCCATCCACTCTACCTCGAAAGATCCCCACGCTCGAGGCTACATGCTGCAAATGCTGCCCCCAGCACCCCTCCCTCCTTCCCCTGCTTCTCCCCTGCCTTGCATGGAGCTGCCTCCTCCCGCTGCCCCCACCACCTCTGCACTCCTTCACACGAACCGTGTTTCCTTCCCCTGCCCGATCCCCTCCCAGTCACACTCTCTCCTCCCCCCTTCCTCCCCAAGCAAGGATGGCAAGACTGCGGCTGATGAGCGCGCTTCTCTGCTGCGATGACATGGACAGCCCAGCTCACTTCGCCTTTCCCTGCCCGGACAAGACCCCCACCTGCCTCCCATGCCGCCCCCATCGCGCCCGGCTGCCCAGCCCCACACCATGTTCCCGCTGTGGGAGCCGATGCCTGGATGTGTGTGAGGAGCACGGGGCAACAGCGTGAGGGCGGGGGCAGCCTTTCCTAAGATAGGTCAACAACTTGTCCCCCCCTTAAGAAAGGTCGACAACTGGGAAATTGGGGGGGGGGTACGCCGGAGGGATCCTTGCACCATGGCGCCGGATATGCTTAAGACGGCCCTGGACCTGTATAACCAATTGATGTATCCCCAGCCTCTAAAAAGAGTACCTCTGTGCAGGGCTCCAGTCAGCCTGGACCAAAGGGCCTTGTAGTGTTCTTTTGGGCTTGCAAATGATGCCTCCTCCTTCACACCTCCACAGAGGCCTTAGCCTGCCATGCTAAAAGATAGAAGGTGATGTGAAAGACCTCTGAGACTCTGAAGGGCTGCTATTAGACAGAGAGAGGTTCTTACTGCACTGACCTGCAATTCCTGAAAATATTGTTTTATTGTGGTGGGAGAAGGGGTTCTCCAGGATCAGAAAAGGGGAAAGTAGCCATTTCTTTTTATTTTGTTCATCATGAATCAAGGTAAGCAGTGAATCATAATGGTAGTGAGGGCTGCCCTTCCAAAAATATTCCTTCTACTTGTGGTAGCATTAGATTGAAGACATCATATATGTGAATCCATCCTTAAAATATGGTTGTTTTGCCTCAAAATCTTATAAAACCGGGGTCATTTAAGTCTTCTCATTAGAGTTTCCCTTTCTTTGCCCCTCCCCTCCATTATGGAAATGTGTACAAATCCTCCCTTTCTGTGGCTGTAATATTTGTATTTTGAATTTGCAGGCTTATGTTGTCTTTGTCACAACATTAGGAGGTCAGTGGCTGGAGCGCAATTTTGCTACATTCTTGTCACATGTTCTAGATCTGGTTTCTCATCCTCGTGCAACGCAGACTCATGTAGAAGCGGTGTACTCTCGAAGATGTGTCTCTTTCATCCTCCGAGCCACTGTAGGAAGTTTATTGGGGGAGAAGGCACAGATTGCAGCTGCCAAAGATATATGCCAGGCAATTGGTAAACAGATGAAGGCAGTAGGTAAGAATGTTAAGGTTAAGGTCCAAATCAACATAACATATTCCTGTCCCATAAGTATGAAGGAATTTTTAAAGCTGCAAAAAATAGGTCTATGACAGATAATCAAACAAGATTATGTGCCTTCACAACACTGAAGTGCAGGCACAGTATGTAATAATCTGTACATATGCTCTAAAATATCTAGCTGTGCTGACTGAATATATCTTTCAAATGCTAACTGCACCACAGCAATGAAATACAGAAGTATGTTTACTCAGAAGATGAAGAATGTTTAGGACAGGCTCCCCCCCCCAAAAAAAACATGCATATGTGGCATTTAGGCATCAAGCTACTTCTGCTTGAGGTCAGAGAGCTAATTCTTAAAAATATTTTAAAACTGGCAGTAGGTAGAAGTCAGAACTTGGAAAATCGGTAATCATGAAGAGAATTTAATGCTTTGTTTCTCTCCCTTCAGTTTTCAGACTCATCACTATTAGACATTTTTCATAAGCTAAGTTTCCATGGTGAAAATAGAGAAACAATGGCTTATTTCTTGATAATATTTTCTCATTCCTTCAGTGATTATCCAAAAAGTAGCTCTCTTGTGATGAAATATAAAATACTTGTGATGAAAGGCAGCTTTTAATGTAGGTTGCCAGCAAGTCTTCTGAATGTATGCTAAACCAATCTCTGTTCTGTAAAAGTTGTCTCTTAAATTTTGTGGCATCTCAGACAAACATATGCAGCTCAGTTTCTTAGCTACTGTGTATAAGCAACTCTCACATCTCTATAGTTCTTTATACTGATACTCTTCTGAATACACCTCAAATTTACAAGAATGCTGTATGACACTCTCTCTTCTCCCAATGCTTTGCCAGAATCAGTTGTGAATGATGCTAATATTGAAAACAAATCAGGAGCAGCTGAAGTTGCTGCAAGTCAGCATGTGATGGTTTGTGCCCTTCAGGAGCTTGGGAGCCTAGTTCAGAGCCTAAGTGCCACTGCATCACCTCTAATACAAGAGCCTTCTATAGGTAAGTTGTTAAGACTGTAATTTAATATACAGTTGCCTGTATAGAATTGTACTGTTCAATATCCACTTCTGTTTGCCAGCTTACTTGATTACCACTTGATTCTGGCATGAAAAACACACCCAGCAAGACATGTGAAGATGTAATCTAGAAAAATGCAAGGCCATTTACTGCCTCTGGTTTCAGCAGGATGTAAGCAATTCTGAGATTCTTTAGCCTGCACCCATAACAGCTAAACAAATTACCTAATAAAAATGTATTTGTATATACAGTTGTTGAGTAGTTACAAAATTTCACCAAGTAGTTATCAGTATAGTTTCCCCATAAGAACCTAGAGTCTGGAGAGTTTTGGTGAATGCCTCATCGTATGTTTATTGAAATGAGAACTAAAATGGAAATTTAAAAGCAACAGTGAACTAGTTTTAAATCTCATTCTGTTAAGTAAGATTTTAGACAGCTTAACTTACTATTAAATGGAGTGAAAGGGGACTGAATGGTATAGTGTATATCCTAGTATAGAAATTCATTATTGATTTCCCTTTAAGACTCACTGTTGTCTGTGTTGATTTCAGGATTGCTTGAGACTGTTACTTCAGTTCTTCTTCATCCAAGTATGGCTGCCCGACTTGCTGCTGCATGGTGCCTGCGTTGTGTAGCTGTGGCCTTGCCTTTCCAAGTGACTCCTTTTTTGGACCGGTGTGCCGAAAGGCTCAACAATTTGAAGACCTCACCAGAAGCTGTTAGTGGTTACAGTTTTGCAATGGCTGCTTTGCTAGGTGGAGTTCATCAGTGTCCTTTGGGCATTCCCCACGCAAAAGGAAAGGTGAGATACTATGAGCAGATGTGGCTTCGCATATTAATTTCAAATCTTAACAGCATTATGGCTACAGAAATAAAATGGACTTCGCTTTTGCTGTCCTAATGCTAAACACATTCACTTGTTAAAACACCAATTTGTTGTTGGAAAGGGTCTGACTTGCTACCTCCTGACTATAAAATGCATTTAAACAGAAGAAGAGAAGATGCCACAACAAACAGTATAATCACCTGCAGGCCATGGCATATCCATGACAACCCAGGTGCTAATGTAAGCCCTGTTTGCCACTGTCAACATCATCGTCTGCTCCTCTCTTTGGGGGGGGGGGGCTGTTCTGTGAGTCCCTAAACTCTGACCTCTCTTGTGTCAATGAGAGAAGAAAATAATTAGTGTGTCACTCTTTACATTACTCTTTCTCTTAAATCTGTTACCTAAATTTCACTATCTTTCTGCTTTCATTTGACCCAAAGAGTTCATTTGCATCCAAACATTCCCCTGGTTAATCTAGGCTACTGTTTCAGCTGTCAGATCCCTACTACCATTTCCCATTCCTTATTTAGTAATAGTAGGATTCCTCATTTCCTTGCATCTTTAAAATAAAGTTGGTTTGGGTACCCTATATATACACGGGTTTTTAGTTTTCTTTACTCTTCTGTAAATATTTAATTTTTGTTGAGTAAAGTCACACAGCCATTTTACTCTTTGTGGCATTTTGGCGTAACGTGTGTTATTTTGAACCCAAATTGGAAGTGTTATTGCTAATTCCTTAAATAACTAAATAATTGAGAATACTGTGCAACTTCTTGTGACATGCCACAATTCAGGTTTAAAGATCTGAAAGTATTGTGCCTCCATGGTTACACATGTAAGCTTTTGTGTTAGCACGTAATGTGTGATTAGGAATGGGCACATAATTGGTAACAATCTGCTTCTGTTGTTTTCAGATGGTTGTTAGCATTGCAGAGGATCTCTTACGATCTGCTGCACAAAATAGCAGATTGTCTTTGCAGCGAACCCAGGCTGGATGGCTTTTGCTTGGTGCTCTAATGACTTTAGGTATGTAAAAGAGTGGCTGGCTTTATCACTGTGGTGTAGGACAGTCCTGGTATTCTTAATAAGGTTGTCTGGTTAGTCTTGACAGTAAAAATTCTTTAAAGTTGTTATAGTCAGCAGAATAAACCAAGCTCTTCAGAACTTCATATTTGTAACTGGGGAGAGGCATGTTTGACTGGCACTTTAATACTGTGATGAGAGGCTCCAAGAAAACAAATCTAAAAGGGTCTGTTAAAATATAACTTTCAAGGAAAATAGAAATTACAGTAAGTGACTATATTTCTCTATCTTTTGTTTCCCGGTCTTTTAAACATAGCTATAAGTAGTAGACAGTCTGGAAAAAGACATTTTCTCTCATCTTGTTTTCTTTGTTTGTTTTGGTTGGAAGCATTGTGGTAAAAATTGTGTCTTATGTTAAGGTAAACCCATTTAGATACAAATTGGACTTTAATAAACAATTGAGAGCAGCAGGAAGATAAATAACAGTGTTTTATCAGTTGATAACAGTTACTACTTTCTAAAGAGTACTTGGCAGCCCAATATTCTTTAAATTAGCTTTATTTGATTAAACTTTTAATGCTAAAGACTAATACATAGTGTGTAAAAATACAAATATTCCTATAATCGTACATCACATGCATTGGTTACATTGATTACTGGCTACCTTCCCAAGTAAAAACGGCCAAAGTGGCATACAAAATGTGACTTAAAAGAAAAGAAAAGAAAAGAATGGCACACAATAGTGGCATTGGAGTATTTTTAGTGTCATTTGGTTACTTTTTGTTTGTTTGTTGAGAATTGTTTATAATCTACAGTGATTTGCCTTCTTGGTTAGGTCCATCTGCTGTTCGTTACCATCTTCCCAAAATGTTACTGCTGTGGCGAAATGTATTTCCCCGATCTCTAAAGGAATTGGAAGCAGAGAAAGCTCGTGGAGATTCCTTCACATGGCAAGTAACACTGGAAGGACGTGCAGGAGCTCTCTGTGGTAAGAATCTCAAAGATATAGCTAACAGTTCCTGAATTATTTCAATTGGTTTTACCTGTAACATTGTGAAAAGATTCATGTTCAAATCTGAACACTAAATGGCCTTGAACAAGTCCCACTTCCAGTCTCACAGGGCCTTGTAAAATGCCCTGAGATCCTTGGAGGAAAGCTGGGATATAAATGTAGCAAGTGAATAGAATATAAAGGTAATGTAAGAGTTTGGCTTATTCAGAAGGCTGAGAGAGTTTTTTAAAAAAAGGTTCACTTGTAGGGGTACATGTGACTCTTAAGGAAAAGATACCTGATGAGGGAGACAAGTGGGGAAGTATTTGATTCCACCTGCCCTTCCTATAGCAATGCAAGATTGGCTATAATAATATAGACTGTAGCAATAGTGGATAGCATGTGGTTCACCTGGCTTCTTGAATGGCTTCTTGCTGATTAGGTAAAGCATTGGCATTTCTGCCAGCAGCTGAACTGCAGTTTCTTTTGGAGAGTTAAAATTTCCTTGTTTGCTTACATAGTTTAAAATGTGACCAATGCATTTTTCATTATTAGCTATGAGAAGTTTTGTTGCACACTGTCCCGAACTTCTAACAGAGGATGTTATTCGAAAACTGATGACTCCTATAGAATGTGCTATGACAATGATGTCTCAGTAAGTATAATTTCCACAATGGTGAAGTAATTTTCCCTCAAAATCCTCTGTAGTCTGCATAACCAGAAAAAGTCAGAGAAGTTCTCATTTTAAATTCAAAATGAAGAAACAATCGGCACTAACTTCTTAAAGTTAATTTTATGTCCTGTCTTACTTTTTTGATATTTAACATTTCCATTTTTAAACTAAATATTATTTCTTGTTTTGTAGAAGGCACAAATCTTCTTTAAAAATACTTTAAAAAATAATTTATTCTGCATAAAATGAAATTGTGTGCATATCACATAGCAACTCAGGGATAGACCTTGCTTATAACAGTATTAAAAGTTAGACTTCAACCTAGTGCATCCCACCACAAAGGTTACCACTAGCACAATGGGACTTCCCCCCACTTCTCCCCCCCATGTGCTCCCTATGCTGTCCCCAAATCTGTTCTAGATGGTTGGAGGAACCTCCAGAACAGATTTTGCAGGGGGCAGGGGAGTTCTGTTGTGCAAGGGGAAATCCTTCCGCTGATGGAACCTTAGTCTTAGTGTTATGTTGAATACAACCCATTGCATCAACAGTTTACTATGTCATGATTTTTACTAGTAATTTAATCTGGACTTCTTTTTAACACAATAGCATTCCCTCTGTAATAAAAGCCCATGGAGCACATCTGAAGGCTAGTGCAGCAATGGTCCGATTAAGACTTTATGACATCTTGGCTTTGTTACCACCAAAAACATATGAAGGTAATTGCACTGAATTGTTGCTTATTGCTCTTAATGCTTGGGTCCACATCCCTTATATTCTTATGTAGGCTTTTAAAAACTTTAAAGTGGTGACAAAATTGAAAACAGTCACAAGACTGGTAGCATTTCTATGAACAAATAATGTATTTTTCTAGAGGACATCTGGCAGAATCACAGTGCTCACATATACACATCTGTACAGCTTTACAAAGATTAGAAATAACTCTATTCAGTAATACATATACCAGCTATGCCTTTAAGCAATGGTCCTGGGTAACTCACAAATACCTGTACAATGTAGGATTGTTAATGATATCAAGCTGCAGGAGTCTCCCTGGCCTTGGAGTGCAGGGTGTCTAGTTAATATCTGAAACTTCAGATGCTCTCCAAGCCCCTCTACTCTGTATATGCACAACAACAACTACGACGACGACGTCTTAATAATAAATAAATAAATAGAAATAAAAATGTGCTCTCCACCCCCAACACCATTCCATTATAACTATCCAACTCCTCTACTCTTCTATTGACTGAACTCCAGCTTGGAGGATAATCACCGGATAGTACCTTTGATTTCTTCAACCCCTGTCTCAGTGCAGTTCAGTTGGAGAAATAAACTACCTGGAAAAGCTTTTACTTTTCTTTGTGGTATTTGGCTGGTCTCCCGCTAGATTTTAGTTTCTTGGCACTGTGCTCTTTGAGGGCCTCTCTGGTAGTACTATAGTAAAGCAGTAGAGTTCTCTTTGCCAGTGGACACTAGAATAGGTGCATCTAGCTGTACAAGACTACCTGACTTTTCAGGCAGGTGAATGTGGGCTTCTCATGGGCTATATCTCCCCAGGAATAATATTAGTACTGATTTTCCTGTACTGCACCATCCTTCTTTGGGAACTATTTCTGTTTCATACAATGCCTGTTGATTCACAGGATGTAAAATGTCTTATATTTTGACATTGTCTCCTTCCAATTATTTTCCTTCAGGTTCATTTAATGCACTTCTTCGGGAGCTGGTGGCAGAATTTACTTTGACAGACAACTCTGCTAATACTACTACATCTCTGCTTAGGTCACTCTGCCATTATGACGACAGTGTTCTTCTTGGTTCCTGGCTGCAGGAAACAGACCATAAATCAATTGAAGATCAGGTATCAAACCCTTAAAAAGCATTCCCCAAACATCTAGTTTTCTGCCTTTTTCAAGGCTCTTGAGCAAATCCACTGTTGGTATTTTTACAGTGCCCAGCACATATTTGTAATACTCCTACTGATTTCTAAATATAGAGGTTTAAGTTAGACTCAATTATAATTTGCAGTTCCTTAGAGTTATGAAAAATGTTGCATCTTGTAGAGTTTGTGGGAGATGCCAGAACAGAGCCAACCCTAAACGCGAACTCTTAAGCATGCTGTAGCAGAGCAGGGGAAGATGCCATAGAGTTAGAAAAGAATAAAGTCGCATAATAAGCATGTTTTTGAAAAAGAAAAAAGGCAGTGGACACTGCTGCTGTTGCTGCTCAAAGTATTACAGTAGGACATCTAATAGTATAATCATGGTGTGTGTTTCCTTCTCATACTTTCCAGATGAAACTCTTATGTGAGACTGCTTGATCTGTAATTGTCCTTATCGTGTGTTCTGTGCAGTATTGGTAAACAAGTGACTGGGCACAAGCAAAGCAATTTTACTTGAATTATACATATTGGCTCAAACCTTCCATGGATGTATTTAGTTTGATGAACTGAAGTTCCTTCCATTAATACACTCATGGAAGAACCCATTCCTTGAAAGCAAGCATTACAGTGCTAAAAGCTAGGATCCATGCCTTAGAGTTGAATCTCCCTTTTTGTACTTGAAATAATGTAGACACTGCAGAAGTATATAGGTTCCCTTGAACAAGAATAATTTAGAAACAAAAATCTTTAGAAAATGTTACACGATAAGTGTTACACGTTTATCATATTTCAAGTGTTCTGATGCTTTACAGCTCCAGCCAAACAGTGCCTCTGGAAGTGGTGCTCTAGAACATGATCCATCCTCCATTTATTTGCGCATCCCTGCTGGTGAAGCTGTTCCTGGTCCTCTTCCTTTGGGAGTGTCAGTCATAGATGCCTCAGTTGCTCTCTTTGGAGTGGTTTTCCCTCATGTTTCCTACAAGCACAGGTCTGTTTATAACCAGGGTGGCTAACCTTTGTTGGCCTTAGAGCCACAAAGACAACCCTCTTGAACTTGCAAGCCACACACACATACATACACCATGCAAATTAGCTGAGGAGTGTCATTATTGCCGCCTCCTCTGCTCATCAAATGACCAATCAAATGACTGAGAAAAGGCTGAATCAGATCAGGGCACTGCACTTTGCTCAATGCAGCACTGTGTTTACTTTAATTTTTGTTCTTTTTGCTGCTGCTACCAAAATTAGTAAGGGCCAAATTGGGGGTGGGGGGCAGATTAGGGCTCCTGAACCTAGGTGTGCCCCCCCCAGCAAAGTCTGTTTGTGAATATGTCATTATAGTGTTATTTAATTAAACAGTATCAAGGCTTAAATCCTATTTAAAAGTTAGCTATTAAGAAATTTGTCAACCTTTTAAAAGGTTTGTGTTATCTTTTTGATTTATAATCTGCATTATAGAGCGTTTATTCAACATTCAACACTTACTGTTGTGTTCACGCAACGTAATGTTTTCCCTCCTCCCTTCTTTCCTCTCCCCTGCAATCCCACACCCTCCAAAATCTTTTCAGAGGGTTGAGGTGATGTTAAAAGAGGAAGGAAAGTCACATTATGTGAGTGGGGACAGTTATTGCCAAGCCTAGTTATGGAGCTTCTGTATTGTAGCAGCAGCAGCAACACTACCAGCAGCTTGCCTGGTGAATTCATTTGATGGCACTGTTAGATGAACAAATAGTCCTTGAAAGCACACTAACATAATTTGAAGTATGATATATCACATTATGGCATAGTCATTTGCCACACAGAGGCACCTTACAGCCATCACCTTTGGAGCCTGTGGGTTTTATAGCTATTTTTCTATTACTTCAAGGAATATCTTTCTCATAATATATGTATTTACAGGCTACAGATGTTGGATCATTTTGCAGAATGTGTCAAGCAGGCAAAAGGTGTTCGTCAGCAAGCTGTGCAGCTTAATATTTTTACTGCTGTTCTTAGTGCATTAAAGGTAAACCTGCTTTAAGAGGTATAATGCTGTATTTTTGCTGTGTACTATATTTCCTATCCTACTGTAATTATAACAAGGCTGCAATTGTGAGGCATAGAATGTTAATGTATCCATACAAATTCATTTCTGATCACTATTATTGTGCTAATATCAGTGCCCTCATATCAAAGGATCAGAGGTGCAGAGATAACTTTAAAATGGAGTCCATTAACACTGTTCCGTAAACTTGTTATGCGAGCCTTAGTGGAAGACTTTGCACATTGATGTATCAGGAGCCGTGTCACAGCATGCAAAATATGATGCATCACCTATGCTACAGTTTGAAGGTGTTGTGCCCTTTTTACTAAGTCAAAAAAGCCCCACTTTGAGTGGAAGAGCACCTTTATGCTTCTGGTTATGTGACATCTGCCAAAACGTGTGAAAGCTTAAACCTTTCCCTGACTGGAAATGTAGGAAAGTCATTTGCAAAAACAGTAGTTGTGAATATGGGTATTATATGGCGTGTATCTGTAAAACTTTATATGTTGTCTTCTGTTATAGGGCTTAGCTGAGAATAAAAGTACTTTAGGGCCAGAAGAAGTTCGCAAGTCTGCCTTGACACTAGTTATGGGGGCCCTTGACAACCCTAACCCCATTCTGAGATGTGCTGCAGGAGAAGCTCTTGGAAGAATGGCACAGGTGGTGGGAGAAGCAACTTTCATTGCCAGAATGGCTCAGTACAGCTTTGACAAGTACGTTGAACTTTTTGCTTGAAACAAAAGAAGAACTTTGTTTGCTACATTTCTTTCCCCTGTGTGACATGGGAATATAGTTTTATATTGAATGTAGTTGTTATGGAATATAGTTTGCTATGCATGCAAATATGAAAATGTGCACTGCTTAAAAACTGCATATGATTTCTAATTTTGGTTCTTAATACATTAAGAAGGAAGTAACATGGCTGTAAGCATTTAAGTGCAAGGAGCTGATTGCTTTTACCTACCTTGGTCATTTGAAATGTTTTCTCTTTATGTGATCTTGAAAAATAATACAGTACATATTTAACTTGTGCACATTCAGCTTTATGTGTGTGGCAAAAGGGGAGGGAATGGGTGGGGTTCCAGGAAGAATGATTTTGGCAATCCCACCTGCCATTGAACTCAGTGGGTTTTGACTATACGTGATTTTGGCTTTAGGCGCAATCTCTCGAAGGTAACCCTTACGTAAGTTGTGGACCTACTGTATTGGATTGTTTGTCTTTATTTGACATCAACAAGAATGGTATTAGCAAAAATTTAACTTTACCAAAATCTTGATAGGCTGAAATCTGCTAGAGACGTCGTAGCAAGAACAGGCCATTCCTTGGCTCTTGGCTGTCTCCACCGCTACGTTGGAGGAATAGGTTCTGGGCAGCACTTGAAAACCAGTGTCAGCATTCTGTTAGCATTGGCACAAGATGGAACATCCCCTGAAGTCCAGGTAAAGCAGATATATAATATTCAGCACAGTATAGTAAGGAGTATACACTTTTTAATGCTTCGTTCTGTATGCAGATGTTTTTAACAATATTATGAATGGCAAAAGAATCAGGCAGAAAATTCTGCAAACTTTTTTTAAACAAAGGTTTCAGAGCATAAGCACCCATGTTTTGTTGCTTCAACTGTTTTTTAGTTATAAATAGTCATGCTACCATTTGGTAAACAATCTTAAAATGTTTCTCTGTAAGCACTACTCTAAGCAGGTACTGCACACAACCCAGCCATACTTTATTTCTGTATTACTTTCAGTTCAGCTGTTTCTCTAATGAGCTCTAGGTAACATATATGATCATTGTGTGCCCCTCCCTTTCATATGTTCTAAACAATCCTGCATTCTACTACATTTCCCTACCATGGAATTCTCAAATATTTCTTCAAGTGGGCATACTTAGAAGTCACACATGCTTATTTCAGTATGGGGGAGCCTGAAAATTATAACACATAGAGTAAAAGCATAATGCTAAAAAATAAATAAATACTAACAGCTTGTTAATAGATAAATGTTGCTGTGAATGAAACGCCCCATTATCAAACTACTGAAGTCTTGGGGAATAAAAATGTCTTCATAATTTGGGTATGCCCAATATTTGTTAGTGTTTCATTAACGTTAGTGCTGGTGGTCCACTTCACAGAAACCTTAAACCATGTTGTGGGCCCTGATGGCTCTGCTTCCTCCCTTTTTAGTTCTGTGGTACATGAGCAGGGTCTGTGCTTTGATTTCCTTAATAATAGTCAAAAAGTGGGGCTTCAGAGTTACTTTTCCAAGCCAGAGAGAGAGAGAGAGAGAGAGAGAGAGAATGTGATGAAGACTGGGAACCGCTGTGCTAAAGTGGTAACCATGCCCTACCATAGTCTTAGCGAACTGTGCCAGAAGTATATGACTAACCTGTTAATTATTCTTCCAGACATGGTCTCTCCATTCGCTTGCTTTAATAGTGGACTCTAGTGGACCAATGTACCGTGGATACGTAGAGCCTACTCTGTCTTTGGTTCTCACACTACTTTTGACAGTGCCTCCATCACATACAGAAGTACACCAATGTTTGGGTCGATGTCTAGGTGCTATAATAACAACTGTTGGCCCGGAGCTGCAAGGTTAGTGTACAAAACAATAAAAATGAGGGCTGAAATCCTCATGTTAAGTTCTGTGCACATTATATTACACATTTTAAAAAATAAATCCATGTTTTTTCAACTTCCAAACAAAGATACCTAAGATTGCAGCCTTAAAGCAAAATCCTTGTCTTGTTGACTCAGAAGTCAGCCCTATTGAGTTCAGTCGGTTTTATTCCCAGATAAGTGTGGTTAGGATTATGGCTTTAGTGCTGTTCCAGTCTCTCTCCATTTTATATCTTCTACCTGAGGACATTCTGGTTGCTGGTGTGAATCCTAATGTAGCGGGTGGCATGGTGGTCTAAACCACTGAGCCTCTTGGTCTTGCTGATCGGAAGGTTGGTGGTTCGAACCCGCATGATGGGGTGAGCTCCTGCTGCTCTGTCCCAGCTCCTGCCAACCTAGCAGTTAAAATGCATGCCAGTGCAAGTAGGTAAATAGGTACCGCTGCAGTGGGAAGGTAAATGGCATTTCCATGCGCTCTGGCACTTCTCACGGTGTCCTCTTGCTCCAGAAGTGGTTTAGTCATGCTGGCCACATGACCCAGAAAGCTGTCTGCAGACAAATGCCGGCTCCCTCAGCCTGAAAAGCGAGATGAGTGCCGCAACCCCATAGTCACATTTGACTGAATTTAACCATCCAGAGGTCCTTTACCTTTACCTTTTACCTTCTGGTCTAACAGGGACAACCAACAATAATGTGTAGATAGGTGTGCTATAAGGCTCCCTTGGCTTCGATTTCTGGTTCCTTACCAGCTTTCTCTTTTTTCATATATTTTTATTTGTTGGAGTCTCAGCTGCTCTTTTCTTAACATTCTTATTAGTGACTAAATATATCTAGGCTGGGCTGCAGTTTTCATGCTGCTGTTTCGGGAATGTTGGTGTTTTCTTGTCTTTTATATAGTTGATGATATTATTATTATTATCATCATCATCATCATCTATCTTGTGAGACCTATGCCCTATAATCAATTAAATAAAGCTTATAGCCTTGGTGTATATTACATTTTGAGGCAAGTGACAGGATAGAAAATTAAATGCATGTATGGAATTGTGACTGAAATAGAAAATTATTTAGATATTTTAGAAGTTGATTTGATAACTTTAAATTTGATAGGTAATGGAGCTACCATTTCCACCATCCGTTCCTCATGTCTGGTGGGATGTGCAATTACACAAGATCATTCAGACTCTCTAGTTCAGGCAGCTGCCATTTCCTGCCTCCAGCAACTTCACATGTTTGCACCACGACATGTTAACCTCTCCAGTCTCGTTCCCAGCCTTTGTGTGAGTATAAGCTATGCCTTTCATTTATGTTTCAGTACTATAACATTTATATAGTCGGATACTTGGGGGTGTGTGGGTGAGAAATTTTGTCAAAATGATCAATTGCATTCTCCGGAAGTGGAGAACACACAACCTTCTTCCTTTCTCTGAACTACTGTGGCTTCTTAAATAGCCATAATCCAACCAAATAGTTAAGCTCTTTAAAAATAATATAGGTTTCATTGTGAATTTTTAAGAACATACATACAGAAAAGGACAGGTCATTCAGTTATAATCAGCTGTAGTCTCACAAAATAGCAGTAACTAATAACAATAAAACTTTCAACCTAGCAATTACAGATCACATTGCCATTTCTCCCATGAGTATTAGGGGAGATGAGTGGAGGAGGTAGAAGAGGGGGAGGGAATCAAATTAAATAAAGTTATATGATTCTTATGAAGAGATATATAGATGTACTTCTTTCTTTTATTTATTAATTGCATTCATATGCTGCCTTTCAGCCAGGCAGCCAAGGCAGGTTACAGTTTAAAACATTCCTTCATTAGGAAGAAAATATTTACCATAAATGTTTGAATGTGTCTGTAAAGCATATTTAAGTTTGCTATAAACAGCAGTTTGCACTCGATAGTGGAAGCCATTGATAACACATCATGTGAAGTTTAGCTGCTCTTTGTTGGTTTTCTTCACAGAGCAGTATTGTTCTTAGCAGCTGATAGCATCATTCAGATCAGATGATGGTAAAATACTAACCCTATTCATGTGTTCAAAAGAATGCACGAAGGCACTTTATGGGTGCAAGGGCACAGCTATGGCATCATAAAGAGACATTTTAGGGGATGGGATGTGGCTTAGTGGTAGAGCGCATGCTTTGCAGGCAGAACATCCAGGGTACAGTCATCTGTAGGGTTGGGAGAGACCATTGCCTGAAACGCTGGAGAACCACAGCCAATCACTGAGATAGCTGGTCTGTTGGTCTGACTCAGTACAAGGCAGCTTTCCATGTCTCTATTAACAGGGGCACCAACTGGGAGGCAGCAAGGGCCCCAAATTTTTTTCAAGAAGGCATGACACATCAGCACGTCGTGGGGCATGCGCAATTGACCTTGGCATGCCCTGCGGCGTGCACAAGTGATGTCAGCATGCCCCGCGGCCCTGGCCCCCTCATTTGTGGGGGTAAGCCACTGTGCTTTCTATGTAAAGTGCCGCCCCTGACAGTGGAGGTAGAACTTAACCATCAGATGCATTGTTTTAGTTTCATGAAGGCCTTGTCAGCATTTCTGTTGTCCACGTTCTAGAGTCCAGGCAGACAGACAAATTTCTGCCCTTACAAAGACTTTCAGATGCCAGTTTCTTGAACAAAGGTTGCTTCTATTATACTCCATAGCTTGCTGTGGCAGTCACCTTTGTCACACAGAAGCCATCCCAGCCAATACCACGCCACCAAATGATCTAAGTAATATGCACAAACAACACATGTATCCCAGGCCCCCTTTTGGCAGCAATCATCACATTGAAATGTGTATTTGGTTTCATGTGAGCATAAGAAGAGCCTGCTGGATCAGGCCAGTGGCCCATCTAGTTCAGCATCTAGTGCTCACACTGGTGAACCAGATGCTGTAGGAAACCCACAATATGCTAAACTGCTATTTTAATGGATCCATGTACTTTTTCAATTAATAAAAAGAATGGTTTACTGAGTAGCTAATTTTAATTAAGCAGCATACCTATGGGTTCTTTCAAGTCACCCGGCAAGTTTGATTGCTTATTTATGACTGTGGTTGCAGGTTCACCTATGCAGCTCCCATCTTCTGCTTCGTCGAGCTGCGGTAGCATGTCTGAGGCAGCTTGCTCAGAGAGAAGCAGCAGAAGTATGCGAATATGCCATGAGTTTAGCCAAAAATGCTGGAGACAAAGAAAATAATGGGATGAGTAAGTTTTGCTTGCATGAGTTTTGCTTGTGTGAGTAAGTTTTGCTTGCATGTTTACTTTCCAAACGCGAGATGAGCGCTACAACCCCAGAGTTGGACACGACTGGACCTAATGGTCAGGGGTCCTTTTACCTTTACCTTACTTTCCTAAAAACAAAAAACAAAAAACCTTTTAAAGTGCATTTGCCTTAACTGCATTCACCTGCATGTTGTCTGACTTCATAAAAATGATATAAAATTGTTTTATTCTAAAGTATTCACGTTTGACAGTTTTTCTCCCATGGTTGACTATGAAAGTGCACACTTTCAACATACGATGGCCAGATTGGATCCCCAGCATTTTGAATTGACTTGATTCTGTGTACCAGAGCTGGGAAAGATGTCTGCCTAAAAGCTTCAAGAGCTGAACTCAAGGCCCATTGTAAATTAGACTTGACAGGGCAAGGCTAGATGTGCCTTTGTTCTAAGTTTGCAGAAAGCTTCCCGTCTCCACCCCCCCTTACATTGGGGTGGCTAACCTTTGGCCTTCCAGATAATGCTTTACTGCAGCTCCCATCATTGGCCATGCTTGCTGAGATTGATGAGAGCTGGAGCACATCTTCATCTGAAGGGACACAAGTTAGCTACCTCTGTCTTATGTCCTAAGTATGTAGTGATACAGTTTTTGATTGAGTGGCCTTTTTTCTACTGTCAGCCATCAATACTTTTTTGAGTTGGACTAATCCATGCATATGTTAATTTATGTAACCCTTTTAAAAGGATTTGAATAAGTTGCCCAAATATGGAGCACTTTATTTTATATAAATGATTTGATGGAATAAGCAACAACTTTGGATGGGCAGGTGTGTTTAAACAGAATTACATGGCGCAGTGATACATTGGTTACTTATACTGGTATCAGATAATTTCCAGGGAATCTGATCTTTATACCTTAAGATTTTCCACAGTTGAAACTAAGCTGAAGTATGTGCAGCTGCACTTGTTTGTCACCCGTTGATACTGCTTTTCCCATGCATATTTTCCCTTCCCTACTTTTCACAGGGCAGGGACTGGCCTTTTTGCCAAATTACTCTGTACAGTGTAAGGAACATTTATAACACTGTATAAAAAGAATATGAGGGAGATTTGGAGTACTCCTACTAATTCTTCATAAATTAATTTTATATTTGTGTTTTGTCTGATTGGGACTGTTCTTCAGTATCTTTCAATTCACATCATATAATTGATCTTACACTGGATTGGAGATACCAGAATACATTCTAGACCAAGTATGGGGAACCCTTTTCAGGCAAAAGTGGGCAGATTGAGATAAAGTTTACCTTTGTACAGTAGGTAAGTTTCTGCACATGCTTGCATACCCCTCTCTGTTCTCCACCCAGACAAGCAAGAGGCATCATTAGAGAGAGTTCAAGTTCACATTCCAGACAAGCAAAAACACTCAGGGACGTTGTCTGAGGAGTGTGGGGTATGGTATTGGGAGTGTTGGCCAGATAGACCTGGAAAGCCCCACTTGGCTGTGGTTTTCCATCCCTGCTCAAAACATAGAGATATAACATTAGCTTTAGTTCAGGGGAGGTACTCTAAAGTCCAAAACTATGCCACTTGTTTAGACTACTAACACCTTAGTTTCTGCATTGTCGGTGTTTTATCATATTAAGTACTGCATTTTAACGCTGCAGATGTCATTGTGTTAGTTATTTGGATCATACGGAGCCACAGACTTTTTAGAAAAATCTCAAGTTGCTATTTTGAAGAAATAAATCCCTGTTAATGTAAAATGCCTTTACCATCTGTTTTGTAGATATGAATTCTTTTGCTCCAGGACTAGGCGCCCGGAGGGATATTCATGGCCGACACCAGGGAATCAATATCACAGAGACTGGACTTGAGGGTGTCCTTTTTGGAATGCTAGATCGGGAGACTGATCGGAAGTTGTGCTCTGATATTCATGATACTTTGGGACATATGCTTTCATCTTTGGCAGTAGAAAAGCTCTCTCACTGGCTGATGTTATGTAAGGATGTCCTTGCAGCATCCAGCGGTAAGTATCTGAAAATGACCATGTAAATTGTATTGACTCTTGTAATTCCTTTAGAAGCTTTTTATTTAGCAGACTTTTCTATCAAGTATGCCTATGGCATTAAAGAAAGTCATGTTCCAGCCTCTACTGAAGAAAACATTGTTAGACATCTTGGATCAACAATTGTCCAATGTCTAATATTCATCTTTTGGGTTGTTGTTGTTGTTTAGTCATTTCCGACTCTTTGTGACCCCATGGACCAGAGCACGCCAGGCATTCCTGTTTTCCACTGCCTCCCGCAGTTTGGTCAAACTCATCTTAGGGTACCTGGTCTTGTTAGATGCATAGGTGACGTCAGTGTTGAGGAGTGCCTTTTTCCAGCTATGACAGGTGCACCAACTGCTACACCCCCACCTAACAAAATGGAACCCTTCTATTCATGCTCTAGTGACCTCCGAAAAGGCTACTGGAACATGCTGTAAGGACTAGATGCACAGTAATCTAACTGAAACCTCATCCATCTGGAATTATGTATTATTGCAAGCTATTTTTCCCAGGCTGTAAAGGTCAGCCTTTAAGGTTTTATTTAGGTGCTGATTTGTGTTTTCACTAATACACGCGGGCCTCATAATTTCAGTGGAGCCTGAGGCATATTAGAAAGTCACTGCTACAGTGTTTTATAGGTAGCTTAGGAGGTGCTTGGTGTGTTGATAAAACTTGTCTTCAGAAGGTTATTTATGAGCTACTAATATGCAAATGAAAGAACTCTTGAGTCACTGATATGTTGATCCCAGTTTCTTCTAGGAACATTTCAAATAGAAATTGGAGCCTGGCTTGGAGCCAGGGTATGAATTGGGCTATTGACGTCTCCTGAATTCTGTTAACTTGTATTAAGCAGTGCTATGGAATCATTCTAGATTCTTGCCAAATATTTTCTTGTAAATATAGTGCCCTGCCAATATTTGTATCATAGACCAAAAGAATTGTGGTGAGACTTTACATATGTTTCAAAAGCCCCTGATATTGTCTTGCTAGATTGACTTCAAAGCACCATCTTCATCATTTTTGAGATTACATAGGTTACTATGTCTCTTTAGAGAAATACATTTTTGCTGTAAAATACCAAGATGTTTCTGGGCTTGATTGCGAAAAGAATGATAGTTCAACAAGTTTGCCACTGTCATTTCTTGCATTTGTTACCTACCGGTAGTGTCAGTTTTCCCCAATGCAAGAATAAAAAGTTTGCTATTCTGATATCGGACTGAATTAAATTGGTATGTCAGCTGATTTTCAGTGGGTCTATAACTAAATTTAACTATTGTTCATAGTGTTTTAGTACTGTTGAACTGGTTGGTATTTTTTCTGTAAAAAAGTCATACGGAAAGGTTTAGTTATGCTTTTTAAAATAGCTTTTTAGTGAAAATGAAGATAATTTTGTTATCTCAAGCTTCTAGGTGGATAATTTAATACTGATTCTGTTGTTTTATTGCTGGTCTCCTTTTAATGCTGCTTTACTTTGTGTTTATTATTGCATATAATTACATTTTATTCTTCTTGTGAGATGTTCTGCAAGTTGCTCTACTGAAAGCTGGGACAAAAAATGTTTTAAATAAATAATGGATCCTTTCTTATTTTGCAGATATGACCACTACAGCTCCTTTGGGAGGTGAAAAAGATGAAGATTCAGAGAAAAAAGATGAAATGGATGATGATATGATGTTTACTACACTGGGTGAAGAAGACAAAACAAAGCCTTCTGTAGCTCCTCGCTGGGCTACTCGAGTATTTGCTGCTGATTGCCTGTGTCGAATTATCATGCTCTGTGAAAATGCAAATAAAGCCCACTTTGATCTAGCTCTTGCCCGTTCTGCCAAACTCAGAAATCCTAAAAGTAAGAGAAACTGGTGTCTTTTTCTCTCTGTGTGTGTTTCTTCTCTAGAATAACTACTTAATTATAGGTAACTATAGCCCCTTATCTGATTCTACTCTAATAAAATCCTGTGGGGCGGACAGTTGAAAACTCAAGGTCCCTTAATGAGCCTCATCTCTGATCAGGGATTCAGTGTGTGTTTGTTGTCCGTGTTGAGGTTTCAGGTGGCTTTTTCCTGCGGATGTAGACAGGTTTGCACTCACACAGAGAGGCTAAGTGTTAACAATCCATTGATTCTGACATTTTTATGAGCAGAGGCATTTTTATGTCCAGGGGTCATCCTTTTCTAAGATCAGCAATTAAGAGACAGTTGGAATGACCATTAGTCTGTGGAAAACCATTGTGCCTTTTCATCGTGACATTGACTTGCTTTACCTTTTGCCTGTTGTTGCTGTTGAGGGGTCCTGCAGGGAAAAGTCCATTCTGTCTTTTTGCTCACTCTGCTCCTGGTTGCCTTGTCAGCCAGGATGCTGCTGATATTTCCAGAGGAGGAGGAGGAGGAGGAGGAGAGTGGAAACAGCTGCTGCTAATTGACTTGCATTCCAGCCCACAGACTGAGATAGGAGGGCCAAGGAAGTGCAGACCTTTCTGAGGTTGCTGTGAAGGCATCACTACGGTTTATTTTGTACTGTTGAATGTGCTCAGTAGGAGAATGTAAGTAACGTATCATAGGGTGGCAACAGGAATTATATATTCGCTGCCCAGAGTAAGAGACTGAGTTGTAATGCTTTTGTGTTTCAAAGTTGCTTAATACCAGTTTGGTCCTAACTGGGTGAGAGATGGAGTGATTTGGGAGTGGTTATATTGCTGCTTATACAATACTGCATTGCCCTAGCTGGAGGTAGGTGAATGAGCTGGTTGTAAACTGTGCTTAACACAGTTGTGTATTCTTGTAGACCAGATGTTCACTTTGTAATAAATAGTTAGGGATTAGCTGTGCATTATCTGTATGGTTGGTGGGAATGCATGAGGTATGTTTGTATGTGGATGGTTGCTAAGAATATATTTGAGAATTGTTGCTGTGGAGGAGTGTAGGTGCAGCTTCTATTTCAGGCATTTATGTGGTTCCTAATGCTGTTTTGTAGGGGTTTGTTATACAGTATTTTTGTAAATAATTTTAGTCTGTAATTTTTTATGTTTGAAAATTTTGTATTTGATCTTCATGTGCAATGTTTTATTTTGACATTTTGTTATGCATTATGTGATGTTTTAAGATAGGTTGTAAGCCACTTTGAGATTATTCTTATTTAAATAAATGAAAACCATTTAAATAACTATTGGTAGGAAAACAAAAGAGTAAAGGGGAAAACCAGTTTGTAACCCGAAAGCTAAGCTGCTGTTCTGGGCATAGGCTGTGGCTACTCTTGTAATATCTGGAAGCTTCAGTTGGTACATCATGATGACGTGGCTCCCTCCATTGGTCTAATATGTTTGGACATAGTTATATTGGTGTCTTATGTATGTGTCTTGTGCATATACCCTTCTGATCTCTGCTCTCTTATTTCATTTCTTCCTCCCAATGTGTAATTGAAGATATCTAGGGTAAATTAACCCTAATTCCATGTTGAAAATTTTGATTATCACTTTTAAAGCCTGCATATTGAAATAGGTCATTCCACTAACTCCTTGTACTGATGATTTCTTTTAGATTAAATAAAATGGTAATAGAATTATCTGCAAAAATCCTATGAAAATTAAGTTTAACATTGAATAAATTGTGTGTTTGTGTGTGTGTGTGTGAAATGCAACAAAGGTGATGACTTTATAGATTTAGTTATATTTTTCATCTTTCCTCCTCCTGGCATTTTTTTCAATAGATTTGTTTATGGTCTGAATTAAGCTTTTGTTTCTTGTGTGAATGAATTGCTCCTTTAATCTAAAATATCCAATGGGTGAACCTTAGAAGTGATCACATGCTCTGTTGTAAACAATAGGCACTGTGAATTTGCTAACTGCAGTTTAGTTTTTCTGTAGATGTAATATTATTATCATTTCAAATCCTATTTTAAGGAGGATAGTTCAGAATTCATGAGAGATATTGGCTCTTAAGGTGGTACTTCTGCTCATTTTTTCTGTTTTGCTTTGCTTAGACTATATCATATGTGTATATTATAATGTAGTTCTTTTGGGTGAAAGATGTGTGTAAGTTTGATCAACAGATGACTTCTGAAACAGTCTGCTTTTTCTTGTGTCTATTTTCAGATGACCTTCTAGTTCTTCACCTCTCTGATCTTATTCGCATGGCATTTATGGCTGCAACTGACCACAGCAACCAGTTGCGAATGGCTGGTCTCCAAGCACTTGAAGACATTATCAAGAAATTTGCAGCAGTTCCTGAACCAGAGTTTCCAGGCCATGTGATTCTAGAACAGTATCAGGCTAATGTAAGGTTATCTATGTGCTTATGCCATTGCAAAAAAATCAGTTGTGAAACGAGATGTATCCCAGCTGAGAATCATCTTGCTTTTTGATGGGCAGGAAGAGAACCTGTTTGTCACAGGTGCTCTGTAGGCATGCATGAAGCTCTCATACAGTCTGGGATCATTATATGTGAAGGTTTACAGCTCCCCCTTTTAATCATCTCAACCTACCAATTCACATTTGGAAAGTCATAGAAGTTGAGTCAGTAGCCATGGCTAGGTCAGCCTGAATGGTGATGAACAATTGACTCCCTTTCTCCATGATTTATAATATTACTACAGTCAGCATTATTTGCCATTGCTATTGCAAAACGAAACACGTGACTTCTTTGGAGACACATTTGCTTCTAAAATTAGATGTCTTTTTCCACTGAGAAAATGATTAATAGTGTCTGTCATATAATTATGACAGCTACAAAGGTTAATTGGCTGCAAAGGTTAATTAATGCAAAGTGTCTAAATTCCTGTTACAAGAGTGGGTGTAGGGCATGGCTTCATCAATTTTCCTTTCTCTCACAGGTTGGAGCTGCTTTAAGGCCAGCTTTTTCACAGGACACCCCTTCTGATATTACAGCAAAAGCTTGCCAGGTACAGAGAAAAACATGGTTGCTTTTAGGGGGAAAAAGATGTCAGGTGGAGGGAGAAATGAATACTAGCCAAAACATTTAGTTTTGGATACTGTAAGACTCCTGGGAGGGCACATCATATTAAGAAAGCATCTTATCTCCTTGTGAATGAAGATAGGCCTGCGCTGCCTCTTAGGACTGGCATTTTTTTAAAGGTTTTGCAGTTCTACAGAGTAGAGCCAGTTGGGCAAGAAGTGGCGAGGAGTGCAAGAGCAGAAGACATGGAGGAGGAGAGGAATGGAGCGTGGAGCAGTAACAGAAAAGCAGGCTAAAAGGAGGCAGTGGGAGAGGAGGAGAGGGTGCTTGGGCCAGTCTCAGATAGTGCAGTGTCTTGCACTGGGTCTGTGGAGGTGATGTGAAAGGCTTGTGCCTGAGAACCTGAAGAACCACCTGCCAATCAGAATAGATAATACTGGGTTTCAATGTGCAATGATCTGACCTGGTATAAGGCATTTTCCTTTGATCTCTAGCCAGATAAGGGTTGTGAACCCTCTGCATTGTTGACCTTTCTTTGCCCTATGTGTATTTTGTGGTAAGATCTACTCAGGAATGCCCACTGGGGATGGGATTGTATGGGGAAGGCATACAATTCCTTTATTTACTAAGAGAATGAGGAATCCAGTTATATAGCAATTTCATGGTCTGACTTCAAGTTATTTTATTGTGTTCAGTCATATAAAGGGCAGAAGATCATTAAGCACCACTGGTTCACTGGATTTCCCTTTAGCTAGCAGGTAAACTGTGCTTAGGATGCACCATCTGATCAAGGAAGGAAGGGATGCTTTGGAAGTAGGCTGCTCCCATGATGCACTAGTTTGTGTCTTGCTTTCATCGAATACAATCACAAGTGTTTAAGCTCCCTTGTTATTTGTCTTCAGGCTTGTCTTTCTGGTTGTCTCCTTCCTTTTTACTTCTATTTTATATTTTGTCTGATCTTTCTGGTTTGCCTTGTTATCTGGTTTACTTCATGTTTCTTTGAATCTACAGCATCATGTTCCTTCTCAGTCCACCCATTTTTTTTTGGTTGCACTGTTTCTCTCCTGTTCACCATTTTGTTTCTCCACACTTTTAAAAAGCATTTTTAAAACTACCAAAAAAGTTCCTTCACCCCAGTTTATTGTTCACTTTGTGCCTATATTTTTGGCCATTTTCCCCCCTTTGCCTTCATTACATGTGGTAAATTTGGGCTCTTGTTCCCCATAGAACCTAGCCAGTAGTGAATTGCAGATAGTATTATGTAATGCAGTCACATTAATGTTTGTAATTAAAAAGAACTATGAAAGTGTTTCTTAAAACAATTTGTCAGAAAATATTCCCATGTTGAAAGTTCTTAATTTTTTCTTAAAACTTCTCTGATCAATGCAGATTTGTCTAACACAATTGTACTGGAATTTCCCATTTTTTTATTTGGACATTTTGGTGAGGTGGGCTAGGTTGAGAAATGGAAATTAGCTCTAACTCATGCTCTGGTCTTCATATTTGGGTGGAGTTTTGAGCCTAGACCAAGACTGATTGGTTCTCTGTGTGGAGGAATGCTTTCTTAAAAGGCAAGCTGGCTGTTTATATTGATTTTTAGGTGTGTAGCACCTGGATTGGAAGTGGTGTAGTAAGCGACCTTAATGATCTTCGCCGTGTTCACAACCTCCTTGTCTCTTCACTGGACAAAGTGCAAACAGGCAAGGGGTCTTCCAGCCAGCTTTACAGGGAGAGCGCTACTACTATGGAAAAACTGGCAGTACTCAAAGCTTGGGCTGAGGTAAATGTTTAAGAATAATAATATATAAGCAGTTGCTTATTCTTGCTTTTCTGTGGAGTGGAATGCAATAGATGAAAAAACCAGTTGATCTGATATATTGTTTATTACATTGCATGGAACACACACAACTACATGTAGTAACTTAACAGAGCATATAATACAGGTTGGGTTGCTGCTGTTTGTAAACATCCCAATAATATTCTTCAGACTTTGAATGTAAGGCAGTGTATCCTGAGGTTATTTTTAAAGGTTTCTAGCTGCTACTTGAAATGTCTACATAGAAGTTAACATACGAAGACATAAAGTGATCCATTTATTACATAGAATTTCATTGCATATAAAAATAAAATAATATGTGAGCTAGCATGGTCCAGTATGTGAAGTGTTGAATTCAGAACTGGAAACATTCTAGCTCAGGTATAGACTTGTTGTATGATCTTAGATAAATCCCTTATCTCAGCCTCCCTTGCCTCTAAGCAAAGCAATGTCAACAAAACAGTGAACTACTTGCCAGGATGAATGGAAGGAGATTTATGAAATCAGTTTTGCTGGTAAAAAATGCTGAAACAATACTTTAACTATATGAAGTATTTCTGCTGGTTTTTATATTTGCATAACACACTTTATTAACATGTTATTTTGTGGTATTCCCTAGAGTTGCTGACATCATCAGCCAAATTCTCTTTTTATTGTTTATAACAGGATATATTCAGTTGGAGATATTCAATATTGCACTAAGGCAAATGTTCCACTAGCACAATCATTTCAGCTTGCCAGTTCTAGGGGTTCTTCTAACACACACACCCCAAGCCATGGGAAGCATACAGTGGGGAGGAGAGGGGCGAAAGCCCTATTGTGCAAACAGAAGTCCTTGCACAGGGATTCCAGTCAGGACTTGTTAGGTGAACTCTGTCCAGGGACTTTGAAACATACAAAAGTTTGATTCTCTTGATCATGACTTTTCAACACCTTGAGGATATATACTTCTTTTTAAAAGGGTTTGTTAAACCTTATGGGTTTGAGAATGGGGTTGAAAGTGTGCTGCAGAATTAATCTTTCTGACATACAATTTGGGTGACCATATTAAGAGGTGTGGGTTTTATTAGTGCAAAGTGCCTAAATTTAAGGGAACATATATTTTAAGGATGGGTTACATTAATGACACCTAATGGCACACAGGGAAGCTTTATTTGTGTTGTCTATATATGATTGTAATACTTTGCATGGATCTTTATCTAAAGGTGTATGTTGTAGCTATGAAAATTAAAAAAGAAGCAGAAACTAAACCTAAGAAAGCAGTGAAGAATGGAGGTGATGATGACGATGATGATTATAGCACAGTAGATGAACTGCCGCCAGACAGTTTAATAACACTTGTGCAACCAGAGCTGCCCACTCTCAGCCGCCTCTGGTTAGCTGCACTTAAAGATTATGCTCTTTTGACTTTACCAGCAGAATTTGCAAGTCAACTTCCTCCTGATGGTAAGCTGTTAATTTAGTTTAGAATACTGTTAATTTAGTTTAGAATACTGTACAGTTATTATAATAGTTTTGACATGTGGGTAGAAACTTTAAAAGACTTACGTTTGGGAAGGCTGAGCATTGTCCATACCCTTGTTTTGCTATCATTTATAGGAAAAGACACAACAGCACATTCCCATGGCACAAAGCATAAGCCTAATTTCCTTAGCTCTGAAGCACTTGAGCCAAAGTTGGAAGGTTTGCTTGACCATGGTTAGGAAGCTGTCTCGAGTTTGTTTTTTCATGTTTGCAGAATCAAATAGTAACCTCAAATGTCTGAATGAAATCAGATTTTTCATATCATCCTACATAACCTCAAACATAGTGTTCTTCAGTAAATTTGGTTCCTGCAATAATCTCTGAAATGGAGTGATAAATGAACAAGTGATGGATGTGTAATATGTGAACTAGCCCAGGGTGCCATGTTTCTGGCAGTGGATTATAGACTTCACTGATACTGAGCCATCATGTGAAGAATTCTATAAGCATGTGAGTTTGGGCCTAGTTTGCACAGGCATGTTAGCAGAAATTCTAATATGTAGTTGATATTGGCAAAATATTTAAAATGATAATGCACTTTTTACTCAGTTCCTTTCTGCCTCCATCGCCATGCTGAAATCTGGTGTAATATTTTTCCTGACAGGTGGAGCATTTTACACTCCAGAGACAATTGATACAGCTAGACTGCATTACCGGAATTCATGGACTCCAATTCTACACGCAGTTGCACTGTGGTTGAATTGTACAGGATTTAATGCTTCTGAATCAACAGAAGATGTGTCGGCAGCAATACCGAATCCACAAAAGCGTGCCACATCCATTATGTTAAACCCAGCACCAGGAACACCACCTTCCACCAAACCTTTGCAAGAGATAAACAAAGATCGAATGCATTTGATTTTGGGTAATACGTTGTGCTGTTGTTTCAAAATTCTGTAGTGGTACTACTACTTTATATCATCAGGTAGCAATATTTCCCATTTTAATGGTCTCTAGCTTTGTGACACCAGAAACAGAAGCATTCTAGCTTTCAGAACTCGGGATGCCTAAGTGTTTGTGTTTCAGCCTGAGATGATGGCTGCAGTAGTATTGTGCAGTCATCTCATGTAAAAACAATTAAAACTAGTGTTTCTTGTGTGCACAGCAATGTGCAATAATAGTTTTTTTAAATAAACCCTTTACTAGTCAATGTTGTTCTGTTTTGTCTAAAATCTAAAATACTTTGCTTTTCAGGTGTTAGTATACAGTTTCTCTGCTCTCCACGACCAGAAGAGCCTGTTGAACATGTTACATCCTGTTTACAAGCTCTGCACACTTTATTGGATTCCCCTTGTGCTAGAACCCACATTGCTGAGGATCAGGTATTATTATTGAAGTCTGTAACTGCAAACTAGGATAGCCATCTGATTATGCAGGAAGTAAAGCAGATTGCTGGAACAATAAATTAAATGAAGGTTTCATGTATTGGTCACGGAGTGGAAAAGTTTGTGAAATTGACTAAAGTTTTCCCCTGATTTTTCTCAATTTAAATATATATTATGAGAAGAAACAAAACCAAATTTGTACTTTCAACCTTTTATTCAATAAATGCCAGCTCAGACACACTGAAACAGGTGCAGTGGTGTGAACCTAATAAACGTTTGGGCAAAAATTAATCAAATTAGCTGAGAAAGTTAAGCATATCGGAATTAAAAATGCTTAACTTTGGCTGAATGATGCATTTGGTAAGTGCTTTCTTTAAAGTGGTGAATGCTCAGAATAAGTCAGATGTAGATTAAATGAGACATTATAAGGGATTACAGCAAAGTAGGATAGCTTTGTTATGAAAGCTTACGATCATATGCAACTTTGAAAAAAACTTTTTTCCTTCTTGCTAGCTCCTTGGTGTTGAACTTTTGAGTGTGCTGCATCGACTCCTCTTGACCTGCAATCCTCCTTCAGTCCAGCTGCTAGTTACTGGTGTTGTGCAGCAGATTGTAAGAGCTGCTCAGGATCATCTACAAGAAAAAAGAAACACTCTGAGTGAGATATGTTACCTTAATTTTGGGTTTCAGAAATAATGAAGTATATTAGAACAAAGTTTTGTTTGTGAAGATAGGATATTTCAAATTGTATCCTTCTCCATTCTTTTTATATTCTTCATTTTGCACACTTAACAAACCTAAACTAAGTTGAATCATTTAGTATACTTTGATGCATTTGAATGACACAAGAGAATCAAAATATTTCTATATTTCCTTACATTTGTAAAAGGAAACAGCATTAACACTATATCACTTGTTTGTTGTTGTTGTTCAGTCGTTCAGTCGTGTCCGACTCTTCGTGACCCCATGATAGCATAAGCACTTGTGTCACCTTTGATTCTGTCTCTACCACAGTTTCTAACAGTAAACAGAAGCTGTCTAGTATTATATTAATGTATACATTTTAAACAATTTTATTGTTGTAATACTATGTGGCTATATTTATACTTTCAGTATTATGCATGATTTTGACTCCTTTTCTACATTGGCATTTGTGGATTCCGTATGATAGTCATTTTTAATACATACTGCCTTTTATGTTCTTATTTTGTAGATGCAGAAGATGTAAAAGAAAAAGACACTAGCACCATGTTGGGCGAAGGAGGAGAGAGTGGGGGTCTTGTGCCAGGAAAATCTCTTGTATTTGCTGCCATGGAGCTCCTAATGTTTATCCTAGTACGACACATGCCACATCTGAGCACAAAAATGTCAGATTCTCCGAGTCATATCGCCAGCAGAGCCCAACAGCTTCCAGAAGAAAGTGCTTGTCTTGTAGCTGCCACAATTGGAATTCTGTCTGACCTGCCCACTCTCTGTTCCCCAGCTGGTAATGCAGTAGATCTTTCTTAAGATGTATGGACAAGTAGGTTTTGCAGAAAGTGTATCCTGGATAGTGAAATGAAAGCATGACAGGTTGAAACCTGTTTTTAAAATGTGGAAAGTGTTCAGAGAAATGTTTATGATGATGGCACAGACAAGCAGAACAGGCTCTAATGCAGCCTTTCCCAACCAGCACTGTGCTGGCTGAGGCTGATGGGAGTTGTAGTCCAAAACATCTATTATTTATTAAATTTGTATACCACCCGTCATCCGAAGATCTCAGGGCGATTCACAGCATAATCCCCCCCCCCAGTGGTTCCTTGAAGGGACAGAATTCCCATTCCTTTAGCACTTGTTTTTCCCCAACTGCACATCAGTTTCCCCAACTGCACTTCAGAGATTTGCTTCAGTAGAGCATTCCTGAAATCTGTACGCATTCATTTCAATAAACTGAACCCAGAACTTATTTGGTAGATGAAAAAATTATATGCAGCTTTGAGTCATATTTTAATATTATATCCATGCACAATCAGGAAATACTTTAGTTTCACTAGGAAAGTGAAAGAGCAATAGAGTGCATAAGAAAAGTCATTCTGGGTCATACCAGAGGTTCACCTAGTGGGCAAATAGATGCCCACAGGAAGCCTGCAAGCAGGTACTGAATGCAGTAGCAGTCTCCCCACTTGTGATTCCCATCAACTGGTATTCAGAAGCATGCTGCCTCCAACAATAGAGGTAGAACATAGTAATCATGTTTACTTCTATGGTTTGATATGAGCCTCTCTTTCCCTTTAATTCCACAATGGTAGTCAAGGCTGCAGGACAGATTTGAAGCATCATGTGTAATGTATTTTAACATGTAGTGTGGGATGGACACACAAACAAAATCCAGTGGTTCTGTAGTGTATGCCTACAGTGGCTTTTCTGTTACATGACTCTGATATGCTTCGTGTGTAACAGTGGGCACTGCGCAGCAGATAATACTTGCTCGTGTGAAATACTACATAGACTATAGAACTATGGATTATGCCTATGGTGTAGCATTTTGTTGTTACACTCGTGTGCAAGAAAATGCGTTTTTATCTTTCAGGATGCATGACAATTTTGCCCACAGTCCTGTTTCTAATAACTCAAGTGTTAAGAGATACTGCAGTGAAAACAACAGGAAACCATGTCCCACCGCCAGTCTCCGCAGCACTTCAAGGATTGAAAAGTATTGTAACTCTTCCAATGACAATGAATGAAGAAATACACAAACAGTGGACAAATCTTATCCGCAGTACCCTGGCCTCAATCTTGGAATACTCTCAGCCAGGTAATTTGCATACAAACAAAGCTACTGAAAAAATAAGCAACAGGGGCTATTCTCATAGGAACCAAAACTAGTGTACTTATTTCAATAATCACATTGCTATTTCTGTTAGATCTATAGAATTAAAAGAGAAAGGAATTAAAGATGCACATGGGGGTGTCCAAATCTTCTTTGGTATATTAGTGCTTCTTTGTAGAGTCCAGCATCCTCCTTTAATGCCTTAAAGACCCCATGTTTCTTGAGTTTGAACTTCTTTATATATGACAAGTATTAGGATGCATGAGCAATTCCGCTCTTTTATTAACAAAAGGAGACTAATTTGACAAAATAAATGTGTGTTGCATATATTTGATAACAATAAAAATCAGAACAAACAGGTATACAGTACTGGATTATTAACTATATCAATATTTTTTAACAATTACGTTATTGTGAGTTATTCTGTATGTTGCATATGTCTGTGGAATGTAGTTTTTAAAATCTCATGTGGATCAGTAAATCTTAAACCTACTTTCCAGAAACATATCAAGTGCAAACCACTTCCATGTTATATATAGGGTGGTGATTGTTTTTTACCACAAAAACTAGGCTGAAAGGGTTGTGCAATAAAACATTATTATTATTATTTAAATCAGAAATATTATGTTTATTTTCCAGTATTTTCTTACTTTGTAACTGAGCAGTTTCATTTTGCCTATTTCAAAACCGTTTTAGTATAAGCTCTCAGCCTGTTTTCACTGGATTTTTTTCAGAGGCCTCAAGGCCTATTCTGGATGAAGTCAGCATGCTTACAGCTATTGCACTCTTCCTTTGGTCTGCAAGCACAGAAATAATTGGAGTGCAGTCATTACAGAATGGCTGCATGAACAGATTCAAAATGGCACTGAACTCATCTGATCCTTGGGTGAGTATTCCATTTTCGCCCCAATGACCCAGCATTAATTAAAAGTTCACTCTCCCTAAAGCTATCATTTGTGCAGTTGAAAAAACCTTACAAGTAGTCTAATTCTCCCGTGCATGTAAGATGTTCGCAAGTGGGACTTCATTTACACAACTTAACCTACGTATAGCTATATTTTAACATAAAAAACATTTCTATTTTGGCTTCCGGTTCAAGATTGGTTAATGTGGTGTAACATTTTAACAAACCAAAGCTACCATCTTACTCAAAACGACAGGGATTCGCTTTATACTAGCAATGCTTTCTTACAGCTTTTTAATAATAAATAAGTGGTAAAGGTAAAGGGACCCCTGACCATTAGGTCCAGTCGTGGAAAACTCTGGAGTTGCGGCGCTTATCTCGCTTTATTGGCCGAGAGAGCCGGTGTACAGCTTCCGGGTCATGTGGCCAGCATGACTAAGCCGCTTCCGGCGAACCAGAGCAGCGCACGGAAACGCTGTTTACTTTCCCACCAGAGCAGTGCCTATTTATCTACTTGCACTTTGACATGCTTTCAAACTGCTAGGTTGACAGGAGCAGGGACTGAGCAACGGGAACTCACCCCGTCGTGGGGATTTGAACCACCGACCTTCTGATCGGCAAGCCCTAGGCTCTGTGGTTTAACCCACAGTGCCACCTGTGTCCCCACCTGCACTGGTACAGGACCTCAAATAGGTAATAAACGTGGGCTATTTACAATATAAAAACACAAAAATACTTAACAAACAAATAGTAACAGACAAAAACAGTATCCCCTCCCTGCACAGTTTAAAAGGCCAGATTGTTTAATTAGCCAAATACATGAGAAAAGAAGAATGTTTGTTCTTTGTGTGGTGCCTAAATAGATACAACGAAGGTGCCAGGGAAGCCTTCCTGAACATAAACCTGCCAATAGTGATCTAGGAACATTAGCAGTTGATGATACCATTTATAATAAACAAAGAGAAAAATTTAGTCGGAATAGGAAATAATTCAAAACTTTAAAAAGACATTTTAGCTAATGTACATATCCTTCTGCTATATACCTCTGTTAATTAAAAAAACTTGCCGTGTTACTAACTGATTAAAGGTAAAGGGACCCGTGACCGTTAGGTCCAGTCGCGGACGACTCTGGGGTTGTGGCACTCATCTCGCTTTACTGGCGGAGGGAGCTGGCGTACAGCTTCCAGGTCATGTGGCCAGCATGACTAAGCCGCTTTGGCAAAACCAGAGCAGTGCACGGAAATGCCGTTTACCTTCCCGCCGAAGTGGTACCTATTTATCTACTTGCACTTTGACGTGCTTTCGAACTGCTAGGTTGGCAGGAGCAGGGACCGAGCAACGGGAGCTCACCCTGTCGCGGGGATTTGAACCGCCAACCTTCCGATCAGCAAGCCCTAGGCTCAGTGCCACCCGTGTCCTGTGTACTAACTGATTACTCAGCAGTAAATGATGTTTTACCTTGTCTTGAATTGTGATTTTCAAATATGGAACAAAATCAATTATCCCAAATTCGCACTCTGTGTAGTTCCAGAGTTTGTACCATGACAGATACTGTTTATTAAACAGATGAAATAACCGAGGAAATAATTACCAAGTAACAGTATTTCTTGACCATTTGAATTGCCTTGTTTTCACTTTTCTTTGATAAATCATTATTAACATTGTGATGGTTTCACTACCAACCCTAAACTAGCACAGCAATCTTTTTTATTGTGATTAGGTTCAAGCCAAATGCTACCAGCTTCTACTTTCTGTATTCCAACACACCAATCGAGCCCTCTCAACCCCATATATCCATTCGCTGGCACCAATAATGGTTGAGAAACTGAAAAGTGTAGAGATCAACCGCCCAAACAACAAAATGGAACTTTTAGCAGTCCAGGAAGGAATCAAAGTTCTTGAAACACTGGTAGCTCTTGGAGAAGAACAGAATAGTAAGTAGCTTGCATAATAATTCTCAAAGTATCTGAAGAAGTGTGCATGCACACGAAAGCTCATACCAAGAACAAACTTACTTGGTCTCTAAGGTGCTACTGGAAGGATTTTTTTATTTTATTTTGTTTTAATTCTCAAATTGTACAGTAATAGTTCTTTTTCTAAAGCTAATTTTCACAATGGGAGGAATGGTTTCATAGACTGTGGCTGGGGAGGGAAGGATTAAACTTACACCTGGTATTTAATTTTAAATACCATACAGCATGATTGCTAATCATGTCATTAATGCACTGTGGATATGCTGGAGTTTCCTAGTCCAATCAGTGTCACTGCTAACAGACCTAGTGGACTCCCAAAAGCAACGTTACCTTCAATTTTAATGAAGAAAAATAAGTGGTCCCAGGTTTGGAACACAGTACCCTAGAATGTGGAATTTCCCCACAGAAATTAGTTTTTGGAAAAAATGAATTTATAGATTACGGACTGTATCCAATTGTGTCCCTTTGATCACAGAAGATTATTTGAGCCAGTGAAGGCTTCCATAAGTGGAAGAGTGAGTCAGCAAAAAATAGCTGCCCCCCTTTCCCACTGTGTGTCTCCACCTCTGCCAAGAAATATCTGCTCCAGAAGATTTGACTAACTCTGAGGAACAGTGTAGGAGGAAGCACAGGCAGCTGCAGGAGAAATGGGGGAGGGGGTGTGAAATTCACTCCCTCCCTCTTCTGTTCGTGGGAGATAATAATTCAATATATCCCAATCACCCTAGTCTGAATCTGTAATATGCATGGAACTCTCACACTCTAAAAAGCTAACCTATTTGTTTCAATTGATGAAGCAGATGTTGCATTATTGATTTTTAAAAACCAAGATGGCTCTTTCAGTGAAAAGGAGCAAAGGCGGTCTGCACATGCAGAAGGTTCACATGTGCTTCAGAGTGCATGCGGCAAACAAATCTGTAATAGTACGGGTTACATGCTTTGTGATATGCTATGATAATTCAACAGAATCAAAAAGAAGATATAATAAATGCCACCTGTTCTTCTACAGGTTATATATATTGCTAAATGTACTGTAGTTTTATCCTATATCTGCCCCCATGGCAACACAGTACCTTAGGGAAACATTTGGCTGTTCTGGAACTGAGCACAGTGTGGAGTTGTGAGGCGGTCCTAAAAATAGTTCTTCAGCTTTCCTTTTTGGATTTGTATTAGTCAGAAATGGATTGAGATTTTGGAGTTTTTATTCTTTACCAGAAATAAATGAACATGATGCTCTGAGTTCAAGTCCATAATTTTAAATCTATTCTGTTTTTTTTCTCCTTAGGAGTCCCACTGCTTGCGCTTCTTGTTCCCACCCTTATTTCTTATTTACTGAATGAGAATGCTTTCTCTTCTGCATCTGTCATCTCAAAAGAACTTCATGAGTTTGCCCTCCAAGACCTAACACGCATTGGACCCCTTTATCCTCATGCATTCAAGACAGTCATGGGAGCAGCCCCTGAATTGAAAATACGGCTGGAAACCGCAGTGCGAGCAAGCCAGGCGAGCAAAGCAAAGGCAGCTGCCAGGCAACCACCACCCACAGTACCTTCCACTCCAACAATTAAACTTAAAACTAGCTTTTTCTGATTTATTCTTGTTGGAACCAATCAAAAAATCGATCACCATGCAATATATCATTCCTTTTGTGTTACTGAATAGCACTCTGTATTTTTGCATTGTTTGTCAATGGCTATCCACTAGGGGTTTATGTTCCTAGGTGTGTGTTATAACTTGAAATCTGTGCATTTTAAGGGACGTAATATTATCTATATGTACATAGATTTTTATGAAATGGAATAAGTTTGATCATGCATCTGAGTGTGTTAAACTATCTCCTGTAACAAAGTGTTTTGTGTGTTATTTGGTGGCCTTTATTTTTAGACTTTTTAGAAATATCAGGTTCAGTGTGTGATTATAAAAGCTGGGTATATATTTATTTTCCCTGGGCAAAGTCACTGATGTCTGAGGGGGAAAAGGGCAGCCTGCCCATAAGGCCAGGCCAGGCAGTCGCTTTGAGTGCTCCACTGCTAGCAGAAAAGCAGCACAGGTAAGGGAGGCTTGTGGGGTGGCAGCGGGGCATCAGCAGGGTCAATCAGCAAAACAGGAAGTGACTTCCCTGAGGGGGAGAGTAGGAAATTTGTGTACATTAGTATTTATCTAGTAATGTCAAATGCGGTAATGCATTTTTGTACTAAACATGCACATACACAATTTGTCAAGCCTGTTACGTCTTGTAAAAAAAAAAAAAGAACCACTGGCTATAGCCAGATTCGACAGGGATAGCCATATTTGTCTTGCTACAACAAAACCAAGAAGACATCTTTGGTATCTTTTAAGACCAACACATTTATTGTAGCATAATATTGCATTACCTAAAATCCACTTTGTCAGATGCATGCTATGGTGGATAGATACCTCTTTGTAATGGGCATAATGTTTGGATATAATTTACAAAAAATACACACAACATTGCAATCAAAACTCCATTGTGAAAAATACTTAATAGAATGAAAATGTGACAAATGTGCACTTTCTTTTTGCCAAATGTTCCTGTAAAGACTACTATAGACCAAGATGACCCATGGAAAGACAAACAGGAGGCCAAGACCCTATGTTTCTTTTCCCCCACATTATTTGGTTCTTTACTAAAAGAGGTGTACTCTTAGGCAGCAAGTTTATTGCCAATTATATGACACAAACACAGTCCACGCCAGCAGCTTGTTATCTAGTACAGAAAGCTTTCTATAAGGAGATAAACTTCTATGTCTTCTGTTAAAAAAAGGACCAGCAACTAAAACAGTTTTATTGAACAACAGAATCTTCTGCTTCACAAAGGAGCCTTGCTTTCCTCTGGTAAAGCTAGTACAGGACCATGAAGTGAACGGGCAGTGGATAGTGTTCATTCTCTGCTAACACTAAGCCCCTGTTGTCTGAGCTTTCCACAATTTAGTTTGATCTTAGAAACATTTTCATGCTTCTGGTTGAGAAATGTCATTACGTAAGATCAGTCCTCTTAAGTTAGGGATTTTTCTGAAGGGTAGGGCTGTTTTGTTGTCATAGATTCCTGAACTGTTTGCAGTAATAGTGTGGGAGTTACTGAATGATCTTTATAACTAAAGCAGGATGGACAAGATATATATATGTCTTGTCCAGCCTGTTTTAGATCATATATATATATAATGATTCTCAAAACGTACGGATCTCTGACAATTTTAAAAATGAAATTGTTATTACCCAACTAGCCTGATAATGTATTTTCATATTTTAAACATACTGAAAGTGTTCTATGAGAAATGTGAACTATTGTGGCCCACAATGAAGATAAGAGATAGATGCAAACAGTGCTTGTATGAAAGCCAGCTGGCAGGGCTTTTTTATATGCATAGAATTGCATCCAAACTGCAGAAAGAATGCATGTAGGAGACGGAAGACTGGATATGGTTGTCACAGCAACTCCTAATACCAAAATAGTTTATTGGAAGGAGACTGGTTCATGACAGTGGTAGGCATAATCCGCTGCCCTTCACCATCTCTGGTGTATAGCTTTGGTCTGTTCCTTCTTATTATGAGACATTATTCCAACTCCGCAAGCTTCCTAACCAAGCTTCCTTCAAGTAGGATGGGGGGCAGGGCTTGAGGCTTATGAACACCCCATCCTACTTGAAAATCTCTGCTTGTCAGAGCTCTAATTGTGACAGCAAAGCACATACTGCAGTACTTAAGCAAACCAACTGTGACAGTAAATGTAAACATATATTTTCTTAATAAGTGATAATTACATAATAATTGCAACTCTTTGAAGTTAATTTTGTTTTTAACTTTTAGGCTGTAGTTTTTTGTTTGTTTTTAGTCTAGTAATTCCAGTTTTCCATTTATATCAGTAAAACCACCCTATAAAGTGGGACTGGATGAGTAGGAGAGGCTGACTTAAGCTGTGTCTTTGTTGGCACAAAAAAATCAGGTCAGTTTAACAATGATTGCACCATAATATGCAACTTGTTGGGATCTTCAGGAATAGTGTTGCATGGTCATCCTTAATCTTAGTCTCTAGATTCTAGAGTTAGATGTTCCTGACCCAAAACCTCTGTGGTCCAATCCAGCGGGAAGTCTATTTCAACTCAAATCTACCCAATATAAATGGTGAAGGATCAAGTTTTAAAATAAAGAATGCAAATGAATGTGGGTGTCTAACCAATTACTCCCTGGAAGTCTCTTCTTTTACCTCAACTGAGCTCCAGAGCAGTAGTCTCTGCTGAAAGAAAGGCACTGAGCCACTTCCTTTGTTACCTTAACAATGCTTAGCTAGAAGGCCACTATCACACTGAGAAGCGAGCCTGGCTGGCTGAGGAATTTGAATCCTGAACTCAGATTAGTTGCACTGGAGTGCAAGAGTTAAAATGTATTTTGCATGCTTTTAAAATGTCTTCATATGTGGTAGTACACAAAGGATAAGCAAACCAGAATAGCTGTTATGAATACAACTAAGTTTTTTAAAAATGCAGTATTTCTTGAAAACAAGGTTTAAATAACACAAACAAATATTAGATGCTTTGAAAATGCTGTGAGCTCAGTACTGCAGGAGGAGCTCAGTACTGTGGAGGAGGAGACAAATCCAGGAAATCAATATAGAGGAATAAAAGAAATAAAAATACCATAAGAATATCTCACAGCTGTTCTATGAAGAACTAACCCACAATCTGAAGGGTGACTGATCTAATCAAAGAAGAATGTGAAATTCTGCATAGGATTAGTTCTCCAGACCTTCTCTTAGTCAAAGAAATGAACAAATAACTAACTAGTGAAGGTTTTCAGTAAAGTGTCTGGATTGGGCTGCATTGTGAAGGTTTATCCTGGTCAGGCTGTGGTTTAGTGGTTAGAATGCTGGACTAGGAGACCAAAGCGCAAAAATCCTGCTCAGTCAGGAATTTCATTGGGTGACATTGGCCCAGTCTTAGCTTAACTGACCTCACAGGGTTGTTTTCTGAGGAGAAAATGAGGAAGAGGAGAACCATGAAGGCCACCTTGAGCTTAGAGAAAAGGTGGATGTAAACACAACAAAAGCATAGGCAACCTTATTATAGACCTAGCAATAAATGTCTTCTGTCTAGGGGGAAGAGAGGAACCAATAATCAAACCATGTCTCCATTAGGCACAAGCAGCTGCCTCAGGGAGTCAGGTGCTGGGACCAGGGGCGAGCTTATGAAGGACAGAGGTGTGTGCGTACTGCGCAGTTAGGTGGCCAGTCCTTCACATGTAGAGGACGCTGTTTTCGCTATTGCCAGCGGTGTAGGACTTGAATCAATTCCCAGTTTGATCAGATTCTGTACTGGAAAGGGGAGATCTCGTGTCCTTTGCCTCTGCTCCCATCAACATCGCGCCGGCCCCAAACATTCATCGCTTGTAGCACTCGCCTCTTTTTTGCCTAATAGCACCAGCCCTGATTTTAGGCTCCTAGAGTATCGATAGGTTGTGTAAACAGGTATCAAATACAAGCGTCTGCATAATTACTTTTGTAAGAAGTTTGTGCACGTGTAGCCTTTTTCTTTTTAACATGTGTTTGCATTAAAAATATCTAAAAACCCAGGACACCCGACCGTAGACGATTCAGAAGTAGCATGTTCAGTCCTCAAGGAAACTTCAGAGCTTTTAAGTGATATTTTGAGACAGGGCTTTCACCAGCATAACTTCCTTTCTTCCCGACCATGAATGATGCACAGCACAGTCAACTCTCTCCTGTTTACAGCCATTTAATCCTGAGCAGAGAAAACGGTGCAGAAGGCGGAAGGGCAGTTAGAGAATCCATTTGCGACTAGAGACTTGCATAGAATAGCCTTCAGCCGCTTTTACCGCCTCGCTCTCGATTAAAGAAACCGGACGGAAAACAAAACGAACTCCATTTCCCAGCATGCCCCGGGCCCGCCCTCTCAACGCTCGTTTCCCTCCCTCTGCCTTGTCCCTAGCCGGGCGCCGTAGCAGCCGGCGGGGGCGGCTGTCAGGCGTCTGACGGCGGGCAGGACGCGCCCAGTTTGTTGCTGCTTCCACTGAGACGCGGCTGCCTGACTAGCGGGGCGCGGGCGTCGTCGGCGTCGTCAGCGGCTGCTCCAGGGGCTGCCCGGCGGTGGGGACTGCGTGGCGGCCTCGGGCCGCGACGACGGCTCCGGCCATGGACGAGCAGGCGGGGCCCGGGGTCTTCTTCAGCAACAACAACAACAACAACGCGCTGCTGCTGCCGCCGCCTCCGGGCGGGGCCGGGCAAGGGCTGGAGCCGGGGGAGGCGGCGGCAGCGGCGGCTGCAGCCGTAGCGGCGGCGGCCGGAGGCTCCTCGGCGGTCCCGGCTCCGGCCTCTGCGGCGCGGGCTCAGTACAGCGTCCCGGGCATCCTGCACTTCCTGCAGCACGAGTGGGGCCGCTTCGAGGCCGAGAGAGCCGAGTGGGAGGCGGAGCGGGCGGAGCTGCAGGTACCGTCCGGGCGCTTTCCCTTCGCCTTTTGCCTCGTCCGGGCCGCCGCCTCTTCTCGCCGCGCCTGTATGCAGACACTTCCACACGCGCGTCTTTTGCTTCGTCTTCCCCGCCCGGACCTGTCTGCTCTCCCTCCCTCCCCCCACCTCTCTCATCTCCGTGCTTCCCCGTCGGTTGGAGGGTTTAGCCTCGGAACTGTGGAGGAGTAGTGTGCTTCTGAGCATATGCAGTGATTATTATCAACGCGCACTCGCAACCTAGGGGTTGCCGGGAGGGTTTCTAGCTTGTCTAAGCTAGCGGGGTCTTTCTTCTGAAGAAGCAAAGTCCTGGTTAGTGCTAGGTGGGAAGGGGCTAACAAGAGAGCTTCCTTTGACAACTGTTAGCTTGGGTCAGGCTTGCCTACAGGATGCACAGATGCTTGGTGCCTTGATAATAATGATTTTTGGTCCCAGGAGAACATGAGTTGTGTATGTGCCTCCTTGCTCCACATGGGAATAGAAAAGGAGAGAGGATGTGATCTGGTAGTTGCTCTCCCAAGTACTACCCTTTTGAGAAAGAAATTATCTGAGATTTGTGTGATGTCTGTTAGTTATAGAATTGATGTCTCCTGCATGTAAGACAGCTTTGCTTTGGAATGTTGACTCAATGTGGGACTATATGTGTGAACATTTTTCAAAACACATCACATACATTGTCTGAGAAATACTTATAACAGCCCTGATAAATAGAAGTGATATTAATATCCTCGCCCGCTGAAGGCAATTCAAATGGCAAGGGCCTGCTTGCTGTTTCTCTGTGCCCACTCATCTTTCATGAATGCCAGTAGTGGTGTAGTGGTAGAGTGTCAGACTAGGACCTGGGTTCAAATCCCCACATGGCCATGAAGCTGGGTGACTTGGGGCCAGTTGCTGCTTCTCTGCCTAACCTACCTCACAGGGGTGTTGGGATTAAATGAGAAAGGGGAAAATAATTTACAGATACCACTTTGAGCTCTCTGGCAAAAAAAGGTCACACCAAAGCCCCACAATATGTTTGCTGAATGGGATGCAGATTTGGCAGTTGGTTTATTGTTGGGAAAGTGTGAGGCCAGTAAGGGTTTTTTTTTCTGATGCGGCATTTAGTTTCTTTGGATGATGGAAACAGGGCTCCATATTGTAAGGAGCTGTAGTAAGGTTTATGATTCTCAAGCATTTCAGAAGCACTTCTTTGATGTGTTGGTACCATGTGTGAAAAATCTTATGTCAGACTAGTTGGTAAAGAAGGTGGAATGGAAGGATATACACATGCATGTTCTGTCAGTATGGGCATACATGTGGAAAATTAGACAAAACCTGCAAGGTGTGGAGTTTGCTGCGTGTTCTTACATCTTGGGATATTGTGACAAGCCTTAGGACCCTAAGTTGAAGGAAGGTGGGGGAGAATCACTGACGCTTATGATAGAAGGCTTTAAGATCTCCAGACAGCATGCTCTGTAGTAGACACACTAGCTACAGTGGGAGTTTTGCTCAGCAAGTGATTCAATTACTGTGGCCTTTACTTAGATATTACTTTAGATATTTCAATTTTTAGTGGGTTCTTAAAAGCATTAAATGTACAAGTGCAACAGGATGAAGATTCCTTCTGCATTCCAGATTGTGCAAGAAGCTACCAACATAACTTGGACTTGGTAGAATCATAGAATCATAGAGTTGGAAGAGACCACAAGGGCCATCCAGTCCAACCCCCTGCCAAGCAGGAAACACCATCAAATCATTCCTGACAGATGGCTGTCAAGCCTCCGCTTAAAGACCTCCAAAGAAGGAGACTCCACCACACTCCTTGGCAGCAAATGCCTTGACAGGCAACTTCCCATTTATGCAGGGATTGCATTCCGGGTCATTGTGTGCTTGCGTGAAATTATATGAAATTGGAAACCCATCGGAAAAGCCTGCATAAAGGCCCCCCCCAATTCCTGTTCCTCCCTTTTCGTGATATTTCAGTGATGTCGTTATGATGTTTCTGGGTTACTTCCGGGTTCGAAATATGTGCACTTGTGCATGATCACACATGTATCGGTTGCGTCCAAAACAGGAGCTGCCTGTAAATCTTTGAGCCTGAACTTGTCATAGGCTGCATAAAGTCCCTGGTGAAGGCACTGATCTCTGCTGTGTCTCCTTTTTCAGGTTGAGCAAAGGCTGATTGAGCGGTTCATGGTTATCTAATATTGTAGAATAGCCTCTGCTATTATTCCACATGAGAGGTTGTTGTGTCATTTGAAGCAAAAAAATGTGCACTTCACTATCATCCATAGATAGCATGAGTTCTGAGATGCTCATTAGCTGCACAGTGGATGGTAGTTTGCCACAGAGATGGTTGGAAAAACAATCAAGGATCAATAACAGATTTGCATTGAAATGGCAAATGTGAATCATGTAAGCAAGTATAAGGCACATTGGGGCAAAATATTGCAACTTCACATATATACTTATATGTGATTGGCCAGGAAAGACACCTTGCTAAGTTCTGTGCTAGAGAGAATTAAGAAAGGAATTGAAAATAAAACTGCCCATGTCATAATTCCATTTTCAAATCTATGATACAACCACACTTGGAGTCCTGTCCTGTCCTGCTTGCAGACTTCTTCTAGGTACCAGTATATAGTGGGCCACTGTGAGAACAGGATGCTGGACTAGGTGTACTTTTCATCTGACCCAGCAGGGCAGATAAATGCTAGTATAGGTAGTTGCTAGCTAGCATTTGTGTATGCAGAGAATAAGGTTATAAACCCTTTCTCTCTCTCCATCATTTGCTATATTTTGTTTGTGCTGCTGATTGGTTTAAGTGTTTGTTTATATATTAGATTTTTTTCATAGAATTGTAGAGTTGGAAGGGACCCCAAGGGTCATTAACTTGAATCCATTGCTTCCTAGCCTCTGGAGTAGGAGAAAACAAGCTTGTTCCATCGGCCTTGTTGCAGCCCTTTAGATATTTGAAGATACCTATCATATCTTCTCTCAGTCTCATCTTTACCAGGCTAAGCATACTCAATTCCATCAACTGTTCCACATAAAGCTTGGTTTGATCATCTTGGTCACCCTCCTCTGCACACATTCTAGCTTGTCAATATCCTTTTTAAATTATGACACCCAGAACTGGATGCAGTACTCCCAGGTGTAGTCTGACCAAGGCAGAATAAAGCAGGAAAGTTATTTCTCTCGATCAGAACACTATACATTTGTTGATGCAGCCTGGAATAACATTAGCTTTTTTGCTGATGCATCACACTATTAACTAATTACAGGTAGGTAGCCATGTTGGTCTGCCATAGTCAAAACAAAATAAAAAATAAAAAAATCCTTCCAGTAGCACCTTAGAGACCAAGTAAGTTTGTTCTTGGTATGAGCTTTCATGTGCATGCATGAAACGGTTGGTTTTCCACACCCATCAACCAATCACCCATTCCCACCACCCTTCTGAGTAATACCCCTCCTCACTCTCTCACTATATATAAGGGTCTGGTGACTTCTGTTTCAGTGTATCTGAAGAAGTGTGCATGCACATGAAAGCTCATACCAAGAACAAACTTACTTGGTCTCTAAGGTGCTACTGGAAGGATTTTTTTTTTTTACTATTAACTAATGTTAAGCTTGTGGTCTACTAAAATCCCTAGATTCTTTTCACATGTACTACTGGCAAGACAGGTGTCCCCCATCTTATATTCGTGCAGCTGGTTCTTCCTGTCTATGTGTAGAACCTTACATTTGTCCCTATTGAAATTCATTTTGCTACTTTCGGCCCAGTTCTCCAATCTGTTATGGTCATCTTGAATCCCAGTTCTATCTTCTGTGGCATTGGCTACCCCTCCCAGTTTGGTGTCATCTGCAAATTTGATGAGCATCCCCTCCACTCTTTCCGTCCCTTATTGTGATCCTGATTATTTGAGCTTTGAAAAGTGGAGGAATGTACCTCCATGTTTGCTCAGTGATACTGGTTAAGCTTGATGTAAAGATGCAGTCCTTTATACATTTACCAAGGAGTAAGCCTCATTGTACACAATCGTATTTGCTTTCAGAAAATCCACAGGTATGATTGTTTTGCAACATTACCAAGACAGGTAAGTAGTGACAATAGTGCAAAGTGTACTCTCTTATGGGGTTATTGTGTTCGTTAAAATTTCATAGCCTCAAACCCTACAAGGTACTATAATCGTAGCAGAATTAAGAGTCCTAGTCTGTCTGTTGTAAGCTTCGTATTTTTAGTTGCCTTCCTATGATTGAAAGTGTGCAAGTAGAAATAGAAAAAAAATCAAATGTTCCTATTGAACTTAGAAGTGAAAAATCAGGTTAAATAAAGTTTCTCACCTGTGAAGGGTAAGTGACTTTCAATTTGTGGAATAGTTCTGTGACTGGCTGCCACTTCTCTGGTATTCTAAACTGACATTCTAGATTCAGGATAATCAAGTTCAGTGGAAAATTAAATATTACTGCCTGAGCAGGCGAGTAGTGTCATTTCAGGCAGTGACAATAGGGTTTGACTGACATGTGTGTCCATGTTTGTGTTCTTTGTATTATGTGCACATAGGAATATAGGAAACCTATACTGACTAGCATCAGCTTTCTGGGGTTTGAGGAAGGGTTCTCTCCCAGACCTACCTGGATATCCTGGGGACAGATACTGTACCTACCACTAAACTACATCCCTTCCCCTAATGCAAATAGAGGAATCTCACATGCTATATTTCAGCTTATGCTATGTTTCTCTTTCACAATTATTCTACATAAGCAAGTGAGTGCTTTTAATATTAATTGGCTATAATCCAGGAATCTCATACCTTGTTTGGCACATTTTGCTGGACTACAGACTCCTATTTTCTGGGGGATGGCAGATCCCCATGCCACATGATCAGTTTTAAAACTCGAGGCAGATGACTTGGAGATCTGCTTATTTCTGGGAGATCCCAAGTTCCACAGGCTTTTCTAAATTACCAGAAGTAGCTTTCAGGATTGTTGTGGTTGATTTACTGCCATCATCATACAATGATATTCTTTTGAAGTTAAAGCATCTCTGAGGCTAAATGCAATTCTATGCACATTTACTTAGGATTAATTTCTACTGAAGTGGGCCTGCTTTCTGAGCGCTGCATATAATTTTTCTACCTGCTAATGATTCAAGAATGAAATGGAATAAAGTAACAGTCAACACTGGAGATAGAATCTTGAAAGGTTCTGCTGGAGCAACTGCTAATTGTGCAGATTTTATTTTATTTTCTCCTTGGGAAAGTACATCAGATTGGAAAGGTGACATCTGAAAGTTAATTTTCCTCCTCTAGAAATAGCGCTCTGTAGATTACAGGCAGATGGTACTATAAATGCAGATGTACTGTTTGTCCCACTGTTTGTGGGAGTGGGAAATTCTCATACCATAATAGCAATGGTTTTTGAGAACACTGCTTGGTTTAAGCAGTCTTTGGTCACAAGTGAATGGTAATTTATGTCTTAAAAAAAATCCTCTTGATAGCTGCTTTTGCTTTGGTGACGAGAAAATGAGTTTTTGGTAGAAGTTTATGGCCCTATGTTGGAATGGTGTATTTATTACTGGAGTAGAGCCTGATTTACCCCTAACAGTGTGCTCCTGTAAACAATCAAGCAAAGGGTTACTTCCTCTTTAGAAAGCAGAACAGAAGACGGCTCATGCAAACAGTATTGCCCTGTTTATTTACTTAATACATTTATCCCCCACTCTTTCACAGAGTAGCTTACAAAAAAGGTAAACCATCCATATAAAATACAAAATAACACAGTATCACAACAAACGTTGAAAGCACCAGGGAAAAGCACTGCCATTTTTCGCAGATAAATATGTTTTTTTTTTTTAAAAAAAAGCTTTCTTCCACCTGGCAAAAAAAGACAGCAGAATTTCACCAGCAAGTTGCCATCACTCAAAAAGCCTTCTGTCTGATTGCTACCTGCCACACCTCAGTCAGCAGGCATATATGAGAAATCCATTCAAAGTTGACTTCCTAACATTGAGAGATACTTAAGGTACCTAGAAACTGATACTGTAATTACAATTTTGACTTTCTTTAGTTTTTTTATTATTTTTAAAAATATGAGAAAGAATAGCCTTTTATGAATTCTTTTATAAACTCTGTGAGTGTAGGAAACCTGCACATATTTATCAAAGATAGATTTGGGTTAATGCTTTTATTGTGTGTGTGTTTTGCACAGCAGCACATATACTCAAAACTTAAATTGCCATATGGTCTTTCTTTCTTATAATATGCATATTAGGGTCAGTCAAGTGGTAATCCTTTCCATTATTGAATTATTATGTACTGACCCTTATTCAGACTTGTCCCTCCACTAATGGAACGGCACCTTCCATTTGTGGAAGGGATGGAGATCCAGCAGGGGCTCCCAACGGATGAAGCGAGGAGGTGATTTGTTTTGATTCCCCCAGCAGTGTATCCCATCCTTTTCTAGAGGGTCACCCAATCCTTCTGAGCAGCACTGTAGGGGAAAGGAGGAATCAGTAACAATTGCCTTCCCTTTCCTTCATTGAGAGTGTCCCATGAGCATGGCTACCTCAGGCAGCTGATTTTGGGTGTCATGAATGGGCAGGAAGTGGTTAGTTACCTGGTTAATTTTTATTGTGTATGTACTCTGAGGGAGAGGCACTTAGTGAAATTTTCTGTCTCGGGTGCAAAAATCAGTTGGCCAGCCTTGCACCTTGATGTGGGGTTGAGGTGCTATTTCCTATTCCGCCTGTGGCAGCATAATGGCCATCCCTGCTCATGAGAGTTCTGGATCTAACCCAGACTGTTAATTGCTTTTCAGATAAACCTTCAAACAATATAAATGCCTGTGCAAAAGCTGTGCAAAAGCTGCATTTTGTATGCAAAAACATATGAAAAGGACTACTAGAATTGAATACAATGAAAACTGGAGTTTTAAACCTGAACACTTCATTGATCACAGCCCTTTTAGTCTGAGTGGCCCTGAATGCTCTGCAAAAGATAGCAAACTACACTCTTAGATAGGTGTTAGAATCATTGGTTGATCCAAGAGATCATCATGGGAAAGCTGCACTTAGAATAAGCCTTCCACACATGTATCCACCACAGTAGTTCCAAATCTGTTCTTATTGTTAGCTCACATTGGGGTTTCTGTCTGATGGAGGTGCCCCTGTCTAGACCCACCAGTTTTTAAGCACAACTGAAAATGGGGCTTGTATCAGTTTGTGATTTAATGCTGCTCTGGCATATACTTGCTATTGATGTTTTGTTTATTTGATTTTATTTATTAAATTTATATCCCACCCTTCCTCCCAAATGAGCACAGGGTGGGAGACAGTAAGTGATAAAACATCTTTAGAACTATTCTAGTAGAGATGCAGAATGGGAAAGATGCTGTAATCTGAGCAATTTAATGCACTTTCCCCCTTTCCAATGTGACACTTAAAAAAAAACCACACACAACTACCTGACCCAAGCCAAAGCTGTCAATAAAAAGCACCGGAATAGAGTGTGCACTGCATCATTCAAAATCTTCTGTATTGACTTAAAATGCAAATGTATTTGAAGCTTTTGCATCAACTCTTTAGATCGCAATTTATTCTGTCTTCTGTTTTGTTTTTGTAATCATCGCCTGTTCTAATAATACCACAGTCCTTCAGGCTATATATAATAAACACACTGCTGGCAAACAGCATTGATAGCACTCCAGTCATGTGATCCCCCCCCAACTTTATTGCAGAAATGATTAAATGTCTAGAGCACAATTAAATGCATAGTATGTGCATATGTGTGTATGTGCATGTGCACACATGCCTGTATGCATTTGGCTAAATACGGAATCCGATTTGGAAAAAAGATTGAGTGCAGCAAAAGGTGGCGAAAGCCTCAGAAATTTATTAGTCTTGCCAGCTCAGAGTGTGCAACAAGTTTTCAAGACATACAGTGAAAGCTCTTTTTTAAAAAAAAGATTTAGGGTGATATCCAACTAAGCCATACTTTTACTGTAGTAGTTTCATTGAAATAAAGGGATGGTTCTTGTTTGTGTCTCATCTAATCTGTCTTTTTGGGGTTGAAGATTCTGAGTGAAAAGCTGCAAGATTTCATTCCCACAACTCAGACCTTAAAGAAACTAAATGTGGGATTAGGTTCTGTGTGTCCCAAGTGGCTCCTGGGCCCCAGAGAAACAGTGGCAATCAATATTTAAGTCAAAATTACTTTGGAAGTACGTACAAAGTTGTTGGGAGCCTTGATCTGTGCACTCAAGTCTGCAGCTGTTATTGCTATCACATCTGCCGGTGCATGTCTGTCCTAATTGGGCCAACAACTCTTTAAGTTAGAAAGGATGGGAAGAGCATGATGTGCAGCAACAGTTCAGTCCAACCCTGTGTTTCTAGAACTAGCAGCATGGTAAGTGGCGGAGAAGATTGGAAACAAAGTGATAGACCTTCGTTTTTCTTTCTGAGTATCCCCATATGAAAGTGATTTGCTTTGAAAACTGATGGGCCACAAGCTTAACATGAGCCAACAGTGAGTGCAGCAGCAAAAAGAGCTAATGATATTTTAGGCTGCATCAACGGAAGTATAGTGTCAACAGAAGTATAGTAAAAGTACCGCCCTATTCTGCCTTGGTCAGACCACACCAGGATTCCTGTGTCCAATTCTGGGCACCACAATTTAAGAAGGGTATTGATGAACATGGGGCAGATGGAGCTTGTAAACCTGGAAAGGTAGCCAATCTCGGATACGGAAAACTCTGATCCTAAGCCCCGGGATATGTTTGGGAGAGGAAAATGCTTAGCCTACACAAATCCAGAGTCGAGTCCCTAAAACAATTGGATGGTGTCTTGTACACCTCCTTCCAGCAACTCCTGCAGCCAGGCTGGTGCAGAATGTATTGCTCTGCTTTCCTTTGGACCACATCAGCAAGGCTGAGAAGGAGGTCTTATCATATGGGCAAGCCAGGACCTCCATATATACTGCACAGGCTTACATTCCAGAGGAGGTCACTTTGCTTCTGCTAACACAGCAAAAACAACACGAGAGGCAGCAGTTATAGGTTACTGGTCTCTGCAGGTGCTGTGTTTCTCCAGCGGTTTGACTTTGGCCCTAGAGGCACACTCCATTGTCTCTTGAGACAGATGGATACCAACAATTGGCAAGCTAGAATGTGTGCAAAGGAAGGCAACCAAGATGATCTAGGGTCTGGAAACCAAGCCTTATGAGGAACAGTTGAGGGAGTTAGATAGGTTTAGCCTGGAAAAGAGGAGATAGAGAGATGATATGATAGCCATCTTCAAATATCTGAAGTGCTGTTGCTTGGAAGATGGAGCAAGCTTGTTTTCTCTAGCTCCAGAGGGCAGGACTGAACCAATTTATTCAAACTATGAGAATGGAGAGCCCAAGTAAACATTAGGAGGTTTTTTCTGACCATAAGAGCTATTTGACAATGCAACAGACTCCCTTGGAAGGGGGTAGACCTTCAATGGAGGTTTTTAAGCAGAGGTTGGATGGCCATCTGTCAGAGATGCTTTAGTTGTGATTCCTACATTGCAAGTGGTTAGACTAGATGACCCTTGTACAATTCTGTGATTCTAAGATCAATTCTGTGATCTTAAAGCTTGGGCCATAAACACATGTGTGCTTTAATAATAGAAATTTTACGAGACTTTGTTAGATTGTTTTGCCCTTTAAACCTTTGTTTTAATTCTGAAGTTCTTAGTATCTGTTATTCTTCTCTCCCCATCCTCATTTTACCTTTGATATTATTGAATGAGGTTGGACTGGAACAAATGTAGAAAACATACTCTCCCCTGCCTGCCCCCCCCGCAATGACTAAAACAATTTAGTATCTATGCTCCATCCCTTCCCCCCTTCCAGGCCTTTAGGAATTGCTGCAACTGACTGAATGGTGACCTTATAGCCAAGAAGTCTTTGCAAAACCTGTTGGTGATGTTTCTAGGGTGTGTGTATAAACTGGAATGTCGCACAGCCTTGGGAGTGGCTGCAAAACAACCTTAAGGGGCTGTTAGTACTAGTACTTTTCAAAATACAATTTGCATTCCTTCTGTTAAAATACTAAATACTCAAGTCTGATTTTGGTTTAGGCATCTTGTGTGCAAGCAGGCACTTGATGGTTAGGCCAACCTATCCTATTGTAGTTTGCGGCTTTTCCTCCTGCTGCTTGCTTTTTTTTAAAAAAAAAAGTTTATTACCAGGTTTACAGTTTGTTTCATTATTGCCAGTATGGCTGTTTATGAAAACCTTTGAAGCTTGCTTATCACTGATGCGCTGCTTGTCATGTTGCAGTTAAACTATGTCTTCCCTTGCTAATAACTACCTTACCAATGCTTAAAGTTTAGTCCATGGTGCGTTTGCATGTATGGTGATTACAGCCGCAGGCACACCATACATCTGAAGCACTTTTTTTTAAAACTAAATACTTTATTTTATTGTTACAATTTATAATACACTCACATATTACAGACAAGACATACACAACATACAAACATTCTTTCTAGACATCTTAAAAACCAAACACTCCATCATACTCTTCCTTATCATCATCATACTCTACTGCCTCTTCCCACCACCTTTCAACACCCCACACCCCACCCTGTGCTTGACTTCCAATCAACTCAGCTGTAATTTCTTTCCATTTATCCTTTTTCTTTCTTCTAACACACTATTATTCCAATTTCTTGTTTATTTACAATTCCCCTTTGTTGTCTAACTTGCTTAATATCCAATAGTTATAACGGAACTTGTTTATTATAATAGGAGATTTAACTTTTCAACATAATTTTGCAAATATCCTCTGAACGCTTTCCAATCTTTGTCCGCCCTTTCTCTTGTGGTCCTTCCAATTTCTTCCATTGTTTTAGACATATTGTGGTACTCTAGAAGTTTGGCAAGCCATTCTGTTTTTGTTGGAATTACTCCACTTTTCCAATTTTTTGCTATCAGTAACCGTGCGGCTACTGTTGCATATAAGTATAATGTTTTATCTTCTATCTTTAAGCTGCCTGGTACTATTCCCAATAGGAAACCTTCTGGTGTTTTTTTTTAAAGGAGTATCTAAGCATTCTTTTCATCTCATTGTATACAATTTCCCAAAATCTAACTATATTTGGGCAATTCCACCATATGTGCATCATGGTACCTTTTCCTGCATTGCATCTGAAGCACATTTAAAGCATATGGTTTCTCCCAAATTATTCTGGGAAAGTTATTTGTAAAGGGTGCAGGGAATTGTAGATCTGTGAGGGGTAAGCTACAGGATTCTTTGGCATAAGTCATATGTGTTATGTATTGAAGTTCTCACCCTAGGCCACTAGGGGTGTTGTGTATATAGTTTCACTCTGCCCACCATGACTCCAGTTCTCACTCAGGTCCACAACATGCAAATGAAGGATTGAGAGTGCCGTTCACGGATTGGGTAGCTAGAGAGAGTTGTTACTGTTGCATGTTACTGAGTACTATATAAGCAGGCTGGCTGAGCCCTTCAGTCCAGTTCTTTTCCAGCCTGAGAATAACGAGAGCTGCTTGGAGAATCACTGTGCCGTCTGCTATGTCCACCCACTACTTAATAATATGCTTTATAAATTTGTGGACACAGCCTAAACTATTGACCATGTGGCATTATAATACCACCTTTTACCTTTCTGTGTGCTAGGACTCAGTTGCTTTTCCTTAGTATAGTGACTGCATCATGTGAAGGCTTTTCCTTTAAGCCTGCTCTGAAAAGAATTCTCCTATGGTGCATCTTTGATTTGTATTAAGTATTACATCTTCCTTCCAATATATGGGGGGGGGAGGTAAATCCTCATTTCCTTTCCTTTCCTTTAAAAAATAGTAAAATATTAACTCCTACCAATTAAGCTTCAAATGCCATCAAACCTCCTCAGCAATCTTTATATAGGGAAATTCATGTCTGTTTGGTAAGTGGCAGGGCTTAGGTAAGTGGTGAGGTCTGCTGTGGGGAGTGCACTGCCACTGCTTGAGGTACTGTTACTTGCTTGGTTACAAGTGGGCAGACCCTCTATTTTGCAATGTAACATGTTGAAGAATGACTTAACTTTCAGATTGCAAAATTGTCCTGGAACGTCTGTGGAGAAGCAAGTTGGTTTTTTTCTTTCAAGTAAAGTATTGTCTCTTTCAGGCCCAAATTGCCTTTCTTCAAGGGGAAAGAAAAGGTCAAGAGAATTTGAAGAAGGATCTAGTGAGGAGAATAAAAATGCTGGAATATGCTCTTAAACAAGAAAGGTATGTGCCAGTTTTCTAAACCCTGAATTGTTAACTGTGAGTATAGGAACTGCTTCTCAGTCTTGGAAAGGCAACAACACTGACCTTCTGGTCCCTATTCATGCCTTCACCACAAAACAGCCTGTAGCTAAGTGCAGGCTTTTCCAAACCGTTCAGCAGAAAATATAATTTTGCCAAAAACCTCAGCCATACTTAACTTTATAGATATTAATATTGTTGCCCATCCTTGAGGCTTGACTTAAACTCTTTCCTGATGAGAGAGAGGGAGCAGAACACATGTGTCAAGTTATTTTTAAAATGTCTGGTAAACTAAATGCACAGAGAATAAAAGAAAGTACAGTACTGAATAGTCAGTCTGAAGATGCAGAAAATATAGATATGGTATGTAAGGAATCAATCAGTTATTTTAATTTCCACAATGTAAGTTGGAGTATCTTGATGTGCTAAAATCCACAATAAAATTAGAAGAGGCTAAGTCAAGATGGGAAAGTCAACAAATAAATTAATAATGTGCATTTAAGCCAGACAGCTGACCAGTGCACTTGTTTATAAGACAGTGTTGACAAATGTGCATCCTGTATCAGAATAAATCAATTGAACTGCTATATTGATGCCAGTTGAGCTGCTCATTGCTGACTTGCAGCTGAACTGTGTTTGGGAAAAGACCTAGGGAATAATAATAATAATAATAATAATAATAATAATAATAATTTATTTATTTATACCCCGCCCATCTGGCTGGGTTTCCCCAGCCACTCTGGGCATCTTTCAACAGAGTGTTAAAATAAAATAATCTATTAAACATTAAAAGCTTCCCTAAACAGGGCTGCTTTCAGATGTCTTCTAAAACTAAAGTCTCCTAGACTAGTCCAGAAAAGGCTTGAAAATGCACACAAGCTGTCAGGTGATGTGGGAAATAACTCAGAAAAAAATAGAATCATAGAAACCGTAGAGTTGGAAGTGACCACTAGGGACATCTAGTCCAACCTCCTTTTCCCCAGTGTGTAGCACTTTGCTTCCTTCCCAGAAACTAGGACTGGATTCAGAGAAATGTCTGCCTCACAGAAGCTTTCAGAATGTGCTCCGTCCAGTTTTCAGATAGCCATTTCCTTCCTCAGTTTGTCATGCCATAGTCCACCCCATTCAACAGAACCCTATAACCATTGGGAGAAGCTTTCTTGGCTGCTTGGGGGGGGGGTACCAGATGGAGGGGGAGAGTAGATCTCAGCTTTCCTATCAACTCCCTTCCATGGGTGTTTCTCTGGATCTAATTATTTGCTTCCAGTGTAAATAGAGTAAAATCTAGACCCCTAAAGAAAAAAACATCTAGTAGAGACTTGCTTGAGAACACTGAGGACCACATCACAGACCCTGTTCTAGCTAGTTGTGATTAAGCCCTTTTGAAAACAATGGGATTTAAATCAGATGTGACTTAACATGTTCCATTAATTTAACTGGAAGTAAATTCCACTGATTTCAGTGGGGTTTATCTCACAGTAAATATCTTCAGGATTTCATCCTAAATCACAATGAACTGTCAGATTCTACTCACAATTAGTTACATTTAAACTCATTTGCTTCAGTAGGCTTGGGCACACCTAACTCTGAATATGATCAGGCTGCACCTTAGCAGGATCAGAGCCAACTTAAACAACTTGGATTTTACTGGAGAAGATACTCTGGTCACATGTGCACATGATTTTCCTATATGAATATCCTGTGCAGTAGCCCTAAGAAAAATTGCACTTGCAAAGCAAAGCGAATGATTCAAAATGGTTTTTTAAAAAAGAAGAATTAAGAGAAAACTAACGTTAGTTTCAAAAATCTCTCTAGCTCATAAACACACACATGCACACAGGATATGCCAGGTTAATTTAATCTTTATTTTGATTATTGGACCCATCCTTTCTCCAAGAAGCTCTGGGTGACATAGATGGGGTGTCACACTTTCCCCCTCATCACGACCCTTTGAAGTAGGAGAGTTAGTCAAGGCCATCTGCTGAGCTTCATGGATGAACGGAGATTTGAACACCTGTCTGCCACCAATTTTCAGGATGTTGGCTAGTGCTGCATTTTGCATGATCGGTAGGTGACTGATCTATCTCTGTGTTGTGGAAAGCTTTGAGTTGCAGCAATCAAGGAAAATGCAAGCTTTGGTAATGGTGTTCTGTCTTTTCTAATGCCTAAACCCAGAATGCTCTAATATAGCTTAGTTTAGGTTTAGTTTATTGTTTATATTCCCATTTATATCCAAAATTGCTGCTTTATGGTTACCTCCAAACTGAAACTGGCATCACCTCTGTGATAGACAAAGTTAGCAGTATGTTCAGATGGTCTCCAGGCAGGAAACTTAAATTGCTTGTGTAAACTCTCAAATTGACCAATTCCTTTGGAGTCATTTAGGGTGACTGCTTTTACTGAATATTTTGAAGATGCATAAAGGATACGATTTGTAGAAGTGGTGTTTTTTTTTTTTTTACACTTCTTTATAATTTGCAACCCAAAGAGCTACTTTCAGCAAGCCTGTGGACTTGAGCTAACCAAATAGAAATGTTGACTTGGAGCAACAGATTGTGATGCTGTCATAAACTGCCTCTGTAATTTTCAAGTTCCATTAGAGGGAACTGTTTAATTTAAAAGTTCACTTTCCATGAGAGCACGGAAGTAGCTGCATGGCTCTTTGGATTCTGGCCTATATTGTTGGTCTTCTGAGTAATTCATTGATAAATTATTATGTATAGCGCTGGATCCAGAGTTTCTGTGAGCAGAGCACTGCTCCAAGGATGCACCAGCAAGTTGCAGTACTATATCTGTTCTAGCACATTTCAAAGCTGCTCTCGTATATTTCACTGCTAACATTGTCAGGAGATTAAAATGTAACAATAACCCTTAAAAGACACCCATCTTTTTATATGTAATAAATGCCCACAATCAGTCTCACTCACTTTCATACCTTGAGTACTATACTAAAAAAAAAAAAAAAAAAACAATACCCATATTTGTATGTATGCCTTTTGGGTTATGTTTCTGGTCAGTGCGAGATTAGAAGCTTCTCCTTGAGAGAGCTCCTGCCTCAGTGCTTTTCCTGGCAGCGTTGCCTGTTTATGTCTCTTGGTTTGGCAGCAACTCCTGCATGTTTGGCAGACTTGGTAAGCACAGCTGGATTGGATTTTTCAGGCCTTTAGATTGCAGGTTTGGCAAACTAAACTGGTCCTTTCAGTAGGAGCCAGCCTTGTGAGATTAATTTGCCCATTGTTAGTAATTCATATGTCAAGCATATATGAATGACAAAAAAACAACAGCAAAGGCTCATAATGCTTCTGGTGTTTATAAAAGAATGATTTAGAGAAGGCATTTCTAGGAAAAATGCATGTATTTTACACTGAAGAAACAAGTGGGAGCAAAAAATTTTCATGTCCTCTTTCTAAAGGACAGGTAGCATTTTCACACACTAATTTACTCCTTTTCTTTTCCTTTATAGAGCTAAATACCACAAGTTAAAATACGGCACAGAGCTGAATCAGGGAGACATGAAGCCTCCTAACTATGACTCAGGTAAGGATTGATTTGTGTAGAGGAAAACGAGACTGGGCAGAAGAAGAAAAGCTGTCATTTTTTAAAATGTATTGACTTAGTGTGATATGTATGTAATAGAAGCCAGGGCTTTGAGGGGTTGGGTGTGACATCCTCTGCCTCTTCATGTGCAAATCTCCCCCTCCCTCCAATTAAGTCTGTCTAAATTTAACCTTAGCCTCCATAGCTAGCTGTTGTCCCCTTGGCTTAAAATGAAACCGCCTGTATGCTGCCAGACCCATAATATATAAAGCAATGTTAAGGAGGATGCTTATTGTTGGTTTTAATTCCTGTACCCTCTTAACAAGCAGTTTGCTGGTCCTTCTGTCCTTAGTGGGAGATTTAAGGAAAGTTACATTAGGAAAATACTTAGTACTGTAGCTAAGTATTCTAATGTGCTGGCATGCTGCATGCAAATGCACCCATTGCTTCAAAATTTCCTCATTACTGAAAGCAGCTTGGTTTCTTTCTCTTTTTGAGGGCGCGTAAAACTTTGTGAATAGGTGGAGAAGGTAGACTGTTGTTAAACTTATCACAAGTTTTTATGTTCCTGTTCTGAATTCTTATGTACAGTTTGCATTTGTTCTCCTATGTTGTATGAGTCCTTGCAAAAACACAGATATATAGGAATTAAATGTGCATTATTCTACAGATGTAAATACTTAAGAGAGTGTAACTATTTTATTTTTTTAAGCATGGTATAATGCACAAGACTGCTTAAGAAAAGTGGTTTTCAAAACTATTGGTTTTAATATTTCAGATGAAGGGAATGAAACTGAAGTTCAGTCACAGCCAACTAGTCAGCTAATATGGAAACAAGGACGACAGCTGCTCAGACAGTAAGTGACCTAAAAACAGGTTTCAGATGAGGGTCTTTCCTATCTGGGACTGAAACCTGGACCTTTTTACAGACAAAATGCATGCTCTACTGCTGAGCTATGCTTCTTCCCTGAGGATAGATAGCAAAATTGTAACGAAGGCAGGATGAGGTATTGATTAAAACTTGAATAGCATGTGATGAGAAAAATAGGGTGGGGTTAAAGGGTGTCACACTTGATGGATGGTTCTTAAATTAGTTCTGGGCTGTCCTGATAGCAGTAAGGATTGGGTATGGAAGGCTGCTCATTCCACTCCTCCCCACTTGAAAAGCCCATGTTAAGTGTTCCTGTTTGGAACTTCTGGTTCTAGATTGAGAGAACTGGAACCCCTTTCACCAAGAGCCTTGAGTTTACTGGAACTGACCAGCAGGGCTTGGTGACAGGTGAGGGAATTCAGAAGCATGACAGTATTTATTCTTTGTGGTCATTGCAATAATGTTTGAAACCTTTTTTCTCTCAAAAGTTTAAGGATTGCAAAAATATTAAAAGCAAATTTAAACAATTTCTGACTTTATTGTAAGGCAGTATTCATCTGAAAAGGGAAGCTGGAAGGAAATACCGTTTGGTAGAATAGACAGTTGAGAGAACACAAATTCTTATAAACTTGCCTAATGGCCAAGAATGCTTTGGAAAGGCATTGGTTTTGATTGTGGAAAATTTCTTATAAAGAGTTGCCTATATAAAAGTAACTGTATTTATGAAAAAAAATGGGTTGAAAATGCACGGAGAACCTTTGTTTCTTTCAGCAAGTATAATGAATAAAGTATTGTGTATATTAAGACAGCAGAGCTCTTTGCCTTTCTTGGGGACTGCAGAGACTGGTACTGCAAGAGACAATCCCCTCTGAAACTGGTACAAGAAGATTTCTAAGCCTGTTGTGTCAGCACACAGCTACATTCTTCTTCTTACCACAAACTATTGGTTGATTCTGGGTGGATTGTGGCGATTGACTGTAACATCTTTGCTGACAGCTCACAAGCAACTGACATGGTTTATATATAACAGATATCTGCAAGAGGTGGGATACACTGACACCATACTGGATGTGAAGTCAAAGCGGGTACGAACTTTACTGGGTCTCTCAGGTGATGGTCCAGACAGGGAAAATGACAAAAACCAAGAATCAATGGTGAATGGCACAGATGCTGAGATTAAAGAAAAGGTGATGATTGGGTAAGTGCTTTTGACAGTGGGATGCTTCCAGTGGTACCAAATTATGCTTTTGAACATAATGTACTTAAGTAAATTTTCCAGTGGTGTCATATACTGCACCAGTTTATTGCATCTCAACTTTGTGTGTATATTTGCTGGATTTTTCATTCTGTTCCTTATAAGCTAAGCAACTAAATTTGCTTAGTCTAGGAAAATTAGTGGACTCTTTTTTTTAAGTACTCTAGTAGGTTACATCAAGCTCAATTTAGGCCATTGTTAGGTTTGTGAATAGCCTGTTTATCTATGCAGATATTATGCAAGTCTTGAAAGACGTGTGATGTCCTGAGATGTAACATGCCGCTTGCATCCCAAACTGTAAACACAACAGTTGAGTGCACTTTCATAATGTATGTTAGTAGTTTTGCTGATGTCTTAGAGCAGATTTGGATGGAAACTGGAGGGAGAAAAGACTTAAATTGTTCATATGAACTTTGGGTTCAGGGGATTCCACTCCTGTGGAATTCTTTATTTTTCTTTGGTGACAACTCTGTTGATAATAGTGTGTTCTTATTTACTATTATGAGAGTAGTTCTAAATCAGCAAGGATAAATAACAAAAGACAGGAAAACATTTTCAGGAGCATTTTTTTTTATTCTGCTGCTTTCTAAGGTGATGTAAAAATGTCATAATGCTTCCTTAAAGAAGAATTACTTGTTCTGTCCATGGAAATTTTTATGCAAGTCAATGTATTTGCTAATGTACAGATCCCAGTGAAAACTTTTGCACTCAAGAGCATCATGTGGACTTGGGATGTATCCTGGAAGATATTGAATCCATCAGTGGAAACATTATATTGATAGTTTGACAGTTATAATGTTACTCACACATGTTTCATAATGTTTACTGAAAGAAATGGTTCACTACTTCAGATCAGCACACTGGTGCTATAAAAGATAAGTACCACAGCTCAGCATGACTGAACTCAGCAGGGGACACTAAAATAATTAACCTTTGTATTAACATCTAGCATTTCCAGTGTTTGCCGTGGATGTAAAAGATGCACATTGTCATTAACATATTTGGCAGAAGAAAAACAAATGAAACCGGGTGTAGCCTTGTGTGGGATACCAATTAGTTCTCATTTTAATACCTGCTTCTTTAGTTTAATGATGTTACCTTTTCCTTTGCAAGTTAAGTAAAAAGTTGGGGGAATTGCATTGTTCTGCTTTCTGACGCACAGTGTGCAGTAATAAAGCCCAGCCCATGTAAAATTTCTGATTTTCAAATTGACTTTTAAGCATTGTTGTAAACATTTATAAATCTTATTGGGTAATATGTTTAAGGTGTTTTTCAAGCAATAAATGCTTTACTTCTTCTTTTTGAAAATGCATCTTTCAACTTGCTGTTTTGCAAATTGACATACTGTAACATTTTAATGAGTTTTGTAATTGATAAAAGTTGTTAGTTGACTCAACTCCCAACTTGGAATTCTTTCAAAAGGGTTCATGGTAAAGCTGAATGTACACAAATATCAGAACTTGTTAAAGGATCTTGCAGTAATAGTAATGTTAGTTTTAAAGTTTTCTGTTCTAGAAAGCTGAGACTGATTATTTTTTAAGCTTACATTTTAAGATTAGGGTTGTGCCAGGTATTTTCCAATTCATACTAGCATGCCCAAGGACTAGGGCTTTGCATATATTATTTTTATTTATCTATTTGATTCTGTTTATGAATCACTTCCCATAAAATATGTCAGAACACTTCACAATGAGAACTTCAACAATGAAACTAATTAAAAACAAATTATGTATATAAAAACAATTTCAGATCTGATAAACTGGGATTAAAACCTTGAAAAAGGAAGGTCTTCAATAGGCTCCAAAAGATGATTGAGATGGTGCCTCTCTGTTGTATAACTGGAGGCAGTTTCAAAGGGTAGGTGCCACCACTCTGAAGGCCTGGTTCCGGACTTCCTGCTTTTATTTGCTGGCTGTGGTTCAGCCATAACAAAACAACTTGCATGAGCTGAAAACACTTCCAGTTGCCCAAGGAGTGACATAGGTTTCTGCTGATCTTGCCCACCCTGGCCAATAGCTGCAGATTTTTGTACAATATGAAGTGTGCTCTGAGGTCACAAGATGCTGCACAGGCAGGAGGAAGTGGGAAAGCCACTTTCTTTGAGCAGAACATTAGGGTTCTATTATTACTATTTTGGTGCTTTCCCCCTTATTACTGCCACTTGATGTTCCTGGGACTGACAAAAGCCAGTCAAGAATCATGTTGTAAATGTGATGACATCACTTAGCCAATCAGATTTAGCTGCATTACAGCATCAGAAAGCCAATTCAAAGTGAAGATCATGTTTCCTGATCTCACATGGAATGGTATTAGTGATGACATCATGCGACAATTAGATTTGGCTGTGTGACATCACAAAGTCGATTTGCTGAATGCCAGAAAGGGTGCTCTTGTTCATAGCATTATTGGGAATATTAATGAGCACTTAGGCTTATAAATTGATTTAAAGCAGAAATAATAAAAGTTGTAGCTGTATCAGAATCTTTTCCACATTTGCGCCCTTTCTGGTGTTTTAGGGATTCTGCTGTTGTGCTGTCTCCCCACCTCAAGTCTTCATCGGACAAAGAAACTATAGAATTGAAATCCTTAAAAAAAATTGAGATAAGACGTAAGGAAGGTGTATAGAAAAGATGTAAAAAGCCCTTTTCTGTGTAACTTATAAGTATGCAATAGAAGAATAAGTGTACATGTCATATGATTATTACTTTTCAAAGATAATCCTTATGATACTTCTTGGATTTTACTGTGTGATGTTATCTGATTTTCAATATTAAGATTCTGCACATTGTGATATTTCTGTTTATCTGGGCAGTAAACTTTAGCTGCGTTTTAAAATAATTTTCCATTAATATTGTGACATTTGCATAATTTGTTGGGCAGTGTGTATAAAAGAATTCAGAATGTGTTCATCACTTGAGATTTGTATGGGACAGTGAATATCATTTCTTTAGCAAGATTTTCGCTTTAACAGTGTTAGTATGATTACTGTTGCTTCATGTCCACCATTTATGCATAACCTGCCAGTGTGTAAAGTCTGCATAAAGTGGAGAACAGGATCACTTTGTGTGCACCTATCACTTCCCTGGACTGCCTCATGTTCACATAGATATTTTTTTATCTAAACTCAACTTCAAATGTATGTAGGCCTCATTGGCATTATCCTTACCTCGAAAATTATGTGTGTAGGGTTGCATGTGTATAAATCCCATTTAAATATTACATCCAATTCATAGATTCCAAGTAGACATGACTTAGGGGCAGGCAGCTATTATAATAATTTTCTGCCACCACATGCAGAAACATTCATACATCTCTGAGAAAGGTTATATTGTCATGTTTCTACAATATGGTGCTAGTTAGCCGCAGAATTTGTTTTATGACATTTATAAGACACACAATAGCAAAGTTCTCTGGGTGGCTTGCAGTTAAATCTGAATGTATGTTTCCAGAACTTTTGAGACACTTAGGCTGCAATCTTATGCACTTTTGAGCATAGGATTGCACTATTGGCCCTATTAATATATTGACAAACATGCATGGGATTTTTTCTTGAAATTTCAGATTTTAAAAATTGTAGCCTTGCTAACTTTACTTTACATTTTTCTATACCCTGACTGACATGGCATTAATTATGACCTGGCCCGTTTTCCTTGTTTTACTGCCGTTTGTTACATAATGAAAAATTGCTTGTCTGCACTGCCTTGGTTACCCCACACAGCCTCCTAGTATGCTTGAGGCTATATTTTAAATTAAAATGCAGTGTAGAAATAATAATGACTCCTCTCTTGTTTTAGTGTTTAACCAGTATTTGGAATCAAGTGACGGGTTAAATAAGAGAGGCTTGTAGCTTGAAACTGTGCAGATTTAAGAACAAAATACAGTAACAAACTCTGGATCCAGCAGTGTTTTATTCTCAACTTTCTTCATAGTTCTAGAAAAAGAAACAATACAACTATCTGGATAAGAGAAAATGTATTTAATAAGTTACTAAGTGAATGAAGAAAACAGCAGTTAGTTTCTTTAGGAAAATCTGAAGAAAGTATCAGTAAAGCTAGGTGTTTGGGGAGTTATAGTTGTGGCTTCATTTGTTCTATTCTTGTCCAAGAAGGTCCCCCTCACCGTGCGTTGGGAATCTTGAAACCCAGCAAGTTGCTTCTTTTAAAAAAAAAAAAAAAAACCAGAAAAACACTCCCCCACCACTGTCCCAAGTAGTAATCTAGAAACTTGAGGTTTAAGCATCTAACTATATCAGTGAAGACATTACTTTCTAATCTCAAGAAAAAAGAAGACAATTTCAGGTATCAATGTGAGAATTGTGATATTGCTGATTAGTAGTGGTTGGCTAGTCTGTTGAAATGTTGTGGATTCATATATGCTCATTGTCAAAAGTAGTGCTGCTTGTGCTGTGTGTGTGTGTGTGTGTGTTTTCTTCTAAATGTGGATAATTTCAAAGTTTCACTTTTCACAGTGTTTACTCAAGTGGAGTCCATGTTAAACGAAGTGTGGTAAATAAATTTAAAGAGTTTGGATCAAGAGGTAGCCTTCTGCAAATGGAAGAGCTGGCGACCCAGTGGAGGCTGCCATTCACAGAAAGAGGAAGAGGGGATTCTAACTTCCTGAGCACATTTTTAGGGACACCAGGGGACTCATGCAATCTCTGGATCCAGCCCAGAATGTAATAAAAGGCCCCTTCGTTGTCATTTTTCATAGAAATAGCTGTTTAAATCTTATGGTACATTCAAGACTAACAAATTCATTATGTCACAAGCTTTTGTGAACTCCGGTTGCTTGAATTGCAATCCTAAATAGACAGAGGAGTGTCTATTACTCAACAATGCTAAGATGCTTCCATTAATGTGTTTCATTATCACTTAACTCCAGCTTTCCCAATTTTCATTACACACACACACACACACACACACACTAGCATTGTTGAGTAATCAACCAATCACTGGATATTTTGCATACATTTAAGTTCTAATTGAATTATCAGAATATACATTTTATATTTCATTGTAATTTAACTCAAAACTTTGACAGTTTTTCCCCCTTTGCTTGTGTGTGTTTATACCTTCAAACCGAGAATTATGCTTTGTGCATTGAATGGAGTGGACTGTAGTCTATAAAAGAGTGTGTACTGTCATTTTTTTTAGGTTTGATGGTGCCATGAGACTCATTCTAGTTTTTGTCATGCACCACAATATACATTTATGAATTATGAAGTTCCAGTAGCTCACAGAGAGAGATCGCTTGGACTAATGATAAAACCCTTTCACACCAATGCTGTGTATAATGACATGGATGCCAAATTTTAAATTGTTGTAAATGTTTGGTTTTATTATGAAAATAAATAAGAACATTTATATATTAAAAAGAAATTGCAGATCCAGTAGAGAATTATATCATTTCCCCTTTTTATGTGTTTTTGGCTTTGTTAAACATAATGAAGAGAGAAAAACAGACAAAATAACCCTTTACTGCTATTTTAATTTTTATCTAGGAAACCAGATTTGACAGACTCTGCTTCGCTGCTAGAAACATTTAAATTCCTTGAAAATGCTGCAGCAGAATTTAGTGACGAGGATGAAGATGATGATATTGATGGAAGAGAGAGAACAATCATGGACACTTCAACGGTGGGCTGAGAACTCTTAATTGTAGAACAAGACTTTCAGTGATGGGATCTTAAAAATCATGATATGGCATATATTCCAATCCTTATGTGTGAGCAAATGCAAGGATTTATTCGTGGCACATTTTTGCAAGTTGGTCTGATAAATAGTATTCTAGTACTGTATTGCTACCTCCTGTCCAATTAAAAGAAGCCTAGCTTGGCCTCCTCTACATTTGTATGATGCAAGTACAAATTAAACACAGATTTGATTAAATTTCCTAGTGTCCTAAAGATTATATAGTACATTAATATTTAAGTTAGATTTAAAACAAACAGTGATGTATATATCCTTCTCTTCTTGCCCCCCGCACTAGAGTGCAGGGATATGTAGAAATAATACAGACACAAATGTTTGATTTCATTTTCTGTCCTTCATAGATTGTGAGGAAAAGGGTGATATCAGATAGCAGTGAAGACAGAGATACTGAAGAGGCCTTGAAAGAGTTTGATTTCTTGGCTACATCCGATGAAGGAGATGGAGAGTCAAGAAGTTCAGGAGACGGCACAGACTGGGGTAAGGAAGTAAAAAGGAATTCTTCAGAAATGCAGGAACTTGGTTAAATACAAAAAAAATTATAGTGGTTGTAATATTGTTAAGGATATCCTGCTGTAGCTCTGGGGTGACACAAGCCCTGCCAGATCCTCCCCACCTTTATATTTTATCTAGATTGAATAAATAATTTTATTGAAGTTATTATTTTCTATTAATAGTTTGAGTTAGTTGTAAGATGTAACTTTTAAAACACTATACTGTAAGGAAATTGGCTATTCTTTTGGGATGCCACTAAAACATCATACAAAACCTTCTTAGGAACATGACAGATACAGTATCTTAGCCATGCAATGCTACGGAAACTGGCTGTAGAGGTAACCCAGTAGGAGAATGCTGTAGGTCATGTGCCTGTCATGACTTCATGTTTTTCATTGGTTGGCCAAGATGGAAACAACACTTGGTCCAATCTCATTACATAAGAGAACGACCAAGACATAGACCAGCTCCACTTCTTGATACTTCTCAGCGTTAAAGCCCTTGGGCCATAATAAGCCCCACAGAGTCTGCTTTGGCATTAGCTTCATGACTTCAGGTAGTGAAATGGTAGAGTAAAAAAATAGAATAAAATGGCAGACAGTGTGAGCCTGTGTCAGGGCAAAGCGGCCAGATGGGAGTCTGACATGCAGTGTCAGGGCTTCCCATTCCTTCTGAAGCCAGTTTTGTATGTTGGGTTCACTTTCATTCTCTGCACTCCCTTTGCCTACTAGACCAAGATTTATTTTTAAGAATGTATAAAATGCTTAATATAGAATATCTGTGAGTGGTGAACAAGAGGACATAAGAATAAATAATATAAGATCAATCAAATCAAAACTATAAAGCATAATTTAGCTTCTTTTGTAGATTGTATCTCTGCAAACTCAAAATACAACTGGGGAAGACCAGAGTAAAAAGAGAAGTTTTCAGCAGGTGTCTAAAATGCAGAATATCTGTCTCCTATCTCCTTACATGTCAGTTGTTATATACATTATTTTTACTTGGCACTTCCTTGATGGCATCCTTGATGGCATTTCACTTCTTCCAGAGTGGCCAAATACAAATAATTCGAAATGGGATTGAAATGATGCCTTTGCCTTTACAATCTGTTTCTGAAGGGTCCATCATACTAATCCATTTCTTGCAGATATTCTTGTAATCCTTTATAAACTCATACTTATCCATATTTACTGTTCCTCTGAGGCTGTGTGTGTGTGTGAGAGAGAGAGAGAGAGGGAAGGAGGGAGAGAGAGAGAGAGAGAGAGAGAGAGAGAGAGAGAGAGAGAGAGAAATGTTCCCTTACTTGGGAGCTCTCCTCCCTGGCTGATACTCCAGTTGCTTCACTCTTAGCCAGTTTCTGTTGCAGTCGTGATTGGTTGGTCCTTCTTATCTGGCATTATTGTTGTAAACTCTGCATCTATTCCTATTTTATTAGCTACTTGCTTCCCGACAATCACTTTTTGCTTAGTTTCCCAGCCTTTGGATTTTGTAACTGCCATTTGCTGAACTTCCTCTGCTCCATCCTGTCCATATCTGGCTATGTTTTGTTTTTCTTTCTCCCACACCTGTTCAAATGGCATAGGTTGAATCCATCATACCTTATGCTCCACTGACTCTGGCAGCCCAATCACATGCATACTTTACCTGGAGGAAGTCCCACCAAATTCTGTGGGGCTTAATCCTTGGTAAGTATGCATATGCTATGGACATGAAAATCTGAGAGCTGGATACTGTTGTGCGTCAGCATTCAGAAATGGAAGAAATAAAACATCTGAGTAATCTATATAGTTTATTAGAGCTAGATTTGTCTCATGTGACAAACAGACTTTAAAAATAAAACAAAACGCTGGAATGGGTTACTTTTCAAAAAGCCACTTGAATGAATTTTTAAATGATGTATAACCAGAGGTAAAAACTTGTTAGGACAAGTCAGAATGCCATTTCTACACAATATCTGGGGTTATGTGTAATTATAGCTACTCCCTGCTCCTTGTGACCCTCCCAAAAAGGTAACAACAGGTGGAAAGCCATTTCATAAGATCTGCAGAGGTAGCAGCAGTGTTGTGCTCCTGACATGAACACAGTCAGGTGGTTAGCACCAGGGATGTGAAACACAAACAATCTATACATTTTTTATTGGCTTCCTGCTGATGAGAGTAAATAATAATAATAATAATAATAATAATAATAATAATAATAATAATAATAATTGGGGGTGTATTAGTTTTTGTTACTATCTTATGCATTTTTGTGTTTTTATATTGTAAACTGCCCTGTGATGCTTGGGTGAAGGGCAGAATAGAAATTTGAATGATGATGATGTTACAATGCTCCATATTGACTTCACTGTAATACAGACAATCTTGTATAAGCAGATGGCAAGTTGCAAAATTCTTCTGAAGTTCACCCTGCACTTGGAAAACAGTTCCCAAAACGCTGTGTTACACGTCATTGCAGAACGTACATTTAAGTGTGCTTTCAGATGGAATCCTTTGCAAGTGTTAAGCATGCTCGCTTGGCTTATGCAACACCAGCTTGGCATATGAAAATGTGCCAAGTCCTGTGGTAGACTTTGCTACTCTGAATTGACTTGCAGGATCAGTAATGTGGCACTCTCCAAATCAGTTATTAAACGAACCTAATATTAGATGATACCTCTGGGCTTAAAGTACCTTCATTCCACTTGCTTTCTCATGTTACACTAGTTGGGGGGGGTGCTTGCCATTTTGATGCAGCCTAAGATTCAGCCTTGGTGTGTAAAGTGTGGTTTGTGGAACCTCTGGATTGTATGCCTTCTGCTATCTATAGCTGTTGTAAAATGTCATAATTTGAACTGTATGAATGAGACCAGGTTATTCTTACAGCTCTTGAACACCATTATTAAAAGGAGACACATACCCACATTGAAGAATAATGCCTAGATTTACTGTTTCTGTTACTATCTAATACAGTGGTGTGCCCATTTTCTTACTAAAGAATTTAAGTATATTATTTTTATGTATGTTGTGCAACATAAGAGAAACCCAGTCAAAAATAAGTGGGTATTCAAAGACTCAAGTAACATAGATAGTGAAGGCTGAAAGAGGAAATGTTTGAAGTAATTACCAAATTACATTAAAAAGAATTATTTTCACTCAGAATGAATAAAGGGTTGGGATCAGAAACTGGCTATTGCTAACACCAACCCCCAATTACTTTTTTGAAGACTTCTGTACAAGTGAAATAGAATGGCACTTAGGCTCAATTGAGCTGTGGTGGAGCCAGCATTCATATTTTGGCTCAGTCCACTTATAAAGCAGAGAGGGGTGGGTGGATCTTACTTTTAACAGTACAAGCTGTGCAGCGAGGGGAGCACTAAACTCTTTCCCCACTTATGCTTCATCTCACTGCAATCAGTTGCTCTAGCAGCTTTTATCCTATTTCTGACTCTGGTAACAGCAGTGAGCTGAGAACAGAGAAAAGGAGCTGGAACAACACTGAGGGAAGGCATGGCATTGAGTGGGGAAGGGTTCAGGGCTCCTCTCCTGTTGCTCTGCTAAACAACACTCCCCCTTCCTCACCATATGAACAAGGTGAACATGTGAAAAGAATCACATACCGTTTGGCCTTCAACTGCAGCTCTGTTTATTGTTGCCTTTAAAAAAAAAACCCCAAATGTATAGATCAGCAACCTCTGCTGCCTTCAGTGCAAAATAAATAAATTACTTATAGATCACCAGCTGCTGCCTTCTTCAGTATCAAATAAATAAATGACATAAAGAGGATGTTTCATTTGTTTTACTTTGTCTAGAAAAGGAAGACCAGTGTCCCATGCCTGAAGCCTGGAATGTGGACCAGGGAGTAATAACCAAACTGAAGGAACAATACAAAAAGGAGCGCAAGGGGAAAAAGGGGGTGAAGAGTAAGTGGAAAACATTGCACCTTAAAATTCATAAATTCCTGCCTCTTTTCACTTCACCAATACTATCTTTCTTTCAATGTTTTCCTCAAACTACTTACTCTTTTACTTTGCTGCTCCTGACTGCTTTCCTGTTCACAGTTACCAGGGGTGGAAATTAATGATACTTAAAATCCAGAGGTGTTGGGGTCATTGCTTTTATCCAGTTGGATAAAGTATGGGGGGAAATGCTTTTAAAATATTAATATTTAATTTTTGGCTACCATAAAACACTTCTTGTTAAGGTTTGTCCAAACCAGCCAATTTTCGCCTGACTTGGAGACCATAGAGGCTGTAGTAGATTGTGTGATCTCTCCTGGTTTGTATTTCTGGGAATCTTTGTGCAGAACTTAATGCTTTAGTAAATGATTGCTAATCATTCCATCTAATTTTTGAAGTTAGTTTAGTCTGTGAGTGCACCCTGCCATTTACAGTGGGTTCAGGAGAACCATTCAGCTATTTCCCAAGGATTTGGGTTTGCATTTGCTTTTATTGAACAGCCATCCCCAATGCTACCTGGCAAAACGCTTTTGAAACCGAGGGAGACTGAAAAATGTTCTGATAGTATGCAAAAAGTTACTTCCCACGCACAGGCCTTTGGACTAACCTGATCCCATCACTTGATACGTTCAACTGTTCATTTTCCTTTGGGAGCCCTGAGACAACTCCTTCCAAACAAAGCAAACAGCTTTGTATGAAGTTATAAACTTTGCCATCCAGTGCCACCCTCATGCCCACCCCCCACCCCAGCACATCTGAGAAGTTAGGGTGTGTATATAGGAGGGTGTACAGCGCATATATTTAGCAGTCGTTGGTGTGGTTTTTTTTTTTTTTTTTTACAAAAAAGAAATAATAGAGTTCTGGGAGGAGGAGAGGAGATGTATGTACTGCAAAACTGTAAAGAGCAGCTCATGAGACAAGCAGACAGATAACTGAATCTTAGGTCTGGACATACCCTTAACTAGAAGTGAAAGACAAAAGCAAATTAATTTCTACCCTTGTTTCTATGTAATGTTTGCTACATGCAAGTCATGCTATCCTCATAATTTGAATGCAGGGCTCGAAATGGGGGGAGGGAGAATCTTATCAGGCTTTTAGTAATAACAGTAAGTCCTCATCGAACTTTGCCTAATTCGGTTGAGTGCTATTTTTATACCAGGCAAACAATTGGATCGGTATTTGAAGTTTAATTTCTAGCCCTGTGTGTCATACTTCCTTTATGTGTTACATCTCTTACAATATAAATCCATTATGTAGAAGCTGTGCGCTCAAAATTTGCAATGCAACCCTTTTGGATGTTTAATATGGAAATCCTAGGTTTATATGTCATACACAGCAGTTGTATTCTGAAAATTTGGGTAGCAATTATATGGAACAAATGCACACAGAAATCAAGATGTACAAAAAAAGTAAGATGCTTAATTTTTAATGTTAGTCTTTGCAAAATTGATTTAAAAATTACAGTATTAGCTTTCCCCATTATTCTTGGGGAGGACTTTGCTAAATGCTAGCTTTCAGCATGTTGCAGAGGCTTTTGGTCTGTGCAGCCTTATAGTGTTAGCACTGTTAAGATAATAGAACAGATAATTTTTCAGCTAATATTATGATTGCATCACAGTACCAAATTTTGGTAGTGTTAAAATGTATTTGGTGATTACTTGTGGGCCTAATGGCAAAAGGCACAATAGAGTCTGAAATTTGGGTGAATATCAGTATATTCCTCTATTTTGTTGCTCAAATTGGAATACTCATTCATAATGCATTTACAAACCTGAGAAAAAGTCCTCCTTACACCAGCTATTTCTTCTGGTAAACTCTAAAATATGATACCTGGCAAGTTACCTGTATTTCCCCTAGATGTTGTAGAGGGAGGAGGAGATGCAGGTCCCCCTCCTTGAATTTTTTTAGAGTGCTTTACTGAAGCATAACCACTTCATTGATTCCCTGTATTCTACACCTGAGTACTGAAAATAAGGAAGTTTTTTTGGTTATGGAGAAATGCTTCAGCAGCAATAACACAAGTACAGTGGTACCCCAGGTTACGTACTTAATAATTTGTTCTGCGCATGCGCAGACTGAAAAAATCCCAAAACCTTGCAAACCATTCTTTCAAAATGCTGTACATCGTGTATTCCTCCAAAACATCATTTAAGGCAGTGGTTCTCAACCTTGGATCCCCAGATGTTTTTGGCCTACAACTCCCATCATCCCTAGGTAGCAGGACCAATGGTCAGGGATGATGGGAGTTGTAGGCCAAAAATATCTGGGGACCCAAGGTTGAGAAAGGCTGATTTAAGGGTTAGCCACTTTTCTGGGGCAATGTCCAGATCTCCTGGCAGCCTGACACATTCTGTTCTGTTTTCAAACCCTAAGGCTTATGCCACCCCACCCAGTTCAGCTAAGGGGACTGAGACAGGCTTTAGTCTGGCCGAATGAAGTCCTATCCACTGATCCTAAGGCCTACTTCAGGAGTATTCATTCTCCTGTTCATCGGTACTGGCCCTAAGGCAAGAGGGGATATGCTCTTGCCTTAGTCATTGCTACAAGATCTAGTAATTCAAGTCTTTACTAGATTCCTCATTGTGAGGTTTGGCAAATTGCTTTCCCCTTTTCCATACATTCTTCGCCACCCAAAAAATATCAGAATTTGGGACTCACTACAAGCTTGTTAAATGTTGAGACTCATGCATAGAACATGGATAGATACGTGGTCTGAATATCATAGGTAGCATAGACCACAGGAGTTTATGGCACTTTGCATTAAAGCATGGGCCTCTGCAACTCGCATGCTGAATCCTGCCCCCTAGCAACATAGGCTGGAGCTACATTGATCTGTAAAACCATTAATTTAAAATAACGTTATATATCACTCAATCCATTTTTTCCATTGCCTGCGAATCACAGCTCTGCAGCACCCCCTGGTAACACATTTTTATAACACATTTTTAATGTTATAACCTACCAGTGTAGGTTAGTCCCTAGTGTAGCCTGCCAGAGGCTCTCATTTTAAAACTATTTTTTTTGCTCTCTACCTGAGACTACAAGAACTGAGGTGGGGGCTGCTAAATGCCAGGCAGGTCATGGTTGGTGGAATGTGTTTCATTTGGTGAGTAGCAAACTGTTGATCAGGATGAGATAAAACTAAAACACAGAGGACTGCATGAAGGTGGTGCTCAATAGAGTGGCACACTTAGCAGAAAATAAATAGATTTTCAAATTTGAGTTGAAGCATTTGTTTTGACTGGAAATTATGTCTATAACCAAATTGGGTTTTAAAAACATGCCACTATCCTTTCTGAACTAAAGAGCTAAATATTTAAACAAGAGTGATGGATGAAAGAATGGAATTTGCTTCCCTCTCTCCCAGCTTTCCCTGATATGAAAAATAACTGGTTATGAATCTTAATTAAATGAAATCAAGTAGCTTTTTGCCATTACAGAAATTAAGCATCTGCTCAGGGCCAACACTCTTGGAAGATGCATCAGTTATGCATAATCTAGAATAGTTTGTAACTGTGATAAATCAGTTTTATTTGGTGACAGAAAGGTTAAAAGTGGAAATCTAGGGGCATGAATGATTCAGCTGTAAAGCATATATAACTTTAATGAATGTGCACACCTATAGAATTTTGTATATCTGCAGACAAGCACTTCTGTTATAGTCTTGCAAAATCCTGAATTGTTTGTCTGAAACAAATATCAGTCGTTACAAATCATTGTTATTATTATGGCAGGATTTGGACCGAATAATATGAGGAAAGTGCTGTGATTTTGCAAGGCTGTTGTAAAAAGTCCTTGTGAAGTGTGCTAAGTTCAGACCTGTCTTAGAATACACTTTAAGGTGACTAGAAATAGTTGTTTTATTTAGTAGATTAGGAAAAACGGTTATGGACTGTGGGTAAGATATTTTCCCATTCTTAATTAAACTTACAACAGGAAAAACTACCGAAGATATGTTTCAGCCTCAGTCCTATATAAAACAGTCAAAACAGGGATGTGGGAAAATGATGGAGCAAAATGCAGGTAAGTTTTGAGAAGGGCATTGGGTTTTCACCACATGTAGTTTCAGGAAGAACAAAACCAGCGACTCTTGCTTGATTGTTTTTATTTTTCAATTTTTTTTTAAAGTAACTGTCATTGTTTAGATTGTGGCACGGTCACAGTCCTGCACAATTTTGTGAAAGTTTGAAAACTTGTGCAAAAATTTTAACTCACAAGTGTTACAGTCTTTGGAAAAATAAAATTAATTTTTGTTTTATTTGCTGTCACTTGGATGCATTTTACATTTCTCAAGCAAGTCCATGCAGTGAACAGAAGTGTGTGTGCAAAACCTCAGTTTTCATCACTTCCTTCTTAAAGCACTTCATTTCATGCCATAAATTTAGTTATTGGTGGAAGTAGGAATCATTATTTGACTCAAGTTCATCTTTTTCTTTTACTATAAATAGCATTCATTGTCATTATTGTTGGTGCAACATGTTAGTTAAAAGTAACATTACTTTTATTAATGTTTGCAAAACTTTCCCCCCCACATTTTGTTGTTTTTGGCCAGGGCCCAACAGGTCAAAACTACAAGATATGCTTGCCAATTTGAGAGATGTTGATGATCTGCCTGGATTACAACAGTCAGCCATGTCTCTTACCAGATCCAGTACTTCACGGCTTATTGAACAAGAAATCAGTAGGACAGAGGAAGGTGAGGGCTGTGTGTGTGTGTGTGTGTGTGTGTGTAAGGGGTGCATTAGAGCTATTGCTTGAGAAAAGTGAGGCCTAATCAGGCCTGCCAGACCTTTCCATTTTGGCCAAACCACACCCTTTGGGGTGTTTTGCAGGCACCTTTGATGGGTTGATCAAGTGGCGCTTGCAAAATAGGGCTTTGGAAGGTGCTTCTGGAGGCCTCTGCGGTCACCTGACATCATTGTGACATTCAGGCCTGAATAGGTCTGACGGCTGGGGAAAATAACAATCTGACATTTTTGGCCAAAAAGGGTCCCTACTCCTGAATTAAAGGAATCTGAACTAGTTGATATTTGAGCATTTGCCTATTATTCTGTCAGCTCTGTATATGTGTTCTGAAGCGACGATGATTTTTAGATGATGCTTGTTGTAGCAAGCATAACCTTAAAAGAAGTAATAATCCTTCCAATGTGAAAACAAAGAGGAAATCTCAGGATGGAGCTTCCAACCTGTAGTTTTTATAATTATTTGTATTACAAATACATATGCTATACATTTCTCTTTAAAAAGAAATCTCCCCCAATCTGTTGTCCAAATATTTGGGGGCATCTTTTTAGCTGATTAAATGTTCTTAATCAGTTACTCCAACTAAGCAGTTGATTAAATGCTCCATCCTTTCTTTGTATAAGGTAAAGGTACCCCTGAGTGTTAGGTCCAGTCGCGGACGACTCTGGGGTTGTGGCGCTCATCTCGCTTTACTGCCCGAGGGAGCCAGCGTACAGCTTCCAGGTCATGTGCCAGCATGACTAAGCTGCTTCTTGCTGGAGCAGTACCTATTTATCTACTTGCACTTTGACATGCTTTCGAACTGCTAGGTGGGCAGGAACTGGGACCGAACAACGAGAGCTCACCCCGTCGGAGGGATTTGAACCGCCGACCTTCTGATCGGCAAGCCCTAGGCTCTGTGGTTTAGACCACAGCGCCACCTGCGTTCCTTTCAGTTTTGCAAATCTGCTGTTGTGCATGATAATTCTTATGAGTAAAGTGCCCTGGGAAGATTCCAAGACTACTGTGTTCTGAAAATTGTAACTTTGCTAGCAATTTTTCAAGCACATGGCAAATTACAGAACCAACGCTTAATGCACCTTACCAATACATAAAGCAGGAGTGGATTAATGGTAGATCTGGATCTACGGGGAGCTCTGGATGATTTGAAGCAGAGTGACAAGGATTCTGACTAGTATTGGCAACAAAATGACCTTTTTAAATTAGGCTGCTAGAATGAAGAAAATTGGAGGCAAGGAGTATATTAGAAGAAAGAAAGGAAAGCAGGTGGGTGGGTGAAGAGAAGTAAGCCGCCAGGAATAGATTTTTGTGTGGAAGGACTATGAGCTTACATAAGTTTTGGTGCTCAGAATAAATATTTGGATTCAGAAGACTTTAATTCTCAGTGCCTATCTTTTGCACCAGTCTCTATTTGATAGATATTGGACGAAAAAATGAAGCAAGTCCTGAAAACCTGAAGATAGTTCCCCCTCGGCTTATATAGAAACATCACCATTCCACTGTCAACAAGCTAAATAATTGGTTTTCTTTAACATGTCTTCCAAGAAAGCGCTTTTGATTTCACGTTAAACTTAACCTTGCTAAGTTTAAGGGGCAGTTTACACTCGATGGCTATCTCCTGACCAGCATTCAAATGAAGATACCATTTATGTAGACTGGCACGTCCCCGTGGGGGCTTTCCATTTCAGTTATTGTGGGTGACACTTTTTGAGAGGCTGCAGTTGCAGAAGTTGCAGCTGATTCTGCCTCAGAGATAATAATGCCTCCAACTTGAACGCTGCCAGATACCGGCCCTGAAATCTTCCAGTTGCCATTTGCAAAGCCACCTCTAGTCGTGAACTGGATCCAACTTCCTCAGTTAAAAATTGCTGTCTTGACATACTTAGAAATAGAAAATATGTATTTGTCATGTAATGGCTATTAGTCTGATTAAAACAACTTCTGCTGGCTGCATTTTAAGAAGTGGGTGTAACACACTACATAGAACAAGTGGAGAAGAACACTGAACGATCAACAACCCACATGCTTAAAATATATGCTTTGAAAGACAAAATGTTACTTAGCAACACTTTGAGAAATGGGGGGGGGGGAGGGGGAATCTCCTTTTGCTTGGAACATTTTTCCCCTATCCCACGTTGGGTTCACTGCTGGAAAGACCTAGGTGGTAGCTTTTCCACAATTGCTCAGTTGGCTAAATGAACCCCCTGGGTGTCCTGAGCTTTCAGTCTCAGCATTGCTTTGACCTTCACACAATTGGACTGAAGGCTACCTTCGATTTTTGAATGGGTGTTTGATGTTTTGGCAAACTTATGGCGAGATTTAGGACTTTTACAGGTGATTCCCGTTGTCATCCCCCACCCGGCCACTGTCATGTGCTGTTTTTACTGCGTTGCATTTTCCTAGCATTCAGAATGCAATATTTTTATTTTTAGGAAAATATTATGAATGTGACCCACCCACTTTTCAGCCCCATTGAATTTTGGGCTGAATATTTAATTCTCCTGTTGGAATCAATGGGGTTACTTGAAAACATAAGAGTGAACTTGGATCAGACCCATCTAGTCCAGCACTCTGGTCTCACAGTGGCCAACCAGATGCTCCAGTGGATGCTTACAAGCAGAACCTGAGCACAACATTTATCCCACCTGCAATGCAATCTTTTCAAGTAGTCAGAATTAGAGTGGCCAACCATGCCTCTTGTAGGAGTGGATTCCTTATTATTATTATTATTATTATTATTATTATTATTATTATTATTAAAATAAATAAATAATTTTTTGTACCCCGCCCATCTGACTGGGTTGCCCCAGCCACTCTGGGCGACTTCCAGCACATATGTTGTTGTTGTTGTTCAGTCGTTCAGTCGTGTCCGACTCTTCGTGACCCCATGGACCAGAGCACGCCAGGCACGCCTATCATTCACTGCCTCCCGCAGTTTGGCCAAACTCATGTTAGTAGCTTCGAGAATACTGTCCAACCATCTCATCCTTTGTCGTCCCCTTCTCCTTGTGCCCTCCATCTTTCCCAACATCAGGGTCTTTTCCAGGGAGTCTTCTCTTCTCATGAGGTGGCCAAAGTACTGGAGCCTCAACTTCAGGATCTGTCCTTCTAGTGAGCACTCAGGGCTGATTTCCTTGAGAATGGATAGGTTTGATCTTCTTGCAGTCCATGGGACTCTCAAGAGTCTCCTCCAGCACCATAATTCAAAAGCATCAATTCTTCGGCGATCAGCCTTCTTGATGGTCCAGCTCTCACTTCCGTACATTACTACTGGGAAAACCATAGCTTTAACTATACGGACCTTTGTTGGCAAGGTGATGTCTTTGCTTTTTAAGATGCTGTCTAGGTTTGTCATTGCTTTTCTCCCAAGAAGCAGGCGTCTTCTAATTTCGTGACTGCTGTCACCATCTGCAGTGATCATGGAACCCAAGAAAGTGAAATCTCTCACTGCCTCCATTTCTTCCCCTTCTATTTGCCAGGAGGTGATGGGACCAGTGGCCATGATCTTAGTTTTTTTGATGTTGAGCTTCAGACCATATTTTGCGCTTTCCTCTTTCACCCTCATTAAAAGGTTCTTCAATTCCTCCTCACTTTCTGCCATCAAGGTTGTATCATCAGCATATCTGAGGTTGTTGATATTTTTTCCGGCAATCTTAATTCCGGTTTGGGATTCATCCAGCCCAGCCTTTCGCATGATGAATTCTGCATATAAGTTAAATAAGCAGGGAGACAATATACAGCCTTGTCGTACTCCTTTCCCAATTTTGAACCAATCAGTTATTCCATATCCAGTTCTAACTGTAGCTTCTTGTCCTAAATAGAGATTTCTCAGGAGACAGATGAGGTGATCCGGCACTCCCATTTCTTTAAGAACTTTCCATAGTTTGCTGTGGTCGACACAGTCAAATGCTTTTGCGTAGTCAATGAAGCAGAAGTAGATGTTTTTCTGGAACTCTCTAGCTTTCTCCATAATCCAGCGCATGTTTGCAATTTGGTCTCTGGTTCCTCTGCCCCTTCGAAATCCAGCTTGCACTTCTGGGAGTTCTCGGTCCACGTACTGCTTAAGCCTGCCTTGTAGAATTTTAAGCATAACCTTGCTAGAGTGTGAAATGAGTGCAATTGTGCGGTAGTTAGAGCATTCTTTGGCACTGCCCTTCTTTGGGACTGGGATGTAAACTGATCTTCTCCAATCCTCTGGCCACTGCTGAGTTTTCCAAACTTGTTGGCATATTGAGTGTAGCACCTTAACAGCATCATCTTTTAGGATTTTAAATAGTTCAGCTGGAATATCATCACTTCCACTGGCCTTGTTGTTAGCAAGGCTTTCTAAGGCCCATTTGACTTCACTCTCCAGGATGTCTGGCTCAAGGTCAGCAACCACACTACCTGGGGTGCATGAGACCTCTATATCTTTCTGGTATAGTTCCTCTGTGTATTCTTGCCACCTCTTCTTGATGTCTTCTGCTTCTGTTAGGTCCTTTCCACTTTTGTCCTTAATTGTGGTAATCTTTGTACGAAATGTTCCTTTCATATCTCCAATTTTCTTGAACAGATCTCTGGTTTTTCCCATTCTGTTATTTTCCTCTATTTCTTTGCATTGCTCGTTTAGAAAGGCCCTCTTGTCTCTCCTTGCTATTCTTTGGAAATCTGCATTCAATTTCCTGTATCTTTCACTATCTCCCTCGCATTTTGCTTGCCTTCTCTCCCCCGCTATTTTTAAGGCCTCATTGGACAGCCACTTTGCTTTCTTGCATTTCTTTTTCATTGGGATGGTTTTCGTTGCTGCCTCCTGTATAATGTTACGAGCCTCCATCCACAGTTCTTCAGGCACTCTATCCACCAAATCTAAGTCCTTAAACCTGTTTTTCACTTCAACTGTGTATTCATAAGGAATTTGATTTAGATTGTATCTTACTGGCCCAGTGGTTTTTCCTACTTTCTTCAGTTTAAGCTGGAATTTTGCTATAAGAAGCTGATGATCGGAGCCACAGTCAGCTCCAGGTCTTGTTTTTGCTGAGTGTATAGAGCTTCTCCATCTTTGGCTGCAGAGAATATAATCAATCTGATTTCGATGTCGCCCATCTGGTGATGTCCATGTGTAGAGTCGTCTCTTGTGTTGTTGGAAAAGAGTGTTTGTGATGACCAGCTTGTTCTCCTGACAGAACTCTATTAGCCTTTGCCCTGCTTCATTTTGAACTCCAAGGCCAAACTTGCCAGTTGTTCCTTTTATCTCTTGACTCCCTACTTTAGCATTCCAATCCCCTATAATGAGAAGAACATCCTTCTTTGGTGTCATTTCTATAAGGTGTTGTAAGTCTTCATAGAATTGGTCAATTTCAGTTTCTTCAGCACTGGAAGTTGGTGCATAAACTTGGATTACTGTGATGTTAAAAGGACTGCCTTGGATTCGTATCGAGATCAATCTATCATTTTTGAAATTGCATCCCAGTACAGCTTTCGCCACTCTTTTGTTGACTATGAGGGCCACTCCATTTCTTTTACGGGATTCCTGCCCGCAGTAGTAGATATGATAGTCATCTGAACTGAATTCGCCCATTCCCGTCCATTTTAGTTCACTGATGCCTAGGATGTCAATGTTTATTCTTGCCATCTCATTTTTGACCACATCCAGCTTACCAAGGTTCATGGTTCTTACATTCCAGGTTCCTATGCAATACTTTTCTTTACAGCATTGGACTTTCCTTTCGCTTCCAGGCATATCCGCAACTGAGTGTCCTTTCGGCTTTGGCCCAGCCGCTTCATCAGCTTTGGATCTACTTGTACTTGTCCTCCGCTCTTCCCCAGTAGCATGTTGGACGCCTTCCGACCTGAGGGGCTCATCTTCCAGCGTCATATCTTTTATATGCCTGTTGTCTTTGTCCATGGAGTTTTCTTGGCAGGGATACTGGAGTGGGTTGCCAGTTCCTCCTCCAGGTGGATCACGTTTGGTCCAAACTCTCCACTATGACCTGTCCATCTTGGGTGGCCCTGCACGGCATAGCTCATAGCTTCCCTGAGTAATTCAAGCCCCTTCGCCACGACAAGGCAGTGATCCATGAAGGAGGCCAGCACATATAAAAACATAATAAAACATTACACCTTAAAAAGCCTTCAGATGTTTCCTAAATGTCACATAATTACTCATCTCCTTAACATCTGAAAGGAAGGCATTCCACAGGGTGGGCTGAACAATGCGGGTGGAGACGCTCCTTCAGGTATACAGCGCCAAGACCATTTAGGGCTTTAACGGTCAGCACCAACACTTTGAATTGTGCATGGAAATGTACTGGGATCCAATGTAGGTCTTTAAGGACCGGTGTTACGTGGTCTCAGCAGCTCCTCCCAGTTACCAGACTAGTTTAACTATGCACTGTGACTCAGTCAGTAGAGCATGAGGCTCCTATTCTCACAGTTGTAGGTTCAAGCGCCACATTGGGCAAAAGATTCTTGCATTGCAGGGGGCTGGACTAAATGACCCTTGTGGTCCCTTCCAACTCTGCAGTCCTATGATTCTGAGTTCTTTCTTGTGTCTTCCAACATTCAATTTCATTGGCTGTCCCTGAGTTCTGAGTGTTATGCAAGGAGATTCCACCTCTGAAATCAATTCCACGGATGCCATTCTTTTCTTCTTACTACCCCAAGATTACTTTTCTTCCCCTTCAAACCAGAATAAGTGCCAAGGCTTCTCTTTCACCATCTCCTGACACTTGCTTTCTCCTCCTGCCCCACTGTACATATTACCAGTTTTGTATTGGATCTAGCACCAGTGTTGTGCCAAGAATGCCATAAAATTTTGCTGTGTGGAAACAATTTGTTAAAATATTTATATCCCCCTACTTGCAAAGTATATTGTAAATTTAAAATAAAACATAAAATACAGAATTATAAAACTCACAAAACAGGAGACAGTTGCATAAGATCAGATAGGAGTAACAGATACTTTGTAGCAGTTTTTTATTTATTTTAAGCAGCACTGTTAGGTAATTTAAAATACCGTAGTGGTTATAAGATTTAATGGCAACTTAAACAAAGCATAATAAAAACACAAAAAATGTAAAGCAAGTATTATCTCTTATACAACATTGATGTGAATATTTAAATTGGCTTCTTTATATTAGATACAAATATTTTCAAATAGTTCCGCTTTTGTACATACAGTTTGTAGTAGTAGTAGTAGTAATAATAATAATAATAATAATAAACAACTAACCAAACTGCAGAGGGTGTACCATACAAGGGGAGCCACCACTGAAAAAGCTCTGCTAAGAAAAATCTTTACTTGGGTTCTTCTTTCTCATGAGTCACTAATTTCTATTAGTAAAAAAATGAATGTCGGTTATGATTTTGTTTTGCTTCAGGATTCTTTATCTAAATTACTTTTTACCTTATGTATGTATGTATGAATGAACGTATGTATGTACTGTATTAATTGTTTACTCCTCGCCTTCCTTCAAAGGGGTCCAGAGTGTCAAATATGTAAATTCGAAAACAATACAATTAAAATATATATCCTTCCCTAGAACTACAAAACACTTGAAGGAATCGGGTGGGAGAGGGGTGGGCATGCAAGAGTCAAATCCATACCACCATTTTCCTTTGTAATGAACCAATAGGCCCTGGAAGTCTCTTGCACAAATGTTAGTGCAATCAGCCAAACAGTATTTCCTTTCTTAGTGCTTAATTGTTTTGAACAATTCTGAAGAAATCAGCTTCCGAGGTATGTGTATTTAAGAACTTTATTTCTGGCAAAAATTGGATTCTGCTGGTGTTGATTTGCGCATGTTAATTTCACTTTGTTTTGTAAAGAGCTTACTGCACTGAATTTCAATTGAACTGCTTATGCCAAGCTTCTGATTGTATGGAGTACTTAACTTTCATTTCTTCTCTTTCAGTGGAAGCTTTAACATTCCCCCCTTCATCCGGAAAGTCTTTCATTATGGGAGCAGATGAGGCCCTTGAAAACGAGCTTGGTCTTGGGGAATTGGCAGGCCTTACAGTAGCCAATGAGGCAGATTCTCTGACGTATGATGTAAGTGCTAGTTTGTCACTGTTGCCTCTATTTTTCAACAGGTAAAAATTGTGATAGGAAAACAGGAAGAAGCTGCCTTGTAATGAGTCATTGTTCCATCTAGCCCAGTCCTGTCTACACTGACTGGCAGAGGCTCTCCAGAGTTTTGGACCAGAGTCTTTCCCATCCCTATATGGAGATGCTGGGGCTTGGACCTTCTCTATGGAAAGCATGTGCTTTACCACTGAGCTATGGTCCTTTTGATTTACCTTAGAGGATTGTTACAAGGGCATTTCCTTAAGGTGGGAGTGATGCATGATGCTCTGAAAGTCACAATAAGCCCAAAAGTCTGGCTCACATAAGCATGGCCAGTGGCTGCTACAGCCTTCTCTACTCCCTCTGTTGCTTCTGTGATCTCTGCTTCCTTGTTCCCTCTTCCTCCCCACCTTTCCCCCTGATTTTCTTCCAAAACCCTTCCATTGGTGAAACCGTTGAGCAGTACTGTGGCAACAATAGGGCATCTCCTACCTCTTTGCAAAGACTCTTGGAAGCAACATCGCTGGAGTGGCTGCAGTGCCATCTATAGGCAATTCTGACCTCTGCAGCTCAACCATTTGAATGCAGTCGTGTTCCTTCGCTTTGCAGCGGGAGGGAGAATGTTCTTTCTCTATCCTAGGTGCCAGACCTAACAGTATGGTTGCCTTTGGTGACCAGACTTCTGGAATTTTGCATTCCTGTACAATGCATAGTTTGTGGTGGTGGTGGGGATCACAATTTAACATGTAAGAATAATAAAACATGCAACCATGTAATTATCCCGATAAGAATATGAAAGCTTGCATCCACAAGGGCGCTCTGTCATTTATCTCTTTAGAAATTGATTCCCATAAGTATAATCTGCTTACAGTCCTACAAAAGATGTCTATGCTGTGCTGATCCCTGAACTACCTAAAGCGGCCTTAAGTAGAGGATGTTCTTTTACAGGACAATGCTCTGATGTGGCAGTAGTTATTTTAAAATTGGAAGTGGCCGCTCTTTCTAATGCATGGCCAAGATAAATGATTTATTGCTGACCATTTGTTGCATACACTTCCAAAAGCTTTTCAGAGGCACTGAATGGGTTACTTTCCATATGAATTTATCAATTTGTTGGAGTCATCAGCCGAGGCCTTCCTTTCTATCTCACCAGCACTGGTGTTGCCTTGAGAGAGGGCTTTTTCAGGAGCAGTGTTCAGACTTATTTTGCCAGCTGCTTATTCTTGGTTAATGATTGCATTGTATTTTGCTGATCCATGCTGTGCTTTTATTACAGTTTTCATCTGGTATTTTAATGTAGTGGTTTTGGATTGTATCTTTCCATTTTGCAAGCTACTTTTAAGGCCTTGGGATGAAAAAGTGGAATATATATGAATTAAATGGTGAAGCATGTTTTAAAGAAGGAATAAGAATGAAGCTATTTTTGCAGATATTTAAAGAAGCCACCTCTTGTGTGGATGAAATAGTAGGGAGGAGGGCAGAAAGTATGCGGACATCCAAGAATATACGCAGGCTTTTACGGGAAAGGGGAGGCAAGCATAAATCAGAGCAAAGAAAAATTGACGAGAAGCTGCCAACTGTTCATAAGGCATGCTGTGTATTTCTTAAAAAAGAATGCTTGTCCCCTCAAGGTTCCATCTCACACTGTTTTGCAGGCAACACTGTTAGAATGAAGAAATACAGGTTTACAGCTCTTGATGGGTTTTTGTTGTTGTTGACTTTGATGCTCGGAGGGTTAACTTTAATAGGAAAAAACAGTTGCATCTCTATTATTTTTTCTTGTTACTTTTCCTGCCACATAGTCCGAACTCTGCATTTGATAGCAGGAAAATGAAATATCATCTGTTTTGATAGTTCCCCGCCCCGCCTCACATTGGCTAAACTGAAGCTTTTGTTTTTATTACCACAGATAGCAAACAATAAAGATGCGCTGAGAAAGACCTGGAACCCCAAATTCACCTTAAGGAGTCATTTTGATGGAATAAGAGGTCTTGCTTTCCATCCAGTTGAACCTGTGTTAATTACGGCATCCGAAGACCATACATTAAAAATGTGGAATTTACAGAAGACATCTCCAGCAAAAAAGTAAGATTGTGATTGTTAAAAGATATGTGGAGATTAATTTTTTTAGACTAATCATTGTAGAAACATGGTAGCAACATAATGACTAGTTTAGGCCTGATTAATCCTCTCCAGGATAAATATTACCTGCTGACTCAGTTATTTGGTTAAGGAATATTGTTTCTCTTCCAAAATGCATGCCAGTTAGATTTAAACTTTATAAACATTTATAAGTCTTATAAATGGCGCGTGTATATATGTGATCGTGTATCATATCGAATTATATAAAAGCAAATAAAGGTCCTATTTAAGTAATAACCTGTTGCCATTATAAGAAGAAGGAGCTTACTCATAGTCTTCTTCTATATCTCAAGAATCTTAGGAAGGATCAGTTGGTATTTACAGCAGTGGGGGGAAAGGCAGCTGTTGCCGCAACAAGAATTGCTTGGTTCTGTGAATATTCATTAGAATGCTGCGGGTAGACTGGTGATGGGGACAGACTACCTCCAACACATGACACTGGTGTTAAAATACCTGCATTGGCTTCCTGTGTACTATTGGGCCAAGTTCAGGGTTCTTGTGCTAGTGTACAAAACCCAGAATAACCTAGGCCCAGCATACCTTAACCCCAAGTTAATTACTGGGATCATCGTGGGGAGCCCTTCCCACAGGAAGTTTGACAAAACACCACCTCAGCCCCTACTAAATCTCACCACTCTTGGTCAAAACTGTTTTATTTAAGGAGGCCTTTGCGCCCTGAACGCTTCATAGATATTTTACTTTGGGGGGAAAAAGAAAATTCTTGAGTTTTTAAGTTTTAGAGGTTTTAATTTATGTTTAAAATTTTGAATATTGTATATTTTGTTGTTTTGTAAGCTTCTTCAAGACCTACATGATGAAAAGTGGGATATACATAAATACACACTGTATATGCATACATAAAATAGCTTTGCAAGAGCCACATTTTTTGTCTTTTTCCTAACACAGTATATAGGCTATTGGTGGTTGGCCACTGAAATCAGCTCTTGCTGATTCTTTCACCGTCCTTTTTGATTCTTTATCTGTTTGTTTGATTATGATTTTTACAAGGACACATTGTAGAACAAGAAATGACTGCCTGTGGCTTATAAAAAGTGGGGAGGGGCAAAGAGTCAGGGACACTTAGTGTGCATGTAGAGGTAAAAGTGTTCAAAAGCGTCCTGTAAGTTTAGGCCAGCCTGGAAGCGAACTTTTTCATGCCTTAACAGATATTTTCTGAACCTGTGATTCTGCTGGGGTTTTTTTCCGTTTAGGAGCACCTCTCTTGATGTTGAACCTATCTACACTTTCAGGGCACACAAGTAAGTAAACATTCAGAAACTTCTTTCTGTTATCAGAGAATATAGCTGCAGCGCTTGACAGAGTTCTCCTTTTACGGGATAAACAGTGTGTTGACTCAGCCTGTCAAATAGTCATGTGGTTTCTTCATCTTGTGGCTCGAGCTCAGCTCACCACTCCTCTAGTATGCTAGTGAACTCTTCCTTCCGAAAGGGGTGGGGGTGGTAAAAGCTGCAGCCTGGCAATGCGATGGTGCAATCCGAACTGCAGTTCAGCCTCTGGTGAGGCAGATTGCATTAACCTTTTTCTTTTCTTTTTTTCGCCTTTCGCTTGTGCGTTGCTAGTGTCTTGCTATGTACCACGCAGAGCACAGATACAACACTTCCTTAGCAAGAGGACTTAACTGTCTTCAGCATGTGAATGGGAGAGGAATGGCCAAAGAGATTTGATAAGTGTGCCACAGGGATAGGGAAGGGGCAATTTAAAAGTGGTTGAGGATGGACTAAAAAGTGAGGTTATGGCGAGAGCCATCCCACAACAATGCGCCCCCCGAGGTGGGTTGCTGCCACTTTTCTCCCCTGAACGATCAGCATGAGCTCCACCAGCATTTCCAAGGCCATCTCATCAAAGAGTTATTCGCAACGCAAGGCATTGTGCATGACATGGCCCTGGAGAGCAGCTTCACTACCTCCAGTGCTTTGCTGCAGTGTTGGTACATACTGCCTAAATTCTTAATGTTAAACAGTATTTCCTGCTGCTGCAGCAGAGCCGTGCTCTCTGAGGCCACCTCGCCCACAATGCTTTGCTCAGAGCGAGGTGAAGACCAGCACTCGGGAGGCAGCCTATTGGAGTGCTGCTGGCCATTTCCCTGCAGAAGCAAATGCTGTTTTACTTACCACAGCAGCAAAAGTGAAAGTGGCGCTCCGCAGGTGGATGGCAGCAGTGGCAGATAGCGCCATGGGCTGCTGACGGGGGTGTGGTCTGCTGCCATAGCCCTGTATCTTATGACCTCATTGGCCCCGTTATGGCACTTCTGTAAATACCTTGTTGAAGGGATCTTGCAGAGGAGGAATGCATGCCAGGGGGCAGAAGGAAAAATGTTTTCTGTTAATTAAGTTGCTTTGAAGGTATACTTCATATTTCATTTTCTTCAGTAATGTTTTATTGTGGGTTGTTTTATTGGTGTTTTAATGTGTTGTAAACCACTTTGAGATTTTTTTCCCTTAAAAATGTAAAGCAGTAAAGAAATGAAAATATTTGAAATAAAATTCCACTAAATCAGTATTGCTTCCTCTTGCAGCAGTCCTGTGCTTTGTGTGGTAATGAGTAATACTGGTGAGCAGTGTTATAGTGGAGGAACTGATGGCCTCATTCAGGGCTGGAATACTACAAACCCAAATATTGACCCTTATGATTCCTATGGTAAGTGTCCCCCCCTTTTTTACAGGTTCCTCTTTTTGGGGGGGGCAAGGGAAAACATTAAAAGTGCATAACAGCTTGTTGAATGCAGTGCAACTCACTATGAAAAAGGAAAAACGATTCTATTCAGAAATAAAATGCAGCTTGAACCGGGTGAAAGAGATAAAAAGATATGGAAGAAGGTCATGATGTATTATTGCTTTGGAGGTAGACTGAGTCAGCAATTAGTGTGTCAGGAATTCTGCAGTTAAGGAAGGACTAGAGGCTTTGTAAACAGATAACTGGCATTAGAGCATCTTTACAGCACACAATAATTATAAAGAAATCCCATTTCCTCTTGTATTGTGTGTTTTTTTCATCCCACAGATCCTTCAGTCTTAAGAGGTGCATTTGTAGGCCACACGGATGCAGTGTGGGGCTTGGTTTACAGTGGAGCACACCAGCGCTTGCTCTCCTGTTCAGCAGATGGCACTATCCGTTTATGGAAAGCTTTGGAGATCTCTCCAGCTCTGAACACATTTAATGATAATCAAGGTATTTAATAAATCTCTTGAATTGTAACACTATCAAAAGGAACTTCGCTTTTAATTATCCATGCTTCTGTTTATAACCACACTCTGACATAATTGTGCAATACAGGTAGGTTGATTTTAGTATGTCATTGAGTTTTAGTGGATTCCCAACATCACTACATTGAAGCTTGCTGGGAAAGCATGAGGTGAGAATCAAAACCCCACTTGCCGGTTGCATTTGTTTTGAAGGACGTGTGTGTTGCAGAATCTCACAACAGTTTTTTATATATATATAAAGTAGCCACTGTTAATAGAACATGTTGATTGCTATATTTGGGGCATTATAATGAGAGATTCATTTTTTAAGCAATAATGCAATAGTAAGTTACATAGCAAGCCACTATATTTGAATCTTGCTGTTTTCCTCCTGAGGCAATACATTAGAAGTTTTAAAATGGAAAAAATGTACAACTATTCTTGTAGCACACACACTGGAGAGCACTGAACACTTCTTGATTGTTAGATTCTAGGTTTATGTTTAAGAAATATTTTGGCTTCAGGGAAAGCCTGGACAATAAAACAAGGCTTCACAAGATGTCTGAAACAGTTGACAACTGCTTTGCATATGGAAGAATGAAAGGCATTCCATAGTCAGGGATGGGCAATATGAGAAAATGCCTGATTTGCGTCGGTCGGGATCCATTCACTGGTTGGGTACGATCTCATCCGGTGACAGGAGCATAGGATTCTGGGAGGCAGGCATCTCCTCTCTCCTTTTTTCTCTCTCCTGCCAATGGAAAATGCCTGTATCCATTCAAGTCACTGCCCTATGATGTGTGGTGCATAGTTTACCGGATTTCCTGGGAGATTCTGCTAGATGACATGGGCCTTGCAGCAGAGCTGCTATAACCTAGACCCAAGCTTTCCAAACTGTGTTAAACATGTTAGCATGTCGGCTGCGGTGTGTTGCCCGAATGTTCCCCCATGCTCCTCTCAGGACCGGAAAGGGGTTAGTTTAATCTCAGGTTTGCTAGTAAAACTGAATTACTGTGTCACGAAATGATGCACGTCTAAAAAGTGTGTCACTAACGTGAACAGTTTCCAAAGCACTGAGCTAGACTCTTTTTCTTGTCTACCTAGAGCCCTTCTGCCTTCCCATCGCCTTTGTACTTGCCCACACAATATTAATCCATATGGCATTTGTGGTGCATTAGTCAGTATACTAGCTCTTGCTACTCTGCTCCTTTCTTCTTGCGCATGGTGGGCGCGCTGCACATCTCAGGTTACAGCAGGTGCTGATACCTATGTAAATGTAATGGATTTGAGGACTGATTGTCTCATTACTGAAACAGAGTTCTAATATTCCAACACTCACACATCTGTTTGGACACTTGAGAAACCATTATTTCTTGCTTTTGCCAACTTGGCTGGAAAATTTGAAATGACTTCTAGATGAGTGCCAAGTAAATGAATGAATGTGGCTGCTTTCAGGTAGTGGCTAATGGACCAAGCTTGCTATTCTTCCTAACACTCTTCTGCTTTTGTAGAGATGGGGATTCCATCTTCTGTGGACATTGTGAGCAGTGACCCAAGCCACATGGTAGCATCCTTTAATACTGGCCACACAAGCATATATAATATGGAAACAAGACAACGCATCCTTACCTTCGAGTCCAACGCAGATACTAGTATGTATCCAAAGGGGTTATTTCCATGTGTTTTCATTGTTCGTGTTTATATTGATAAAGTTTGAGACCATCATGTATAGAAGGGAATTCAATGAAGTGTACTTCCATTTAGGAGACCGATGTTTGCATCTAATCGTCTGATGGACTGTTGGCATCAGTCCACATGGGACTGATAAATCTAGCCATAAACGTACTGTAATACAAACAATTCTGAAAGAACAAATATGAGGAAATAGCAGATTAGCTCTCTTATCCTCCCTGACCCTCATCACCCACTTGCCATGCTTCCTTATATGATCCATAGATATTTTGGGCTTCCTTAAAGATTAGGTTTTCACCATCCCCTATGCAACTGTATGGTGTTCCTGAATTTTACGTAGCTTAGTTTGAGAAGCAGGTTGACAGTATATTGAATGAGCCTAGTAAGGTACAAGTAGATTGAGTGGACTGAACATGTTTGGATTTTTGCACCAGATTGGCCTGCTAAATTAGGTCATTAGACTTTCCAATATCTTATTTCGGAGGTTTTAAACCTTTTTGGGTCCACAGCTTCCTTGACCAACCACATTCTTTTTGAAGCACCCCTGTGGAGCTCAGGAGCCCAGTTATGCCACCCCTTGCCTGCAGATCCAGCAGCTCCTCAACTTTTTTCGAACACCCTCCCTTGTGGAGTATCCTCTCAGCCACCTCTCTGCTCCCTTCTCCTTGGGGCTGTTCTCTGGGCAGCTGCAGCTGCTGCCCCTGGTCTCTGAGCTGCTACCCTGCCCCAAAAAGAGGTGCCTCATCACTGCCCACAGGGGCCTGGGAAGCACCCCCTGGCCAGATTGAAGGGCACCTGGGGAGCTTGCAGCAAACAGCTGTGCAAACCTTTGTGGGACAGAGATGCAAGAGGCCATCAGAGGAAGGGAAAGAAGGAAGGAAAGAAGGATAGAGGCCAGTGTTGCCTGTGGCACCCCTGATCATTCAAAGCACCCCAGGGTGCCACAGCACACTGGTTTAAAACCACTGGCTTATGTGAATGAAATAATTTTTCTGTGTTGACTGTGTTTGCACTTGTTCATTCCTTTAGCAGTCACCTCTTCTTGCCAAATAAACAAAGTAATCAGCCATCCAACTCTTCCAATTAGTATCACAGCCCATGAGGATAGACACATCAAATTCTATGACAATAACACAGGTAAGCATAATTCTTCCCTCAGTAGGTCCTAACACAAAAAACAAAAATATCATGAAATTGCCTGAAGTCTTAACATCTACCCATTTAGAGAGAAATTTTAAAATTGAGTTTTGAAAGTTCTATGACTTGTAAAACAGATGACAGGAATAAATGCTTATTGGCTGTGCAGAAGGAATTGGTGTGGCTCAGCATTTGAGTTACAGCTTTAACATCCTTCCCAGCCAATCCCGATGTTTGTCTTTGCTACAGAAAAGTGGATGGTCCACAGGATCATGGAGGGAAATTTATGCATCCCAAATTTCCACACTGCACAAGATGGAATTGCTGCCAAAGCTTATAGATGCTTGTGTGCATTTGTCTTTGTGTGTGTGTCCCCTTCTAAATATCTGAAAGAGGAGCACTTAGACTCTTTACCCTTGTTCTTAATGCTCCATGTTCTCCATGTTCACCCATAGTGAAGGGAAATATGTAAAAAATAACTGTTAGAAATTTGCAGTCATTTTGATTGGTATCTTAATTATGTGCTTAGAACAAAAACACACACAATGCATCATATTCCAAAGCTAGGCACCGTGTTAATGAACTCTGTTATTTAATTCTAGAAATTTTGGTCCAGGTGTTTCCTGCTTAGTTTGGCAAACGATCAATAGGCAGAGTTAATACAAGCAACTTTGTTAAACCTGAGCCACTAGATAACTTCAGCCTTGTGACTTGCAAGGTTTGCTTTCAAAAGCTCATATCTAAGCTGCCTAGGAGTTCAGACTCTGTTTCCCATGAATTCAGCTACCTTTTCTTTGATGTGGCAAACTGAGCTCAGGGTAGGTTTTGCTTTGCACTTGGAACAACAAAAAAGTGGGGGTGCATATGAATGATTAACACACTATATCAAAGCACTTGTGTAAATCTCTGCTTTACCTCTGCATCTCTGCATAATATATGGATATGGCAACTAAGGCAGGATTGGGTCATTGCTTCCATTTTAAAGGGGAATGTTGAAGGATTTATTTGCAAGTATTGAGCACAAATGATGGACAGTAGATATACATTTTGTATCTGATTATGCGAGAATTCACCCTTCTGCAGTTTACTTCAATTGATAGTAACATTATTCAGGATAGGGATTTCAAAGATATGTGCCAGGACACACCACTCTGCTGTGAAAAATGCGGAAGTGTGCCTTGTAAAAACTCATGCACTATGATGGATGCATTCTACTTTTTCTCCATCAGAGTAGTGTGACCCTGTGCATTGTTAATTCTCTCCCCCCCCCCCATTACTATATGGGCAGTGACATCACAAAAGAGTGAATAAGGGTGAGCTGGGATGTCGCCTGTACAGGGAACTCCCAGAAGTAAAACCATTACCCTGAAACAACCTGTTACATCCCTGTTTGACTGGGCAAAGTAGGGAAGTGGGATGCAGAGCAGCAACGATCTGTGTGGCAGCTGTAAGGAAGATGCCTGCTTATTTCTGTGGGAGCTAATGAGTAAAAACCTGTCTAGGTTGTAGCTAATGCTGCAGGAGCAGAGTTCAACTCATTTCCACTCTTGCCCCTAAAATCTGCTCCAGGCCCCCAGAGCTGATTCTGAGGTTGTGCAGGGGGCTGGAAGGGACAAGAGAGGAACACATGCATGCACAAAAATATTGTGCAAGTGGAGCCGCAGTGTGTTTTTTTAGTGTGTGTTTTAGTGTGAAAGTGAATGCTACTTTCACTTTTTTAACTGCGGGAAGGGACCTGAACCAGATACCAAGTTTGGGAAGCAGAGCTCTAGGAAATAACCATGAAAGTGAAAGTGACCAGCACAGAGACACAGTCAGACGATCACTTTCCAAAGGGAAGGGGGCTATGCTCATATTCAAAGATCCTCTGTTTCAGTGAGAATAGTTGCTAGTATGCTTGATATCAGTATCATTTCCCATAAATTCTGTTAAAGCTCTATATTGCATTAACTGATGACAAGTTGCTTAAAAATAATCATCTTCAATTTCAAAGGAAAATTGATCCATTCCATGGTGGCCCACTTGGATGCAGTCACAAGTCTCGCTGTTGATCCTAATGGCTTGTACTTGATGTCCGGCAGTAAGTACATCCCACATTCACTTTTAATCTACTCTTAATTAAACGTAACTGCAAATCTAAATGTATTTTCTCTTCTTTGCCTAATCCAGGCCACGACTGTTCAATACGCTTATGGAACCTTGAAAGCAAGACCTGCATTCAGGAGTTTACGGCTCATCGCAAGAAACACGACGAATCCATTCATGACGTAGCATTCCATCCCACGAAATGTTACATCGCCAGTGCCGGTGCAGATGCGCTTGCTAAAGTCTTTGTATGACGCAGTATTTCTCTTCCTCTCTAGCTGCCGTGTGTGTGTATATATATATATATATATATACAACAAACAAGCTGTACAAAAGACAAGGGCAAGAGCCTCCACTTCGTGCCCTTTAATTCAGTGAATGTTAGCAAATGGTCTAGGGTTATTTTTCTTTCTTTTCTTTCAGGGTGCTCTTTTCTAAATTAGGGGGTTCCTTGGGTTATATGAGCTCAGCTAGTGCTGAGAGCTGTGAAACCCTCGTGTTTCAAATGGTCCATATAGAAGAACCGTTCTTATTTTTGAAGGTGTCAGTATTTGTCCAGGCCGGCCTTGGGCAAAATGAGATCCTCTGTAAACAATATATGCACTCCAGTGTGGGCAATAAGGAAGCAGAAAACTCAATTTCTGCAGGGTGTGGGTAGATATAAACTTTTCTGCCTATTTTTCCCCTCGAGAATATTACCCATATATTTCTGTAAAATAAGCCTGAATTTGGTGATGTAACTCTTAGAAATATCATATAAATATTATCTCTTCTCCTTTTTTTACGTATTGTACGGTTGAATGATGTACAGGAGAATAAGGCTTGATTTGTCTCAGCCTGCTGGCTGTTACGTTAGGTGGATTGGGTTTAAACATCAAATATTTAAGAACGTTAATGCAGTTTCCCTAAATTGTATTAAAGCAGATATTAACAAATGCTTTAAAATGTATGTTTTATTTTAAGCCTTTGAAAGAATTTGTTAGCAAGTGACCGGCACCACAGTTTACAACAGGGATAAGGCTTAATTCAGATGTTGATGACTCTTCCATTCATAGTTGTTTTCAGTAAACAATAAGTGATATCTGTGTAGGCTTTAATAGGCCTTACGGTTGAAATGCATGTTAATGGGATCCTAATAATTTTCATTCTCTTGAATAAACCTGCTTGGATACCCCTCCCCTCTCCAAAGCTTACTCACACACTCATGCATAGAAGTGACCTCTCTGTGATTCAGTCTTTGGCTGCTAAGAATAGTGTGTGTATATATCTAGTGAGAGAGTTATTTAATCAACCATGTGGGTGGGGCCTGTCTGGAGGAGATTTTCTGCTTGGTACTCACCCTTGTAATAGGGTGGTGATTGGCAGGAAAGGGGTGTAGAGTTGGCCAACGTGACTGCCAAATTCACAAACTCCACAGCAGCAGGAAGCTGTTTTCATGGGGTGTGGGTGTGGGTGTGGGTGGGTGTATAACAGCCTTCACCAATTTGGTACCCTCCAGATATTTGAACTACAGTTCCCAACTCCCCCAGCTGACACAATGGGTTGGAATTGGTTTTTGGAAGAATTTGGAATTCATAAAATATGCCTTCATTTTTTTTAAAATAACTACTTAAGCTACCACAAATCCAGAAAAGAAACCGTTTATTCTCTGTCATTGCGTTACCAGCCTTAGGTTTGAACGTGTTTTCTGCATTTGGTACTAAAAATATGTGGCATACCTATTTGTAGATGTTTCCACTCTTGCAGATTCTGATGTGCAACATGTTTCCCTTTAATGGAATCAAACAAAATTACCAATATATCTCAAAACGTTCAGGTTTCGTTAAACCCCAGTTTTGAGTCAAAGCAGAAAGACCAACTGCATCAAACATACTTATCTGTATGTGACTTCTGTGTATGTATCCCTTCTCTCTGTGATCTTATTTTAAAAAGGATATTACAAAGATTTATTTAGAAAAACAATAAAGTTGTGTATATTGTGTGTGTACATATATATATATAGATATATATATAGAAAGAGAAATTGTAAACAGTATGTATTAAATGTGTCTTAAGGGAAGATTCTAAGGGTAATTTTAATGTTTTAGTATTAAAAATTCTCCAGACTTTGTTGCGTACAAAGGATAAAAGGTATGGTTATTGTGCTTTTTGCTTAAGCAATATAATACATAGTTGCTGATGTTTAATTGCTGTACATACAACTAATAGACCAGCATGCTTGTTTTGGAGGCTCCCATTTTGATTAAATTATGAATGTAAGACAAAAGTTGCTATTCAAATGTGGATTGGAAGTTGTTCAGTCCTGCTTAGAGAGTTCCTGATCCACGTGAAGCGACTTTAAAAATAGGCAAATAGCTAGAGGCTGAGGTGCCTTTTGACAAACAAAAAAATGTAGCCTTACCACGAGGTTGTGGACTCTGTATTTGTGTTCTTCTCTAGACTCTGTTAGTGTCTGTCAGTCTTCTCTGCTTGTGTACTATAGACTGCATTGTACTGTGCACAAATATTATAACTTCTTCAAGATGCTATCTTCAGTTAGAGATGAAAAAGACCCTTTCTAACCTTGACCTGTTCTGTTTACCTGCAAGTATTGGGTTGCACTACCATTGTGGATTTATAAGCATTTGGTTAACCTCCAGACCACATTCTTTCCTTTCCCCTTTTGCCTGTACATGACCCTGTTGCAGCTGGCCAAGTGAGCTGCCTTCATTCGAATGTTAAGATCATGTCCAGTGATATCAAAGCTCTGCCTGTGGGTTTGATCTCTGAGGAACTGTTGTACATATGCCTGTTATCTGATGCTGTGACCGTTGAGCGGTGAACCTGCATGCATGAGCTTAATTCTAGAAGAAACTTGTGAACCAACAATGCACAGGTACCTTCTCTGATTTGTTACAAGAACACACCATAGCGTAACTTCCCCTCCCTTTCCTCCTTCCTTTGTAAACAAGGGGAGGAAATTAGGGTCTTAACAAAGCACAATTTTCCATTTTTTTCTTGGATATGAGAAACACTGGTTTGTTCAAAACATGGATGCTTTGCAAGCCGGGATCAGAGCCATAGTTGGATGAAACAGTTTGTTATAAACCACAAATGGATGCTTAAAATGTTCCCACACATATGTGTGGGGGTGGGAAGGAAACAGTGCTTCATCCCAAGGCCCACCCATTTCAGCACATTCTCATAACAACAGTGCATAGTTGATTTTTGTCAGAGTCTTACATGTGTGTGCAAATGTATGGTTAATGTAACCCTCCAGAGGTTGGTGGACTACAACTCCCATCATCCCTGACCATTGGCTATAGTGGCTGGTATTGTTGGGAGTCAGGAGTTCAACAACATCTGGAAGGCCAGTAGTTGGCCACCCCTGATTTAGATACAGTGAAAAATGTAGGAAAATGCTGAAGTTTAAAAACATAAGAAGCACTACACGGAGACAGAAAAGGTATGTAGTATAGCCCTTCTGGTTATGTATCTTTTCAGAATGCAAGTAAGAAATTGAATATTTCAGTGTTACCCCACGTAAAGAAACCCTGCAAGTAGAAATAATCAAGAATAAGGCTGGGCTACAACTCTTCTTGAGACCTAGATTTTCCACAGGCAGGGTTCTTGGTGAGCAGAGCTTCCCTCACTGACATTCTGAATGGGCACATATCTCTGTCATAAAGCCCTAGGTTTGATAATTTGAGGGATTGGGACTGGGAAAGTCACCAGAGAGCTGCTACCAGTTATTATCAGCAGACTCGGTATAAGGCAGCATCAAATGAAGTGTAAAGGGTCCAGGAAGGTTTTACCAGATGCTGCTCTTATGCTTCGATTGACCTTAAGTTCTTTAACCAAATGACTTTGAAGTATAATATATTAAAGATTGAACAGCTTAACTTCATAGTTGCCATATTAAGACAAATCTTACGTGGTTTACTTTTAGAGCCTGAGCACCTTTTTTGAACCCTTGCTTAGAATCTGCATCGCAATGAATTTGACAGGTTGTGAGCTTAGAACAGAGTTTACTCAGACCTGGGAGCCCAAGCAGCCCCTACAATCCTCGCTCCCTGGCCATGGGAACTCTCCCCAGCTTTCGCTCTTCCTGCTTTGCCTAGCAGGAATATGTGCTTGAACTCTGATAATGCCCCTTTCTTTTCTGGATGCAGGATGTAGAGGAGGGTGAGGTACGGTAAAATTACCTTGGATGAAATTTACCTTTGTTGCTCCTTCCACTTTTATCTCTGGCCCTGCACACCACTGGCGTGTTGCTTGGAAGAGCTGTAAAAGTTCCCCCATCCCTGACATAGAATATACTCAATGGAGTGCACCTCCGGGGAGAAGTCAAACCACTGTGTTAGCAGCACTGAAGTGACCTCCCTAGGGCACAAGCCTGGGCTTCCCAGACAACAAGACCCCCCTTGGCATTGCTGATATGGTCCAAAGGAAGACAGAGCAATACATTTGGCCTAAGCATTGATGAAAATGTTGACCGACTCAGTAGTCTCGGTAGGGGACAGGGAGCAGTTTTAAAAATCAGAATCTTCTGCAGCATAGTGAATGCCAGAATATTTTAAAAGTTCAGTTTCCCCCAATAAGTTTTTAATGCATAGATTGATAAATTCACACTGCAGTTGATCAGCAGATATGCTTTCTGCTGTTCCATGTATTGGACGCACACTGAAGTTTACATAGAACTTAAGTGTTTCAGAATTGCCTTTACGTTCTGGGTGGACGAGGTCTGAGAATTCTTAACTTTTTGCACTCAGTTTGAATGGAGAGATCCTAATTTGATGTGAGTTCTGTGGCATATTTGTCCCAGTACCCAGAAAAGTTACACAGCTTTTTGCCAAGTAAAGCACACCATTGCTTACATGGATAACTTAATGAAAACCAACCAAATTATATAAGGAATAATTGGAGGTTTCAGGCTGAACCATTTTTCTTGCTCCTTTTGGAACTGGTGTTCTAATATAAGTTGGCTTCTAGGTGGACACCTTCCAAAATATTTCCTGCGATAGTCAGATGTCCATGATAAACACAGATTTTAGTGCCACAGCATCTGTGCCATTTTACATAAAGCACAGGACAGCTTTTGAAACCAGACAAAATATGTAACATCTTGTAACTGGGCAACCCAAATTAACTGAAAGGGTCTCTTGTACTGTGTTCTTGGCTTTCTGAAACTCTGCAAGCTGAAAACACAGATTGACAACAATATTTCACAGTACTGTGTGCTGGGCAGATTTACCAATAGCAGTTCTTTTGAAGGGAAAGGAAACTATATTAGAATACTTTGTCTTACTGACTAAACACAGTCAGTGCGGAGGTGGGTTAGATCTGCATGTTGCTCCATGCAACTCTGGATCCAACAAATTGTATTTTAGACTGAAAACTTGTATTAATCATTGTTTAATATCTTGCTAGATCGTCTCCATTTCTTTTAATAGGCTAGTTTGTATTTTCCACATGTTGGCCAGCTGTTTTCTTTTTATACATGCCCTCATGCTGGATGTTAGCAAAATTGCTAGGCCACCACTGGCTTTTGTCCTCCTGCAGCGTTTTTCCTTCTCTTCCAAACACCGAAGAAACTTGAATTTAAATAATTTTGATTTTTACTGCTTGTTCTTTAAACTCTTGTATTTTAAAGTCCCATTCTCATCTTTCAAGTAGAGGTTGCTGATGGTAGCCTGGAAGTGCAAGGTGCGTTCTTCATTCCTGACAAGGTAACTATACCTTGCTTCCATTGCTTAAATAGAGTTGAACTTAAATTGGAACCAGTTTTGAAAAGGGATGTGGAAACTTAACGGAAGTAGGCATCCTTCTGCACTTGCATAGTGTTTTGTTTCAAGGGAATGTTCCAGCTGGTTACTTGGGATCATAACATTTGACGCTTTTATCATGTTGGGGAATGGCAGCAATATATATGTGTATATGGGAATAGCTTAACTATGAATAGGCTACAGAATGCATGTGTGGAGTGGATTAAATTAGGACCAGTGTGAGGTGTGTACTATCCATTTTCTGATGCATGAATGGTCAATTGCACCACAGAGTATGGCTGGTTGCTTAGTCTAGTCAATCTTTCCAAGAACAGTCATGCCCACGTGTCCTCATGGTTTCTGTCTTTATCATGGGTAATAAATTGCATATTGTTCATAGATCAGCGGAGAATAGTTCTTGTAGTAAAGTAAAGGATAAGTTGTAAAAGCATCAATAGTACCTGGTTTTGTTTGTTTTTCAGTCTTTTAATATCTAACTGCCTTTAAAAGTAAAGAACAGCAAAGCAGTTTGTGGAAGATTTAGAGTAAATTTGTTCTAGAGGTTGAGAAAGTTGTTCTCATTATTAAATACAAAAATAACTTCTGTTAATACCTCACATAAATGAGGCAGTGCTGAGGTACTAATGAAGGCAGTGGCACTGGAGAGTTGCAAAGTGAATTTCTGTGTACAGTACCTGCATTCTATGTTGAGTAAAATCAAATGGACCTTCCTGAAGTAACACTATACAGAGCAGCTTTACTAAATATTACTGCAGCAAATAAATGTCCTTTGTACTATGTATTTATGTAAATTGGGTGCTAATAAATACTATTTTTCAACATCTTTGTGTGTGTTCTAAATGTATATTACAGTTTATGGAACCTCTCCAAAAATACAAGCCACAGGGTGAAAAAAGCCTCTTTATGTGTCACCATTTTCTCCACAGACTTTATGAATTACATTTTTACTTCAGAAAACTCAGAGGTAGACATGTTGGTCCACTGGGAAATAAAAAAATCAAAAGCTGCCGTAGGGCAATTATTTCTTTGAATTCCTGTTTTTGTTTGTTTTTATATTATTTTTATTTTATTGTTATGTTGTACACCACAGTGCGGGTGGCGCTGTGGGTTAAACCACAGAGCCTAGGGCTTGCCGATCAGAAGATCGGCGATTTGATTCCCCGCGACGGGGTGAGATCCTGTTGCCCGGTCCCTGCTCCTGCCCACCTAGCAATTCGAAAGCACGTCAGAGTGCAAGTAGATAAATAGGTACCACTCCGGTGAGAAGGTAAACGGTGTTTCCGTGCGGTGCCATGCTGGCCACATGACACGGAAGCTGTACGCCAGCTCCCTCGGCCAGTAAAGCGAGATGAGCGCCGCAACCCCTGAGTTGTCCGCGACTGGACCCAATGGTCAGTGGTCCCTTTACACCACTTAGATTTTTAAAAACATTAAGCAGTTTATAAGCACTTTTAAATTAAAAAACCCTTTTAATCAGTATAAAGCAGAATATCTTAAAGTAGTAAGTACAGTGGTACCCCGCAAGACGAATGCCTCGCTAGACGAAAAACTCGCAAAACGAAAGGGTTTTGCGAGTTTTTAGTTGACTCGCAAGACGAATTCGTCTATGCCTGTTTTTCGCAAGACGAATTCGTCTGGCGAGGTACCACTGTAAGCTGGCTTACCTTTTCGCTCTGGTCGGGAGGGGTGATGTCCGCGTCCGCCATTTTGGATCGACTGTGCATGCGCAGTCGATCCAAAATGGCAGAGGCGGACAACATCCCTCCCGACCGCAGCGAAAAGGTAAGTTCCGCTGCCGGTCGGGAGGGGGCCGTGGGATCGTGCCCAATGTCGGGCATCATCCCACGGCCCTCTCCCTCCTTCCCGGAGCCCCGCCGCTGCGTTTTAAGACTGCAACGATCGTTGCAGTCTTAAAACTCGGCGGCGCGGAGCTCCGGTGCCGGTCGGGAGGGGGCCGTGGGATCGTGCCCAATGTCGGGCATCATCCCACGGCCCTCTCCCTCCTTCCCGGAGCCCCGCCGCTGCGTTTTAAGACTGCAACGATCGTTGCAGTCTTAAAACTCGGCGGCGCGGAGCTCCGGTGCCGGTCGGGAGGGGGGCGTGGGATCGTGCCCAATGTCGGGCATCATCCCACGGCCCTCTCCCTCCTTCCCGGAGCCCCGCCGCTGCGTTTTAAGACTGCAACGATCGTTGCAGTCTTAAAACTCGGCGGCGCGGAGCTCCGGTGCCGGTCGGGAGGGGGGCGTGGGATCGTGCCCAATGTCGGGCATCATCCCACGGCCCTCTCCCTCCTTCCCGGAGCCCCGCCGCTGCGTTTTAAGACTGCAACGATCGTTGCAGTCTTAAAACTCGGCGGCGCGGAGCTCCGGTGCCGGTCGGGAGGGGGGCGTGGGATCGTGCCCAATGTCGGGCATCATCCCACGGCCCTCTCCCTCCTTCCCGGAGCCCCGCCGCTGCGTTTTAAGACTGCAACGATCGTTGCAGTCTTAAAACTCGGCGGCGCGGAGCTCCGGTGCCGGTCGGGAGGGGGCCGTGGGATCGTGCCCAATGTCGGGCATCATCCCACGGCCCTCTCCCTCCTTCCCGGAGCCCCGCCGCTGCGTTTTAAGACTGCAACAATCGTTGCAGTCTTAAAACTCGGCGGCGCGGAGCTCCGGTGCCGGTCGTGAGGGGGCCGTGGGATCGTGCCCAATGTCGGGCATCATCCCACGGCCCTCTCCCTCCTTCCCGGAGCCCCGCCGCTGCGTTTTAAGACTGCAACGATCGCTGCAGTCTTAAAACACAGCACCGCGGAGCTCCGGTGCCGGTCGGGAGGGGGCCGTGGCATCATGCCCGATGTCGGGCATGATGCCACGGCCCCCTCCCTCCCTCCCGGAGCCGCGGAGCTGCGTTTTAAGACTGCAGCGATCGCTGCAGTCTTAAAACACAGCACCGCGGAGCTCCGGTGCCGGTCGGGAGGGGGCCGTGGGATCGTGCCCAATGTCGGGCATCATCCCACGGCCCTCTCCCTCCTTCCCGGAGCCCCGCCGCTGCGTTTTAAGACTGCAACAATCGTTGCAGTCTTAAAACTCGGCGGCGCGGAGCTCCGGTGCCGGTCGGGAGGGGGCCGTGGGATCGTGCCCGATGTCGGGCATGATGCCACGGCCCCCTCCCTCCCTCCCGGAGCCGCGGAGCTGCGTTTTAAGACTGCAGCGATCGCTACAGTCTTAAAACACAGCACCGCGGAGCTCCGGTGCCGGTCGGGAGGGGGCCGTGGCATCATGCCCGATGTCGGGCATGATGCCGCGGCCCCCTCCCTCCCTCCCGGAGCCGCGGAGCTGCGTTTTAAGACTGCAGCGATCGCTGCAGTCTTAAAACACAGCACCGCGGAGCTCCGGTGCCGGTCGGGAGGGGGCCGTGGGATCATGCCCGATGTCGGGCATGATGCCACGGCCCCCTCCCTCCCTCCCGGAGCCGCGGAGCTGCGTTTTAAGACTGCAGCGATCGCTACAGTCTTAAAACACAGCACCGCGGAGCTCCGGTGCCGGTCGGGAGGGGGCCGTGGCATCATGCCCGACGTCGGGCATGATGCCGCGGCCCCCTCCCTCCCTCCCGGAGCCGCGGAGCTGCGTTTTAAGACTGCAGCGATTGCTGCAGTCTTAAAACACAGCACCGCGGAGCTCCGGTGCCGGTCGGGAGGGGGCCGTGGCATCATGCCCGATGTCGGGCATCATCCCACGGCCCCCTCCCTCCCTCCCGGAGCTGCGGAGCTGCGTTTTAAGACTGAAGCGAGCGAACAGCAGCGCTGCTGTTCGCTCACTGCAGTCTTAAAACGCGGCTTGGCTTGGCTCCGGTGCCGGTCGGGAGGGGCCCCCGGACTTTTTTTCCCATAGGAACGCATTAATTAAATTTTAATGCGTTCCTATGGGAAAAGGTGCCTCGCAAGACGAAATTTCCGCAAGACGAAGAGTCTTGCGGAACGAATTAATTTCGTCTTGCGAGGCACCACTGTATTTGAATTCTCCAGAACTCTTAATTAAGTTGGGTATTAGGCGGAACAAGGGAGTATTCTTTTTTTAAAAATAGTTTTTATTTATGCAGCATGTGTTATGCAGGCTAAATTAATTAAGGATCTGCTAAGTACAACACAGATTGCAGTTTGCATTGAGGGCTGCTGGATGAAAGTCAAAATGGTGGTTCTCCCTTAAAAAAAAACAAACATGTTCTGCCTTGTCACAAGAGAAAACTCTGTGATGTAATACAATAAGTAGACAATTCCATTCTCTTGGAATTAATTGCTAAAGTGGAAAATACTGGTGTTTGTAACTTGCCTGAGCCATCAACTAATAATGACAGCACATAGGAATGTCTTGGGTCGCTCTATATTGCACTTTAATACTGAAGTGATAGAGGATATTTCACACAGATTATGAAGTGCATATAATTTCTGTGTTGTTTTTTCGAAACAAATCTATGTAGAGCACTTTACTGATTTGGAAGCCCTTTCCCTAACACTTCAGTGTGTTGTAGTGGTTAATAGCAGTAGACTTGTAATCTGGGGAACCGGGTTCGCATCTCCGCTCCTCCACATGCAGCTGCTGGGTGACCTTGGGCTAGTCACACTGCTTTGAAGTCTCTCAGCCCCACTCACCTCACAGTGTGTTTGTTGTGGGGGAGGAAGGGAAAGGAGAATGTTAGCCGCTTTGAGACTCCTTTGGGTAGTGATAAAGCGGGATATCAAATCCAAACTCCTCCTCCTCCTCTTCTTCTTCTTCTTCTTCTTCTTCTTCTTCTTCTTCTTCTTCTTCTTCTTCTTCATGCATGTGGACCATAAATACTGCAAGTAAATTAAGTACTGCTGAGAGTAAACACATTTGAAGGCACTTTCATACACAGCACCAGGTTAAGGCCCATGAAAACATCTTGGGGTTGAATCCTGGCACAGCTTGAGAATATGCTATTTGAATCAGTCTCTAAACTCAGTGCTGGCTTGTTCAGCCATTACTTTAATCCCACTGTATAACTTTCAGCACTAATGCAATGTAGAATAATTCGGTGGTCCATCTAGTCAGAATTATAACACAGGCTATTTAAGAATGGACCGGTCTGGATGTTTGAGGAGGGTCCAAGCTTGGAGTGGAACACATGCTTGACTTACTGAAAGTCTCCCTCCCATTTAGGATTTTCAGTAGTATTGCTACAAAAGACCCTGGCTGCAACCCTGGAGATCTTGGGAGAGCGAGACTGAGCAACATGAACCAATGGGTCTGATGCAGCACAAGGCAGCTGTTTATGTTCACAATCCTGGGAAGCAAAAAAGGTCTACTCATGCCTTCTTTACAAGGGGAAAAATCCATACGCAGGCTTTAGTTTCAGAAGTTAGGGGAGGAAGTTTTATTGGGTTTGTGTAAGCTTTCTTTTTCCTCCAAAGCAAATGAGATCTAGGACACCCTTTTTGTAACTTTTATTGCAAAAGGGTACAGCAAGTTATTTTTTAAAAAGCTCTTTAAAGTAGGTGCATGTGCAGAGAGGGGAAAGTTAAAATAATATTTACAAACTTATGTTTCATCCACAAATCCTTTGCAAATGTTTGCATTCAGCTAAATTCTTTGCACTTGTCTTCGTTGCAGAAGATGTGGAGAAATACCATGTGTGAAACTGACTTTTTCAGGGAGGCGAGGCAAATGATAATGATGATATAAAGTTCTAAGTCCTAACGAAAATTTAAAAATAAATATCCAACCCTGGATGGTGTAGACACCCAAGAGTTCTTAAAAGAACTCAGATGTGATATTGCTGCTCTTATGTAATAATATGCAAGAGGCCTCTGTACCTGAGAGCTAGGAAATAGGCAACACAGCACCACTTGTTGGGGGTGGGACACCCAGGAATTTACAAGCCAAAAAGCCTAACATTTGTTCTAGGAAAACTGATGAAAAACATGAAAGATAAAACTAGCAGATACACAATGGGTGGGGAACCTTGGACCCTTCAGCTGTCACTGAGCTTCATCTCCCATCAACCCCAACCAGCATGGTCTGTAGTCAAGGCTGATGGGAGCCGTAATCCACCTGGAAAGACAAATGTACCTCAATACTGGTTATTTTGACTCCCAACAAATTCTTTAAAGGCCGAGTCCTGTCGACAAGCATATAGGTGTGATCCACTAGACAGTAAACACTAGGGGTGCCATATTTCAAAAAGTAAAATTTCTGGCACCCGCAAAGGTGTTGAGCTTTTTTCAGGAAGACCTCAAAATTGTTGGGCTTTGGGGGGAGAAACCTCCCCCCAAAATAGTGATTTTTAAGCTTTCGGAGCTGTTTACGCTGTGGTGCCATACATCCGGGTTTTCTCTGACATTTTGCTGGCAAAATCCCCCCCCCCTGACGCCATTTTTACACCCAAAAACCTGGCCATGTCAGGAATTTTCCTGAAATATGGGAAGCCTAGTGAATACTCAAGACTTTTTAAAAGATCGTAAGATCACTCTCCAAAGGCTCCTGAGTAAACTTAGCAGTCATGGGGTAAAAGAACAAGCTCTCTTATGGATCAGCAGCTGGTTAAAAAACAGGAAGCAGAGAGTAGGAATAAACGTCTATTTGACATCTTATGCAACACACCAAAGGCCCGATTCAGGACCAAATTGCTGGTAAAACTATTATTGGGCCTGAGTGCTAATAGCTGTATATTAAAATCAAAGAGAATTGACAGGGTCTGTTGCTTGTGAAAGCAGTTGTAAAATCAGCAGAGGGCATTTGATGCTGATGTCCAATGATAAATACTCTGGCTCATGAGATATAGAATAAATAATAGATTGCCACTGATGCTTTTTGTAATGCATCACAGCACCAACCCTAGAAGCATCTGTAAAAACTGCAGATTCCCTCTTGGCTGAGGCTTGATTTTAGAATCTGAAGAGATGGAAGGAATGTGATGTCACTGAACTAGGCATGTGGGAAGCTGCTCTCTGGGCTCGTTTATGAAGACAGGAAGGAAACTGGTAGGAACCATATATATAATTTACTGCCTTGCTCTTTTGGTGCCAGGTTACAGACTCTGTCTGCCTGGTCTGCATTGCAACTAACTGCAGTTGAACATTCTGTGATGTGTAATTAAACAATCTGTAAGCTTCAATTTGCCCCAAACTATTCTTTCAACACTTCTGCTGTTATGCCCAACAAAGCAATTGTGGACAGCTGGTGTGAGTGCCACGCTCCATCTTTGTTGATACGGAATTATTTTCCCCTAGAACCAAATCCTGTTTCCAAATTCTCATCTGCCCTGCTTGTTGTAGTCTCTTGTCCTTTGCTTGCTTCCTGTCCTCATGTGTCTGCCAACAACTCTTAATTAAAGGCCAGGTTCCAAAGCACCATGCAGTATTCTAAAGCCAGCTGTTGGTTAGCCATTTACTGCCCTCTGCATCACCGGAGAGTTGAAATGGGGTGGTACCCAACAAATGCCATCTCTGGCATGCCCACTAAGTCCAGTGCATCTCGGTTACAGCCTTAGACCTATTATTCTCCTATTCTATGTGGAAGTTAACTCCAAACTATAGATTTGAGTCAAGTGAATTACCTAACCAAGGACTGTGGCCAGCTCCTCTATTGAATCAGTTTTGAAACCAGCAAGGGGGGGAGGGGGAGGAGATTGATCAGTCTACACCCATTATTGCCATGCATGGAGAATAGAGCTGGCATTGGCTCTTAGCCACAGATGCCTTTGAGCCTCCTGGCTGGCACTGCTTGCCGATCATTTTCTCATGTAGTGATGCAGTGTTTCCTGGAGCCTGCTGATGATTTCAGTTCCGTGGTTGCGAATTAAACTCGGTACAAATGTTCTGGATGATCCTAGGAACGAATCTGTAGAGGCTGTCAAACTCGTCCACAAAGAAGGAGTGTTCTTTGTCGGGGTCAGTAGCAATGGCTTCCAGCTCATCTTGGGCAGCCCATGCAATTCCTACTGAATAGGCTATGACTCCTGAAGTGAGAAACATGAGTGCATAATGAGGTTAATGCCTTATCTGAAACAATATTGCATTCAAAGTAATATTCTAATAAGGGCCCAAAAATATTATCAGAAGTGGTGAGGTGTTTAAACTTAAATAAATGAGGCATTCCAATCCCCAGACTTGTTGATCCCCATTCCCTATTGTCTTGTTGAATGACCCATACATGTCCTTCCTGTGTTTCAAAAATAGAAGGGCTTAATGTTCACCAAGAATATACAAATACACTCCATTTTTTTAAAATACCAAACTTAGACTTCTGGCTTGCAAAACTTAAGTGCCATATTCTAGATCCAGAGCCCCATTGTTTGGGTGCTTTATGCAAAGCTTTTTTTTTTTTTTAAATGAGGGGTTCTGGAGTAGATGGGCCTTGATCTGATGGAACAGGACTCTTCTGTTCTTCAGTGCTTTCCAGATGTTGCGGGACTCCAAATCCCATCACCCCCAGCCTGTATAAGCTATGGTCGGGAATGATGGGAGCTGTAGTTCAGTGACATCTGGAGGGCTACAGGTTGCCTACCCCTAAAATATGTGCCTATAGGGTCTTCTGGCTTACCATTCTGATGTGCTGCTGCAGCCGGCCCTCGGACATCATCGTACGATCTGCCATCTGTAATAAGAATCATTATCTTCCTCTTGTTTGGTTTGGATTTGCTGAAGAGCTGTTCAAAGGCATAGTTGATGGCTGCTCCGGTGCTGGTTCCTCCGCTCCAATAGTTGATTCTCTTGACAGCGTTTAGGACATCCTGCTTCGTTCTGTGCTTGTCGAAGCCAAACTCCAGCCTCTGTTCGTAGGTGTACTGCACAGCTCCAATGCGGGTGTCTGTATCGGAAATCTCAAATTCCTTGCTGATGTTAGTGACAAACTGGAGGAGGGTGCGGAAGTTGCCAGTGCCAACGCTGCTGGACCCGTCAATGACAAATCCAATATCCGCTGCATTGAGACAGGTCTTGCTGCATGCCAGGCGATCAGAGTCACAGACTCGCTTCACTAACTGCTGCACTACTTTGTGTAAGCTAAACCAACTGGGCACATTGATGGAGTAGTACCCGTTGGTCCTACACACAGCCTGAAAGAGAGAAAACAGAAGCAATGAATTTCAAGAGCAGTTACAGAAAAATTCATGGAGGCAATTTATTACTGTCAGTCATTGATTTCACCTTACAACAGCTCTGTCCCTATGTATGAAATGTTTTTATGAGACAAATTGGCATTGCATCAAACTGGCAGAAAGCACAGCTGAATAACACCCACCCTTATCGTTTCTTACATGCTACATCCAGCTTAAAGGCAGCTAAATGGTAGGCCGTTGCATTTATACTTCTTACTTGAGCACCTGCCACATTGCAAAACTAGCATCTGAATTGTCTCTACTTCTGTCAACAGGCTTAACATTCATTGCAGGCGTGTTTGCTCTCATGCCTTAAAGTTATTTCCATTTTCTAAGATACAGCTACCATTAAGTCACTATGTATGAACACGGGGCTTCTTGCCTCATTCTACTTTCCCAGTCTGGCAATTGCACAGAGGCTTACTGTGGCTCTTCCCCCATTCAAACCTAAAGGAAATTGAGACCATCAGCCAGTCCGATTCAGTCTGGAGGCTTCCCAGGTTGAAGGCATTAACGGGCTTTGAAGTTCATAGGAAATGTATTTCATGGCACAGACACAGTGGAAAGTGCACAAAATTATCTGAAAGGGTGTCCAGAGGGAGGGGGGAAAAAGATGTATTCTGAAGGACAGTTCTCAAAGTCCACTTTGCTTCCTGAACTTGGGCTCATTTGCCAACCTTCCAGGAAAGACTACATGTATGCCAGATGAACACCACTCAGTTGAAGAGGCATTTTGTAATGAGTACCTGAGTACCTATACTACATAGCTTGTGAGAATGAGTTCTAACTGAAGTTTATCCAGAACTTTTGTGTGTTTTGGAGGAAAACTGGAGGCAAGAGTACACAGTGTTCAGTAAACACGATCTAACACTACACAACTTGATTGAGGCTTTGAAGTGAGTTGATTGCTTGAGTCTTGCAGTCCCACTTGCTGACTCCACTGAAGAACTAAGTATACATAGATGCATCCTGTTTATACCGGGGATCTTGTAAAACTTTGCCGTATTGAGTCTCAATATGGTGACTATTGTAGCATGTGAATATTTCAAAGAGAGAACTATATATCTATAGTTGGACGTTGTTGGAACAGAGTGGTAGCCAGTTTGCTCACTCACACTTGTGGGTTTTGGGCCAGGCAAGGATGTTTCACTTTTATATTGACTCGCCTACATGTGATGAAGAGTTCCGATCCCACCTTTCCTCAGAAACAAGAAATATTGCCTCTTTCTTGATGCATCCCAATGTACCCCTTACCTTGTCCACAAAGTTCGTTTCAACAACATTCTGCTTTTCATTTTCATCTGGTCCTTCAATGGTGACAAAGAAAATATTGATGCCGGATTCCCTTGCCAGCCGAGAGGCCTCTTCCACTTTATCAGTAGGCCACCCATCCACCATCACTATAGCAACGTTGGGTGCACTACCTCTGTTCCCATTAGCATCCTCAAAGAAGTTTTTGTTAACAAAGGACAGCGCTCTCCCTGCATGAGGATGGGGGGGGGGAGTAAGAGTTGTAACTTGCTGAGTAAAACAATGAAAACAAATGTTAAAATCTCTTACAACCTGAGCTCCTTGCCATTTATATGATTGTTTTGCCTATTATTGTCCGTAACAAACAACAGAAACTATAAAATTGAGGACAGGAGCAACAACAATTTGAGGATTCTCTCAAATCATCAGTGGCCCATATCGAGTTACAGGCAACAATGCACGTTCAGTCTAAGTCGCTGGTTAAGGATACATTTTTCTATCCGCATGGAAATGGACATATATGCCCCATCAGAGCCATATGATGTCAAAGGGTTGCCTCACATCCAAATACAGTGGTACCTCGGGTTAAGAACTTAATTCGTTCCGGAGATCCGTTCTTAACCTGAAACTGTTCTTAACCTGAAGCACCACTTTAGCTAATGGGGCCTCCCACTGCCGCTGTGCCGCCAGAGCACAATTTCTGTTCTTATCCTGATGCAAAGTTCTTAACCTGAAGCGTTGAAGCGTTATTTCTGGGTTAGTGGAGTCTGTAACCTGAAGCGTCTGTAACCTGAAGCGCCTGTAACCTGAGGTACCACTGTATGCATAACAAAGCTGATGCAAATCTCATTTGTGAATTCACAACCCACATCTGCATGCGATCCCTCATCCAATAACGGAACCTGCTGTGGAATCTTCTTGTATGTATGTATGTGTGTGTGTGCCTTCCTGGTTTGCTTGCTTGTTTGGTCAAATGTGTCTCTAACTTTTGCCTGATATGTTTTAAAAGCTAAAAGAGGGAATAGATTTGCAATAAGGGCTACTGAACTAAGGTCAGTGCTTTTTTCTGGGAATATGCAGGGGTTCGCATACCCCTAAACATTTTGTGAATCTAAGTTTGGCCTCATTTGGGGGGGCAGTATTTCAATATGAGTAGGAAAATGAGAGTACCCCTAAACATTTTTAAAGAAAAAAAGCACTGACTAAGGTATTGGGTATTTTAATTTCTGTTTGGAACTCTATGGTGGTTGGTGTCTCACCAATCTGCTATATTTGCACCGTGAAAGGGACAAGGTATTCAGAGAAAACCATGATTTTCTGGAAGACGAAGTATTTTCCAAACTAGGGGAAGAGGAACCAGAAATGTGTGAGGACAGTTTGTGGTCTTGACCTCAATCTGCCTAGAATATCAAGCATGCCAACATCTTTTGATTCTTAAAACTGATTAGTTGTGGATGTATTGTGCAGAATACATACCAACATTGGATAATCCTCCTTTCTGTAGTATTTTCTCTATGGCATTTTGCAGATCCTTAGAGTTTGTATAGGTCTTCAAGTTAAATTCAGTTGAAGGGTCATCACTATTCATAAAATAAAAATGGAGCAGTTTTGTTTTGTGTTATCCCCAGGAAAGTAAGGTCATACACAATATGGCATTAACTCTCAACACATTAATGATACTAGTTGTAATTTATAGTAATTTCTTTCAATCAGGAACATGTGCATGACTATTTCCTGTGTTTTCATAGAAATGTGTAAACACGTAATACGTGAAACTTACATTTGTGGCTGCTTTTTAAAATCAATTGACAAAAAATGTTTGTAGGTGGGGCAGCTGCCTTTGATGGGTGAGGAGTGGGGAACCTGTGGTCTCCCCCACTGTTGTTAGACTCTCATAATCCCTGAAGTATGGGCTATTAGAGAGGTTCTCAAATTGTGGTCTACACACTCCATTCAGGTGATTGTGGAAAGGTTGTGGAACAATCGAGAACCTCTATACTTGGAAATCTTTTTCTGACAATGGAGGTTAAGACTGGATTTCGACCATGGTTGGATATATCAAATAAGCTAACAAGGCCCTAACTTAAGATATATGATTTTTATGATGCAGTGCTGGTGCAGTCTAGTAATGTAAGATACATATCTGCTTCAATTTGTAGAACAAAAAAAAAGTGTATTAAGTAGTTAGCCACAGGAAGTTCTGTGGTGTTGCTACAGACATGGAGATGGATGCTAGACAGCACAGATGTTATGAAAATATGTAATACTCTCTTACCCATACTGGATGATGCCCATAAGAGGACCAGCTGGGCCCACATCCAGGGCTTGAGCAACATCTTTGAGGAACTGTTTTTGGATCTGAAAGCGGCGCTTACCAATGCTCCAGCTGCCGTCTATCAAGAAGGATAAATCAACTTTGCAATCTGAAAAAAAAGAATAGATTACAGTAACTTTGGAGGTACTTTTGCATATATTTTGTGTTTTTCCTGCATGACATCAAAATACAAAAACACACCTCGGACCATGATAACAGAGCATGTACTCAATCTTTCAAAGAATTTACCAAAGATTACAAAGCTTCACTTGACATAGATAACAATAACCCTACCTGGCAAGTAGAGAAGAACTAGTGTTTCTGTTTCTTTTTAGAAAGAATTCTGTTTCTGTAAACCATTCCACCCACAGAGCTGGGCAAACTTCAGGAATGTTTAATCTACTCCCCCCCCCAAAAAACCCCAAAATTTCACCAACCAGAATTGAGTATAAAAAGACACACACGATTAATGAACATGGTGCCTTGGAGCAGAGTCTGAGCTTTGAAATGTGTTTTTATTACCCGGTAATACCGGAACTGAACCAAGTTTACAGTCCTTAAACCCAAAAGTTCTCTTCTCCTGGTCCACTTACTTCATTTCAGCAGGCTAATCTAGGTGGGGAAAGTTGTTTGGCTGTTGCTATGGTTTGACAATCAGAAGCCAGAAACCCTTAACGATCTACTGCAGACTGCATCCATATCTACCAATGGTTCCCAATCTGCCAAGGTTGCAGGTTCAATCATAGCTGTCAACTTTTCCCTTTTCTTGCAAGGAATCCTATTCGGAATAAGGGAATTTCCCGTTAAAAAAGGGGAAAAGTTGACAGCTATGGGTTCAATCCCTGTATGGGACAACTGCAATATCCCTGCAATGCAAGGGGTTGGGCTAGATGATCCTCAGGGTATCTTCCAACTCTACAATTCTATGATTCTTCCTTCTACTTCTGCTATATCAGCTGATACAGGCCACCTTGAAATCACACAAACCTTTGAAAGAAAAGCTTAGCTCAGAAGGCACTTTTAGGAATCCCCACATACACTAAGGATGCAGTCGTATTATGCACACTTACCTGGGACTAAATCCCATTTGAACCCAATGAGGCCAACTTCTCAGAAGATGTATAATAGGGTTGAGCTTCATGTGGGCTATTTGAATACATCAGGAGCAGTCATATTCAAATCATGTCATTAAATTTTTGTGTAAGATTTGACAACTTTGCGAGACTTGGACTTCAGAGGCACTTTAGACAAGCAGTTATTTATATGTGACTCATGCGGACTGAGCTACTTCAGGATGCTGGTGTGAGGTTGAATAATTAATTGCATCTCCACAGAACAAACCCAAACTAATAAACAAAATTTTCCTTGCGCCTATAAGATGAGCATATTGTGAGTTAGCAACAGTAGAATTTTCTCCTCTCTGCTAATTTTCTATATGCACTGTGTGTTTTATAGGAAGGAGCATTCAACTGTTCTACCCCCATCTCACCAAGACTGAAGTGGTGCAGTCCAGCAGCAGTCTTACCACATGAAAGTTTTACCACACTGAGTGCCTCTCTTTCCTTCCTGCATTTTAGTGTGCATTGTGGTTGTATTCTCCATTCTGATTTGTATAGCTATTTTTAAAAAAACAAAACCCTACACACACACACAGTGTTCTTTAATTAGTGCTGGAACAAAAATCTCCTTCTTTATTGAAGTGGGAATTGCTATTTTGCCAGACATGGAAGTAATTCAAAGAATGATAATCTCCTTTGTGGCTTTCAGATCTGCTTCTCCACTCTGGATATTTAAAAACTTGATTGTAGTCTTTTAAATGCACGTGTCCTCACTCCTCTTGCTATTTTGGCTCACAGAACAGTAGACAAACACCCAAAGCTAAAGCAACCTCTTCTCTCCATTATATATATTTTTAAATAACCAAATTTATTCATTCTGACCTGCACGGAGTGCCTTCAAGAAATAGCAGTCTACTCTTCTTTTGCTCTAAGCTGCTGAGAAAATACTCATTTCCTTGAAAGGGATCAACATTTGGATAAGCTTAAATGGCAATTAATGGTTTTTGTTCCTAGTCATGCTTCTTGCGTGGTTTGTATTTGAAACTGCTCGCACCAAGACAGGTGTGCCAATAAGGGTATATTTCACTGAAGAGGTGCCAGGCCTGTAAAGATTCCCCATGCCCTTTACAAAACCCTTTGTGACTGATCTTGTTCCGAGTGTGTTCCAACTTCCTTACTCCAAATCAGTATTTGTATTGTGTGCTGAGATTTTTCCTGGCTCCTGCATGGCATTCCTTTCATTACAAGATTGGCTCCAGAAGCGTAAACCCCTGACAAAATCTAGCAATTATTTGCGGAGAACTGTGATAAAATCTGGTGAGGCAGATACATCTGCCTTGCTATTTTAGGAGGAAAATAGCACTCTCCTGCAGCTATTTAAAGGTGATTCATAAATTTTGTCCCTGAGTAGCCATAATCTAAGATTGACATTGATGGCATTAAGAGCAAGAAATAGGAGGGCAAGTTTTGAGAATGAAATTAATGCCTCTGGGGCAGGGGGAGAGGCTCAACATACTTGTGGCCCATGATGGCTATGCTCTGCCTCCACAGCTGGAGTTTCGTGCTTCTGAATATCAGTTGGAGGTAGAGCGCTCCTGTGCTTGAGTCCTACTTGTGAGCTTCCCATGTTGGCCACTATGAGAACAGGATGCTAGACTACGGTAGCAGGGCCGTTGGTCTGATGGAGAACTCAGTTCTGGCACCTCTCAGGTGGATGCCATTGCCATTATAAGACAACGAGGGAGGCATTCATAGTGAGTTCTGACACCTCTCTTCAGGTTACAAACTCTGCTAACCTGGAAGAGTTACCTCGAGTTGAGAACTTTGCCGCAGGATGGGAATGGAAATCGTGTGCCAGCGGCACAGCGGTAGCAAGGGGCCCCATTGGCGAAAGCACGCCTCTAGTTAAGAACAGTTTCAGGTTAAGAAAGGACCTCCGGAACGAATTAAGTTTGTAACTACAGGTACCACTGTATTCCAAAAACAAACAAACAAACAAACAAACAACTACCCTTTCATATAAACTAACTCTCATTCTGATTTGCCTGGCAGAAAAACCTCCACGCTTCCCTACACCAGGTAGCATTTTCTCCAATTATGTTTGTACTTTAAGACAGGAATGGAGAATCTGCAGCCCTCCAGATGCTGAACTCCAAATCACATCAGCTCCAACCAGCATAATCAATGTCCATGGATATTGGAACTGCAGTCCAACAACATAGCAGTTCAACCCCTATGTTAGGATAAAGCGTCACTTTAAATAGAATTCTATATTGGGTCAGAAAAAAAGAAACCTTACTGTATAATCAGATATATATAATGACTGCTCAGGAGCCCCTGATGGTTTTACCATGGCAACAGACCAACAATAGGGGACCAGTGATCCTCTAGATCAGGGGTCAGCAAACTTTTTCAGCAGGGGGCCGGTCCACTGTCCCTCAGACCTTGTGGGGGCGGACTATATTTTTTTTGGGGGGGGGGACAAATTCCTATGCCCCACAAATAACCCAGAGATGCATTTTAAATAAAAGCACACATTCTACTCATGTAAAAACATGCTGATTCCCAGACTGTCCGCTGGCCGGATTTAGAAGGCAATTGGGCTGGATCCAGCCTCCGGGCCTTAGTTTGCCTACCTATGCTCTAGATTGGGGTGGCCAACTTCCAAGAGACTGTGATCTACTCACAGAGTTAAAAACTGGCAGTGATCTACCCCCTTTTGGGGGGGTTCATATAAAAGTTGTTGAGCTTCTTTTGGGAAGAGGAAAGCGACATTGAGCTTTTCTTTTTTAGGAAGGAAAGCCCTGTTTTTGGTGGTTCAGGTCATTTTAGGGGTGCAGGGCAAAGATGTTGAGCTTTTTTTAGGGGAGCCTAGCTTCTTTGGGGGCAGCCACTGATCTACCGGTGATCTACCACAGACATCCAGTGATCTACCGGTAGATCACGATCTACCTGTTGGACATGCCTGCGTGACTAAAACCCTCTCATCACCCTTGCCCATTGAGCATGCTGTCTGGGGCTGAGAGGAGTAACACCCTGGGCTGCTTCACTGAATTTTTAGGCAAACTTTTGCAGCTCTTGCAAATGTGCGCCTCGAACATCCCATTTATATTAAATAGCAGCTCCGTCTGCAGCAGTAAAAACCAATAACTAGTCCTGGGTGATTTCTCTTTAGCTAACTTAGGAATGGATTCAGCAAAAGTTAATTAAAAACAAAACAAGAACCCACTCAGTTCCCCCCAAGCTCATTAGCAAAATGTGGACTCCACTGCAACCCGGATGACATCTTTGGGAGTGTAATGAGGCCCTGCAAACTCCTGAGCCCTGGTACATCCATTCTTTCCCTCCCCACATAAATCACAACAGGGAAGCCCAGTAAGAAGGCTCTCCCTTCCTCCCAGTGGCTGAAGCTTTGAAAGGCCAGACTCTCAGGTGTCAATACTTGGTTGGCGCACATACTTGGGTTTCCCTGTGAAACTGGTTCCAGGGGTTTGGGGACCACATCTTCCTTGGAGCTGAAACCTGGAATGATCAATAATGACATGGTTATTAAATACAAAGGGCATGAGATGATGACATCATATTTTTGAGAGCCTTCTTGGTAGTGGCACCCTCCCTGTGGAAAACCTTCCCTTCAGATGTCAAGGAAATAAACAACTATTTGACTTTTAGAAGACATCTGAAGGTAGCCCTGTTTAAGGAAGCTTTTAATGTTTGATGTTTTAGTATGTTATGCCATGTGCTGTGAATCACCCAGAGTGACTGAGGAAACCCAGCCAGATGGGCAGGGTATACATAAGAAAATATGCACCATATACACCTGAGATGTAGTGGTAGCTACTAGCTTATTTGACTTCGGAATTCATGGGTGTTAGGCTGTTATATGTGTGGTTGATTCACCTACTGATTAAAATTCACAGCCCTACTTGCTGATACAGGTGGGTAGCCCTGTTGGTCTGCCATAGTCAAAACAAAATAAAAAAAATTCTTTCCAGTAGCACCTTAGAGACCAACTAAGTTTGTTCTTGGTATGAGCTTTCGTGTGCATGCGAAGAAGTGTGCATGCACACGAAAGCTCATACCAAGAACAAACTTAGTTGGTCTCTAAGGTGCTACTGGAAAGAATTTGTTTTTATTTTGTTTTGACTATTTGCTGATATAAGAGGTGTGATAATTACATGTGCCATGAGGAAACATAGAAAGGAGTTCTTGTCTCGCCACAATGAACTGTAAATTATCGCCAGGCATTCTTGCACTTTGGGGCACACCACAAAACGCTAACAAGGCTCTGTTCCGCACATTAGACTGTGTTTATGCTTCATGTGTGAACTGCACTGTGTCATCCTACATGGAATTTACCCCACAACAATTTCATTTTGAAACCTGAACAACATGGTCCATGTGGTGTTTATCTTTAATTGAACGTTACACCTCTAGAAAGCTGAGAATGAGATCAGCAGTAGGAAATTCATCATGCGAAAGGCTGGGCTGGATGAATCCCAAGACGGAATTAAGATTGCCGGAAGAAATATCAACAACCTCAGATATGCTGATGACACAACCTTGATGGCAGAAAGTGAGGAGGAATTAAAGAACCTTTTAATGAGGGTGAAAGAGGAGAGCACAAAATATGGTCTGAAGCTCAACATCAAGAAAACTAAGATCATGGCCACTGGTCCCATCACCTCCTGGCAAATAGAAGGGGAAGAAATGGAGGCAGTGAGAGATTTTACTTTCTTGGGTTGCATGATCACTGCAGATGGTGACAGCAGTCACAAAATTAAAAGACACCTGCTTCTTGAGAGAAAAGCAATGACAAACCTAGACGGCATCTTAAAAAGCAGAGACATCACCTTGCTGACAAAGGTCCGTATAGTTAAAGCTATGCTTTTCCCAGTAGTGATGTATGGAAGTGAGAGCTGGACCATAAAGAAGGCTGATCGCCAAAGAATTGATGCTTCTGAATTATGGTGCTGGAGAAGACTCTTGAGAGTCCCCTGGACTGCAAGAAGATCAAACCTATCCATTCTGAAGGAATTCAGCCCTGAGTGCTCGCTGGAAGGACTGATCCTGAAGCTGAGGCTCCAATACTTTGGCCACCTCATGAGAAGAGAAGACTCCCTGGAAAAGACCCTGATGTTGGGAAAGATGGAGGGCACAAGGAGAAGGGGATGACAGAGGATGAGATGGTTGGACAGTGTTCTCGAAGCTACTAACATGAGTCTGACCAAACTGCAGGAGGCAGTGGAAGACAGGGGTGCCCGGCGTGCTCTGGTCCATGGGGTCACGAAGAGTCGGAGACGACTGAACAACAGGAAATCTTCACCTCACAGTATGGCATGGCTCAATTTGTGCCCTTTACCCTCCCCATCCATCACCAGGTGTCATATGATACCAGGTGCTGGACAGGTAAATCCAAGAGGTAAAACTGAAAAGAAAGCATTGAGAGTGTGCTCTAGCTGCACCCCTAATTCTTCCTTTCCGTGGCTGGTTTGGTGCTTTTTGAATTTGGTGCCGATTCACAGCTGGCAAAGAGTCGGAAGTGCATTCTCATTCTGACTTTGCAGCTGGGGCCATTGTTTGAGTTTAAGCTGAGGTCTTTCCTTTGCAGCCTGGCTTTCAGGCCACGGCTTGAATGCAATTAGATCATTATATAGTTCTTTTTAATAAAAATGCCACCCATCATGTATCACTGAGAGCTAATTGAAAAAGGAAGCCCTTTCCAGTGAGCCCTTCTAGGTTCCCAGGCTGGCTTGAAGACTGTATTGTTAGTCCTTGGAATTGTCAGTCCTGGGAATATTCCCTCACTCTGCCTTGGTGCTTCACTGCTAGCCAATTAAGCTTTTTTCACCACTGAGTTGTCACAGCTGTCCGGGCTCATTAAATCTCCACTCAGGCAATAGTTGTCACATACAAACTAAAAATAATTCTCTTTGAAGTGATAATCAGCATGCATCAAACTTAATCACTGGGCTAATTTTTTATTGTATTCTAGTTCCTTGGAAAATTTCCCTTTTCTCACCTCAAGCTGTGTGATGAATAATCTCGCCTGCAAATAGATATCCAGACATCCACCTGAACATTTAGAGTGTTTTTACTTTCTGTTGATGGTAATCTCTTAACACCCTGATACATGTGCTGAGATTCAACTTGGAAATGTAAACCTTTTGGCTGTTCTGACCTGTGTATATGGATGCATTGCCTATGCAAGCCCATCCTCGCACAACAACTCTCCCACTTAAGCTAACAAGAAAGGGCAAAGCATAGCTAAAACATTATGGAATAGGACTAAGGGTGTGTTCACAAGCACATGTACTGCAACATAATGACTTACACAACCTGCAAGATTCGTGTGATGAATCTGCTTTTGGATGGATTAAGTTAAAATCCCTTTCAGTTTCATGTACATTTGGCAGGATCCTCCATAACTTTGACCCCTCACCTGCAGATTCATCATTCCAACCGTCTGATCATGTTTCAGCTGTGACTCTCTGCTTTCTGATTTTTAGAAAGGCTTCTTTTTTTATAGCACACAGATGCAGACCTAAATATGAAAACAAATTGCCTCTCTTGCCATAGCTTAATATAGACCATATTTTAAAATGCAATTTTCTTTTCCTACATTCCATTTGCTCCTGTCAGGGCTTGTCCACCCTTACCTTTCCTCCACACTTTCCAGGCATGGTCCACACTTTAAAGCTCCGTGTCTGAGTGGCTCTGTTTTTTTGCTTTGGATTGGCACAAATGGCAATCCGTTAGAAACCCAAACTGTGAATTGCAAAAAAAGAAAAAGAAAAAGAGTGCTTTGACACAAAGTTTTGAAGTGCGGGCTTGTGCCTCGAAAGCCCAGGGCAAAAAGTAAGTGTGGATTCGCCCAATTCATACTCAGGACAGCCACCATTCAGAACATTTCTGTGGGAGTTTATAATGTGTGTTGATCATACAGGTAGATTTATTGCACATAGCATGCAAATGCTTCTCATGTAAAAAAGGGCCTTGTAATTTCTTCCTAAAGCAGCAAGTGGGGGAGCTTCTAGCCTGTGTACTTAATTAGGTCTTGCAATTAGGGGTCCTAATTTGGCCTGTGAGGCTGTTTCTTCCAACCCATGCCCACCTATGTCCTGTGTGAGGCAGGGAAAGATGCAGCTCCAATCGAAAGCCTTAAAATGACAGAGTTGGTGATTTGAAAACATTGCGTAATACTACCTGTGTCAAAAAGGCTTGATCCCAGTTTCCACAAGTCTGTTTCTATAGCTTCCACACACAAGAGGGGGAAAAACAGTAATTACTTAAAAGCAAACCACTAACCCAAACCAATCTGAAGTTAACAGAACAAATGCTGTACCTTTAAGCGAGATCTTTTGTAAAATAGAGTACATGTGAGAATAAGCAGAAGTATATGTAAGAAACAGAATCAATAGAGAATGACATGGATATGACAGATCCTTCCTTAAGTGAAATATTAAGTTAAGAAACATTCTGTGCCAGAAGCAAATGATTATTTTTTTTTAAAGTTTTGACATGAACTTTTGAGGAGGGTATTTATGTGGTTTTCTTCATACTGTTTGTTCCAACAATAAAAAACAAACCATTTCTTTTACTGATTGTTTCTCAAAGAATGGGCTGGTGCACAATGGAAATTGCCTTTTGTGTTGTTGCTTTTTGTCAACCTCAATTTCCAGTGTTTGGGCAGATACTGTGATGTGAGATGGGTGATTTGTGCTCATGATGCTATTGGGGCAATCATATGGGACCTCCCTTTTCAATACTGTTTGCACCTGCAAAAGTTTTGTTTTGTTTTTGCTTCATTTCCAATCACCGCATATCCTGCCACTTCCTGAAGAAAGAAATCCCATAACTTCTTATACCAGAAATGTTCTGATTTATTTTTGTCCTGCTTTTATTGAAATACAGCCCCTCCAGATAGCAATAATGTGATAGGTAGCTTTGGGAAACACTGCAGAACAGACCAAAGCAGGCTAAACCCACTACTAATGCACTATGATCATGTCAAGAACATGTTGCAGTACAGATCTGCAATGAAACACCAGGCCCTTAGGAACAATACTTTAATCGAGACTAAAGTTTATTCTGCATATATAGGAAACTGCCTGAAATGAAGCAAATTGTTGGTTGTTATCATGAGTACCAGACATAGGGAACTGGATGTAAAAGAATACTCAGATGACTCAAGCACTGTTCTGTTGAAAACAATAGATTTTTTTTGCATATAAGGTGAGAGGAAGTAGTGCTTCTGGTTCAGACTAACAAGCCCAGAGAAATCTAGGTGACAAATACTGTGAAAATCTGCCTTGTTTTATGGGGCAGCTTACCCAGATTGGCAGGAGAGGTGGAAGGCTTCCGGAATGAGACAATTGGCTCTTGCCGTTGAAGACCTGTGCGGTTTGTCGAAAGGGTCAACTTTAATACACAGGGGCATAATTCTAGTGAGTCTATTTCATTACCTAAGAACCACCAGTTTGAAAATGGGGGAAGTATTATTAAGGACTTCCCTGTACGTCAAAACAGTTTAGCTTCAGCAAATTTTAATAGGATGGGCACTCTGATTCCTGAGCATTTACAGCCTGAAATGCTATCACAATATCACACGGAAGTCAATTGACATCTCCTGGGCTTGGGTTGCAATCTATACATGATTTAATCAGGTCAGTCCTGTTCACTTTATTAGAACTGCCCTGGTGATGTAAATGGGTTATGGATTTCGACGCCTACAAAATAACTTGACTCAAGTAGTTTGAACTTTAGAGGATAACTAGCAGACCACTACAGGTCTGTGGGTATAGGGTGGTATATAAATGCAACAAATAATAACAATACAGAAATGCTGCAGAATCAGAATGGCTGCAATCCAGCCAAATCTTTTTATTTTAAATCCCAGCGATTTCACAGGGAGAGTTGAGCATGTGTTTCAATATCTTCTACTGAAATAACAGGGAATTAAAATTCTTAACTTGGGCTAAATTGTATCCAGTATTTCTTAGGTGTATTTCCTAAGTAATAATTGTAGGTAACTTGGGGAAAACGTCTTTAAGAGTGGGCTCTGGTTGCTGCTTTTTATAAGCGGAAAACATTTTTAAAATCACATGAAGGTTTTACCTGTGTTAGGTCGAGCGATATTTCTGTTACTTGCATGGCTGGAACTGCCTCTGAATGCTTTAAAAATATTTTACTGGTCAACACATAAACTTGAACATAAATTGTAATTAGTAAATATGATTAGTTTAAAATAAACTTAGCTGAAATGAAGAAAATATATATCCATTTAAGTTAGGACATACCTTGATTCTGGGTTCTTCCTTGTACAGCTTGAACCTGCCCTAAAATATGCATTAAAACAGAAAATGTTACTTGCAGTTCGCAAAACTATTTTTAAAAAACATTTATTTTTAAAAGTGATAATTTTATAGCTGTAGGAGGTAAGAGACTCTTGTCCTAATCCTTTAGTTTTTAACATAGAAGCACATGGGTCATCTAGTCCAACCCCTTGCAATGCAAAAATCTTTTGCCCAACGTGAGACTCAAACCCATAATAATAATTTATTTCTACCTCGTCCATCTGGCTGGTTTTCCCCAGCCACTCTGAGCAGCTTCCAACGAAAGATTAAAAATACATTAAAACATCAATCATTAAAAATTCCCCTAAACAGGGCTGCCTTCAGATGTCTTCTAAATGTCATATAGTTGTTTATTTCTTTGACATCTGGTGGGAGGACATTCCACAGGGCGGGTGCCACTACCGAGAAGGCCCTCTGCCTGGTTCCCTGTAACTTGGCTTCTCGTAGTGAGGGAACCGGCAGAAGGCCCTCGGTGCTGGACCTCAGTGTATGGGCAGAATGATGGGGGTGGAGACACTCCTTCAGGTATACTTGGCTGAGGCCGTTTAGGGCAGGCATAGGCAAACTCACCCCCCCAGATGTTTTGGGACTCCAGTTCCCATCATCCCTGACAACTGGTCCTGTTAGCTAGGAATCATAGGAGTTGTAGTCCCAAAACATCTGGAGGGCCGAGTTTGCCTATGCCTGGTTTAGGGCTTTAAAGGTCAGCACCAACACATTGAATTGTGCTCGGAACCCATAACCCTGAGATTAAGATTCTCAGGCTCTACCAAATGAGATTAAATATAGGTTTTATGAAACAATAATTACACAGAGAGAGATATATTACTTAGCAGGAATGGGGAACTTGTGCCCCTCCAGATGTTTGACTCCAACTCCCATCAGTCCCAGCAAGTGTGGCTTAATAGGAGTTGGAGTCCAACAGCACATGGAAGTCCCAAAATGTTCCCCACCCGTTATGTAGAGATGGGTCTAGTCACAAGAAAGATGCAAACTAGTTGAACAGTTAAGCTATTTTTTCCTTAGTGAAAGAGATAAAACAATGGCCATTTAAAGACATTCCCATGGTGTGTAATCAGACATAAGCCCACTGATTTCCATGGGAGGCCTAGGATTGCAGTCCTTGTATGACAATGCACTGCCTCTGTACTTACTTGATGCTACAGCTGCTACTGAGGAGTAAGCTGGATGGATGTTGCTAGAACCTAATAATAATAATAATAATAATAATAATAATAATAATAATAATAATATATTATTTATACCCCGCCCATCTGGCTGGGTTTCCCCAGCCACTCTGGGCAGCTTCCAACAAAATATTAAAATACAATTGTCTGTTAAACTTTAAAAGCTTCCCTAAACAGTTCCCTAAGAACGAACCACAGAAGCCCTCACTATAGCAAATGGAAAAGGAGAAATATCAGTATGCAAAACAGAGGATGAGGCGATGGAAAACAAATGGTCAAAGTGCACTGTTCTTTGAAGATGATGACCCTTCTTTAAATTGTAAGAGCAGAGGATGGGAAGGGGGATGAACGTCAATGCACAGGAACCAGAGCAGCAAGACCCATCACCAGAGCCAAAGGGGACCCTATCCCCATGAACACGGCGGGCTCGGAGGTGTAGGGAGAAGCCTGAGACAGGCAAGTGCCCACAGCCCAGTTCCCTACTCGGCCAGGTGGGGCTCACTAGCTCTGGGAGGAGGGGTGTGTGATTCCTCAGCTGGAGTAGGCTTGGAGCAGGTGAGGGTCACCTGCCTCATCAAGCCCAGATGCTGCAATCAGCATGGAAATTACAAAAGGGAAGCAGAGCTGAGGGACTGTGTTTGCTCAACTGCCCATGTTGATGGGCCTTGGTTTGGGTGTTTCTGGACCGCCACAGGACTGTGCTTCGGGTTTGACTCTGTATTGTATCCTGACTACTGGACTTTGGACTTGGCTTGACCATGAACCTTGTTTCCTGACCTTTGGATTTTGGACTTTGGTAGTGTGAACTGACCCTCAGGCATTGAACTTGGCATACTGACTTGCTGCCTGGTATGGGCACCCAACTGTTGAGTAAGCTGACATCCTATGGCATCAGGTAAATTATAAATTCACTTCAGAGCTTTATGAATTCACAACATGGCTTGAACACACTCAAGAGTCTTCCTTTTGAATTTAGCTGTGCTGAGATTTTACTTGTCTTACTACAGGTGACAGCTTGGCGAGACCTAACTAGACCCACAGGTTGAAGTTTCTTCACTCCTGTTATAGCACAAACACATTGTTAAGCCACTATGACCTCTGCCATTCTGCTCACCTATGTCCCTGACCTTGTGAATCGCAACTGGAGGCTTTGTAGCTACACCAGTAGTTGCCTGGATAGTGATGGTTGTAGTGACTGTAGTTGGGATTGTTGCTGGCTTTGGAGTTGTGCTGACAAATTCCGTTGTCCTGATAGCAGCTTTTGCTGTTGTAAATGCACCTTGTGTAGTTTGTAATGGCACTGCAGTTGTCCGATACTCTTTCCGTTGTGAACCTCCTGTATTAGTAGAGAAATATAGTGAATTAATATCAAAGAAAATGCTATCTGCTATTTGCAGAGATGTAAAACTATAGGTGTTGTGAATTTAGTGTCAGCCGCACATTCTTTTGGAGTGCTTGTGTGTGGTGGTTGCTACCAGCTTTATTTGACACTTGGCATGGCATTGCTGAGTCTCATATGCAGGGGTGTCTTGCCCATAGAGGCAAGTTACGCTGGGCACCAGGGCAACAAGTTCTGGAGGGTGCCAGGGAAGAGGTAGAAGCTGGGTGCGGCGCTTCCCGGCATCGGTTTGTCGCCCTCACCCGCCTCACTGAAGCAGCACTGCGCCCAGAGCCTCCGCCTCTTCCCTGTTGGAGGAACCGGCTTCCAGCCGCTGCCCTCCTCCTCCTCCATCCCCGCAAAGCTGCCGGCAGCACTGTAAAAAGGTCGGCAACTCTGGGAAATGGGGGGGGGGGACGCTGGAGGGATCTTTGCACCATGGCGCCAGATATACTTAAGATGGCCCTGCTCATATGAAGTAAATTAGAGTTCTTGTTAGTGTATATACACAATTAGAAAACAAACAAAGAGGCCAACAATTACCATTCAATAATGAGAATAATCCCTATTCAACAGTAAACATAAAAAACTCAACAGTAAACATAAAAAACGAGAAACATACAACCATACAATTTATATAACGATGCAATTTTCAAGAGTATATGTCCGATCAAGAGGACAAACTTTATCTTTAAATAGTTTTCACAAACTGAAAATGTTCAAATGTAATGTCTCAGTTCAATAATTAATATTTAATCAAATAGTTCAAGTTCAAGTTCCATTAGAGAGTCTTTTGCTGCAAAGTGTCATGGACTCTAGTTAGTGACAGGCCAAATCTTGTTTACGTGACATGGCTTAATATTCCCCTGTGGAGGAAAGTGGCAAGAAGATTATTTGAAACATTTATGGGTGAAAGATGTGCTGCTTTTTAAAAATACAGATAAGTAACAATGTGACTGGAGACACTGGGATTTGAACTCCTCACTGTATTGTAGAGTGTTTGTGGTTGTGTTTAGGTACTAAACACTTTTCAGCAAAGTAACATTGAAAACACACACAAAACAAAAACGTTGTGTTATGATGCTGCATCCATGTTTCATAACACAACCCACCTCTTGTCATGGCAACAAGTCATGTGTAACTTGGAACTGTAGAGCTGTTAGGATACCTCTCTTCCTTTCACAGAGCTACAATTCCTAGAGTTCCTTGGGAAGAGGGACTGACCATGAAACCATTCTGTGGATTGTAGTTCTGCGAGGGAAATGGGGCCTCTTAATAACTCTCAACGCACTTAACAAACTTGAGTACTCTGGATTCTTTGGGGGAAACCACGACTACTTAAAGCAGTAAGATGCTGCTTTAAATGTATAGTGCAGGTGGAGCTGTAGATGGAAGAACACAACACAACACACACACACACCCAGCAGAAAATCTTACACTTGCCTTTAACAGGTGTGTTTGAGGAAGATGAATATTCAAGTGTTGATGGGTACTGCACACCTTTTTTTGGTTTGCCCTCTGGAAAACAAACAAACAAACAAAGCCAAATTGGAGAGAGTACATGACCTTGCAATAAAGCAAACACATTTTAATCAAGTAGATCTACAGCACATATCTAATGCAGTACTGTATAAGATATACATATTTAGCATAATATAAGTTCTTAAATCAGCCTTCAGTTAATTTAGACCTTTGCAATTTTCCCATGGGCTTTCAATTATTCACTGCAAGATCTGCCACGCCAACTGCTCTGTGGTACAAAAGAACATGTGGGTGGCCTAGTACCTTTTATGCGTAAAACTGCTTTAATATTAAAGAACAAGCAACTTCACATTGCTTTGCCATTTATGTCTTTATGTGGTGGTTGTTTTTGCAAGGGTAACATAACAAAACTCATTCCACTGAACTAACCAAGATGTATGTCATGGATGCAAATAAAACACTACCTCACAAAGAACAACCCCACGCCTCTAGATGGTTCCCCTTATTTACCACATACATAATTTTTAATGGTTCAGATTATTACAGATTGTTTTTAAATCCCATGATTTACCATGATAATAGTGAAAGAATTCAATGTGTGTGTAAGCTACATTTGAGTTCACATTTAAACCACATATGGGAGATCGTGACAGTTATAGTCTGGTACAAACCATAAACCTTTCATTGTGCCACATCATATGTTACCTCTTTTGACATTTCCCACATCAAACTACATTGTAAAGCAACATTTTTAGAAACTGTAAATGTTTTTAACATTTACAGCAGTAAGTAAATGTCTTAAGAACTTTTATAGCAACAAGCAATCATATACTAGACCTAGCCAGACACGTAGAGGTGTTTACATCACTGTTATTGTTAACTATTTTTAAATATTTGTTTTAACTGAATTTTATCTTACAATTTTAATCTCTCATGTATACTGCTTAGATGTTTTACTGCAATCAAGTGGTATGTAAATTTTGTTAAATAAATGAATTAATTAAATATACCCAATAGGAGTAAATCCCACTGAATTCAATGTGGTTTACATCTGAGTAGGCATGTATAGGAATGCACTATCAAGCACCTTAATTTCAATGGGCTTAAGTATACACAACTCTGAAATTCAGGCTGATGTGTGATAAAACTACAACATGCCCAAGACTAAGCATGTAATTAATCAAACAAAGAGGGAGTGAATTAGATTGGCTTGCCATGCAGTATCTAGTCCTTGGTTTTTCATTTTCACCCTAAATGTGTGAATAGATTTTTAAAAAAGAAACGGTTGGCAATATAGTCACCGCAGTTTTGATCATTTTTAATGCATACTTTAATTGCTGCATGGAAAACTAAGATGAATATAATGTCCATAACTTCCCCAAAGACATCCAGAATAGATTGTGTTACTTTAGCAGGGAGCTCTCATTGATCTGAATGGAGTCATTCGTTTGCACAAAAGCCAGCACATTTCAATACTCTGAAAGTGAGTACCAGCCAATTTGCATACCTCCTAGTGTGCTTCACAATATCCTGCTTCCTAGCTTGGCTTCCTAGCCCTAATTCCATGTTTTCTATGGGCCTTTGTACAGATCTTGATTGGCCAAGCTGGCAAATCCCACACTCCTAATTGTTTGCTAAGTGGAAACACGCTGCCAGTATGGTTTTGTTTTAAACTTTGAAATGCCACTATTTTGGCTTGTAGACAATGAGCTCAGTTGCAATGGATGCAGCTCAAATGCTCAAGCCTAGCTTGGCTTGCTATTTAGATGTCACTCACAGATGACTTATTGCAATTTTTGTATTTGCAGTGGGAATTATTGAGTGGAGGGGAAGAATTCCAAGTGATTTGGACTGGTTTCAATCTCTGGCATGTCTGAATTATTTGAAAGAATACGCCAAAGCAAAATTATTCCAGATTACCCCTGCAGACTTAAAACACATCTGCATTATACATTTAAAATGCTAGTATGTCACTGATAACAATCCTGGGGACTATAGTTAAGGATGCTGAGAGTTTCTCCATCATAGAGCTATGTTTCTAGAATGGTTTAACAGTCAATCCCTCTTCCCAGCAGTCTCTGGGAATTGTAACAGTGTGAGGAGGATAGGGGTCTCCTATGAACTCTCAGCACTCTTAACAGACTATATTTCCCATGATTCTTTGGGGAAAGCCATGGCTGTGTAAAGTGGTATGGCAATGCTTTAAATGTATTGTGCAGATGGGGCCAATATTATATGGGTATCAATGCTTCAGTATCAATAATCAGATCATCTGATTATTAGTTTTCAAAGTATGGGGGTGCCAAAAACAAAGAGATTAGGTATAAAAATACCTGATACAATGAAGGACTCTCGCCACCGTGGTAAAGACAACGATCGGATGCCATTGGAGAAACTACCCTTGTAGCCAGATTGTCCAGCAACCTTTTGAACCAGGATTTTCCCTCCAGACTTGTCAATTGTACCACTGCAAAAAGAAGGCATTCAGTTCAGAAACACCCTAGAATGCTGAATGGCTTTTGAATGGCAACCCTAACCTACACAGGTGCAAAATTCCAGGTGCCTTACACATTTTCTCCAGACTCCTCTCAGAACTGGACTTGTTCCAACCCAACAGATAGTTGTTCTTCTTCTTCTTCCAACCCAACAGATAGTTCTTCTTCTTCTTCTTCGAGTTTTTTTAAACTAGGTTTACCTCTGTCTCTGACACACTGAGATATGCTTTCTGGTGCTCATTAACTCCACAGTGCAGCACTAAAGCCATTTGGCAAGCTACTTTATAATTACAGGACTGATAATTCTTAGGTGGAATGTACCTAGTCTAAACCTCTGATGTGAATCACTTCCACGTGCTTAATCTATCCTGATGCGCAAGAAAAAGATTTCAGAGTTTCCAAATTAAGATCAACGAGTTCTACCCGCAGCACATACTGTGACCAACCAAGGCCCAAACATGGAATCCATCACTGTGGTTCCATTGTTTGACTGGCTCCTGTGATGTTTGCCAATGCACCTCCTTCCACCAACAGTAGTTTACATGGGGCTGCCTCTGAAGACAGTTCAGAAACTTCAGCTGGTGCAGAATTCAGCAAATTGCTCACCACAGCAAGACAATTTGAGCATATTACAACAATCCTGGCCTGCCTGCACTAGTAGTCAGTTAGCTTCCAAGCTCAATTCAAAGTGCTGGTTTTGACCTATAAAATCTTAAATGGCTCAGGACCACATTACCTCAAGGACCCCCCTCCCCAATATGAACAGAGCCAGAACCTGCAATCTTCATCTGAGGCTGTTCTATGTAAGGCCCCTCCATGAGGTCCAGAGGGTGACAACACAAGAACCACCTGTTTTTTGGAGTAGCTTCCCTCTTCTGGAATGCTCCCCCCAAGGATGTTCACCTGGTGCCTTCATTATATATCTCCATCAAGCATTTTTTTTCTATAACCAGACCTTTGCCTGATTAAACAATCTATGGCCTTTTAAATGTGTTTATTGGAACAGGGTTTGATTTTGTTTTTTTCATTTGGTTTGTGTTGATATTATGTAATTTTATGTTGTGAAGTGCCCTGGATAAAGGGCGGTATACAAATGATGATGATGATAATAATTACGGTAATAGTTTTGCATTTAAACTTTTCCAGTTTTACAGAAATTCCTCTTAAAATAACAAATGAGATAAATTTATGAAAGGTAAAGGTAAAACTAAAGTTTGAAGGAGAAGCAAGACTGATGTTCATGCCAGTACTCAACCTAAAGGTATGCACACCTTTTGTGAGAAAACCAAGCTCATCCTGCCGCTGTGAGCACTCTGTGCTTGCTGTTACCCCTAAAAGGTTGTTAGCCCAAAATAAATGTGCTACAATATGTACCTGGTTAGCTATCAAGTGAAGCAAAGTTAAAGGGAGAAGAAGGGATTATTAGTTTTAAGTGACTGTGGAACTGCTGAGCTTGTAGAATTATTTGCTCACACCTTGTGAGTTTCTACCACTGAAGCGACAATCCTATTTCCCTGTGGTTCTGTGTGCTGTCTGAGATTGAAGGGCAACCCTGCTGACCTGTGAATAGCAGCGCCACATATACTGGAAAAAGAAGCATAGATATCAGTGCCGTAGACACGATATTTGACATCCTGACATCCAGAGGGACACTTAGCGATAAATTCAGGGTTGATTATCTTTGCAGCTTTGGTGTCACAGTCGATCTGAGGAACATCTGTGAAGGCATAAACGGAATGTTATTTTTAATATTGGTTCTCTTGGTAGCATTGAAACCATGCAATTAACACAGAAGTGCTATGTCAGCAGCTGCTTGTTCATATACACTTAATGCAATTTTTGTTTTTAGTACTCAAGTGGTGTACATTTTTAGGCAAAGAAGAGTGAACCAGGATTCTGGACTAGACAGCCCTTTGTCCTGATCAAGCAGCACTTTTCTTACTTCCTTATGTATTTAAAGCTGTGTGATACAACCCGTTTTGGTAACTTGCTTTAAGCGGAAGTGATCTGGTATGCCCCCAAGATGTGCAGTGAATACCACACATGAAGCCTCTCCCTATTCTCACACAGGGTTGAAAGCTCCCATCTTCCATCAGTCAGGTGCATTGCTTTTTTCACTTACATAGTTTGGACTTTTTCTTCTTCGTGGCTTCTTTGGTGGCATAGATGCAAGTCAGCAACAGAGCTGAAACAGAGCAAGTTGGACAATGTGAGGGAAGCAGACATTTGCAGCATCTGTTTGCATGACACTGAATGTTTTCTAGAATGTACAGTGCAATCCTATGCGTGTGTACACAGAGATAAGCATCCCTTAGTTCCATGCTGCTTACTCCCAGGTTGTGTCCAGCAGTTTTAAAATTCCCCAAATGAAACATCAGTACTGTTATAATCTCCCTTTTTACTCCAAACCTTGTATTTCAATGATCTTAGATTTTAAACCCTTTTGGAGGCAGTGGCTCATCTGTCTTTTCTGATGGAAGTGGTGTAACTCAACCTGAATCTGTGGGGTAGGGTGGGCTATATATAAGAAAGCAAGCAAACAAAGCAGAGGTGGTAAAATATGAAAGTATGCCCCTTGCTTGGTTACTTACCAAATATTGTTGCAATTGTTGTTCTTGACTTCATGATGAGAGTCTTGGAATTTTAATCAGGGTGACTGTAAAGTAAAAAATAATAATCCAATACTTCTTCACTTAGTTTAAAAATCTTATTTTCCTTACCATTCATCTGTGGTTTGGTTTATCATTGTTTGAGTAGATTAAGGTTATCTTGAAGTCCTTTCGGAGTACCCTAGTTCCTTCCAATGTTTGCTTATTTATTTTTAAAACTGACACATGAGGGACGTGGTTTTTTAAATTATTTTTCATTGAATGGATATGATACATGCTGTTTTTTAAACAAAATGTTTTCTTTTTGTTGGAATTGAAGACTTAATAATAGCAGCAGCACCAACATTCTAAGGTTGAAGTCAGTGATGAATGCTTTTTGGAAGGACATAGCTGTGGGAGAAGCACAACCAGTCTGTAATTCTATCTTGAGAACCATACAACCGTTCCAAAACCTTGTGTAGATAAATCCTGGGACCCAACAAAAGGCTGTTTTTACCTCCTTACCTGCTTCATGTTGCTTCTATCACACCAGAGTATCAGTACTGGCACCCAAACAGCAAGCATACCTCGTAGAAGAGAGGCTTCTGTGGAGATTTTGACTTATTGTAGCTGATTTGGAGCACTCTGGAAATGTGTGACAGGACAGGACAGTTCTTATTCATAGCACTGATGACCCACAAGCCCACTTAGCTGAAACTGCCCTAAAACCTGGAAAGGTGGTCACTTTGAACACACTGATCACACAATCAGATAGCTCTTTGAAAAGAGATTTTATTTTTAAAGCAACTGTCTTTTCCTTCTTTTGAAGAATAATATTGGGAAAGTTTTAACATTTTGAAGAAAATAGATGTTTTGAAACCACACCTAAGCCACAGAATTCCTCCTTTTAAATTATGTTATTGATAGTCTGGCTTTTAGAATGCCCTTTGAAGGAGCTGGAAGATTAAAGAGCTTCTACCAGTGGATTGTTTAATCTCACAAGCAGTTTGGCCATGGCTAATCTTATGTTTTTAAATGGAAGTGCTGGTTTTCAGTATTTGATTTCCACCTGTGGATTACATGTGCAAACAGAAATTCTTTATGGGCACGATGTGATTATCCTGGGCAATGTAAGCGGTTAACTGTCACTAATCTTCTTCAGGAGTAAGTTTGCCCAGTCTTTTCTACAGATGCAGATGTTTTCCTTCTCTCTAGTCTCTAGACTGGTGATAAAGCTGCTTCAGTAATAGCATAATAAACAGTAGGGGACTATGGTCATTTTAAAAATAGTTGGTGCAAGTGGCTTATTGGAAACACTCTCAGCTTTGCATGCAGGGCTGGAAGTTAAATATAGTTTTATATGGGATTCAGAGAATGCCTAGTATGGGAATAGGTGAATGAGAGGTAGATTGACATATGTTTTGATTACAGCAGACCTGCACAGCTAGTGATACAGCCACAACTTCCACACTGTAGTCTGCCAGGCGCTTGATAATTCCTGTTTTTGCAGTCCGAAGAGGTTTGCCAAGCATGAATGATTGGCTGCAGTCGGTTTAGAGGGTCACAAGATGTGATATTGGAGCCTTTACACCTGTGTGGGTCTTATATGGCTTAGGCAGAAAAAAATGTGCAAACATTTAAGACGAGCAGTTTCCTTTAGATGGAACTATACTAAATGGTGCTGAAAAAGTACAATAAAGGAAAAGCTCACCAAGACAGAGGAGATTTGTTTAACACTTGAACAAGACAACAGCCCCTCTGATTCCAAAGAGGAAAATTAGGCAATTATGGCTTGCAAACTATACAGCCTGCCAGTCCGAGCATCTTTCTAGGAAAGACAAATGATTAAATGATTAGGGCGGCCATTGAATCTATGGCATGGGGGCATTTACCACTGCTGAGTGCTGTTGTGACAATGGAACCCTTTGCTGGTACAAGCAAATAAGTCACCCTTTTGGATCCCATTTCTCAATGCTGTGGCTTACATGACTAGACCGTTGGGCATAATCTCCTATGGCACCTTAGAGATTCAATGGTTGATTTGGCATGCATTTTTGTAGGCTCAGAGAGCCAAGAAATTATCAGGATTGTTGATTCAGTTACAGCTTGGCCAGAGAAGGTGGCTTAGTGTGTCAAATTTCATAGCCTATAAAATTGGAATGGCAAAAGAAAATACACCATTCAAGCAAGGTGTGAGTTTTCAGCTGAACTTTCAGTTGCCAGGTTTGAAAGTGCAGCTGCTGAATAATTAGTTGGTCCATTAAAAAGGTATACATTTGCCTACTGTATAGATCCCATTTTTGGGGACATGCCTAGCTAGAAACAACTTGATCACCTTCCTCTTAGACGTTAGTCCTACACATCTGCTTCCAAGGTAGAGAAAAGCAGTTGCCAGACGTAGTTTTGTATCTGTGAATATAAGCAGAGCTCGGCCTGGTTGCTCTATAAAAGAAGAAAAGACGGGAACAAAGTAGAACGCACACGTATCACTAGTAAATATTAAAAATTAGTATAGCAAGCTTGCATTGTGCAAGCAATGATTGCATGCTGCTGGCTACTGCTTGGAGGTGTTCCCTCAATTCAAGTTGTAGGGTTGCAATGCTTCCTGCTTTAGCCAGTACTGCCCTCTAACATAAGGGCTGTCAGAAGACAGTCTTCTATTTGAAGGCATCCTCTGTTTCAGGCGTAGTCAGTGTGGTCCCTCCAGATGTTGTGGACTACAAATCCCATAAGCTGCACCAAGCATGGCTGATAGCTAGGGATGATGGAGCTGTAGTGGAAAATATCTGGAGGGTATGAAGTTGGCTACCCTTAGATGAAACCTTTGCATGACTATTGCTTGTGTGGTTGGTCTGTCCTGTGCCTTATCACACTTTTGAGGACTGCTAAATGGCACCAGTATTCCATCCTTAATCATGGTGCACTGACTGAAGCTAAATTGGCTCCAGCCTGGGCTGCACATGAAAAGAGCACTTGTTAAAGCACTGCCATGAAAGTGTCACAAACACTCATTCAGAGTGTCAGCTGTTTTCAAGTGTTGCCCTGAGCATGGGCTCTGCTATAGGATTTCATAGGAACACCTGACACTGAACTTATGGCTCCACATAGCAAACTTCTAAATGGCGGAAATGTGAAATCTCCTTAGGATGATTAACTCCTCCTCCAGCCCCTGCATGCATTCAGCTTCCATCCCAACTGGCCGACACCTGTGGAATGTTTATACTTTTATTCAAGCATCAATCAGACACCTCCATTCATTATACACATCATAGGAACTTGCATGCTTCCAATAATTCTCACCTAGGTAGTCAGGAGGAGAAGCGTACATTAATTTGAAGCAGTTAAATGACTAGTCTGTCATGCGTTCAGAATACAAAATCCCTGAGGTTTTATTATTTGATTTTTTGGGTGTAATTTTGCTTTGATCCTGCAAACTACCTCACTACTCCTTTTCATTTGCATATAAAATATTTGAAGGTTGCTCTTGCAACTACCCTGTGTAATAATAATAATAAATAAATAAATGATTTATACCCCGCCCATCTGGCTGTGGTATGATACCCATTTTACAAATGGGGAACTGAGGCAGAGGGAGAATAATTAGCCTTGGGTCACACAATGTATCCACTCACTCTGCTTCCCCCAAGTATTCTAGGAATGGGAGACCGTGAGAACAGTGATGAATCAGGTTATAGTTAGGGGCTGTTTAGAGACCCAGGGAGTTTTAAGGGTTAATGGAATCCCCAGATAGAGTGACAGACACCCTTGGGAGGCGGGACATTCCACTATTTAAAAGGAGGGAGCAGCCGTTAGGGTGGTTGATTGGGGGGGTTGGAGAGTGGTGACTGAAGAAGGAGGGTGTGGGGAGAAGTTAGGTTTAGGTTAGGTTAGGAACATTAAAGATGTGTTTATGTTTATGTTGATGAAACAAAGAATATACACTGTTAACCAACTAAACTTATGAACCTATACTGAAACTGCTATGCTTTGTACTAAATAAAGATCTCTTGTTTTTGAGCCAAGTCGTCGTTCTTTTGGTCCAGCAGGTTATCTAAGCTCTTGAGGAGGGGAGTTCAGGTAAAGGGCAAAACTAATCTGAAAGAAGATAGTTTGTTTCTTAGAATTCCCTCAGGAGGGGCTAGTGGGCGAGAAACCTGGGTTTGCCACAAAGTTGCTAAGAGGACTTAGTCAACTGGTATAGTGAGGGGATCTAATAAAGAGAGGCCCCGATCTATAGGCAAAAGAGAGGTTTAACCCCAAAGCCCAGAGCAGTGGAAATAACCAGCCACATCCGCTGGACAGTAAAACCCCTGTTACTAAGAGATTCCCAGTTTATTAAATAAAGGGAAAGACAGTAACAGACGGACCTCAAAGGGACAGGTGGGGTGAGAGTTAATTTAACCCAGAACACCTGAGTAAAAATGTAACTTAGTAACAAGGCGAGAGTTTGAGGTGGAGGTTCGTCACACATAATAATTAATAAATAAATAAATAATTTATACCCCGCCCATCTGGCTGTGGTATGATACCCATTTTACAAATGGGGAACTGAGGCAGAGGGAGAATAATTAGCCTTGGGTCACACAATGTATCCACTCACTCTGCTTCCCCCAAGTATTCTAGGAATGGGAGACCGTGAGAACAGTGCTTAGAATACATGACTAGAGAGGTACACAACTACAGGTCCCAGAGTTTCATGGGAGAAGGAAGAATGATTAAACCAGTTAAAGGGCTGTTCAGGCCACAGTTCTGGATTCTACATTTTAAGGACATTGACCAGCTGAAGAAGGAGGGGTGATTGGGATGGTAAAAGGATCTGGAAGTCACATCCTATGAGGAATGATTGAAGGAGTTGGGTATGTTTATCCTGGGGAAAGAGAAGATAGCTGATGGCTATCTTCAAATAACTGAAAGGCTGGAGCAGGCTTGCTCTCCGTTATTCCAAAGAGCAGGACTAATGGGTGGAAACTGCAGAGATGCATCTTTCAACTGATTCTATCCATTCTATGATTCTAAGTGTATGATACAGACATGTCCAATGGATCCATGGCAAATGTATTTCTTTAACTCGAGGGAAACTCTAGCCCTACTCAGGGGTTTCTCTGCTCACAGGATGAGGGGGACTTCCCAGTAGTTCTCCCACTTCTCCCACATCCTAGTCCACAGTCCTGGAAAATGCCTGTATTTGGGACTCTGTTGTATTATCCATTGTGATTTAGAACCACACACTATTTGGGCTCTACATTGCACAGGAAAACTCTCCAAATGCATCGGATTCCCCACTGCAGACCTGCTTGCCCTCCAATTCACGGAGGGTGGTAAGGCAAGGTGGCGGAAGTGCAACAGAAGGGGTGGATCTCACATACCCAGCCCCACTGTTCTGTCATGTGATTCTCGCCATGCAAGGGGGAACACCTGTCTCGGGCTTCCATTTTCATTGGCTGAAATCTAAAATGTCACATTTCTAACCATTTTTGCTCAAAAGGCAGTATAGAAAGGCACCAAATACAGAAATGAATGTATAGTTATTAGATTTATCTCTGGCCATGAAAGAAAGCAAAGCCTTGTACTTGCATTGTACTTCTTTTGCAACCTAGGAACGATTCCACAGTGCCAGCTTCCCCCTGAAGGTACATATTTAGTCTAGGGGAGCAAAGAATTCACGTCTAAGACTTTTTGCTCCTTGGAAAAAAAAGAAAACACCCCAGGGTTGATTTTATGAATTTTTCTTACATGTCCGCACAGAGCTTGACATCCTTCTGAAGAGAAGGGCTTAAGAGCAGAATTTCATACAGCTCTGTGCTGTTTATATAGTCTCCCCTCGGTAGAGCTAATCATACACTATAATTGTCTCTTTAACTGGCTGAACAAAAATGATCTCTGTCTGGGTTCACCTGTTTTGTGCTAAATTCAGATTTATTAATAGAGCATCTTCCATGAACCAGGATGATGTGATATTTGCTCATACATGTTGTATATGCACCCAGTTAGATGGATGAACATGAAGCTAGGGAGGCTCCCATCTAGGATGTGCCTCAGGCTTTATGGGGCCCTAAGCAGCAGCTGGTAGTGAGGGGAGAAGCTGAGCGGGGGCTGGGAACAACAAGCTGCTCTTCAAAAATGGCTGTGGATCAGCAGCTATATTCAGATAACACAGAATGCTTGGATGGTACAAGGGCCTATGTATTGGTGTGAGAAAATAGCAAAGGAAACCCCCTTCAGTGCTATTTTTCTAGAAAAAGAGTGCTGGATCTCACCATGAAAACCTCCCTGGTTCAGTTCCAGCTGGAAAAAAAATTGTTCTGGAAATGTCTGGCAGCCATTTTAGAAAGATCCTCGCTGCTGATTCATGGAATGGCGCTGTCGTTCAGTCAGCTGTGGCCACATGAAACTCTGGGACTTGTAGTTGTGTACCTCTTTAGTCATGTATTCTAAGCACTGTTCTCACAGTCTCCCATTCCTAGAAAACTTGGGGGAAGCAGAGTGAGTGGATACATTGTGTGACCCAAGGCCAATTATTCTCTCTTTGCCTCAGTTGCCCTAAACTTTTTTTTTTTAAAGCACTGGGCTTAATAAACCACTCAGAATTGCTGCTTTGTGAAGGGAATAAGGGTCTCCTAACAATTCTTGGCACTCCACCAAACTACAGATCCCAGGGTTCTTTGGGGGAAACCGTGACTGTTTACATCCAGGTAAGTATGCACAGAGTTGTACTATAGGGATATTTGAACAGCATTGTCAGGAATCAAGTCAAACAGGTTCCTTCTCTGGTCCCTTAAAACTCCCAGATAATTTATCGCTGCAAACATGGGTGCAAACTAATAATTAGGATGGCAAGGTAGAAATGGGAATTGCCATGGAAATGCAGCCAGGACTGGATCTTTCTAAAAAAATTACGAGCAACTACATTAACTATTTATATGGATGTATATAAAGCCAGGATGTATAACTAGTCCGATTAATGATTTGAAACAGGCTATCATTAAAAATGTATGAATAAATGTAGCTTTATGCCATAATCAAGTTCTTGATCTCCCTGCCCTCTACATTCACGCCTTTGGTTAGTTAATTTTTACTGTAATGTTTTTTGATGGCCTTTAAGAATCTGCCTCAAACGAAAAAGGCTTTTGAACATTTATCTATACTTACATTTTTTCAGAACTTTTTTAGAAATCACAGCTTGTGGTATGACATTGATTTGGAACTGGCTCTTTAGCTGGCGTGGGGGGGTGGAGTCATGGTTGCTGCTGATTCCCAGAGATTTTGGTCACCTGTCACATTCCTTTACCTCAGAGTGCAAAGGGCGAAGCCATCTCAGTTAAATAACAGTTTGCTGACTATAGATGCATGATGTCACAGGGTGTGACCCACGAAGCCTGAGCCAATCAGGAGGTGCTGAAAAAAAGAATCCACAGGATAGAAGCAGGGCTGTCCCTGCCAAGTGAGGTAGGTGCCTCAGACAGCAGGTGCTGGGGGGCAGGCAAGAGAGTGGTGGTGATGAGTTAGCTGACAGAGCTGTGGGTGCCATGTGGCTTCCTTGCTACCACCCCAAGCTAACCTGCTGCAGCCCTCAGTGGGTGCATTTTCACTGTGTCAGACTGGTGGTTGTCTGTACTTTATCTTAGGCAGCAAAATGGTATGGGCTGGCCTTCGGGAGATGTCAACTATTTTGTAAAAAGCTAAGTGAATACTGAATATAGATTGATAAACTGGGGCATTGGCAGATAGATTAGGGTATCAGTTTCTGATGTTTCTGTTTAAAGAGTCAGTCATACTTTTATATATTAGGCCCTTCTCCCCACCCCCCACCCCACCCCCACCCCCCGCTCGCCACCAATCAGATTTTATGACAGCTTTCTAGCCTCCAGAAATAACATCACCTTCCCCTCTGCTTGGCATTTGTTCTAGCTGGCATGTGTGGGTGGGTGTGTCCATGTTAAGCAAGGATTATATTCTTAATTATTGTATATCATAAATGAGCACACAGGTGCTTGGGAAATGGAAGTGCTCATGCTATCAGTTGTATAACATGCGTTATTTACCCAAGGTAACTAACTGAGCCACGCAGTGAAACTTTCATTCATAATAGTGCTCTGGCTTACTAGATGATGCTAAAACTCTCTCTCCTCTCTCCTCTCTCTCTCTCTCTCTCTCTCTCTCTCTATATATATATATATATATATACATACACTGTGTGTGTGTGTGTGTGTGTGTGTGTGTGTGTGTGTGTGTGTGTGTAAGCTTTCTCAACCTTCAGGTTTGGTGGAAGGTCCTATGGGAGTGTGAGAACTTGGTGTGTACTAAATCCTCATCCAACAAAGCAGCAGACCTTCCTCTCCTGTCCCCTGCCCTGGTACCGACACACAGCTCTCTCCATGTTGGTGGGATAATAACTGGCCACCTACACAGATGCCTGCTACACACTAGCTGGAATGTGGTAAGCTCAGCTGGTAACTGGCCAAACTGAAAAACTCAGCTCAGCAGCAGTTTTCACAACCATCCACCCGTGAAAAGGTTATGCCTCTCACATTGAGAACTGTATCCCAGAAAACAAACAGCACATGCCAGCTATAGGAAGCATCAAGAAAGGGGTGGCAGGTGCTAGATATATGTACATTGATTCCTGCAAAAACATCCCATGATGAATGGGAAAGTTTCTTTACCCATATAGCTTTGACCAAAAATATAAAGCATCTACAGTAGATGTCTGATATTAATAGCTCATTAGACTAAAATCAGACGAGTGGAATGCCTGCGCTTGGCGTTGCCAGTAACAATAAGTGAGCCTTATCTCCCAGCTATTGCTCCCACAAGTACCACATTTTTTCCAGTGGAATTTGTGTGGGAACAGCATATGTTGGATTGTGCCCAATATATTCAGCATTGTGCAAAAAAAAAGGGCTCCTCAGTGGAAGTGTTAACAATCAGTGAAAATCTTGGAATGTATTTATACCAAAGTGTGAACATGTCCTTTGAGGTTTCCAAAAAAGTGCAGCATAGCTTACTTTTTGCAGGTTTGAAAATAACATTTAAGAAGCATTAAACATACAAAAAATAACCTTGAGGTTATATGGTGATCGCAGCCTAGGGAGCAAGAAGGGCAGTTCTAAACTCTTCGTTTCAATAGCTTGTCTTGTGAATCTGCCACACTGTGAGGAAGGTTAAGCTAAGAGACACACTGACTGGCCGAGAGTCACCCAACAAGCTTCATGGCTGGGAGGGGGTTTGATCCCTACTCTCCCAGTCCTAGTGCAACACTAACTACTACACAACCATAGCTCTCAATAGTTATTGGTATCAGAAGTAAGGTATAGAAACATTTGGATAAATTGGATTAGTAAGGAATGGGTTCTGAACGCAACTACAAACCATATGTGGCATATTTCTTATTCTAAAAAATTCCATACCTGCCAATGTTTTGTTTGTAAGCATAATTGAACTGCTTTTCAAGAGCAGGCATACCATGTGTCCTGGTGTCAACGTTTATATAGAAGACATATTATGCACAGTTGAGAATGCAACGTGTAGCATAAAAACAGTCTGAAAAAATATTAGGAACACATGATTTGAAATGAGTAACACTTTCATCATCTGGACATGATATAGGCTTAATTTAAGATGGAGCTCATTGCTGCTGTGCTTATCCTTATAGCTTGTCTTTGTGAAGAAATGATGAACAAAAGTGGCGCTTTGAGCAACCACAAGCCCTTACACACCTGAGATTAGAGTTGAATATGGGCATTCATTGGCAGGTGATAATTTATGCCATTGTGCATGTAATAAATGTTGAACATGGAAAGCTGTTTGCCTGAATTTCCCTCCCAAATAGTAAGGAACATTCTATCACACATCTCTTTCTAATCAGGTAAAATTCTCCTGATTGCTTGCCAAGGAGATGCAAGTACTGGCACAAGTGCAGTGTGGCAGATTACGGTACCCACATGCTAACTGTTTGCATTAATCCCAGGGTTCTCTGGATGAAGTGATTTAGTGCTATATTGACCACATCCCCAAGGCAGATTCCACATGCATCTACCACTGGCACCCCCAACCCAGTCTCCCTAGCAGCCTTTAGCAAGAGACAATTCAAGACACTAGTCTATCCCCTCCAGTACCAAAGTTATTATTACATGTATATGATAAGGTTTAGTTATTAAAAGTGTATACTGTGTAATTTGCTAAAAATCTCAAGGCAGATTACATAAGAACAATAAACTACAGTTAGCAACAGTCAATAAAGTCCTAAAAACCAGCTTTTTAAAAAAAAAGCAAATAAAACTGAGCAGTGTGCTGAACAAAAAAAGAGAGGTTAATTAATTCAATTAAAGAAGTTTAATTAATAAACTTAATGGAGTATTTTTAAAATGTACATTTATAGCCCAACTTGGCTTTTAAAGCACTGGCAGGTATGTCCAGAACCTGGCGAAACTGAAATTCGAAGCTGTTTTTGCCTGGCCCCACTTTCTCTTTGCAAACATTTCCAAGAGTTTGTAGCAAAATGTTGTACTTTTGCCTGGCAAAAAATCTAAACCAGCCTTTTCCCCAACCTGGACCCCTCCGTGATGGACCACGACTCCCATCAGGAGAACCAGAACAATCTTCCTATATTCTTTGGTGAGGCTGCCACCAATATAATGAAGGAAGAGCAGCCCAACAAGGGGGGGGGGGTTCCCAGTCCCCACCTTATAGCATGAAGGCACCTTCAAAAGGAAGGTTATTTTAATCCCAGCGAAAATGCTTTACATCTACTCTCAGTACAAAAGAAATTGATCCACTCCAAGTCATTGATGAATGCAACTGGTGGCAAACTTTCCAAATACCAACAGCAACGTTAAACTGTGGCAGCAATTGTCCAGGTGAAAGAGGAATGTAAGGAGGTAATCCCCCCCACTTTCCCAACAACTCTAAATAGGCTCAACGACTGAGTAGCTACTGACTGAAATGTTCGGTTTGGGCAGAGTTTTGATAAGCAGCAATGTGGCCCTCCCTCTGGCTGCTGCAAAGTGGCCAAACTCCTCATAGAGAGTGGGTGCTTTATTCTGCCACATCAGCCACGACCAGATCTCAGCAGCACTTGCAAATGGCAAAATCCCTACGTGACTCTTCCCCTGCCCCATTTTTGACACCATGTCCTCCCAACCCTCATTTCAGCCCATCATCAGGGTCACATTAAATCATCTTGATGGTGATGTTTCCTCCATTTGTTTCCTTTTATGCATGCTTTTTAAATAAATAAATAAATAAATAAATAAAATAAAATAAAATAAGACGTCTAAATGCATTTCCCTTTTTCTCCCAGAACCCTCACCTCTGCCAAGCAATTTGTCAGATCACATTAAAAAGAAATGAGGAACAAGTCTGTTCAGAGTCTGGTAGCAATCAGCATTCAGAAAACAGCCCTGTGTTATGATGTTGTCTTATGGCCAATTTCAGTAATAAAACTATCAGTATTTCCTTTCACCTAATTATACCCTCCCCCGCCCACCACCACACACACCAATAAAGATTGCAGGAACTCACTCTTGGTTTGATATACAAACACACTTTCTTTTTTTAAAAAAAAGTTTGTATCCATGGTATGGCGAAATGGAAGCTGTCTGATTCTGTTTGCTTTAAAAAAATCGCTTTTGAAAATCTTGTGACATTGACTGAATTCTTTTTGGGGCAGTTTGACATGCTAATGAATGATGGGATTTTAGCTGCTTTCTGATTTGCCAGTCTCTGAACGAACTGTTTTGTTATCTAATTAATGAAAGGCAGGAAAAAAAAGAAAGGATAACTCTCCAAGAACCCATCCCCAATGTGTGATTTCTTTATCAATCCAAAAGTACTAGAATTACCAAAAAAGAAGAAAAAACCCCACCAACTTTTTTTTAATAAAAAAAATAAAACCTTTCTTTCTCTGAATTTTCGCTTGGGGTGATCGGTACATGTTTCTACTGGCCTGACGCAAATCACATTGCAGAGACTTATCAAGAATCCAATCTCTCTGGGAGAAGGTGAGCTGCTGTGACAGGCTTGATAATGCTATTCCTCTTTAAAGTCTTACTAGCATAGCAGCCACTCGACACAAAAGGATGCTGGGGGCGGGGCGGGGAGCACAGGGGTGAAAGGAGAGGCAGAGAGATGATTCCAGCGCCTTACACACACATTGCATTATCAACCCTCTTTTTCCACATAAACTTATATAACAACCAGCGAGACAATTGGAACCCCCGGCAAGGAGAAAAATACATCAGTGCCCAAAGTTAGCTCACATTTAATAACTAGCGGTGCTACTTATTAAATGTGGAAAGAAAGAAAAAGGAGAGGAAACCTACTTGAAAAAAATGAATATGGTTCTGAAAGCACTAAACAAATTACACCTTACTTGCCTGCAAAAGTACTTAAATGATGGACTTATCAAAGTTTTGTAGGCGTGTGTGTGCATGTGTGCGTGCATATGCGTGCATGCACTTTGTGGGCATATAAATAATGCATAGAAATGATGGTATTTGTATCACAATTTCATTTTAAAGACACTTCTTACCCTCGGGGCATCCCCCTAACATGCAAAGCATTGCATTATCCAAAATATAAAATTATGTGCATGCTCTCTCCCTTCCAAAATTAGATCTATAAATGAATCATACATAGGGAAACAATCAGTATTACCTTGCCGGAGGTGTGTGAATTTTTAACGAGAAAACTCCTTGTCTCCAACCAGTATGCCTGGGTTATTTTTTCCAAGATATTCTGCAGCACAAACTTCAGACAATATTATTCTAAAGAATCAGAAATGAGCAAGAAAAAGAATCCAGGGCACCTTTTTCCTTTCTCATCAAATATTCCCGTCAAGCTCCCAGTAGTTTGAAAGACACAGTAAACTCTCTCTCTCTCTCTCCACACAAACACAGCGCTCCTTAGACTGATGTAGTTGCTGAATTAGGCGGTGCTCTTTTAAATTTCTTCTCCCTCCCACTTCCCCCCTCCTTTTCCTCTTGTTGGGATTTTTATATTGTGGAAACTAAATTGGCATGTGCTGTTTTATCCAGAGTCTCAAACCTTGAGGAAAAGTAAAACCCACTTGTCTCTATTTTGGTTGTACTCAGGCTGCATGCGTCTGTGTGTACATTTATTTTACCACTCCTGAAATCAATACTTTGCAACCTCTTTGGTAGGAGAGGGATTAACAAACAGAATACTGATTAGAATCTAATCATCTTTAGCTCACTTGGTAGCACATGAGACTCTTAATCTCAGGGTTGTGGGTTCGAGCCCCATGCTGGGCAAAAAAATTCCTGCATTGCAGAGATTTGGACTACAGTAGATGATCCTCATAGTTCCTCCCAACTCTACAATTCTGAGTCTATGAAATCATAAACAAACAGAGCATACACACAAGAAACAACAGTTTTCTCAGACAAGTTAGCCCTTCTTTGAACAGTTACTATAGACCCAATTGTAGAGTTAGGACCATTTCTTGGGTTGACGTCAAGAGCAGCAATATATTATGAGGTATAAATTCACCTGTCTTATCTGCCCCATTAGATTCCATGGAGATCACCCTGAAGCTGTTCCACTTCCATTCACAAGGGCTCACAAGGGTAACTAGAAAAAGGGACTGTCATTTTTGCAGAACTATATGACCTCATGCCTGACTATTGGCCATGCTGTCTGTGGCTGATGGGAGTTTAACAACATCATCTGGAGAGTGACAGGGTTCTCCATCCCTGTGCAGTGTCGTCTTCATGGTCTCTTGCAATGAGCAATAATAACTCTTTGTGTTCAAGCTTAGAATCTAAAAGACATGGCACAAAAGGAAAGGTTATTGGTAAGGAGGAGGAAGAAAGCAAACTCGGACCCCAATTCTTTCTTACAAAGTCATTAAAATTGCTCTGATCCATAGGGCTGGGGCAAGGCAAAGCTCAGCACCTTGGAGAGGTACCTAGGTGGGGGTTTCAGGACCACACTTGGTGATCCTGCAGCTCAAGCAGAGCATGCAAGTTGTCTCAATATTGTCAAGGAGCAACTGACAGAGCCTTGTAGCTTGGTATTTGAGGACCCAAACCCTGGCCCATTAAAGGGCCAGTGCCCTTCTCTGCAGCCATTGGCTTATCTTAGTCCTTTGGATTGTAAAATGTAGAATTATATCCTTAGGGCTCTTCTGATCTCTGCAAGCAGTTTGTGGACCAACCAGCATAGCCTGGTGGAGGAAGGGCCTCCTCAGGATTCAGGGAAGGAAATTCAAGCTCTGGTGACTGCAGACCAGGGATCATCTCCATCTGCTCCTCAGGGCTACTGTCATTGGAGGACCGCCTCCAAGGACTCCTGACCCGGGACCATAACAGTAATGAGAAGCTGGAATAGAAACAGTTCAAGAAGGAGACATTGCTGGTCTCTCTCAGGTGCACCAATGGAACCAATCCCTTCTCTCCTTGTGCTGCAGGGAGGGAGAAATCTGAGGGCTGCTTCCCTTCTCTCTATGTTTCAGAAACACCTATATTTCTGGTTATTGTGAGATTTCAATGTCATGTCAACAAATAGTATTAGGATACATTATTTTACTTTTTTTAAAATCTCCTATATATATCCCAGAGCACACCTTTGAGTTACAGGTGCTATTTCAGGTGTTGGGGAGGAAAGGTGACTTCGGTGTGAATTTTTCCTCCCTGACACTCTCCTCCAGTCCATGAAATTGGATCCTTATTTTGCCTAGGCTGGCATGATACTTTGTAACTCTTCTTGCCACAAGGAGTGGCCATCATTCATTCATTTCCCTCATTCCCTTAAAACAATGGTGCGCAGCCACTGACTTTTCAAAGAGTGTTTTCTTGCCACACCAGAGGCATAAAACTGCATACATTTTGTCCATACCACTCTGTGGCGAAGGGCCATAGTTCAGTGGTTAGAGCATCTGCTGTGCATGCAGAAAGCCCCAGGTTCAACACTTGCTTTCTCCAGGCAGGGCTAGGAAAGGTTCTCTGCCACCAACTCTGGAGATCTCCTGCCAGTCAGTGTTGACAATGCTGAGCTGGGTGGCCCATTGGTATAACTCGGTAGAAGGGAGCTTCTGCTGCTCCTGTGTTCGTCTCATGTTCTTTGAAACTTACTTCAGTTCAAATGACTGAAACCAGCACCTTGTATGTAAAAGTTGCAAAACAATAACAGCCTTGCATAGTCCACCTACAATAATTAAAAGATGTTTGGGAAGGCCAGTGGCTGGCAGAGATTATTATCACAATGTGAGGAAGTGTCTGAGTGGATTGTGCTGCTTTCATGACAACATGTCTATACCAAAAGGGACAGGCCTGGCCAGTTGCGGCAGTGCTGCCTAACAGTAGCATAAGGACATAATAAGAGCCTGCTGGACCAGGCCAATGGCCCAGGTAGTTCAGCATCCTGGTCTCACAGTGGTCAACCAGATACCTGAGGGAGACCAGCAAGCAGAACAGGGGACCAAGAGCCATCTCCCCTCCTGGGGTTTCCAGCAACTGGTATTTGGGAAAGCATTGCAGTCTCCAATCCCCTTATGAAAAATGATGGTGCCAATATAACTGGCTTTGAGGAAGTGAAAATGTATCTAGAGCATCAGTTCAACATAGACCAGTCTAGTGTCACTTCTGTTGAGCTGCTTCTCTATCATTTCTGTTCCCTCTAGGAGCTGTTTGTGATGCGCCTAGGAAGTAGCAGCTGGCACATTCTTGCCTCTTCCCAGTCTACCACACTCCATTGCTGCAGGAGTCAAATGTGACTCATTGGAACAAGAGTGACTTTGGTGTCCACCGCTAAAGACTTATTTGTTCTGGCTGACTCTTGGTGAAGGGGGCTGGGTCAGAAAACTGCAAGCCATTCCCAACCCTACAATTTTACCAATCTCTCTCTCTTTCTCTCTCTCTCTCTCTCTCTCTCTCTGTGTGTGTGTGTGTGTGTGTGTTTTTAGGTTGTTTTGCAGCCTCGAGCAATAATTGAGGATGGAGATTTATATGCTTAGACTCTGAGGCTTAGAGTATACTTAGCAAGTCACCTCAACCATGACTGCTACCATGGATGGTGTTTCTTGTTTAAAAATATAAGAGCTCTGCCAGAGTTCAGCACTGGAGCATTCTGTTGATTTTGCAGGTTGTTTTGCACATGCTTAACAGTGCAATTACATGCGGATTTAGTCAAAAGTAAGTCCATATAAGTTCAATGGGACATCCTCTCAGGAAAGTTTGTAGGGCCGGTAGCCAAATCCCTCAAAATTTGGTTTAACTTAGACTGAAATGCTGTTTTGGTCAACAGATTTAGGTAAAATGTGTTCTAATCTTGAAAGGAACTTGTATGTCTAGGGGGTGGTATATTTTAGTCTGTATTTTTTTTTAAACCATTCTTATTACAAAATTGAAATAAACACACACACATATATCCTAGAAAGAGTTTAAAGCATGGGAGTCTAACTCCCACTTTGGGGGTCTGATCTGCCCCCCACAAAGCATTTCTTTCCCTAGCCGCCTATAAAACCCTGTTATGGTGACTGCAAAAAGAAAGAAGAATAATAATAATAATAAGTAAGCCCAGCTCTGTGATTAGCTGAGCCCGAGCACCCTGATAGGAGGAGAACAAGCTGTCATTCAACCATCTTAGGGACTCCAGTCTGGATTTGTTTAGGATTTATTCCACAAGGCAGCGGGTTTGTAGGGTTGCAGCCTCATAATTTGGACAGTGTCCATATGTTTTTAAAACTCCCAGTAAGGCAGGAAAGAAAGCAAACTGCACCTCCTTCAGCTCATTCCCTCTGCTGTCCAGTCAACCTCCTCCCTGCCATATTTGAAACTAGCATGCTATAGCAGGTAAGGTCTGGGACATGTGTCATGGCTGTAGTTGAAGTGGGTGGAAGGAGGTGTGCCTGTCTGTCTTTCTGCTTTAGCAGGAGATTAAAAAGTGCATGAAAGCTGTCTGGGATGTGAGGTTAGAAAACAACAACAGAGATTGCTGTGGCAAAGACTAGGTTGTAACTCCATGTGATGCATCTGCCTGGTGTTATAAATTAGATACAATTATGCAAGGTCAGGATCCTCTCTCTCTCTCTCTCTCTCTCTCTCTCTCTCTCTCTCTCTCTCTTACACACACGTGAACAAAAATCTGCAGAAAGTTTCAAATAGATATGACGAGGAAGGAGGGAGGGTAAAAGATGACAGGGATATTGTGCGATATAAAATTTAGTGTTTTATAAATGATGATGCCATTATATAGTCTAGTTATCGCAAGATGACACTGGACTTATCTGGACAGAGTTAGGTGTTTCCTGCTGCTGCTGCTGCTGCTGCTGCTGCTTTTCCGTTCTGGTTTTTAGAGAGACAAAGTTCTTTTCTAGCTTCTTGACTGGCGTGTCCATGACAGACGAGTAAACTCACAACACGTAAGCAATATTGTACATTGTCTATAACCTGTATAATGAGCTACTTTGCTATGAAGAAATTTGTTAAGTGTAGTACTAACCAGGCCAGGATGAATGATAAAGTGTAGCCGGCCCAAGCCATTCACAGTTTATGCAAAATGAGCCAGACTGGTCAGCCAATTTTGGAGCATTGACCAAAGCAGGATAGCTATGGTCACATATTTTAGCTATTTCCCTGACAATGCTGATCAGTTAGAGAGATCATCTACTTTCGGTGTAGAAAACTGGGGCACTGAAAATTGCAGAGCAAGCACTGACCTACTGAATGAAGTGTGTTCTGGAGAAACTGCTTTTCCCTGGATGATGCTGGACTTTGTACTGTATTTAGAACTTGAAATGCCCACAAATTCCATGTTGTAACTTAATTACCATCGACAGCAAGAGTCCAAGTTTGAATGGTGCCCATTAAATTTGGAATCAGGAAATACCATAGGGTAGAGTTGGGGTGGTGTTGGTGTTTTGGGGTCTTTTTTTTACTTTTTTGCTTCTGAGGAAGTCTGTGTTCATTATAGACCACAAGCTTCTTGTTAAACCGTTTGCAGCTTAGAATGAGGGTGCCAACTTCAGAGGCCACTGTGACAGAGATGTCAGGCTGGGTGTTGCCTGCTTTTTATATAGGCTTCAAGCAAAACTTTACTAACTATCTGGATTGATGGGTGAAACATTTTCTTCGGTTAATCCTTTTTTTTTTTTAACAGAATTTATTGACATTTTCATAATATAACAAAAACCCAACCCCACACCTACAGATACCAAAACAAATACAAATACACATAATGTCAGGATTCTTCTTCTTATCTATATACCTTACAAAAAAAAAATTCCTAGTTCTGAATCTTGACGTTTGACTTCCCCCGCCTATACACCTTCGGTTTTAAATCAATATACTATTTCCTTAACAACTTTTCTCTATAAAAAATTTAACTTTACTTAAAAAGAAAAAACACAATTGTCTTAGTCTTTGCATTATAACCTAAATCTTGACCAAATATTCTTATAGCTAAACTTAATTCTTCTATCCTTTATCATGCTGCTTTTAACTTAAAATTCAATATCTCCTTACTTATTTAAAATAAACTTGTAATTAACAGACTTCACACTCCGATTTCGGATACCGTGGCAGACCATTCAGATTATACATTTAATACTTCAACCCACTCCCCCTCTGTCCATTGTCTTTTTCTGTCTTTCACCAGGACCGGATCTCCAATTATCTTCTTCTGGATGTCCACAGAACCAGGCTGAATTCCCAACAAACCTTGCATCGAGCTTCAGGATATTCATCCCCTCTATTCTGGGTTTCTCCGTTTCTTTGTGCCATACTTCTTCTTCTTGTAGAAATCTTAATTCTATGTCCCTTGCCCCCGAGCTGCCACCTCGGAGTCTGGATATTGTAAATCTTCCCGTTCTAGGGCTGCCACCCCCAGAAACCGGCCCCCCTTCCATTCGGAGTTGCCCAGCCATCTCAGACCATCTTTCAAACACCTTTCCCAGCTCTTTGCAAAAGTTTGTTTCCATTGTGTAGAACTTTTGAAAAGCCTCTTCTGTGGAAAATAAGTTCTTTCCATTTATAATTCCACTCAAGGCTTGTAGTTTTCGATTAAGCAGTTCCAGTTGAAAGACAGTGAGCATTTCCTCATCCTCCAAATGAGAATTCAATGCCAGCGCGAGCGCAAAGTCCAGCATCTTGGGGGGGAGGATGGGTATCAAGTTTCAGTTCCTGTCTCTTCCTTCCTTTGTTTCAACTTTTTCCCACGAAAGTCCAAGTCGCCGCCATTTCTCCGATGCCGGAGTATAAAGACCAAAACTTCAAATGGAGATATTTTTTCCCCAGTTAACCCCCGAAGGGAAATCTCAACAGTCTCAGTTTTCAATTTCCAGGTACTTTCTATCAATTATTGTGGCAGCAGTCACTTAAAGGGTTAATTCCTTTCATCCGCCGAAGGGAGGGAGGCGGGCTGCCTTTCTTCTTTCCCCCAGATCGTTCCAGAGATACAAAGAGTCAATCAATTACTCACCGCCTCTGGGTTCTTTACACTCACTAAAGACAGGTAGAACTTAGACGCTCATCACAGGCTTTGTCGCCGCATTTACATCCCGGTTGGGGCATGTCCCCTATAGCCCGGCTCCGTCGTCCCTTCACCCCCACTCCCCCTTTACAGGGGGAGCGGGGGAAGGGTTCGGAGCCACAACGGGCACAGCCGGGGAGCCCAGGGTGCGGGACGCTCTTCCCGCACCCCAACCGGAGCCCCGCTTTGCGGTAGCGGGGCTCCTAACCCCCGGGATGGACTGGGTGCTTCGCAGCCGAAGCAGCCCACGACCACCCGCAATGGCGTCAGCCGCCGGAAGGTCTTCTTCGGTTAATCCTTTAGAAACCTTGTTTTCACAAACAAGGTGTAAAATGATACCAGATTGCATTTGAGCCTAAGTTTGCCTAGGCCAGGGTGTGGAATCCTCTTAAGGGTGCCAAATCAAATGTAAATAAGCTTCTTTTATGCAAAGCAAACAAGGGGTAACAGAATGTAAGAAAACAGAAGCAGAGGTTCCCAGTTTTTGTTTGCTTGTTTGCTTTTGGGCCAATGGTCACATTTGGAAAGTAACATAGGTGTCAGTCATAAAATAGCTGCTCTATGGGATGTGGTATAATACAAAATACCGGTAGCTGCCATATCTAAAATAGCACGAAAAGGGAAAGGAACATTAAATGAGGGGGAGAGCATGTTCAGTGTAAGAGTCGAAGCCACTGCAAATAGGAACTGAGCAGGAAGAACAGTTTCTCCTGCATTGTGGAAATTTGTGGGGATGTTTACTGAGGTCTTTTGTAGGCACCAGAAGATGTCCTGGACCTGGTGGATGCTGAGGTGCTGGCTAGCAACCTATTGACCTCTTACCAGTATGTACTTTAGGCACATCCAACAGCTTGTGTGTTTTGTTACATTTTTCATTGGTTAGTAATCCTCGTGACATATCAAAAGCTCTCTGTGGAGAAACACCGGCTCCCTCGGCCTGAAAGCTAGATGAGTGCCGCAACCCCTTTGTCCAGTCACCTTTGACTGGACTTAACCACCCAGGGGTCCTTTACCTTGCCTTATGATGAACTGCTTGTGGACCTCCCCTCAGTTTTGAAAGTAGTGTCTGACAAATTAATCTCACCCAATGGACTAGAATGTGGTGTAAACCTCCCTTTAAGTCCATAGCAGCCAAATAAGGAAACTCACTCAAACTCACCTGCAGGTGGTACTTAACACCATGGAAACTGGTGCTGATACACCCAGGAACCTCACCAAGATGATGGAGAGGTTGCACCTCCACAGCCACATACCTCCACATGTCATGGGAATGCCCTAAAATCCAACCCTTCTGGACAGCAGTCCTACAAGAGATATGCAAAATAACTAAACAGGTACTGTATTAGAACTTACCCCGGAACTGGCCCTACTGAACATCTTCCAAGATCATAATGACCACTCACATTATACAGAGCTTATAACCCACCTACTCTCAGCAGCCAGAAGCCTCATAACCAGACACTGGAGAGACATGTCATGAGTAAACATGGAGCAATGGTATCAAATTGCATGGGAAACGCCCTTACTAGAAAAGCTAACCAATAAAGTGAAACTCACACAGGGACAAATAGAAGAGGACACCTTCACCCCAGTATGGCTCCCTTTATCACATACACAGCCCAACAACTCAACTATAAGGATCCACCAACAGCGTGCAAATCAATCTGGCTTACCTGACCCAACAAGCTCTTCCACACTCACAAATGCAAACAAACCCCACTGTTGCAAACCACAGATAACCACACCCTGCTCCCAATACCTCTCACTACTGACACAAAACCCCACACGCACACTCTACAAAAGAATATGCCTCGCCTCGCCTCACCACACCACCCTTCCCCCCCTCTTCTTCCCCAACCTTATACTGTACTCAACACTAATGTCTCACAACAAATGTAACTGATTTGTAAGAAATACTGTACAACCTTTTTAAAAAAGAAACTTCTAAAGAGTTGACCAATCTTTCATCTAACCAACTGAGGGAACATCTTCAAGTGGTCTTCAAGCAGGACTTCAAAATTAAGATTTGATGTTACTATATTATTTCCCACTGGACACTTGCTATTCATTCTCCCTCTCCCTCTCCCTCGTCTACACAGTGAGGTGGCTGACTTACACAGCTGATTTTGGCTTGATTTATTATTGCTACATTTTTACTGTTAAGGAGGGACTGGTGGGATGGTCTGTCTCAGGTGCCAAAATAACTTGGCTGCACACAGGTACTCTGCTCCTTGTCTTGGAGGGGAGGGTGCCATTCGCTGCTTTGCTTCAGGCAGCAAGATCTCTTGGGCCGGCCCTGCCAGTGGTGTAAAAATACTTGCTAACCAAGCACAATCATACAACCACGAGCGATCTTATGTAGTGCTCAGGCAGTTAATCAGTTGCGGGCGCTTCCTGTAGTGTTGAACCAAAGTGGAAGAGCACAAAGCTAAGAAGAGGTTTTGTGGTTCACAGCTGAATCTGAGTGACTTTTACAGTTTGCTTTGCCCTTCGCTGTAAACCAGGCTTATGAAATATATTTCCAATAATGGCCTCCGTTGTGCTGCTCCTCAGAACTTTTCCTACAGGGCTTCTGCTGAGATTCCGTGTGGCACCAGCCTGTCAAAGCAGGTAGGCAGTGCCAGCAACAACTACTTAGTGCCTGCTTCCATGAAACTGAACAGATCCTCTCTGTGGTGTGCTTGTCCCTGGCTACTTCATTCAGTTCTCTAGGGATTAAACAAAATGCAGATTTTTTTTCTCTTTTTTCTGGAGGGAACACGTTGGAACTGTAGTACAGCACTGGCACTTTTACATTTCCAAATAGTTTCTGCAGCCAGAACTGCCAATGTCATCAACTGGGAGATTAATTTATTTCTCTCTCCTGATTTTGAGATAGTTGGAACCCTTCAAAAGAAGCCACATCTCCCCCACTCCCCCTAAAACCCACACACTTCAGCTGAGAACGCAACCGACCGTAGTTTTCCTAACCGATATGGAAAAGGGATTTATTTTTCTGAGAGCTATACTATATGCCATGGGCAACCCACCTAGGTTGTCTGTAATGGTTTTATGATCACAGTTTTATAACATGGCTCTCATGGGAGAAATAGTGTCCGAGTTGATCACATAAACTGCGCTAGAAATACTGGCTGTTTCTAGTCGAGAGTACATACAGGCCAAGTGTTGTTTGAGGAACCAGCTTGAGATCTTAATGAATGGTTGGCACAATCAAAAGCAAAACTCGACACTGGAGGCTCCTTCTTTCAAGATCTCGTCAATATTGCCAAGTGTGTGCCTTTCTTTCATTTTGGGTGGCCCTCCTGAGCTCAGAATAGCTAGAACCTTTGTGAAGTGGGAAAGCCTGAATAATTCCTAACAGATAAAAGTGGGGAAGATGTTGAGGGCTTTTTTTGTGTTTTCTCTTTGTTTAACAGTCGCACTGCATAGTGGATGGAATGGTGCGTGAAACTTACTGACAAGTTGCACATAATCAAAAGTAAGTCATATACCGGTAATGTGCTGAAAATGGGACATGCCCTCCACTATTGTAACACAATCTTGGTGATGATAGGCTGTTTCAGGGAATAAAGCTGGGATGGTGCAGTCAGATAAACCGGGACAAATATTTCTAACAGCCTTCCTGGAAGGTTGGGTGGAAAACGTTCCTTTCATTAACTTCCTTAGGTTTGAATCCTCTCCCACATCAGTCCCTGGCTTGTGTCCCATTCTTCATGGCCGTTGTCTGTTCAGAGAGGGGGGAACACAAGTGCCTGCAGAGGAGAACAAGGGAGATGAGACTTTGAATGAACTTCCTTACTTCACTTTAAGTGGTTTATTAAGAGAAGCAGATACGTTGCTAAGTGTCCATGCAAACATTAGCACAAAATAAGTAGCCATCTTGCCCTGACAAGTTGCACATAATCAAAAGTAAGTCAGAAAATATGCGAATGGGCAATGTAGCCAAATTGTTAGTCTGAGCGACATGAATGAGGCTCAGCGTCTATTTACAAAGCTAATAATATGGAGTGGCACATGAACAAAGAATGTCACCCATTCTCAGTTTAAATTCCCTTTAAGATACTTAGAGAGATCAAAAAGAGTTTAAAAGCCTTCTTTGAAAGCTCACTTTGAAAATACCTGTTCCTTTGTTAGGCCTAAAATGCTGAACATAGCTGTCCAAATCTTGTTAGAGAGATAATGCCTTCTAAATATGTCCCTGGCCATCCTGCTCTGACACCGGCCTCTGGGCAGTGTCTTACCAGGTAAGTCGTCTGTTAGATCATTCTGATAAATGCACAACCAAACTATGGAGAAACAGAGGCCCGGAGGTGACACAATGGTGTCACCATGTTCAATCCTCTCTGGCCTAGGACAGAATAAACCACAACCAAAATTTCCCTAAATATTAGAGCATATAATGCCAGATGGCATCTGTCTGTCTTGAGAAACAATGGAAGAGTGCACCATCGGGGGAGAAGTCAAACCACTGGAGGGTTACAGCGCCTGCTGTGGCTGTAGAGACCAATGCAGGAGAGACATGTTTTGGTGCAGCTTGGGCAGATGATGGCATCCGGTTTCGCTGTTACACCTTAAAAACCAACAACATTTATTATTGACTTTAACAGACTCCAGTCCACTCTGTCAGAAGTATGAAGCCTTAACCAGAGCTGTGTTTTTCCTGCATGGGTTGACTGAGAGTACATTATGATGAATCAGCCATCTCGAGCACAAAAGTTCAACATTTCTATATTAAGTGAGCATAATTTGTTCATGCTCAGTTAATTCAGCCTCTGTGCTATCACCACCTCATATGAACCTCGGGAGATCTTCTAAACAGCATTAATGTGAAGTCTTCCAAGTTGCTTCTGTATAATTGGAAATCCCTCCCACACCCTTAACCTCGTCTCCACCTTGCCCCATTCATAAGGACAATGGCACTGCAGACAAGTCATTCTTAGAGGAGTGCTATGATGAGCTCTACCAGTTTAGTTTGTCAATGGCGGTCAACAGTCCATAGCTCTCAAACCCTGGACAGGTACACAGTCTTCAGAGGCTTTTTGAAGGAGCTGTAAAAACCCAACTTCCTAGCCTAAGGGTGTTTCACATTACCACCTTAGAAATTTGCTCTGCTGCTTTGTTTCACAGCTCACCCTCTCAGCTGTCCACACCAGCACATCTTAACTAATGTCAAATTTGTTTGTTTGTATACACACCAGGAGGTGTTGGCGAGGCAGGGATGTCTAGAGGTGAATCAGGAACAGCTTTAAGGATTCCAATTGGTGTGAAGCTGGATTGCCCATTGCTGCCTCCAGCACAGCCTCTCCCCTGTAGAGATGGTGGTTAAGGTTGGGGTGGCACCTGTAGAACCAGCACTGGGAATCTAGTCCTCTTGCCGATATAATCATGACACTTACCAGTCCTGTCCTGTCCAGGTAACAGCAATGTTGCTGGTGGGAGAAGGGCTCTATGGCTGGTCCCACCCCATGCCCACTGTCCAAGATTAGCCTGCCTAATGAATGGATCATGTGCCAGGACAAACCTATCCTCTAATCCGCTAAGTTTACAGCACTTAGGGGTAATAATGCTGTTTCAGCAGGTGACAGTGTCACTCTTGCTGCGAAAAAAATACTGGCGTTGTGCTCCCCAGTGTTCCTCCTCTGCTACACTACTGGTCTATCTTCTTTGGGGGGGGGAACATGATATAAAACTTTAATTTTAATGGTTTGTTGGGTCTTACCTTGTGTGCTTTGTTGCGATGTGAATTGTTCAGCTCCTTCAAGGAATGAGGTCTAATGACTTGATAAATTTTTTCTTGGGTTGTATTATTATTTTTTAAAGACAACAACAAACAAACCTGTTAAATCAATCAGAAGAGGTCGGGAGAGTTTCCCCTACTTAACCTGGACTCCTGCTGATTTTCGATACAGCTGAGCAGACAACCCTGTCACAACATTATAAGGCCAATTAACATCTCGGCTGGATAGGGGAACCATGCAGTGACTTTTTCAGCAAGCCACAGATATTCTGGCAAGGCACACCAAGACTTATTTGAAAGAAGCACCTTCATTCTGAGAAGGGCTAGGAAAACTTCCCTGACATCCTTGTGACTGTATATTAAATCAGAAGTGAAGTATTACTGCATATATGCACTTGTGGGTGGAAGGAAGGCCTGTATAAAGTGCTTGGGGTAAAAGCAACTTGCTGATGTTATTATAATCACCCTACTGGTGTTGAATAGGGCTGAGGACCTTAGAAAGATTGTTACAAATATGGTGTCAGGCTATTGCCCTCATGCCCTGCTTGTGGACATCATATAAGGCTCTGTGAGAAACAAGTTGTTGGACTAAGCAGTGCTTTGATCCAACAGATCTCAGGGGAAACCTGCTCTTTAGTGCTAATTTGGAACAAAGGTCAGTCCAGAGAAAACTCAAACTGCCATTTGCGCTGATTGAACACAAAAGATAAGTTTTTCTCACGGGAAAGTAGCAGGCAACAGGAAGTGTGGCTGAGCCCTCAAAGGTGCTCATGGCAAATGTTTCACCTTTCTATTTGCCACCTTAAATGCTGAAAAACTAAGCCCATTGTTACTCTTATTCCTTTTCTTTCATGTTTTATATTAATATTCCACAATTACCTTACCTCCCAATAGCCTCCCATCCAGGGAACAGGTCAGATCCGCACCTGTTTAGCTCCAGCATTTAGGGAGTAGCAGGTGTTCCCTGAGCCCAAGTAAATGTTGCATTTACTAATCTACTGACTAAACCAATTAAAGTTTGCAACTATGTTTGTAGGTGAGGGAACTCAAATAACACCCATCTAATCTGGCTGGGGAAAAGATAATTTAGTAGAAAGAGTTAGACATGTTAATTAAAATAACCAGTGACCCTCATCATTTGCATTGATTTAGGGAACTCGGTTAAAAACAAAAGTCATTATACCTCACATGAAGTCTCCACGGAGAAGGTCAATGGTTTTAGGCCTCTCTCTGCAAGGAAAATGGCTAAATAATTAATTTCTGAGCACCAGTTAAGATTAAGCCAGTCACAAGGCATCTTAATCACAAGACCTTTTTTTTTTGCACAGCGTGGGTCATGCTTGGAGCAACATTCTAAGGGAAGCTGATCCAAAACCCATCTATTTCCTTGGCCCAGATGGGACAAAGAGGTGTCTGGTTCCCGAAAAGGGACAGAGTTGAATTAAAAATAGCAGAATTAGGATTAAAAATACTAAAATAACCACCACCATCACTACAAATCCTTGTAAGAAAGTTGAGTCTGTAAAACTGATGAACTGAAGTTGTGGTTCATAACCTCCTTCTCCTTCCCACCTTAGAAACAAAAGCTGCATTTCTTAACAGATGACCTTCTTTGATTATTCACTAACAGCAGACGGCTTGAATAGCTAGGGAAATGTTACATAACCCATTGCTGTGAATGCACTGTTGAATCCGAAGGAATGCCATTCCTGAAGTTTGTTTAATTATAGCCCAGCACATCAATGTGGTGTCCATCTTTGTTCTCTCTCTCTCTTTGGATTGCCAGTGAAATGTCACAGCTTTGGCTTTTGTGGAGGTCAAACACCAGCCGCACTGTTAAGTTAAACAAGGAGGGCTTCTCAAGCAGCCATTGTTCAGAGATTCTTTCCAAGAGGGAGGTGCCGCTGACCAATTATCTGCCCTGTTCCCCAATACTCCAAAGCACTTTTACACTCTGCTTCTTTCATTAATTGGATTATTTGTTTTCAAGTATCTTGCTGAGAAAGTCAAATTGTCCCACGCCTGGTTAGCAAAAGCCTAGGATAATTGTGATTGGTTTGAAATGGTTTTAAGTGGGATGAACAGAGCATAGAGGTCTGTTCTGGTTCCTGAGCCTGCTGTGACCATTTAGTACATGCTGGGCTTATCCCCAGATGCCAGGGTATCTGAATCAGCCATCCTATAGTTTAAACATCATGCATTGTACACATGTCGATCCACTTTTAAAGAAGAAATGAATCCAGTCTAACTACTGGCAGGACTTCCAAAATTAACCACATCACCACTGTGGAGAACACCAGCTCTGTGTGACCCCCATCGCAAATGAACAGCGTTTAGCACAGAAATCACAGCCCCAACATTAATAGTACCACTATATTCTGCTCTGGTCAGACCTCACCTGGAATACTGTGTCCAGTTCTGGGCACCACAGTTCAAGAAGGATACTGACAAGCTGGAACGTGTCCAGAAGAGGGCAACCAAAATGGTCAAAGGCCTGGAAACAATGCTTTATGAGGAACGGCTTAGGGAGCTGGGTATGTTTAGCCTGGAGAAGAGAAGGTTAAGGGGTGATATGATAGCCATGTTCAAATATATAAAAGGATGTCCTATAGAGGAGGGTGAAAGGTTGTTTTCTGCTGCTCCAGAGAAGCGGACACGGAGCAATGGATTCAAACTACAAGAAAGAAGATTCCACCTAAACATTAGGAAGAACTTCCTGACAGTGAGAGCTGTTCAGCAGTGGAATTTGCTACCAAGGAGTGTGATGGAGTCCCCTTCTTTGGAGGTCTTTAAGCAGAGGCTTGACAGCCATCTGTCAGGAATGCTTTGATTGTGTTTCCTGCTTGGCAGGGGGTTGGACTGGATGGCCCTTGTGGTCTCTTCCAACTCTATGATTCTATGATAACATTTTTTAAAAAATGTTAAAAGTCTGCAAATTAAGCAATGGTGGCATGGAGACACAGCACAACTTACTTGCTGTTAGAGAGGGAAAGGGAGGAATTGGTGATGGCGGGAACAATAAAATGGATAGGTGTGGATAAGTGTTGATGCAATAATGTGGGAGCACTGGGAAACATTGCAGAACAGCTGATAAAGTGGGATGTGGATGATCTGGTATAAATGTATTTCAAATGCACTATTAACGCAATCAGCAGTATGTTGCTACATACGTCTACAATAAAGCAGCAGTCTGGATGGGTCCTACTGCTGTTTTATATATTGCTGTCCTTGCCATGATCTAATTCCAGTCTTCATTTTCTATCTCTGTGTATCTTCTTGGAGGTTAGAACACCCTATCATTCCACACATCTGAACCACTTGGCAAGATGAGATAGCGAGCTCACTGGCCAGGGGTGGGAGAGTTCACCCCATCATTTGTATGTGCTGTCAGCCTCATTCATAGGCTTGTGGTGCTCTATCAGGTCAAGCGTGCCCCCCGCCACAACAACAAATGTGCTTTGCATCTCTTCTGCTTTCTGTCTTGATAATGGCTGTACTTCTCCACATTGGTTTAAAAGTCATCCCATATTTAGTCCTTTATGCCACCTATTGCCTTTCAAAATCTTCATCTTGGCACACAACTGGCACACAACTGAGGGCTGGTGACTGGCCTTTGAGCATGTAGTGCAGGAGTAGCTGCCTCTAAACAACACCGAAAGAACATTTGTCTGCTGTTAAATGAGTGGCAAAGTTGTGTTTAGGAGCCTGCACACTTTATGATTGATACAATATATGATCAAAACACGATAGCTTTGGATTTCATACTTATATGAATAGTGGAAGGAAGGAAGGAAGGAAGGAAGGGAGGAAGGGAGGAAGGGAGGAAGGGAGGAAGGAAGGAAGGAAGGAAGGAAATTTGAAAAATACTCCTGTTCAACAGTATCTATTTTAAAAAGTACTGTTGCCCACCCTGGACTGTGATGAGGCCTTAAAAAGGTTAAGATAAAGGAACCCTGACAGTTAAGTCCAGTCACGGACGACTCTGGGGTTGTGGTGCTCATCTCACTTTACAGGCTGAGGGAGCCGGCGTTTGTTCACAGACAATTTTTCCGGGTCATGTGGCCAGCATGACTAAGCTGCTTCTGCCGCAACGGAACACCAAAACCAGAGCAGTTCATGGAAACGCCGTTTACCTTCCCACCAGAGCAGTACCAATTTATCTACTTGCACTTTTTGGCGTGCTTTTGAACTGCTAGGTTGACAGGAGCTGCGACCGAGCAATGGGAGCTCATCCCATTGCGGGGATTTGAACCACCAACCTTCTGATCGGCAACCCAAGGGGCTCAGTGGTTTAGACCACAGTGCCACCTGCGTCCTTAGTTATGGTTATTATGGACCTGACTGGTCTAGCCAGGGACTGTGGCCTTTGGCCCTATACAAACAACGCCTCACATGCAAAGAATGAGGCACAGATCTGGTGGCATTCTCCATACAAAGAAACAATGGGGGAATGACAGCTTTTGCTGCTAGACAACAGGTGGGCAACTAAAAGGATAATCTGTCACAGACATATTATGTGAAGCATTGTGTTGAACAACAGGAGGGAGTGACAAGACCAGTTTTTTTTAGCCATCCCATGACCTCCTCATCCTGCTTCAGCTTCCAAGGAAAATGAAAAGACTTGGCTATTGGCATCATTTGGTTCATTTTGCTTCTGAAATGAACCCAGGACGAAACACACGATATATATTAGCTTTTCATTAGTCATGGTAATGAAGTCCCTCAAGAAAAAAATCTCTTATTTTCTCCTAAAAATGAATATGCCCTCAGTTCGTCCATGGCCATGAAAGACATCATAGTCCTCTTTCTTATTGCTTATAAAGTTTATTTGTTTTAAAATTGAAATTAGAGATGATAATCTCAAAACAAACATGCTGAGGGAGGAAAGGAAGGTTTTTTTGTAACCATCCCAAGGAATACAAATAGAAAAATGTAGCTTTTGCAAAGACACATTAGGCTCTCCCCCCACCCCCTCCCTTCATGCTGGCGAGTGTAAAATTCCACAAGTTTTTAAAATGATAATGACCCCCCCCCCCCCACACACACACCACATTTGGTTGTCAAGTGTACAAATACGATTCTATGGGCACATGAAAAAAGAATACTCCAGAGCACAGACCTTTATCACATGTGCCCACTCATGGACACTGTGCTGTTGTCATGGCAGTCTTTGTATAAAAAGCCAAATGAGAAAGAAAGTTGTTCATATCCATGTTGAAAATGTTGCACCAGGGCCTGAAATCCATGCCAAATCATTTTAAAAACACAAAGAGCACTCTTTCTCTCTCTTTATATAGTGAAGCAGTGTGCTTTTCATGGCGCATGACTGCAGGCTCCTGGTCTCATCACTGGCATTTTACGGGCTCTCTGATAGAAGGGCAAGTAAACCCCTCGAATGCTGACTATAGAGAGACCCTAGGTACCCCCCAAAAAAATTTTGCATACCCCCGACTTACTGCTAACTACAACAGCAGTTCCTACTTAGCCTTAGCACCTTTGTATAAATATAAGACCTCTCCTGTGAAATTTCTGTTTATTTCACAAAAATAAAGTATGCCTATTAGGGTTTTGCTGGGGGCTTTCTTTCCCCCTGCATGAACAACACCCCCCTTTTCAGTGGAGAGATAAACAATACAAATCCCAATCTCTCTCTCTTATTAATATTAGGGTCTTTTCCTGCTTGGCAGAAGGTTTAGAGATAATTATATGAGGGCCAAAACAGGAACATAGTATGCAGGATTATAAAGGAGCCCCATTCTTACTGGGACGGCAACCCATGAATGTCACCTGCCTCCCACCAATTATCAGAGTCTCCCCCACTCCCATGTATTTTGGAGCCTTGTTTTAAAAAAAGAAGTATGTCTTCCCAGTAAGAATTAGGTTCTTCTGCACCTGCAATTATTTAAGACAAAACAAGGTACATACCTGCCTGCTACATATTAAACACATTTCTTGGTTTGGTTTGACCTGTTCTGGTTTTGCCATGAAGCTTGTGTTGGCAATTAAGAAAAAATCCTTCTGTGGTAGTTAGTTGATCTCTGATTTTTCTTTTTTTTATAGAAAAATGGTTTGTATTATATGGTTTTGTGTACAATGGTTGTAAACTGCTGTGATATTTTTTTTAGAAGTGGTGGTATGTAGATATAATTATAAATCAGTAAAGCTAGGTGAAGCTGCTTCTGAGGACGAAGAGGGACGCCATTTCTTCGCTTCGATCTGCCTCCTCTACATATTAGCCACAATTAGCAGGGCAAAGGTGTCCTTTGTACTTCTTAATTCAGGCAGGAAAGCATGGTAGCAATAGCAACAGGCATGAAAAGCACCGGGTCGTCAATATGGCGAGGGTAGTTTATTACATCTCACCTGTGGCCTGAGGTTCTGCCAAAGTGGGGAAAGAAGTCCAAGGGTCCCATTCAGAATAGGAACAGGAAGGCCCCTCCTCCCCGCTGACAGGCAGCGTTCGGAAGTAAGTGAATTGATACATGTTACCATCTAAAGAGGGCTTTCCCCCAAAAGACCATTAAGTCCGGAGTCTAAAATGACCTAACTGCACCTGCGATTAAGGACTCAGGACTTCGGCTCTAGTGGCTCAGCAGATTTAAGAACAAGGGTTTTGGTTCTCATGACTGCCCTCCGGTAGACAGCACCTGGGACCTGAAATGTTTAGTCTCCCACAGGGAGTATGTTAAAAAAAAATATCCACCCTCTGGTGGCTGACTGTGGAGCAGCATTGCAATGCTACGGTATTTCCTGACCGGCCCCTGAGTAAATGCACTGTTGTGAGGACTGCGAGCAAAGTGAATAGAGCCAGGATTTTAAGCAAGAAATAAAACCAGCCCAAAAGATATGTAACTTCTGAATTATATTATTTAGGTGGAGAAAATTTTGGCAATTTTGTTTTTCTTTTTTTACATGCCAGTGAATGGATTCTCCACAAAAACGTCTTTCACTTGCAGCTGCAGAGGGGGAAATGAATCCCTGCTCAGGCTAGATGTGCTGCCCACCTTTATATTTAATCAGCCACGCAGCAATTTTTATGAGTCTCCCATATGTACCGCACATGCTTTTAGTGCTGGTTTTATGTGTCCTGCTTCATTGGAAGTCGAGCTGGTATGTCATGTTAAGTGCTAGAGGAAAGGGCAGGGGTGAAAGGAAGTGGGGCAGAAGTATCCTATGGGTTGTGTTCACCGGCTGCACATTGTGAACAGCCGGGTCACAGCCTGTCGCATTCGATATCAGGGTTGTTGGACGGGGTATCAAAAGCACCCAAATACACCTCCCTGTTGACAGGGGGTGGGGTGTTAGAACGACTCCCCACACCAGAATCAGGACTCAGTGCAGGCTGGACTTCTGGCGCGTATTTCTCCTCTCTCTGAGAAGGCGAGTTCTCCTGTTTCTGCTTGAGGTTCTTGAACCGCTTGAGCTTCACAGGGTCCTTGATCTCTTTGGCACAGTGCAGCAAGATGAGGATGTCCTTCCGGAATTTGGAGCTCATTCCAAAGTAGATGATGGGGTTGTAGAAGCTGGCAGATTTCGCAAAAAGGCTGGCGAGGATGCTGGTTAAATTGGGCACAGAGTAACCATAGGCGGACCACATGGAGATGACCGCGTATGGGGACCAGGCTGTGATAAAGGCTGTGCAAATGACTATGGAGACCTAGAGGAGAGAAAACGAGACTTGCCAGTTTCCACTTTCTTGCCCAAAGGATCCCTGTAAAGAAGGTGGTCCTGGAAAACTGGGAGACCTGGGTCGTATTTTCAATTGTCTCATTGACCCACAGACCTAATAAATATGTTTCAATCCTCTAGAATTATCTGCCTCCTAGCTACCTCACATTTTAAGGTTGTCTAAGCTTTATATTAGAAAATTTAGTTTGCCCCTCACAAGCGCTGCATTTCCCAGCACCCTCAACAAACTGCAGTTTCAGGATTCTTTTGGGGGAAGTCATGCGCTTTAAATGCATGGTTTGTATTCAGCCACACTGTGTGCATGTGTGTTTGAGAGGGAAGGGGGTGGCAGAGAGAGAAAAGGAGTGTCCGTCCCACTTTTGACTTTAGCTCCATCCACCACTGGCCTCAACTCCACCCACCCATTGTATGCTGCTCTGACTACTTCTCTGAAGGAAATGCACCCAATGCAGACTAAAGAAAAGCCCAGACTGACCCTTGTGACGCTTCGTTCCATTCGCCTCTGTCTATCAGTTGGGTCACCTGCTCCGCCTAATACATGGCTCGACTTGACAGTATTGATGATGGACACGTAAGCAAAAACCATGACAGACACAGGCAGGAAGAAACAGCAGATGAAAATGGACACTATATAAGACTTGTAGATGGTTGAGAAGTTAGCTTTTGCCCAGTCTATTTCACATGTTCCATACATGCGATCTAGGAAGCAAAAGAACTTGGTTAGTCATTCGTTTTTTGTTTTTTAAAAAATCTTGCTGTGATTTTCCAGTTTTAAAATTTGTCAAGATTAATTTCTCTTTAGAATTCCTGGTGGAAAAGAAAATTGAAATGTCTTAATGAAGTCCAAGAATTACAGCTGAGTTATTGCTGTAATCTTCACTTTAGTTTAGCTTTCCACCAGAGTAATAAGCAACCACTTATTACTTAGGGACGTGGGTGCCGCTGTGGTCTAAACCACAGAGCCTAGGGCTTGCCGATCAGAAGGTCAACGGTTCGAATTCCCGCGACGGGGTGAGATCCCATTGTTCAGTCCCAGCTCCTGCCCACCTAGCAGTTTGAAAGCACGTCAAGTGCAAGTAAATAAATAACCGGTAGGTACTGCTCCGGCAGAAAAGTAAACGGCGTTTCCATCTGCGCTGCTCTGGTTCGCCAGAAGTGGCTTAGTCATGCTGTCCACATGACCCGGAAGCTGTCTGCGGACAAACGCTGGCTCTCTCAGCCTATAGAGCGAGATGAGTGCTACAACCCCAGAGTCGTCCCCGACTGGACCTATCAGTCAGGGGTACCTTTACCTTTAATAAGCAACCACCTGCAACCTGACCTTTTTAGCACAGAAATGGCAACTGGTTTGGTTGCACCACTACCAAAAGTGGCAATAACGAAACAGATGTACACTGTTGTGGGGGTGTGTGTGTGTAAAATGCACAAGGTAAGAGATTCCTAGCCTCCTTTGGAGATAGTTCTTCTTGAGTGTGTGAGGCCTGAAAAATGCACAATCACAGTAGCGCTATAGTGCTCCTATGGACAGTGCTGACAAAGTGATCCCCCACCAACAGGAGTTCCTTTGAAATAGTTCCCACTGAGCAATGCAAAATGCTAAGTTAGAATTTTAAAAATCCATATGGATTTTCAGGATAAATATCTGACTCCTTCAGTGAGATCTAGTTTGGGATTTTGAAGACTTAAAAAAATTGAGATAAGTGATGCAATCCTAAATATGTCTATTGGACTCAGAAGTAAGGCCAGTTGGGCTTACACTCAGGAAAGTGCATAAAGGGTTGCAGTCTAATTTGTAAAGTGCTGATGCCTACATCTAGAATGCTTGGATCTAGAAAATTGACCTAGATTCCAGCACTATTAGATTAAAATAGTGTAAAAATAATACTTTATTTAAATTGCTCATTGTAGATATTGGTTGTTGTGTTTCCAGATTTCCACAAATACTTTAGAGAGAAATTAATTACCTGTGTAACTGCCCCATCCCAGGACTGGAGCTACTGACCAGAAGAAAGCTGCTATCCATATAAGAAAAAGGGCCACATTGATGTTGCTATTGTTGATACAATGCCCTGAAATACACAGCAGAAGTTTGGTGCTTAACTCATTTTGCTATTGTACACTTAAGGCACACAGTCATAATAAAGAAAAATGGTACATTTGTGCGACCGGGAATCCTTGTAGATTCCCTACCCTTGATGGAAATATTGGGACTGCAGCCCTTAGGTTGGGAGGTTTTGCTGCAGATTTCAATGAACCACAGATTAGCAGTGTTGCCAGAACTCTAAACTGTGGTTAATCTTAACAATGGTCAGTTGAAACAAGAAAGCTTCATAAACTATAGTTAAGACTAACTGCAATTTGTCCAGGTTTGGACACAAGGTTTAACTCTGATTAATCTAGAGTGGAAGCAAAAAACCTCTGAACTTCTCCTGGCTCTGCTAAAGGAGAAAAAGGTGAGTGAGTGTGCACAAGTTTAAGGTTCACTGCAGCTTGCTACCGTAATGATAAACCATGGTTTACTGTTACACTCAAATTAGAACAATGTGGCTGTAAGAGATTCTCTAGAATCAGGGTGAAGGGAATAACCCAGTTTTCTTTTAAAAACATTTAAATTAGGGCAAGTTTGGCCTATTGTAAGAAAGGAATACCTGTGAGACAGGATATCAAGCCTTAATAACACAAAGCCATGCAGTTTGTGTTGTCCAAAATGCCTTACCTCTGTCTGGATGGCATCCTTTTATATAGCGAGTCACGCTAATCACTGTGAGTGTGTTAATGCTAGCAAGACCAAACAGCAGCGTCAGAAATCCATCAACCTGGAAAAACAAATATTAATGGGGTTGTTCCCACATCTAAGTTTCAGAATGCTAGGAGCAATAACAAATATTGGGATGGTGCCAGTGAGCTCATAGGTTCTTTAGGGCATACAAGCATCTTAGAAATCAGTGAAATATTGAATGTCAGGGAGAGTTATCATCCATATGATCAGTGAACATGTAGGTATCTGAAAATCAGGGATAAATCATGTGGTTGAGGAGTACATTAAATGAACAAGCAAACACATGCTTTAGACACATACTCCTAAGCTCCTGAATTACTGAAATGCAAAATAAAGAATAAAAGTACATTTAACATTCTGTACGGAGAAAGAGTATGAAGCAGTCAATCGAAGTATGCCATTGATTTCAGTGGAAGAGGCTCAGTTAAGTCAGTGAGGCTTGCAAAGCGCTTAACTTTGGATGAACCGTAGCCAAAAGAACTAAGCAGAAATCGAACTCCCTATGTCAGGGAACGATTCACCTGCTAAACAATTGCACGCCTTTGTCAAGCTGCTGTTAAAACCACAAGAATAGGAGTAATGAAATAGTATGCAACTCCAAGAACACGCAAATCCAAATGGACAGCAGGGCAACAATAACACAATGAAATAATAAACAAGATATAAAGTATCCTAAAAATGAAAACAAACCATAATAAAACTAAGAGACAAAAACTGAAAACCAAGTATATGTAACCACTTTCTAATCATTGGGCAAAGAATCATGTCTAAACCTTGTGCCCAAAGGACTGTAAGGTCAATGCCAGTCCGTCAGAGCACCACCGCAGTAAAGGTCTTTTCCTACATGCAAGCATAAGAAACTTCAAAAAGTGACAGTACTTAGAGAAGACCTTAATGCAAGGGCAGGATAGTATGGGAGGAGGCAGGGCGTGCAGGGCTCTGTTTAGAACTTTAAAGTAGGCAGCAGCACCTTGAAGTGTGACCTGAAGTGCATGGGCAGTCACTGAAATACTCTAAGAAGTTCTATAATTGCCCACATGACAGAATTCTGGCAGCCAAATTCTGAACTAAATTCTGAAACTTCTGAGTTATCTTTACGGGCAGCTCCACATATACAGTTGTCCAAGCCGGACATTGGCAGACAAGTGTGGATCATTGTAGCTAAGCTATTTTATCAATAGGGACTTTCAAATAATGCAATGAGCACATTAAAACTTAATGCCAAGCCATGGTTTGGTGTTCCAAGAACAATTCTTAAAGAACATTGCGTTTGTGGGCTCTTGCCTTCCACAGCAATCATTCTTGGTTTATGGGGTCTTCCCTCAAAGAGGGCACGTGTTGCGGTGAGACCTGGAAACTGACACCCTGTGTTGTGGGTGGGTACGATTGGTCAGCCACAACACCCGATTGGAAGGTCCCTCGATGCTGGGTTTAATCGGGCCAATGGGGCACAGTCCAAATGGATCAAGGGACCTATTTATACCCATGCATGTGACCCAGAGCTTCCTCTTTCGGCGCGTGCATTCGGAGCACCCGCCCACCTCTCCCTTCTCTTAGGGCTTTTGCTCTTGATCTTGCTATGCCGTTGTGTGTCATCTGTCATTGGGACAGGGGCACAGCAGGAATTTTCCACACTTGGCTGATTGGCTGTTGCCATTTGGGTTTTGCCTGCCGCGTAGCAAATCGTCACAACTTGTAAGGTTGCGGATAGGCTCTGGTTCAGGTGATAAGGATGGGAGAACACTCTCGCCATCCCTATAAAGGAATCCAGGGACTCAATGGTTTGGTCAACTCCTGAGAGGGGGCTGTGCCCGTGCCTGAGTCCAGGGGGACATTTGGGTGGCGGATATAGTCTGTTCCCGGCTTTCCGCTTATCCAGGTGTTCACCCTTGGCTGACCTATGATGGAGCTCTGGGTCAGCGCTACCTGCATGGCAGGGATCTAGTCGAACCAGAGCCTATGCAACCACTCACTTTCTGTAATCAATAAAGTTGTGGCCTAAATTCTGCCAAAACCCAAACCAAAATTTGATTCAAGTGTGAATTTCTTTAGGGGGGAGGTTTCTGGGTCTGAACACGCAAACAGAAAACTATGGTTTGAAGACAATAATAGACTATGACTTTAAATGGCAAAGAACTATCATTTGCTGTAAAATTTTCTAAGTGCCGAGCATGAACAGAGGAGGGAGAGCATAAGCCCAAAACTCATTTAGCTTATTTGACTAGTTTATTTACTCATTTGGTCTGTGTAGTTCTCTTCTTCCATACATACAATAACTGCTCAAAAATCTTACAAATAATATTCCATTAACAAATTGCGACTATTCAAACATTACACCAACAACCTACAATGGTGACTGGAGTATTATTTGTTGGACTTTTGAGAAGTTATCATACTTACTGAAGTGTGGAATAAAATAACCACTCAGGCCTCTAAACTGGCAAATTAACTCTGACAACTTTACTAAACATCAAGGATGTTTAGCCAATCTCAGGATTGACTCTGTCAGCTCTTCTTACCAATTAGAAAATATTAGCAGATTGTCAGTTTTGCTTCCCATCCCACAATTACATCAATACTGTTGTTGGCAATTTAGAGAGAAACAATTTTTTGCTCACTGATTGCCTGCGTGCTAAGACATGAACACAAGGAAGGGCCCCATATTTTAAACTGCAATATGCCCAGAGTACCCTATATCTATATCTCAATGTGCCTTTGCTTGAGGGCAATTCCTGTTTAACTCAAAAGCAATTACTTCCTGGTAAACATGTACAGGGCTGAGCTGCTAAATACGGAATTTAAGTTTTTGGGGACTCCAGCTTCAGAAAGCCAATTCATTTATTCTCCCAACTCTGGTGGCATGTAACAAAAGCCTGACACACAGAAATATAGATGAAGCTTTTTCTGGTATGAATATAAGGGGTGAGAAAAGCTTCACTTGCTAAATTCCTGTATGCTCAGCAGAGGTTTAATACACAGGAACACTTCTCCCTAAAAGTTGATAACCATAGGAAGTCCTTGCCTTTTAGAGGACACACTCCTATCTGAAACTCCATAGAGCTCCTACTAGTCAGGGACCAGGACACATCACCTCACCCCTTATAAAGGTAAAGGTAAAGGGACCCCTGACCATTAGGTCTGACTCTTGGGTTGCAGCGCTCATCTCGTGTTACTGGCCGAAGGAGCTGGCATACAGCTTCTGAGTCATGTGGCTGGCATGACAAAGCCACTTCTGGCGAACCAGAGCAGCGCACAGAAACGCCGTTTACCTTCCCGCTGGAGCGGTCTCTATTTATCTACTTGTACTTTGACATGCTTTTGAACTGCTAGGTTGGCAGGAGCAGGGACCGAGCAGCGGGAGCTCACCCCGTCACGGGGATTCGAACCTTCTGATCAGCAAGCCCTAGGCTCTGTGGTTTAACCCACAGCGCCACCTCACCTATTATATACCTGGTCAATTACTGTGTTCTGTAGGGGGACGGGACACTCCTGCAGATACCATTTTATCAGGAAATGAAGGAATCAACCCACAGGAATTCCTTTCTGTTAAGTGTTAAGACAGGTGCCATCTCTAATGTCTTTTGGGCACCTTTTGAAGATCTCCCTCTTCCAACATACCTCTAGCCATACCTTTCCAGTATGACTGGCAACTATAGACCCAGGTCCTTCAGACACTGAAAGATCCAGGCATGGTAGTCACACAGCAGCAAATATTCTATTTTAAGATTGACAATATCAGAATTTGTAACGCAGATTTTTGGGGAGGGAATTTCCTCCCCCACCCCAACCATCTTTCCTATACAGTAGTAGGCAACAGAAAATATTAGTAGAAAAGCTCTCTCCACCCTTTCAGCTTTTGGTTTTGCTCCATGAGTTTATTTTAAAGAGACTCCATTGTTAATTAACCAGGATGCTGAGGTGAGCTTACACAGCATGTCTCCTTAGCACTTTTACCACCTGCTTTATCTGTTAATGCTCTTAAGGGCTGTCAGATCTATGGTTGTTATTTATTTCCATCTTATACAAATGCCAGGAATAATGAACTATATATAGGCATGAATCCCCAGGAATACCTGTGCTTCAGCTACTACTTAATGAGGTGGCCAAAGTACTGGAGCCTCAACTTCAGGATTTGTCCTTCTAGTGAGCACTCAGGGCTGATTTCTTTAAGAATGGATAGGTTTGATCTTCTTGCAGTCCATGGGACTCTCAAGAGTCTCCTCCAGCACCATAATTCAATGTATAAATAAAAATTTATTATTATTATTATTATTATTATTAAGTCTGAGAGCCTAATTCTCAACCCCCATTCCATTTAACAATTTCTAGAAGGGTATCCAGGTTAGGCTGCTGTAGCAATACCAACAAATATTCCTGTGGCACTTTAAAAACTGATATATCCAGGGGTCAGACTCTTCGTCCCATCCATGCAGTGTTATCCTGAGTTATAGGTAGGCATGGAGGAGAAAACTGATGCTTTTGAAGGTGAACCTACATAATTCACGATGATGATGATGATGATGATGATAATTAATAATAAACATTGAATTATGGTGCTGGAGGAGACTCTTGAGAGTCCCATGGACTGCAAGAAGATCAAACCTATCCATTCTTAAAGAAATCAGCCCTGAGTGCTCACTAGAAGGACAAATCCTGAAGTTGAGGCTCCAGTACTTTGGCCACCTCATGAGAAGAGAAGACTCCCTGGAAAAGACCCTGATTTTGGGAAAGATGGAGGGCACAAGGAGAAGGGGACGACAGAGGATGAGATGGTTGGACAGTGTTCTCGAAGCTACTAACGTGAGTTTGGCCAAACTGCGAGAGGCAGTGGAGGATAGGCGTGCCCTGGTCCATGGGGTCACGAAGAGTCGGACACGACTGAACGACTGAACAACAACAAATAATAAACAGCTTTAATTTGAAATTTGTACTTTTGGAAATCTTTCAATGAAGATCTTCAATCATGTGGAACGTGCTTTGTGGGGAGCTGGCATCAGGCATGAGGTCCACCGGCAAACCAACTCTGTGCTACAAAGATGCCTGAAAACGTGACATGAAGCCTGGTAACATCAAGCCTTCCGTGTGGGAATCCCTTGCAGACAACTGCAGTGCCTGGAGACTGACAGTCAGGTCATGTATCCATAGCAGTAACCAGAGGAGGAATGGCCACTGGGAGGAGCGCAGAGAGAAGAAACACCATGATGCATCTGCAGCAGCACAACCACACACCTACCTCTGCTGCAACAAAACATGTCTCCCCCATATTGGTCTCTACAGCCACAACAGGTGCTGTAACCTTCTAAAAGTTTGACTTCGCCTCCAAAGGTGCACTCCTCCATTGTCTCCCAGCACATATGGATGCCAACCAATGATACTTCCTTCTTGTTTCCCAGTGGCTCCTTTTTGGCAATAGTCCTGTTGCCGCTCACCACCTGAGTTCTCTATTAGGAGTGATATGGTCCACCAGAATCCCAAACGCTGCTCACAGAACACTACTTTCACGAACAAATGTGTTTTGGTAACTCACGATATGAGAAGACTCACCAGATGAGATGTACGCAGAATAGCAACATCACTGTGAGCGCAACCCTAAAACATGTTGCTTACTCAGATGTAAGTCCCACAATATTCTGTGAGGCTGCTCCCTAGTATGAGCATTTAACAGAGCTGTCAACTTTCCCTTTTTTTGCAATGAGAAACGGTGCTGGAATAAGGGAATTTCCAGCAAAAAAGGGAAAGTTGACAGCTATAGTTTAGGATTGTAGTCTGTGTGCATTTTGATGCTTCAGGGGATTTTTAAAAAGTCAATCTGAGTTTCAGTCAGTTCCCTTGCAGCTGACACAACTAATTAATCCATGTTGGCAGCCTCTGCCAAGGCAAAAGGTTAAACACGCCCAGGAAATGAACTGTTTCTTGAGGACTGCTGGGTCAGTTTTGACGCATGCTAGCAGGGTGGACTGAGGAGATAAATAGAGCACTTCTATCAGCTTCGGCTGATACACCAGCTGCAACCATCCAGCAGGATGGAGAAAGCCTGGCCACAGTTACCCATGCTCTGGTAACCTCCTATTTAGACTACAGCAATGCATTGTGGGTGGTGCTGCCTTTAAAAAAAAAAGTCTAGAAACTGCAGGTGGTTCAATGTAGGCTACGATATTGTTAACTAGGACTTTGTCTTTCACTGCCAATGTTTCTTCACCTCCATAGGCCCCCAGTCTGTCTGCGGGTTCAACTTAAAGTGCTTGTCTAAAGGCTACAGAGCCCTTAATTACTTGGAACCAGGTTACCTGAATGATTACTTTCTCTTATATATGCATGCTCTCCTTAGAGGCTGTAGTCTATGTTCCCCTCCAAGTGAAGCGAGTAGTGACTAAAGAAAAGGACTTCTTGGTGGTAGCACCTCGGCTATGGAATAGCCGCCCCTTGGAGACTCATCTGGAACTTTTCAGCACCAAATGAAGACCTTTTTATTCTCCCGGGTTTTTATTTATTTGGTTGATTTGTATATCGCCTTTTGCAAAAAAAACCACAGAGCAGTTTGCAGTACAATCAACCAAGGCAAAAAAAAATTGCATAAAAACCCACTAAAAGCCCACAACCCCAAATGCAAAACATAGCAACCCACAGCAGTTTACTAACTGCAGCAGAAACAAACCTTGTACTGCACACTAGAGCTCCTGGCCCTCCTGTCTGATCCTCTTTGGTGATCTTAAGAGCCTTTTAAAACCTCCCATGTATTCCTATTCCTCTGGCTACAGCAGATGGTCCTGGCTCCCTTCCTATCTTCCTCATCTCTCTTGGGCTGCCAACTGGCTAGAATTATATTGGCCCAGACAGAATTTAATCCTCGATGCTTGTTGCTGGAACAGCAGTTTGTAAATCCATGTGTATGCTAGTCAGTGTTCTTTGCTGCTCACTGTACGGTAGTTAAGGTGTACAGAACGCATTGAATCATGAGCGTTCCTGTTGCAGTAAACAAATTAGGCCACAATCCAGTGCAGATGTAGGTGGATTTTAAGGCCACACTATTCCCTACATCTTTTTTTTTTCTTTTTCATTTATTGTGGCCACAGACCTCTTTCTATTGCATGTCTTAACACTGCTATTTTAAATAAATTCATTGGTGAGATCCATTTTCAAAGCAACAGCTGATTTCCTTTATGGGGGGGGGGACACTGAACATACTCAGAAGCACTGTACCCGTAGGTACTTCCTCTATTCTGTACCAAACAGAATCCTTTCCAGCTCTATATTCTGAACTCAGTACTAATAGAGAATCTGTTCCCATTCTGAAGGAATATTTAGCTATGCAGCCTAATCCTGTGCAGATTTACTATGAAGCAATTTCCCCGCTGAGTTAGGTCCAGTCGCAGACGACTCTGGGGTTGTGGTGCTCATCTCGCTTTACTGGCCAAGGGAGCCGGCGTACAGCTTCCAGGTCATGTGGCGAGCATGACTAAGCCGCTTCTGGCGAACCAGAGCAGCGCACGGAAACGCCGTTTACCTTCCCGCCAGAGCGGTACCTATTTATCTACTTGCACTGTGACGTGCTTTCGAACTGCTAGGTTAGCAGGAGCAGGGACCAAGCAACGGGAACTCACCCCATCGTGGGGATTCGAACTGCAGACCTTCTGATCGGCAAGCCCTAGGCTCCACCCGTGTCTAAGGGAACCTTAGACTCTACTAAATATTTGATCTTTGTTTTCTGGAGATGGCCTTTGGTTATACAGCCAGATCTTGTCAGGGTGCCATAAGAAGAGCCTTGTTAGATCATAGCAGAGGCAGTGAGCAGTGAGGTGGCAAGTTTGCAGGTGGCATTAAATTATTCAGGGTTTGTAAAACAAAACAAAAAACAGAATTACAAGGAGCTTTGAAAGGATTTCTCCAAACTAGATATATGGGCAATAAAATGGCAAATGTGGTTCAGTGGAACTGAGAGTAAAGAGATGCACATTGCAACAAAAATCACTAACTGGTAACTGACCAGAGAACTTGGGATAGTTGTGGCTCTCTGAGTGAAAATATAGTCTGTAACAGCTATGAAACTGGCAAATTACATGGTAGGAATCATTAGGAAAGGGATTGGCAAAATAAAACTGCCAATATTGTAATGCCTTCATACAAATCTGTGTTGCGACAACGCTTGAAGAATGGGTACAGTTCCAGTGATCACATCTCAAAAAGGATTGTTGTAGAGATGGAAAGGTGCAGGCCAGGATGATCAGGGGTCTAGAGTACCGGTAACTCCCCTGTTGGAAAAGATTACATTGCTTGGAGACTTTTAGCTCAGAAAGTAAGGTGGAAGAGCACACACGATAGAGGTGTATAAAATTAGAGGTGTATAAAAATGAATTATGCATGGTGTGGATAGAGAGAAGTTTTTATCCCTCATAACATCTGAACCCAGCGAAGCTCAAGATTTAGGGAAGACAAATGGCAAGTACTTCTTCACACCTCATCATTAAACGATGGAATTTGCTACCATAATATGTGGTGACAGCCATTGACTTACTGTAGATGACTCTAGAAGAAAAGTAGACAAATTCATAGAGAATAAGAAGGTGGTCCATGGCCACTATTCATGATAGCAACAGGATGCCACTTGCTGGGGGATAGTAGTGTGAGAGAGCTATTGCTCTCATGTCCAGCTTGAAGGCTACCCATAGGCCTCTGGTTTTCCGCTGTGGGAAACAGGGTACGAAAGTAGGCCATTGGGCTGACCTATGAGGGATATTATTATTATTATTATTTCGCTCACCATCCTGTTTCCCAGCCTATATTGGGTGTTCATGGTTCACTATTGTGTAACGTTCTATTGTGTAGAATCGCTTATTCAACCCTTGATTGTCAAAAACTTACTATTCATGTTTCACCTCACCCTCAGCAACATCTCCTTATATTAGAGTTTGCAAACACAATTAGCAATCTTGTTTACACAAAGGTCTGGTGAAATGAATGCTTCGGACACTCTTCCCAAACCACTTGAACAAATGAATTTCACTCCTATGTATATAAAGTTTGTTCGCCGAGTATTAGGTAGTTTAAATTGAGGGCAAAAATATGTTTCTATACATGTAAAGCCAAACGGTAAATTCTGGTGTGGTTTATTTTCCTTCAAAATATTACCAGTGATTTCAGTATTGGTCATTTCATGGAAATCTGATGGCATACTGTGACTGCACGTTCTGAAGTCTGTTAACACAATTTTAGTTTCCTCTTTGCAGGTTAGAAAAATAATTAAAAATGGAATGTTGTTGTTGGCAAAAGTTTGTTTTGTGAAGCCAGAGTTCTAGTCAAAATGACAGCCAAACAAACACTGACAGCAGAAAGACATAATTTTTCTGTCACCTGATATATCTGGCATACCTCTCAACAAATTAGGTGGCAATTAACTCATGCTACTCTTTTAAGAAATGTTGGCAAAAACATTTCTTCTTTAATTTAAAAATGGACAACGTTCTTCATATGTTCCGTTTAAAACTCTGCTATAGACATGCATTTGTTTTAATAAAATATTTACACAATCACTTGACTAACATTTTTGCATGAAAATTGAATAAACGGGCATTTGTTTCAGCATCTCTGCCAAAAATGTAGCCCAGTTTGGATTTCCATTACCTGCTAAATGGTCTCGGAAACACTATCCCTGTTTTTATGGGCAAAATGGAGCCAGAAGTTGACTATACTGTAAAATGAATAATCCAAAGGAAAGTTACAGGTGGGTAGCCGTGTTGGTCTGCCATAGTCGAAACAAAATAGAAAATTCTTTCCAGTAGCACCTTAGAGACCAACTGAGTTTGTTCTTGGTATGAGCTTTAGTGTGCATGCACACTTCTTCAGATACACTGAAACAGAAGTCACCAGATCCTTAAATATAGTGAGGGAGTGGGGAGGGGTATTACTCAGAGGGTGGTGGGAATGGGTGATCAGCTGATAGGTGTGGAAAACCTGTTGACGACTCTTAACGGCTGCAATAAGTCTTGCAGGGAAAGGCAAGGGGTGAGATGGCTAAAGATAGCTTTGTTAAGTATAATGAGATAAGTTACAGGTGGGTAGCCGTGTTGGTCTGCCATAGTCGAAACAAAATAGGAAATTCTTTCCAGTAGCACCTTAGAGACCAACTGAGTTTGTTCTTGGTATGAGCTTTAGTGTGCATGCACACTTCTTCAGATACACTGAAACAGAAGTCACCAGATCCTTAAATATAGTGAGGGAGTGGGGAGGGGTTACACTTTCCAAAGGAAAGTGTAATCCCGAATTCAGCTCAGTTACAAAAGAGAGTGCAAACCTGCACTCAATTCAATTGCCTAAATCTTACAGGATATTTTATTGATTGATTGATTGATTGATTTGATTTGGGATCAATGGAATTTAAGCTGCCTAACTGTGTGCAGGCCTGTAGCCTAACTGTGCACAGGACTGCAGCCAACTGACAACTTTCCATGGGGGGAAAAAGATTACATGCTACCTATAAATGAAAATTGAAGGCCAATGTTCAGGTACTGCAGTGGCCCACTGAATATCCAAAAGTTACATTATCTCCTGCTGGTCTCCGAAGCTTTGAGCAGAGATGTTAATGATTTTTCATTGCACGTTTTAAAATTTATTTATTTATTTAGCTGGACCAGCTGCAACTTTTTTTCCACCAAAGGAAGCACTTGTAAGTGCTGGAGTAAATCCACCCCTCTCTTTCCCACATTGATCTTGATTTAGCACAGAGTGCACCCAACAAGAGCCTCACCGACATATATCATGACCTGCCAAGTACTTGATGGAAACCCACCACCCCTCCCAGTTTTTTGTATTGCACATCAGGGAGAAAATATAAATGGGAAGTTTATTGAATGCTGGATACTTGTATGTAGTTGGTGAAAGGTATTCAGTTTAGTGATTCACAACTTGCGCAGCACTGGTATAGCATTATATCTGCCCTAACCACTTAACCAGAGTTTGTAAACCAGCTTCCAATTAATGAATAAGATGCAGCACATGGTTAGCATTGGTGCAGATGTAACACTAATCCATGATTAAAGTGACAAGGGAAGAAAGGTGGTTGAATTTGCTCTGGAGAGGTGAGGAGGGAATGTATTTCCAGCATTGTGTCTGTTCTAGGCCATGGATTATATGAGATTTGTGTTTCATGAGTGGCCGAGCCACAGAAATTTAGTTCTTACCTGACAAGTCCATATGGATGTGATCAGAAATCCATCATCTCTGAATACGTTGAAGATTTCAATGATCCCGCGGGAATAACCAAAGACAGACACACTGGCATCAGATACAGCTAGGTTAAATGTCAAGTAGTCCGTGGGCTGAAGGGTAGCCCGCTGTCTATACAGTACGAAAATTACAATGCTGTTCCCAAACCAAGACATCCAACCTGGAAAATAAAAGAAAATGCTCAGAACGAAAACCTGCAAAAAGCAGCACTTGTCAAGTAGGAAACACTTCACAGCACAAACACACATTACAATTATCACGGCTTCTACACTGGAACCTTGTAGTGCTGCAACCAGCTGAACGCAAGTGAGGAATGGGGCTGTGTGTTCTTCTTAAAAGTCTTTTATTTGCTTTTTACTGAACACGCAAGAATGTGTTGTGGTACCTTAAAGGGTAACAAACTGTAATAGCATACGTGTCGGTGAGGAGGATGAGGTCAGGAGGAAATTAAATGCATGCAGTAAAGGTAAAGGTAAAGGTAAAGGGACCCCTGACCATTAGCTCCAGTTGCGGACGACTTTGGGGTTGCGGCGCTCATCTCGCTTAACTGGCCGAGGGAGCCAGCGTACAGCTTCTGGGTCATGTGGCCAGCATGACTAAGCCGCTTCTGGTGTACCAGAGCAGCACATGGAAATGCTGTTTACCTTCCCGCCGAAGCAGTACTTATTTATCTACTTGCACTGTGACATGCTTTAGAACTGCTAGGTTGGCAGGAGCAGGGACCGAGCAACAGGATTTGAACCGCCGACCTTCTGATTGGCAAGTGGTTTAACCCACAGCGCCACCTGCGTACTGATGGCCAATTGCATTGTTAACACCAGCTGTTTACAAGAGCAGCTGACAATGAGCTATGGATAAGTTTGTGAAGGATCCATAGTCCCTAATAAAATTTATTATTGCGTGGACAGGCAGAGTCCCCCAGTGACCCCTGAGTGGAATGACAACACAGGACAATGTGCTATGGGATTAAAATTGGCCACAACTTTATTACGATTCAGATGTAGGGAGACCATGGCTCAGGCATTGGGTGTTTATCCTTCCCAGTCCCCAGCTGGGGATCTGGGAAACTTCAGGGTTATCCAGAATGTTTGGGGATTGGGCTGGCTCTGGAGAACATATGTTCAAGCAGAGAGCCCGTCCCCTGTTTTGCCACCGCTGGAGGGGAGAGCAATGACAACCTCTTGGCGTATGGCCATTGCCTCCCCTCAAGACCTCTTTAACGGGGAGCCCTGGTATCACCGGCACACTGGGGGCATGGGATCACCGCCCCCCCCCCCCATATAGGAAGATGACTAAAGGATTCCATTCAAGGCCTGAAACCACCAAAGTTGTGACATTTTGCTACGGGAAAGGCAAAACCTGCCAATGCAGGAAAATTCCTTTCCGGCCCTTCAACAGTGGCCTTGACATACCGGTAGCAGCGCCTGCGTACCTGTGAAGAAGAGGTTAACCTGCAAAAATAAGCATTAATTGAGGGAGTGGAGGGTGGGAGAAGCTCTGGAGCCCGACTGCCACTTCCCAGGTAGGCTACACCTTCTATTGTGTGGGCTGGGTGATGTGAGGAATGATGATGATGATGATTATTATTATTATTACCCAGCCTTACCAACAGCACAATCCTAACCATTATCTACTGAGAACTAAGTCCTATGAAGTTCAATGGGGCTTGGTCCTTGGAAGGATGTTTAGAACTGCAGCCTTCAGGGGCATCTATCTGTGCTCTGTCCTCCTGAATGTGAGCGCCCACATCTAAAATCACCACACCAGACTCCCCTCTTCCAACAAAAACTTTCTCGTGAGCTGCCACCTGGTCCTAGGGCAATTTAACCCTTCTGCCCAGAAGCAAGCAGGTTAGCTTGCATGTTTCCTACTCAGGTTCCCTATACAGGTGAGAAGGAATTGTCCCCTCTCTTCAGATGGACCTGGGACCACTGCCTTTAGCTAGGGTTTCTGCTCTAATGTTACATGTTGTGTTTTTTATTTGAATATGTTCTCAGTGGTTGTGTCATGCTTAATGAGATCACCAGGGACATCCCCTCAGGCCTCAGATTTGGCCCTGAAATCTCAAGGTCTGCGGTGCCCCTGACTGGGAAACCCTATAGAGGAGATAGGAGCATACCATTAAAATAAATGCATGTAACTTCTTCACAGGCTAAATATAACACAGACATAGGAAAATACTACTGGTAGACTGATGGATATATGCTAGATGGATAAGCATTTCTTGAAGGGTCGAAGAGTCTTGGCTTCATAGATAGCAAAGGCAGGATTTAGAAAGTTTCACCACAGGGTAGAGAGACCTTTGTCCATCTGAGTGCCAGATTCCATCTTGGGGAAGTCTTTGGAGGCTACGTTGGTGGGAGAGATCAGAGGAGGGAGAGCTCATAGTGGGGCTGATCAGAGGCAAAAGTGCATGAAGCCATGGAAAGGGCTCTTACCTTTGTACAGTGGGCTACATTCTAGCCGTGAAAAAGACAGAGGTTTCCATGTGCATCTTTTTTCAGCAAGGCAAGCAAAGAGGCCTCATTGCAGATCAAAGACCCATTCCAGACAGGGAAAAGCACTCAAGAGGGCACAGAGCAGGGCCAGTGAGGACTGTGGCATAGACACGGAAGGGCTGGGTGAGGAGGCCTGTAGGGCTGCATCCTGTACCCAGGCTGGAGGTTCCCCACCCTTACTCTGCAACATCAATCTGCAGATGGGGACCATCTGTTTATCAAGAGGCTTTCAACCCACTGTACATGTAACCATTTTTCTTTTCTTTTTTTGAATTGGGCATCCTTGAGTATATCTGATGTTAATTGTAAGAACACAAGGAAAGCCCGGTAGGATCAGACAAGATGTCTTTGAGAAGCCCACAAGCAGGACCTGAGCACAAGAGCGCTCTCCCCACTTGGGATTCCCCAAAAGTGGAATTCAAAGCCATATTGCCTCCAATGCTGCAGGGCGAAGATAGTCATTGTGGCTAATAGTCACTGGTAGCTTTATCCTCCATGAACTTGTCTAGCCCTCTTTTATGAGTCTGGTTTTCTCTTCTTTCTCCACAATTCTACATTGTTTTTGTTTAAAGAGGAAGTGACACATACACAAACGATCAGCAGATACAGACTTTCAGGTTTAATTTTGCGTTCATGTTTTATTACTTTCTAGTTCATTATGTTTTCCACATACTGAAGAAGATGAAGATTGCGGTTGTGCAACGTAAGATAAGCAAACTGCCCAAACTCCAGTTAAGACAAATTAAGGAACATCATTACTTCAGTAAGTACTGGTTATATGCTAGAACAACAATTAAGCACATTTAAACAAATATAGTGCACTAATGACACTTAAAGCCCTAATTACTTAGCAGCTGATGACTGCAAGGACAAAAAAGGTTTTAAATTAAGAGGTGGTTGTCAGTGGCAATTAAACTTTAGGGAGCACCTCCTATAAAATTCTGCCATTGATGCATTAGAATTTTCTTATTTATCTGTTTAACAGGATTTATATACCACTGAATCATCAAAACCTCCAAATGGTTTACAAAAATGTATTTCAAGCTCGTACCTTTCTGAATCTGGCAATGGAGTTCTCCGATCAAAAAATATTTTCAAAAATGCACATATTGGGGAAATGTGCATAAAATGCATATATTAGTGAAAATAGTTTACAAAAATGCATTATACATATTGCATACAGAAATGTATTGGGCAAAATTGCATACATAAGGTGAATATTGGGAGAAATCTGCAGTGAAATGCTGATCAGGTCTCATGGGGACTTTTAAAATTTAATTTCACAAACTGATGCAGAGATAGGGAGAACTGAAGAGTGGAAAAATGTGAGACTGAAGTTGACAGATTCATCTATTCCTACCATAGTAAGGCCAACATCTTGGATGGTTTACAATGCACTACATTGTGCTGGAGGTGCTCCTTCTGCTAAACACAGGTGAGAGGTGAGGTTAGGAGAGAGCATTCCAAACTGTTTGCCATGACACTTTAGTGTGTTGGTTGCAGTGTGTATGTCTGTCACGCAAACGTTCCCCGTGCTCCTCCCAGGGCTGGAAAGGGGTTAGATTAACCTCCAGTTTGCTAGTGAAACTGAATTGCTGTGTCGTGAAATAATGCATGTCTAAAAAGTGTGTTACCAACATGAAAAGTTTGGAAAGCTCTGGGTTAGGGAAATGGATATTCACATTCTCTGTAAGAATTAATTTTAATAAAGCACTACTATATCAGAAAAGAAACACTTCAGTTTTGAATTATTGTATTCGTTTGTAAAACAAAGTTATAATCAGCTAAAGTAAAAAAAGAAAAAGTAGAAAAGAAGAGAACAACACAACCAGCTGTCCCCCCATGTTAAAACTCTAGGAGAAACTTCATCAATAATTTTGACCATTGCCTTACAAAACACATATTTAGTTCACTAATACCGATGTAGAACATTAAGAAGATTCTGCTCTTATTCTTGATAGTGTCTTGCTTATTTAACCATGTTTAAAATCTTGACACTAGGACTCTCTAAAATATTGGGTCTATATGAACAGTGATATTCTTATGATAGGCCTCAGCTATTCACCAGCTTGTTATATTATAGGGTCAGTATCTTAAAGGGGGGAATATGCAGCACTGCTGTTTTATTATTAAGTAAGCACAGCAGTGCCAGTATGTTCAAACTTCTGTACTCAAATGTCTGGGTACACAGTTTAATAATGCTTGTAACAGTAAATGTTACACAGTGTAGATTGCTTTTTTGAATGCAGAAACAGCTTAAAGTCTTCCAAATTTATTAGGGCACATGGCATAATTTATTAGTCTTTGAATATTCCACAATATTTTTTATTTTTGCTGCAACAGACTAACACAGTAATCACCTTGGAAATTATCAGCTACATACATCACACACAAACTTTCATAAACTGAATTATTTTTAGCGTGCAAAGCAAATACATCTTTTAGTTAGTAAGAGGTAGAGTATTGGAACAGTAAATAAGTGACAGCAGTATTTCGCTAAGATAATATGAGGTCATCTATTTCTGCACATGATTCTTCTCCCATCTATTTTATTTCTTTGCCAAAGAATCTTCAACTGCGCTTTAGCAGAGGAGCAGCTTGGATTATATGTAGGCTGGTTAACCCCAAGTATTTGGATTCAAGCCATTTTAATCCCTTTGAAATGAATGGGACCTAATCCAGTTAAAAGTCCAGTATTTCATCTTACCTGCACTGGATTTAACAATATAGTCTTCCCCTCCCCGCTTCCAGGTGTTTCAATGTTTACTTTAGTAAAAATGCACCACTGTTGTTTCAATAAGAGTTGCAACTAATTAAGCTCAACAGAAGTCCCTCTGAATTTTGCAGGCATGCTTAATCCATAAATCCATATACATACCCAGAGCCAGTAGATAGAAGCCAATGATCGTCTCTCCTTGTTCTGAGACAGGAGCGTCTTTGTTCAAAAAGGTGATATTGTTGTTTCTCCATGGTGCCTGAGGGGAAGCCTGGAAAGACATTTTCTGTCGTTTCTGACCCAGAATTTGCCCTTTCCCCAAGTCCTGGTGCAAAGAGAAAGAAACCGACCTCTGCCGTCCTGAAACCTCTGATCACTCTCTTTCTATGGAGCCCCGGGACTGATAAGGCAGAGGGGAATCTAAGGAGACAAGTAGCAGCTTTGCAGCCTGCTGGACTGCTTGCATTTGCTAATCCTATCTATTAATACTGGTGATCACCAATCTGTGACTAGACAAAGACCCTGGCGATTTGTCATTTACCTGGGGCTAAAGTATGCAGATGGTCACTTCAGCATGTAAAACTGTGGCATAAAAAAAAATGGAGGTCAGCTTGAGAAAAATTACGTAGTAGGTAAAAATCAGGCTCATAATAAATATGAAAACACAAGGTGCCCTCATTCATTATGTGCATAGAGACACATACCCATAAATTGTTCTGAAGGAATTTCTCAATATAACAACAACAACAACAACCACCACCACCCCAGCCATCTGGGCAGCTTCTAGCACATATAAAAACATAAGAAAACATCAAACATTAAAACCTTTCCAATACAGGACTGCCTTCAGATGTCTTCTAAAGGTTGTACAGTCGTACCTTGGAAGTCAAATGGAATCTGTTCCGGAAATCCATTCGACTTCCAAAACGTTCATAAACCAAAGCATGGCTTCTGATTGGCTGCAGGAAGTTCCTGCAGCCAATTGGAAGCCGCGGAAGCCCCGTCGGACGTTAGGGTTCCAAAGAACATTCGCAAACCAGAACACTCACTTCTGAGTATGTGGTGTTCGGGAGCCAAAACGTCTGGGTACCAAGGCATTTGGAATCCAACTCCTTGACATCTGATGGGAGGGCATTCCACAAGGAGGTTGCCACTGCTGAGAAGGCCCTCTGCCTGGTTCCCTATAACTTCACTTCTCGCAGTGAGGGAACTGCCAGAAGGCCTCAGTGTCCAGGCTGAATGATGAAGGTGCAGACGCTCCTTCAAGTATACAGTACTTCTACTACTAATATAACATAATATTTTGCCCAAGACTTCCACAAATGAGTTGCATGTAACAACAGATTGGTGTTCATGAAAGGAAAATTTATCTTAGATAAACCATGAAATTATTCCTTGTTTCTGTACATTTAAGGGGGTGGGAATTAACTAGTGCATTGCACAACCTTTCCACCCAACCATTTGAGGGGTGGGGTAACCAAATATGCCCTCAAAAAGGGTGGGGTGCAAATTATGTTTGGATAATTATTTCATGGGGGGGGCACATAGTCACATGGGCATCTCTGGGGGTGCTGCTGAGCTAGCAGCCTGCCTGGAGAGCTAGGTGATGCTGTGAGCATGCATAACATTTTTACTTGCACAGTGTTTAAATAAAAATAAAGACTCCCACAGCCACTTTGCACACTCAAATAAGGTAAACACAGCCCTCCCCATTCTTCAAAAAAAAGTTCTTGCCAATTTGCACTGTCTATACAAAAGGAGCAGAAAATAACACCCACATCTCAAAGTTGCAGGCAAAGCAGAGGGATGCATGGGCCTGCAGATTTGGGTAGCAAGTATTTGTCCAGCACTAAAAAGAATACCTTTCTGATCCTGTCACCTGCACACACAGTATATGGCAATAAACATGGCTGCCCCCATAGATCTGTGGGGGTGCCATTCTTTTTGCTACAAAAGATCTCTAGGAAGCTCTCAGAGACAGGTCTAAGAGGACAACCATCTCCCCACCTCCTAGCTTCTGAGCAAGGGAAGGGGCATCATCATACCTTCCTCAGATATCCCTAGCTGCAGCTGCTGCTTTGGGGAACTTTGGGGGCTATAATTCCCAGTCTGGGTTGTGGCCATTTTCTTTCTCCTCAAAGCTGTAGCAGTGCTGTACAGAATGAAATAGGTTTTAAATTCTATCCTGTCTGTGTGGGGGGGGGATTTGCTTAATTGTCTGTCTCTGATACTGTACAGTTGCAAATTTGACTTTCTTTGCAATAATTTGTCTTTTTTTAGTTTTTACTTCTGCAGGATGATCAGCCTCAAGGTTAAGCTGCCACCGTGGATATGTCACATTATAGCACCAAAATTAGAGATTTTGGTGTTTTGTAAAAGGGATTGAAATATTAAGCACCCTCAAGTTACATAACGACAGAGTTCCCTTGTTGAACAAGCTACATGAATAGCCCTTAATATTTGTATTCTGGAAAAATGACACCCACCATTTGGGCACCCACCTTGAATCAGCAGTGCAGTTTCTGGGAAAGCAAACTGAGGTTTGGCTTAGCATTGGGTTGCCCCTGGTTCTTTTGCGTGCTTGCCAAAAGAATTGTTTATAGAACGCAGGCATTTAGGCCATGTGGTATGAATTTCATCACAAGACATTATTTCATCACACCTCAATAGATGCATCATTATGTCACGGACAGGATATAAGCATTTTGTGTAGAAACTCCATTTTTGGCACATCATACTGGCTGGCAATTTGAAGCAACCCGCTTTCCGCCAATATAAAGCAAATATAACATTTTATAGCCAAACCAATAGTGCAGCCTTTGTATGCGAGAGCTTTTACTCCGAAAGGTACATGACTAATGGTGTCTTACTGGAGTGCTCAGAAGCCGTTAACCTTTTAGTAATTAGAAAGACACTAATAATCTTATTCAACAAGCTAAATTATTCACATCCCCCCATACTGGGATATGTTGCTATGTGCCATGATGTCCTTTTAGGCTTTGGTATAGACAGGTTATTGAAGCTGGAAGGCAGGGAGCATTGATGCCCATATGCCTGCAGGCAGCACTTGGTTCCAAGCATCTGAAATGTTCTTTGAGTCACACTTGAACACAGTTTTGACTAGTTTGGCAGCACTACCAACAAGTTTGGGGGGGGGGGACATGGCAACATGACAACCTTCTGCACCTCCTTTTTCAAAGCCAACTGCCATTGTAACCATCATGGCCAGTGCGTCTTTTGATTGCCTTTCCCATTCACTGTTATTGTTTTGACCAGGGCTGCATTTGCTGCCTGTCCTCCTCCCTGCATTCTGTTCATGGGTAACCTAGGGTTTATTTCTAGCCTTCCTTACCAACACAAATCCTCTTCTGTGGGGTGGACAGAAAGAGAAAACAACAACAAACGAATATAAGTTTAACTTGTTTTAACAATGTAAACATAGCAATAGGACATGGGGAATATTTTCAGGCTTAGAAACTATAACGAACGTGCACTCACATTTTTACAAACTGTATGAGTAGACTTCTTGTGCTGACATCAGAAATGGTTCGTGAACTTCTGAATGGAACAGAATAACAGAAAATGGCTTTTCATTTGGAAAACCATGTGTACCTTAAAGCAGATTTCCACACTTGGAGAAGGGACTAGATTACCTTTGAGGCTCCTTCCAACTCCACAATTCTGACCCCTTCAACTTATTCTTTAGATCAGAGTGCCCTCTAGAGTATTTTAGCATTTTCTGCAGTCCTCTGATTGTCAGTTCCCTTTACCAAATCTGCTTGGTTCCTAAATTAGCCCCACCCACCCACCCTCTGGAAGGATAGGCGTGCCTGGCGTGCTCTGGTCCATGGGGTCACGAAGAGTCGGACACGACTGAACGACTGAACAACAACCCACCCTCTGGGGGCAATGAAGAGTTTCAGCCAGGCTTGTACACTATCTTTACTGTACTCACAATAAGAAGTCTTCCCCCAAAGACAAAAAGGTTTTGAATAAATACCACCAAATGGTAACAAACACCATATAAGCCAAATGTCAAACCCCTCCAATAAAAATGGCCACAGTTGAAAAGTGCTAGAAATTGACACATTAACCCTTTTTACTGTTAAACAAGCATGTGGTTATTTTTTTCTGTGAAAACTATTATTCATTTAGAAAATTAATAAACTGCTTGCTCCAAAAACAAACAAAAAAATTCCAAGGCCCAGATCCAACTACATAAAAACAAGACTCAAATATACAGGGGTACAGAGTTACGGAAGAACAAGCACCATGTGGTTTAATGGGCATGTGGTTAAAGGGGTGGGGGCTGCATATCACACTTAAAAATGCCTGTGTGGATCCACCCTCACTGACCTGCTCCAATACCTCTGGGTTGGAGAACTACTTTGGGCAAGTGGTTTGAATGAGGTGGGGGTGGGGAACATCTCTCATGGATGCTTTTGCAATTCCTGCATTGCATGGGGTTGGAATAGGTGACCCTTGAAGTCCCTTCCAACTCTACAATTCTGGTTCTTTTATGAGAAAACCGGCATTAGAAAAGCTGCCCTCTTAGCCTGCATTTTGATCTGACCAGCCTTACAACAAAGAAAGCAAACATCCAGTGAACAGGCTTCTGGTCAAAGCTCCTTCAGCAGCAAGAGGTATGATGGTGCTGGCAATTATGATGATAATGCTTGGCAGGGGGTTGGACTGGATGGCCCTTGTGGTCTCTTCCAACTCTATGATTCTATGATGATGGGCGAGATCAAAGCTTGACTTGGCTGCAGAGATTTCAAAGCAAGCTCTGCAGGCGATTGTCGCTGCCTTGGATGAGAGCCCTGAACCTTCCCACCTCGGGAAGCCTTGTGGAGCAGCTTCGCCCTGCGCCATCTTCCCTGTAGGCACCTTGCACCCATGGGGTCAAACAGGCTTGCCTGGTGGTGCTACAAAACAACCACTCCACAGCGCCACACAAATCCAACTCAATGGTGTAACGTTGGAAAGTGTCAACCACTTCTCCTACCTGGGCAGTTATCTTTCCACAAGGGCTGACATTGATGCCGAAATCCAGCATCGCCTGAGTTCTGCGAGTGCAGAGTGTTTGGTACATTCGCAGGGAAACAAAAATGCTTGTTAACAAAGCTATTGTACTACCAACCTTACTGTATGCTTGTGAAACATGGACCACTTATAAATGTCATCTTCGGCTCCTTGAAAGATTCCATCAACGGTGTCTCTGAAAATTTTTACACATCATTCGGGAAGACAGGTGAACTAATGCAAAGATCACCAGTGTCAAAGCAGTGATTCTTCAACATCAACTTCGTTGGACTGTTCGGATGCCTGATTATCATCTTCCAAGCAACTACTCTATTCCAAACATAAAAATGGAAAGCATAATTCTGGTGGTCAACAAAAGAGGTTCAAAGACTCTCTCAAGGCAAATCTAAAAAAATGTAGTATAAACACCGGCAACTGGGAAACACTGGCCTGGGAGTGCTCCAATTAGAGAACAGGGTTTACCAAAGGTGTGTCATGGACTTTGAAGATGCTCAAACTCAGGATGAAAGGGAGGAACGTGCTAAGAGGAAGGCATGCTTGGCAAACCCTCACCCTGATCAACTCCCGCCCAGAAACCTATGTCCCCATTGTGGAAGGACGTGTGGAAGACAATCTTACTCGGCTACGAGTGATCGCCAAAAGAGAAAAGAAGACCTTGCGGGGAGGGGGAAGCTCTCTTGCAAGAACCCCTCAGGGGTGCTTCTCTCAGCCCCGGCAACATCAGCCCTGGAGCAGCCCCTGAGAGGAGACAGCGCTCCTTGTCCGAGGGGAGCCTCCGCCGAAACGAGCAGCAAGTGGCCAAGCACCGACCCTTCCTCGCGTCTCCCTCCTTCCCACCCAGCCTGGGAAGGGCAGTGGGCGGGGACCGCCGGCTGACAGGCAGGCCGCGCCTCTCGAAGGCGCCGAGCTCGGGGCTCCCGGCAGCAGCCCCCCAGACGGAGGGCGGTCGGCTGGCTTTGCGCTTGCTCAGCCGCCGCCCAAGTCCGGGGGGAAGCCGGCAGGTCTCTCTCTGCAAAGCAAGAGGGAAGGAGGCAGCGCCGGCTCCTCCATCTTCTTGTGGCGCAGGGAAGGGGCAGGCCCGGGCGGGAGGCGGCCGAACAGGCGGCGGCACGAGCTCGTGGGAGGAAGGATGCCCGCCAAGTGAGCGCCTCGCCTTGCATCCCAGATAGAGGCCGGTGCCGTGGGGGGCGGCCCAGATGCAAAGCAACCGGGGCGACGGCAGCGCCTCAGCGGAGGAGCAGCCCCAGCCTGCGCCTACCGCTGCTTCGACCCCGTCTCCAATGGCGCTGGCTGGGCCCGAAGAGGGCAGCGGCCGCGGCGGAGCCCCGGGCCCCGAAGGCGCCCTCAGCCTGAACTCTGGGCAGCAGCAGCAGCTGCAGGAGGAGATGGAGAAGCTGCAGGAGGAGAACGAGGCCCTCAAGGTGAGCAGAAGGAGAGGAGGGCGGCGGGGGGGGGGGGGGAGGCGGGTGTGGCCCAGCCGGGAGAGGGAGGGGAGCCATTTATTCTTCTCTCGCTCTCTCTTCTGTCAGTCAACCCGGCTTGTAGGAGGCGAAGTGATAGAGAACAGATAACCCCCATCTTAGCAGCAGGTGCAAGAAAAGGGAAAAGAAAGCAGGTGTCCGTCCTTTGGGGGGTGGGGTGGGGGAATGTACAAATGCTAGTCGTTTTTGTCCGCCACCGAAAAGGTAAACCATTCCAGTTCTTAATGGTGCAGCTTCATGTTCTCTTCACTTGGTAAAATGTGGGAAACTTCCGCCTCCGAAAAGTTGAGTTCCCTAGAAAAGCTGTTGGAGGAAACTAGCCCTGGCCATTTCAGACCTGATGATAGCCCACAGATGGGGAAAAGCACTGTATGGGCAGCTGTGTGTGTCTTGCCTCATAATAATCACTCCCTGTGGCATGCTTCTCACATGTCACACATGTGTTTTCCCTTCAGACGCTCTCAAACATGCATGGCTGACATGCTGTGCAATGGTAAGGCCCTGGCTTTTCATCCAGCTAAGGAAGCCATCCATCCTGTTTGCTGCATGCAATTGTGCCTTCATTACATCCTTTATTCTGAATGTTAAGGGAGAATGCTTAACATAACAGCATAACAATTACTCTTTTCAGATCACATTCCCTCTACAGTTTGTCTCACCTGCGAGGGAAGGGTCTTGCATTCCAGGCATGTCTTAAGAGTACATCTACACTTTTACAGTTAGTGGTAAAATGTTCAGCGGAGTTGCAAGCCATCATTCCGCTGACTAGCTATGTGCTATGGTGTGTTGAGAAAGTGAAAACTCAGCACACATAATTGTGTTCCCATGTAGAACTGGTAGGCTGCATCACAGGGGTGGGGAACCTTTTTCAGTCTAAGTGTTGGATAAACTTCCAGGAGCTGCATGACACCAGAGGGTATGGTCAGAGGCAAAAGTGGGTGGGACAACGGGTATGACTCTTGCCTTTTTACAGGAGTTTACATCCAGTCACTTGTCAGAAGTTGCTCTACACCAGTGTTTCCCAAACTTGTGTCTCTGGCTGTTCCCATGATCCCTGGCCACTGGTCCTGCTAGCTAGGGATGATGGGAGTTGTAGTCCAAAAAACAGCTCAGGACCCAAGTTTGGGAAACATAGCTATACACACACACCCCTCTCTTCATCCAGGCAAGCAAAAGACCATAGACACATCCAATCCCAGCAAGGGAAAGCCACTTGAGGAGGGGGTGGAGCAGGGTCAGTGAGGGCGTGGCCTGGTGAAAGGGGGTGTGGCCTTAGAAGGGCACATGGTTCTGAGGACCAGTTATAGAGAGGCCTGGAGGGCCATATTTAACCCTCTGTTCCCCACTCCAGCTGGTGGACATGGTGGGAAAACCAAGTTCTTCCCACACTGCATAACTCTCATCCACCCATGATTTTATCATTGATTACCTCTTGGTAGGCTATACATGCCACACAAGTGATGTTTGAAGTGCAGGCATAATATAGCGATTGATGCTTGTGGTTGTTGTTGTTGTTTTAAGTGAAGATCAACTTAGGTCCCATTTTTCCTTTCATTTTATTAATGTGAACTTGCATGGTGCATTTCCGACTGTCCTTTCTGAACGGGTGCCAGAATGAGATAGATGAGCTGAGGACTGAGATGGATGAGATGAGGGACAGCTTCTTTGAAGAGGATGCTTGCCAGCTGCAAGAAATGCGCCACGAATTGGAGAGGGCCAACAAAAACTGCAGGATCCTTCAGTACCGTCTTCGAAAGGCAGAGCGCAAGAGGCTCCGCTATGCACAGACCGGGGAGATTGATGGAGAACTTCTGCGAAGCTTGGAGCAAGACCTGAAGGTAAACAGGACCAGAAGCTAGCAAATAGGTGGGAAGGCACTGAGGGGGAAGTACAGGTAGACAATGAAAGCATCGTAGGGTCAAATCTTTCACTGGAAAGCAGAGATCCGATTTGTCTCGTGGTTCTGAGAGCCAGTATTTTGATGACCTGGATCCTGACTCTCAGAACTCACTTTCTAGATAGCTGTAACTTTCAGATACAGTGGTACGGGTACCTCTAGTTGCGGACGGGATCCGTTCTGGAGGTGCGGTTGGATCCCAAGGTTTCCGCAACCTGAGGACCGCTTCTGCGCATGCACGCACGGTGAAACCCGGTCAAATACTTCCGGGTTTGCCGCTTTCACATCCTGAAGTTTACGTAACCAGAGGGTTACGTAACAGAAGGTACTACTGTATTTACCCCTTTTACAGTTATCAGAGAGTAAATTCCCAGGTACATTACACTGTTGCTTTGACAATTGTTCCATTGAGCTCTGTGGAAAGCATGATGGGGCTGTGCTGCTCACGTGACCTCTCTTCAGCCGAGCCACTACTACATACTGGGATGGAAAGAAGGGAGGACAAAGACAGCGCAGTAGAAAGGGCCAACTGGAGTGACAGGTTGGCACCGCTGGCATGTTTGCACCTCACTGCCTGACCTCTCAGTGACTCGGCTGGAAGGTAGGTCAGGTGAGTGGTGCAGCCACCAACCCACCATGTTGTCCACTGCTGCTTTTAACTAATTCATTATCAGATAATAAACTGAAATACATTTCTGTAGTGCCAGAGCCTCTTAGCTTGAAATGAATCTGCACATTGACACAACTTGAAAATATAACTTAGAATTTAATAGAGGGTTGAATCCAATTAAATTATACTTGCAGCAGAAAACAATGAACTTTTTAGTTGTATCCATTGTTTTCACTGAGTATACTTTGAGTGTGGTATAAGTTGGATACAACCCATAATTCATCACTCATTAATAGAAAGAAAAGCCATTTTAAGGGTTTCCTTTGCGTTCCATTTTGCATACCAGAAACAAAATAGCTCAAAAATAAATGTTTGCCCTTCTCAGAGCAACCAGTGAAAATCTGTACTCACCAAATAAAATTGCTACCCATGATTTATCTACTAAAGTGTTACTTGATTAATCAACTAATTATAAGGTGTACAGTTCTAGTTGTAAAGAGGTTTTTCCACTGAAAAAGCAAGTGAGATTCCCATGTTAAAGTCCAACTTTGGGTAGCATTGTGTCCAGTGTTCTAATAGATAGAGAGTTGGCCTTTGACCTAGAAATTCCATGTACAAGTACTACCTAAATCCTGTAATCATGGGATACTACCAGTGCTCAGAGTCACACTGGAAATCATCAGGAATAAGCTAGAGTGCATGTGAACTGAGTCATAATAATAATAATAATAATAAATAAATAAATAAATAAATAAAATTTCTGTGAAACCCTTTACCCAAGGATTACAGCATGGTTTACAATATAAAAATAAAAGAATGAATACCATAGTAGCCAACAAAAACAATACCCCCCACAGTTTTAAAGGCCATATAAAGTATTTAATTAGCCAAAGGCCTGGGAGGAGAGTTTTTGCCTGGTGCCTAAATATTTGTAATGAAGGCGCTCATGTTTTTAAAATCAGTGGAGACTTCTAACGGAATTGGATTGGAGACAAAACTAATCAGAATGCCATTCTGGCTCTAGAATACACTAATCAGCTATGTTTTCGTTGGCTGAAAACAGGATTATAAACATCACATGATCATAGGGTTGTATCAAACTTAAGAGTAGACCCATTGCATCAATTGACCTAAGTGAGTTATGCCTATTAATTTTCATGTGTCTATGATGAGTATGACTAACATTGTATACAACCAGTGCTTTACAACCAGTGCTTTTTTCTGGGGAGATGCAGGGGTATGTATACCCCTAAACATTTTGTGAATCTTTGTACTTTTGTCCATTTACTGCATTTATTTTCCCCGATTTGAAATATAAAATGGTGGTTTTCTTGAGTCATAAAGAGAGTACCCCTAAACATTTTTTTTAAAAAAAACAGCACTGTATACAACCCATAATTATCTCCGCCACAAAAATGTTGTCTTTAAATTTTAAAATTCTGTTCCATTAGGTTGCAAAAGACGTTTCAGTGAGACTTCACCATGAGTTGGAAAACGTGGAAGAAAAACGTACCACCACAGAAGATGAAAATGAAAAGTTAAGACAGCAGCTGATAGAAGTAGAGATTGCTAAACAGGCTCTGCAGAACGAACTTGACAGGATGAAAGAGGTTAATGTTCAGTATTTACTTTTGGGGAAATGAGTTTTTATTCTACCCTGAATTTTATAATGGTTGAAATACATGTAGTAGTGTGTTCACTTAATGGAGGAGGACATCAGAGATTCTCAGAACGCTTGACTAAGTAAGAATCCTAAAATGCAATGAATAATTTTCTTCTTAGAAATGAGAACACAAATGAGGGAAACGGTAAACATTTCCCAGAAGGAAAAATGGCTACCCCTTTCGTACCTTTGCTTTTAGTCAGTTTTTGCCTTCTACTGTGAATTGTTGGTTTTCATGGATGAGTAGAAATGTTTGGGATTTGTATTTGTTAGCTACTATGTAGCGGGTGGCGCTGTGGGTTAAACCACAGAGCCTAGGGCTTGCTGATCAGAAGGTTGGCGGTTTGAATCCCTGCAACGGGGTGAGCTCCTGTTGCTTTGGTCTCAGCTCCTGCCCACCTACCAGTTCGAAAGCACGTGAAAGTGCAAGTAGATAAATAGGTACCGCTCCGGCGGGAAGGTAAACGGCATTTCCGTGCGCTGCTCTGGTTCGCCAGAAGTGGCTTTATCATGCTGGCCACATGACCCAGAAGCTGTACGCTGGCTCCCTTGGCCATTAACGTGAGATGAGCGCCGCAACCCCAGAGTCGGACACGACTGAACCTAATGGTCAGGGGTCCCTTTACCTATGTATTTGTTTGCTGAAAAGTATTCCCTATACCTGCCTTTGAAATGAGTTACGTACATTTATTCCTGAATGCTATTGAGAGTGCTCTTGTTTTGTTGCTGAAATTCTCATAGGCATCTGGTAGGCTGGACTGGATAGACACTTGATCTGAGCCAATAGGGCTCTTCTTACCTTAAAATAAGGCATGTCTGTGCTACTGGATTTTTTGAAAAAGTAAAGCCAAACATAGCTGCTAGTTCAACTGCTCACATTCCCATTGAGTTCTGAGAACATAAAACCATAGGCCATAATCCAGTCTTCTTTGTAGGTGTATCCAACAACCTGCATGAGTCCTATGAGATTTGAGATAGTGAACTGCAACACCCAGTTCAAATATTACTAGCCCAAATTTATTTCCTACTGCCGTGCTTCCTTATACCTACCTGTGTTATTAATTAGCGATAGATAAATCCACACAGCCTTTCAGGTTTACTGAACTATTTACTGGTCTGTATTTGGATAATGAAGCTGCTAATGAGGTGCTCGAATGGCTATATTAAGAGTTGTTAAAAATTGGCCTACATTGTGCTGGTGTGGCCCAGTTGCATTGTGCCTCATTACAAAAGCCTTTCTCAACCTTGGGCCCCCAGATGTTTTTGGCTTACAACTCCCATCATCCCTAGGTAGCAGGAAGCAGGACCAGTGGTCAGGGATTATGGGAGTTGTAGGCCGAAAACATCTGGGGGCCCAAGGTTGAGAAAGGCTGGTCTAGATCATTCACTGGCACCCACACTGTGAAAGGGACTGTTTGCATTGGCTTGCATCTTTAGTTGTCAATCTAAATTTACTGCAGAAATATCCTATCTCTTAAATGTCATATTGGATCTTAATTGGCAGCTAATTATACACCAGGATTTATGATGCTCTTTTTGTGTGTGTTTCTGTTAAGCCAGCCCCCATTTTTAATATCTCTGCTGCTTCTGTTTTCCCGACCCCTCCTCCCCACCCTGCTTTGCTGTTGTTTTGGGGTGGCAATAAATGGTATTTATACAATTTCACGTTTATTGTTTTGACATATTGATGGGTTGATTACTTACCTTTGGGCAAGCTCTCACTGGAATTATGTATGTTGGTGTAGAGAACATTTCATTGGTAAAAAAACCTGAATAGTCTCCGGTGTCCATACCAGGAAGAACTATTTGGTGGCTTCCTGTAATGGAATAAGGAGCCAGAGAAGAAAGAAGTCTGCTGTATCTCTGCTTATAAGACAAACCAGGCAGAGATTACTGAAAGAAGATAGATGGTGATACCGTTGATTAATATCTTGACACTCAGGGTATTGGAAGAAAATAAATTACTCTTTTCAAGAGCTTGGTGTATTACAGGTAATTTCTGGGTGACATGATGCCTCAGTAGGTGGTATTACATCATTCTTTTATTCTCTCATGAGGAGAAGTAGAATATGTGCAAAGTAACACTGTACCACACTGATTAAATGGTTAGTTAGGCAACAGGGTGTAGATCTGTATGTATTATACACCAAAAAATGTAATATCTGAATGTATGCAGGGATTGGGTTACAAGTGCTAATAACTGCTCCAAATTATGAATAGTTCCTCTCTTATTTCTGCTTGCACTGCTGCTAATAATGATTAGTACAGTAGTTAGGTTTGTTTTTATCATGTCTATGGAATGAACAGGGAAAATTTGGTTACGGTAATTTATGCTGTGGTAACTTCAGGGCTGAATTATTGCAGTGTACTTTATGCTGGGCTGCCTTTGAAAATGAGTTGGAAGCTTTAATTACCTTCAAGAAGCTTCAATGTGTCTGTCCAACTGTTGACACGTTCAAGGCAAACCCTTTCTGTCCTGGCTACATGTATGCTTCTGAGTCCCATTCAAAGTGCTGGTTTTGACCTATAAAGCTTTTTCTGGCTCAGGGCCCCAGTAACATCTGGAACACCTTTCCTGCTGTGAACTTAGATCTTATTCTGAGACCCTTCTTTGGTTCTGCCCTTTGCAGAGTCTCAAAGGATGGTGACGAGAGGAAGGCCTTTTCAGTTGTGGTTCTGTATATTCAGGTGTTGCTTCCATGGAATGCTCTACCTAGTGAGGTCTGCCTGGCATCTTTCCTAACATCCTTTTGCTGCCCAACCTGCCTGTGGCTGTTATTTTTGGTGTGTGTGTGTGTGTGTGTGTGTGTGTGTGTATATATATATATATATATATATATATATATATATATATATATATATAATTGCAGGTGTTTGTATACAAATACTAAATTCACCACATTTGTCAGATAGGGAATTTTGAAATATAATTTTAGTTGAAACTTGCATATCCAATAAAATCCTTGTTCTAGTTTTCAGAAGACTGATCATCATGCCTCAAAAATATTTGCTCTGCACCTGCTACCATTCTGGTTGCTTATAATAAACGGATACTTATATTAATTTAAAGCATGATTGATAGTGTCTGCCCTAGAAACCTAATTACCAAAAGCATATGACTATGCCTTTGGTTTGACTCTGCCATTAATTGGAATAGATGCCGGCAGTGTAGATTACAATAATGTGATTTAGTTCAGTGGTTGTAAAATTGACAGTATACCAGGAAAGTAGGCCTTCCTGATATTGGCGGGGGGGGGGGAGGTAGATTTAACACAGCTCAGTTGGTTAGAGTGTGGTGCTGATAACGCCAAGGTCGCAGGTTCGATCCCCATATGAGACAGCTGCATATTGCTGCATTGCAGGGTGTTGGACTAGATGATCCTCGAAGGTCCCTTCCAATCTACAATTCTATGATTTGATGTGGTTGACTTTCATTTGAAAGATGCAAAGTCTGAGCAGGAGGATTTTCATGAGAACTTAACACAAGTTGGTTAGTTCCCCACCCACTCTAGCACTATATTATTTAGCATACCTTAATTAAAACAGCTGGAGAACATGTAGCTTGAATGTAAAAGGGGGGAAATGGATCTCAACCCTATAACAGCACAAAAGATGAGAAAAAACAGCACCTAGTGTTGCACTGAACAGGAAGGTGTGTGTGTGTGATACATAGGGTCATGTTCCTCTTCTATCCCCCCCAGCTTCTGTTTGTGCTCAAAATCAGCTGTGGAGTGTTGGGTCACCCCCCAAAGCAGATTTGGAGGGAAAGCAGGCAAATTTAAAGTCCCATTGTGCCAGCAGTTGTATATGGGTGCAGCATTGGATACAACCCATTACTCCCCCCCCCCCCGCAAAGTGTGCATCTAACCAACAGGAAAGCAGGGCTTTTTGCCTCCCTGTTGAATATAAGGAAGAGGCCCATCCAGTACTAGGAAGGAGAACCACTGGTGTTTTTTTCCTACTTCCATTTGAATTCTTAGCTGGGTTACCATTTAGAATGTTAGCCTGTCATCTTCCAATTACTTGCAGCAATTATGGACAACTTTAATATGCTACTGAAAGCAATATGAAGTTTGTGTATTCCATATATAGAGAGGTAGAAGAGTAGTATACAAGTGCTGTTTCGACTGAACTGTTAATACATTGCTTGTTGAAACTGCCTTTAATTTTTGTTGAAATTCAAAGAAAAGACAAAAATGCTTTGCTTTTTGCAAACCTAAATACATCAGGCAGGCAACCGAGGATATTAAACTTGGCATGAAATGTTTTTCACAGTACACTGGGCCTCACAAAGCTGTAGGGCACACTGGGGCGGTAGGAACACAGCATTCTTCAAGTCAAAGATATAGAACTATAGGGGATGACAGTATCCAAAGGTCGTCTTGTCTACCTCTTGCCTGCGAAGAAACTGAATGTTTTGCATCTGGCCACAGTTATTTATGTACTGGCAGCATCTTGTTTAGTTTGTAATGCTCTCTACATGGAGCTGCCTTTGTTAAAAAATGACACATTTTGCCAATTCCTTAACAGTCAAACTGGTTCCTGGTCTGTTTCCAAACACAGTTCAAAGTGCCACTCTTGACCTGTTAATCCCCAAACAGCTTAGGGCCAGGCTACTTGTAGGACCACTGCTTCCACTTGAAAGCACCTGGGTGTTAAGATCAGCTTCGGAGGCCTTGCTCTGGTTTTGCCACCCTTTGAACTGAGGTGGTTGGCAGCACGCCTTTTCCGTTGTAGCACTTTGTATTTGCAACTCCCCTTCTGGTAAGTTTGCTTGCCACTTTCTTTGTTTTCCTTTTGGTAAGTGGTGAAAAACTTTTCATACCCCTAGCCCTTAAATGTGTTTCAACATTTAAACCCATATGGTGGCGTGGAACGCCCTCCCATCAGATGTCAAAGAAAAAAGCAACTATCTTGACGTTTAGAAGACATCTGAAGGTAGCCCTGTTTATGGAAGTTTTTAAATGACTGGTGTTTTAATGTATTTTTAATCTTTTGTTGGAAGCCGCCCAGAGTGGCTGGGGAAACCCAGCCAGATGTGCGGGGTATAAATAATAAATTATGATGATGATGATGATGATGATGATGATGAAGAGTGTGTGTGTGTAATGTTGAGGTTTTATTTCCTGCTTTCTCTTGTTTTGAGATTTTAAAAAAATATTCTGTTAAACTGCTTTATTTTAAACCATGCTAAGAGTATTTGCTGAAGGGTGTCTAAGAACTCCAAATAAATAAACAGACCTTCCTATTTTGTGAGGGGAAATGAGTTCATTGATTGCATCCTTAGATCTTCAAAGTAGTATCAAAATCATTCTCTTATAGAATCATGATGAACAAAGGACACATAACTGGGAGACAACTATTTTATTGTATTTGTATATATTGTTGTGTATTAGTTGGAGGTACATGACTGTTTTCAAAAACAAATAAAAATACACATTTAGTAAAATACATACTATACCTTATCTTTCTTTTATAGCAATCCACGAAAAGAAGAGGGAGCAAAGACTTGCAGAAATCAGAAAAAAAGTCACAGCAGACACCCACTGAGGTAACCTCAAATACTTCTTGTCTGTCCCATGGCACAACCCAGTAAATCTTATGGCTATGAAATAAAAAAATCATTGGTGCAAGCCTTTCCTTAGTCAACAAAATTGGAAAACTGTGACTATTTTTATGGCCAAAACAAAATAAAAAATTCTTTCCAGTAGCACCTTAGAAGCCAACTAAGTTTGTTCTTGGTATGAGCTTTCGTATGCATGCACACTTCTTCAGATACACTGAAACAGAAGTGTATTTTTATGGCGTTCATTTAGTAGCCTGTAGACCAAATTTTTAAATGCAGTTTTAATAACTATAGCAGTATATTTTAATATATTGGGTTGTGTTTACCAGAGTCATATACAGTGTTAACCCATTGAAATAAATGGAATTGTCGCTGGGTCTTCTCTAAGTATAACTCTGTTGCACACACCTGATGGTGTTCAGCTCTGTTGTGTTACAGATAAATTTATTTTGTCATCTATACCTATCAATCCATTTGAAACTATTTAGGAGCTAATTATAGAGAAGTTCCTAGTATATGTACTGCTGAAATTTAAAGCCTGGGCTATTCTTGAATGGCTATTACAATGATACTTGGAAAAATAATGGAAACAGCAGTATTTTACTTGAAAAGATGGCACACACCATGTTCCTGCTATATTGATGTCCTTTATCTCTTGGTCAGAGATATTTTCAGCTTTCAGAATCTTAACATTTCTCATAACCACTTCGCACATCACTTGTTTTTAGGTGAACCCTTATACGTACATAAAACATAACCTGTGAATTCAATAAACACAAGCGTGTCTGTCATTCAGGTGTACTGTTAAGGGAGTTAGGATAGGTTGCAGCTTCCTGTTGATAGTATATTGATAAATGGTTGGCAGATTGTTTCTGTGTAATGTGAAATAGCCCTTGGTAGAGAGTAAAACCTACTACTGAGTAGTAGGTGCAATGGTTCAGAACATGGAGTAATGATTTTTTTAAAAATAGGTTTAGTGGTACATTTTGCTTTTGTTTGATATTTGAAATGTGTATCAAATGGAATAATACCTTCATGGAGTTTACTGGGGCTATTAATCTATGATTTGGATTTTTCATTTGCTGAATTGCCAAATGGTGTCCTCAATTGTCTAGTAACTGTTGGAGCTTCTTTCCTTTTTTTCTAAGGAGGACAATGAAGATCTGAAATGCCAGTTGCAGTTCATCAAAGAAGAAGCTACCCTGATGAGGAAAAAGCTGGCCAAAATAGATAAGGAAAAGGACAGATTTGAACATGAACTACAAAAATACCGGTCATTTTATGGTGATCTAGACAGTCCCTTGCCAAAAGGGGAGGCTGGAGGCCCACCTACCACAAGAGAATCAGAACTCAAGCTTCGTCTGAGGTTAGTAGAGGAAGAAGCCAATATTCTGGGAAGGAAAATAGTGGAGCTGGAAGTAGAAAACAGAGGGCTGAAAGCAGAGCTTGATGACTTGAGGGGAGATGATTTCTCAGGAGCAGCCAACCCCCTTATGGGGGAGCAGAATGAATCACTCTCTGAGTTACGGCAGCATCTGCAGCTAGTTGAAGATGAAACGGAGCTGCTGAGAAGAAACTTGGCTGATGTAGAAGAACAAAACAAGCGCATCACAGCAGAGCTGAACAAATACAAATACAAGACTGGGGCTCATGACAGTTCAAGGCATCACGACAGCGCCAAGACAGAAGCGCTCCAGGAAGAGCTCAAAGCTGCCCGCATGCAGATCAATGAACTCAGTGGTAAGGTCATGCAACTTCAGTATGAGAACAGAGTCTTGATGTCTAACATGCAGCGCTATGACCTGGCCTCTCATCTAGGGATCCGGGGCAGCCCTAGGGACAGTGATGCTGAAAGCGATGCAGGGAAGAAAGAAAGTGATGATGATTCTCGTCCTCCACACCGCAAGAGGGAAGGTCCCATCGGTGGGGAGAGTGACTCAGAGGAGGTCCGCAACATCCGTTGCTTGACCCCCACTAGATCCTTCTACCCAGCACCAGCAGGGTGGCAGAAAAGCTTCACAGACCGGCAGCAAATGAAGGACATCCGCTGCGAAGCGGAACGCCTGGGCAAGACGATTGACCGCCTGATTTCGGACACAAGCACCATAATAACAGAGGCAAGAATTTATGTGGCAAATGGGGACCTGTTTGGACTTATGGATGATGAAGATGATGGCAGTAGGATACGGGAGCACGAACTTCTTTACCGAATAAATGCCCAGATGAAGGCATTTAGAAAAGAGCTCCAGGCCTTTATTGACACACTAGAAGTTCCAAAGTCTTCAGATGATCGAAGTACAGATGAACCTTTGTCAGTGAGTCAGGTAGACTTTTACTTCATAAGATGCCTAGGTAAAAACTTTCAGCCCAAGGTGCTATATGGATGGTTGACTGGCATTTCCCTAACATTCTTATATATCACGAAAGGCACATTGTTTATATTTGCTGTGGCTTTCTTAGTTTGAAGTTTGTTGCGTAGTCCTAATAATTGGGTTATTAGCACCACACACTGGGCTGGTATGGGTTGGCATGACTTGGCACCTGCCCACACCAATTCCGTGAGCCCATTGCCAAGAGCCCCCTGTTCCCATCTGCTGCTTCTCCTTGTCTGCTTGCCCCTTCCTTAGGACTCACTGGGGACAAATGAAGGCAGTGTGAAGGAGAAATACCTGACACTTTCTGCCTGCCACCCAGCCATCTCTCCCTCCCTCTCTCTCTCTCTCAAGTGAACATGCAGAGGTGGTAATGAGGAAATACAGTGAATAGTAAAGAGGAAGTGTTCCCATAATAAAAGTGTCGGCCAAAGGTTCTGCTGCAGTTTATTCTGGGGGAGTGGATCAGTGGGCAGAGCCAACCCTCGATCATTTTGAAATATGCCACTTGGTTAGAACCATGGCCGGCTCAGGGTTTAGGGAGCCCCCAATCTGCACATTAAAATTGAGAAAGTAACATGGCAGGAATGATCAGATGCCTGACTTAGCGGCAGAATGTTTGAATAATTATCATTTGAGATGCAAGGAAGTGACCTGGTTATATAGAATTATGTGCCATGAAGATGTATGGAAGATGGATACTGAATATTTAACCAGTACTTTCTAGGGCAGTTCTGATGTTGTTCTTCCCTGTCTTACAAAATGCACTTATCTCTTCTGAACCTGAAACTATTCAGGCCCCTATCCATAGCTGAAAGGACTTCCTGTTACAAATTGTACAGATACACTGAGATACATTTTGTTCCTCTCTTACAATGCTGAAACTTGGGTTAATCCAGTGGAATTGGTTGGCAGGCATTTCATAACAGTCATTTTAGAGAGCTAGCTTCAATGTGACCTTGTACATATTTGCTTATATTTTTTTAGTCAGGCCATTTCTGTAGCGCTTAATATATACAAATATCTCTAAGCACTGTACAGAAACCAAAAACAACAGCAACAGGCAATTTAACAACAATACAGTTTAATACAATTCAACAGCAACAAAAATACACAGTGTTACATATACAGCTGTTACATTAATGCAAGTTACTAATAAACATAGACCGATATCAGTTCCTTCTCCTCCTGACACATCTGCTCTCTCAGCTCCAAGACTGCACACATCCACCCTTGCTCTCGTTCAGGGCCCAACAAACTCACAGTACTCCCACAAAATCTCACATTAAAGAGGGTTCCTGGAATCTGCTGGCATCATCCTAGTTTCTCACTAGTGTTTTGGAGGACCGGCACCAAGGTGGAAAAAGCTTCCTCAGATTGCCTGCATCATTGTCCCATGCAGCACTCAGCTGTACTGCACACACCCAGTTCATAAGACTAAGCCTCAGGTGTGGTTCTTTCTTTCTTTTCACTTGAAATGCTAAGTTTGCTGCTTCATTAATGTAGCATTATCTTGTCTTTGTATTTACCTTCCCAGATGTTCCAGCCTATCATTTTACTTATTCTCATCCTTGTATTATTTTCATCCCTTTCTTATGCAACAATATTTAAACTTGTCTTCCTTTTCACATTGTTCTTTGTGCTGTAGTAAACAGACTGTTTTCATCATTTTGCCATTCATTGTAGTATTCTTTTCAGTTTGTTTTGTTTTGTCCATCCTTCCAAGATAAGAAGTGCAAGAGCTGTAGTTTCTGTAGTAATCGATGCTGTAAAAACACTGAAGACTACTCACTGGAAAGAAGGGATGCCAGCCCTCACAAGTCAAATAATATAGAACACAAAAGAAATAAAAACCCCCACAACTGAACCAGAATTGTGCTCAACCAAAAAGCTAGGTAAGCATGTGAAAACAGGTCTTTATTCTTTTTATAATAATCTTTCTTTTTTAGTAAGTTTGGGATAAAAATGAGGCTGAAACTTATGCAAAAGTTGGCTTTACAGTACTTGAAACGTAATGTAGAATGCTAGAAATGTTGCATATCTCTCATCCCAAATTCTTACATTGCAGTTGCAAGCTAACTAAAGGTTCCTGCAGTTTGTGCTATGCAAAACAGGGACTGTGAGTTTATAATAATTCTACATGGAGTTTGCCTGACTTCTGCTCCTGACAGTTTATAAAGGCACAGAACTACTACTGATATCCTTTGGGAGCAAGGCTCTCAAGTTCACAAACAGCCCTCTGGCACATGAGTGGCAGTTAAGAAACAACAACAGTGAATCTCTTCTAGCCAAAAGCTTGTCATATAAATTATTAGAACAAGATTGAATTGTAGGTGGGTTTTTTTTCTCTCTGTGTGCTTTTTTTTAATTAAAAAAAATTCCCTTGAGGAAAATTTGCTTTGAAAGTCACTGCGTCAAACACAAACAAATGTAAAAGTTAATGATAAAACTGTGCTAGTGATAAGGTGCTAATTCCGTGTATTCCCCTCCATGAAACAGATCCCATTAAATATACAAAAATGGGTTCTTCACTTGCAAACATGAAATGTCAGACCATATTGTGACCATCAGCTACAACTCTGTCATGACAGATCTTCATGGGTGCTTTGTACTTGGCAGAGTCAAGACAAAATGTTTGAAAGCATCTGCTATAATTACATCTTTCAAACTTAAGGGCCAGATTAGACGTGAAGGGCTCTTGTTTGCTTGCTCCATTCACTTATAAAGTGATGGGGTGAGGTGAAGAGTCAATGAGTGTAGCTTTAACTGTCAATGGGTTGTAGGACTGAGGAGAGTTGAGCCTTTTCTCTTCACCTGCCATGCTTCCCCACATCCCATTTCTTCTGATACTTTTCTCCCTGCCCAGTTCTCCTGTGCAAAACTTTTGCTGTATAGGTTAAGTCTCTGCCATTTGAACATGACAGACACATGAAAAACAGCCCCTGTTGCATCTAGAATGGCCCTAGGTAGGTTTGCCTTTGGCCAGTACATAACAGGGAGACCTTTTAGGGTAGCTGTAAGGATCCTTCAGCCCTCTATATGTTGATGAACTGCAACTCCCGTCAACCAAAGCAAGCATAGTTCAGCAATATCTGGAGGGCCAGAGGCAACATTTCAAATGTCCCAGACTCGTTTTGCACCCAGCTATCGGCCACTTGCAAGCAAGTGAAGATGCCCAGGTGCCAAGATGGCACCTGATATCTCCATCATCTGGAATCCTAGAAATCATCGGATCTTGCCTGTATTCACCCACTAGCAACACAATTTTTTTAAAAATTCTATCTGTGATATTTTATCTGCACAGTCAGAACAAGTTTCAGGAACCCAAAAGTTATATTGAAAAATACGGTACTTTTGAGCTGCCCGGCTCCAAAATGGCAACCAGACATTCTGTTTCGGTGACTGTAACCTTGGTTTAAGGAGCCATTTGGTGCCTAGCTTATGTATCTGAGTTTCTAACACTGGCAGAGGTTACTCACACCTGTTTTAGCGTGACTTGTGTAGCTCTAACACATTTGAGGAACACATTTAGAGTAACAGCTTGTATTCCTGGCATACCCTGCCAGAACACCATCACTCAGGCATTCTGTTCTCTAGAAAATGTCCAGCCTTGCAGAGCACAGAGATCAGGGGATCATAGTGATCAAATGCATGCACAAGAGACAATGTGAAGCATTAATGAATATTCAAAAAGTATTTCCAGCTTTAGGTTTCCCCTTTTCAAGGAAACGTGGCCATTTGGGAGCACTTTAGTTGCTTTTTTTTTTTTTTTTACTGCAGGCACAACATGATTTCCAGTTTCTGAAAAGCAATTTAAAAAAAAACCCCAAGAGCAGGCTGCTCTGCTTACTCTGCTTTACTTCTGTTAGGCTGGGCTGCTGCTCAACCCCCAGCACAATAAGCTTGACAAGTTTAAAGATTAATATCGCCACTGGAATGGCTTGTGGATCATGATGGTGCTACTGCAAATAAGTAGAAGGCTCTCTCTTAAAGACTGCAATATTGCCTTGCTCTGAATAAACTTGTGCCCAGAACTCCTGATTACAGTCATAATAAGACATGGCTCTGGCGACATGTGTCATCAGCCCTTTGGAATCAGAATGGGGGAAAGTGTCACTGACAAGCAGAAAAATACACAGCCGTTGGATAACAAGACATTCACAGAAACAGTGCCTAAGTCTGTCATGATGATAAAGAGAAAGAAAGCTAGATAGATGAACTGTAGATGACCTTCAGAAGTTGTTTACAGCATGTCTACAGCCTTAGGAATACCACACTCCAGTTCCTTTGCTTGGCTTGTGCTGGCTTAATTTCAGGCTGCTGCTATGGCAAGGGAAAACAAAGCCACCCCTGAATTCTATATGCTGGTCCAAAATCCTTAGCAGCAAAATGATTATGTGAACACTGTAAATAATCATTTAGTGAAAATGATAACCATCCATTTCCAATAGGGCACATTAGAAAAACTACTGTTATCATGCATGCACACAAAATCTCATACCAAGAACAAACTTAGTTGGTCTCTAAGGTGCTACTGGAAGGAATTTTTTTTTTTTACTATGGCAGACCAACACGGCTACCTACCTGTAACTCAAAATGATGTTGTTGTTGTTCAGTCGTTCAGTCGTGTCCGACTCTTCGTGACCCCATGGACCAGAGTACGCCAGGCACGCCTATCCTTCACTGCCTCTCGCAGTTTGGCCAAACTCATGTTAGTAGCTTCAAGAACACTGTCCAATGTGCCTGTGTTGTCATGCATTATTTGAGCCTGTGTCTGTGGGATTTAGAAGAGTTGGAGTCTTAACAGCATCTGGAGCGCAGTAAGTTCCCTGGCTGCGCAATAGATGGCTTTTCTCTATGGGAAGCCTTATTTTTGTTTCATTTTGTTCATATGATTGATTGTTGTTAATAATAATAATAATAATATTTATTATTTGTACCCCGCCCATCTGGCTGGATTTCCCCAGCCACTTGTTAAGATAGATAAATGGAGGAAGGTTGATACCAGACCTGCACTGAATATCATACATACCTGGGCCGGTAAAAGAATGCTTCCTTGGGAAAATGCCACTACAAAAGAAGTCTTAACGTATTACACAGGCTGCTTTGGCAAGATTTTAAAATGAGCTCTCTGTGAAACCTAAACACATCATAGACATGAAATTATTTGTACGTGAACTATGAAAATACGTAATGTGATCCAGATGGCTGAGACTTTAAAACACTTCCATGCGCTGACATTACATGAAAACCAGTTACTAGAATGATGTAAGATTGTTTTCAGTTGCAAAGTTGATCCAAGAGTTCTCCTAGTTGATAAGCTGATCTCTCCTTTCTTTGAAGGATATATTTGTAACTGGAACCCTTTCCCCTCCTCACTGCATTCACTGCTATGTTACATCTGGACTGCTGAAAGGATTCTTCCTTTTCGAAAGGTTGGTGCACTGTTTTTCATTCTAAAATTTATTCTTATTTGATGATAAGAATAATTTCAAATCGAGATAGGTTTAAGTGGGTTGGTTTTTTTGCACATCTGTCTAGTTTCAATCCTGATTTGAATGTAGGTCAGTAATCATGATTTTTTAAAAAAGAATATGCTAAGTGAGGTTTTCCTACATGACTTGACACCACATTTTGAATGTTACTTTTTAAATTTTCTTAATGTGAGTGAGTCTTCAATGTGTATGCACCATAGCACAGAAGCTTGGGATCCAAACTAACAAATGGTATTGTGAGTACCCAAAAGTCTGGCACAACTGAATGATTAGGTCACTCGTAAAGAAGGCTGTGCATATCTGACAACTGCCTTTAACATCCACTGCTTTCTGCATTTGTCAGACTAGAACATTTCTGTGGCTGATGTCTCTGTCCATTATTTTTATGCTTTCCGTACTCCATTTATTTAAAACAATAAATGGGATATAAACAAAGTGAGATATAAGGATAGCTTAATGCTAGGCAGCATTTTTTGTTTTGTTTAAGGAGAACATACTTATTTCAGAGAAGGGCGAGGAAAGCACAGCTGATGCTTGGGTGCGGCTCTTATCTTTGTACAGTAAGGTAAAGGTAAAGGGACCCCTGACCATTAGGTCCAGTTGCGGACAACTCTGGGGTTGCGGTGCTCATTTCGCTTTATTAGCCGAGGGACCTGGCATACAGCTTCCGGGTCATGTGGCCAGCATGACTAAGCTGCTTCTGGCGAACCAGAGCAGCGCACGGAAACACCGTTTACCTTCCCGCCAGAGCGGTACCTGTTTATCTACTTGCACTTTGACGTGCTTTCAAACTGCTAGGTTGGCAGGAGCAGGGACCGAGCAATGGGAGCTCACCCCGTCGTGGGGATTCGAACTGCCAACCTTCTGATCGACAAGCCCTAGGCTCTGTGGTTTAGACCACAGTGCCACCTGGGTCCCCCATCTTTGTACAGTACTTTTCATCAAATAGATAAATAAATGAACTTAAAAGAGGATAGGTCTCCACTTCAAATTCTACATTGATCATAACGCTTGCAGGACTGATTTAATATAGATGAAAACACTGCTTATCACTTAAAATGCTTTTCTCATTTGTGCAGAAAATATGTGTTTCCTTTCCTGGGAGAATATGCAGAAGACTGAAATTGCACTAATTACGTAAGAGGTGAAACATGTGTAACAAGAACACACAAGCAGCTTCAATTGCATTTGAAACAGGGGAAGGAAATAATGGGAAGGACTTGACTGGCACCAGCAGGTGTTTGAAGGAGATGCAGCCTGATGCTCTTGCTGAGGTTGATTAAACAGACAAAAAGGAAGAAGGGGGGGAGCAGCGAGGAGGGAAATACATCCCTTCAAAAGGCATTTCTCCCTGCTTGTTCAACAAGCTCTCTCTGCACAGGTTTTTGGAGCATTAGCAAAAGACACAATGCACAAAAGCAGTGGTAAGTCCCCAGAACGTCCAGATGGAAAAGAATTTATTAATCCATCTTCTGCAAAACAGTGTCCTGATTCAGTGCCACTAGTGAAGAATGGAAATGTGTCATTGGTTCTGCAGTGGTCATCTAAAAATGGGATCCATCCTTTGAATGAAAGCTGCCAGCAGGATTTTCTCACAGCTTGTAGTCTTGCGATGCTGGCAAATTTGGGAAGTGTTCTAAAAATGGCTCTTTCCCTCGCTCTGTCCAGAAGAGTGGTTCTGATGTTTGGGGAGACCAGGAACCCAGATGACATGACAAGCCAAGGTTTGTGGGTTGTTGCTCCCAAAGCAGCACGGCCAAGAGCATGGAAGAATGCAGATTCTTGAGCATGGGACTCTTTTGCATAGAACCATCAGTTAATATGTGCAGCCATAGCCAATGTGTGATATGGAACTGGAAAGATGTAAATAAAACACTGGAAGCAAAAATGGATGAGTAGTTTTGTAAAGGCCTAAAATGGGCTGAAATAGAACCAATATGCTTCTTGCACCACCTGGAGAACCAGATGCCCACCACATATAGCAGGACTGTATGACTAGCAGAGCACCAAATGAAGAGTCTTCAAGGAAGAAGTACCTGTGCAAACCCTGCAAAGCTTAACAGAGCAACAAAAGTAACTAAATTGATTTCTGGGTGGCTGAGCTTGACTGGTTACCCACGATCAGCTGATTCAAGATCCCACTATATTGTGCTGGAAAAGCTTCAAAAGAACTATGTGTGGGGGGGAATTGACTTTCTCCTGCAATTCAAAATTCCACGAGGAGCAGTGAGTACAGTCAGGTTCTGAATTTGCCAGAATGGTAGGAATGAGAAACTAGGACAGGCAGGTTGAGGAAAGCAGGACCAGCAGAAGAACTCAACCAAGTACATTGGACTTTACTCCAAGTATGGCAAAGAGAAGCAGAATTTTGCATGAGGTATAATCTACTTTTTAAAAATGTATTCCATTTTTATTCTGCCCTTCTTCCATTTTGCATATTCTGCCATAGTAGAAATTTTAAGAAGAGCTCTAAAGGATGATTTAAATATTTTGATTCCCATATGGAAGTTGTCAAAAATGCTTCCTGGTTGCAGGGATTGTTTTCCTGAGGTGAAGCTCCACAAACAGGGGCCACCACTGAAAAGGTCTATTCTCATGTGGCCACCACCACACCTTTCTTGGATGAAGCACCTATACCACTGTGAAGGAATATGCCACTGGTATATATGTTGTCAGTTTTCCATTGGACGCATTCTAATTCTAAAAAGTACAAAGACCTCAGGCAAGCATATGACCAATGATGAGAAGTATGTCATTCTCAGCTAACTGCTTGTCTTTGGCTTAATTATTTTTCCGCTTCCTGGAGAGCAGGGCAATTCTCTGATATTCATTTTCATAATAGTAATAACTTTTAATTTTAATTCTAGAACTTATCCTTTTTACTCTAAGAGGATAACATGGCATTAATAAAGGAGAAAAATAATCTCATTATGCCATTGTAAATCCTTTGCCATAATCTTTCTTTTGAACAATGTCATCAGGCAGCCATGAACACAATCCAGATAAAATTACACTCTTTTTTATCCTGGGAAAGAAAGAGAGAAGAAAAAGGATTAAAAATAGAAGCAACACCAGGTTATCAAACTGGGTTGGAGAAGGAAATATTATTTAATGAGGAAGAGATTATTGTTTCATTATATTTTTCTCTTTCCACCCTGGGAGAAGGCAACAGAAGTACCCTTCCTGTGTGGAAACTAGCCAGCTTCTCTAGTGGCAATAACTGGGCATATTTGGTTGTGCTCTGATTGTCTTGCTAGGTTGCCCAAGACTGGGGCTCCTGACCTGAAAGTGGCCTTTTCTAGTGGTAGAAATCACCAGTTCTATTATAACATGGCTTATGGGCAGGGATTATGGGAGTTCTCATGCAACAACATATGGAGGGGCAGATTTCTCACCCACTTTAAAGTCTTTCTGCCTCAGGCATTTTGTGTCTTCCTTAGTTTCTTTACACATACAAGACTTCCGTCATTTCATCTTTCTATTACATGGTTGTTGAGATTTCTTCTGACTTCTTTATCCAAGAAGCTTCCTTTTGTTTTGTAGGTATCTTTACCAGCTAAACAGTCAAATGGGAAAAGCTTTTCTCAGCCAACTCGACAAGCGACTAGATGGGACCTGCAAGTCAGCATCACATGCAGTGTGAAGGATAGCCTGGAATTGACACACACTGGGTTTTTTATTGAGAGATCCCAGTGGATGCAAACTCAAGAGCTGATTCAGTGCTGTTGTGAAATCTCCATACCTCACCTGGACTCTCATTTTCATGTTCCTAATCGTGGCAAGTTCTATTGCAGTCATAGGTTGGTCAATAATGACCCCACCTTTTTGACTTTGCTGGAGAAACGTATTTGATTCGTAGATCATCCTTACAGTCTTCAGTGTTTTTAACAATAAGATAAGAACGCCCTTCCCCACTTGTGTATATAACCTTTCGTAGCTCACAGCCATTTTTGTTTTCAATTACACGTGCTGATATTCATCGCCTCCATCATTTTTTTAAAATTTTTGTAATTTAAATAATGTACAGCTCTGTATATTCTGTCTTTTTCTGCAAACAGCGGGAAGAAATGCTGTATGCATGTGTTTGTAAGTGCATGTGTTGGAATAGGAAGTAAACCAGTGTGTATTTAGAAGAGACAAACTCAGTACTAGTATTGACACTGAAATTAGAGGCCTACCTACACACACACACACACACACACCTCTTTGTGGTTTATTTTGAAGGTTAGAAAATACATAGTTCTGGTGATAATTATATTTTGTATATATTTTACAGGTTTCACAGGTCTAATCTTTGATAAAGAGAAAGGCTTTTTGTTTTTGTAAATGGATAGCAGTGATAAGGCATTTGCACAATATTTGCCAGAGGCAGACTAGCTCATTAGATTGATTCCTTATTCATGGTTGATGCTCCTTTTTTCCTGCTTCACTTCTCTAAACATTGCAGTGCTAGGTGAAAATCAGTTGGGCCTATTTTTCTGAATTAAATGAACTGCTACTCGTAACTGCATTAGCCTACATACCTAAAAATGGTCAACTTTCATAAAGTGCTTACACCTGCCATTTGTTGTTGCATTGCTTGGAGACTAAATTCCAGTGCATTTTTATTTTTAGTGTGCAGTGTGTGTTGCACAGAGGGGAAAGGACAAGACGGATTGCTGCACAATGTCTTTGTGGAGAACTCACCCTTACAAGAAATTCAGGGCTTCTGCTACAACTTGCCCCAAGTCTTGAGATGCCCATTTCCCTGTCAGCTGCAGAACATGATAAGGAGCTGAGGTGGGAAAACACCAACTGTTACTGTGCTCAGACATGAAGTTAGATTAACTCCGTAACATGGCAGGGGAAGGACAAATTTTCCCTTTAAAATTCTGTTTATGAAGATACAGCCAAGCCATTTAGGTAATTGCTGTCAGGGTTTGCTGAATGTCAGGGCTTAAGCTAAACTTGGTGGATTTTGTACAGCTCCTCCTGCTTCCCATTACATTGGTCCAGACTGCAGTCAGAGGTCTGGCAAGGCAACGTTTGTTTGGAACAAAAGTAGAATCTATTGAAGTACAGTGGTCTACTTCTCTTCTGCTTTTCTTAATCTCCAGCTGGGCTTCAGATGCCCAAGGCAGTTGCACACATTCTGCTCCCATGGGTGATACAAGCAGCTCTCCACTGTGAGGTTTGCTTGCATTTTGGCATAAAGTACATGCTGAATCCCGATAACTTTGCTGGCTTGCCAGGATATTTAGACTGATGGCATTAGAAGTATCTATTTGTCATAACCCGTCTCTGTGTTTTTAGCTATTAGTGTGCTGTGTATATGGCCTGGCTTCCCAGCAGTCTTAAGGCATCTCAGCAGGATCTATATTTCATTATTTAAGTACCATAAAAATGGAGGAAGAGCAAACAACAATCCACTCAGCTTACTAGGAACATAGAGGCAGTTCTGTTACATCAGCCTGGTTTCTTACATTTCCCTTCCCAACTCAGTACAGGTAGCATGTTCAGACATTTCAGGCAAGCTTTCAACATCCACCAATAGCTGAGTTGGTTAGAGCATGGTGCTAATGCCAGGGTTGCAGGTTTGATCCTCGTACAGGTCAGTTGCATATTTTTGCATTGTAGGGGGTTGGACTAGATGATCAATTCTATGTTTCTATGATACCATTTTGCTTAATGGGAATTTTCTTAAGGTTGCAAAGAGAAGGACTTCTTTTGTCTTGTAAGGTGACTGTAGTACTCTTGGAGAAATTATTGTGCTAATCCAGATAGTGATTCTATTACCGTCATTGTGTCAGTAAAAGAACCAGAGAATAGACTAGTTTATATACTGCACTAAAGTTTTGTTTTGTTTTTAAATCAAAATTCTGTGCTACATAATTCATACCAACAAAAGCGTTTTCTCCCTTCCCCAAAAGAATTGTGTCTTTCTAATCTACATAACCAGATATTTGAATTCTATAAACAGGTAGGTAGGTGGTCGGTTGTTTGATTTTTGGATATAAACACACAGCCTGATAAAACGGCTCCCATTGCAAATAGTACCCAGTGGCTGCAGGGGAAGCTTCAGTGCAATGTGGTACCTATCTGCATCTCTTAAATGGATAATGGTGTGAAACGTGTTTAGCATTGTATAAAGAAAGTTTGTGACTAAACTTTGTGTAACGTGTGGGTTCTGGTGTGTTGTGCTCGCCTCCTGGAACTTCCAAGGAAACAAAACAGACTTATTAAGATTCTCTCCACCCCACCCACCCCCCAAGATTGAGAAACTGTACCAAACACTGGTGATGGGTTTACCATATTGGCATAGCTTACTTCCTCCAGCCTCTTGTGTTGGTCTTCTGGCTTCCACTGATCTCTGGACTAGGAAGAGGAGGTGGTAGCAGTAGCAGAGAAGGATCAAAGGAAGAGCTAGGCAGGAGAGCAAGTGGTGCAGTCCAGAGATGTTTACAGGGGGACTGACAAGTTGCAGCTGAGCTAAATCTTGCTGCTGCAGTTTCTGTAACCCTGTAGGTTTGTGTCAGTGGGAAACTAGAAAACATTAGGTACTAAATGTCCATTTTCTGCTTGATAAGACCTTGTTGAGCGCTTCCCTATCTCTAGAAAAATTTCTGAAGTATATTAAAGAACTGCAGTCCTATGATCACTTACTTGGAGTACGCTCTGGCAAGCAAAACAGGATTTACTTTCAAGTTAGGATTGGTCTGACATGTTGAAATCCTGAGCATAGTTAAAGGTAAAGGTAAAGGGACCTCTGACCATTAGGTCCAGTCGCGGACGACTCTGGGGTTGCGGCTTATCTCGCTTTATTTGGCCGAGGGAGCCGGTGTACAGCTTCCGGGTCATGTGGCCAGCATGACTAGGCCGCTTCTGGCAAACCAGAGCAGCACACGGAAACGCTGTTTACCTTCCCGCCGGAGCAGTAGCTATTTATCTACAATGGTACCTCGGGTTACATACGCTTCAGGTTACATACTCCGCTAACCCAGAAATAACGCTTCAGGATAAGAACTTTGCTTCAGGATAAGAACAGAAATCATGCTCTGGCGGCGCAGCAGCAGCGGGAGGCCCCATTAGCTAAAGTGGTGCTTCAGGGTAAGAACAGTTTCAGGTTAAGAACGGACCTCCGAAACGAATTAAGTTCGTAACCAGAGGTACCACTGTAGTCCATCAAACATTAAAAGCTTCCCTAAACAGGGCTGCCTTTAGATGTCTTCTAAAAGTTGGGTAATTGATTCAGAAATACGGCTACCTACCTGTAACCAGAACAATGCACTATTTGCTTTTTAGTCGTGTGGTACAATATGAAGGCACATTATATAGCACTTTGCTGAACCTAAGCAGTCCTGGGCCTAGACCGTGTCTGGATTGAAGGTTGCTAGGAAAGTTTATATATTCTGCTTTCAGCTGCATGGAAGACTGTGGGATATTAATGAGTTAATGACTGATAACATTTTGTTGGTGTAATGTGAACAATGTGTAAAACTGCACAGTGCTTGGGCTCATGTCTTGAGGTGCATATCCCCCATGCCTGGAAGTTCTGAGATAAGGTGCCAGGTGCACTGGGTTACCATAGCAACACCAGTGAGGCCTAGTCATTCACTCTCCCAATTGTTCAAGAAATATGCCTACATGTAGAAATGGGTATAATAGTCTCTAGGCTACCGATTTCACTATGTCTTGCCATGTCCTGTCCTGTTTGCTGTCAGGGTCTGACTCTGAATCTGTGAGAAATTTGTTGACTTGTGGAAGTCAGTTGGTAGTTCACCATGCCCAAGCAGTGTGATGTATCAGCAGAGTTTGAGAAGCCCCAGTAAGAGTCTTCAGAGATTTCGTTTCCCCAGCAGATAGCTTATTCCAGAGTCCCAGGTTAAAGGAAAAACTCCTCTCCCATACAGTTCAAAGTAACAAAGTGTTTGTTGTCCCAAGACACAAGACAAAGCTAGACACTGCTATCTACAATATATAGTTCTTTTGGTCTTTGGAGTAAGATACATAAGTACAGAGAGATCCACTAACACTATCACAACAGCATTATCTAGCTGATACATCACACTGCTTGGGCATGGTGAACTACCAACTGACTTCCACAAGTCAACAAATTTCTCCCTTTTCTCAGCATCTTTGATTTACAATATGATTTTTTTCTTAAAAACTACAAATTCAAATTTTTTTTTTTCCTTTTATAGTGCATGCCTCAAATAATTGTAAGCTGTAATTGGGTGACTGTCATTCTTTCCGAAGTTCATTTGTCATTATGCTAAGATTCACATTCTTTGTGATTTTATTTGGGCTGATCCATGCCCAAAGCAACCAGAGTGGGGGGGGGGGAAATATTTGCTTGGTGTCCGTGGTGTGGACCAAAGGAGAAGGAGTAGTTAGATTAGCTGGTTTGCACACACATCCCCCACCCCCCAGCAGGAACATACAAAGAAAATAGTGACAACACAGTCTTGTCTGTAGAGGTTAGTGACACAGATGTTTTACCTCAAAATGAAAGGCAAAGAGGAAATATCCTTATCTCTAATACAGGGGGAAAGAATAAAATTTGAAATTTCAATCAGCCCCATTACTGAATGCAGCTTTTTAATGAGATTGTGATATAATCTCCCTCAAATCAATACCTATTCACCATTTTTAAAATATTGGGCCTCTGCCATAGAGGCTTAAGCTCTAAAGCCAAAAAGTCAATAGTGTTAATTTATATTTGATCTGGCCCCATGGGAATGGAAGGCTGTTTTTTTTTTTAAAGGTCAGGCATTGTTAAGCATTTAGACATACTGTACAAAAAAACGATTAAAAAATTTGTTTGTTTGTTTTAACTTCTAGGATTGGATTTAGAGTCAGTGACTTTGACATCTCCAAGTCTTCCATTCATACATGTAAACACATGGTATTGACCTAAAATGTAGAATAGTACAATTAGAAGAGACCTTGAAGATCACCAGTCCTCTGCAATGACAGGATTTATTTGATTTAAACAGCCCCTCACAGATAATATGGCCAGAGGGTTGGGAGCGTCTCCTGAATGGCATGGAATGGGGGGTGGTTACTGGGGCAGGGAAATGGGCCAAAATCAGGATTAGACGCATTGTGCAACACCACTACCAAAATCCAGGGCAGACACCACCAATCAATATAAGATTAGCAGCAAAAATTCTGTATTCAAAATAGTGAGGAGAAAAAGAGAACTCTCTAATTGAAGATACTCGTACCTCATACTATGTGAATTTGCAACCTTAAGCAAAGTCACCTCCATCTGAAAGGTGAAAAGGGATAATCTTTTTTTTTTTTTTTGATTTATAAGAAGCTGCATCTATGATTTTCTCAGATACTAAATAAAAGCATATACAAATTTAGCAAGATAATTTAGGGGGGAAATCCCCACTAATGCTAAATGACAATTATAACTCTATCAATACATGTCTATTTTTGTTCTACTGGTTTAATTGCTTTAAACAGTCCATTGTTTCTTGTTTCCTCTGTTAATACTGTGTCATTATTGTTTTCTGGTCCTTGACCTAGTGATTTGACTTTTTAAAAAACAATGCAACACTCTACATCCAGTAATCAGTTAGTCGCTTTCAAACCAGCTTTGCTGGCAAGCAGCCATTGGCCTCTGTAACATGTCATAAATTTAGATAGATATGCTTAATATGCAATGGACAGGGCTTCAGTATTATTATTTTCTGCACCAAAATCACTGTACACAATGGAGCCACACTGAGGAGGGTGGGTGGGAAATAAACCCTGAATTAATTTTCGTTACTTCTGGAGGATATATGGAAACTTACTGAATAGTTTGTGCCCAGGTATACTGCATCTATAAATAAACTGAAAGTCAGTAGATCTTGGAAAGCGCAGGTTAAAATCCGTCACAAACACTGTTGCTAAGCACGCAAGCTGCTACCCTCTCAACTAGCTGCTGTTTCCGGCTGTCATGAAATATCCTGTGCATGGTGGCAATTTGATCTGCAGGTGGCAAAGATACATATTGCTGTGGTGAGATTAGCATCCCAGAGGAAAAGTCATAACTTCCTGCTCAGACAGAGATAATGTGAAATCTTCTCAGCTTCAAAATGAATCTGACACTAGGAGAAGTCCATAAAGATAGGATACCCTTGTTAAAAAGAATTTCCTTCTGCCAACCCTCAGACTATAGTTCTTACTTTGCCTCTACCCAGAGTATACATTGGAGCTGCTGTGATGTGGCTACGTTTGATAAAGGATGAAAGATTGAACCTGCATAGGTGTTCCTAGGAACAGGGTAACTTTCTGTTCCAGTATTAGATATACCAGCAGATAACTTGTGTATTGGGTCACATTCTTGACATTTCGGGAAACTGAAGGCTGCAGCAAGTTGCACAGGATAAACAATCCTGAAGGGAATGCTTTTTTACAGCCAGTTTTTTTTTGCACATTCCTCTCTTAAGCTATTGCTATTTCCTTCTGCAGTTTTAAGGATCCCCTGTAGCTGCTGAGACACTTGAAAACTTGGCGAGACTTCTATTTTGTTGTTATTGCCAAAGTCCCACCTTTGAGAGGAGTTGGTATGTTATGCACCATAAGCAAAAGAAGTGCAGTGGGCAGACATTGTGCTGCAATACATAAATAAAATCAAATAACAACAGGACAAGCATGTCTTTTTAAAAATGTTCATTAATATACTGCAGCATATAAAATGTTATACTATGACCAAACATTTAACATGTGGACTAAAAAGCACGATAGCAGCAAGATATCCATATTCAGCTACATTAATTTAAATAATTAAAATACTGAGCACAATATTAATGAGACAATAATTTGAAACAAATCAATCAGGAAGATTTCCCATGCAAGGCTAACTGTGGTCTTTCACATTCATTTGCGTGGGACTTGTAGAGAATAACTTCCTGATGAATTGCAATCTCATTAAGTGAGCCAACCAGTAAGGGTATCATTTTTCCATATCTCTTTTTACTTCTGTAGAGTGCTGAAAAATGGATGAGAATTGGTAAACAGTAACACTACACACAACAATACTTCTTTTTAACTGTTACATTAAAAAAAGTTCAGTGCTAGTTCTCATATCACTATTCTAGAGTCTCCAATGAAGAACTTAAGTCGAATTTTTGCAGTGCAGGTTCAGCTTTTGAGCCATTTTACACATTTAATGCAATAACCTATTGCAGTTACTATTAAAGTTCCATTCAATGTAATAGGTTTTTATTTACACTAAAGTTTCTTGTTCTTCCACAGACTCAGATTGTTGTGGAGGATAATTACATGCCGTGTGTTTGTAAAAATACTGTTTAAAAAGCCAAAACAATGCATGTGGATAAAACTGTACAGCATTTGTTCTCTGCTCAAATACATCACAAAAAGAATAATGGATGAATTCTACATACTCTGGAGAACTCACTCCAGGATTCAAGAGTCCAAGCAGGCAATGAAAATAGTAAATACATGAGAACACAGGGCCAAACTGAAAGGCTTTGAACAACCTTTGTCACAGGAATTAGCCTGGCCGCCTTGCACCAAACACAGCTCTCTTCATGTAGGGCACAAAACTGGAAAAGAATAAAGATATGCATATAGGTATTTTTGGATTGGCTCATGCCAAAATGGTGTCAGATATGAGCTAATAAAACTAGAATGCTGAGATCTCTATTCTAAAAGCGTTACCAAATCCACAGGAAGCAATTGCTATGCATAATGAATATGGACCTCATTCCCCACCACACAAAACAAATCCATAAAGGAACACACACTACCATCAACTAATTACTTACAGAAATGAGTTAAATAGAAGGTCATGTCTTGGGTGACACAGAATAATTCTTTTAAAAAGTAATTGTACTGGATAACTAGCAGATCTCTCAGATACTCCATGCAGCAACAATGAAAGAACAACTCCGATGCAAAGTGTACTCTCCACTGACAGATTACAGCGGGAGTCAAGACATGTCCTTTACATATTCCTCATTCCTGCTTCAGAGCTAAAAGACACAAACCTCAGAGCAATCCAGCTTTCAAACCAATGCTAGCACAACACAAAAGCAAATGAAGAAGTAAGGTTTAAGGTTATCAAAAGAGGAAAAAGTACATATTTCTTTAGTACCATGAATATTTTGTGCTAATCTTAAAACAGTTTTTTTATTAAGAAAACCTTTACCCTGCAGATAACAAACTATAAAAGTAGTGTTAAAATCCCATTTTAATTCAAAAGATTGCAAACAAAAACCCAAAGCTCAAAACCACACCACATATCTATCTATCTATCTATCTTATATATATTCATTGATAGCACACAAACGTTCTGTGGTGTCAAGTTCTTTTCCACCCATAAGTCAACCTTCAACCAGGAAGGTGAACAATTTCTCCCTCTTGCTAGGATAAATCTAGATGTTTGGGCAATCATGTGATTGTTCAACACTTTTTACACAAAGCTTGACATGGGAGAAGAGGGGTGTAACCCTTTCCCTTCCCAACCTTGTTGCAGGCCAGAGCTTTAAGCAATTTTCTTTGTTGTTCCTCTGCTGCTGCTTTTTGCCACTGGTTTTCAGTCCACTGCCTACTTATTTAGGTTCAGGAACCTTTATGCCAGCAAGGGGTTAAAAGTACTTTTTGTATTCCATTTGATTAGCCTTAAGCATTGCATCTGGTGAAAAGTTTCTCTCTTCAAAATTCTGCTTTATTGGCAGCACCAGACTGCATGGGCAATTGGTTTAAGAGGGTATAAAAAGTTTCATTTCAGATGCTTCTTGCAACAGAAGTTACTACTAGATAGGAGAACTGTTTCTAAAAATGGTTTAATTTCTCATGTTTGTTTGCATGCTGCTCTGCATTTATTTTTATAGAGGTCTTTAGGTTATATTTTGTGCCTTACTAATGTGGGACTTGGCTGGTTTGAAAGAAATATATTTGGTTTTAGGGGATTGTTTGGTTTGTTAGACATATTTGTACTGACATGTCACACCATTAAAAAAAATCACAAGTAAACTTTTACAAAAAGGAATATGATAATTGTTTCTTAAAAGTGTATGAGGACATACTTTTTAACATTTTATATTTCTTATCCCCTATCCTGTTTATGCTATTTGCATATCTGCAGTGCCCAACGAATTTTCCAAAGCCTACGATAAAGTAAATTTCTAGCACTCACACCTTGAATTCCAACAGGCGCAAATGCAAATCCTAAACTCTTACTGCTACATTGAACTGACACAAAAGTATTTTGCAGCAGTATCGCACCAGGTATGTGAACAGCATTACATTGTTGTACTTGCTTTTTTCCCACAAGTCAAAGGATAAAGACAAAATGGATTTTCTGAAAACCAGCTTAATGGGTTGTTGTTTTTTATTCAGCTTCAAGTTATCACCCTAACCTTAGAAATCCTTTTCTAAAAAAACCCTCATACTATGGAAATATTTCTTTACAGTTGACTCACAACTTGCACGCATTTAACTTGTGTGATTGCTGCTTTATGCGCTTGGTGGCTAGCCCGCACACCATCACACAAATTAAACACACGCAAGGTGGAGAGTTTAAAATACCACTTTGAAACACTGCACAGGTAGAACAGAACACTGCTTTTCTCTCAGCTTCTATAAGAATACCAGGTAAACAGTTACAGGTAAGTAGCCGTGTTGGTCTGCCATAGTCAAAACAAAATAAAAAATCCCTTCCAGTAGCACCTTAGAGACCAACTAAGTTTATTCTTGGTATGAGCTTTCGTGCACACGAAAGCTCATACCAAGAACACACTTAGTTGGTCTCTAAGGTGCTACTGGAAGGGATTTTTTATTTTATTTTGTTTTGACCAGGTAAACAGTTACTGAGGAATATGTAATAATTCTCTAGAACCTTCTCAAACATTGCATAGGTCTCATTAAGACATGAGCAACATAGCTTTTAGTGCTGGCATATTTCATGAGAGCAGCTTTTCCATGTGGCAAGTTGTTTACAACCCCTATAAAATACTGGTGTGAGGAAGTGTTTCGTCCAGCAACACTCACAAGGGAGCATTGCCCTTTGAACCATTTCCAAAACACAGGCAAATGACTTTTAAGTCTCTGCATCCAATGTTTAATCTCCACATCTCAGAGCTCTCTCCCTCAATGTGTCTTCTTCACCTGCTCCATTCGTGAAGCCAGCAGAGTGTTTTGATTTATTTACTATTTCAAATTCACAACTTACACCCTTCCTCTCTAAAGGGACCCCAGGGCAGCTCACAATAATTATATTACATAAAACAATTTTTAAAAACACTGTAACATACTGCAGACAGCAGTTAAAACTAGTAGTGAAAAGGCTTTATAAAATTATTGGCCAAAAGCCTGAATGGATAAACGTCTTGAAATGTAGAAATATTTCATACTCTACAAATCAACATTAAAAAAATAGATGCATGACTAGCTCACCCTTCAAAATGTAGTCTGTTAATAAGCTTGGCACTTTCTCACTGTCTTCTTTCATGGCATGAAGAACTGTAAAATGTGGAGAAGATGATCAGTGGAAGAAGCACCAATTTAGTCAATATAAACCTGGCATTTAGAGCAGTGCTCCCCAAACTTTTTTCACACAAACCGCTGGAAAATTGCCGAGGGTCTTGGCAGACCATTTAATGATTTTTCTGCCTGTTGTAGTAATTGCAATGCACTGTGCTAGATAAGGTGTGATCTTTAACTGTATCTTTACAGGCACGTAGTCGACTACCTAAAAGAAGTGCACTGACAACTGTTTAGAAACCCATCATTAGAGCAACTGTATTGAAGGTTCTGGTGCACATTATTTCGCGCCCCCCCCTTCATCCAAGTCAACCATGGATAAGAACATTAAACAACCATAGCTTTAATCAAATGTATGTCTCCCCAACAAAGTGGACTGTTCTATTAATCTCTAATAACTGGGTTCGTTTTCCATGATAGCACTACTTGCCTGGCCACCTCACAAATGTCCCCCAAGTTCTCACGGTACAAGGGCAGGGGTTCCTAGCTGCAGCATTGGAAGCTGGAGTCTTTAGTGTTGCGCTCCATGGTCAGCAAGTGGTAGATAGCTCACTTCATGGCTGCTTTGTCCACAATGCACCAAAATAATTATTTCTCAAGTGCATTCAAAGCAACCCCTCCCCACAACAGGTCTAGAAACCAACAGATGCTGGTAATTTGGTAAACTGGCCACTTGTACTAACCTGCCAAGTGGCAAGGATAATTTTACTATTTCCCTTTCGGATCAATATATGTGAATCAATGTTCAAAGCTGTATCTGGATTTTGTGCTGGAGAGGGATAGATGAGAATCTACCCTAGAAGAAAACCTATCTAAATGGAACTTTTTTGGACATGTTTTCTGCTTACTGAAATAAAAAATTCAATGTGTTGAGATCAAACACAACCTTTTGTCAATTTCTAGAAGCCTCAGTTGAAAAACAAACAAACATTAATATCTATAATTAATCTTTTAGTGCCTTCATAAAAGAATAAGAAGGGTTTACTTCTTATTACTATTACTGTCTGGTATGGCACAGCCTCTAAGCTGGATAAGAAGAGGCTCCAACGAGCAGTAAGAATTGCAGAGGGTAATTGGTGTTAGTTTGCCTCCAATAGAGACACTTTATGCTGCTCGAGCCAGGAAGAGAGCAGAGAGAATTGTTGCAGAGCAATTGCTCAATCTTACCTTCTTGACTCAGCAAGAAACTTCCATCTTCTGTCCTGTCTTTCTTGACACCTAGGTAAACCTTCAACGGACCTAGTTCCTTGAGCTTAAAATGCTTACCAAGCTCCTTTGCAAACTTTTGCACCTGTTCCTGAGTCTTCACATATCTAGTACCCATATATTTACAAAAATGTGGCTTTCTTAAATTCTATACAAAAATATACAGGGAACAAAAATTTCTCTTGTGGGGAAGTTTACAACTCAAGTGTTGCCAAACTATGCACATCAGCCAGCCTCTCAGATTTCTTTTTTTTAAAACCAATCATTTTATAATTAAAAGCTCACTAGACAGAGGAGTCAAATAATGGGCAACTTTTATGAAGAACATATCCCAACCTCCTTAATATTTAAGAGTAAATATGTAAAATTATACTTGATTGTAGCACATTTACTGTTTTGTTCTGAAATATTTGTATACCAACAGCTGAGAGTCTAGTGCTCTAAATAAATGTTTTGAGGCCTGCCACACAGTGTTAGCAGGGAGAGTCAGGAAGTCTGTTACTGCGTCAAGAATCAAGTTGCAGCTAGTCAGTGGAAAACAATACCGTTAACTCTTTAGACAGTGCCTCCTCTGAACTGTTTATGAATGGAGAAAGGGATAGTTTTTCATTACTATGGCTGTGACTCTTGCCAAGTACTTGATATGGAAAAACAATCTGGAGAGAAATGTTTCAGGAGAATCGGATAACTATTTGCTTGGAAGTTACTGCTACCTTGGGATGCAGACAGTGAACCTGAAGAAATTTGGCTAATCATATTATGTACCTGAACTTCCTGGTTGTTTAAAGCTAAACAGAAGTTAGTTCTACCAATTTCAGAATATTAATGCATATCTGAGCTGAGGAATAACACTGATTTCACCGAAAGATGCAGGAAAGGTACAACCTTTTAAATAAGACTTCATTTGATCTACATGCCATGGGGCAGTTAGTGGCCTCTCTGGATAACATGAACAAGCATATGGCTGCTAATCAACTCCAGGCATTTTTGAGTTATTTCTGATTTTAGAACATAAAATGCTTGCTTGGCCTTCTAATGCAATTTTCCTCCAATGATACACTGGGAGATGTGCAACCCCACTGACTCTTCGGGACATGTGAGAAAATAATCTAGAATTTGACTTTTGAAAATAGTCACTGCTATATACTTACTTTTTGTTAATGTTTGGAGATCTTCAACTGATGGAGGTCCACTTTTCTTCTCATAAGGAATAACAGTTGTCAGGTACTGCCAAATGAATGCAATGATTACTAAATAGCATCAGTGATTCTGGGCACAACTTCCAGTTTACAGTCATACGATAAATATATCTCATTATGTACAAACCACATCTGTTAAATTCTATCTAAACACACTGAAGCCAATTCAAATATATTCTAGAAAGCAACAAAATGATGTGTGTCAATACAGCGTGTCAAACTTGATCTTAAATTCCAGAATATTGTTTAAAAGTTAGCATCCAAGGGTGTCCATTCCCTCACTGATGGAAAGAATCTGTTTGCAGAATGAGGACAGAAACAATTTCTGGTGATTCTGCAAAGCAGATTTGAGGGAGACAAATGCTGAAAATTGTTTCGCTCTCTCATTCTTCTGACAGATTACTTATGCCAATGGACACTGTTGGATATGACACATTGTAGTTAGCCAAACTCTTCCTTTTAGAGGTTTTCTGCGCTGCAAGGAAGTTATAATGGGATAGTACACACATTTTATTTTTGCATTTGATAACCTGGACAACCAAATGTAAACCCACAGATCTTTTAAATGCCAATAATAAAGAATAGTTACTATATTTGTTCAGGAATTATCGCATTCTGTCAGGCCCAGCTCCCACAGCTGCTGCCAGGAAAGGTTGTGTGCTAGCTTCCCCAATACACTTGCATGCAGGCTTACTAAGTGGCAATGGCAACGTAACAGTCAAGGGAGCTGAGCTGCCCAACTGTATTGAACAACCCTTATTTGCTTTCACTTTGTGGACATAGCCCATTTTGCTTGGAAAGGCATTTCTGAAGCTACAGGTAGGTACTCTTTTCAACTGCAGCTGCTTTGTGCTGCTGAAGAACCAAGCTGCTTTCAATCAGCATTCTGTCTCTAGTTCTTCAGCATTATTCCTTTGGTGGCATGATTTATTATTGCCACACAGAAATGTGTAGTAGTAATAATAGTAATGAAAATAGTAGCAGTAGTAGTAATGTTTTATGGCAGACACCCATCACTACTCCAGTCTTTTCAATTATGTATTTCAACTTTAAACACAGTTGCTCCCAATACATGGGCTTACATTATCCACATCTGAATTTAGTTCAAATTGGTTTGAATAAATATACAGATTTAAGAAAACTGAACGTGTTTCTTTTGAAGCTTTTACTGGCAATATTTTTTTGCTCCATAATTTCAAATTTGGCATTCATTGGGGTTTTTTTGTAGACCCTCAAACCCAAAACTGAACTCGCAGGGATTTCTGAAATAAAGAAGCCCTCCTTGCTAATAGATCACAAGGCAATATGCAGAGCTGTACCCATGCAAATAACATTTTAAAACTCTTTCAACCATTGAAACCAATTGACTTGTTACCCTATGGCAACATACACAGAGTATTCCCCCCATGATAAGAATATAATAAATAGCACAATCCTATTCACAGAATCATAGCACTGTAGAGTTGGAAGGGACCACGAGGATTACCTAGCCCAACGCCCTGCAATGCAGAAGAAGAAGAAGAGTAGTTTGGATTTGATACCCCGCTTTTCACTACCCGAAGGAGTCTCAAAGCGGCTAACATTCTCCTTTCCCTTCCTCCCCCACAACAAACACTCTGTGAGGTGAGTGGGGCTGAGAGACTTCAGAGAAGTGTGACTAGCCCAAGGTCACCCAGCAGCTGCATGTGGAGGAGCGGAGACGCGAACCCGGTTCCCCAGATTACGAGTCTACCGCTCTTAACCACTACACCACACAGGACTCTTTTGCCCAATGTGAGGCTCAACCCCATAACTCTGAGATTAAGAGTCTCATGCTCTACTGACTGAGCTATATGCAAGTCCTGCTATGTTCAATCACTTATTCCCCTGTAAGTGTGTTCAGGACTGCAGCCTAAATGACTTGAGAAGCTGCTGCCTGAGGCAGAATACCTTAGTCTGAAAAGAAGCATTATGCATTTTAAAATTCCAGAAAAAGAAATATGCATGTTAGCATCTTTGTATTTGGGATAGAGAGCTATCAAACTAGTAAAATACTTATTTTGCAAATTACAGAGGTGGTGTCAAATTAATGTACATAGTACATATACCTTACGATGAGCTTCTAAAACAATGTTGAAGGTTCTGACAGCAAACAATATTGGAGCTCAGCAATGGTCACACAGCCCCTCCTTTCAACACTCTAACACCAAAAACTGATACAACCTTTGCTCCAGTTCAGAGATAGATAAGTAGTACATGGGATTTTGCACCCCGAGTTCTCTGCCAATAACTTGGGCATTTATTTCAACAGAAGGGCTTAATTTGCAAGCACCAAGCTGAACAGAGATCTAGGCATCTGCAGGAGCTCAGTGTGCAAACGGATTGTATTCGTCTAGTATACGGACTACCATGGTAGCACTGGCAGGGACTGCTTGGAACGGGCTCCACTGGGGACACTGGCAACATACACAGCAGTCCAAAAGACCCCAGCTTATTCCTTTCAGCTCCATGACCTTCTTCTGGACTTAGTAGATTGCAAACCACTGTAACCAACTGAGCTATCCAGGCTGACCCAATAGAATTATAGTTGGAAGAGACTCTGAGGGCTGTCCAGCTCAGTTGATTAAAATGTGGTGGACACCAAGGTTGCGGGTTCAATCCCTGTAAGGGACAGCTGTGTGCTCCAACATTGCAGGGGTTGGGCTAGATGATCCTCAGGTTCCCTTCCAACTCTATTATGCAGGTGTCCCATACCGGGATTGAACCTTCAACCTTGTTTTTATCAGCATCACACTGCTCTTCTACCTTCCATATTCTTTACGGAACCAGGATTTAAAGAGTTCTCAACCCTAATGTTCGCAGCCTCTCTTCAGGACTCTCCAAGATGAGGGCTGGTCAACATTAGATTCTACCCTCTCCAAATCCTATTGTCACTAGTCACTCCAATGTTTATGCTAAGTGGTGCTAACTGCAAAGAGAAGCTGTCCAATGATTTTAATATTGTTTAAAAGATAACCACAGACTATGTAATACGTACATAGGAAGTTACCTTGTCTTATACCATCTGTCTCAGAATTGTTTTTGTTACCTATATCTAAAGCCTGTACAAATATAGAAGAACATGTTCTGTCTGAGATTTTTAAAATGGGAATGTGTTTAGTAAAAAAAAATGTGTATCTTGTCTTTTAAACAATTTGATCCTCATGAAAATTTGCATAGCAGCACTAGCTGTGGGCCTGATCTAAAACAAATATGCCTGATCATAAAAGCCAGCCAAAATCACACACACACCTAGTACTTTCAGGTCATTTGTGTCAATACTATATAGTGGCAGTTTTTGATCACTACTCTATATACACACTTCTTCAACAGAACCACATAACTGTAGAGTTGGAAGGGACCCCTAGGGTCATCTAGTCCACCCCCTGATTATGGTAAGATTGTATAGACATACCTTTTCAATACTATATTACAGTCTAGCAATCTGACATTGGGATATAAAACATAATAATAATAAATTGTTTGGAGAAAAAAAAGTATTGAACTATTTACAGTATGGCATTTAATATCCCTTTGGATTGCGGATTACACATATATTTGCTTAAAATAAATTGTCCAAGGAAAATTGTCCAAGGAAATACATGATATTTTAGAATCCATAATAAAGAGGCTTTAAACATATTGGAAATTGCTAGACTTATTTACTATATACTATTTTCGTGCATTTCTTTCTTCTTGTGCTGAAGTATTTAAGCTGACATGACCTTCTGCTGCTGATTTCTTATGCACGCAGTTCATTCCAAGTATGTATTATGCTGATGCCTATATTTTATTTTCAGAGGTTAAATGAACCCTAGAGGGAAATTGTTCATTTGCTGCAATTTTTCTGTGCTGCATATCAAGGCTTGTCTGCTCTTTAACTACCGAGGAAATAAAACCTTTGCAAACAAATCATAGCCTTGAAGGCAGAGAAGACGCGAGTGAGAATGCTAATATCCCCTCCCCCCTCTGGTGATCACTTGTAGTCTGAAAATGCTACTGCTGGCAGCTTTTTAAGGCCTTGATTTATATAAAGACAGAAAGGATAGCACAAGGAAAAATCAAAGCGTCAGAGGATAGCCCAGCACCTGTTTTTCTCCACCTGAGTTTCCAAACGTTTGACGGAAGCCATTCTGAATAACATTTGAGATCCCTTCCATGCTGAACCGCTATAGGGAGCAAGAACATGGCAGGAGGGAAAAGGGAAGGGAGAACAGAAAAATTTAAAAGCTATTAGTTAGGATTTACTAAAGATGCAAGCAAGGTAAATGACAGAGACAAGCTGTTAGGAATGAATAAATGCAAGTGAGGAAAAGCTTACTTTTTCAATATTTAGTTCTTTAGCAAAAGAAAACTAAAGAATTTAGAAATAGGACCATGAGTACAATTTTATAAACACAGGCCTGATACCAAAGTGTTTTCTACATGAATTATGTGAGATGCTAAATGTCATAAAACAGACTTGTTTGCAGCCACAGCCTAAAGCTTCAGGCACCTGATGTTTGCCCACCTGTCAAGCTAACCTGTGGAGGGTTCACTACTTCTGGATCTGGCCCTCTGGATGAATCCAGTTGCTCACCCTTGCTATAGTAGCTATTCTTTTACTTTATTTACACCAACCATTAAATTAATATCCAGCATGTAGAAAAAAGAACAACACTTAAAACCTAAGATATAAAAAAACTTATACTTAGTTGTATAATTAAAAACATGTAAAAACAAGTCCCACTGGTAAGTCACCTTCTTGACTGGATCCCTTGCATTTAAAAGGGTGCTGTGTGTATAGCACATGTGAATGTACATGGGGAGCTTGGTACTGGGTAAGGTCTGCATGTGTAACCCCTAACATGGTTTGACAACAGTGAGAGTCACGTGTTTGTATTCTACCTTTCTCTGTTCTGACCTCCCCACTGACACAAAAAAGTAATTAATGATTACAACATGAATAAAACCAACCATCTGTTTTGACGGCTTTGAATGCAGCCCAAAAATGTGCAGGTGCACAGGGACCATTGCATTTGGTTCACACATCAGCTTAGTTTCTATTTTACGACCCACAGGTGGGGAATCTCAGGCTTGGGGGCCAAATGCAGCCCTCCAGGCCTCTCTATTTGGCACTTGGCACTTTTCCTAGGCCACACCACTCACTGGCCCTGCTTAGCACCCCATGTGTTTTTTGCCTGGCTGAAATGTGCACTTGAGCACTGATAATACCTCCTGCTTGTCCTAATGGAGGATAGAGAGGGGTATGCAAATGTGATTAAAAACTAGCTTACTATATCATATTTATATTAATTGTTTCACCTCCAGCTCCACCCTCTAATGGAATGTGGCCCTCAGGCTGAAAATGTCCTGCCCCCTCTTGTTCCAAACCCAGTTGTTTTGTATACCAATGTTCATCTCATAGAGCATTTTTAGTTCCACCATCCTTTGCAGTCAAACTGCAGCTGGAAATCCTTGAGCACCCCTCTCAAAACTGCTCTTGCCTCGGCTGAAAAGGGGAGCAGAAAGAGAAGTTGCATACCAACAGACCTTTTTACTACGAACAGCAGCATAAGGAGGTTGCAAAAGGGGCAGGCATTTAGGGGCAGCTCACAGCTGTCCTCCTGCATCTCCTCAAGCCCCTCTCATAGATAAGCAGGCTACAAGGCCCTGTGCAATGCCACGACCTCTATCATCCTTTGTACCACTTACGATTAGGACCACTTTTTGAACTTGGGATACTGTACTCAAGTAAAAAGACATGCGGACTGCATCACACATAAATGGCACACATGATACGTGTGAACAAAGGTAGAGAAAAAGATTGTGCCTCAGAAACATCACTAGCGTTCAACTAGAAACTCCTTGATGCTCTAGCACATGATGTTTGAGCATCTGTATACTTCTCTCTGGAGCCAACTGACCTTTAAAATGACAGTCACTTTATGGTACATGTTCCTATTCCTAAAATTAACAAAGCTTATGACTAACCAATCTCCTGGCCAATACAGAGTCTATTAATGCTGTTATTTATGCATTTACTATTAAAAGTGTTCTGTACTTTTTATGGCAGCATTATTTATACATGAAGTCCTTCATAAATATATTTCATTAAGCACTTACTCCCTAGCCTTTTCTTTTTTTAATGAAGATATAATGCAATGAGGCAAAGCTTACTTGACAACTACAGTGCAATCCTACTTAGCATAGATCTTACTAAAATCTGTGGCAGGATCTTTCTGGTCCCCCAAAGTCCCTGACATTAAGAGGATGCACTGTATGTGGTAAGTACTCCAGCATCTTTAAGTTGTAGTGTACCTGGAAAAGGGTTTTGAGGGGCCTCTGCATGCTGATGACAACACTGGCAAAATAATGCGTGATCCCTGAGCAACTGGAGGAGACAGAGGCTTAAGCAGGACATAGAAGACATACAGAATTGAGAAAAAAGAAGGCTAATGAAAGGAGATGGGGTATGTGGGAAACTTTATATGAGAAAGGGTATGTATGCTATTGCAATGACAGTTACTGAAATCTGTCCAACAGTTCTGCATCCTTGTGAACAACTTAACTTCTATTCCATTTCTGTAATCACTCTAATGGAAAATTACTACCAAGACTCTGTACTTCGGATTTCTAGATTTTAGATTGAAAGGTTTCCATCATTTTCTGAATTTCCAGGGCATTCCTCTTTACTCCTTACAAGTTGCTCAAGGAAGTAAAACAAAGCATGTATGCATTCCCTAGAACAGAATAAGTGCAGTGTTTATCCATAAGGAGTACAACTTCTCTAAGTATTTGACTAAATGGTTGTACTATTGCAAGGATTAGTACTATGTTGAAAAGAACCCACTGTAAATGTATAACTGTTACAGTTTGATGAAGTCATAGTTGCCAATCAGAAGCTATGAGATTCAATAATGGCAACCAGAAAGACAGGAGCTGTATATACTTTAAGAAGTAAGATGTAGATAGAAAGTGATCAACTAGAGTTAAAATTATAAATGTGGTTTATATATACAGACACAAAAGACAATGTTCTTACTGTTCCAGGCATATGACCCCTCTCTTGCTTGCCATTCTGAGGACTGCCATTTTTCAGTTTCTTTTTCTTCTTGGCCATTTCCTTCTGTTCTCTTTGTTTGTTTTGTACTTCAATAAGGACAGAGATGAAGCTGTTCTTTACTTCCTTCTCAAATTCCAGCTCATCTCGTAGTGCCAACTGCTGTACTAGCTCCTCAGAGTAGTCCTTGATGGCGGTCTCAATCTCTTCTAACAGATCATTTAATTCTGTCACAGATAGATTTTTCACACCTGTTTTCCAAACAGAACAAAAAATTATGTTGCATATAATAATGTGTATCAAAAACAGCATAAATCCAGTACTTTGCTCCTAACAAATGCACCCAAAGAGCAACAGCTGTCAAATCTATGAACTTATGGTGAAACACTCTTCTGCAACTGTAACTCACTTCACATATGATGGTGTGTATCAGGGGTGGACAAGCTATCACCTTCCAAGTGCTGTTGGACTACTTGCATCATCCCTGACTACTGACCAGAAGAATTGAAATGTTATTTTCAAGAGGTGTCACCAGTTTTAAGGACAACATGTCCATTTGTCCTACTCAATAGTTGCTTATAGGAGGAGAAAGCCTCCTATCAGGATGGGGCAGAAAAACATTTAGTTATCCTGGATAACTAAAATTCCTCAAGACTGTATTTCTGCAGAGAATTACAGACATGTACATAACCACATACAGTCTGCTTCCACTTCTACTTGGCCTTATCTGTGGACAACATAGCAAAACTACCAAGAAAAAGATAGACAAACATCATAAATTGAAACATAGTAAATCAGGTGTTCATCATTCTATACTGGAAAATACTTTTTTGGGGGGAGGGATATCACTTTTATGTAAATGAGGCAAACTTTTGTATGTTACACAAACTGGGATTTGCTTTAAAAAGTTTCCTTATAATATTTATTATATCCAGATTGAGATCAGTGCCATGCAGGCATTAGCCTTTAACTGATCACCCATTCCCACCACCCTTCTGAGTAATACCCCTCCCCACTCCCTCACTATATTTAAGGGTGTGGTGACTTCCGTTTCAGTGTATCTGAAGAAGTGTGCATGCACAAGAAAGCTCATACCAAGAACAAACTTAGTTGGTCTCTAAGGTGCTAATGGAAGGAATTTTTTATTTTATTTTGTTTAGACAAAACCCTGTTATGTGAAGATGGCATTGCAGTACGCTGGAGCATAAAGGTCTTCAGAAGAATCCCAGCTCATTGCAAACTATTCTATAATCAGGCAAGTTCCAAAAAAAGCAAAAAGAATCCTGACAAAATGCAGGAAAGTGTTCTGGAAAATGTTTTATTTTGACAGATCAGAAACAACTCCTTGGCTTCATATGACTTACTGTTCTGACCTCTTCAGACAAATCATGCAATCAAGGCATCTAATGAAAATAATGCCTGACTGTGTGTATAGAAGTGAAATGCTATTTCAAACGTAGAACAGTTTGTAAGAAGAGGAAATCAAATGCAAAATACAGAAGGATTCCTTACGTTCTTCATAATTGTGGTTTGTACTAGATCTCTTAAGCGTTTGAATTTCCTGGGACAGTAAGGACAGGCGGTCTGACTGGGTTGGTGTTTCTTCATCATCTGGATCTGGAGATTCCTGCATCATTTCCTCTATTTCTTCAATCACCTTTCAAAGTAAACACACAAACACAGAGTTATGGAAAATCAAAGACACAACGTAACATTCAGGGCTGATTTTCAAAACTGAACGATAACTTTCTAAGCATTTCCCTTCAATATAAAATATTGTCGTATGAGGCAAATCTTCTCCTGATATTTCATCTGTGTCTTTTTATGAAAAGCAAGCATACTTGTAAATCCAAACAAAATTACAATATGATAGCAAAGGCTGGACTTTGGGTTACATTCCTGCATTCCTATAGTTTGTCTTCAAGTGTATTTAGGTGCAGTTATCAAAAGCTGCATGGGTGCTTTCCATTCTTTACCTGCTCAGCTGTGAAGAGCGGTTCTTCATTAATGCAGGAAACTATAATAGAATGCATGTCTAGTTGCTCTCTCAGCTCTTCGTCATCTGATAAGTCAAGGTTCATGTTGTCATTAACCTATATAACAAAAAGAGGTGTAAGAAAATCACTATTAAAAGCATCAAGACATTATGTGCCAAATCTCAACTATTGTTTTTGGATCTTAAATCCTTCCAAGAAATATGTGATCACTTTAAACTAAAGGCAATCCTAAACCCACTGACCCCACAACTCCATGGAACTTACTTTTCAGTAAACATGCATAGGATTCTACTGCAAAGCACTGGAAGCAAAACAAAATGACTAGGTCAGAACAACAACTTTAGCCCAAAATTAGAGGCAAAATTGCTTTTAGCTGTAACCAAAGAAGCCATTTTCTGATTTGGACATACACTAACTTAAAAGTATGCACACAACTGCAACTATAAGAGTGAAAGAAATGTTAAATATTATTACTTTAATTTATTACCCACAGTTCATCCGCAGTCACAAAAAATAGGGTGGGTGCCGAAAATATACAACTCCAAGTGTCAAAAGGCCAAGGCAAAGAGGTAAATACATTGACTCTCATTTCTAATCACAGAAATTTGGCAGATATTGTATTTAAGAGACAACCTCAAGATGGAAACAGAATGTTGAGAATTTTGGCAAAAGTTCCTTCATTTGACAAATAATGCAACGACATTGTGGTTATGTGCCACAGCATAAAGCATTCTAGAGAAAACTGTTCAGAAAGTATTGTAGGCGTGTACTTACTCCCTTTTCAGAAAGATTCAGTGTTGGCAAATGCAGTGCTCTGGTGTGTGAAGACTTCCAGTCAACTGGCATTACATTACCATAATTATCTGTCAGAGCATTCCAAATCCTGAGGGGGTGGGGAATAAAGAAATTATATTTTAGCCTTCAAGCTATACAGCAACTACTATATTGAATCTGACAAATATACTGAGCAACACTGTGGTTTTAAAAATGCATTAACCAGGTGAATCCCACAGTGGTTCCAAAATAAAATATTTTGGAACTACATACATAACAATAAAAATGAATCTCTCAAATAAGATGGGATAGCCCTAACCCATCCTTACTTGTGTGCAATAAGCTGTGGCCCATACTCATTCCTACCCCCCACCCTTAGGGAAATAAAAAGCCATATCCAGCCAGTTCAATGGGACCCAGATGGATTTCATGATGCACATTCATAATGCCTATGTGTCCATGGAAGTATACTTGCTTCTGCATGTGGATTTCCGTTGCTGGGATGGAGTGAGTACTTTTAAGGTAATAACATAGATACGTGAATAACAGCAGCAATTAGTTTTGCATGCGCAGAGGCAAGAATCTAGCAATTGCCTTGCTCGGTTAGACTGTATCTAGTCCAGTGTTTTTCAACCTTTTTTGGGCAAAGGCACACTTGTTTCATGAAAAAAATCACGAGGCACACCACCATTAGAAAATGTTAAAAAAATTAACTCTGTGCCTATATTGACTATATATAAAGTAATTCTCTTGAATTTTTCAATTTTTCCCACGGCACACCAGGCAACATCTCGCGGCACACTAGTGTGCCGCGGAACAGTGGTTGAAAAACACTGATCTAGTCAGTACTCTTGTCTGTAACAGTGGTCAAATCATATTTCTCTGGGAAGCTCACCAGCAAGTCAGCAACACAAATAGCTGACTTGTTTTTTGTCTCCAGTAACTGGACTGTGTTGACTAGGTTAACAAGGGCTCTGAAGAATATTCCTCAAAGTATCTGAAGAAGTGTGCATGCACACGAAAGCTCATACCAAGAACAAACTCAGTTGGTCTCTAAGGTGCTACTGGAAAGAATTTCCTATTTTGTTTCGACTATGGCAGACCAACACGGCTACCCACCTGTAACCTCAAAGATTTATTACTTTGGGGACAACCCAGAGAATATGTGTTTATAAACAGAGAATCTAATCTGAGAGGATTAACTGTATTGGAGCACAAATCAGAGCAGATGACAAACTTGTGCTTGCTAAGAAGCAAACATAAAAGACGAAGTCAAAGTTCCACAGACTTTAAAGAGAAACCTCTAGTGAGCAAGAGGTTTTAAGAACACTGACAAGCTCGTTCTCAAATATTATGGTTTAGAAGCGACAACTCATGTCTGTATGTAAACTCCTCAAGCCTGAGGCTGCAATCTTTTGACCAAGAATAAGCCCCATTGAATGCAGTGAGTAAACATGCAGAGCCAACACGTCTTCTGGGACTGGACGGTTTTGTAAAGGGCCTCTCCACAGATACCGGTAGTTCTCCTTCCATCAGACAGAGAAGTCCCCGCTCTAAACTGGAAGCCAGTTCTGGGGGACTAGAAAAAGCTTGCCTGCGTGGCCGAGTCCTGACGTACTAAAATAAAGAAGCTTCATAGAATGGCAGAGTTGGAAGGGAACCCCGCGGGTCATCTAGTCCAACCCTTGGCACGCGCAAGCTGGCACGATACCTACAGGAAACTGCTCTGAGCTTCCGAGCAACCCCCCTCACGAGCAAAAGGCAAGGCCGCCGCCGAGCTCGCCGAACGCTGCAAAACCAACCCCACTGTTGCATGCCGACATCTTCCTCAAGGGCCTCGGGGACCGCGCAGTGCTGGGGAATGCACAGGGAGGCGCAGCTCCCTTCCGTCTCCTCGAGGGGGCGATTCTGCGCTCCCAGCAGCCTATTCATCCCCAACCACCAGCTCTTCGCGGGGAGCAGCCTCTCAGGGCCGACGCTCCCCCAGGGCGTTAATATTTGCCCCCCCAAACTATGCACCCCGTCTCGAAAAGGCGACACCGGCCTGGGGGGCAGGCGGTCCCATCACGCACCCTCCCCCCCCAACCAGGAAAGGTCCCAAGCCCGGCCCGGCCACTCACTCGTCTTCGTGCAGCGCGTTCTGGTCGCTGAGAGGCCGCGGCGGGACCCGCGCTTCCCCTTCGGCGCAGCTCGGCGGCGGCGCCTGGAAGCAGAGCGGCAGCTGGGCCGCCAGGTCGTTGCCTCCTCCGCCGTCGCCCCAAGAGCCGCCTTCCCGACACGCCGCCGGGGCCTCCGTGCAGCCGCTCTCCTCGGCCGGGGGCTGGAAGCCCGAGAAGTCCTGCCAGTCCCCGGCAGGGTCCCGTTGCGAGGCCGCCGCCGCCGCCATGGCCGACGACGCTGCGGCTGAGAGGAGAGAGGCCGGCCGGGCCCGGCCTGCGCGTGCTCGCCGCCTCGCCTCCGCCCCGGCACTCCGCAGCGCGCGCTCCCGGTTTGCCCGGGCGGAGGGGCGCCCCGTTAAGGAGGGAGGCTGCCCATCGCTCCCACCGAAATTGAGATCTTGGTTTGGGAAGCTTCGCGATAATAGGCAGTTGGGTGACTCGAAAGCCAGCCCCGCATTGTTGAACGTGGCTTTGCTCCCTAAGTTTATATACTCTCCTCTAGAATTGCAGCCTCTTTGAATCTAAGAGCTGGCCAAGTGCCGTAGTAAACCACACCTGTGCCCGGTGCGAACCGTATCCCGCCCCCATTGCTACCTATCACTACCTGTTTCAGTTACAACAACAGATTTTGAACTGGTTTTAAACAAGAAGAGTTACATCAGGGGCCGCTGGTGGTAACATTTCGGGTGGGTTGGGCTGCAGTTTTTAGCCTGTCATGTTTTCATAGGAAGCGAGTGTGCGGCACTTTTTAAGGAAAGGGTGCCATTACACATGTGCAGAGTGCTGCTGTCTCCACACTTTCTCTAAAATAAGGGGGGGGGAGGAATTATTATTGCGCATCTACGGACACCTTCAAGGCAACAGCAATCAAGTATGATTTTCAAACAAGGTTGACTCCATAACTCTTATTTAGAAATTTAGTTGTTCCATGTAAGTTTTAAAATACATGTATCGATTTCACTGACCATTGCCAGAACTCTAAACATAGTAGGCCTACACACAACTTTATAAAATGTGAGGAACACTTGCTTCCAATGGCATGCAGTTTTCATGCCCCTGCAAATCAGTTTAACTTTTAATGATAAAAAATGCTTTCCCCACTCTTAGTTGTTTTTTTTAAGGATTCCAACCAACAGACACCCCCCCCCCAAAAAAAAAATCATTTCAGCCAGGGCATAGCAGAACATAATTGCAATGCATGGCTCAGTACTGAAAATGATATGGCTCATGTGCAGAGCATGGCACTAGGGTAATCATAATTGGCCTCTGTGTTAGGGAGAATATTTTCCAGATTTGAGGAAGGATGTAGAGTCAGTCACTGTGATATTTAAACAGGCATAGAGCCCAAACATTTCATTTTTAAAATTCACTGACAAACTCTCAAAAAAGCAACCTCTAAATAATAATGGCTGCATTTTCATGCATTCCTCTGCATTCAAGATATGCTGAACTTAAGCTAGGAAAGAGGCTTGTTGGAAGCAGATCTACAAGCTTGGTGGATCAGGGGAATGCTGTGGACATAGCGCATCTTGATTTCAGTAAGGCTTTTAAGCATCACTTAAATCCTAAAATGAGTGCTGGGGATGAACTTCATGGATGTCCTCTAAAATGTTTGCACTTCCCCCCTCAAAAAAAAAACCCAACAAAAACATTTTGCTTCTCAGTGAGTGACTGTGAACATGTACAGAACACCTTTCCTATTGGATAGAAAGCATCTTAAAAATATATATCTAAACATGGAGTCCATGGGTAGCCAACCTAGTGCCTTACATGTTAATGGATAGGCCCTTCCCTACCAAGCAGAGAGGCACTACCTCACACAACTGATTGAGGGTGTCATGGAAAAGCAGAAATTCGTTAACTTTAATTTATTTTTATTTTAGTGCCAAGGAGGGAGGAGAGGTGCTTGTGGGATTTTATGCCCCAGCTGTCATAATAACTTGATAGGGCTTGGGTAAGCACCTTTATATGCAGTCATATGCAGTTCTGCTTCTTGACATATGCAGGTGTAGGAGTGGATGTGCAAGGCAGATAGATGTCTTGCTGCTGTAAATTGGCAGGATGAGAGCCAATAACCTGAAGCTTAATCCATACAAGATTTAAGGCAATGGTAGGGAGTGGTTCATGAGACTGGAGTGGATTTTGTCTGCTCTGGGTTGGGTTACACTACCTCTGAAGGACTTTTGGATCCACTACTGTTGCTCAAAGCTCAAGCCTTGCAGTGAGTGAGGTGCCTTCCACCATGCACCATGAATGGACAAGCACAGCTTAACATCTGTTGTCTAGGCTCTGGTTAGATTACTGCAATGCATTATATGTGGGGCTGCCTTTGAAAATGGTTTGGAAACTGCAGCTGGTGCAGAATTCAGTGGCCAAATCGCTGACCAGGGAACGATGGTCCGAACATATAAAACCAATTATGGTATGACTGCTCTAGATACCAATTACCTTGGCTCAATTCACAGTGCTGGTTTTGACCTAAAAAGCCTTATGTGGCTCAGAACCCCAATACCTCAAGGGCTGCCTCTCCCCTCATGAACCAACTTGGAGCCTGTGTTCCCTTTCCAAGGCCCTTCACATGCACCCTTAAGAGTGTGGTGTGGAAAGTGGTGACACAAGAACAGGCTTTTCAGTGTTGGCTCCCTGCTTGTGGAATGCCCTTATGCACCAGAAACGGCGTTTCTATGCGCTGCTCTGGTTCACCAGAAGCAGCTCTGTCATGCTGGCCACATGGCCCGGAAGCTGTACACCAGCCCCCTCGGCCAGTAACGTGAGATGAGCGCCAGTCGGACACGACTGGACCTAATGGTCAGAGGTCCCTTTACCTTTTATAGACAGTTTTAATACATTTTTTGTGAGCTAGTAAAAATATTAACTCAAAGTTGTAATTGGCATTTCTGCTATCTAGTACAGTGGTACCTTGGTTCTTGAACTCAATCAGTTCTGGAAGTCCGCTCAACTTCCAAAAATCAAGGCACGACTTCCGACTGGCTGATTGGCCCCGGAAACAATGCTGACAGCCAAAACAGATGTTCGGCTTCCAAAAAACATTCACAAACTGGAACACTTACGTCTGGGTTTGTGGCATTCGGGAGCTGATTTGTTCAACTAAGCCATTTTGGGAACCAGGGTACTTTATGTGTGTTTCTTTCAGATACTTAAGCCCAGTAACTCTAAAGTGGCACAATTTGAAGCAATAGTTGGCTCCTGTTTCTACATGCTGTGGAACCATAACCAGGAGCTGATTCTGTGTGTACAGCAGGGTTAGAGAACCTTTTTTCATTTTGAGGACCACAGTCCCTTATGAGGGTCCCATTATCAGTGGTGGACAGAGGAATAAATGCAGGTTTTACCTTTGTACATGCCAAAGAGCGAGCTTGCAGTAAATCACAGAGTTCAGAGTTGGAGTAAACTATCAACAAAAACACGATCTGCAGACTAGGCCAAGTGTTGGGCCTAACGAGCACAGCTGCTACTCCCCAGTAGGTCTTTCCCCCATGAATCAGTTGCTGAGGCTGAAAGTCCCTGTCTCACCACAGCTGTCAATAAGTCCACTCCACTCCAGGGCTTTTCCCCAAGAAAGCAGTGTCTGTGCCTGTGTGTAGCCAATCTCTCCTCCACCCTTTTCATGCCTTTCCTGGTTCTGGGAGATAGAGGATGTGAGGAGCTTGTTGCAGCAGGAGGGAGAGATATCTGTGACTCTTCAGCAGCCTGACTCATCTGTGCCTCGTTCTCCCCTCCTTCAGCTTCTGGATTTCTTTCTGCCACACTGTTAGCTCACTAAGCCCTGTTCCCTCTTGAACTTCTGACACCTTTTCCCATTCTTCTCCAGCGTCTCCAGCGTCCTATCACTGCTCCCTTGTCTCTGAGTCTTCTTCCCTTGGTGGTTCTCCAGCTGGTTTCTCCCACCATTCTTCTGCGTCCAACCAGTTCATGACAGTACAGCCCTCTAGTTTCTTTGCACTCTCTTTGGCCTCCATCCAGACCACAAAGAAGCACCATTAGAGTTCAAGGAAACATTCCAGCCAGGTAAAAGCACTCAAGGAGGGTGGCAAAGCAAGACTGGTAAGGGGCATGGGATTTGGAGGCAATGTGACATAAGGAGAGTTTCAAGGGCCAGTCAGAGAGGGAGGCCTGGAGTGCTGCATTTGGCCCCTGGGTCCGAATGTCCCCGCATACAGTGGCAATTGGGTCTTATTGGTTACATAAAGATACTTGCTGTCCACCTGTGCCACCCCCTTCCCATTTTTGTACTAAAATGCTCTCAATCTCTAACAATTGCTGCAGTGCCTGGTCAGGTAAACATTTTTGTCATACAGTACATCAGTATTAGTGGCATACCAACAGAATTAAGAGTAACGATAGAAAGTTCTGCATATGTCACATTTAAGGATTATGTTAAGGATATGAATGCTTAAGCATGTGTTGGTGAAATGTTTGGCAATTCTTCAAAAATAAAGGGGAGAAATCCCCCCCAAACATCCCAAAATGGACTGAGCATGCTTAGTGGACACAAAATGCTGACTGTTGGAGGAAGGAAAAGAAAACAGAAAACTGCAGTCAGGAAATTGGAATATCCTAGCAGAGGGCATTGTTTGCTGGAATCATAAACAGGAGCACTCTACATTGCAACATGGTGGCAGCAGGTTCCACTTGTATACCTTTTTTGCCACAATGTAACTGGGAAACAATAAAACACTAAAAGATGTTAAACATAACAGAGAAGAAATCAATTAGAAATTTATGAAAAGTTCATCAAGTTTATTTTTATTGTGCTGCCAAGAGCCAAATTACAAGAAACCGTCTTACATTTTAAAAAGTAAACAAGCAATCTGCCGAATTGCAGTGCACTCCAAGTGCCACATATGCATCTATTTTTTTTCCAGAAAATGATATCTGCATTTCTCTTACAAGAGCACAACAGGAACCAAAGTAAAAGAATGTAATGGATACAGCACATAGGATAAATAATATCTTCAAAATAATAATAATAATAAAATAATAATAAAATAATAATAATAATAAAACATTTTACACCATGTCCTATATCCTGCTAATATTTCTCAGAATATGGCCTTGATTGTAAAATAAAAGCAAGCATTTACAATTTCTGGATAACGACTGCTTACTCTTATGAAAGGAATGGATGATTTATCTTGACAGAATCTGGGTAATAACTGGAGAGTAACATTTGTTTCAGTGTTGTCATATGAGTATAAAATGCTGGGGGGGAGTGACTACATTTTTTCTTTGTTTTTTGGAAACTGAATTTATAAACAGAAAAAAATGTTGAGCCTTTATGATACACCTATTTTTCTCTTTGATGCAAACAGCTAGAACACTTTTTTGATATTCTAAAACAAGACATTTGTTAATCTTCGGATTAATAAATTAGGTCATATAATAAATTAGGTTTTTCAGTTTTAAAGTTCAGTAACCTCTGACCAAGTATTTACAACAATACTTGAGAGTTCCTTTACAAAAAATACATTTTCTTTTCACATTAAGCATACTGGGTATCTGTGTCTTATGACAAGCAACTGTAAAAGAAAGAGGCATACACAAATGGGCAGTTAGTATAAAAGTGCCAAGACATATTTGGAAAAGTTAATGTTGTATGATACAGTTAAAAGTTACGAGTCAAGCTGCAACAAACTTCCAGCTAGTTGTAGACTGTACTCCAGTAGTTGTTTCAAACAACTATCTTCAAATATATCCAAATGCTGATGCAGTTAAGTTGTGGAACTGATGAGTGCTGCCTGTATGTTATCAGTGTATCTAGCCAATGCATTGAATTAACAGCCTTTTTAAGGCCATGCAGGAAAAGAAAAAGGAACACACCCTGAAATGTAGCAAGTAGCAAGAGCAATGCTTACTGCTAAAATTGTGCACATACTTGTACACATATGCAAACACAAGGGCACGCGTGCACACACACTTGCATACTCACACTTTCAAATCAAATAAAACTAGGTAGAATGAGATACTCTCATCTTGTCTTTCCTAAACACAAATGATTAAGCAAAAATGTGGAATGCCTGTGTTTCTGTTCTGGGTAAAATCTCAGTTAAAAATACATTCAACAGGGGAAAATACAAAATTATACTGATATATACTGTATATATAAATACCATATATATACTGTATATATACATATATATACACATATATAGTGTGTGTATATGTGTGTATGTATACACACATAGATGTATATATACACATACACACACATATATACACACACAGACATACAAATGCTTTGTTTCCAGCATAACTATATTTACATAAATATTTCTATAAAGCTAAAGTTTTAAAGAAGCATGATCTCCTTTCTTTCTGAGCTTCCAAAAAGGTGCTTGAGTAATATACAATTAAAATTAAGCAGCTTCCTAGCATGGAAGTTGTTTCTAGTCTGCATAATCAGTAACAGAAAAAACCCTTAACATGATTAAAAAAAAAAAAGTAATCTGAGCAAGATCTTCAACCAACAAATATATTTCTTTTCCTCCAATGAAAAACCTTTGAACCACCTGAAATTGATACACAATGGTAAAATAAAATAAAAAACACATACACACACACACACACACACACACACACACACACACACACACACACACACACAAGCTCTGGAATCAGATGGTGTTTTTAACTTTCTCCTTCCTTTCTCTCCCTCGCCACTACTGTTGTCAAAAGATCCAGTGCTCATATCAGGAATTATACAGGCCTTAGCCACTTGCTGATTGCAAAAAAACTTGACAAACAGCATCAAAAGGAAAAACAAAAAGCAGCACAAGGTATAATTGTACACAGCTTCAATAATTCACCCTTTGTATTTCTGCTTTAATGTTTCCCTCACTATGTCATTAGCTCTTGCAGCTTCTGATCAGGTAGAAAAACATAGTTGCAGCTATACCACACCTGTGATGTGACAGGTTCTATATTTTTGTAGCACAGCTGAAAAAAAACCCCAGACTTGGTTATTTAAGTTCAAGGTATGGTTATGCTTATACTTCACTGCAATAAATGCTATTTTGGAGTGATAGGAAAAAAGCTATATTCTTATATTGTTTGACTCCAAGTCAAGCTGACCAGCTTTTCTTCTTTGAGGCTTCCTGTTATTACCACTCAAACTCAACCCCAATTTCCCCTTTCCAAACAATCTCTATTACTATGTTACAAGCAAAACATCTTAACAAGTTTTAAAACTTTGGTTCTAAGAAAACACTTGGTCAGTTATCGCAAGGAGAAATGGGAATGCTTGTTCTGGCACATTGCAGGAGTCAGAGCCCATCCCAGTAAGGTCTTAGAGCTGTACATGAAGTCACAAATCCAATACAATCCACTAAGCAAGTGCACAATTCTAGTTTTATTTTAATAGCAGACTCAGTCTTTGTTTCTTCTTAACTTCTTTGTAAGGGTGCAACTTCTCACACTGTCTGATAGAAATTATCTGCCTGTAAGTTGTTCTGTTTTTGCATGCTGTAGAATCCACTGTATCTTGAGTCTGGGTCAGCAATTCTGAGCATCCTCTGAGAACTGTCCACCTGAACCATAGTTCCTTTCTTGCAGTCTACGTACACCAATTGATTGTTTAGACAAGAAGGCTGTTGGAATATAGAAAGGCACAGGATAGGAAGTCAAGATATATGAAAAGCCACACAAGCTAGTAGTCCTTGCCACATCTTTTGGTAGAGCATTTCATAAGTCAATTATGTGCTGTGTGGAACAGTGATTTCTTTAACTTAGGAAGCTGGCTTTTATGAAGTTAGACAATAGCCCAACTGGCTCAGTATTATCCGTAATGACTGGGAGATGTTAGCCAAGAATTCACACAGGAATCTCCCCACCCTACCTGGAGGAGCCAGGAATTAAATCTGGGACTTTTGCATGCAAAGAACATGCTTTACCACTGAGCTATGACCTGAACCTACTGCCAACAAATTAGCTCATGCTTTGCATGTAAAAAATTCCCAGGTTCAATCCTAAGGAACTCCATTTAAAAGAATTGTGTACCACATAAAACCCCAAAGAGCTGCCATCAGTCAAAATAGAGTAGACAATATTGGACAAGATAGACAAATGATCTGATTTGGGATCAAACAGCTTCCCAAGTCCCTGTGATTTATATGAATGCAAGTTCTAGCATTGTGAGCATCACTGTTAACCATAATAGTTGGTCCCAATAAAGATTGGAATCAAAAGCCGGAGAACACAATCCAAATAGCAAAAGAACACTGTTAATTTGCATGCACAAAAGTGACCAAGGGCTCCATGAGTCCATCATTCAGATCCTTCACAGTGTACTCCTACTCTAGTGAATAATGTCAAGCAGAGAGGATTCAATAAGTACCTGATGCAGCCTTTGGCCACAACTGAAGGTCTCTCTACCTATGATGAAGGAATATTAAGGGCAGAAGGGAAAGCTTTATTTAACAAAGGCTGCAGCTACATCTCTTTATCTATCAAGGCCCAGGCAAGCGTTGATGTTTCGGACCTTGAACCTACTAGGGGGTAAACTCTACCCTCCAGATGTTTTGGGACTACAACTCCCATCATCCCTAGCTAACAGGACCAGTGGTCAGGGATGATGGGAATTGTAGTCCCAAAACATCTGGAGGGCCGAGTTTGGGGGTGCCTGCTCTAGATCTTATTTGAACTAGACCCTATACAATCTGGAATGTAATCTAAAACATGTTCAAAGGGAACAGCCAGATAGACATTAGTACAGTGGAAGCTCTAGTTGCGATGTGATCCGTGCTGGAGGCACGTTCGCAACCCGTAGCACCGCTTCTGCGCATGCGCCGAACCCGGAAGTAACCTGTTCTGGTGCTTCCGGGTTCGGTGCAGAGTGCAACCCAAAAAGACATAACACACAGTGTTCGCAACCCGAGGTATGACTGTATTTGCCCTCCTGCCTTTTTGGAGCTTTCTCCATCCCTTTTCAATTTTTGTTCAAGTGTCTTAGCCAATTCAAGAAATCATGCTACCTGTTTATACCAAATGCAGTACAAGAAAGATGGTTTAATGCCTAAATATATGAACTCTATTTACCTTTGTTGGTGCTCTGTAGCAGGATACTGGTATCCACTGCTTTTTCTGATTGATAAGTAGAAGTGCTATTATAAGAACGAGAGCTGTCATGATGGGCACTGTCACCCAGGCAAGAGAACTAAGAGATGCTTCTGCACTTGGTTGCGATCCTCTGGTTTCTCTATAATCCCCCTGAAGATGACCCATATCTGAAAGGTGTGAATAAGCATGTTGGTAATGAACAATTAAATAACACCCCTAATAGAGTAGCTCCATCATGCCACTATTTTTAAAATCCCAAGACAAGACACCATAACTGCTACCCTGAGTAAGAAGAATTCTACACTTTACCCCATCGAGTTACCTTGGATATGTATTATCTTACTTAACAAGATGACATGTAACAACAAAGTGAGAGAGTACTATAAAATTACAGTAGAATATATGAAATATTTCCATGGCACTAAAACATCCTATTTAAGACATGGAAGGGAACTGATTCTGGTAAAGTCCACAATGTTCGAATCCAACATACCTAAAGGATCACCTCTTCTTCCTTACTCTTTACAGCAGGGGTGGGTAACCTTTGGCCCTCCAAATATTATTGGAACTGCAGCTCCCAATTCCCTGACTACTGGCAGTGTTGGCTGAGGTGAACAGAATTTGTGAGTCCAACATCAGGAGAGCCACAGGTACACTACTCAGCCTTTCGAGTTGACTGTCATCTTGAGTTTATCATTTTACACAACATTGTGACCACAATGTTGGCAGGGAAGCCCCTCAGTGAGGGATGCCTCAATGCACCTGCCCAAACAATAGGCAGAAGCTACTAGCAGCAGCATTCCCCATACAATGGCAAACAGAAAGCAAGGCACAGCAATCTCTGGAGCCATGGAATCCTGAGCTATCCCTGCTGCCATCAAGTGACAGCAATGGGCCCAATACAGATATCATTGTTGCGGCGCTCATCTCGCTTTATTGGTCGAGGGAGCCGGCGTACAGCTTCCAGGTTGTGTGGCCAGCATGACTAAGCCACTTCTGGTGAACCAGAGCAGCACACGGAACGCCGTTTACCTTCCCGCCAGAGTGGTACCTATTTATCTACTTGCACTTTGATGTGCTTTCGAACTGCTAGGTTGGCAGGAGCAGGGACCGAACAACGGGAGCTCACCCCGTCGCGGGGATTTGAACCGTTGACCTTCTGATCGGCAAGCCCTAGGCTCTGTGGTTTAACCCACAGCACCACCCATGTTAAGTAAGTCTTAACTGGAACTAAATATTTCTTATAATTTATTGGCATACTATTTTGAGAAAATTGGACAGTACTCATAGTAGTCATTACATTATCTGAACACATATGACATTGGGATGAATCCAAAGAACCCAGACCTGAAACAGAAGACATTTCTGCTTATACACAGGAGAGTCACTAATTGAATGCTCAGCTTGTAGTCAATTCCATCCCACTCCACTCTGGAGGGTATGTGGCAACCCGCTTTGCCAGTATGCATTCTGCTTGGGTGTGAGTACTGAAACCATATTTTCCTGTAAAATCTGCATAATGCAACCAGGCATTCCTTTTGTTCTGTGTTGATGAATATTTATAAGGGGGTGCCTCCTGCCCTTTGCCTTACGCTTAAAATTTTCTGTAGGAAGCATCCAAGTTAATAATCATTTGTTTAATTTGGTAAATATGTTTCATGTACATATGTTTCTCCTGCCTTAGGGGAACCAAAAGTATTAGGCCTACTGTATGTATATAACATTTGGTCAAAAAACCTCCCCCCCTTTTTTGTTTATTCAAATGAAGCTTTCCTTGGTAAGGATGAGTTTTGTCTAATGCCCCTTGAAAAAGATGAGTTACTGAAAGCTTTATATACATTTATATTCACCGATCCAATTCCAGTTTAACATCATAACAGAATTAAAACCTTAGTTAGAATTGCTTGAAGTTTTTTTAATGCAGCAATTACATTGATTACTCCAAAAGAAATATTCATTGTGTGTATTGATTATCTGCTTTGCCTCAAGTTATTTTAATCTTGTCAGATCTGCTTTAGGGTTGCTCACGAGTAATCAGGCATGAGTCTCAACTGTCTTTTAACAGTTTAATGGTGCAAACACTGCAGAGAACGTGAAAACATGACCGTCCTAGTCACTCGCAGAATCCGGGAGTGCCCGTTTCCAGCTGTGACCCCAACATAAGAATTTCAACACCCCAAAGCGCCGCCTCCCCTGTCTCCTTTTGCCCCCTCTGTGCAACTGGGGCGACAGAAGTGGCGTGCTCCCCTCAGAGCGAAACTCATGAGGTGTGCTGGGGCTCTCAGCAGCATCTCCAAGCCCTTGTCTCGCCTGGCTGTTTTCAGCCTGCCCCTCCCTGCTGGAGGAGGGCAGCTTTTCCCTCTGGAAGAGGCTTCACTACTGAGGAGGTGTCAGAGCTCTCAGTATATCAACAAGACCTCCTGCCCTGCCGAGGGCAGTTCCCTGACAAATCTCATGAAACCACATGAATTTAGAGGCTATTCCTATGTCTTATTGCTGTAAGACAAATGTGAGATATGAAGTTGATTGGAAAGGCATCTACAATAGGTGATGTGGGTGAATGTAGACTAAACGTACAATGCTTGTATCAATATAAGCAGAAACTCCTAAGTAGTTGGATGTAAAAAGAGAAGAAGAAAAAAGAAGAGTAGCATGGCGGTAGACTTAGGCTCTGTAGTGAAATCTGGTTCTCTTAGTCATAGATAAAAGTTTTTTAAGACTCCAAAAAGTGATTTTGAGCAAAAACAAAACAAAAACCCTCCTAAGCAGCCTCTGACTCATGACATGAAATACAATTTACCTCTGTGGATATGAACAATGTCATTTTCACTGTGTGTAGGCCAAACTGGTGCACCCAGTTCATTATCTCCTTTATGATTTGTCTTCTCAATTGGAATGTTGGTAGGTTCAGGTACATACATTTCTATTAAAAAAAGAAAATTGTCAAAGGAACTTAATAGTCATTAAGCTTCATCCCTTACATCCTTACATTTCCTGCATCTTAATGTTTTACTCTATCCTGCCCACCTACTGCTTCTATTATGAGGCCAAAGTAAAACTAATAAGTGTTTGAGATACCTTTTGATACTTCATTAATGTTTTTCTTGATATTTTCTGGCAAATTTGTTGTTCTTGAACATGACCAAGAAGGTAATTTTTGAGTCATCAAAAATAAAATCATTTAAACAAAGGGCTGTTTTAAGTGTATCACTACTAGAAAAAGGCACAAAACTTAGGCTCATGTGCTCTTCTCTTTTCCTTCAGTACTGCTGCATGGTGGAGATTTGAAAATGTTGCTTCCTCTTTAACAGTAGCTGTAATTTATTGTTATATCCAAAAAGGGCAAACTGTGGTTCAACTACAGCATATTTTCAAACAGTTATGCCTGAGAGGACAAAATGGGTAGGCGTTTGTGTGAACCTATGGCTACCTAATGTTAAATCATAGTTTACTTAACATATGAAATAGGCCAAATAAAATACTGTAGAACAAGCAAAACTTAAAAACTGTGTTAGATTAAAATAAATAAATAAATAAATAAATAAATAAGGCATTTCTGTTAATTAAAGCATATTTGAATGGCTGAATTATTTGTTCTGAGAGAAAACAGGAAAATATTCATTTGCTGTATTCCAAATCCTGATTCAAGATATATTATATCTGAAACACAAACAAAATGTTTACTTAATCCTCAGTCTAAATCAGGCATCCCCAACCTTTGGCCCTCCAGATGTTTTGGACTACAATTCCCATCATCCCTGACCACTGGTTCTGTTAGATAGGGATCATGGGAGTTGTAGCCCAAAACATCTGGAAGGCCACAGGTTGGGGGTGCCTGGTGTAAATTATACCAGTGGTGTCATCTTATGTTTCTCAATACAGCAGCTAGATTGTAAGATAGTTGCTGGGAAGGTCTCAAAGGAGACAGTTTGGTTACCAGTAGGTCTTGCAATCCTGGATGTGCATAGTATATGCTTGTCTAGGCAAAGTGATTATCTATTTTATGCATGTGCAAAATTCCTGATAAACTCTTAACATGAATATGAACATTAACTTACCTGGACACATGGGACAGCAACTTCCTTCCACGTTGATGGGCTCCACACAAGGAAGAGGAGGGCAACTGACCGTGGAGCAAAGGGTCTGACCCTGCAGACAGTAGCAGTGTGTGCAGCTATCAATATCCCAACGCTCTTCATCTGCATATGTTTTCCCATTAAAGTGACACACTGCCTTCTTTGATGTTGTGTCTTCTGTTGAAATAATAATGCCACAACTGGGAGTTTAGAAAGCCATTTCAGAGTAATTGAAAGAGAGAAACAAGTGATTATAGGCCCAGCCTTGGGACTAGATGATTTGTTGTTGTCGTTGCGTGGCAGGTTGACATTTTGCTCTTGGCTGGAAGCATCTGTTTACTGCTAATCAAATAATATATAGCAGGTACTGAAGTTCCATTATGAGGAGAAAGGAATCAAATAAATTTTGCAGATCTTCTGAGATCTGAATTGTTCTCTTCAACTTCTCCAGTTAGTGAGAAATTAAAACATTTTTTGTGTTAACATTTTTCAGTTTATAAAATAGATAACATATCTATTTAATGTGGTGCTGTGACTGGTATATTAATACTAACCAGCAAAATCAGAGTTAAAACCTTTGCTCAGTTAGTTATGAAGTCATTAGGTTAGTCTCCTTTCTCTGCATTAATTCCTCCTCTGTGAAATGGTAATAACAGTCTGCCTTATACCTGATAAGCAGTGGAAAGACTTAATATGCTGGAAAAAAATTATTAATAGAGCCATTATGCTAAAACCAACACTGGTTTTACTTAAACTACCTTAAGTAAAATAAGTCCACAGTTCTTATTTCTCTTGGTTTCCAACGAAATTCAAAATAAAAACTATGTATGTCTATGCTTAATGCAACTATTATTTAATTTTATTTTAAAAGTTTCAGAAACTCTGATGCTGTCTCGCAGCCATTGTGTGACATCATTGGACACAATTGTTTTGCCCTTCCCTGCACTGGTCACAACCCTAAATTGCTAAAATCAGTGACTTCAGTAACTTTATGAATTATTACTTACAATGTTTTCTATTTGCTACATTTTAATTCTAACTTTCCTCCAAGATGCTTGCTGGGGTGCACACGATTCCTCCATTTTATCCTTATATCATGGTTCATACATTTCTGGGTTACTGGATCATTTCTAGGATCTTCCCTATTCAGAAATTGCTGAGGAAATATTGCAGTATCCAGGTTTAAGGGATTACTCTACAGTGAACAACTAGGATGGCATAATTTGGGCATTGACATCTATGTAGTGTGGGGAGACCCCAGTGGAAGAGGGGTGTTGAAGAAACACATTAACCCGAGGCTTATTACAGATGTGATGGGGTTAAAGTATCAGCCAAATGATCCCTAGATATTTTGGACTACAAATGCCATCAGCCTCAGCATGGCCAATGGTCAGAGGTGATGGGAGATTTAATTTAAAACTTGTGGATGACGCTAGGTTGGGGAAGGCTGTCCTGGAGTCTTGACCTTAAAAAATTCCATCAAGCACCCAGCCACAACCTTCACCTGTCTGTTCAAAAATCTGTTCAGAATCTTGGTCTTTTGAATATAAATCTGCCATATTGAAGGCATGTGAAACACTGGTTGTTCCCAAGGTTCATTGCTGAGGGGGGCACTTTTATGTGCATCTGGTCTCTCTTCTGCACAGTAATTTTATGCTGTTGACAACAAACGGAAGCCAAATGCATGGTATGGAACCATGGATTGTGCCAGGATGAGCGGGATAAAAAAAATAAATCTGTTTCTAGGCAGAAGAGGGTCCTCTTAATAGCTAAAGATCTTTTTGCAGCAGATTTTCCTTACTAAATAAAGTTTAAAATAAGAGATTAAAGGATAATGCCACTACATTAAAACAAACAAACAAACACACACACACCCCTTAATGTCTAGATGCACCCTTCAGCTCCATTGACACCAATGAAATATAGCTGTTCGGTTAAGTCAAGTTTCACTACTTTTGGTGGGAGCAAGGCATGACTCATTATGGCTGGATCCAGGACCGATGAAAAAAAAAGAAACTATTCTGGCCCAAATTGCAACAACACATTCTCAATCCTATGAAATACTTTCATGTTAGAAGATGACATACATAAAAATATATCTGCTAATGGTATTAATAAAAATAGTATCACTGTTCTCAGCAGAAACAGCAGGATACACCAGAAATAAAGCATAGAAGTCAAAGAAGGTAAAAATTGAGAAGACACCATGATAGGGAGTAACTGAAAAAGCCCTCCTATCACATACTTCTTTCCCCTTTTCAGAACTTACCTATACAATAAGGACAACACTGTCCCTTTCTCAAAACAGGTCTGTCACAAGATACTGGAGGGCAAGACTCAGAATAGCAGCTGATTTCACCATCCATGCAAATGCAACTGGTACAAACATTGGGCTTCCAGGATTCAGCAGTCAGGAAAATATCACCATCATCATTTTTGCAGTAGCTGGGCATGCTCTCATTGCTTGACAAGGAAGGCTGAACTGGCTCATCTAAAATATAAGCATGCAAATAAGCAATCAAGACTTGCAATGCCCTGCCTATCCAAACCAGTGGGAGGAGTCATCCTGTTAAATGAATGTCCTCCAGTCCACTCAGGCAAAATCTAGAAAATGACTTTGGTGAGCAAGTTACAGGTAGGAAGCCATGTTGGTCTGCCATAGTCAAAACAAAATAAAAAATTCCTTCCAATAGCACCTTAGAGACCAACTAAGTTTGTTCTTGGTATGAGCTTTTGTGTGCATGCACACTTCTTCAGATACACTGAAATAGAAGTCACCAGACCCTTATATATAGTGAGAGAGTGAGGAGTCTGCCTATCCATTCTCAAAGAAATCAGCCCTGAGTGCTCACTAGAAGGACAGATCCTGAAGTTGCTGCGTGAGTGTTGGGAAGGCCGCTCCCTTCTCCTGCTAATTCCACCTGGCTGAGGGGGCGGGGCCTGCACTCACCGTTACAGCTTAAAAGCCTGCAGAGAGGCCTGGGACATTGCTGCTGCCGCTTGCTGCGTGAGTGTTGGGAAGGCCGCTCCCTTCTCCTGCTAATTCCACCTGGCTGAGGGGGCGGGGCCTGCACTCTCCGTTACAGCTTAAAAGCCTGCAGAGAGGCCTGGGACATTGCTGCTGCGTGAGTGTTGGGAAGGCCGCTCCCTTCTCCTGCTAATTCCACCTGGCTGAGGGGGCGGGGCCTGCACTCTCCGTTACAGCTTAAAAGCCTGCAGAGAGGCCTGGGACATTGCTGCTGCGTGAGTGTTGGGAAGGCCTCTCCCTTCTCCTGCTAATTCCACCTGGCTGAGGGGGCGGGGCCTGCACTCACCGTTACAGCTTAAAAGCCTGCAGAGAGGCCTGGGACATTGCTGCTGCCGCTTGCTGCGTGAGTGTTGGGAAGGCCGCTCCCTTCTCCTGCTAATTCCACCTGGCTGAGGGGGCGGGGCCTGCACTCTCCGTTACAGCTTAAAAGCCTGCAGAGAGGCCTGGGACATTGCTGCTGCGTGAGTGTTGGGAAGGCCGCTCCCTTCTCCTGCTAATTCCACCTGGCTGAGGGGGCGGGGCCTGCACTCACCGTTACAGCTTAAAAGCCTGCAGAGAGGCCTGGGACATTGCTGCTGCCGCTTGCTGCGTGAGTGTTGGGAAGGCCGCTCCCTTCTCCTGCTAATTCCACCTGGCTGAGGGGGCGGGGCCTGCACTCTCCGTTACAGCTTAAAAGCCTGCAGAGAGGCCTGGGACATTGCTGCTGCGTGAGTGTTGGGAAGGCCGCTCCCTTCTCCTGCTAATTCCACCTGGCTGAGGGGGCGGGGCCTGCACTCACCGTTACAGCTTAAAAGCCTGCAGAGAGGCCTGGGACATTGCTGCTGCCGCTTGCTGCGTGAGTGTTGGGAAGACCGCTCCCTTCTCCTGCTAATTCCACCTGGCTGAGGGGGCGAGGCCTGCACTCACTGCTGCACTTTTAATTTGTTTTAATGGTGGTTTTTATATCATTTTATTATTTTTTGTTGGGGGTGGGGCAAATGTTTAGTTTAATTTTAGCGTTGTTCTCTGTTTATTTGTATTATTTTGTTAATTTAGTGTATGGTCTTTATTTGTTTTTTAAGGGGATAGGGGTAGGGCTGCCTGGGATTGGGCCTCAGCCAACAGGATGGCTGGGGCAGGTTCCACAGGGGGGGGGTAGTCTTGGAAAGACACCCGATCTCAGTGATCATGGGCAGGAGGAGGAGTCACGCTAAGACCAGATCATGTCATTACCGAGGAGGCAGGTTTAGTCGTTGTCTGAGGACTATCCCTGCCTCCAGGTCTGGTCCTGACCGGATGGATATTGGAATCAGCAGGGGATACCCACATGACCTGAAAGTGTTGCTGTGTAATGCCAGGTCAATGATTAACAAAACCACTGCCATCCACGACTTGATTGTGGATGGAGGATTTGACCTGGCATGTGTAACAGAGACTTGGTTGGATGAAGCAGATGGGCCTGTCCTTGCCGCTGCTTGTCCACCAGGTTTCTCTTACGCACAGCAACCCAGGCCATCTGGGCGGGGAGGGGGGGTTGCAGTGATTTTTAGGAAGTCATTAGTTTGCACCAGGCGTCCTATTGGGAAGACCCAGTTTTCTGAGTGCATGTTCTGGAAGTTGGGCAATAGGGGCAGTACAGGATTCCTTTTGGTGTACCGACCTCCCCGCTGCACCAAGGATTCCCTGCCCGAGCTGCTTCAGGTCGTGGCGGATATGCTCCTGGAGACACCTAGTTTGGTTGTCTTAGGGGATTTTAACATCCATGCCGACACGACCTTACAAGGGGCCGCTCGGGACTTCGTGGAAAGCATGGCCTCCATGGGGCTGTCCCTGAATAAGTCTGGTCCAACTCATAGCCGCGGACATGCCTTAGACCTGGTGTTTACCTCTATGGATGTTGGTGATCTGACACTAAGTAAAAGTGAAACAAAAGAAGTGCCATGGTCAGATCACTTCCTGGTGCAGCTGGACTTCTCTGCAACCCTTCCCCTCTGCAGGGAGGTGGGACCGATTCAGATGGTCCGCCCCCGCTACTTAATGGATCCAATTGGTTTCCAGAGAGTGGTAGGGGATGCATTATCCCATGTTGATGGCCTTTCAGTTGATTCCCTGGTGGCCCGCTGGAATGCGGAGTTAACCAGGGCTATTGACTGTCTGGCTCCGAAGCGTCCTCTCCGATTGCATGGAGCCCGGACAGCTCCGTGGTTTTCCCCGGAGCTGAGGGCGATGAAACAGTCGCTGAGACGGCTAGAGCGCCGGTGGCGGAAAACTCATTCTGAATCAGACCGGACACGGGTTAGAGCTCAACTTCGAGCCTACCAAGTGGCAATGGCGACAGCGAAGAGGACCTTCTTCGCTGTTTCTATTGCATCTGCAGAAAACAGCAGCAGGAGACTCTTCCAGGTGGTTCGCAACCTAGCAGAACCACCTTTATCACCGGGGTCTGGTAGGGACCCCAAGATCTCCTGCAATGCTTTTGCAAAGTTTTTTGCAGATAAAGTCGCTCAGATTCAGAAGGAGGTAGACTCCACCGTGGGAGCAGGGCCGGGGCGGGAGAGTGCTAGAGCCCTGTCTAGTCATGTTTCATGGGATCAATTCCAATCTGTTACCTCCGAGGATGTGGACAGGCTGCTTGGACGAGTGAAACCGACCACCTGTCTCCTAGATCCTTGCCCATCCTGGCTTATAAAAGCTAGCCGGGAAGGGCTGGGCGATGGGCTCTGCGCGGTGGTGAATGCTTCCCTCTGCGAGGGAATCTTTCCAGACCCGCTGAAAGAGGCGGTCATTAAACCGCTTCTTAAAAAAACATCTCTAGACCCGGCCAATATGGCCAACTATCGCCCAGTCTCAAATTTACCATTCTTGGGCAAGGTGATTGAGCGGGTGGTTGCTGAACAACTCCAAGCACGCCTGGAAGATGCGGACCATTTGGATCCCTTCCAATCAGGATTCAGGCCTCATCATGGGACTGAAACTGCCTTGGTCGCGCTGGTTGATGATCTCCGGCGGGCTAGGGACAAAGGTGAGAGCTGTTTCCTGGTTCTGCTGGATCTCTCAGCGGCCTTTGACACCATCGACCATAACATCCTTCTGGACCGGCTAGAGGGGTTGGGAGCTGGGGGCACTGTTATACAGTGGTTCCGCTCTTTCCTCCTGGGCCGTGTTCAGAAAGTGGTGGTGGGGGATGAGTGTTCAGACCCCTGGGCTCTCACTTGTGGGGTGCCTCAGGGTTCTGTCCTCTCCCCCATGCTTTTTAATATCTATATGAAGCCGCTGGGAGAGATCATTAGGGGGTTTGGGTTGGGTGTTCATCAATATGCAGATGACACCCAGCTCTACCTCTCTTTTAAATCAGAACCAGTGAAGGCGGTGAAGGTCCTGTGTGAGTGCCTGGAGGCTGTTGGAGGATGGATGGCGGCTAACAGATTGAGGTTGAATCCTGACAAGACAGAAGTACTGTTTTTGGGGGACAGGAGGCGGGCGGGTGTGGGGGACTCCCTGGTCCTGAATGGGGTAACTGTGCCCCTGAAGGACCAGGTGCGCAGCCTGGGAGTCATTTTGGACTCACAGCTGTCCATGGAAGCGCAGGTTAATTCTGTGTCCAGGGCGGCTGTCTACCAGCTCCATCTGGTACGCAGGCTGAGACCCTACCTGCCCGCAGACTGTCTTGTCAGAGTGGTGCATGCTCTGGTTATCTCCCGCTTGGACTACTGCAATGCGCTCTACGTGGGGCTACCTTTGAAGGTGACCCGGAAACTGCAATTAATCCAGAATGCGGCAGCTAGACTGGTGACTGGGAGTGGCCGCCGGGACCACATAACACCGGTCCTGAGAGATCTGCATTGGCTCCCAGTACGTTTCCGAGCACAATTCAAAGTGTTGGTGTTGACCTTTAAAGCCCTAAACGGCCTCGGTCCTGTATACCTGAAGGAGCGTCTCCACCCCCATCATTCAGCCCGGACACTGAGATCCAGCGCCGAGGGCCTTCTGGCGGTTCCCTCACTGCGAGAAGCAAAACTACAGGGAACCAGGCAGAGGGCCTTCTCGGTAGTGGCGCCCGCCCTGTGGAACGCCCTCCCGTCAGAAGTCAAGGGAATAAACAACTACCTGACATTCAGAAAACACCTAAAGGCAGCCCTGTTTAGGGAAGTTTTTAATTTGTGACTCTGTATTGTATTTTGATTGTTGGAGGCCGCCCAGAGTGGCTGGGGAGACCCGGCCAGATGGGCGGGGTATAAATAATAAATTATTATTATTATTATTATGAAGTTGAGCCTCCAGTACTTTGGCCACCTCATGAGAAGAGAAGACTCCCTAGAAAAGACCCTGATGTTGGGAAAGATGGAGGGCACAAGGAGAAGGGGACGACAGAGGTTGAGATGGTTGGACAGTGTTCTCGGAGCTACTAACATGAGTTTGGCCAAACTGCGAGAGGCAGTGAAGGATAGGCGTGCCTGGCGTGCTATGGTCCATGGGGTCACGAAGAGTCGGACACGACTGAACGACTGAACAACAACAAGGTGCTACTGGAAGGATTTTTTTATTTTGGTGGGCAATTTAGTTCTCAACAGTTGCTCTTCTATCTTTCATAGTGTAATTTTTATTTAAAGGCTTATCTGCACCGTTTTTGTGTGATACAAAGTACATATAAGCCATGAAAGATTTCTGAATTTTGGCAACTTTACCTATCACAACAGTTCCCTCATTCTTATATCACTGTACACTTGCATTTGGAGAAAAAGAGGTACAACTTTGAGATAGCATTATAAGAAAGTACACCTAGCTGTTAATTTAGTCATGCCCACCAGGAAGTTGATCCACACATACCTTCCCTGAATACAAAGGCTGCACTACTTCTGGGGCATGCTTAATCAACAGTAGTGGGTCTCACAAGGCCAAAGGAGCAACTTGGCAGGAACAGAAAATTCATCTGTAATTTTATTTTATTTGTATTTATAGTTAAAATTTAATTAAAATTAAAACTTTTTTTTTAAAAAGAGGACTTAAGCCTGAAGTGAATTTTTGCTGGATTAAGAAGCCCATCACTGATGCTGTTTACAACACTTTTTCAGGAAAACACATTTTAATAACTGTTTCGATGAAAGAGTTGTAAATAGTGAGTTGTATCCAATGAAGCTTTCCTGTTCATGCAAGGACTTTTGCTTGCACAATTGAACCTCCCCTCCCACCATGCACCCCCCACCACCTAGAGCAGGTCAGGGGGTGGGGTGCACAGGGAGGGGGGAAGAGAAGTTCTGTTGAGCAAGTCGAAGTCCTTGTATGAAGGGGGCAACATTCCTGGATATAATCTAGTATTAGCACTGTGCTTTCAAATAATGAATTGTACAAATATACTAATGAAAATTCAGTTTGTCAGAATGTAGGCTCTAGAACAACCCATAGTAAAAGTTCTGCATCACAGTATATGAATGTGTAAACTAAGCTCTCATACTTCCTGTTAGCCACAGGTTATATGCTATTTGTATCAGCCCTACAAAACACTCTTCTAGCTTCACAGACTTTTGTTCAATAATTGTCAGTTTAGCTTACTTCTTGCACACTTTAACAAGGATTAAGTATCATATTTTAGAACAGCATCATGCACAGAGAGAACCAACAACTGGGAAGTGTATGCTGAAAGCTGGAAGGTAATGCTAACCTGGGCACTGAGGACAACATGAGTCCTGAGTACGGGAGGGGTTCCGACAAAGAAGAGGTGGGCAGACTTCCGTGTCACACAAAACTCGTGCATTATGACATGTGCACTGTGTACAAGTATCAATATTCCACGTATCTCCTTCCAAAAAATACTCTCCTCCTGGAACATAGCAAATGGTTGGACCACTGAGTTCCGGCTTCTGCACAAGGGATTCATCTGAGGGGGAAAAGAAGCCCAAAACAAAGTCACAGAAAATTAAGCAACACATTAAGTTTTGCACCAATAGATTTATGAGCTTGTTTATGCATAGATAACATGTTATATATGAAAATAAAGGTAAAGGTACCCCTGACCATTCGGTCCAGTTGCGGATGACTCGGGTTGCCGCGCTTATCTCGCTCTATATGCCGAGGGAGCTGCTGTTTGTCCACAGACAGTTTCTGGGTCATGTGGCCAGCATGACTAAGCTGCTTCTCGTGAACCAGAGCAGCGCACAGAAACGCCATTTACCTTCCCACCAGAGCAGTACCTATTTATCTATTTGCACTTGACGTGCTTTTGAACTGCTAGGTGGGCAGGAGCTGGGACCGAACAATGGTAGCTCACCCCGTCACAGGGATGTGAAATGCTGACCTTCTGATCAGCAAGCCCTAGGCTCTGTGGTTTAGTAAAACCCAGTTTCCTGTATTTCATCAGCAGTGTGATTGAGTAACACTATTTTTCCGCATGCTATCTCATATGTGCCAGAGCCAAGGAAATTTAAACTAACTACAAATCACCAGCAATGAATTTTCCATATAAATAAATGTAAAACGAGGTACAGAATGTTACCGTGGCTACCAGTATCATAACAACTTTAGAATACCAATAACATAGCTGTCCTTGGTCCTTTTTCCTTATACAACTGACCTTCGAAGTTTGAGAGAATTATTAGCGATATGTCAAGATCACAACAGTAAATGACTATTAAGAAAATGTCTTTTTTAGATCATGTTTCTGGACAAATGCCCATCCAAAGTAGCTTACAAGCAAAACAAAAGATCAAAACAGGGCTAAATTTAAAACCTACAAATCAATCATTGACATAAAAATCGACTGAGCTTTCTCACACCATTTCCCCCTTTCCCTGCGTAAAGCGTTTCAATACTGTACAATACTTTTATATGCAAGGAGGGTAATAGTAGATTCCTTACTTACTTCTGATTTCTGAGTCAGGTCACATGGAGTAACCATGTTTAGAAAGTCTAACCCTCTGAACTTCAGTGATCTACTTTTGTCCATAATTTTTCATGCTAATTCTTTTTTACTTTCACTATAAAACCATGAAGAGTCGGACACGACTAAACGACTAAATAACAACAACATAAAACCACAGTGGGCAGCAACTAGACTCTTGCATGCTACTTATAACCTCCAAACACAGCACAGAAACCCAACACTTTAAAATTGTCCCCCACAATGCTTATTGTGCTTTTGGTACACCTGATAGCTGCTTGCAAGGTAGACATTTGAAAATGAACACAGCATGAAAATGAAATATACAGATTAGTATTCAAACCCTGACCTAAATTCTGGGCTTGAATACAAATTTGTATTCCAGCGCTCCAACGGTCAAGTATAATGAGAGTTGCAGTTAGCCACCACTGCTTTAGGTACAGGCAAACACATATACACAGTGATTCAGATTCTGTTATGATTCAAGAAAAAGCAATAGTTTGCAATGATGTTTGGGTTAGTTTCCTTGCCACATCAGGGTGAACTCTGTGCATTGGGTATGAAATAGGTGAAAATATGCAGTAAGAAAAAATACTAACTCAACTGTAATAAATTGGATTCAAAAGTCACTGACAGGTTGGCAGCAACTGGGACAGAATTTGAGAAATATTATGCTTACCTCACGGTAAGTGCATCTAAAATTTAGAGAATTCTACTCCCCTCCCCCTTTATTGGAAATTAAAACTGCTAAATGCTGAAGTATACCTCCTTCCTTCTGCTCCCAATACTTTATTTGTCTGCATTAAATTAAAATGCTAACAATACTCAGAAAAAATAGTAGGCAATATATTTTATGGCTAAAACTGAACATTTGTGATATATAAACTTAGTGTCAATTGTTAATTTACAAAGGTCAAGGCAGAATTATGTGGAGACAAAATACTTTGTCTTTACTGTTCAATTTTCCTCCGAAAGGAGAAAAAGAGATGCAGATAGAATGCAAGGTGTGCTTTATAGCCCAACAGGGAACACAAAATGGTACCTGGACATGATGGGCAACATTGTCCTGGATGTATGGTGGGATTGCCACAGTTTGGTACAGAGCAGGTGATCAAAGCACACATCTCCCGTCCATTATGACAGTAGCATTCACGGCAGCCATCATGCCAACTTTCTTCATTTTCATGACGGTGCCCATCCACTGACAAGCAAGAACCTGCCTTCGCTGGTGGCATTACAGAAGCTGGTATCTCTGTACGAGTTTGTTTTTAAAAAAAACAACAACAACCAGTGCATCAATAGGATGGTAATAACAACCAACAGCTAAATCTTCTCTTTTATTTGTTGTAGCAACTTAGTAAAATGTTCAGACTGAGAGGCTATGTATAGCATAGATTTCTAATATGCTTCCAACAGCAGAATGCTGAAGGGCACACATACAGAACATTTAATAGTTAATGGGAACAAACTCAAAGAACTAGAAAGAGATCTGTAGGTTTATTTTTTCAAAAGTTGGTAACAGAAGAATATTCAAACACTGCGTTCATGAAGTAGTATTCTCCTGTATGTATCCACCAAAAGCTGGCTCTGTGAAGGACAATACTATCTTTTAGAATGCATGGGAGAGCGATCTAACTGAAAATTATGAACATTTCCCAACTATTTTGGGTATTGAAGTCTGGAGAACAGTTACTCATTGCCGCCTGTCCTTACGTTTAACATCTACCTAGCCAACAGCCACCCAGAGTGGCTGGGGAAACCCAGACAGATGGACGGGGTATAAATAAATAATAATAATTATTATTCTTAGTAGTAGTGGTGGTGGTGGTGGTGGTGGTAGTATGCTAGGTATTAAAGGGCTGTAGGGTTGTTCAGATCTGTTTTATACCACTGTTTCCTACTGAGAACTGGTATCTTACAATAAGGGCCAATATCCTGGTCCTGATCTTTTCATTGAGTGATGCTCACATCACAAGGGCTTCCGTGTTCAGTTCAAGAGAAATGAAGATCCACGTGTCCATTCCTCTGAATGCTAATTAGATATTTCCAGGGAAACACATGCACTTAAGAGCTCTGTCTACATAGATGCTCTGGATAAGGGTGCATAATGCATCCATTACTAAAAATTGGCCGTTTTTCAAATAATTGACGCCTATAATGTACAATGATCTTTTAACTGTAGGTATAAAAACACTTTTAAGAATATCATACTATACAGTTTTTTTTAGATTGAATAAAATAAGCAATAATTCAATTTGCTTGTTCAAGTTTTTCATTTTCAAATTCCTATTAATTGATTATCATAACTATTATTATTATTATTAGGGTTAGATGGGACTCGCTTTCAAGACACAACATTATTGTTAATATACATTTTCCTTAATATCAAAATGGGTTGAAAAGAAACAGCTCTGAAGGAATTGAGTCTACCTGTACATTTGCAGACAAGGCATCCTTGATTGTTTTGCTGGTAGCCCATTGGACAAATCTTACCACATGAAAGTTCTGGGCATTTTTTACAGCGGCAAATTTCACATCCATGTTTGTTCTTCCTACACAGTTTTAAAAGATACATACTTTGATTAGTCATACTTTAAAAAGCAGTCTAAACAGTAGTAATTACTACAATTTTTTCCCTGAAATGACAAATGTTGAAAGTTATTTAATTATACTTCTGTTCTCAAAGGGAGTGAAACAAAAAGAAAAAAAAAAACATTGTAAAATAAAATTAAGCCTTTTGTTTGTATTGTGAGATGGCTTGCAGCAAGGTCCTGTTTATAACATCACTTAGGAACAACTGTTTTGGTGTGCATATAAAAACACCTATAAATTACAGGACATTATGAACTCTTCTCCATCTCATAGGAAAACAAACGGAACAAAATTGGACAACAACTGTGTAAACAAGATTACAAGTTTATGATGACTTTTAGAACTTTTAAAGAAAACAGCAGCTTCCTCCACATGAGGACTGAAACTATGGTGGTGGTAACCTATAGAGCAGGAGTGTGGAACACTTTTGATCTGGCGGGTCAGATATCCTGTGACCACTGGCCAAACATGATGCCACAGAGACATCAGATGACTGACAGGTGGTCGCTCCCACTCATGTGGGGGAAAGGGTTGTGCTTCACCATTGCAGTGCCTGTTGGGAATGTGATGGTAAAGCAGCATCCAGCAGGACTGATCTGTCTGCTCATCAGACCTTCCTGCTCAATACAGGTATCTCATTCATTCCCCAGTGAATTCCCCAGGGAATATGCTGGCAAAATAACACCCAGAACAGAACCCTCAGTTCTAGCTGATGAGCGATGGTTAAATTCTGCTGGCTGAAGGGGCTGGTTTTTGCTAACACATTCCCCACAGGATGGGGTTGTCAGCTGATGGACAGGTGACTGTGGTTTGGGGGACATGGCCTCATAGGCCAACCTGGACTCCCAGGTGGGCCAAGATTGTCCTGTGTGCCAGAAATTCCATATTCCTGCTCTAGAGTTTTCACAACAAAAACTGACTGCCCCACTTCAAAAGGTGTTTTCTTTCTTTCTAGGGCAAAAAAGCACCTTTGGGGTATATATATTTCTGTGTGGGATTTTAGCTGGGAAAATGATATCAAGAAAAGTTTATAACGCCTTCCCCTGCAAACTCTGAGTAGACCTACTGAAATTAATAGACCTAAGTTAAGTCATGCACATTAATTTTAATGGGTCTATGTTGAGTAAAACTTAAGTTGAATATCACCTTCTACCTGCATTTGGGCCCGCTTAAAAAAAAAAAGACTTGAAGAGGTACAAAATTCATGCAGGCATGTTTAAAATTCACTTGGGCCCTAAGATTGTGATTTTAAAAAACATTTACTATGGAGCGACACAAAGTGGAACATAATTTGGAGTAGAAGGATTGCACTATAAATTTATAGAAGCATCTAATACTATGAGAAATCAGAAAAGAAAGATGCACATGAATACATTTTAGAAAGGTCTGGCATATCTATCTTGTAAGCTTACCCAAAACCTTAAAAGAACCATTACCACTTAGGCCAACCTTGTGCTCAGAAACTCAGTTGGCTGGACATCTGTGCGAACAGCTACAATTCCATTTCTGAATTGACAACACTTAGAAGTGTGTGCTGACACTAGCAGCAGCCACAGAAACTTATAGGTAACTTAAGAAAGATGCCATGTCATTTTTTAAATACAGCTTGGCACACCTACTCCTGTTCATAGCATCGTAGAGTTGGAAGGGACCCTGAGGACCATCTAGTCCCAAACCCCTTTAATGCAGTAATATGCAGCTATCCCATATGGGAATCAAAGCTGCAACCTTGGCATTATTAGCATCACACTCTAGCCAACTGAGCTATCCAGGCTATCTCAGAACAGAGGACAGAGTAATTCTTGTCTAAACTATTACAATTTCCGTAAGACTTTGGCTGTGGCCTTGTCATGCTTATCTTCTTTCTCAAAATAATAATAATAATAATAATAATAATAATAATAATAATAATAATAATATTTATTTATACCCCGCCCTCCCCAGCCAAAACCGGGCTCAGAAACTAAGAAACCCATTTCACGCAGGAATATGCAAGATGCATCAGTCTTTATTCAAAAGTTCAAGTGCAGACATCATCTTATCCACTAGATGGGGCACCAGTACAGAGTCTGGCCCAATGGTTAAAGTTCACCAGCTTCTCTAGACACAAATGGAAAAGAGAACTAGAGCTGGGTCTCATCTATTTATTGATGACACAGCACTCCAAATCACTGGCTGACCTCTCCCAGTGGTTTCATGCGTATATTGAATAATACAGGGGAACAAGGTGGAACCATGTGGGAATACCACAGACCAGCAGCCAAGCAACTAAAAGTAGTTCCACAGTAGTTCCTTTTGGTTTGTCCCTCTGGGAAGAACCAGGAGCCACTGCAGCACAGTGCATCCAAGTCCTATCCCAACTAGGCAACCTAGAAACTTAAAATGGTGATGGTGGTGAAAGCTGAACCAATAGCCTACCCCACCCCCCAAACCGGCCAGTTCCTCATCAATATATCAAACGAGGGGATAATGACTTCTCTCCATCCTGAAACTGAACTTGAGGCTGGACTGAAATATTTAGATAATTTCTAACATCCAGAGATCCCTGGAATTGAGCTGCGACCACACGCACCAAGCAGAGATTATTGCCCCCAAAGAGATTATGGGAGACTGTCTGTAAATTGTCCAAAATTTTGTGACTTAAAAATAGTTTCTTCAACAAAGTTTTACAACAGCCTTGTTGTAGATTGTGGAGCTATATTCTCCCATCAGTCTAAGGAGGCACTGATCACTATCTTTATGTAATTGCATCTGGCTGCCTTAAAGGCAAGGGCCAAGCACTCAGGTGTTTGGCATCACAGTTCCAAGAATCCTGCTTATCTGCTCAGCCAGTACAAACTGGGACCACAAATTGGTTGGAGTCACACTTTTCCTCAAGGATCAGATTTGGTAGTTTGTAAGTGCCCAGCTAGGTCCCATCTTGGGGAGAGGATCTGGTCATAATAATCCATGACCCATCAAGGCTGGAATATTGTAAAATGGGGTAAAGAATCTTTTTCAGCCACAGCATGACATTCCTTCATGGCCAAACGTCCAGGGGCCACATGCCATGGGTGAGCACAGTCAAAACAGGTGGACATACCCACCCCTAGGCTGATGGATGAGATAAAAGTGCTCAGTGAAGACCAAATATCATTAAGAAGGGGTATTGGGGTACTTTGCTAAGCAGAATTTGGCAGAAGTTGTTCTTTTGGCTGATTTCACATGAACTATTTCTTGTGATGATGCTTCAGTAGTGCTCCTCAAACAACTGTTCAGTAACCCACACATCAATTTCAGCTGACCACAGGAGGTGGAAGAGATAGTAAGAAAATACTTCTCAAGTTCTAATTTTCTCTTTTTATAATATATTTTTTTTTGCTATTTCTAGGTAATCAAAAGCATTTGTAAATGTATATACATTCAAGTTATCCATGTTGATATGTACTTCTGAGACTCTTACATACTCTGCATGCTACATGTTTTCCTATAATACACAGAACAATGCTAGTGGGCTTTACACAGTATTATTAGTTTATTGATTTTGATAAGCATGTTTTTAAAGTAAGAATACGTACAAGTATCCAAATGGACAGTACTTGTCACATACTATGGGTTTGCATTTCTTAGGTCGTGGGCGGCACTGGCAGGTCTTACAGTTGTGGACATCAGTCTGGAAGCCAAAGGCGCAATCCAAGGAACAATCCGACATGAGGTCAGTACACAGCTCTTCTCCTGTGAAGAACACATGAAACTTAGCAAAAACCACTAATAGTTATTCATATCAGAAATAAAATGCAGGCACATGAAGAATACTCCCCCCCACCCCCGCAACACACCTCACAGAGTATGGTATTTTGGAATAGGTCATGGCTGCCTGACTGGAACCATCAGCAAGAACATTTCATTTTGATGCAGTTCACGTTTGTGTAGACTACTAGTTAGGCAAATGTTTAAGAAAGCACAGGAGGGAGCCAACAGAACTAGTTGCAAAATGAATTTGCCTTTTCTGAAAGCAATAGATGAAGACAGTAGTTGTAGTCCAAAGACAACATTTAATCATAACGGACCTCTCTATTCAGTTAAGAGTCCCCCCTCCCATATCTTCTCTACTGCAGCTTCCATGCATAAATTGCAAACTGCAGTTTAAAAATCATGCTGCCTCCTCAGAACTGTAATCTGTTGCAAAAGACCACCAAATATAGCTTTTGGTGCATGGATTTTCCCCTAAACTACATAGAAATTGCTTCTCTAGATTGCAATAGGGAACTTGCCTACATCTACACTAATTAAACTAATTATGTTAATGGTTAAATCAGCAGGAGTTTCATGTAATGCATTCAGAATTAGGCATCAGAGCCTTGCAATTCTGAAATGGCTATAGAATCCTCACACCAAAGAAGTCTATCATTTACAGATTTTCAAACCACTTGCTGTTGAAATTTACATAAAATTGCCATATTTTTGTCTAGAATATATCCACAGGATTCAGAATAATACTAATAAGTGAGGCCATTACTTATTAGTATTATTCTGAAGTGTTATTTTTCATATCATGAAATCAGGTGGGATGTGAGCTCCACCAAGTGGTTGAAGGCAGGAATTGCTGCTCAATCTGAAGAGGCGTCTGGTGCTTTGTTGTACATACAGCCAATTGTACGCAGATAAGCCATGTATGTATACAAGCAAGAAGCAAACAGCAAACAGCAAACAGAAAAAGGCAAACATGCAACAGTCCCTGCCTAGAGAAAACTGGAATGTGGGAAAAACTGGTAGGTTGCAGAAATTTTAAAAGGAGTTAGGCAGCCAGTATAACCAAAATAGGGTGATGTCCTGGCATCATGTTATATGTATGAAAAAGAACCTTCACAGGTAAGTACCAATGGTATCTTTTCTCATGTGTATCATGACATCATGTGGGACATACCCAAGCTGACCCATATAGGGTTGGACATTAATAAAAGGCTGGCTACCTCTTAGGGACAGCATGTTGTAGGACACACTTCCCCAAAGCTGTCTCAGCTGCAGCAAAAAAATCCACCTTATTTTATTTATTAGATTTATATACCACCCTTCATCAAAAGATTTCAGGGCAGTTCACAATATATAGTACTTGATAAATGCATTGGGGTTAGCCCAAGTGGCTGCAGTATGGTGCAGGTGCATTTAAAGAGAATGCTGCCCCTCTTTCAGGGATCCTTAGAATCCAGAGATGGAAAAAAACTTGTGAGGAGGCATGGAAATGAATCCCAGCTGTAGAACTTTGCAGCACCCAGCAGCCCACCTATCCCAGTACTTTAGAATATGACCTCCCACTGGTGGCAGGGTGGTGTCAGAACTATGTTTTTTGTATCGGAACTGAGGGGAGGAAGAACATGCTCTGGAATTGCTGTTGCCCTCTACTTGGAGTTGTTGCCTATCACAGAAGGGGTGAGAGGACCAGACATCTTTTCCTCTGAATGGACAAAAAGACTGAGGCAGTTGGTATGGGTGGTAGAACCAATGAAAAGGATATTGTTCTTCTAATTTCTTGACCAAATGCAGAGACTTCGTCTTGTCTTTAGACTATACCAAGTCCGTGCAAATAAACAAGAAAAATGTTAAGGGTAAGAAAAAGTGGTAGGTGGCTAGATAGACCAAGGGAGAAACAGGAACTCAGATTAACCACCAAGGAGAGGGGCTTTACTGAAAAGAAGCTAGACAGACCCAAAAGGTTGAACACACTCGTACCTACTCCAGAAAATTAGATACAAAAATGCTTCTTCAAATTGAACAGATATTCCTTCCTTCAACCACTAGGGGGAACTCACATGCTATGTACAAGCAAACAGATGCAAAGAGCTGTGAGTGACTAATAATGTACTCCTGAAAACTTTTACCTTACTTTTTAATAGTAACTTAAATAATACTCAAGTATTTTACAGCTACTAAGGTTGCAATCATAGGTCCACTACCTTAGAGCAAGTCCCACTGAATACAAGAGGTCTAACTTTTGAGTAAACAGTATTGCACTGTAAGGCATAAAGGAGCAAGCCACAATATAAGGAAATATAAGGCAATAGCAAAGGAAGTCAAGAGGTGAAAATGAATGGATAATAAAAATGGGATATATCTGAGAATGGATGAAACAATGGATCAAACCATTATGACAAAATAAAATATTGAGAAACTTTCATAATAGGGTAGTAACTGCATAGCTCAAAAGGATTCTAAACATCAATGTTGTTAATCTCATACAGTAGAGTACAGTAAGGATACACTCTGATCTCCTGAACAGAAGAACTAAATTTCTGAATGAGATCAGTGATAATCCAGCACCAGTCAGATGCCACTGAGTTAACAACCCTCTTTTTCCAGAATATGGTAATCAGAGGTACAAGACACCTGAAAATGAAAATGCCATTTTAAAATATCATTATAGTCACTGATTGATAATTTTTCTAATCCTTTTTTTAAGAAGATACATAAACTAATGTCCATCACCATATCTTATGGCAATGAATTCAATAAGGCCAAGGATATATTGCATTAAAAATATGTCCATGCTATTATCTTAAACTGTGAACCAGTTTTGTTGGATGACTCCAAGCAGCAGGTTCACAGCTTCGACAAGTATCTTGAAAAGTAATCACAGTAACAGCATGTATGATATATAATCCATTAATACAGATGTCACAAAGAAAACAGTGTGCCTTTCCAAAGTACTATGCAACACCTGACATGCAAAACTTCCATTAACATTAATAGCAAATTATGTTCCAATAACATTGAAGTCAAATTAAGATCCTTCAGACCACTTCTTCCAAATACAGCTTATAACTATGTGTCGATGTAAATTTCGCAAGTTAGTATAAATTCACATATATTCATAATACAGCATTATTACGCATTACAGCAGAGGCAAAATCTCCTTCCCAAATTGCTCTTGGTAATTTGGATGTGTGGTAATAAAAAATATTTTTACCAAATACATAATGTGGGATTAGCCATTTGTGCCTGCACACAGATTCTTCATACACAATGAAAATCCTGGACCACTTACTTCAAAGACTGTCTATTGAAGCTTGGGACCCAAGAGAAAGAGGAGGCTTCCTTCAGCTCCACAGGCAGCTAGTGGCCTCCATTGCTTTTGGAAACCAAGAAAGTGATGGAAAAAAGTTTCACGTTCCACCTAGCCTGGAGGAAATGGAATGGGTCTTTTCAAGTGCTCAGGCAAGACAAGAAAAAGTCATTCAAAACTCAGCAATGAGATTTAGGAATGTAAGAACAGTATCCTGTGTTTTTCGTTGGTTGCAAGTGTACTGCCATATTCCTAGTGTATTTCTGGAGCACATATATAAAAAAATAAGTCAATGATCTGAGAGAAACATACTCAATTCTCCCCATGTTTTGGACAGCGTTTGCTGAATCAAGTAAGTTCTTGGTCAGAATTGTTTTCCCAAAATGGTGCTACTTTTCAAACTTTGAGAAACATATATGAGGTACCCTCTTCTTCTTTTTAGATGGGTACTTATATTATAGAGGGCACCTTGTTAATTGACTTCTGATGCATTACATAGTTTTTGCCGGTTTTAAAACTACAGTGTTTTATATTTGCATAGTTTATTGTTACTGGGTTGGATCCAAAGAAAAGTCTACAGAAGGCGACTCCTAAAAATAAATTATAATTTAGTATAATGTAAGCCATAATTATAAATATTTTAAATAAATAAATAAATACTTTCCTGCCCCCTCCTTTCTCTGACAACTCATTGAAAAGCCTGTTCAAAAGGCCGGGGGGTGGGGCTGTGGCTGAAGAAGTGGGCTGCAGCATGGGAAGTTAAAGGGAATCCCCCAGATTGGGCAGAGGCAACTTCCACAAGTTAACAGCTCACACTATTCAGTAGGACCCTCCAACCTACAGGAGCAGTCAGCGGCTGGCAGCCCCCTTCTGTGGGCTTTTGCGGATCTACCCTTTTATATTTTATGCCAACTGCTTTAGGACTGCATAGCTTCTCCATTGCTTTAGGCCTGGATTGGATATTTCATCCTAGGTCAAAAGGCCAGATATAAATTAAGTAACTTATTTTTTTCTATTTTGCCTCATTTTTTTATTTGACTTCCTTGATTGAATCCTTTTACCACATTCTACCTCCCCTCCTTTCTTCTTGATCTTTCCTATTCCTATTCAAAAGATGGTCAGGCAAAACAGTAAAGAAAGAGAATTCCACACTTAGTGGAAACTAATACAACTTGACTAAAAGCTGAAGAATACAAATAGCAACCCACTTATTGGATATTATTTATGAAAGCAAGCAGATCTTTGAGCTACTTATTCTCAAAACTCACCCAACAAGATTTCCTGCTTTTCTTATTCCCATTTCCTTCCCTTTTACCACACGTGTAAAAGGGAAGCCCAACTTGCATGTTGTACCATGTTACTTGGGGACAGAAAAAATAGTACCGGTAGGTACAAACTCAGTTCAGAGGGAATAGGCACATGCTGCTGCTACACTGTTAAAGCTAAGTAGGTCTCAGCCTAATAATTGATTGTTAAGGGAGATAACCTGGAAACTCCATGTAAACCATTCTAAACTTCTCAAGAGTGTGCAATATAAACAAGCAAGCAAACAAGTAAACAAACAGGCAAGGTTCTGCAACAACCTGAACACGTTATCTTCAGTTTGTACTCTCAGCAAAGTGCCACCTACTACTACTACCTCAGAAGGCCTATCAAAAATTGAAACAACACCTTCTCTTGGGGAACTTAAGATCCCAAACCCCATTGCATATGAATTTGTGAAAGCTGACAACCTGGTAAGTCAATTCAAATGTACAGAAGAAAACACGCGAACACTGCAAGTTCACAGATATTTTAGTCTTTGGAATTTTCAAACTATGGTTTGTATGAAAATATTGGTAAGACAGAAAATGATGGTCACAACTTGTGTTGTACAAAATAGTAATGAGTAGCTACAGCAATAACCACATGTGATTTTAAAAGATAAGCTGTGAACATGTATAGAAAACCAGCTTATTATATCCTTAAGTGTACTGTACCTTGTTTACTATATGTTGTGGAGTTGGAAGGGACCTTGCAATGTAGAAATCTCAATGAAAGCATACATGACAGGTAGCCATTCAACCTTTGCTTAAAAACTTCCAAGGAAGGGGAGTCCACCACCTTCCAAGGGAGACCATTCAACTGTTGAACAGCTCTTGCTGTTAGAAATTTCTTCCTGTTTAGTCAGAATCTACCGGTACTTTCTTGTAACTTGAAACCATTGGTTCAGGTCACAGCCTCCAGAGCAGGAGAAAACAAGCTTGCTCCATCTTCCATGTGACAGCTATCATATTTCCTCTCTGTCTCCTCTTTACAAGGCTAAACATACCCAACTCCTTCAATTGTGCCTTGCCTCATAAGGCTTGGTTTTCAGACACTTGATCACCCTGGGTGCCCTCTGCACATGTTCCAGCTAGCATTTTTACATTGTGGCACCCAGAACTGGACACAGGAATCCCGAAGTGGTCTGACTAAGGCAGAATACAGCAGTACTGTTATTTCCCTTGACTTGGACACAATGCTTATGTTGATGCAGCCTAGAAAAAATTGTGTATAAAGATGTTGAACAACAATGGGCTCAGGACAGAACCTTGCGGCATTCCACTTCTCACTTTTTTACAGGGTGACAGGGAACCATTAATAGTCTTTAGGTTTGGTAAGTCAACCAAATCCACATAACAGTTACCTTGTCCAGCCAACATTTTATCACCTGCTCCACAAGAATATCATGGGGAACTTTGTCAAAAGCCTTACTGATATCAAGATACATTATGTCCACATCATTCCCCTGATCCAACAAGCTTGTAACTATCAAAAAACCAAACCAAACCAAACCAGATTCATCTGGCATGACTTCTTTTCCAGAAACCCAAGCTGGGGTAATCACAGCCTCCTTTTCTAAGTGCTCACAAATTGACTATTTAATTATCTGTTCTGGGACCTTTCCTCATATCAACATAAAGCTGACCGGTCAGTAGTTACCTGGGTCTTCTCCCTCAGCTTTTTGAAAGTGGGGTCAACAATTGCAGGCCTCCAATCCACAGGGACCTCACCAGTTCTCCAACAATTCTCAATGATTATAGACAAAAGGCTCTGAGATTACATCCACAAGCTCCTTTGAGTACCCTTGGGTGCAGCTCATCAGGCCCTGGAGATCCGAATTCATTTAAAGCAGCTACGTGTTCCCTCATCACTCTCTTTTCCTATCTTGGTCTGCATCTTCTTCCTTGTATCATTTATTCTGTTATCACCAGGTGGGGTACTGTCCTTCCTTTTGCATGACAAAGTAGGTGTTGAGCAGTTCCATCATCTCTGTCACCCAATAGCACTTAACCATATTCTCCAGAGGACCTACCACTTGCTTGTTCTTCCTCTTGCTTTGAACATGTCTGAAGAAACAGTTTTTATTATTTTTAACCTCTCTTGCAAGCCTTAGATCAGTCTTAGCTCCTGACCTTCTCCCTGCAACTGTTGGCTACTTGTGTATACCCCTCCTTTGTGATTTCTCCTTTATACCATTTCTTATACATGCCCTTCTTAACATCTCAGCTCATCCTTACAGCCACACTGGTTTCTTTAGGTGCCTTTCACCATTTTTTCTTGTTGGAATTGCCTGCATTTCTGCCTTCAATATTTCACCTTCAATAAGAAACTCCCATTCACCTTGAACTCCCTTTTTCTTTGAGTATTTCTGACCATGGGATCTCACTCAGGATCTTCTTAAGCTTTCTGAAATAAGCAGCCTTAAAGTCCAGAGTGCATGTCCAACTACATTCAGCTTTCCCTTGCCTCTGTATGATGAAACCACGATGACTTCCTCCCAAGGTTCCCACGTACTTTCACTTCATCAATCAGTTCTTCCCTGTTGGTGAGGATTGTGTCCAAGAGAGACGATCCCCTTGTTACTTCTTCCACCTTGGGAAACTCTCAATCTGCATTCCATATTCCAAGTCACAGATCTCTTCACAAGTGTACACATCCTTTACATATAATGCTTCTCCTAACTCCCAGCAAGGGAACCAGCTTGCACTTGCTGCAGGTGTAGTTTTGCACGTTCTCAGGAAGGAAGACAAACATGGCATAGGTGTTGCAGGTCACTGCAGCAGCTCCTTCATTGTCCATGTCTCTTGGGGCCCAAGTGATGCATTAATTCCCATTTACTGGTGGCAGCAGGGACAACAAAGCCTACTGAAACTGAAGGTATGGAGAAGTAGTGCTTCAGGGAGCTCCACACTCAGGACTGATTTTTCACTTGGTGGAGGTAAAAATGCAGATCATGTTCAACTAGATCAACTCTATAATGTTAGAACTGATACACATTACAGTACATTTTGCTAACAACAATTAGTTGTTTAAAAGAATTGCATTATATGGTAGAAATGCTAATGAATATTTCCCTCCCAGCTTGTATATACCGTATTTTTCGCTCCATAAGATGCACTTTTTTCCTCCTAAAAAGTAAGGGGAAATATCTGTGCGTCTTACGGAGCGAATGGTGGTCCCTGGAGCTGAATTGCTAAGGGGCCAAAAGAGGATCATGCTTTTTATTTTACAAAGAGAAAAGGGAGTGTTGAAAGGACCCCGCTCAGCAGCTGATCAGCAAGAGATCGGGAGAGAGATAAGAGTCCCCGGCTCCCTTTCAGCCCCGCCCGCCTTTGTTGAATGTGCTGCAGAGGGAGGTTGTTTGATTCCCCAGCGACATGTGACTGGTTGATTAGATTATCTGTCTGGAAACTGTATAAAAGGCTCCCTTTCCTTTAGAAGCTGCAGAAATGTGAGCTGAACCCCATAAAAAACGGGGCTTTTCCTCTTTGCTTTCCCCCCTTTGCAAAAGGAGCCTTGCTTTTCCCCCTTTGCAAAAAAAAGCTGCAAAACTTTTAGCTGATCCTCAAAAAGCCTGGGCTTTTCCCTTTGCAAAAAAGCTGCAAAACTTTTAGCTGATCCTCAAAAAAACCAGGGCTTTTCCCTTTGCAAAAAAAGCTTCAAAACTTTTAGCTGATGCTCAAAAAAACAGGGCTTTTCCCTTTGCAAAAAAGCTGCAAAACTTTTAGCCGATCCTCAAAACAAAAAAAACAAAAAAACCCCGGCTTTTAGAGGAGGAAAACCAGAAAAATATTTTTTTCTTGTTTCCTCCTCTAAAAACAAGGTGCGCCCTATGGAGCGAAAAATACGGTATTTATTTCTAAAGGTTTTTTTTGGAGAATCACAGATTAAGTATACAGCTACCATAAGCAAAGTGTAGTTCGAATAGCAACTTAACAAAGAAAACATTGCTAGACTGTGCTTTGTTGCCTTTTATCATCACTGTTTTTAAGTATAAATAAAACAAAACAAATTAATAACAAATTAAAGTTTGTTATTAGTGAAATCAGCCATAGCTTTCCCTTAAATTAACAGGAACATTAGCCTTGAGAGGAACCCATGAGAATGAAGGTGGAGGAAACAACAGGACAACTAGTCATGGTGTCAGGCAAGTGGCTGAGAAGTAGAATTTCTGGGTCTGGGGGGAACCCAGAGAAGCAGGGATACTAAGGATCGGGGAAACAGAGTTGCTGAAGAAGAAGAAAATCTCCCTGATTTTCGGCAAGCTCTTAAGAGCAGGAGTGGATAGCATGCAGGCCACACTGAACCCACTGTGGGTTCCAATCTGTCCCATGAGGCCATTTCCCTCATTCATTAGCTGATTGGCAGTGGGAACATGCCCTGCTCCAGAAATGGGAAGCAGTTTCCCTTCTGTAAACAACTCTGTGCTGCTCCTTGAACCGGTGGTGTTTAAAACCTTTAAACCTCTGGAAGTTTAAAGAACAGTGCAGGACTATTTAAAACCTTTTTCACAAACTTCCCTACATTCCTCTTCAAAACTCTGAAAACGAGCTGGTTTTCTGAAATTCAAAGAGTAGCACAGGAATGTTTTTAGTTACAGGGGGTAGGTAGCTGTGTTGGTCTGCTGTAGTCGAAACAAACAAACAAACAAACAAAAACAATAATAAAATCCTTCCAGTACCTGAAGAAGTGTGCATGCACACAAAAGCTCATACCAATAACAAACTAAGGTGCTACTGGAAGGAATTTTATTTTGTTTCGACAGGAATGTTTGAACACTGCCCAGCTGTGCATTACATTCAAACACTCAGGATTTAAAGTGCACCATCTACTGATGTCATAGGGACATCTGTGAAATTGGATATGAGTATGGATCTGGTCCACCAGTGAGAAATGGTTCACCATCCCCTGGACTGACCAGACAGAAGAAAGGGCAATTGAAAAGAACAGCAAATTGCATTCCCTGTAGTCTGAAGCCTCTAAATGACAGTTTGTCAAAAGCACTGTCAGGGTTGGAAAGAAAGAAAATGCAGGACTAAACTCCTAAGTGCAATTATATTTAAACTTGTCTATACTTACAGGTATATATCAGTCTATGTTTTTAGCTTTTGTTTATTTCAATCTGCATAAGTGCTATCACAAATCAGCTCTCATTGATCATTCTTAACCCCTTGGAAAAGGCACTGCTGATAAGGTTACAGTTTATGGCTAATACAATCATTGTCATACTTCCTTCAAAATCCTTTTTGGCATACCCCCTTAGTTCCCATGATGCACTAGAACTCAACCTTAAGCTTTCTTTAAACATGTCTAGTTAAAACAACCACATAATGCTTCCCTGTTAACCCCTCCCCTCCATCAATCCCACCAATAAACACTCCTTAGAGCACATTTCTGAAATCCAGCATTGTGTGAGTTGACTTCTACTTATGCATGGAAACCACTGGATGTCAGTTTGTGGCTTCACACATTCAGATCTAAGGTGGAATTTATCTTCCCTCATCCCAAAACCATCTCAGAAGAAAGCCTGGTTGAGAGGAGTTAATTACGAGTCTAGTAAACCCACAAGAGACATTCATGAGGGACAGGGCTATCAATGGCTATGTTCTGCCTCCACGGCTGGAGGGAATATACTTCTGAATACCAGTTGCTGGAAATTGCAATAGGGTGCTGTTGATTCCCTTGGGATGAACAGGTAGCCCATATGTAATGTGTGAATAGCGCTCTCTCCCCTCTCCCCATTTTCATGGGCACAGACATGCTAACATCAGTAAATCAGGATCACAAACACCTTTAAAAAATGGTGGATGACCATTCAAATGCTCCCAAACAGTTTATAGAGCCATACTGACCTTTATCTGCAGGGTCCAAAAATATGACTGACAAAATTCATATCAAATATATATATACCTGGAAATTTATTTCTGTTGCATAGATTTTTCAAAAGGGTACTCTCTCACTGTAAGTTTACTCTTTTTTTGGGAAAAGGGAACATGGTATATTGCGCATGAGACAGTATTGAAGACGGAAAAAAGAATGCAAAGTTGCTAAGAATGTTTTGAAAATGATTTTGGTCAACATAGGCTCTTCAGAATCACAATTCAGCATCAACTGTATACTTACGAGTTTTGCACTGGCAGATGCGACAACCATTTTGGTCTATTCTGAAGTCATAAATACAATCCATCTCAGTTAATGTGCAATTCACCAAAGGATAACACGTGGGTGGACCTATTGTGATGTATGTTGGCTCTAATGGAAGGAAAGCAATAATTTATTTTAAAATATGCACATGTTAAGATCTAAGAGTCATTAGTGGAAATGCTTATTCAAATGTGTTAAAATTTGGACATTGTTGGCTCTAGCCAACTAGAAAAACTTGACTACATTTCATTTAATTGCTCAGACCCCATTAGCTATCTGCTTTGAAATCTGAAACTGAGATTTGTTACACTTGCTCTGCCTTCCCCAGTTCCTGCCCCTAACAGGATCTGACTTTATCTTTGCCATACCGTATTTTCTGGCGTATAATACGACTTTTTAACCCAGTAAAATCTTCTCAAAAGTTGGGGATCGTCTTATACGCCGGGTGTCATCTTATAGGCACTTGGCGGATGAAGCCGGGGTGCTTTGCCGGGCTTTGCTAGCATCAGTTGTAGCTTTCAGGACTGTCCTGGAAGCTAAAAGCGATGCTACCGTGTTTCCCCTAGGGGAGCTGAAGGAAAGTCCAGCCGGGAGGAGAAGGAAGCGGGTGGGCATTGGGCAGCTGAAGACAAGGCTGGGCTTACCGGAGATCAGGCAGAAGAGGCTCTCGAAGACGCACAAGCCCTCTTCCCCTCAGCAGCCTCTGTGATTTGTATGCCCTGTCCTTTTGAATGAAGCTCAGCTGCTAAGCTCCCTGTTAGCTTGGCTGGATTAATTACACATGGTTTTGCAACTCTGCTTTGCAGCCTCAGGGCTCCCATTTAGGGATCGCAGCCTTTTCTCCCTTACTGCCTTTCGAGTAAACCAGGCAGCATACTTCTGAGGACGTGAGCGGGACCTAGATTACCATTTTCTGTGTAAACATGCTGGCTTGTCCTTGCAGCCTCCTGCTATGTTCGCCCCACGTGGCTGCCGATCAACAGCAAACAGTACTTGATTGGGTCCTAGTGCCCCCACTACTTTTCTGTCCTGGAAGCTAAAAGCTAAAAGGTGGTTCCTTGAAGCAGCTTCTCAGAGGCAGTACCTGCATGTCATAAGCATTTGAATTAAAATTACCATATTGAAATCAAATCTGATGTTTTTTAATTTTTATTTGGTGTGTGTTAGAAGAGTATCCCAAACTCTATATTTTAACTGGAAAAGTTGGGGGTCGTCTTATACGCCGGAAAATACGGTAATTTTGCTCAAGGTGCTAAATGTTGCTTTGTGCAATACACATGGTATGGCTAGGAACTAAAACGTTGTCTGCAGTGGGGAGCCTACCATATTTGTTCAGTGACTCATAGTTTCAGCCTGCAACCAAACATATCCCAAAGCTAAGACCCGTCTCACCAGAATCCATCTTTCAGTAAACTTAAACAAAATAATTAATTTCACATACTATGCAAATGAGCTTGTGGCAATCATAGCCTGTTCAACTCTTTTAAAAGATTAACTGGAACTTAAGTATTAGCAGCCAAACAGTAGCTTTTATTGGTCCAGTTCACTGCAATGAGACTCCCAGATGCCAATGTGTTGGATCCAATGTTTACTTAAAGTGTACAAAGATAAAACTCAACATCCATAAATTTGAACCACATGCCTGTATGTCAACTTTCTGTGACTTGTCAATTACACAGAAGAGTATGCACACTAGACAGTACATACACAAATGTTATACAGTATTCATAGATGGATGTATGGTGTGCTAAGCTTGCCTAGTGGGCAAGGAAATGCAGTCTTGTTTTGCCACCACAAATACTCTACACATACAGAAGTTCATTGGAACCAGACCATTATTCTTAATTTCAAATGAGTTTTCTAGTTCATAGGATAAATTTCCAGACCACCAGACACAGAAATGCATAGTATTTGAAAGATATTTTAGTGGCCATTTCTCACTATTTTTGTGAATACATAAAATACACTATGTGAACACACAATACAGATATGCTTTGTCAAGTTTGAAAAACATATGTATACACATTTCATCATGTTCTTTAAAACGCACATGACTGAGGTCTCAAACTGGCCTTTTGTTAACGTCATTAAATTCATACATTCTGGAACTTCCGGTTAGGTACCGAGTCAATGGCGGACGGGAGTCTGACGGCTCCGTCCTCCGTTAGGCGATAGGGATCTCCGTGCCTGCGCCACGGGTCCCTTAAAGCCACGGGAAGAGCGTCCCGTGGACCGACGGCTTCGTGGGTCCCAGACGTGCTGTCTCCGCTCCTGATTGACCCTCGTAAGGGGGAAAATCAGGCGAGCGGAGCCCCAGCACGGGACTGAAGAAGCGACTGCCTGCGGAGGATCAAAGCAGCGATCCCGCCAGACCTGAGCACCCGGCACTTCCTACACAGAAACTTCCAAAGAAACTCTGTAAGTTAAAATATTGGATTATTTTACAAGTTTAAAGAGCACTGCTTGCAGAGGAAACTGCAAAAGGAAGCCTGTTCCCTTTGAACTGTTTGCGCGAGCTTGGTAGCGCTAAAAGATCAAAGCCGCGACTAACGGGAAAGTTTTGCGAACTCTGCCAAACTTTTTAAAAGTTGATTAAAAGTTGCTTAAAGGATGTTTAAAGACTTAAAAACAGTTGATATGGCAAAAGAAGATGCCCCTCACCCTCTGGATTAGGATTCCGGGTCAGTAGCGGGCTGTGATATATTGTTGCCATTTTTTCTTTGTTGGTGTTTTAGTGACTGTTTACCAGTGGAGACATTTTGACTTCTTTGTAACCAGATACAAGTTACTTTATGGACTTTGGTGGTAACACTGCAAGTTAGAAACTGTTACTGACTTGGGCTATATGAAAATAAACCCTTCTTGGCTTTAAGGAATTTATATTTTGGAAAATTTAAACTCTCTGCCTAAAAGCTGGATTTTTGGGACTGGTGTGGGCTCCTGGCTCAGCAGTCTCTTTGTTCTCAGAATTGAGCTGCTGGCCACCTGGTGTTTACTTTTGGGACTGTTGGCCTTCTGCTGTGAATGTCTGAGATTGTTACCACAGCAACTGGAGTGACCTTGAGATTACAATTGCAGAGCCCACAGGAGATGGACACTAGATCAAAAACAGCTGGTTCTAGCTCTGCACAAAAAAGAGGCTCTGTTTCCCTAACTCTACAGGAACAAATGGAGAAATTGGTTGTTAGCGTGGCAGAAATTGCAGCAGGATTGAAAAGCGTCACTGAAGGGTTGAAACAAACACAAGATCAAGTTTCATCAGGAAATACAGCAGTGAACTCAGCAATAGAAAAATTACAAGCTGACATAAAAGCTGATATTAAAAATTCTACGCAGACCCTGGAAAAATCAATTGGGCAAATTGAGGAGAACGTAAGGAAGAACAGAGAAGAAATTAATAGAATTGGGCAGGAGGTGACCACCCTGAAAAAGGACTCTGAGGAAATTAAAGTGGTCAAAGAAAAAATAAAAAAGGTGGAGGAAAAATTGGACAATTTGGATTTGGAGCAGATAGAGAATATTGGAACACGACAGAGAACTGTTGAAGAGTCTCTCGCTTTTCTGCAACTACATCAGAGAGAGGGCAACATCCGTCTAAGGGGTCTTCCAGAATTGGAAGGGGAAGACCTAAAAGCTTATATTGTGAAGCTATTTTCAGGATATTGGGAGCTAGAAGAAGTTAACGTCTCAGCGCGCATAGTGAAGGCCTTCAGATTTGGTCCAAGAGGTTCCAGAGGAAAGAAAAGCAACAAAACAGTCAGTGACTGTTTGATTGTGCTACACGATCGACACGATAGGGACTTTTTTCTGGACTTGCATTATAGAAACAACCTGGTGGTAGAGCAGAATAAAGTAATTTTTTATAAGGACATCCCCAGATTTTTCCTGGACAAAAGAGTTCCTTACAACGACTTGGTGACTGAGCTTAGAAAAAGAAAAATTCCCTTCAGTTGGGAATTTCCAGAAGGCCTGGCATTTACGTTTGAAGGAAAAAAGATAAGAATAAGGTCCTTGGCGGAGAAGCAAAAGTTTTTGGACAAGCATCAGGAACAATTTAAAGGCACACCACTCGATCCAGCACAATTATACAGGTTCCCAGCGGAATTTCCACCACCGCCGGGACTACCAAGTTTACCAGGTTCAAGCCAGGATCCAGAGAAAGACAAGAAAGGAGAAGCAACTGGAGGAGAAGAATAAAGAAAGGAAAATGGCGCTCAAGCTAATGACATGGAATGTCCGGGGATTGAATCAGAGACCAAAGAGACGCAGAGTGTTTTACAGCATAGAAAAGAAGAATTTGGATATAATATGTTTACAGGAAACCCACATAGCCCGACGTCACAGAAGATTACTACAGAACAAAAAATTAGGCCAAGAGTTTATATCATCGGACAAGGTCAAGAAGAGAGGAGTAGTGATATATGCAAAGGAGAAATATAGCCCAAGACAGCTTTTTAAAGATGAAGAAGGGAGATACATCGCAATTGAAATTAATATACAAGGCGAAAAACTTTTGATTCTGGGACTTTATGCACCAAATGACGGAAAGTCAATTTTTTATAAGAAAATACATGATCTGCTGTTGGACTATTTGGATTACAAATTAGTTTGCCTTGGAGACTTTAATGGTGCAGTTTCCACACTAATGGATAGATCTCAAAGAACCAAATTAACGAATGATGGGAAACTCCCAAAGACTTTTTTCGAAATGGTGGATAATTTGAATTTGGTGGACTCTTGGAGATTAAAAAACCCTACAGATACAGAGGCAACTTACTTTAGTGAATCTCAGAAGTCATGGTCGAGGATAGATTATATTTGGATTTCGAATGAATTGGCTCCAAAAATACAAAAGGCAGAAATTGGTCCTAAAACTCTTTCAGACCACAATCCGGTACAGTTAAATTTAAAAATGATTTCCAAGGATTCTTTTAGATGGAGAATGGATGACGCTTTGATGAGAGACACCAAGCTAGTAGAAAGAGCGGCGAAAAAGATGAAAGAATACTTTCAGATAAATTGGAGCTCCGAAGTGGAGAAAAGAATTGCTTGGGATGCAAGTAAAGCTGTAATGAGAGGATTTCTCATTAGTGAAAAAGCAAAAAAGAAGAGACAACAAAATGCAGAAATGGAGAGATTGTTGAAGTCAATCAAAGAAAAGGAAAAAGAATTAAGAGGGCATCCCAGATGTGTTAAAATCCAAAAAGAAATTAAATACTTGCAATCCCAATGTGCTAATATAATGAATCAGGACATCGAATGGAAAGTGAAAATGATGAAACAAAGAACATTTGAATCGGCTAATAAGTGTGGAAAACTACTAGCTTGGCAATTGAAGAAAAGACAAAAGGCAAATGTCATCAATAATTTGGTAGTAAATGGAAAAAATGTGGAGAAACCGGAGGAAATCAGATGGTGTTTTCAAAGATTCTACAAGCAACTGTACAAGGAGGAGAAGATAGATGAAGTAGAAATAGACCGATTTCTGGAAAAGAACGGATTGCAAAAAGTCCCAGAGGAAAAACTAGCTACTCTCAACCACCCAATATCGACACAGGAGATAGAAGATGCAATAAATAACATGCAATTAGGGAAGGCTCCAGGACCGGATGGATTAACAGCAAAATATTATAAGACATTGAAAGACTGGTTATCACAGCCGCTAAGAGAAATTTGCAACAAAATACTAGAAGGAGATAGGGCACCAGAGACGTGGAAAGAAGCCTTTATCACACTGATTCCAAAACCAGATACTGATAAGACTCAAATGAAAAATTACCGTCCAATATCCCTTTTGAATGTGGATTATAAAATTTTTGCAAATGTATTGGCTACAAGGCTGAAAAGAGTGTTGAAAGATTATATACACAGAGATCAAGCAGGTTTCTTGCCAGGAAGACAAATTAGTAACAACACGAGAATTATTGTGGATATTTTAGAAAAACTGGAGAGAAACATAAACACAGATGCGGCACTACTGTTTGTTGATGCAGAGAAAGCATTTGATAAAGTTTCTTGGATATTTATGAAAAAGAATCTGGAAAGGATGGGAGTTGGAGAAAAATTCTTGAATGGCATTAAGGCCAAAAATTCCCTTCAGTTGGGAATTTCCAGAAGGCCTGGCATTTACGTTTGAAGGAAAAAAGATAAGAATAAGGTCCTTGGCGGAGAAGCAAAAGTTTTTGGACAAGCATCAGGAACAATTTAAAGGCACACCACTCGATCCAGCACAATTATACAGGTTCCCAGCGGAATTTCCACCACCGCCGGGACTACCAAGTTTACCAGGTTCAAGCCAGGATCCAGAGAAAGACAAGAAAGGAGAAGCAACTGGAGGAGAAGAATAAAGAAAGGAAAATGGCGCTCAAGCTAATGACATGGAATGTCCGGGGATTGAATCAGAGACCAAAGAGACGCAGAGTGTTTTACAGCATAGAAAAGAAGAATTTGGATATAATATGTTTACAGGAAACCCACATAGCCCGACGTCACAGAAGATTACTACAGAACAAAAAATTAGGCCAAGAGTTTATATCATCGGACAAGGTCAAGAAGAGAGGAGTAGTGATATATGCAAAGGAGAAATATAGCCCAAGACAGCTTTTTAAAGATGAAGAAGGGAGATACATCGCAATTGAAATTAATATACAAGGCGAAAAACTTTTGATTCTGGGACTTTATGCACCAAATGACGGAAAGTCAATTTTTTATAAGAAAATACATGATCTGCTGTTGGACTATTTGGATTACAAATTAGTTTGCCTTGGAGACTTTAATGGTGCAGTTTCCACACTAATGGATAGATCTCAAAGAACCAAATTAACGAATGATGGGAAACTCCCAAAGACTTTTTTCGAAATGGTGGATAATTTGAATTTGGTGGACTCTTGGAGATTAAAAAACCCTACAGATACAGAGGCAACTTACTTTAGTGAATCTCAGAAGTCATGGTCGAGGATAGATTATATTTGGATTTCGAATGAATTGGCTCCAAAAATACAAAAGGCAGAAATTGGTCCTAAAACTCTTTCAGACCACAATCCGGTACAGTTAAATTTAAAAATGATTTCCAAGGATTCTTTTAGATGGAGAATGGATGACGCTTTGATGAGAGACACCAAGCTAGTAGAAAGAGCGGCGAAAAAGATGAAAGAATACTTTCAGATAAATTGGAGCTCCGAAGTGGAGAAAAGAATTGCCTGGGATGCAGCGGCCTTTTGCTGGCTAAAGGATTGGTTCAAACTAGAGAACGTTGATGTATTGGACTTGGAAGGACATGATAATATGTTTGGCTGGCATGCATACCTTTGGTATGACAAGGTTAAGATCCACAGAACTTTTAAGTCTCATATAGTTAGAAAATCCTTGTATCAGGTCTGGATTAGATATAAAGACTTGTTAGAGAGAAAGACCCCTAGATGGATCTCTCCAGTGGAGGCCAAAGCCTATAAGAGACCGAACATGTCTGCAAACTGGTTAAGATATATGGACATATTGCAGCAGGAAGGGGACTCTTTTAAGCTAAAAAGCTACGATCAAGTGAAAAGCCAGGTCCCCGACTGGCTGCATTATCATCAGGTATATGAAACATTTAAAATGGACAAAAAAGTTGGTTTTCAAGTAGAAAAATCAAAACTGGAAACAGAATTGATAGAATCGAATTTTAAAAACCTTTCCAAAATGTATAATCTTTTGCTAGAGTGGCATACGAAAGATGAACTGGTTAAATCGTCAATGATAGACTGGGCGAAAGATGTAGGACATAATATCATGATGGATGACTGGGAGAGATTGTGGCAAAAAGGTATTAAATTCACTGCTTGTCATAGTTTAAGAGAAAATATAATGAAAATGGTTTACAGATGGTATTTGACACCAGTTAAGATAGCTAGGATGAATACCAAAATGTCAGATGTATGTTGGAAATGTAAACATGCGAAAGGTACCTTTTTTCATATGTGGTGGTTGTGCCCAGCGGTAAATGCTTTCTGGGACAAGATTTATAACGAACTCAAGAAGGTAATGAAGGTTACCTTTTGTAAGAAACCAGAGGCATTTCTTCTGAGCATAACTAATGAAGAGATACCCAGTCAGGATAGAGTGTTTTTTATGTATGCCACAACAGCAGCTAGAATCTTATTGGCAAGAACATGGAAAGGCAAAGAGATACCAACGGTGGAAGAATGGCAGATGAAGATGATGGAGTATATGGAACTCGTAGAACTGACCGCCAGAATCCGGGACCAGAGGGAGGAGAAGGTGTCACGGGACTGGAAGAAATTTAAAGACTATCTAGTTAAATCAGTAAAATTGAATATTTGAGCAGAATTAAATAGAACAGCGGCTTTAGCAGGTATATGTTAGATAAAATGGTTAGCAAGATATTTTTGTGTGAAAGATTTATTTGTTAGAAAATATGTTAAGATTTGGTGTTTAAGTTAAGATATAATTAAGTAAAGTAAAGCACATTAAAAATTGAGCAAATGTGAATAGAATAAGATACAAAGCTACCTAGAAGATATATATGATTTTGAAGACAGTGGAGGGAATGGGGGAAGTCCCCTAAAATAGAGAAGATAGCAACAAGAAAAGTAAGAGGACAAGTGTTAGTTTAAAGGTTTGTATATGTTTCTTTTTATTGTAATTGTTTGATCGTGTTTTTGTGTTGTGTTTATGTATTGTATTTCTGTATTGTTAATGTTGGTGTTTATGCTATGTTTTTCTTTTGTCTTAATAGAAAATAATAAAATCTTATAAAAAAAAAAATAAATTCATACATTCTATGTGCATATATAATTTCCTATGAATGCAATGAAAGAATGCTGCCAGGGAATTGTCAGTAATAAGAAAACGGATGATTTCTGAGAGAAATTCAGAACGCCTTACATATTTAAAGAACAAAACAAAAATATAAGCTATTGGTATTTGGAATCCTCAGATTCTGCAAGGACCAATGCCAGTGCCAAAACATATTTGGTTCATTGAACTGATAAATGCTGCAAACAATTTAGATGGGCTTGAGAATTCTATTAGATCTATCACAGAGACATAACTAAGTGAAGCCAGCAAAGGCAGTTATGAGTGAAACTATTATCACTCAGAAAGGCTCTCATGTTTTGCTGTGCTCTGTGCAATTATTGTAAAAGAAAACCACTGAAATGGTGAAAATATCTTATTTCTAATCTCATAGTAGTCCCAATAGATTTTAAATGAGTTTGAAATTTCATTTTGTTAGGCACAACGTAAGTAGACTGACTCCACAAAGAAAATGTATAGTCCAGACAGCTATGAACAAGTGTGCTAAATCATTATTTTGTATTTGCGATTTCAGACATAATGTTAAGCTGAGAAGAGCCAACATTTTTAAAATCTTTATTTATATAAACAAATTATAGCAATCTTGGATTATAATACATGTTAGATAAAGCTAGATGCTATCAAAACAGCTCCCTATACATCTGAATGAAGTTTTGAAACTTTAGGTAGGGGGAAAAAATCAAATTGTTAAACAGGGCCTTGGGGGTCAATACACTTCTTATCTAGCAGGTGCTATGCCACATGTACAATATGTGTGTCTCAGTGAAAAAGAACAATGTTTGATAAGGAGATCCTTCAGAAAACTTGACGAACAATCCTACAAGAATATGCATAGCTTAGTGTTTAACTAAGACAAAGGGTTTTTTATTCATAAAATTATTCATGGCATGCAGTTAGAGAATGGATATCCTTTTCCATAAGGATATAAGAAGAGCCGGCTGGATCGTAACACCAGAATTCATGAACATCAGATGGAACAGAATGTTGGACAATTAAGGGCAGATAAAAGAACATACTTCTTCATGCAGCACATAGTTAAAACTATGGAACTCACTCCAACAGGAGGCAGTGATAATCACCAACATGGATGGCTTGAAAAGAGAATTAAACAAATTCATGGCAGATAAGGCTATAAATATGACTACTGATCATGATGGCTGTACCCACAGGAGTGTTCTTGGGTGGCCAGAATGAGAACAGGATGCAGCCATTGGCTTGACCCAACAAGCTCTTATTATGCCCTTGTGTTAAAAGCCTATTGAAATATTTATTTCAGTCTTTGTTGGATGCTGAGAAGAGACCCGAAAATAAATATTAAATATTTTATTTATACATTTACATAGCTATGCTGTTATTCTCAATTACGGTACTTCTTTCAACCCTTGTAAACTACAATTGTTTATGTTTTGCAGATTCTTGAAAGATAGCTGTTTTTTCTTGAATAATGTGTTAGAACTTCTGTAATGCCTGGCAGAAACAACTGCTGGTAGTCATTCATATGTGGGGTGTTTTTTTCATGCTGCAGCTACTCACATACAGATTCCAATTCTATACATCTCAATTTTTTTTCTCAGAACAAGCTTATCAATAACTAACTTTTCCTATCCACAAAGGTAAACCCCAAGATAGAGTAATTTTATATGGATGCCTGAGTTTCAATAAGCTGCAAAAGAGGACAAAAGAAATAATTTCAGTCCCCTCCCTCCCCCCCAAAAAATGCAGTTACAAAAAAAGGAGGGGGAAATCAGCTCTTTTCACTTCACTGAACAAGACTCAACAAATAAAGCTAGTTCAGCTACTGCCAGGCTTCTAGCTATTTGAATAGACAAACAGTTAAGCTTGAAAAAGCACACATGGTCATGTGACCTAGGTTAGCCTTTCATTGCTGCCCTTGACAAACTGCAGAAGAAAGACTGAGTGCACAGATGACGAGACAATGGATGGGAAAATAACATTCTGTCTCTGTATATTTTAGATGTGACTCTAAACTGTAGAAAGATTTTTTTTAAAAAGGGATGAAAATGGTAAAGAAGACTGCTGCTAATATTACTGATTACAATTATATTTAAAGATAAATGTAATTGCAACGGACAGCCATTAATTCATAGGAATTTCTGTGGAATAACACTGTGGTATTTAACAAACTATATACACCAGCATTCAGAAAGTCTATCGAGAAAATAACATTGACAGACTAAAGTTTAATGCTGAACTAGCTAAATAATGTTGACAAGTTTACTTGTCAGAATAAAGACCCAATGTGATGCCAATGTGGTGCCAATCCACCAACCCAGCTGCATATATGTCTGTAACCACCGGGCAATTTTATTTTTTAGTTCATGAAGAACTAAAAGAATGCTCAATGTAAAGTTTCAGCTCTATTTTCAGTGTTTCCCTGGTCTAACTGTCTACTGTAAACAGTTTGTCTACAGATCACCAAATTCAATATGTCATTATAGCTGAAATTGTGCAAGGTCTCCAAACACTTACAAAATATTTGGTAAAGACAATACAACATGCTACATTATTATTGCCTGCAAAGTCTTGGTTTCATGTTACTGTATTGCAATCTCTTGGTCAGAAGAAGTGGAACACTGCCCTTAAAAACCAACTCAATCCTCTTATTTTGTGATCACAAAATCGCATAGAACACAAGAGGCTTTTCTCCACTGGTCCTACAAGAACTACACTAGTGACCTGGCAACTATATCTGTAGGTCCCTGTGTATACTATAAGTACTTACAGAAAAAATGAAGGCATCAGCAGAAAGAGCCTTATTGAAGGATAAGTCAGTTACTGAGGTGTCATGAGTGGGAGAAGAGTTGGGACAGGCTAACCACTAGAAAATACTCAACTTCTCTTTAAATGCCTTCTGTATTCAGATTCTTTAGATCATGAAACACAATGCAAATACATGTTTTCGTTTTCTTTATGAACATGAGCTGTCTTACCTACAACTACTAAATAATTTCTCTGCTGAGTACTTTCCATTTATGAGTCATCTCCTTTCAAGTTTAGAAGAATGTGTTTGAAAGTTTCAAAATGCAAGGTGCATATTAGAATTATTTCAAATGATTTGTCCACATCATCTAGATCAAAGTGTCACAATGAGAGACAGGGCATTAAGAAGGTGGCACCTCTAATTAGTGGCTTTTCAAACAACTTCTACTCTCATTACCATAGACTTTAGTTAAAACAATCTATAATAAGGAATGCTTATTTAATTAATTTTTACCTACCTACATTGCCCAATGATTGCTTATTAGGGCACTGAGGATCAATAAAGTTTTGGTAGTCTTTAAAATTTTTGAAATTGCTAAATGATCGGTGTATATGCTTTGCATTATAAAACATTCATGAATATCCGAAAGAATTCAGATTTGGCAATGAATTCTAAAAACAAAAACTAAACAAAACATGCAGGAAAAGGTTTAGCAGACAATACTGTACTTAGGTGAACAATTTCTAAGATCTACTCATGCTGTCTGCCAAAAGATAGGAAGGGTAGAATGGCCACTCCATTCCAGAACATGATAGTCCATCAATATAAACCAAAAAAGTGTTATGGTCCTCAAAGAAGCTGGACTTATTGTGGACCCCTTTTGTTAAATTCATATGACAGTGCAGGCACTAGAAAGTTAAGTTTCTTGGCTCTTAACTTCCACACACAGTGTTCTGCTCACAGAATGGAGCTTCCTTACCTCTTCCTTCCTAGCTCAATTCCTTTCCCCCACTGCCCCTGAACAACCACTGGAAGCTTGGGGAGCCTTCAGAACAAGAAGGGTGTGATTCGGGAAGGATAGGAAATAATCAAAAGTTTGGGGCCTTCCTTATATGCATGTGGAAGTGTATCTCCTCTTATGCCAGACATCTTTCTATCTAAGCCACAGAGGCAAATGATTCATTAAAATGCCTATATTATAGTTTATTAAAATGTTATAAAGATATGCTCAAGTGCACAAAAGTGTGCAGCTGCAAGGTTAACTGATTAATCAAACAGAACAATCTGTTTTGCCCCTGACAAACCTGTTCCTTAATTAACTTTTTAAACTTTCATGTTCTTTGTGGAACATTGTCTGTCTTCCAAAAAAAGTTAAATGCTGCCTCCTGAGCTGCATAATATGCGTTTACTTAAGCTTCCTGGAAAAACATTCATATCATTCCAAGGGTGACTAAATGTTTTCCATCCTCATAGCTAGCATTCCAGACAGCTTTTCTTTTCCCTGAGTTCATTACATGAAAAATACCAGTTCCAAGTTCAGTGCTAGAGAATTTCCTTCCTGGTGCCCAAATTCCTAATGCAGAAACAACAAAGTGGCTTTAAGGCTGCATTGCTTGGTTTGGTCCTTTAATTAAAACTTTACAGAAGAAATAAAAGCAAAGAATTCACAAAGGAGGTGATATTCTACAGCAACAATAGAAGCAAAGGAAGAAGCATGAAAACTCTCCCAACAGAGCAGACATGAGTATGGACAAGCCTAGAACAGAGTGGCATTCATTTCTCTTTTCTCTTTTTTCAACATACCTCCACCTTCTCAGCTTTTCATATGAAGGGCAACACAGATTCACCAACTTCATAAGATGCATATCAGTTCAGGAATATTTTCCCAAAACAATGTCTAAACCACTGGACTCCCATAGCTATGTATGGTTCAAGCATTGTGTGTCCTTTTTCAGAAAAAGGTTCCAAGACAGATCATTTGAAAGATCATGGCAAGACTTCCGGCGAGGACGCCATGCTGGGCGGTCGTGGGTTGTTTCGGTAGCGAGACGACCCAGGCCAGCCCGGGGGTAGGAGCCCCGCTACCGCACAGCGGGGCTCCGCCAAACTGCGGGTCGAGCGTCCCGCGGCACGGGCTCTCCAGCGAGCCCACTATGGCGCTGAACCCTTCTCCCGATCCCCTTGTAAAAGGGGCTTGGGAGTGAAGGGACTACGGCGCCGGGCTGTGGAGGTAATGCCCCAAACGGGCAGGCGATGCGGCGGCTGCCGCCTGCATGAGCGTGTCGTTCTTCTGAGATTAGAAGGAAGCAAAAAGAACCCCGTATGCCGTAAGTACGGACTGATTGGATTGAAAATTGACAATTGGCACCCGGGAGGAATGTTAAAAGGAAGCCCGTTCCTCCCTTTGTTCAAAGGAGAAAATAACAATGTTTCTGGCTGTGGCTGCATTTGCGGATACAATGTTGCTTAAGAAGCCTTTTGACAGGCGAGTTTGACTGAATCCCTGTTAAGGGAATTAAGATATTGGAAATATTTCTTCTTAGAAGTTGCTTGACTGTAATCTTTTCACCCTGACTCCGGGGAAAATGGCGGCGGAAAACTTGCGGCTAAAGATGGAAAAGTGCTGAAATTTGATACCCTTTGTCTACTTCTACCATGCTGGCTTTCGTTTTCAAACTGGTATGACCCATGAACAAAGGATAATTCTTTTAAAGCTTGAACTGCTAAACCAGAAATTGGAATTGTTGAGACAGAACGTGGAAGAAAAGTTTTATGTAACAGGAAAGACTTTTGAGACTCTTGAGAACTTTGCTAAATTGGAAGAAAACCTTTCTAGGGAACTGGAGGGAATATCTGAGAAATATAACAAAGTGACTATGCAACCCCAAGAAGCTGGAAAATCCTGTGGGTGTGAGAGACCCAGGGTTGGAAGATCTATATCCTGTTTCTGGGGTGAGAGCCCAGAAATGAAGGCGAAAAGATTTTTGAGAATGCAATTTGAAGATGATCTGAACTTTGAAATGCAACTCCAAGAAGCTGGAAAACCCTGTTGGTGTGAGAGACCCAGGGTTGGAAGATTTATATCCTATTTCTGGGGTGAGAGCCCAGAAATGAAGGCAAAAAGATTTTTGAGAATGCAATTTGAAGATGATCTGAACTTTGAAATGGAGATGCTGGAAGGTGATGGTCTGTGTTTCCCGGAGTTCTCTGCGAGGAAGTTTATGGATTGTGTTTTGATCTTTGGTTTTAAAGAAAAAGAGGATGTTCTGAACAATGATGCTGGAGGGAGGAGGAGAGATGTTTGGTGGGTGATCCCGAGATGGCGAAGGAAAATGGTTAGAAGAGGAATAGGGTGAAAATATCTGAAATATAATTAGGACGGCCTACCATGGTACCCTGAAGACAGTGTGTTAAGATTTTATGATTTTGAACTAGTGAAGAGATATGTGATTGATTATCAGCAGCAGTTTAAGTAAAATAAGATTTAAGATTTGATTTAAGAAGTATTATGTTGTATTATGAAGTAAATTAAATATAAAGAAGTCTATTTGGATATTTTGATGATAATAGATTTAAAATTTAAAGATGGATGTTATTAAAGTAAATTAGAACTGAAAGCAAAGGAGAGATAACGGGGGAAGCACCCCAAGTAGATTCGAAAGAAGAATTATTATTTTTGTACCAGTCAAGGGATGTTGGTATTCTAGTTTAGGTGTATTTTTGTTTATTTTTGTCTTTAATTGTTGTATGTTGTACTTGTGTTTTTGTATTGTCTTTTTGTTTTTGTGGAAAACCAATAAAATCTTTATAAATCTTTATAAAAAAAAAAATCATGGCAAACTGGCACAAGTGAGAGTGCTCTTCAACATGGAATTCAGGTTCAAAAATAAATAAATTTCACCTGAGGTATCTAGCCAAAGGCCTGGCTCTCTGTGAAATCAATGTCACCGTGGGCATCAAAAAAGGAAAGTCAATCAGGAGTGTGGCTTGTTGCTTGTTATCACAAATTTGGCCTCTTAGAATTCTGAACAGCTTCAGAGCTAGTGCTCTGACAGTATCTAAAACCACAAAAAACCTTAAAAAAATTGGGGGGAGAGCATATTTTTGGTTCTCATGTTCTTATTTTCAGAAGCCTAATTTTTTAAAATGTATTTTATAGTGGGGAGCCTGAAATAAAATTCATTTCTTACAGAAACAATGTTGTTTTGAAGCCATTTCAGACTTGTTGCAAATCCCTTAGATCTATGATCCAAAGCTAATAGTGATGATAGTACTGAACAGGAAACAGGACTTGGTTTTTTTTTTGTTTTTTTTTGGAGAGAGAAATACTTTCCAATGTTTCAGAAAATGGAACATTTTGGCACCTTCTCATTTTTTCACTCCTAATCAACAGTACTCAAACAACTACTAAGTTGCAATGGGAAGGACATTCATGAAAATGTTCACCATTCCCGCTATGAAATACAGCCCCTTTTCATGGCATTTGTATTCTTGCAAGAAAGTGTGCAAAGCTGCCAGTAAAGCTTGGGAAGAATTACAGAAAGAATTGCCCAGTTACCTGGGCAACAGAAATGTACCCCCCCTCTCCAATTCAGAGTGAGGGCAATGGGAGGGCTTTGTTTGCTTTCACTACTATTATCCCATAGTCAAACCTGATCTGATGGTATTCAGAAGAGGGGTACGTAACAGAAGGAAAAACAAACATGCCCCCCTTGTCAGGGCAAGGGAGGCAATGTACCCTCATCAGAAACTAGCTGAATTTCAATGGCTGATTGCAAAGCAGTAGGGATGGGGACCTGAATCTCTATCTAGAACAGAACACAAAACACTGGTGAGCAATGAAACTGCCAGCAAATATGATGAAGCAGTGAAAATTTCTGACCGATAAAGATGTGTTCCTTCTTCCTCCTATGCTGTGTGGGAAATGGGAAGGCTTCATGTGCCCTCAGGAAAGTTGGCACCTAGTTGCTCTGATTGGCTACCGGTCATCATGTTCACTATATAATCTATACCTGGCTGACGTCACATACTAGAGAAGCTCCTCTGAATGTTAACAGTAACTCTAGCACCGTATCAAAAATTAACACTAGGAAAGTTTTTATGCCAATTCTTAAAATGGTATTTTGCATTCTCCATGTCTTACCTTCACACATTGGGCAGCATTCCCCAGGCACTTTTACAGGATTCAAGCAGCTCTGGCCACAGGCTGTGGCAACACAGTGAGATTCTCCATTGATACATTGGCAGAAAGTACAGTCGTCTTCCCTCCAGCGGTCACCGTGTGCTTGAATCTGGCCATTAGCGTAACACCCAGCAGGGTTACTAACGGGAGAAATGGAATCTAAAAAAACAACCCCCAAACCACATCAAAATGGTTCAATTTATTTGTAGTGTTTAATACATATGTTTTGTTCATAATATAGCATTTTGAACATTCTGAGAGAATATCAACATAGGATTAAAAATAATTTATTACAAGACCACATTGATATTCATTACAACAGCAAGGCTGCACAGCTTTAAAAGTGTCAAAAATGTAAATTATCTTTCCCAAATCTTATCAACAGTGAATTATATTTTTACAGAACTTTATGAATTGGACTCTATTTTAATAAGGAAAACTGACAGAAATACTACATTTGCAGAAGATATATAAGCACGAGAGATAATTCAGATTTTTTATAAAACTCTTGGGGTATCAGGGAAGTGAATAGCATCCTGAGCAGCCATTCCATTTTCAAGGTTCTTTTGCCAGGAATTTTGAGCTATCGCTTCAACACATTAAATAATACTAAAATCTATGACAACTCACAACTTGCACAGGGGTTAGCTTCCAGGAACTGCATGTAAAGCTGAAATCATGTATAGCTAGAACAAGCCCAGAACCACACCCGTGTGACCATCCCAACCTTCCTGAAGCCAGAGTGCTGAGTGGGCCTTGACCCCAGTGTAAAGTGGAGCCTTGCTTACTGGACTCTGGGAGACTTCAGTGAGATCCCAGGGCCCATTTGATACTTTCCCAGAGCCCAGTAGGCAAGGCAGAGAGCTTAAAAGTGCTTTCTGTGGCAGGGGAAACCAGCCCAGATAGCAGTTTTAAACTCTCTGGTTTGTTTACTAGGCTCTAGAGGTTTCACAAGATCTCAGATGGTCCTGTGAGATCTCATGAGACCTTCCCAGCGCTCAGTAAGCAAGCCTGGGAGCTTTCAAGCTCTCCACCTTGCATGCATTTAATTTGTGCAACCACAGCTGGCTGGCCACTAAACATGTAAAGCTGTCATTGCTGAAGTTAAATGCATGCAAGTTATGAGTCGACTTTACTTTTAAATCAAATTCAAATAGCACCAGAGCAATAATAATAATAATAATAATAATAATAATAATAATAATAATAATAATAATAATAATTACCTTCACATACTGGACAGCATTCTCCTTCTGGTACATAGTATCTGTCACAATGTAGCTCACCACACTGTGCCGAGAAACAAATAGACACACCACCTTGGCATCGACAAAACCGGCAGGCATCCATTCGAAACATATCTCCATCATAATATTCCACACTATTAAATATACAAGCTGGCTTCACTTCTGAAAATAGCAACAACAACAACAAAATAACTTTTCATAAAGGTGCCTGGCTATAAAAAGCATAGTGACAACTCATGAAATTCTCAGATATATGACTATCTACTCCTTGGTAAAAAATAAATAAATCTGGATTTTTGTTTTTGAAATGTTTCACAGTTTACTTAATATATACAGTACCAGGCTGAAAGTGCCTCAGCTCAGCTTAAAGTGCTCCTACTTGTAAAAGCTGGGGAATGTGATTTTTGCTAATCCTACCTTCACCTACTGTAGTCCTCCACGATACATCCTATTTTGTTCTGGAGGGTCCCCCAACATTCAGGAATGGTTTTCAGGAGGGACTTAAGCTTGGAGGGTATTTTTTTCTGGATGGCAGCTGCATATTCTAGGGCAGGGGTCAGCAAACCTTTTCAGCAGGGGGCCGGTCCACTGTCCCTCAGACCTTGTGTGGGGGGGGTCGGAATATTTTTTTTTAAAAAAATGAACGAATTCCTATGCCCCACAAATAACCCAGAGATGCATTTTAAATAAAAGCACACATTCTACTCATGTAAAAACACCAGGTAGGCCCCACAAATAACCCAGAGATGCATTTTAAATAAAAGGACACATCCTACCCGTGGGCCGCATTTAGAAGGTAATTGGGCCACATCCGGCCCCCGGGCCTTAGTTTGGGGACCCCTGTTCTAGGGCATGTTCTACATCTACAATTATAAAAAAGAATGATAGTGACAGAAGAACTACTGGTGTACTCCAGCTACTCCATCCATCTATGAAGGAAAGAGCCACTTATATTGAACTTAGCCTCAGCTTCATCAACGTAGGCTAGGCCTTTTCAAAAAGTCGGAAGACATGCAGGGTGCAGAAACAAAAAGTTCTATATACAGCCTGTTTACTGTGAGGCCGTAGGGTGATATTTAACTCTCATTTTAGTTCTGCCAACAGAGTTTGCTGGTGAACACCCAGCACACGTTTTGTTTTGTTGAATGAAATATGACTGTTGCTGTTCATTTTACATTTTATTTGTTTATATACTTTACAGGAGAATTTCAATAAAGATGTATTTTTTGAAAAATGCTCATGACTATGCTGGTTTCACAGATATAAATTTGGGATAAATTTCCTTCATTGGATCAAATGTCATGGCAAGCCCCCACATTGCACAGAATCATTTGGCAGCACTCCTGCACCTTTCTCTGAGCCCAATTTATATGCCAAACCCCATTCTACCTTTATGTACTACAAATACTTGCTTATGCCAGGAAAAAGGTTCTGTTCAAACATATTGCTAATTATTGATTAATTGGTTCCACTACCCTAATTTTTATTTTATTTTTTATCAATTATCCTGAAATCATTCATATTCAAGAGTGGCACATGAAACTGAATTTTTTTACCGATTCATCTCATGGATAAATTGTCTAAGAATTTTTAAATATTGTCTATTCTTAATGGAAGCTAACATAGCACAGTGGCTTCAGGCCAAATTAAATGCAACATTAAATACCTGCTTTAATGTTGCATGTATACCTTTAAAATTGCAAATAACAGCACCGGGGGCCCCAATCAGGAAGTGAGGGAGGAGCCTTTTCCTGTGCCTGCACTGTAGCCCTGACCCAAAAATGCCCTTTTGAATTTATTTACATTGAAGAGGCAGCTCCCACTTAGCCCAACAGGAAATTCCCTCTTAATGAAAATTTGTTGTGACTCTGACCCAGGGGAAGCATTAAGCTCTCCCTCCCTGTTGTGGTCTAATCCTAATTGGGGGATTCAATGACTGCTATTTACAGCTTAAAAAGGGCAAGTGGACATTAAACAACATTAAACCACAGAATATGCAGTGACACAGAAGTCTCCAATTCAAGGTGGCTTTGGGCTAGCAATACACTCTTTCAGCCTTAGATAAAGGAAAAAAATAATACGGATCGATCTCACCGAGTTGTTGTAAGTACTGCTGTGATGATGTATACCTAGCACTTTGAAGACACTAAGGTGGAATCTGCCCACAAATTAAAAACATTCTGAAAATGCTTTTTTAAAAGCGATTTTAAAAAATACATTGAATTTTCCATAAGGCTCACCATCGCCATCTATTGTCACATTGTATACTGCATGTAAAACATACTTAAAACATTTTATTTGCAGCTAAGATTCTGTATGAGTAAATGAAGCTTTCTCAGTTACAGGTAGGTAGCCGTGTTGGTCTGCCATAGTCAAAACGAAATAAAAAATAATAAAAAAATCCTTCCAGTAGCACCTTAGAGACCAACTAAGTTTGTTCTTGGTATGAGCTTTCGTGTGCATGCACTCTTCTTCAGATATCTGAAGAATTGCATCTGAAGAAGTGTGCATGCACACGAAAGCTCATACCAAGAACAAACTTAGTTGGTCTCTAAAGTGCTACTGGAAGGATTTCTTTATTTTGTTTTGAAGCTTTCTCAGTATGGAGTCTGACCATTGGTCTAACTTGGCACTTGCACCAACTGGCAATGGCTCTCTAGATTTCAGACTAGTATTGAACCTAGCATTTTCTGCATGCAAATCATGCAGTCTATCACTCTGATTATATTAAAAACAAACCACAACTCCTATTCACTCGTTTAACAGAAAGGTAGCTGATATATAGCTAAACGTTATGGGTATTGGGGTGTGACACATAGTCCTTTGTCTCACAGCCTCTCCATTTAGAATACCTCATAATGCATAATCTTAATGATTTTGGAAGTCAATGCTTGCAGTGAAACATCAGTGCACCTTCTTACAACTTCTACACTACACTGCTGCCTGTGCCTCTTTCAGCTCAAGCAATCCCCAGATGTACCTGGAGCTCAGGAACTGCAGGTGGATCAAAGCAGTCCAAGCATCTCTTGGTCAGGAGTTAACATACCTATGTTGTCTGGCAATTCTGTCTGTCCATTGGATCATCCTGGCTTTCATATATGCCTGGTGTTTCTTAGGGTTTAGCTATCTGTATTGACACTGAAGGGCGTTATTTCAGTGCAATAAACAGAAACAGAAAATATTTGATGGTACACTATTGGATTAATTAACAGAAACTGCATTACATCTGGAAAGTTACTGGAACTCAGAGAATGTTTTTAAAAGGCGTTTAAGGTCTGTTAAGAGCAAGATCATCTTACTCCAACCGTTTTAGAAGTCGGAACACATTAGGAAAACAAAAAAAATTCCAGACATTTCTTTGCAGACAATTTCTAAAGGTGACTGCAGTGTATTTTGATTGCTATGAACCCTGGATGACATTTTTGTATTTAATTCAGCAGATTATCAGCAGGAAGTTCTTTTTCCTTCACTAAGCCATGTAGCATACTCGTGGGATATCTGTTGCCTAAATGTCCTACCTAACCTATCTTAAATCTGCTTTTGCGGCTATGATAATTAGTAGCTGCTAAATTCCACATAAATAATGTGTTTTAATCTGTAACACTATAGGAACATACCTCATACCAAGTCAGACTACTGGTCCATGTAGTTCATAATAAATAATAATAATAATAATAATAATAATAATTATTATTATTATTTGTACCCCACCCATCTGGCTGGATTTCCCCAGCTACTCTGGGCGGCTTCCAACAAAAATCAAATACATTAAAATATCACACATTAAAAGCTTCCCTAAATATTATGGTCTACACTGACTGGCAGTGACTCTCCAAAGTTTCAGGCAGGAGTCCCTACCTGAGGATTGAAGGAGGTACCTTTTGTATGCAAAACAGATGCTCTACCACTTAGCTACAGTCCATCCAATTCTGCAGGGTGAATTTTATTTTACCTGATGCTACAGTGCCAGCCCAAATAGTCACCATAATACTGTAATTGCCGTCAAACAACTTCTTTTCTCTTTTCAAAACAGGTACCACCACCACTAGGTGAAAGCCCACATTCCCTCTTGGGTAATTTGTTCAGAGCTGCATCCTAGTGCTGGAAAGGGCCAGAACCAAAAGTGAGTGAGCTAGAACCTCCCACACAATTTCTCTCAAAATCATCATCGTCCCTCATTCTTTTTCTCAAGATCATCACCATCACTCCTTCTCCTAAGATCATATCCACCCTTCCCACAAGGATTGGATCTCACTGCCATCTCCTGCTCCAGCCTGGCTGCATTGATGCCATCACTGAACAGCAGCAGCCAGTCCACACAAACTTGGGAGACTTTCAGGATCGCTTTCTAGATCAGAAAACGTGATTACAGGTAAACCTGAGACCAGAAATCAAGCCCTGCTTTGCCCTCATCTACTCTTCCCCTCAGTGTTTCCTTCTCTACCAGAAAACACTAGGGGGAAAATCTAGAATTGCAAAGCACCTGGGTCTCCTACACAGTATGCTCACTTCATTCTCTTTATCATTATCTGGAGCATGGATTTCCCTTTGACCCAGGGGTGTGTGTGAATGTGTGAAGTTTCAGGAACCACCACTATGAGGTACTCAGCTTGCTTCCCCATCTCTTGCTCTTCAGGAGCCACTACTTCAAGGCTGTTGGTGAAGCACACTTTTCCCATTGGTAACCAGTGGGTGGGGGCAAGGAGTAGGCACAGGATGGAAGGGAATGTGAGTGGGCTGTATCTGGCCAGAAGCCAGTAGATCTAAATTTAAATAAAGAACCTCTGTTATATTTATAACTTTATGACTTTGGATATAGAACCCCTAAAGGATACGGATTTTTAAACACATATTTGCACAGTAACATTCATTAAAGAGCGGTACATAGCATGAACAGAAATTTCAGGAAAAGAGAGAAAGAATAAAATAATAATCCTTAACTGAGTTTGCCTTTTAAAGGCATAACTTCACTGTTGTTAGATCTATAGCCCAGTAGCATACTATACATTTATTAGTTTGAGTTGTTATTTGTATAATGGTAAATGTAAAGGTACCCCTGACTGTTAGGTCCAGTTGCAGATGACTCTGGGGTTGCAGCGCTCATCTCACTCTATAGGCAGAGGGAGCCGCCGTTTGTCCACAGACAGCTTCCAGGTCATGTGGCCAGCATGACTAAGCCACTTCTGGCGAACCAGAGCAGTGCATGGAAACGCCGTTTACCTTCCCGCCGGAGCGGTACCTATTTATCTACTTGCACTTTGACGTGCTTTCAAACTGCTGGGTGGGCAGGAGCTGGGACCAAACAACAGGAGCTCACCCCATCGCGGGGATTCGAACCGCCGACCTTCTGATCGGTAAGCCCTAGGCTCTGTGGTTTGTATAGTAAACATTATTTCAGCAGTGGTACTTTTGTAACATAATTCTTACAATGAGAGTTATTATTCTATCATATCATTTTGTTTGTGATCTTTGATGTGTTTTTATATCAAGCAAACAAAAGTTGCTTCACTAGAATATCTGCATCTTGCCTGGTACAGTGGTACCCCGCTAGACGAATGCCTCGCTAGACGAAAAACTCGCTAGACGAAAGGCATTCGCTAGCGGAAGGCTGCCTCGCAAGACGAATTTTTCAATGGGCTTGCCTCGCAAGACGAAAAAATTTCCGTTTTTTTTTTTCTTTTTTTCGTCAAACCGCTATTCTCTCGTTGGTGCTTCGCAAGACGAAAAATTCGCTATACGACAGCACTCGCAGAACGAATTATTTTCGTCTAGCGAGGCACCACTGTACTTAGGAAAAGAATATTAATGTTTACTTGGTTTACATGTTATAATTACACAGCATCTCAATGAGTAATTAAAATAGCACGTGTCCCTATGATTTTTACGTTCAAAATGAACTCAAAGATATGAAATGTAACGATATAAAGAGAGATGGTAGAAAACATCAAAAATTCTAGAGATTATAGGCCTGTTCACCCTTAATGCTAAGACCAACCCTGGCTAAGCATGAACGAGCAAGCATGTGGGCTCTCACAGCAAAAATTGTGGTAGCTTTGCTCTCTCCTGATCCTGCTGCTACTGCCCTAAGCCATGGTTTAGTTTAGCATTATGTACATCTAAATCTGGGTTCGTATCTATATCTATTGCCTAATGTATCATTGAAGATTTTACTTGCTCATCCTTTGTCTCCTAATCCAATAATATCTTATACATTTTAGACAGCACTTTAACATTACATTCCAACAGATCTCTCTCCAGTTGTGGTATTTGTTTCCTAAACCCTTGTTTTGTATCTTTCTTAAATACGGGTACTTCATTCAAATGGTTTTATTTTGTTTTAAACTGATTTGTTTTTGCTCTTGCCATCTGCCCCAGATTTAATTAAATTTAAACTACTATTTAACTAATCTAATACTGAGATGCACAGAATCTGAACATTTATAGTAGTTTTGTTGATACTTATTGTTTATTATTGATATTTTGGGAACTAATAGTTCAGGGATAGCTAAACTGTGCCCCTCCAGATGTTGCTGGACTATAAGAAGAAGAAGAAGAAGAGTTTGGATTTGATATCCCGCTTTTCACTACCCGAAGGAGTCTCAAAGCGGCTAACATTCTCCTTTCCCTTCCTCCCCCACAACAAACACTCTGTGAGGTGAGTGGGGCTGAGAGACTTCAGAGAAGTGTGACTAGCCCAAGGTCACCCAGCAGCTGCATGTGGAGGAGTGGAGACGCGAACCCGGTTCCCCAGATAACGAGTCTACCGCTCTTAACCACTACACCACACTGGCTCTCATCATCCCTGGCAACTGGGCAACTATAAGTCTCATCATCCCTGGCAACTGGGCACACTAGGTGAAGCTGATGAGAGATGGAATTTAAAAACACCTGGAGGGTCATAGGTTAGCAATCCCAGTAGAAAGTAATGCATAACAGGTAATGCTGACATCTAGCAGTAAATCTCAGTAGTTAACTAGTACAGTGGACGCTCAGGTTGCGAGCACGATCCGTGTGGGAGGCACGTTCGCAACCCACACCACTGCATCTGTGCACACGGGTGACACAATTCAGCGCTTCTGTGCATGCACAAAGTACGATTTATTTTTCTGCACATGCACAAGCACCAAAACCCGGAAGTAAACCATTCCAGTACTTACGGGTTTGGTGTGTTCGTATCCTGAAAATGCGCAACCTGCAGCGAGCACAACCCAAGGTATAACTGTAGCCCAATTCTTTCCTAATTTTGTGAGCAAGAATCCAGAGAGTTATCTGGCTATCTCTGAGCATTCACTGGGGCTTTTCAGACCTGATACAGGGCATGAGCTACAGGTAAAGCCTTGCCGTTAATACACATTTCTCCATGTGCCTGGCCCATTCACTTGCTACATTAGCATAGAAGTATCACAGCCTGCCTGGCCATCAATCAGAATAGAATAAACAAAAATAGCTTGCCTTCAGATTTCCCTCATGAGTATTTGAAAAAACCATGTCACTGCAGATATACTTTGGAAGATTTGTATTTATTCTCCACTATATTTCCATTTTTCACATTATGTGTAAACAACATGAAATTATAACTTTCAAACAAGAATAATGCAGACCACTATTAATTAACTGTGCCCCCCTCGTTATTCAGTGATATGGCTTAATTTGTAGTTTAGCAGTTTAAGTTGAAGGATACAATTCTTCAATAATCTATTTACACAGAGGTGTAAAGAGGGCTGGGTTCACCCCTTGAAACATGCCCCCTCCATCTACTTAGTTGCCTGTGATGGCACCTGCAGCAGACTTTTTTTTTTAAAAAAACGAACTGCACATAACAGCAGGAGCAAAGGATTGCCAGGAAGATGGCTACAAAGTGCTCAGGAACCAAGAAGGGGTACTCTTTCCTGAGTGGTTTGCAATCATCACCAGGACTCAGAAAACATTGTAGCAGATCTGAGTGCTCCTTTCCATTTTCTAAGCACAGCATCTCATTTAAGACAGCCTCCTGTTAGCACAATAAATTGGAACATGGTACACTTTTACCGAGAGATAAAAATCTGTGATTTTGATGAAAAATAGGGACAAAATCTTGGAGGCAGTTCATAAGATCTGAGTTGCAGAGGGCTCCACTTTCATTAAAAGCGAACAGTCCCTCTAACTGTCCTTGTGTGGGTGCTAGAGACATGTACCCTGTATACAGTGGTACCTCTGGTTACAAATGGGATCCGTTCCGGAGCCCTGCTCATAACCTGAAAGGTCCAAATCCTGAAGCGCCACGTCTGCGCATGTGCATGACACAAATCGGCGCTTCTGCGCATGATGTCACTTTGCACGTCAGCACATGTGCGAACCGCCGAACCCATTCCGGTACTACCGGGTTTGGTGCATTCGTAACACAAGGTACGACTGTATGTGCAACTGCCTCCTACTGCTATTCCCAGACTCTTTGCATGGCATATGTCAGGTGTAAAGTGATGTCTCAGAGAAGCATACCCAGTTCAATCTCCTGACCTCTTTTGGGATAAAGGGTAGGCCATAAACCCAAATAAATAAATAAATAAATAAATATTTGCACGACTTCTGGCAAAACCTGGCTTTCAAGGTCATCGTCAAAGGTTCCGGTACTCTGTTCAAGGGTTTAAAATTAATCTATGGCTATGGAATATTTAAAATGGCTTTCATATTGTTGTATTATATGCTTATTTCCCCCTGAAAAATAATTAATTCAAAGAAGTAACCTATCATACCCAGTATGCACAGATCCCTTCTAAATAAGGTTAAGTTTTAATACCCTAAAAGTTTTCAGGAGGAATATTGTCCTATGTAAACTTATATATAGTTTCTACTTGTGCCCCATATTGGACAACATATCTAAATTATTCATAAACCAAACTCCTTAAAATGTTCAGCCCAAATACACCGAGAACGTAACATACCATTGACACATTCAAAGACATCACAGCACTTGCCAGGTGTTCCGTCTCCACGTGACACTATTTGGGGGATGTAGCCTGCCTCGCATTTTGGAACACCACATAAACCAGAGAGACATTCGCACCTGAAACCGAAGCATTGAAAGCTCCATAAATAAGTGAGGCAACATATGAGGGAGGGAAAGCACAAACATGGGGGCAAACAGCTGGTGATAGCAAGTTGGTTTTCTGCTGTTACATAATAAAAGACAACATGACTATTTAAAACACAACACAGTAAACGAGATTTAACACTTGTTCCAATGGACAATGCTTGGCTTTGATCAGAAGACTGGCGTTCCAAATCTTACATACACCCCAAGCAGAGGTAGGTCTGTTGAAAAGTTCTTTATCATAAGAACCATATACTTTACAGAGTTTTGGGGAGAATCATCAAAATAATAACGAAGGAGCATTCTATGCTACGAAACTGCTTAAAATATTACTACTGTACTATACAGTACTAACCCTATCTCTAGCAGCTCATTCTCTTAACTCTGTGATGTGATATTTAATTTGAAATGGCATGGAAATGTAACATAAGGTAACATGAGTAATTAGGATCTGTATAAATCTTCCAGAAGTCCTAGGACAGTGTTGCAAACTCAACCATCAACATTTAAAGTTTACTTATACAAGTCATTTCAGCCTCATTCATGGAAAGTGAACAACATCCCACACCAGACATTTTCTGGTCATTAGCTTTTCAAACTATGGATAATAAACCTTAAACTATCCAAACAATCCAAAGCTTAATCTACCTACAATGAATACTTAGGAGGTTTCTGAGATACACAAAAGGATGAATAAACCCCTCTTTAAAGAGGAGCTGACAGTGAAGACATTTGCAAATTATTTTTTAAATCATGAATGCTAACCCCTGAAATATCCATCCAGAGGAGAGTTGAAGTGAGAAAAGAAGAATATGGAATCATCCTTTAAGAATAAAACATCATATACTTACGTATCAGATAGGGGTAACCAATGTGGGACCCTCCCACCATCCAAAGCTGTCAACCCTCCCTGCTGTTTCCCACTGCTATATACATAGCTGTCAACCCTCCCTGCTGTTTCCCAATGCTAAAATAAGGGAATTTCCCGCAAAAAAGGGAAAGGTTGACAGCTATGCCACCATCCCTGATCACTATCTTTGCTGGTTGGGGCTGATGGGAGCTGAAGCCTAATAACACCTGAAGGGTACCATATTAAGTACGAGCATACTGAATATTGCTGAAAATATATGTGGGGTAGAGGAGGACTGTTTGAAAAAAGTCGGCAGAGGGGAAGAGAATTTAACTGTGGCAGCAGATTCCCCCCATTTAGTAGTAAAACACCATTTTACCACCTAAATCAATCAATATTGCCTCCAATAAGACAGGGGCTTTTAACTGCTTGGGCAACTCCCAAGCAATGCAGAAAAACTAGTTTGTGTGCATCCCTGACACTCAGTGCCCCAACGTATCCCTGTATACTATAATCTTATTAGGGTCTAGACCAATTCAGGGTCAGAAGAAAGGTGCTTGCTCTATTCCTAATTAATCTATAACCCCCTCTCCCAAACAGTTTAAAATATCCTGTACTGAGATTAAGATAGGGTTGAGAGATCTATGCCATGAGGCCCAAACTCTTCCCACACAGCTGCTTTATACAGGAGAAATATCTCACAGCAACTTTATTTTTATTTATGAAAATATGTATATAAAGCAGCAACTGTTTTGCACAGAAATTCCGTTCCTTGCCCCTGTGCACATTGGTGGAGTGTGCATAAGCCCGCTCCACCCTGTTTTGTCCTCTTCCGGGTCCAAAAGGACCTATGCTTTGGCAGCCACACGTCAACTAGACACACAAAAATGGTCGCTGCCTGTATTGCTATATCATAAAAAATATCAAAGCTCTTGAAAATCCCTCACTGGTTTGTGAGCAGTCACAAAAACTGTTGTTGTTCAGTCGTTCAGTCGTGTCCGACTCTTCGTGACCCCATGGACCAGAGCACGCCAGGCACGCCTATCACAAAAACTACAAACCCCCAATAGTTTTGAGGCAAACAATGGTCACCCATCCCTTCGTAGTCTCTCTCACAATATGCTCCTACTGAACAAAATTGGCACTTTTTTTTTAAAGAGAGAGATTAGTTAGTTATGTCAAAAGTGGGGAGGGTGGCAAATCAGATTTCATTACCCAATGTTGTATTATCTGGAATGTTTACTGCTTTATTTGTTCTATGTTTTTATTGGTTGCTAATCAACAAGGGTGAATCTGTATTTGGGCTTAGAAGATCAAATCACTAAGCATACAGGAACATTCAAAAAGAATAACATTTTGTATTTATTATTAACTTACAGAAAGCATGAAAATACTATTTATGAATTTCTTACATTTCTGTCCCACCTTCATGGCTATTATTATTATAGTCCCCTATTCAGGCAATGAGCAGATCTAGAATTGCTTAGCTTCAGCAAGGTGCTGGTCTCCTGTGCCTTCAGACCATAATATAGTTAGATTTAAGAAAATAATAAATTTGAAAAGCTCTCCACAAGTCCTGTGAGTAATTTTTAATTCGTTCAGTGCCAGCTTTTGTCAGGCCAATGGGTAATAAGATGTGTGACCTCTGTAGTACAGTGGAGCTATTTTGATGAGATTAAACTAATTAGTATATTTTGTTTTTATTCATTTTTGGGTGTGTTTTAAATCTTGTTATCTGCCCTGAGATCTTTTGATGAAGGCTGGAATTGCAACTGCTAAAATAAATAAATTGAACCACATCCAACTTGTTAAGTGTAATCAAATATAATTATTTTTTTACCAAAATAGGTCAAGAACAAAAGCACCAAGTGATCTACAAGATATAACATAAATATATACAGGACAGACAAATAGATTAGCAGGGGCAGAATAAGGATTTTTTTAAAATGTTGTCTCCCCTTTCTATGGAAAGAATGTTTCCCCTTATCTGCCACTTATGACATCTAAGGAATACTGAAGAGCAGTGTGCTCTCTCTTCCCACAGCCATTTGAGAGAAGGATGGGAGCAACAAGCTTGGAACCTACCCTGGCAGACTACTTGAAATCAAGCAGTCACTGAGGTGCAATGTCACCAAAACGGCTCACCCCTTTTGGCAAGAGTAGGGCTGTGCAACCATGGGTAAATCATCTCACCAATTCTAGCACACAGAAGAAATAAAATGAACAATAACTGTTCTTAATAATTGTCAGAAGGATTTTTGTTGGCAGGATGGAAGAGTCCTTTAGGCCTGATTACTATGACTATACAGATACTGTAATGATAGAGGAATTGTTTTGCGGTGTTTTTGCTTTTTCAGCATAAATCTAACACTACTACTAATTACTTAGCTGGTTAGCTATGACTATACAGAAAAAGGAGGGATGTTGAGTACTAATAATTTTCCCTTCTGTTTTCATAAATGGCTAGGAAGCAAGAGTGATTATTAAAGAAACTAAAAACTTCTATCAGCAACCATCAGCATATGCTTAACATTCAGCTCACTTAAGAATTGTGAACCTAACAAATAGAAGCAGTAGAGAGAAGCGAATGCTATAATCAAAACAAGTGCAGATTAAAGATTGGAATAAACTCACAGAAATGCAATAAGGAAGAGGATTAAAATAACCACTTAAGTCAGTTGACATAAAATGCAACATTTTCTATGCATCAGTCTGGGATATGGATAAGCATGCATTTTGTACTAGGACTTCTGAATGCACTGCCATCAGCAGTTAACCAAGAACTGTTACTTATAGTTATAAGAATGAAAGTAATTACTCTAGTGCAACATTAATACTGTAAGACAGCTTTAAAACTATTTCAGAGAACAAATTTCCTGTCCTGCTGTCACTCGTTCCACAACTAAATGATAATACTGTTTGAAATCAAGATACGCAAGAATGTTTAAGAACAAGACAGCAATCAATGTTAGATACTGTATCCAGTGAAATGTATGGACATTTGCAGTCCCAGTGTCACTAGTTCCTAAATACTATATAGCAGAATAATTTCTAAATTCTTATACTGTTATATTTTGTGCTGTTTTTTAGACTATTTTATCTTGCCATATCAGGTAATTTCTTGGACCAGAGAATTATCTACAGTGGGATTAGATTCCAGGTCCTCAGCATGTGACGGCTCTTGGTTGCTGAACACATGACAGGAATGGTAGTATTTGGATAGGATATGTGGAACCTTTGGGGAGCAGTTGCTGGGACACTCTCAGGATCTGCTTCATCTTAAAGTATCAAGTTAGAGAACCCAGAAATGCCCTATAGTTCATATATACCACATTACTGTAGTCAAGACTTGAGGTTAGGTCATAAATTATTGTTGCAAGACTGAATCGGAAAAAGATGTACAGCTTCTTACTAGGAAGTGTTTATTGGTACCATCATATCCTAAGATTCAGGGTCATCCTCTATGCAACCAAGTTTAATCTTATATTTCTATACAACCAAATACATTAAGAAAAAGCTACATGACATTAAGTTCTCTCCTTGTGTTTGGAAATAAAACTGTAGGACATCTAGTTCTCTCCTTGTGTTGTTCCCATCTATAAAATACGCTATTTCTGTACACCCTTTTTAAGTAAGTTACTAAGTTAAGGCTAATAAAAACATGAGAACTACAAGCTAAAATTACTCCTATTTTATTTTTACATGAATGAGAAACATGTCAATTCCCCCCTAAAGATTTTAAAGAAAAGATTTAGTCACTAATTCTTCTCATATATCTTATTTCAGAAGTCAAAGCAGTTACTAATTCCATTTTAGTCATTAACACTTTCACACAGCAATTGCTCAACATACACCTCCAAAATCTTCAACAGGAATTCAACTGTTATGTAAAATCATCTAGAGCAACAGTGATGCTCAGTACTCCTTTGGTACTTGTATCACAACTGCTTTTAGTTCTTAAGTAGAAACCTTAAATGCAGTGACTTTTAAAGTCTTGTATCAAATGTATAACAAACCTGGTAGGGAGAGTACAACATCCATCAGCTGTCAGCCTGACTTGAGTTTCATAGCTATCCAAGGGGCAAGCAACTTGCTGGACAGGAGGACATTCTACTGTGCTACAGTCTATGCTGAACACTGTTGGAAGAAAAATGTATTTAGAAATTGATTAGAACTCATATTGCTTTAGAAAAAATGACAATAAAGAGTCCAATTCTTTCACAGGGTACCTGAAGGAGTGTCTCCTTCCATTTATATGTGCCCAGAATAAAGCAATCCTCTGTGACCCTCTTCCGGGTGCCCCTGCCAAATGAGGTGAGGTAGACAGCTACTAAACAGAGGGCCTCTTCAAAGATGGCATCTTAAGTTACAGAATGCCTTCCGCAGAGATGCTCACCTGGCACCTACACTTTTGCCACCAGGTGAATACATTATCATTTTCTCAGGCTTTTTAGAAGTGTCTTAGTATTTCTTAGATATTTTACACTACTGCTATTCTCTGCTTGTTTTTGGACCTGTATTGTGCTTTTTAATTCTCTTTTAGATTTCATAGATTGTTCTATCTTGTGGTTTTAATGTTCACTGTAAACTTCCCAAATAACTTTGGTTATTGGGCAGTGTACAAGGAATAAGTAAGTAAATAGAATAATATGGTACACAGGTCACTGAATCCGAACTATATTACTTCAATACCAATCTGGATGATTGCAAATGCAGACAAGGACATATGCCAACCAACAGTCCCCAAACCTATATTCTCAAAGGTTTAATTCACAGCACCTTCATGTAGGTGGGGAGGGTAATTATGCCTGCTTCCATGCATTAATATAACATGTAAGCCTGATATTTGCATATTAACTCCAAAGCAAGTACAACTGATATGTGCAATCTTTAAACCCCATTTTCAGTCATGTTACACATTTCTGGAATATGTGCATTGGAATTAAGAAGAGTGTGTGTGTTGTTTTTATGTAATATGCCAAAACATCAAGGCAAGACATGCTCATAGGTGGGGCAGCTCCCAACCATTCTGGCCAAAAGTGGTGAGCATAAATTTTATCCTAGACATAGAGGCATTATAACATTAATTTTATTATTTCAAAATGGAATGCTGTTAAGTGACTTGCCAACCAGCGGTATACAATTTATAAAAGGCAGTTCAGTTGTCAGAAGACTTGGGAGCGGCCATTTCTGGCACAGTAGGCTGTGCTTTGCAGAGGCTACACCGGCATTGCAGAACTTACTAGTAGTTCTCCCTCATGATAGCTAGATATCCAATTCCCTTTTAGTCAGCAGCCACCCATCACACCCACTGGCTGTTCCAAGTGAAACACAACCAATGCAGCCAGTATGCAGTGTTTGTTTGTGACAGCTGAATTAGTGACAGCAGCGGTGTAGAAAGCAAAGGGATAGGACAGAATTTCAGTGATCCACAATGATAAATTTCCATTTGTGTGTGAGCATAGGGGAGAGGTGGGCTGTCTGTGTCATATCCTTTATCAGTGAAGGAGGTTGTGCTGTGTTTTCCGGTTATTCTTTGCCCCCAACACCAACTGCCTGGGGAAGGATCCTGATACTGTTTATTGTGGGTTTTAAAAAAAAACACCTTATAAGCCACTTATAAAGACTTGTAAGTCACTTATAAGCCACCGTAGACTTCTACCCCAAAAGGTGAGAAATAAAAAATCATAATAAGTAAATAGGTGCACATGCATCCCTCCTTCCTTTCCTCCGTGTATATATGGCTATATGGCTATGTACAGGTGATACTCGAAAAATTAGAATATCGTGGAAAAGTTCATTTATTTCAGGAATTCAACTTAAAAGGTGAAACTAACATATGAGATAGAAAAGTTCATTTATTTCAGGAATTCAACTTAAAAGGTGAAACTAACATATGAGATAAACTCATGACATGCAAAGCGAGAGGTGTCAAGTCTTTATTTGTCATAATTGTGATGATTGTGGCATACAGCTGATGAAAACCCCAAATTCACAATCTGAGAATTAGCGTATTAAATGAAATCATCAAAACAAGGATTGCAAATAGAACAATAGTGGACCTCTGAAAAGCAGAAGCATGCATATGTACTCAGTACTTTGTTTGGGCCCCTTTTGCATCAATTACTGCCGCAATGCGGCATGGCATGGATGCTATCAGGCTGCTGAGGTGTTATGGAAGACCAGGATGCTTCAATAGTGGCCTTCAGCTCTTCTGCATTGCTTGGTCTCATATCTCTCATCTTTCTCTTGACAATGCCCCATAGATTCTCTATGGGGTTCAGGTCAGGCAAGTTTGCTGGCCAGTCAAGCACAGTGATCCCATGGGCATTGAACCAGGTTTTGGTACTTTTGGCAGTGTGGGCGGGTGCCAAGTCCTGCTGGAAAATGAAGTCAGCATCCCCATAAAGCTCATCTGCAGAAGGAAGTATGAAATGCTCCAAAATCTCCTGGTAGACGGCTGCGTTGACCCTGGACTTAATAAAGCACAGTGGACCAACACCAGCAGATGACATGGCGCCCCAAATCAACACAGACTGTGGAAACTTCATACTGGACTTCAAGCATCTGGCATTGTGTGCCTCCCCATTCTTCCTCCAGACTCTGAGTCCTTGGTTTCCAAATGAGATGCAAAAGTTGCTCTCATCAGAAAAGAGGACTTGAGACCACTGAGCAACAGACCAGTTCTTTTTTTCTGTAGCCCAGGTAAGACACTTCTGACGTTGTTTCTTGTTCAGGAGTGGCTTGACAAGAGGAATACGACATCTGAAGCCCATTTCCAGGATCTGTCTGTGTGTGGTAGCTCTGGATGCACTAACTCCAGCCTCAGTCCACTCCTTATGAAAGTCCCCAACACGTTTGAATGGTCCCTTCCTGACAATCCTCTCCAGGGTGCGGTCATCCCTGCTGCTTGTGCACCTTTTTCTTCCACATTTTCCCCTTCCGCATAACGTTCCATTAATGTGCTTTGATACAGCACTTTGGGAACATCCAACTTCTTCCGCAATTACCTTTTGAGGCTTTCCCTCCTTATGGAGGGTCTCAGTGATGGTTTTCTGCACAGCTGTCAGGTCAGCAGCCTTCCCCATGATTGTGATTCCTACTGACCCAGACTGGGAGACCATTTAAAGGCTCCGGAACCTTTTGCAGGTGTTATGGATTGAGTAGCTACTGCACCTTTTCACAATATTCTAATTTTCTGAGATTGTGAATTTGGGGTTTTCATCAGCTGTACGCCACAATCATCACAATTATGACAAATAAAGGCTTGACATCTCTCACTTTGCATGTCATGAGTCTATCTCATATGTTAGTTTCACCTTTTAAGTTGAATTCCTGAAATAAATGAACTTTTCCATTATAATTTTTCGAGTGACAAGGTGCTTGTGTTTCCATTTATCCAACTAATGAAAGTTGTATTCCAGTCTAGCCAAGGTTTCAGTACAGGGAGGGACAAGACAGTGGCAGCAAATTATCTACGTATCTGTACAGCTTCCTCTCAAGCGCAGACACCATTTGGGGACCCCTGATACTAGATCCAACCTATTTTTTGCTCTCTCTTTTGTAACAGTAAGTTTTTAAAATTGTTTTTAATTTTGTATTTTAAATTGTTGGGACATCAGAGTGAAGGACATATAATAAATTAAAATAATAATAGCCACAATACATTAGTATGTGCCCATTAATGGATGTGTGAATCTGTCTAGATGGTGACTGCAATCCCAAGCACACATACTGGACAGTCCCTTTGAAGTCAGCTGGATTTGCCCTTGGGGAGACTTGATTTCAATCAGTCTGGGAATGCCCCTTATTTTTATGAGTAGACAACCAATGAAAGGGAAGGTGCAGGATGGTCAATTTTTCAGTTCTTTGTCAGTTTCCAAAACATGTTCAATTCCAAACATTCACCTCTACATCTTGTACTCTAAATGGTCAACTTGAACTCTAGAACTGTGCTTTCAATTACTAGAGGAGATGCTATTGTGTCAGACAAAAGAGATCAGTTCACATAACTATAATATAGTTATAGTCTAGCTTTTATCATGCATTGCTTTCCACCAAATGGTTTTATCATCATTTGTGAGCACTAGCTGCCACTGGACTAAATGCTTGCACATGATTATCAAACAATTATGTTACCTAGCTTGATAACACAAGGGGTCAGGATAATCAGTATTATAGCACCTGCCTCACATATCTTTGCATATATGTTATTCCATCAGTGTTCCTCTGTTATGAATAGCTTGTAAGATAGGAAAGTTTGGCTGGGGTGAAATTTTCCCTGATAGTGCAGTGATAGAGACAGTGACAGGAAAAGAGACACATGAAGGAGTTCATTTTTGATAGGTTAATATGCATAAACACTGATGCAATTGGGCTGGGGTGGTGGTAAAGGTACACATTACCTGGTTTACATTCATAGAAGTCACAGCATTCCCCCGGCTTGCCTGATGCTTTAGAAACCAATATATTCAAATAGCCTGGTTGGCAAACTTTCCTCAAGCACCCTGTAGGGTTGCACACGCAGCGGCTAGGTAGAGGGCAACATTCACCAGGTGGCGCATACCCTTCAATCAAAATAGAATCTTCTGGACAGCGAGGAGAAAACTGTACTTCACAACGGGCCTTGGAGCAGTCAGGCTTTTCTTCTGAAAACAAGACAGTGTGTGGATGTCAGTAATACGTTGTCCTGTTAATTTAAAGCTTAGGACATTCATACCATACAGAAGAGGTATCACTAGAAACTGTTTTGACGGAGCTATGTCCATTCCCCCAAAAGGGATGTCAGCTGTTTTTGGCTAAATCTGCCATTGCAGGTAACAGAAAGATGGAGAAAGAGACCCATGGAACCTTAAAGCAGAGCTTTCCAAACTTTTTATGTTGGTGACACACTTTTTAGACATACATTTCACAACACAGTAATTCAGTTTTACTAGCAAACTGGAGGTTAAACTAACCCCTTTCCAGCCCTGGGAGGAGCACGAGGAGCATTTGCATGATACACCTACACACTGAAGACAACACACTAACGTACTGTGATACAGAAGTTTGGAAAGCTCTGCCTTAAAAATTAAAGAAGAAAGACTTTTACTGCCAAGTACTTGTTTCATCATAGGCATGAAGTACACAGCAGGCACACATTTTCATCATTCTAAGTTTTTTACTCAGGCACGCATGTACACATACACAAACATGCTGGAACAAGTACATTGATTAGGGTTGCTTTAAAGGGGGGGATAATAATCCTCCTGGCAGATTTACCATTCTAAGACACCACTGGTATCAATCACTGAAACCTAGGCATGCCTGAAAAGTGGGGGCGGCCCACCCCCTTTCGCCACCTAAGGCAAAAGTGGTAATATTTTGCTCCCTGTCGTACTGCTCAATTCCACTGTCACTGTATTTCCCCCATCTCTCTGGACTTGGAGATGAGCGGCAGCACCACTGTGCGCAGGAACATCTGGCTCTTGCTAAACTCCTCGCTCTGGCTCTCACCAAGGCACTCCTCAAAGCGTTGTCACTTGTCTTTTCTGCCCCAGAGGTGAGGAAGATGGATGGCAACACTACATGCCAGAATGCCTCCCTCTCACCAGTGAGAAGGGAGTGCTTTGTTACTGGTGGCAGTGGGGCAGGTGGGGCACCGACTCTTGTGCTTCCACCACTTGAGGCAAGTTGTTTCTCCTCATCCCATTGGTGGGCTGGCTCTGCTGAAAAGTGATCTAACTGTATATGCCACAATATACCATAAATATTAAAATCCTACAGACAATCATTGGAAGTATGGGGTGCTAACAGAGGGGTAACCTCTGGAGTGGACATGTTGTGTTCCTTCTGGGGTAGACTGTCCACCTTTGGTACCCAACCTCCACACCTGTGGAGCTCTCGCCTGTAGCTCCCAGAAGCCCCAGAAATGGCTTCAACTGGCTGGCTAAACCAAATGAGGGTACCCGAGGACAAGACCAATAGTGGGTCCAACAATCAAGAAAGCAGTTTCTGCAAATGCTGTAGAGCAGCCTTTCCTCAACCTTGGGTCCCCAGATGTTTCTGGCCTACAACTCCCATCATCCCTTGTTGGCAGGACGAGTGGTCAGGGATGATGGGAGTTGTAGGCCAAAAACATCTGGGGACCCAAGGTTGAAAAAGGCTGCTGTAGAGGGAAGTGAGGGGCCGATAGGGCTCATCAAGCTGGGAAGGTAGTCCATCTAACAGAAGGAAATCTCTGATTCTAAACCTCCACTGCCTTGCAGGATATCTTCGGGAGGGGGAAAAAAAGGCTGAGGAATAAACCCTACACAAATCTGGAGTGGAGTCCCTAAGATGGTTTAAATACTATCTAAGCTTTCATTAACTGAACCACCCACATCACTATTTTAGTGTTCAACATTCTAATCCTCACATTTGTTATAAATGGCCCTTCTAAAATTTAATATAATGGTTTTGAACTTTCTGGCCATTTTCCATTCCATTATTATATACTGAGGTTAGTTGTGCTGCAATCATTAATTTAAAGCAGTTTGACTTGGCTTGCTTCTTGTAGTAGAGAAGCACCATTTTGGATTAAATCAATGATCCCTCTCTCATTTCTATGTTAGAGCACCTTAAGCACATATTTAACTCCCAGAGGTTCAGAAATCTAAAATGTTTGGAAAATGTAGTGGGTGGAGGGAGTGGAGATACAAAAAGCAGAAACTGACATTTGTGAAAGTTTATTCTAATTGGTTTACAATAATCCAGCTCATCATAATCTTCCAATGCTCAGGGTTTCTGTGTACCTAAAGTAACATATATTTCTGTAAAATTTATTCTCCCTAATTCTGGATTTGTAGGGTAACATGGAAGTAACTTAAGAACAGTTCTGAAGAAGTATTTCGGTGCAATACTACAAGATCTGAGCATTTTCTACAGGATCCTTCCTGTAGGATTCCATTATTTCCCTCCCTCTTATAGGGCTGAATTTGGAACATGCACTTAAAAGCTGGATCAGTAAAACAGTGACAGCATTAAAAAGTCTGAGCTTACAGACAGCAGTAGCCAGAGTGGTTGTTGTTGTTTTTTAATCAACACTGTGTGCTCAAAAAGTAACTCACTGAACCAAAAATATACAAAAAAGGAAAACCAAAATGATTTAAATGGCATGAGTGCCTTCCCTATGATGAAAGGAATTTGGGGCTTTTATAGTTTTGGAGGGGAAGAACATTGGGGAGATGCAGTGAATTCCATTTGTGGGTGGGGCACAGGAGGAGTGTGCACCCACTTTGGATGTAACCTAATAATGAACTGGCTTGATTTGGAGGTATTCACTCTAAAGAAAAACAGGTCTTGTCTGAAGTTCAGTGGGCTGCTCACAGAATTTCAATCCTGTTTTAGGTATCTTTTTCTTTCTGGCCAAAAGTGGTAAATTTCTGAACCTCCCCTCAAGCTACCCATAAAAGGGAACTGCCAGGCAGGGGGGAGGGTGGCATCTTTTGTGACTGACAGCTGTAGCTTTCAACCAGGGCTCTACAATCACAATAGTTTTGGAGGGAACGTTTCCTTAATGCAAGGGTCAGAAATTTGTGGCCTTCCCAGTGTTCAGACTCTTAATTCCCATCAGTCCCAGCCAGCACAGTCGACTGGGATGATGCAAGTTTGACCCCAGCGACAACAAGAGGACCATAGGATCTCTGCCCCGAACCAACATTTTAGAAGTTGTTTCAGTGTTCTTTTGCAAGTTGAAGTTGCAAGTTCATTACAGCATATGCTTTCATGAACTGATGCCCACTTCCTCAAATGCTTATGCCACAATAAATGTGTTAGTCTTTAAGGCACCAAAAGGTTCTGGGTTTTTTGCTGCAGAAGACAAAGAACACCTAATCTTCTGGAGGAGAAATCAGGTTGACTCTGCTAGGAAGTACAACACTGAAGAGCTATGGAGTGGTGGCTGTATTTTGTTATTCATATACAGACAATAAGAAAAGCAATTGTCAACTTAACCCCAATACCATCCCGTAATAGGAAAACCACTACCACTTACCTGTTCTAGAAAAGCTCAGTTATTTGAAGGACTCCCATACCATTGCTGAATGGATGCTTCAGGTTGTTTTTATTTATATGTTTTATATTTCATCAAAACTTTTGTTATCTCAATGTTCTAAGTCAATATTTTGGATGTGACATCCACATGCTCTTTGTTGGGTCATATGTGCAAGATATAATTGACCATTTTGTTTATAGTGAAACAGTATTTTAAAAAAATAATCCTGACCAATCCCGTTCTAAAATCCAAGCCCTTCTATCCCAATTATTTATTCTTGCATTTTTGTTTCTGCCTGGTGTTTCAGTTATTAGTTAAGGCCTTTCCTTATACCCCTACCCCTAGCACTACTTGCATTTGAGAAAAGCTCAATGTTAAATATTTTTAAGTCTGTATCTGAGCAATAGTATATATGTTCAACTGTTTGTCTTCTGGCTGAAAATTGATAGGCTCCACTTCCTCAGGAGCTAGTATGCCTACAAATTTCATCCCAGGGCTACCAAAAAAGAAGCTATGATTTTTATTTTTTATTTTAAAGCCAGCGACATTAACCCTGACATTCAATGCTGCATGGCTATTAATCTATTGCAACCATATCTGAAGACTACAAAAATGGACAGGCTAGAAATCTCTCTACATACCAGTGTCATAATTATGTCTACATCTAGAAAAAAGATTTATAAAGTTCAACAGGACTTCCAGATTAAGTATGTTTGGAACTACAGGATGAGTGAATGTGTAAAGCTACCAGAGGACATGTGCTTCCCATTATGAATTAGTTGACTCTAGAGATGTTTGTTGATTTAGTTGATTCCCATAATCAATAGCCAAATTACTTGCACAAATAACTACACACCCAAGAAGCGTAATATTACAACTCTGAACTCATACAACATCACAGCTCTTCTGGAAAGGGCAAGTAAACCATCTGATCAATGTGCATAAACTACCACCCAAATAATAATTCAAGGATAATTTATATATACAAGTCACTATTTCAGAAAATGCACACTAGCTACTGATTTCAAGCAAGTTTACAATAGCAATGTAACTGACATGGTGCATAGTTACTCCACCTAGTCAGAGGAATGCATATATCACTTAAAGGATGGAAATAAAACTGTATTTACAGTTGATTATTATATTTGCAGAGAGTGGGGAATCAGTCATCATGTGTTTCTCCAAGACCCAGGTACAACCTGAATTCTGCAAAGCACCTAAAAGGCCCCTTTTGAATGCCTGCTACCTTTCCCCACACTCCATCTTAAAACACTTATCAGATGCAGACATGGATGGCTTGATGCAACAACTTTCCTTTCTCTCTCCAACTGCCTCTGTATTTTTTACCATCTAGCCTAATGAAAAATTCTGTGAAACTTGAAAGCTTGTATGTAGCATACTATTTTGTGACAGTTTGTTTGGCCTAATAAAGATATTGTCCCCATATCAATAAAGCTTTTGGACCAATTCTGAAATGCTAACATACATAATATACAGTATTTGAAAATTACCACTATTTTATAACATATATTACCTTTTATTCTCTAAAACCAAACACAAAACCAAGTTTTATTCTTTCAAAACTGATGAAGTATTGCCCAGAAGTCTAATTCAGCTAAAGTAATGCTGTTTTTCAGTGTTTCTGATTATGCTTCTATATACCGGGTAATCTTATCCAAGTGAAATTATTCTTTTGAATGTTTCCCCCCTCTGATGCCTGAAAACTAAACAAATAAGGCATGAGAACATCCATGGGAGAGTTGAAAAAAGAGTTATTTCGAAACAAAGCAAGATCTGTTGACATAACTCTTTTATTATGTAATTTGTCTTACTCAGAATACAATCCTAGGCATGCTTCCTTGGAAGTAAGTCTAATTGAACATAGTAGCACTTATACTTAAACATGTATAAGATTGCACTGTCGGACATGCAAAGAGTTCAACTCAAATTATGCCTCAAATTAGTATTCTTTGTGGTCACTGTGCTGAAAACAGTTGTTCTTTTTATTTTATATCCCTTGTTAAATCCACACTAAAACACAAAACACCTTTCTTCCACTTGGCAGTCCCTTGCAGTTGTCATTGAAATAGATGCCAAACAATAGAAGTACTGTACAGTTATACACATGAGCAGGAAGGAAATATTAAAAGGATTAGGGATAAACAAGAAAAATGATTACCCAGCTGAAGCAGTCAGCCAGACAGGCATCTCTACAGGAATGCAAAATACCCAAAAGGATTTTCAGGATATCAAAAGGATAGTTAATTAGATTTTAAAGAGAGATTATCTTGGACACACAATATGTATAACATCCCACATGGATGAACTGGTTTGAGATAGAAAAAAAAAGAACTACACTGAACTTTTACATAATCTTCAAATCGTATCTGGACTCTTTTTTAAAAAAAATGCTCTGGATTTTTAGGGACAGGATCAAGGTTTTATACAACATACATGACAAACTAGCAGATTATTTTATATAGGTTTATATAACAGCATAGTAATATTGGCAGTTTTATTTTCAATCCTTTCTTATTCCTCTCAGGATTCTGCTCTTTAACCAGTTACTGATCCATTAGAAGGACTCTCTTATCCTATAATACTAAATGATGAATTTAGACTATACACTCCTATGTTCAAATCCCTGCTTATCTATGAAGCTCACTAGATGAAGTTGGGCAGTCACTCTCAGCTTAATCTAAACCTCATGTAGTGGTTGTTGAGAACAAAGTAAGACAACTGGGAAGCATGTATACTTACTTGAATTGCCAGAGGAAAGAATGAGAATTTCTATCCTAGCCCCTCCCAAACAAGCTACAAAGAGAATAAGGCAGACCCTCTAAACCAGGCATGTCCAAAATCCGTTTCAGGGGCCTAATCTGGCCTGCCAGTCGGTTTAATCCGGCCCCTGTGGCAGTTTATTTCCTGGGGTAAAATCCTAAGAAACCTCAACAACGCCAACCCTAAAAGAAGCTCAACAACGCCAACCCTAAAAAAAGGTCAACAACTTTGGTTGGCCCCCACGGCCCTTCACTTCATCAAATCTGGCCCTTTTGGGGGGGGGGAAAGACGAGATTCCGAGAAGTCAACATCTAATATTCAGCTAGGAATTCGATATATTTTTGAGCCCTAACTCCACCCTGCAACATGTTGAACACTCATAATGCTAGTTACAGGTAGGTAGCCGTGTTGGTCTGCCATAGTCAAAACAAAATAAAATAAAAAAATTCCTTCCAGTAGCACGTTAGAGACCAACTAAGTTTGTTCTTGGTATGAGTTTTCGTGTACATGCTCACTTCTTCAGATATAATGCTGTCAGCGTAAAACTAATTTTATTAATTTTCATGATGATCTTTAACAAACTAAAGTTTCTAAGCAGCACCATTCCACCTGGTGTGGTAAGATAGCTAACTGCTCAGTGTGGCAATTTCCAGGGGTACTGCACATTAGCAATATCAATGACTCAGAAAACCACTGTCTATACTTTCAGGGAAAGTGCACAAAGCCAGCTGAGTAGCAAAATTGAATGGTATCACCTGCATTCCAGGAAACATGATTCAGTTTTCTGATTTCCATATGATGGGGTATAAATACAGGTATAGGGGGAAGCAGAAAAGGAGCGACCAGCACTGCAAATGTAGCAGCCTAGTCAATTCTTAGTCAATGCTGCATTGCTACACTGCAAGTGGGGGTGGGATTTTAATTTATCCAGGAGAGGAAGAAACCTTAAACTTGCCCACTTATATTAATATCAGCCAAAAATACCAGCAGCAGAGAAGAGATCAATGTAAGATAGAAGACCCAATATAACTACAAAAGATGAGATGGGAAGAATACATGTCACAAACTGACACTTTATCACTGAATACTAGCATAAACCTGCTATTAGCGCCATATTTAATCCAACTGTCAGAATTGAAGATTAGGTATATAAGAAACTAAAGCAGCTCCCCCATTCTCTCTTCAAAGTTAAGACTTCATAACATTTTGCAAGTAAGACAAGAATACGTAAACTGGGAGTGGGTAGAATATTGACTGTAGTACTCTCATATTCACCAGTATATGGGAAACAGCAGAACTGTCCATCTCTTCATCACTTACAAAAGGTTCTGAGAAAGGTCTCTGTCAATTCCCCACCTATGTGGAAGGTACTGCGTTTCAATCATCTATCATGCCAAATTCAAAAGCTGTTCTGAGGGCAGGCACAAGGAGGCAGTCACTGGGTTGCACAGGTTGACAGAAGATGAGGAAGGGAACACAATCATGATTTACTTTGATTTAAGTTAGAGATATCCTATTATGGGAGGTTCATAAATATTTCACATAATAGATATAGGGGGTTATTACAAACAATTCCAAGAAAGCAATTCATTTATGTGAAATTTATTACTAAAATAATTCAGTAGTAACCATCAAGGGAGAGTGTGGATCCAACAACACAGAGATGCAAGAGAAACTAAACATGATAGTGTTAAAAAAAGATGTGCACAACCCAACCAAAAATGTTAACATTACTTATCTGGAAATATATTTCCAATTCTGAATTCACAGGCCTTACAGCCATCAAAGTATGTGCTATCAACTTGTTTTTATGAGATACACTGTTTGCATGCCATGCATCAGTTGTGCCAGCTTTGCTTCACTAGTATGCAAGAGAAAGAAACCACCATTCCTGCCTTAAAAATGTGTCTGAATTGGGAATTGTTAAAACTTCTCCCACAATGTAGCATCAATTATACTTATATTGCATAGTTCTACTTTGTTGAGCAACACAAACTTCAGGAAGTTTCAGCTTGAAGTAGAAGAGCAACTAAAATTACCTTGGAAAAAAGGAAGCTACACAAATAAAAAAACTTCAATAATGACAACTGGAAAACAGGAGTGAAGAAATGGCGAAAGAATAAAAAAACTCAAGCAGCACACTCAAAACTAAATTGTAGCCGGGGGGGGGGGGGGAGAGAGAGAAGCCGGGTTTTTGGCTTTGGGTGGAGCCTCCAGAGGGGTGCCACTGAGGCTCCCAGCGTGTGTGTGTGTGTGTGTGTACACTAGTAGCAGTAGTAGTAGTAATAATAATAATAATAATAATAATAATAATAATAATAATAATAGATTATTTATACCCCTTGCAGGTGTGTGTGTGTGTGTGTGTGTGTGTGTGTGTGTATCAAACTGGGTCTTTGACCTGGGTGAGAATGAGTCTAGTTTCACCCCTGTCAAAACTTATGGATCACATACCTTTTACAGCTAAACATATGGAAGGATACATTAAAGTGGCTTGCTTCTCCTCATACTTATAATGTGCATTTTTGCACAAAGTACCAATTCGAATGCACACTAGTAAATATAAGCAGCCTGCCACTTATTCTGGACTGATTCACAAACATCACAATAGTGTATATATTCTCGTCTAGGGAATTACAGCAATACTACCACCACCTTGGTAGGCTCCCACCAAGCATCACTCTCCTCCACTAATTGTCTCTGCAGATATACGAAGAAGTTTTGAATACCCGGAAGATAGGGAATGTGAAACAATACTTTGGAGGGGGGTGGACACTGGGACATGTGTATAATTATGATCTAACACAAATTAGCAAAATGAAAGTGGTGAATAAGTCTTGCATGTATCAATCTATTATTACACACACTGTGTATTTCTTAATGTACAAATAAAAATATAGAACATTTAAGGAGCGCAGGTGGCGCTGTGGGTTAAACCACAGAGCCTAGGGCTTGCTGATCAGAAGGTCGGCAGTTCGAATCCCATGTTGACTGAAGCCACAGGTGACACAATGGAATTACCTAGTAAATTGTAATTCTGCATTTGCACTGTACTATTCTGTTCAAGTATAACCACCATAAGATCAGTTAGAGACTGTTCTTTGGAATTAAAATTCCCTGTGAACTCCTCAATCCTTTATGCACACACCTCATCATACATGAAATAGTGCAAAAATAAAGTAGAGCTACTAGTGTGATCCAGCTGAAGACCATTAATTTAGGGGGGGGAGGCAGAGATGATATAAACAAAGTTGAAGGAAGAAGCGTATTCTTTATTAAGGTAATGAAGGCTCACATGGGGGGGGGGATAACTCCAAGCTGTGGAATGAAAGATTATCTTTATAACTTCAGAGTTGGAGGGAGGAGCAAAGGATGGATCAGAAGAAGAGGACGAAGAGGCAGGTCAGGCAAGTGAAGGACCAGGTGCTTCCCCATCTTCTGCTGCATCTCTGCCTCCCAGGACCAAGAGGGGACTGAAAAGGGATGAGCAGAGAAAGTTTCCATGTAGGTGTAATCCCTGGCTGCATGTTCACAGCCCATCAGGGGAAGGTACATAAACTGGTTGAGGGGGAGTAGTCCCCTGTTGCTATAACTGCTCCATGGAGCTGTTTTGCCAAATAACTCTACAGCTTCTTTAAAGGATCTTTGATCGTCAATATATGAGGGAAATGATATTTTTATTTGAACAGAATAGGAAAACCTCCTCAAACAGAAATAAACCAACAACCCTCAAACAGTAAACCTTCTTACAATGAGAAATAACCCCAAAGGAATAACCGCTAAAAGAACAATTCCCCCCACCAGACCCACATATAACACCAGATCCAACCGTGGGAAGCCTCGGCAGTATTTGGTCCATCATCCTCTTCCTACTCGACCATGTTGCCCTGCACTATTTGTACCTGCCTCAACCAGGCAGGGATCCTAATCTGGGCAATCAAGTCCCAGATGGGCCACACTCAAGGGCAGGAGTACTCCTGCAAGGACTCACAGGAAGGGTTGGCTGCGTAATGCCAAACCTATACCTCCTCCATTTTTCTTCTTCCACGTTTTCCACTAAAAGAGTGCCAATCTGGAAACAGCTGCATAGACACTAGATTGGTGCATGTAGGTATCCAGAGCTGTAGAAGCAATTGTAAGTGCTATCTTTGACAATAAAGTTAACTATCTGCCGTGTGCAGTCCTTTGGCTGAGAAGCACCTTTGACAATAGCAGGCTGAGAGCTACACTCAGAGTTTCAACCTGCAACAGAGATATAAGAGTGAATACTACTGCTGGTTTGTGGTATATATATCCTAACGGAAATGTGTGGATAAAAGCACTGAATAACAATGCATAATTGTTGCAAGTCACTCTCTCTTTCTCTCTCTCTCCAACCCCCAACCTGCAAAGGCACCCAACACCTCTAGACAACACTCTGGGGTTCTTGTAAATCTCTCAAGAGCCTGATATACAGTTTACAGTGCACATTACACTGCATTACATGTCATAAATGCCTATCACCAGTCCACAGCCCCTTCCTGCTACATAGGAACAGTGAACTGCATTTTTCTTTAGAATTTGCATTGGGTTTTTTCCTTTTAATATTTCACACACTGAACAGAGGAAAAGGCAGTTGTAGAATCTGCCTATTGACTTGTGCTCATTAAATCATCAAAAAATATTCCGTTCTTTCCTCCAGTCACCATAAGAGTTTTGTGCATGCATCACCTGCCTAATGTACAAGAATAGGGATAGACTAAGAACACATCTTAATCTTTACTTGTGTGAGAGAGAAAACAGAAATTTTACTTAACTGAATTGTGGTTCAGAGTCCCCACCCACCAGGTAAATGAATGAATACAAGCATAAAAAAACATCCTGCAAAGCTAGGATCACACCACAGAGAAGGGGCTCACTGTGCAGAACCTGTAGTAAAACCCAATTGCATCACCTTACTTTAATCATAAAACTGTATACAATTTCCTTAAAACATATAAAGCTGCCTTTTGGTGACCCTTTTGTCCCATCTTATTAGTATTATCCTCCAAGCTTCAGACGAAATACCAGATACCTAATGCTTTTAACTGCAGGTTCCAGGGATAAAACCTGGGAGCTATGCAAAGTACCCAGCAACTGAGGCAAATCTTTCTGCCAAGCACAGCTTCTCATCTCCTATGCAAGTTGAGAGTGGGAGTCTAATCTGATCTGAAAGGAAGAGCAGCAGCAGCTGCTGCTGCTGCTGCTGCTGCTGCTGCTGGTGGTGGTGGTGGTCTGCAGAAGAAAGCCACCAACCAGACATGGAGAGTGAAAATGTTCTTCTCATACCTAAATGTTTATCTCATTCTCCTGGACCCCATTTGTACAATATGTAGTTCCATGCTCAAAGTGGTCCAATTGCTCACTTTGTCAATGCTCTGATCCCAAAGATCTTCTTGTGGCAACACTTGTACTAAGGGTAAAATCAAACATAATACAAGCACATACTCTTGCACAACGAGGTTTCTTCTTCCTCCCCTTCCCCTTGCAACTCCATGTGCCCTCTTAAAATGTGCCTGAGAGTTTTGGAGCACCCCCAGAAGCAGACTTCGGGGGCACACGAGGACTGGACTGAGTGAAGCAGAAAGTTCCTAAAGCAGCAATTAGAAAGCAATACATGAAATATTTACTACTGAAGCTTACTATTTACTATTGGCTTTAAACCAATCCATTAAAACCAATCTCATATATGAATGAAAGGTAGCATTAAGCATGGCATTTCATTATCCTCAACGCAATACAAATAACAAGTTCACTTGAAGTTCTTATTCTCAGCCAAAAGTACTCAAAAGTATTCAAAAGTACTAATAGTATTATAATAAGCAATGAAAAGGTAAACCCTTGTGTTGTCCTTCATGCAATGACAGAGATGTAGTCTTACATAAGATACACTTAAACGTAAAGGGATTCCTGACCATTAGGTGCACTCGTGGACGACTCTGGGGTTGTGGTGCTCATCTCGCTTTATTGGCCAAGGGAGCCGGCGTACAGCTTCTGGGTCATGTGGCGAGCATGACTAAGCCACTTCTGGCGAACCCGAGCAGTGCACGAAAACGCCGTTTACCTTCCCGCCAGAGCGGTACCTATTTATCTACTTGCACTTTGATGTGCTTTCGAACTGCTAGGTTGGCAGGAGCAGGGACTGAGCAACGGGAGCTCACCCCGTCGCGGGGATTTGAACCGCTGAACTTCTGATTGGCAAGCCCTAGGCTCTGTGGTTTAACCCACAGCGCCACTTAGTGTGGTACTATGTGGTGGCAACCTAACTTGAGGTTGTTTTGGATGCTATGAATTATATGGACCACTGCAGTCAGGGTTCTAGCCTGGGTTTGGGAATAAAACTGCCCTGGGAGGCCACGAAAGGTTACCTATGCTGCGAACTAGGTAAGGAAATGGATTCCTGTTGCTTCCCCCCAATCCCCACCAGGAGCTAACCTGATAGTCGTTAAGCACTTGCGCCCTGTTCTGGTGGAGCATGAGGTGTCAGCCATGCAGCTCATTAAGTGCCCATCTAACTTACTTCACAGAGTTCTTGTGAGGGAGAAAAATGTATAACCCCATGGAGGAAAGATAGAACATACCGGGTAAATACAAGAAAACGACTCACAGAAAAAATAGAAATATAGGTTCAGAAAGTAGCCACGTTATTTTGGCCTAGGGGAAAATCTGGCTTCTAGGGGAAGGAAATCTGGATGTCTCAGGAGAGCAGAGGAGAATGTAGCCTAAGGAGCTGCATTTAAGATCAATATAGTTATCAGCCACGAAGGATTTCCCTGCAATCTGAGCAGTGCAGAGGAGCTAAGAACAAGGATAAGTGGAAGGATACATGAAGAAAAACCCCTACCTCAAGTGAACAGAAGGGGGATGCTACACCTTACACTTTTTCCCTTTTGGGTCTTAATAGTGAGAGATGCATCTTTAAATGAAACCATGAAAGACAAATTATTCAACTCAAATAGCTGGCGACAGTTGGGAACAGGATGCAATACTGTAGGGGTCTTTGGTGCAATCTAAGAAGCAGAATATCTCTGAATGCTAGAAGTGCATTGGAAGATTTAATTTTATGAAGTTGATAAATTGGTTTGGAAATTATACAGTAAGAGTTTCAGGGCTATTTCAAGACAAACAAAGGGAGGGAGAGAGGGGTGATGTGTGAGGGAAAAGGGTGAAAATGAAGATTAATAAAATAAAATCCTGGCAAATAATTAGAAGTTTTTGAAACTGGGTTGCAGCTATCTTGGATGAAATTTGACAAAGTCACTGAAAATAAATGAACAATAAATAGCTACACATTCAGGCAACAAGAGCAAGGGGCGATCAAATTTTTAATAACTTTTTTTTTACAATTGTAAGGAATCTCATGCAATAAAGATTTTCAATGAAAGGTAGAACTCTGGATCAGCATCTTCTCACAACTGTGGTGGGAACAAAACTCATCCAACAGCAGCTTCAATTTTCTTCCTGATTCAGAACTGTTCTCAGTGTTTCAAGTATAAACAGACTCATTGCCTTTCTATTGTAAAATACCAGAATTTGCTAGAAACTATCCTCCTCCACTTTGAGGAGTTTTTAAACTGTGATATTTTAAATGTATTTTAATGTTTGGTGGAAGCTGCCCAGAGTGGCTGGGGAGACCCAGCCAGATGGGCGGGGTACAAATAATAAATTATTATTATTTTTTATTATTATTGTGCAATAGCCAAAAGCAACAAATCTAGTCACATACATCCTTGTCACTCCATTTATATAGAACATAAAGAAATTTAGGAGCTGAGAAGTTGAGGTGCAAGCTTGTTACTTCATGAGGGGCTTGGCAGCAACATCTACTTTTAGGATGAATGGGAAAGAATATGCAATCTACTTTTTATTGGTTCAGATTAGCCTAGCTACTGATCAGCAGAGGAAAGTTTGCCTCGTGGGCAGCTGGACCAGACAGTTTCTTTACTCATAAGACAGCAGCCAGATTTTCTGTTCAGTAAAGTGGGCATATGGCATATGGACACACTGGACAAAAAGTGGTGGAGGCAAAGGGGCTGAGCAGAAGTGAGTCCCCTGGTACAGGTGGAAGGATATAGAACACAATGATGACTGAAAGAGTATGTTTTTCCATTTAGCTGACATAACTATTAAGTCAGAGTATTAATTTCCGAAGTACTTTACTCAATTAAAAAAATAGGGTGAAGGAAGCATTTCAATTTCTGCATATGTGCAAAGGGGGGCAATGAATAACACTCAACCTTTTTGTCTTGCAGGAGGTTGCAAACAAGATGGGCAAGAACAGCAATGTAAATGAATACAATTTGTTTCAGCAAACAAATTGCTAATAAAACAAACAGAGCCACCAACAATTTAGGACAAAAGGAATGTACAGATTGTTAGAAATAAACAAACCCCAAAAACCTGCTGGAGGAGCACCATATTTGCTTAAATCCTAAAAACAAGAATGGAGAAAAGTTGACTTTCAAAGGAAGAGATGTGAATAAACTTGATACTGTACTGATGTTTAAGAGCTGTGTAACAACCTTGCCTCAGATAGCCTGGAGAAATCTCTTAAGGTTTAGTCAGATTCTTATGGGAGAAGGCAGCCCTTGAAATGTCCTGGACCCAGAGAGTTTTAGGGTTTTAAAGTGCAAAAGCATCACTAAACTGGGTCAGCACTGAACCACTAAATGGTTGCAAAAACTGCTGTTTTATATTCCAAATGCCCTACTATTGTCAATACCCTGGAAACCACATTCTGAACCACTTGTAATCTCCAGCTACTCTGAGGTAGCCCCAGATCAGAGTACACATTGTGGTAGATGACAATACTGTGAATGCTGAAAGGAACATGTACACGAAGAAAAGCAAGAGCCTAGAAGTTTGGGCAAAAACGAGAACATTAGAGTGATGACCACTAGTTTTTGACAGGCATTTAACTGCCTAGCAGCAGAATCATGTATTCATAACCAGTGCAGTCTGTGATATAGACAGAGCAAATTAATCAACTACCAAGCAAATAAAAAGTGAATGCATACCATAGACAGGTACCCACAAAAGGACACAATATATGCACTGTGTCATATTTGTGCCCTCTTCAACAAATGGGATAGAGGTCCCCAAATGCCGGGTTCGGTGCTGGAGCTCCCCGTGCGTGAGCTTAAGCTGCCCACGCACGAGGTACCAGTTGCGGGGGGAAAGCGGCCAGCGTTCCGCGTGCTATATGAGCACGGGCGCTGGCCAAGTCTCACAATCCGAAGGTAGCTGAGTAAGACGAAAAATGACTCCGAAGGTGCGTGAGTGAATGAATGCCTCAAAATAAAGTAGATGCCTCGAAAACTAATGGATGCCTCGAATCTGAATTGGAACTACTTGTAACCTCCTGCACTAACATTTAGCAATAAAGGAAACCAAACCAAGGATGTTGTTTAAGCATAAGATTTCTCTGGCAGAAATTAAAAAATCCTAAAACCTTTTCTCTTTTCCCCAATTGACGACAGACACCGAATCTATCTTTAGTGGCTTTGGCAAAACCCGCATAGGCTCGTCTTCTGGCCCTAAACTAAGTTTCCCTGAGCTCTCAGTCCCTGCGCGCCAATTCTTCCGCGATGCTAACTAAATAAAACTAAACCGAAATATCTTCCGCAAATCTAGCCCTAGGCTAAACCTAAAAGCCTAACTAAAAACCTCACCGAAAGATCTTCCGCAAACTAAACCTAACTAAAAGAAACCCATCCAGCCCGCTCCCAAAACCCTTAAACTAAACTTGACCTAACTGAAAGAACTAAAGAATAACTTGCCTAAGCGGGGAGCCTCAGCCTTTTATTTAGGAACAGGTATGACATCACAACAAATAATTCAACCAATAAAACCACTGTTGCTGCCCTCCAAAAAGGCGGGAAGCAGGATAAACGTTCATTGATAACTTTGAAACATTACCGGGACTACAAGTTAAGGGCGGAATAATCCTAATAGCAAAGTGACTCTTCATTCTTACTTTCACTTTCAATTTTAAGTGTAAGGATACAAAAAGTAGTTCTTAATAACCATTAAAATAAACAAATAACCGCGGATCTTTAACGGATCCACGAAGTGTATTCCGACACCCAAAATAAACCAGGAACTACAAAAGAGTAGTATGTCTAAAAGACAATGTATTTTCATACCAGGAAAGACCTGTTGAATTTCAGTTTCCAGAAATCCCCACCTGCAGTTAATTAATTTCAGCTAGGATGGCGTGATCTTCATGAAGATTACAGCTTGGAATAGAAGGTTAACTCCTATGTCCCCAGCTGCAGTCTCCAGGAAGATCATTGCCCATGCAATTTGGCATTTAAAAAGTTAACACACTTTTTTCCCAAGTCAGACTGCTTGGGGGAGGAATGTACGTTTGTGTATGGTTATGGTGCCCACAGGTGTATCTCCAGTTTGCAAAATATGACCAAGGGCCCCCAAAGATTGGCAAACCCTGGACTATAGGAATTGTACCGGCACACTGACCAGTGCCAAGTGACCATTTGCTTTGAGAAAACAGGATTTGAACTTTTGACATGAATATACCTACAACTGTGACTTCACTACATAGAACCATAGAATAAGAGATGGAATGAACTTCAAGGGGTCATCTCGTCCACACTAGTTAAAAACACTGAAAGGCAGGAAACACCTCATTTGTCGCAAAACAACTGGTTAGAATAGTGCACATTTTACTTTGTAACTCATTTCACAAACCCTAGAGACTTAAAAGAAAAATGTTCAGAGACTGGGGTCCCTGCTGCCTCTGTGTCTGATACAGCAGTAACCCTTCTAGCCCTCACAATAAATCTGACCATAGAGAAGTGAGAAAGAATGGTGAAGAATGCTAAACCATAGAGAGAAAGGGAATGGAAGAAAAGCGGTAAGAGAAATTCAGATAGAATTTTTTAAAAATGAGTATCTGTCGAGTGAAATCTTACCTAAGTACCAACTTTTTCCAATTTACAAAACCATCCAAAATTACTTGTCTGAGAATCCATTCTTACTAGACACAGGTATAAATATCAGCACCTCTTTAGGTTCTTCAACTATATCATCTGGACTTTTCCAAAAGTCTATCAACAAGGAAAGCTAAGAAACTAGGTCTCCTCTTTTGAAGCTGGAAAATGAAGCACTGCCCTCATTCTGATTTCACTTTTACAAACCTAAATATCAGTATCATGTTGCCACACAGTCAATGTCATGCCTGACTGGCCGTCAATTTAAGTCAAACTGTGAATTGCAGCTGCTATGAACATCAAACAAGCAGGACCTAAAATGGTACAGGGGTTTCATGAGACTAACTCCCGTCCCCTTGCAATCAGAACCATTTCTGTGGGCAAAAATTCAGCGCAGTCCTAATAAATATAGACAACCATTGAAGTCTCCCTAAAGATCCATACTGAATCTTGTTCCCTTTAAAAAGAGAACCTACATAAACAATGCTGACACCAAACCCTACTCATATCAAGTAAAAAAGAAACACAGTCACCCCACCCCACCTACCTCCCCGTCCCACCCACTTCTTCCCCCTTCCCCCCCCTTTCTCTTCTAATGTCTCACAAACACTGACTTATAAAAATGTTATATGGAAAAGCTTGAGAGAGACATTGTACTACCTTTGAAAATCTTTAATAAAAAATATTTAAAAAAAAAAGTTGGTACACCCATGGATCTAATGTCACAAGATCCTATCTACAGATAGCAAATTTAAGGTGGCCTAATCCCAAGAGAAGGAAGAGCTTTAAAGGGCTTTCTTCAAACTGTTAATAAGTACCAAAATTACTGAATAACTTAACATGTTATTACATGGAAAATTATCAATACAAGGAGGGTCATTCCATATCAAGTGATCCAACTTTTTTACCTCATGACATCCAATGTTATTAATATTTTGTACACTTGTTGAATTATCAAAACTAAGTTCATATCTAAAACATTTCCCATTTTTGAGTTATGGGGGTTTTATGAGGGTTTGAAATAGCAAATTGACAATTTTGGCCTTGCACAAAAGCCTTTAAAAGCTCAGCTCAGGATTGAGATACTTCAAAACTAAAATCTAAATGTCCATGAGATGAAGTACTAACAAGAATTCTTTCAAAGTGTTAATTCTATCATGCAAAAATGGGATGATGTGAAAAAATTAAATTTTTAGATTTAAACTTAGTTTTGATAATTTAACAAGTGTACAAAATATTCAGAAAAGTGGATGACATGAGGCAAAAAAAGTTGGACCACTTGATATGGAATAATCCAGGAGTAAAAAACACTTAATTTGACATTCATCAATGGTGTCTAAAATGGCAGGAGCTAACTAGAAAAAAAACAGGTTGAACACTATGCAATGCTCTGGTCATTAATTTCAAAAAGAATAAGAGCTGATAAAGAAAAGCCTCTTTTATTCTTTCTGAAGACTACAACTCAGGCCTGCTCTTTGAAGCCTGCCTCCACCATGATGTCATGGAGGTAGTTACTTCCCATTAATTGTGTTCAACTTTGTACCATACAGAGACCTTCTGTTGGGAACACTGTGGAAAAATCCATTGTACTAAACCTGTGGGACAAAGGTTCCAAACTCAAGACTAATTTCTTCTTTGCATTCTGTTCTCCCACTACTACTGTCAGACTGATTGAATTTTCCTGATTAATTAAACAGATTTTCAAATTTAATACAAATATTCACAAAACTTGTGGTTTGCAAATGTGTTCTTAAAAGATGGTGCTCTCCTTTATTTCACTGAATTTTGCATGCCATAACATATCATGTATTCAAGCAGTGGTGCCCAAACTAGGAATGTTTCATTCTTGCTCGCCACTCTCCTAGGACAGGCCAGGATCAATTGGGAACCACTCCTTATGATCAGGGCATATTCAAGCCAGTACCTTCCCAAATGAAATAATAAGCTAAATAATATTTTTTATATTTAAAAGTTATTTGACTTCTGTTGAAAGCATATTCCCCCTTCTCTTATCTCATCTATCCATGCATCAGTACTTTATGTACTACTATACTATCTTTCCCAACTTCAACTTCTGCCTATCCTGAATCTCTTGACTCTGTTGTCCCATTATCCCACCCATCCATTCACTGTTCTAATCCTCAGTGGGTCCTCTCTATTCAATATCTTTCCTGAGCTTGTGCCACTGAAACCATAGAGTCAGCACGAAAAAATTGTGACATTCTATGTTAAACGTACAATCTCTCCCCTGTTCCCCATCCTCTTAAACCAAGGAATCATACAGGTCTACTCAGAAATAAGTCCAATGATTCTAATGAAGCTTTCTCCAAGATAGGTGGGGTTGCAGAAAAAGTATTGCCTCTTTACCTTACCATTCCTCATTAAGAAAGGCTGGTGGAGGATGAGAGGATAATAGAAAGATTGCAGCAGATGGCTTCAATTTCCTTACTGAAGAGCCAACACAGTACCTGCTCTTCAGATAATAGCTTTTCTATTCTCCCTTCCCCACCCACATCCAGTCCACCTTCTTCACCATGCAAATCTCTTAAGATTGCTTCCCTTTTTTATATAATCGTTTCATGTATCACCTAAATCCAATTTATCTCCCAATCCCTGGTTGCCATCACTCCTACTATTATCCTGTTAAGTATCAAATTCTCTCTAACTTCTTTCATACTGCCATGAAATAAGTGGTATGGGTGGGGACGGGAAGAGCCCAACACAGAACAGCTGGAGCAAGCAGTCATCTTAACTCTTCTCGAGTGCACCCACTGTTTTTGGCTTAATGACAAACCACAAGCCTAGGTTCAGAAGTATAGGCATAGCTGCACAGAGCACGGCAGCAGGAGAGGAGTGCTGCAGCCACAATACTGGTCCTGGAACATGTAGGTTTGTACTACACCATGGTTTGAGTTGTGTGACCTAGGGCTGCATATGATGGCACAGTGCCACACAAGTTCATCATCTAAAATACGAAGAAGTAATGGTTTTCAAAACAATTTGTATTCATATGCATATTTATGTAATTTAATCTATTAATCTTAATTGTATGATCAATTTAAAATCTACATGATCAACCTTTTTTCTAACCAGCCCATGTAATATATTTACACTGAAGTAGAAAATCATTGCTAAATCATACATGCATGTCAGTAAAAATATACTTTCAAAACCAATCAGTGTTTAACTCTTTCAAGTACTTCAGATATCTTTGAATTTTGCAAACTCAAGTAAGTAAATGGGCAGAGCAATCCAAACCCATTTACAACTGTCTGGAGGTAGGGTTTGGATTGAGTTAATAAACCATGTTCATAATAATTTTATTATTTAAACACCACCTATCTGGATGGGTTTCCCGAGCCACACCTCCCAGCCCTGCCAGTGGAGTGAGACCAACATTACTCTTGTCAGTGCTGACCTTCCCAGTCTGCCTGCTATAGGTGAAGCCAGACAGTAGAAAGCCCCCCCCCCCCGACATTCTGAGATCAGGGAAGGGCCAAGTCTACCCTAAACCCTGCACATCAGGTAACCTAATCAATTAGGATTGCCTTCTAAGTAAACTAAATGCTGTTCCAAAAGCAACTATGCAAAGCAGTTTGCTCTACAATTGGGTTCCTTTCCCTATTTCATATGTAGAAATAAAAATCATTTTTTAAACTAAGAGACCCACAGGAGCAGCTTACTGAAGTAAAGAGTACCAGATAGTATTAATTCTCAGCTATAGGAGTAAATATTTTAAATTGACTGCCAACAGACAGTAGGATTTACATGTATGTTCAGTTACAGGTAGGTAGCCGTGTTGGTCTGCCATAGTCAAAACAATACCAAGAACAAACTTATTTGGTCTCTAAGGTGCTACTGGAAGGATTTTTTTTATTTTTTATTTTGTTTTGATGTATGTTCAGGTAACAGTAATTTGGGAATGTCTGATTCTTCACCTCCCTTTGTACCACCCTGTGTGGATCATTTAAAAAACCCAACAACCCATGCATTAAGTGCAAAATTAAGATACCAAGAAGTTAAAACAAAACCAGATCTGTAACTCAGTGGTAGAGCATTTTGCTTTTAACACACAGAAGGTCCCAAGTTCAATCCGCAGTGTCTCCAGCTAGGCTAGAAGAGACCCATCTGAAATCCTGGAGACCTGCTGCCAGTCTGTGTAGCCAATACTGAGTTAGATGGAGCAATGGTTGACTTGGTATAGGGCAGCTTCCTATATTCCTGATCAAAAACTATAGTTGGAGAATCAATAATTTAGATTAAAAATACATTGGAATCTCAGTTACTCTCAGAAAAGGTCTATACATCTGGCCTTTAAAAGGAAAAAAATGTGGCCAATAAAACTAAGAAATCTTCAAAATCCCTGAAGCCTAACTAAAGCTTGAAAAGGTGGTTTTAAGGTCACTTAATAGTACTAAGTACTCTCTTCAAAATCTTGCTAGGTATATTACCTCAAGAACATACCAGTAGATTTTGAAAGTATAATATACAAAACATATCTTTGAGCATACCTTTTGTCATTCCCCAGACTATGCAGCTCATTACAATGGGCCCTCAAGAAATAGATCAAAGTGCTGTTCTGGCTGTGCATTTAGGGCCAATATAAATATAGGAGTCACAAAAACATAGTTACAGTACTTCTTTTGGCCTTTGTGCAGCCTTACATCTTGCCTAAAGTGATTTTAACATGTCTGCCAGCTCTATCATGCCAGAACAGCTTCTGCCCATGCAACAGACTGCTGGTGTATGTGAATGTTTTATCCAAAAGGTGTAAAGAACCCTTTATAAATGTCAGGCATATATGGCTAAGTTCACTTGTCTACCCTAAATCTTACATGCAATTGCCAATAAAATGTTGCTGCCTCTTATATTATAGGTCTAGTGACCATGGAGCACTACAAGGTGCTCTGCAGCTTCCTGTACTTGTCCTTTACTAATTGAAGCCATACACACAAAACACACAGAGGATCCTGCAACTTCACATATACTAAGCAACTGAACCTATACTTCAAACCTAATTTGCAAGAATTTGTTCACACTACATTTTGATAGTAGCTGCCATTTACTGATTGCTAAGACAGAAACCAGAAAATATTAGTTGCTAAGGAGTTCGGTCTTCAGACAAAGTTGGAATAAGTGCTGCTTCACATACTTCACTATAATAAAAATGTGTAGGTGAAAATCCCCTTCATGGATCACTGCCTTGTCGTGGCGAAGGGGCTTGAATTACTCAGGGAAGCTATGGACAGGTCAAGATGGACAGGTCATAGTGGAGAGTTTGGACCAAACGTGATCCACCTGGAGAAGGAACTGGCAAGCCGCTCCAGTATCCCTGCCAAGAAAACTCCATGGACAAAGAACAACAAAGGTGAAAATATAAAATTATATTCTACAGATAGACATCAAAGGAGGCAGATTGACCACAGTTCACTGTCACATAATTTATTGAATTACACGCAGGTCCCACTATCTACCCACTTGCAATGTGAAAATTCATTTATCTGTATGTAAAGAATTATGCCCAAACCTCGCTATACACTCTGCAGATTTAGATATCCAAACATCCTGAGTTTCCCACTTCCTATGTGAACCCTCACCTAACACAACAATTTCCAGGGAACGTCACAAAATAAATGGTACAGCCCTCAAACAAATTCTCCACCTGTTACAATTATTTTGCTTATGAATCAGAAGACACTGCTTACTCAATGAGATGTCAACCTGGAATTACTAAATTTGCATAAGAAAGAATAATAAAACAAAAGTTATCAAATGATATGTCTCACTACTAAGATCCACTGATAGTTGCTATAGAGGTGGTTCTAAAACATATTAGAAATTTAGAATAGCCAAGGGTGGGAAGCAAGAGATAATTCAAGTGAAGACTAGATGCACATGGAATACTCATAATAAAATTAATACATGGTATTATGAAAAGAAATGAGAAATGAAACAACTTTATTAAAACAGACTCTTTAGATCTACTTTAAACTCTAGAACATGTTAAGTATATGGTAAATACTCTGTACTTCAAAGGGCTTTTGAGTCTTATTTCCAAAATAAGGGATAAAACAACTAATAACTGAACATGGCAACACTAAGTAGCTTCCTCTACAATATTCAGAAGTTAGAACTGTGTAGCTGTTGCCCACTAATATTTCCCCCCATATTTTGCATACTAGTTGATTTTTCACCACCATAAGGCTGGTCCTTTAAAACCATTTAAATTAGTTCCAACCAATGTAATTCTGCTTTCCGAAGCAGAAAACTCCTACAGTCCACTCTCACTTGAGTTAGTTTAACCCCCTTAATAAAAAGCTTTCCTGTTGAGACAAGTCTGAAAAATTATAGGCCTTGCTTACACAGGTCAAGTATAAGGCATGTTCTCACATACCAACACTGACATAACAGGTTACATTCTTCCATATGTACACACCCATCTGTGCTAACTACCAACCAGCACTAATTTAACGGAAGCTAAGCAAAAAATGGCAAGTCTCCCAAGTTACTTGGCAGAAGCTCAAACTTAGATGCCTACAGTGAGTTATTTATTTGGTATGTGCAAATGACTTGTCTAAAGATCTAAAGCCTTGTTCTGTTAAGTCCATTCTGTGTTCTTTATTCTACTCAAGGTAACCAAGTTAAATGGTTTTATACGTAATGAAAAGAAGTTGCAAGTAAAGTTTAAGATAGGCGCACTTGCTGCATGCAAGAAAGACAGATATAGATAGATAGACAGACACACACACACGAGAACCTTCTAATTTAAGATATCTACTGGTAGCTGTGCAAATAATGCCAAATTGTTTCAGATGACCTAATGAGGGACTGCTTAAGTGCATGAGATTGAAAAATGCTATCCATTTGATATAGTATGCATTGTATTAAACAGCTATTGCGGTCAAAATGTACAGGAATGTGTCAACAGTGGTATGAACATCACAAATGCAGTGTGTATTGACAGACAAATTAAGAGAAGTAGTAGAAGTTGCAAGAGATGTGAGCCTGCCAGTGAAAATAGTCTTGTAGCAATTAAAATTATGGTAAAAATATGGGCTGTGGTATCATGTTGTTTCTCTACCTTACAAGCTATAGCTAATGAAGTAGAGTAGTCTCATCATGTGTTTTTATTTACTTGACCACTTAAGTCTAGAGGACCAATTCTGTCACATATTATAGAAATGTCTACATAGCAACAGAGGTATGATTTTTTAAAAATCATTACGTCCAAGGGCCCGTGTGCACATGTACATCTAAATATGAAATTAACTTACAGTTAACTGCTAAAAAGTTTAAATTATTTTTATGTTTTACACAGCAGCAGAAGCCAGATTGACCCAATCCATCATGCACTATTTCACAAATATCAACTAGGGTTCATTCACTAGGATAGGCAAGAGTCTCTTGGAGAGAATCAAAGATGGCTACTGAACTCTATAATTGTGTGCTTATACAGTACTTAGTGAATAGGTAATTTCTAAAATACCATGGCCTCACTTTAAATAGGGTTCAACCATCAATGAGAGATGTGTCATGCTCCTCTATTCCTTCTAATCAGCATTTCAATTCGATCTGATTGCAAACTGCAAGGACTGCATTGAGTACATTAAAACTTGAGGAATGAACACAACTGAGAGAAAACTGTACGCAGTGCACAATTAAGGTGGTCATACTTCTTTCAAATAAGGTGCATTTGACCACAGCTCTTGGGAGTCCTGCAGAACAGAAAGATTTGTGAAGAAAGGAAAAATGGTTGCAGTCCCAGGCAGTGTGCTCAGAGTCATCTGGGTCGGGGTGTTGGAAATGAATAGTAATGGCAGGACAATATATTGGGATCAAAATGGCCACAATTTCATTGATTACAGATGTCAGTAGGTTTTGGCATAGGCACTGGATATGTTTCCCAACCAACCCACCCTTTTGCTGGGTGATTATTCCTTCAGGTTCAATCCTTGGTTTAAGATCACCCTATGACATGCATCAATTCTGGGCAATCCCTCCAGATCCCCCCTTGGGGAATTCTATGGCCCATTAGCCCCCCTCTGGCATTTGCATAGAATCCTGCCTGTCAAACCGGTAAGCAGGCTTTAGTGGACAGTAGAACAGTCACTAGTAAAATATTTCATTTCTATCCTGCTACATTCCCACGGTGGACAGCATTAAAAATACAAGTGCTATGGTATTTTATTAGTATTTTATTTTAGTTCCTGGAATTGCTCTGGTATAGCATATCCTCTCAAACACACAAATCCTAGTTCTCATGAAATTAACTTGGCTCTTCATATAAGGCTTTCATCACATCACAAACTTACTTAGGAGTAAGCTCTACTAAATTTAAATGTGATGTACTCTCAAAGTTAAGATCAGACTGAAAACCTCAGGTGATGTGGGCAGATCTTCCAAACAAGTACATAAATTGTATATTTATCCTGCCTTTTATCCTCAAGGAGGTTGAGGTAACATATATGGTCTCCTTTTTATTCTAAAACTCTCTGAGGTTGGTTAGGCTTAGAGTATGTCAGGCCAAAAGTCATTCAGTAAACTTCATAGGTGAGTGGTTATTTGAACCCAGGTTTCTCTAGTCCTAGGATCTGCTATTTAGAAAATAGCATCTTTTTCCCTCCAAGTCAGGAGTTAGTGGACCTAACCAAATAAAGGTGCAGTGCATTTGCAACTCAACCCAAAGCATGTAACTAACAATATAGCAATATAACAGTCTTAAGACAGGTTGCTTGGCAGCTTTGTTAGCTTAGGCACCACATTAATATTTTTGCAGTTTTAGGAGTAGGTACTCTGGAGACCTTGGGACATATGGTATGGTTTCAAAATCCCTCTGGAAGTGAGCAGTTCAGACTGCTGGCAAGACAATGCATTCCCTCCACTAGCCCACTGAATGGAGAGGGAGAGCAAACCATCTGAAATCAGTGGTGGCCTCATCACTTTCAGCTCTGACGCTACCCACGGTTGTCTTCGGTCTCATCCACTACCAGCATATGACACTCCCCCCCCCAGCCACCAAAAAAGAAGAAGGTATCACACCTATAGATGTGAAGGCCCGGAAACCCCCCCCAGAAAAAATCAGAAAAAACTGGGTTTTTCCTGAAGCCTTTCCCTCCCCCCCCCCCCAAAATGGAAAAAAATAGATTATGGAATGTTTTATTTTAACATGATGAATAAAATATTTTAAGATAAGGGGTTCAAATATTTTATAAATCATTTCTAAAAAATATGTATGGTGTCAGATTATTCTAATTTCTGTGAGGACAAGCAAGTCCTATGTTACAAACTGAACTCTCCAATGCAAGAACAAGATACATTTCTTCCTTTAGGAAGTGTTGTTGTCACCAGAAAAGAAAAAGGTTTCAGTTTTGTTTTTGCATGTGTGTGGTATGCATTGGTTCTGTTCCTCTTCACTAGGCCTCAAAGCACTAGAAGAAAATATAGAGCAACAAAAAGGGCCTGAAAGTATATACTTAATTACAGCTCAGAAAATGATTCTGATTAAATTTCATGCCCATTCACTGAAACTTAGTCCCACTTCCTTCTTCAGTTCTTTTTATGAGAATTTTTTTTTAAATACTGTGGAGAGGAAATATGAATAATTGTTACTTCTGGATTTTTAAAAATTGTTTTGTGGAGGTTTTTTTTGTTCCACATACACTAGTAAACAGTTCAGGAGATTGTTGCTCCATTTGTTAGAAATACAAATAAATATTATTTTAAAAGTAAATTCTGTTTGTAATAATTGTTTGGATACACTATATTTTTAATATGCTAGTTGTGATAATTTTATGCCCATTAAAATTGTCCATAGTTATATTTTATATTTCTAAAGTAACAGAATGACTTTCAATCTGGAAAAGAAAAAAAGAAGTGCATTTTTTCAATTTCCCCAAAAATTCCCCCCCCCCAAAACAGAATTTTTTCTGAGCCTCAAAATTTCTGGAGATTTTACATCTCTAATCACACCCTTTTAAAAAGTGAACAATGATTTGTATTTATCAGTTAAGTACCGGTATCATTGCGGACTCATTTTCTGTTTTATCTGCTATTTAATACCTAATGCTACTTTTTCCTGCTCTGCTGCTATTTGATTTGGAACTTATTCAGGGGAAAAAGCTTACCAAATTGTTTTCTTTACATCCACCAGAATCCCAATAATGCTGGGTTGTTATTTTATTTATTTTTTAAGAAAAACAAGTTTAAATCCTTCAGGATTGTGACAAGATTTTTAGAGTTATTTCTCCCATGACAGTGTTATCATAAATTCATGCAACAATTACCTCTCTAGATCTATATAAAACATAATGCACCCAAATTTGAAAACTGGAGGAAAATTGTAAAATGAGAAAAGGACTGTTGGTGCACTCACTACTTTTCCAGTGCGGGGTTTTTAATGTGTTCACCAGTGTTAGAAACTCAGATAAATAAGCTAATCACCAAATGACACCTTAAATGTAGGTTATGGTTGCCACGAGGGAATGACTAGGTGCCTTTTTTGAAAAATGGAAAAATATTCAATTGTTATTATTATTAGTTTCATTTCTATACAACTATATATTTTAAAGAAAAAAATCTCAAAGCAGTTTATACCACATTAAAACATTAAAGTAATTCAGAATAAAACAAATTTCAAGAAAAAATATTTCAATCATTTTCTAAATGATATTCTGCTTTCCCCATATTTACCTACTTAATTTATATAGCTGCTCATAGCATAGTACTCCAGGAAGCCAGTGTAGTGCAGTGATTAAAGTATCAGACTAGGAACTGGGGATCAGGGTTCAAATCCCCCCTCAGTCATGAAGCTCACTGGGTGACCTTGGGCCAATCACAGCCTCTTAAACCTACCTCACAAGGTCGTAGTAGGGATTAACTGACGAGGGAGTAAACCATGTCCTCCTTGGAGAAAAACATGGGATGTAAATGCAATAAATAAGCTCTTCTGCTTACCTGCTTCAGAAAACTAGAAGGGTCAGCCAGATGGCGATGTCAGTCGCCAACCTGGCATCCAGAGATCTCCACATGGTCGCAACCTGACCTGCACCAGTTGCAAAACGTGCCTGACGCCTGAGTAATTTCTAACACTGATGTTCACATGATGTCCAAAATGCATATGTATACCATACTTTTTAATATAAAAGATGTGTTTTTTTCTCAAGCCACCTTCACACTAGTTGGAGTCCTTATGCGTGGTTACCACAAGGGGAAGAGTGGAGTGGGAAGTTTTCAGCAGCATGCACTAGTATGATGCTCATTCACATTAAACTATGGATTATCATTTATAACCGTAGCTGACCGTGACATGTGAATTAAATCAATGTCTAAACTGATAACATATTCTTCTGTATAAACAGAATCACACAAGGTGGGTAAAACTACACAGATAGGTGTAGCTTGAACTGGGTTTGCTATGATATGGAAGGTAACAAGTTGTAGCTGGTGCAGTTCTGACTGTCAAACTCAGCCCTTATTTGCTTGGAGCTTTAAATAGTCCTCATAACGATTTCAGAAGCAAGGTATTGATGCTTCCAAGACTGCTGTGGGCATTGGTTTAAAAAACAAGCAGAAGTCAGCTAAGACACTTCTTAGTGTCTATCACTATTTTCAGCAGACAACTTCCCTGATCTGCGAGCATGTTCTAAATTGGAGCCCTGGTGCTGCTTTTCCATAACAATAAAAAGCAACCAGTTTTATGCACACTTGCTTAAACACATGACCAATTTCACATGTAGTTTGGACCCAATTTGTTCCCTCTGTATCATCAACTATGTCTGTCAAAGAGGGTGAACAGGCTTCATATAATTGTTTACTACCATAACCAATCTCATGAGAAAAACCAATTAGAAACTGTTGCTCTTAAGTATGTTAAAAATCACAGGAATCATCATACGGCATATTTCCATAAATATAATCTAACATTTCTCAAAAAAGCAGTCTTAAAGCAGCAGTCAAAGAAGCAACAGTACTTTTTCAGAGACTTATTTATACAATGTATACATCCTATGGTCCAAAGCAAGTCACTGACTAATTATGAGAACTGGCATCTCAGAATTATTAAAACACCATCCTAAAAGTGAGCCCCAAAATAAAGTGAGTTAAATCGCTTCCAGAATATGTTCAGGATCATTCCTTGCATTACTGTTCTCCATCCCCATGACAGGCTGCTGAAGAACAAGTAACAGTCATAACATTTAGAGGCCAGTCATCAAACATATCGCCCCAATTGTCTGGAAGTGCCAGCCATTACCAGGTTGGGTATTGCTGCCATATAGCTTTATACATGATCCATATCACCCACTGTGATGAGTGGTCTTCTGCATTACCATTGACATAACTGAAGTTTCTCCCACATGGAAGAAAGTATTTCTCTGTCAGTAAAGGAGAATCAGCTGAAAAGGCGCTGTGTGGAACTGTGCAGGCCTAAATTGTTGCACAGATAATCTTTAAGACGGCACTTCCACTCAATCTTAAAACTGGTAAATGTCAGACCTGAGCCTGATCGCTTCAAAATGGCAAATTTCTCATCATGTATAGGATTCACAATTAAAAGATGGAGAACATAAGAACATAGGAAGCTGCCTTATATTGAGTCAGACTATTGGTTCACTTAGCTCAATATTGTATACATTAACTGGCAGCAGCTCTCCAGGGTTTCAGGCAGGGAACATTCCCAGTCCTACCTGGAGATACTGGGGACTGAACTGGAACCTTCTGTATTTGGCAACACCTTACTCCTAGCTGCAAGTTCATACACTTATGAACCATGACTACTTTATTTTACTTATGCAAAATATTGAGGAAGTAAGCCCTTGAGGAGGTTGGAAAAAAGGAGGTACCGGTATGTCTGATCAAGTGCTAAACCACAGGAATGAAAATAACCTAATTCTTGAATAAACAAAATACTTAAGTAGGAATCACTCGAGAATACTCATGCTATTTCCCCTATAGCCTATCTACAGCATCTTTTTCTAATCTCCAAACTATAGTTCCACATTTACTTGTGACCCCCAGATTGTTCTAAGCATGTATAATGCTATTTGCAGTTCTATTTTAATTTTTTCCCCTGCCCCCATTCAAATTTTGGTGTACTACAATTGCATTTGATTCATTTTATCAAATATAGCAACTGTCTACAATTCCTCCCAACTTTCAAATGACAAGACTGCACTTTAGAGTCTTGGAGAGTCAAATAATTTATTCATCCCATGTGACAGAAATCTTTGAACTATTCCCTGGATGCTCAACCAAAAAAATAGATGACAAAATGATGGCCCATCCTACCTCCAAACAGGAGACAAAGGCTCAAACAGAGGCTCAAACTCTGTTCACACATGACATTTTCCACTATGCAGAGAAACTCCATAGCTTCTGAAGCACTGCACAATGTTTCACCTTTCTGTGAGCACCCAGACTGGAAAAGTCGCTATCGACACAACCTTCCCAACCTGCCTACAGACAACACCACACATACTTGTGCTACACTTCAGAAGAGGTAGGATGGTGTGTACATTTTTCCCATGCAGATTTATTTCCATCTAAGAAAAGTGTCACTTGTGAAGTAGCCTTGGGGTAATTACACTAAGGACAAAGGATGAGAGCTGGGGAAGAGAGGCACTACAGTCCAGGCCCAAGCCCTGGCAGCCTCTACTCACCCTCAGAACTGCTGATGCTGCTCCTCCCCACAATGGATCCAGCTAAGACGTCATCAGCAAAGTGGGAGTGGTCCCACCCTATAGCCAGGTTGTTGGGGAGGGGCGAAGACCTAAACAGAAAAGAGAGAGACACAGAATGAAAGTTTAAATTTTAAAAAGCTGACTTAGGTTCATTGGCCAAATTGAGTGTCGTATGGCAAGAGTGACATATACCAAATTCCATATCACAAGCTGAGTAAATTTATGTTAAACCACACATCTTGACTACAATGTAAGGATGCATGGTGTAACATCTCATTATATAGATCTTTTGGATAACATTTTGCTTCCAAACATTTTCCTTTAAAAGTCATTATTTATGGAAGTGTTTAAAAAAATTAAGGCCAAAATTCAGGTTCAGTAACCTATGGCATGAAATAGTACAGCACTAGCAGAAAAGAATGCTTATACAATTTTCTTAAATATACTACATATTTAAGGGTGGTGGTAATGGAAAGTCAGGGGAAACTATAATTTCAAAGTATGACAGTTTCCACAAATATTCCAACTATTTCCTGTGACACCAACTATAATATTCCAAAGTCCATATTAGAGTGATACATTTATTAGGTCAGCCTGATTCCCCTTAGATAGTGTTGGAATATTTCTTATAGGCCAACACAGCTACCTTTACTTTTTGTAAAACTTAAAACATGTTTTATTTCATGCTATGACCCTTAAGCAGTCCATCAAGAGCTTTCATGCATGCACAGGCATGTGACCATATTTTAAATTATTGGATCTGATTCACTCATATGACTGGAGAGCACATACATTAGCTTCCTCCCTTGAAACCAGCAGAGGTGCCTTACAATAGGTATAGCCCATATACATCTCAGAAGTTCCTCATACACTAGCAACTGCTGAACAGGGCACACAATTGCAGTTCTGTGCATATGCCGAAACTGAAGAAACCCTGTGTAATTATTGGGATCTAGACCCTAACCTAAGAGGCACTAATGTTCAAGTCACTGCAGACAAACTATTTCCTGAAAAAATAACCTAGTCCATACAAGCTATTAAAATGAGCCATCTAAGTGGAAGCAAATCAGTGGAATAACATTTCAAAATGATGCAGGCATGGGTTATTAGTTTTCCTTCTGATGGGCATGGATTTTATTTTAGTGAAAATGTGTTGTTTCAGTATTTGTCCTTCCTGCAAAATGCCACTATATCTGTGCACACCAGCAACAGCAACAATCTACAGTACATACTGTACCTTCTCTATTCTTAGCTAGCATCAGTACCAATCACAGTTGTTATCTGAAGTCAAATCTGCATACTACAGTTTACCTTGTGACCAGAAACACCAAATTAGAAGATCTAATACTATGTTCTTCACTGGTTCCTAATGGCTACCAATTCCCACCCAACCCATTTTTTATTTGTACGTTACAAGCTCTCTTAGGGCCAACAAAATAAGGTAAACTCCTTTTCCTCAGTCTAAACCACAGGAGTCCACTGGTTACCCTGTGATCACCGAACTTTAAAGTTTAGCAAACATTTCAGAACAGATATCAATTTTCAGCTTGGAAGGCAAAACTATCATTTTTTTTAATTTTTTTTTTTTTACTATAGTGGTTCCAGAAAACTATTATGCAGCCCATCAGGGAAGCTTTTTTGAAAGCCATGATGAAGGCCAGTTAGTCTTGAAACAAGAATCTTTAAAACAAGTGTTTTAAAGAACTCAACAGCAGACTCATCTCACAGGCTTTCTAGAAAGATACATCACAAGCAACTTATGCTTCTGAGTTACAGTGAATACCACATAAAGCTTCAGCATTCTTTCCTGGCTTTTTTCAATAGACAGCAGTACAGACTAAAAGTCAGCCATTAACCTTCCCAATAAATCCTTCTTTTTCTATCTTGATTTCAGTGAGGAGCAAGGCAATTTCAAGCTTCTTGATTTAAAACCCATGCACAACATCTGAATTCAGATACTGCCACCAAGATGAGACAGAGGTATTTAATCTTCCAGACAAAAACAAAAAGGTTGGAAACTGCAAGCTTGCAAAATGGAATGCAATACTTGTTTTGAAAGCATCCACATAATTAAGCCATTTCAGCAATATACACAGAATATTACTACAGTACTTCAATTCCTTAAATGTTGGTATTTTTATGCTTAATGCTTCTCAATATCACAGGCTTGCTGAATCAATTTTTAAAAAACAATTGTTTATTGGTTTTTAAACAAAAACAAAAACCATTAAACACTTAACTAGCAGTACATCTAATGGTGTATGTTCTATCCACTGACTGTTATTTAGTGAGAAGTTAAGATACAAAGTTCCGTTGCAAATTTTGCTTCAGCCTGAAACTGGTCATGTGACCTGAAGAAAACTACACTTTGAGCTTCATGTCTCTGATCTGAAATGTGGTAGAAATATGGCATTCATTATGGGATGACTGTAGGATTACTGAGATAACATACACAGCAATTTGAGCACTTCTAACAATTACTTCTTATTTATTTCAATGATTTTTACTGTATAGTGCTTATAGTTGTCTAAATGGTTTACAGGAGACCCAATACAGTAAGATTCAAAGTGAGTTAAAACTCTAAAATCAGAATGCAATTAAAAAGCCTGTTGCAATAAAACAGTCATCAGTAAGTGCTACAGATTCAGTGGAAGGGGGCCTGTCTGACCTCAACTGGAAGGGAGTTCCACAAAACTGGGCCCACAATACTTAATGCACAGCTCCTTGTGGATAGAGGCCTTGAGGGACCACTAACAGTAACTTGCCCAAAGACCTCAGTGTTTGAGCAGGGATCTAAGGCATCAGTCCCTGCAGGGACCAATGTTGTAAAGGGCCTTGTATTAATTTTCAAAAACCTTGAACCTGGCCTAGTAGCATTTGGGCAGCCAATGTAAACTTTTAAGCACCAGGGTTATGTGCTAGGAATAGTATGTGCCCATTTAGTCACAGTGTTTTGCGCCTGCTGGAACCTCTGGATCAGGCCCAAGAGTAGCCACACAGAGAGAACATTGCAATAATCAAGTCTTGAGGTTAGCAATGCATGAATCACCACAGCCAGATTATCCCTGTCTAACAATGACCATAGTTGGCATACCAGCTGTAGCTGGTAAAAGGCACTCCTACTTGAGCCTTCAGACAAAGATATAAGCAAAAGTACCTACAAACCTGTTTTTTTCCCCCAGCAGGAGTCGAACAACATACAGGACAGACAACTGGCCAATCTCCCAGGCATGGGAACAACCAACCCACAGTGCCTCTGTCTTCCCAGGGTTCCAGCACAGCTGGCCCATATTCACTCCACCACTGATCTTAGACAGTAATCTAGAACATGCACAGCCTCTCTTTACTCAGATGTTATGGAGAAGGAAAGCTGGATCTCATCAGTGTACTGTATGATACTTTGCCCCAAAACTCTGAATGACCACATGCAGTGGCTTCATATAGATAATGAAGAGCATTGGAGACATGGTCCTGTATGTAGGAGCAGAGCCACTGTGGAAAAGTGCCCCCAGCACCCAATTTGCTACCAATTTGTGTGTGCATGCACACACGCACAAGCAAGCAAAGAGCTATACTCACACAGAAAGTGACCCAGCACAAATGCTCACACATTTCTACAATCGGCTCCTTGAAAACCAACTCAGTCATGAGGCAGGATGGCACTTCAGCCCAGTCTTCACACAGAATGCATTCTCATATGTACTTGCTTTGAACTACCCTGAATGCCAGAAGACTGCATCGTAATAAAGTATGCCTAGACTAAAATAAGTATTTTGATATTACAGAAGATTCTAAAAGCCTTTTACTAGACAATGTGACAAAAAAGAAAACATGTATCACCTTATGTGATCACCATCCTTAGGTTCTGAGGCATGAAGACATCAGCCTTTAAGAAACACTAATTATAGTTGCACACAATCTGCCATAAAAAAACCACCTGCAATGTTCAACAATTTAGTGTTTTCAAAAAAGAATCTCAGTGCTTTATTCTCATTCCAACTCCTGTAGACTGAACTTGAGGTGAAAATATATAAGCTTCTTTAAATACAAAGTTGCCAACACAAACTTTTGTTGTTAAAAACAAAAGAAGTATTGTTGTTGTTGTTTAGTCATGTCCGACTCTTACATTTAGTCAAAGTAGTACAACTTTTGACCACTTAGATGTATGGGGGAGGGGCCTGCAGTGTTAGAAATTAAGTCATGCGTCAGATGCATTTTGCAACTGGTGCGGGTCCAACTGCAACCATGTGGAGATCTCTGGATGCCAGGTTGGCGACTGAGATCTCCATCTGGCTTGCCCCTCCAGCTTTCTTAAGCAGGCAAGCAGAAGAGCTTATTTATTGCATTTATATCCCATTTCTCTCTGCAAGGAGGACATGTTTCACCCCTCCTCAGTTAATCCCTACAAGTAATAATCAATGCTGGTTTTCCACAGTAATCTAGGCACAATTTAAGGTGCTGGTTTTTACGCTGTAAATCCTAAATCAATTTTAAAATCCCAATGCATTTTAGCCAACTTCTTATTAGACTACAGTTTCCATCATTCCTGATCACTGTCCATGCTGGTTGGTGCTGACAGGAGTTGAAGTACAACAACATCTGGAAGGCATCACATTGGCTATCCCTACAACTACTTCTCTATACCACCTAAACATGGGGCTTCAACCTGTATTTTGTATAACTTCCACCAGATGTAGAGAAGAACATATGCAAAGTAATTAGAATAATTTGCAATCTGATTATAATACACAACCAATTGGTTGCCCACTCCTTCTAATTAGCATAGTCTAGAAATCTGTACATGTTAAAAAGGAAAGCTATTAGAAATCATAAGCCACAATAAGTAACTAACAAAAGCCAGAATTCCCCAACCATTTTGGACCTGTGGAAACATCCAGATTCTGAGCAAGTGCTGAGGGCACCACAGAAAATGAAATAGGTACAAGGCAGGGGAGGAGGCTGAGCTACAAAACCACTCTTTTGAACCCAGTTTTCTGTTCCAACAGAACACCCTTTACCAGAAGGTAAAACTCCTATTTATTTACAGAAGGCAAACTTTTTTCTGTCTGCTGAACATATCCTTCCTCACCACCACCCAGAACCATTACCCAAATACACATGCACCACTTTTCTTTTCCTATCATGGCTACTCCATATATATTTTGCTCCCCTCCTTCCCCATTCAAGGCTGTTTTTTCTTCCCCCTTTCTTTTTGCCTCCTTTTGCTTCTACATGTAGGCAGTGTCAGCTATGTATTTACTGAAAAACTAAAATATATCCAAACGCTCAGGAAAACCCCAAAGTCTGCAGAAGTACAAAAAAATATTTAGAAAAAGAAATTAAGGAGACAAAACCCCTCAAAACTCAAGCGGTCCCAGGAAAACTGAGAATGCTCAGTGACCACAGAATGCTAATTCTGGGGGCTGGATAGGAAAGGGTTTCTACCAATGGCAGACCCTCTACACTTGGAAAAATGGGGAGGCGACTGAGCTCTAAGGATACATGGAGGAGAGTAGACCAGGGGTCAGCAAACATTTTCAGCAGGGGGACCGGTCCACTGTCCCTCAGACCTTGTGGGGGACCAGACTATAACCCAGAGGTGCATTTTAAATAAAAGCACACATTCTATTCATGTAAAAACACCAGGCAGGCCCCACAAATAACCCAGAGATGCATTTTAAATAAAAGGGCACATTCTACTCATGTAAAAAAACAATGATTCCTGGACCGTCCACAGGCCGGATTTAGAAGGCTATTGGGCCGGATCCAGCCCCTGGGCCTTAGTTTGCCTACCCATGGAGTAGACCCATTTTCCTCCACAAGTGTGAAGGCAGGCCTTCTGCTTATTAAAAAGTGTTACTGAGGAGAGATTTTTTCCTTTCAAGTTTTGTGAGGACCTCATAGTTGCATTCCTTATAGGTAAGTTTAAGACATTTGTTAACAAATGATTATAATTTTTTCTAATATGTGACATTAAATATGGAATTTCTTGAGCAGTCAAGAGATGTTGAATTTATACTGGATACTGAATGCAAGTGCAAGTTATCATACACAACATGTTAATAGTATCACAAGCCTGAAATATTTTCAATATTTGGAGTTTAGAAAAAAGTACAACAGTGTATGTTTCATAGTATGAATACCACAGCTTTATCATCACTTCTGTCTCATATTTCCCACCCTATTTACTTGTACACAAATAATTCATTTTAATGGCAATTTACAGAAACTGAAGGGTTTTCATGTTATACTCCACTTCAACTGATCTCAGTAAATTGGGAGAAGTTACTTTCTCAATGTCAGACAGAGAAGTATCTGAAAAGAAGTACAATGGACTTTACAACATGAAATCAGGCTAACTTACAACTGGTTAAATCCATGGCAATCTCATGAAAACTTGGACACCCTCACAGTAAGCAAGTCAGAAAGACTTGCATGGATTTAATTTGCACAATTTCAACCGGCCAAACTTCAAATGCAGAAGGATGAAATCACACAAGTTAAACAGGCATAAGATGTGATCATACTGTAAAAGAAATGCTACAATTCTCTGCCTATTTAGATACTAAAGCAATTTCCAGAAACAATCTCAATAGAATATACCATTTTAAGAACATGACTGAAACCTCACAGAAATTCCTTTAGGAGGAAGGGTGGGATATAAATTCAATAAATAAAATAAAGTGTCATACAAAATCACATTAAAAAGTATTACTTATAGTACAGGCTCGGTTTAGATATGAGCTAGTAACTTATGGTTCATTAGAATGAATACTATGAAAACTGTGCAATGTATTCCCTTCTCCTAGTCTGCCCTTCTATACATTTAGATTTTGTTAAACCAGTTTCCTGTTACATCCAAATTAGGAAACAGACTACAAGCCAGCATATCTAACCAAGATCTGACTTTGGTTATGCACAGGCATTACACTTTGTTTGTCTAATAAACTATGGTTTAATGGGGGGGGGGGACACAGACGGATGGACAAGTTGTAACAGCCACGAGAGGTGTGTAGCAATGCTCTTGATACCCTGTACCATTTTCTCAAATAAGAGATATGAACAGGATTTTAGGCAGGAATTTTAGGCAAGAATGGGTTAACCATTTTTTTATCATGAAAACTATTGATTCAGCATGCCTGAAACCTTAAACTACACAGGGGCTCAATGAAGCCCTGTAGTAACCACTAGTAGCCCATACAGATGTAGACAATATCAGCATAGTTGGTACATTTTACTATGAACACCCTCACCAATATTCCTGCCACAGAACTACATCAGCCATAATAAAGCTGAAATCTAAACACATCCTAGGCCCATCTGCATACATTTCTCTTTAAAAAAGTATTCTTCCAAAAAACCACCAAAAACAAAAACAAAACACAAAGATTAATGATCCAAGGAAGAACCCTATCAGATCACATTATTTGTTTAGTGGTAGAAATTTATTTATTTTTGTTTATATCACTTTTCATTATCTGATAATGCATAATATATCCAGTTTATCCAAAAGTCCAACTGGTAGATCAATGTCCCCTCTACTCATCCTCATTCATTTCTGATACAAAGGACACCCACTGCAGCACAATGTGACTTTTTTAAAATCTGAAACCTTCAAGACTTTCACAGTATTTATAACTTTTTGTTAAAATTAGAAATCATAGAAAGTAAGAAAATAAGAAGAGAAGTGCAAGGAACAAGGATGAGAAACCCCGAGGGACTGCTATACAGGGCTCCGAAATTTTGATTTATTTCCCAAAATTTGACCATGAAAAAGGCTAATCAGAAGTTGTTTATATGAAGTACAGACATAGGGCTAGATTCAACTACCCAGCATTAGCAGAACCCAGCACAATGGCTCCCACTAGTGTAACACGGCTTCCAGCTCTCTCCCTGCCCCCCTCTGTTCCTACGTATCCCACAGATCCATTCTGGAGGGTTAGGAGATGGCTCAAAACTGGTTGGAAGGTCCTAAATTGAAAATCCTCTGAAATGTTAGAGAGGGATGTAGTAAGCATAGGATATAGTATTTTCTGGCATTTGGTTACAAATTAAGTATGGACAGCCACAGCCACTGACAGAAAAGCTTACAGAAAAGGTAGTACAGTGGTGCCCTGCTAGACGAATTTGTCTATGGGGCTGCCTCGCAAGACGAATTTTTTTTCGTCTAGCGAAAACCGCGGTTTGCATTGCCGCTTCACTAGACGAAAAACCCGCTAGACAAAAATACTCGCAGAACGAATTATTTTCGTCTAGCAGGGCACCACTGTATCTGGGCATTAGCAGATTTTCATAAAATGTGTCCAACATTAGTAGCTTGAAAACTGGACATTGATTTTACAGATGTCACTACTCTCTTACTAAGTGATTTGTCATCACTGGGACTCCTTCAAGTAGTTACTCACTACTTCAATAAACAATAAATTTTAATGAAACCACGTTTGTTTGGTAGTTTACTTGTTTATTTTACACCAGGCTTTTGTGAAATGTGCACAGAAATATTAGAGCTATCAGGATTACAGTACTGGGGAAACTTTTGCATCCTGGTTTTAGACCATTGCTGTATATCCTGGCGTATAAGACTACTTTTTAATCCAGGAAAATCTTCTCAAAAGTCGGGGGTCATCTTATACGCCGGGTGGAGAATCTGCAGTCGAATATATCTCAAACTCTATATTTTAACTGGAAAAGTTGGGGGTCATCTTATACGCCCAGTCGTCTTAATACGCCTGGGCATACAAATGTTATGCTTTTCTAATTTTAACAACGTAACCCAGTATTTACTCCAGTACACTAGCACATCATCTTTTAGATACTGTACTTGGAAAGTATCCTATTGTTAATATTGTGTTCCCCAAGACTTGCACTATGAAATTTTATGAAAATGGAGTGGAAACTGCATTACAGTCATGATTAGTAATACAACTCTCTAGTTCTAGCCTACTAAAGTGTCCAGTTAAAGCTATTAGCTAAGTATTTGCAAAACAAAAAAAGCTAATATAGAAAACTTCCACTTATTCTTACAAGCTTAGATGACTGTATACTATCTTTGTCTTCCTCATCTTACGATTCCTTTTAGGTAAGATTCAATCAATTTAAACACCAAGAGTACAAACACACACACACAAAATTCACTAATGTTACTACGTTAAAAGACATCTCTCTCAAGAGTTACAATGCCAAGACTATAAACTTATTTATACTGTAGCAGCTAAACAAATATATTAGGGAGAAAGCATAGAGTCTGTTTCAAACAAAACTCATAAAGCCAGATTGCATCCACAGTTCATAGTTGATTTAAGTCATCAGAGATAAGATTTGCCTCTCACATCATATTACATCTTAGTTTGAGCAAGAAACATGTCTGATAAATCAGAAAAGATAGCATTATCAGACGATGCAAAGAGCTACACCGAGTGCCTGAGAAAACTGTATCACACACTTAATATGAAGCACTTGCAGTTCATAAATCCCTAAACAACTCAGGACCAGGTTTCTTGGAGATTGCCTTGCTCCATATCCTCATCTGGTCTCTGTACTCAGCTGATTAGGCCTTTCTGGTGATGCCACACATTCAATGTGTGGGGCCTTCAGTGTGCGTGAATCAGCATTATGGAACTCTATCCCATGGACTATTAGAGAGGTGCCTACTCAGTCTGGTAGCATTTCCTGCACTTTAGGCACCTAGTGCCTTCCTTATTTGAACTATCCTTTTTAGTTTACAGTCAGAAAGATCTATAAAGAAGGATTTTTATTATGCTTTGTAATTTTGTTTGACTGGTTTTATTTTATGCATTTTTATATACTCCTGTTTACCACTTAAGATATTCTATACAGAACTGTTTATAAATTCTTAAAATAAGGAAAATAAAATAAATATGCAACAATGTTGGGTGTAGAGTCTCTTGTGATCTCAATACAGTCTATTTTTAGTATAGAACACCATGTTCATGAGTTTCTGTACTACGTCATACAACACAGAAAGCTGTATTTGGATCTTTCACCTGCCACAGACACTGTTCCTGCAAATATACTTTAAATATACAATATAATTTTGTGTGTATGTACATGAGCTTTGATAGACTTACTTGGTTAAGATTTTAGTACTCATAATGTTCAAGGTAAAAGTAAATAGTAAAGTATATAGTCAAATTATTCTACCTACATTTAAAATGCAAGTGTTCCACATAAGCCTTGCTGCCTCACCACGTGCTTCCCTAAGAACATACCAAGTGTTTTCCTACAAAATATTTCAGTGCATCAATATGTTCATCAGATCAAACCATTCTAGATTTCCTACTGTATGCCTTGATTCCTGGAAGGCCTTACTGAGCAGTCTTCAATCTGACATGCAGCAAAGCCTTCACATTATCTTTTGTGTGATCAGTACAAATGAAAAGCAAACTTACCAGCAGTTCTTTTAACAGTAGTCTTCCTCTTCCTTCAGCCTACAACTGAGTCCTTATACTAAGCGTAATGGCTCCACCTACCAGGAAGCAAAAGAATTGTCAATCAAGAACATCACAAGGTACCACCTTGCCCGCTTCCACCTCATTTAAAGCTCTTCTTCGGGAGGTTAAGTACGTACTACAAAGGTGATAAAGGTAAAGGTAAAGGGACCCCTGACCATCAGGTCCAGTCGTGTCCGACTCTGGGGTTGCGGCGCTCATCTCGCTCTATAGGCCGAGGGAGCCGGCGTTTGTCCACAGACAGCTTCCGGGTCATGTGGCCAGCATGACTAAGCCGCTTCTGCCGAACCAGAGCAGCACACGGAAACGCCGTTTACCTCCCCGCTGGAGCGGTCCCTATTTATCTACTTGCACTTTGACGTGCTTTCGAACTGCTAGGTGGGCAGGAGCTGGGACCAAGCAACGGGAGCTCACCCCGTGGCAGGGATTCGAACCGCCGACCTTCTGATCAGCAAGCCCTAGGCTCTGTGGTTTAACCCACAGCGCCACCTGGGTCCCACAAAGGTGATAGAAAGACATAATTAAATGTTTCTTTGGAGAGCTGAGCTTACCAAGAAAATGTTGCACAGTTTGGAAAAAAGAGGAAAGCATGTTCACTATAGTAATATATAACATTTTGCACTATTCATACACTTCTCTAGCCTAAATTAGGTTTGCCCAGTGTTTATTAAAAGAATCAAAGAACTCATCTGTGAAATCACTGAAAGCCAAACCACTACCCAAGGACTGCATAAAATTGAAAAGGTTACAAATGAGCAGCAGAAAGAAGAGTCACAGCATTTCCTATCTGAAAATACAATCACTTGCCAGCTACAGTGAAAGAGAAAGTTTAACACACTGCAATTGTTATCTAGGAATCTGTTTTAAGATGTACATTTTAACATGCACAGAATATTCTTTTAACATGTTGTAACCAAAACTGTATTTTTTAAAAATCACACTATGGTAGGTTTTAGTGCTCCACTTAAAACCCGACATCTAATTTTACTGCACAGACGACACTTCAGATTATGATTCTTTTACCTACCTATTTCTCCACCTGAAAAAAGTCTAATTGTATAATCTAGAGAAAGAAAATATCATAACATACACCCCCTCAAATGCTTGAAGATGAACTGCAATATATTGCTTCAACCAAGTCTGGGAATTCAGTTACATGCTCTGAAGCAAAACTAGAGATATGCCAAAGTACAAAACTATTGGGTTGGTTCTTATTAAGAGACTCCTATGTTCTGTAGAGAGTTACTAATATTTTAGAACTTTATAAAGGTTCTGGGTCCCAGCTTTATTAATATTTCATGCATCACTTGGAGGCTTTATCTGTTGAAGAATAGGAAGAGACCAGTCATATTATCAGAAATAAAACTAAATGTTGCTGTTTCTCAGTAATAAACATTTTCTAGTTAGTAGCATAAAGTAATCTGCTTTGAGTTTATAAAACTTGAAATGAACATTACTTACAAGATTTAACATAAAATAAGAATAGACCTACAGGATGAAACCAGTGGTCTATCTAGTTCAGCATCCTGTTCTCAGAGTGGCCAACCAAATGCATATGAGAAGTCTGCTATCAGCACCTAAGGGCAACAGCACTCTCTTCATTTATATCAGTTCTCTTTATAAAATACCAGTAGGGGGTTGTTGTTTTTAAAAAAATAATCTTGTAAGTAACATTTCTAATGCAAGATACCTTTATGGATGGCAAGTCCATGGAATTCTGACCAACGGGTTTCATATAGTACTAACAGTAACCAGAATATGCAATGTTGTTTCATTTTAGAAAGCTCAACTGAAAAATAATAATAAAAGTAATGTGCTGTAAATAAAATGTTAGGAAAGAACTGAATAGAATCAGGGGTCTTGGAAGCACATTAGGACATCCAAGAAGCTTTTGTGGGCATCACGAAATGCCCCTCAACAGGAGAAAAACCAGTGATGGTCAAACCTCAGCCTAAAAAACATCTACATACACCCAAAAACAAATGAACATAAACCGAAAAAGAAGACAACTCTCCAGTACTTTGGCCACCTCATGAGAAGACTCCCTAGAAAAGACCCTGATGTTGGGAAAGAGGAGAAGGGGACAACAGAGGATGAGATGGTTGGACAGTGTTCTTGAAGCTACTAACATGAGTTTGGCCAAACTGCGAGAGGCAGTGAAGGATAGGCGTGCCTGGCGTGCTCTGGTCCATGGGGTCACGAAGAGTCGGACACGACTGAACGACTGAACAATAACAACAACAACAATTCAACAAAAAAAATCTCAAATAAAAGTATTAATAATCTGAAGGGCCAGGAAGCCTTGACGAGCATGGGGATTGTCTGACGTTGGTGTGGTGTGCCTGCGCATCACTTTGGAGACTCCATATATAAGTCATAACAACAATTTTGACTTATCTCCTTTGTACTATTGTGGCGGTTCGCTCAACCTGCACAGGTCCCCCAGACGTTTAACGGTCCGTTGATACCTGCACTCACCACTTTATTAATTAACCGCTGCCACCAACCAGTCTGTCTGGTATTTACTTCACTCAGTTCAGTCAAGGAGAATATTGGAACAAAACTGTTTTATTTGAAGTTTAGTACATAAGCATGTGGTTTCTGAATAAACAGTACTTTCTTGGTTGTGTTCTTGTTAACAACGATTTCTCCCACCCCTGTTCCTACTCCTTCCCTTGCCACCCTTCTTCCAACCTCCCAATACCCACAACAAGCCCCCTGGATAAAGACAAACGACAAGCCTAAAGACAAGCCCAAAAGACTCAAGACCAAAGACTAAAGAACTAAAGAACCCCCTTCCTTCCCCGGGAGGGGTTTATATAGCCCACATAACTCCGCCCCCTAAAGGCTTTTACTGGTTAATCCTTTTAACTCCTTCTGTGCCAATCCTAAATTTGGGTGATCGCCACAACTATATACAATCTATTGAGAGTAAAATGCCATCTGTGCAAAGCCTACAGAGAATATAGTTTAAGAACATGACTGGAGCACTGGAGCAAGCAGATATGCAAGTGTATACTCTTTCAGACTACAACTGATTGGTTGTTGTTGTTGTTGTTGTTGTTGTTGCTCTCTATTAAAAAAAGAGGAAGATCTGTAGGAATAGGATTTCTTTAAAAATCCTGGAACTATCAAATATAAAGAATGACAAGTCACTGAAGAAACTTAACGGAAACAAGGTAAGTTGTCAGAAGTTTTGGTGCCAACCAAGATACACACACATATAAAGAGAGAGCGAGACAGAGAGAGCACACTTCTGCATACACTTTCTACATTTGTCTGTTGATCTGACAGAAAGTACTGTACTGATTTACTGTTGATGGAGAGACAGGCAATTGTATTTGGTCCCTTATCCCCTGAACAGGTGGTAGTGCTGCTACCTTTCACAAAGTCTAATCATCTGATAAGAACTACAATACATGTGTTGGTCTTGATCTAGGAATAGTTACTGTTTATGGAGATCCCAGCTTCTGGTTGCAGAAATCTGGCACAAGGACTCACACACATCACACTTTTTACCTACACCATTCCTGATGCAGGTGATGCTGGTGTACAAGAAAACAGGGAAAGAGCTATTCAGAGGGGGGTATTGGTTTTTTTTGGGGGGGGGTTATGCATTCTGTATTCCCATTTTTTATTTTTCTATTGCGAACCACCCTGTGATTGTCAGATGATAGGTGATATACAAATTTAATAAATAATAATAAATAGTAAATTATTATTCTCTAGCTCTCCTCAGCAAAAATGAACAGTAAATGACTTTGGATTGTCCCCTACCCCACATTAACATTATTCTTATACTTAGGGAAAGCATTCAGAAGTCTTAATAGATTTTTTTTTTACCTGAGGTACCAAATATAAATCAGTCACTAATATCTGCTCACACATTCAACATTGGTTTTGGAAATAAGAAATGAGCAAGAAGGGAGATGCTTAGAATCAATTCTATATACTTCTTGATATGCTCCCTAATGGGTACAAATCAAAGAATGCTGCAGTCCATATTAACAATAAACCTGTAAATCCATACCAGTGTGTATAGTCATACTTGTACTTCGGCTTCAGACAACTACGCTTTTGAAAAGTCATCTAGAAACCTAAGTCCTTGTACTAGGCATGGGAAACTTATTTATGCCAGAGGGCCACATTCCTTTGTGCCATATACTAGTGGTGGGTGTGGCCAGATACGCACTGTCCATTCCTCCACCCAAGTATTATCACAGTTCAAGGACACATTCCAGCCAAGTAAAATTACTAGAGGAGGATGTCTAGCAGTGCCAGTGAGGGCTGTGCATGCAGAGAATCCTGAGTATGAGATAGAAAGGGTTAGAGGGCTGCTTTCAGTCCCTGATCCTGAAGTCCCCACCCTGCATTATTATTTTATTTGTATATGAATCACTTCTTATGAAGAATCTCAAAACGATTTTACAATTCATGTGTGTGTATCTGTATCTATATCTATATCTACACAATTTCAAATCCAATGCAGATAACAACTAGGACTATCATGAGTCCTGAGGTGACCTATTGGCAGGATTGGTCAGGAGGAATGGGATGAGATAAAATTTTTAATCTTTTTCTGCCATAGCCTTTACTAGTGGAGGACTCTGCTGCCAAAGATCCATGCACATCACAGAAAGTATGGGCAGGTAAGAAGCTACAACTAGTGGTGTTCCCACAATAGCCAATGGAAGGCTCTGAAATGGGACATTCTGGGGCTAAGCTGAGCAAGGCATGGATCCACTAGATGCTAGGCTAGACAGCTTCCTGGAGTATGGTGCAATTCAGCCTAGATTTGTAGCAGGAGACAAACCCAGTGATAAACTCAGATAAAGAAGCTAATTGCCAAGTGGAGCCTTAAGTCTAGGTTACGGTCTAAGCCAAGATTAAAAACGCACAGAAAAGCTTAAGATACACATGGATCAATTCACACCTAGAAATTACAAGATATATTCATACGAGTACTACAAATTAACACGACCCATAAAAAATAGCTGACAAAGGCATCCACATCGAAACAGGGCCCTGTCCTGGTTTTCGACCCAGACTCGACTCTTAACTTCGGCTCAATACATGAAACGGCTTATATGAATTTGTTGTTATTTAAAAACTATTGTATCCATATACTGTAACAAATTATTGTGCCACATATACTATTGTGAGTTTTGAAGCTGTAATCTTTGTTTAAATTTGTATTCTTTGTTTAAGTTTGTAATTCTTTTCAGAATACATACTTTTGTTTGACTTTAGACTTGTGAGTAGGATTTATTCCCACCATTGAAATTTACTGGCCAGAGTTCTTGGTGCACTTTTTTCTAGGTTATGGTCTAGGCACTATTCTTTCCACAATGGAATTTGTTATTAAGAGTGTCACACGACTAGGACCTGGGAGATCAGAGTTCAAATCCACACTCAGTCATGAAGCTTACTGGGTGACCTTGGCCCAGCCACAGTCTCTTAACCTACATCACTGGGTTGTTGTATGGATTAACTGAGGTGGGGGGTGAACTATGTACTCCTTGGAGAAAAAGGTGGGATATAAATGCAATAAATAAGCTCTTCTGCTTACCTGCTTAAGAAAGCTGGAGAGGTCAACCAGATGGAGATGTCAGTCGCCAACCTGGCAACCAGAGATCTCCACGCTGTCGCAACTGGACCCGTGCCAGTTGCATAAAGCGCCTGGCAGATTTCTAACATTGCAGAGGATATGTGCCACTCCATACTTCCCTAGACCTTATGACAGCTATGCCAACCAAAGTAATAATACTTTCCATTATTTACTGTAATATTTATGTGCTTCAGTTTCAAGTTTCCCTCCTGTTCCCAGTTTTCCTCAATTGATTTTATATATATATATATATATATATATATATATATATATATATATATATATATATATATATATATATATATATATGGTACCTCAGAGCACAGCAGTTTGTTGCTCCATATTCAGAATCTGAGTATATTTATGAACAATATTAGATATATCCAAAGATAGATAATACTTTTAAATACATTTTATGTTACAGTATAAAGCTTAGGTTTGGCAAGTAAACAAGCAAGCATTCACCGCTCCCACTGAAAGGATCAAACAAAAACCAGTAAAAGTCAGCACTGCTGAAATCTACATTTGGAATGCAGCCCAGGCAGCCTTTAATTAGCTTTAGGCTGCAGTAGTATACATTACTGGGGAATACGTCCCACTGAACTCAGTAGTGCGTGCTTCTGAGAAGACATGCATGGGATTGTGCAGTCAGGCAGCAGATTTCTAGTCATTAACATATAGGTTGGGGTACAAGGGTATAACTGGAATTCATTCCATGCATTAACAGTCCAGATCTCTGTTCAGTGCTCTGCAAAGTAAATAACTTAAGAGAACACTACAGCACAATTGTTCTTATTAATATTTTATACAACAGATAGTTCATCTGTCAATTCTTGGCAAATGATAACTAAACAAATCTGAATGTCTTCCCCTCATATGCATCTGCTGTCAAGCAAAATATTAACGTTTGAACATGTCAACTATCTACATCAGAGGTGGAGAAACTATGGCCCTTGATATTATTCAACTCCCATGAACTCCAGATAGACTACATACACCTTTCACTGATGACTGTTACTACCTCCAATATCACAGGTGGTATAAATTAATATTTGGAATGATCACTGGGAGAAATGCAGAAAAAAGAAACACCATAGTGGATCTGACGCAGCACAGAAGACACTGTCACTGGCCCCAGCTGCAACAAAACATGTCTCCCCCACATTGGTCTCTACAGCCACGGCAGACACTAATCTTCCAACAGTTTGACTTCACCTGAAAGGGCACACTCCTCCATTGTCTCCTGAGACTGGTGGATGCCAACCAACCAACTCTAAGCATTCCTAGTCTGCATTTTTGTATCTTCCTAAGCTTGGGAAATGGTAATAGCTTCAGGGACAAAATAGACATAGCAATATGTTGTTTGGCCTTATGCATTTTTTTCCCTTTAATCAATAGTAGGGGAGATCAAAACTTTAACATTATTTTAGCAGCTCTGAAAAGCTAAGAAATTATCATCCACTAATCAAAAGATAAATCTTGATTAACTGTATGAGAAACTCTCCACGAAATAGTGGAGATAGAAGTTGTGTTTTCATAGCTCTGGTTGCACTACTCTGAAGAGATGCTGTTGCTAAAATTTAAGATTCGAGAAGGTAGAAAAATTGAAGAACCCAGCACAACCCTGTACTATGACAACTGCCATATGCTCACTTTAATAGTCAGTTTCTGTGCCTATAAACAGTTTCCCCCGCCTTTCTCTTATTATAACTGGCAAAAATATGGTAACATATATTCAACAAGTCTATTTTCCACATGATTTTTTTTGTTTCTAGAACCAACAGCATGATAGGAATGCACACTTTCCCCCAATTGATTTAAAGAGAACAATTTAATAGGCTGACAAAGCTAACTAAAAGGGCAAGCTTAACAAAGAGAGCTATGCCAAGGGAGTCTGGTAATGGTCTTTGTGCCATGTAGTACTGCACATAGGGCTTGCTTTGGCAGCAATCAGGAAAGTAAAAGCAAAACAAGTCCCAGAGGTTAAGAGTAGGACCAGTAGATAAACTGGATCTATTTTCATTTTTACTAATTGTTGCAAAAGTGATATATTCCTTCTACTGCCTATTTTAGTAACCATATGGAATATATTTTATCGTTCTTTTTAGTTAACTGCAGTAAGCAAATAAAACCTGTTCTTTAAGAACTCCTCTAATCACAGATTTGCTTTTCAACTGAAGTCAAAGTGATGGTATTTACCTTTAATGCCATTTACAACATGACCCCATGTACCTGAGACAATTCTTATTCCATATGTTCCTGACTTTTAAGCTCTGAATATGAAAACCTTTTTGCAGTACCACCACCTGTTAGACAGTGGCTACCATACTAACATGCATTCAGAATAAGCTCTCCAACACTGTGTTAAATCTAGGAGCTTGCCCTGTCAAGTGAGTAGTTACAACTTGCCTTTTCAGACAGCTTTATAATTAGTGTCTTGTGCTGTGAATTGGAGTATATAAGCAGGTTTAAAATATCCTAAATAAATCCTGTTTAAGTTACTAAAATTCAGCATTTGGAAAGTACAGTATTTGGTTCTTACAACTCATGTGGATGAAAACCATTCAATTGTTGAAGATATCCCGGGAAACAGTTGCGAACAGGGCTCCGGAATGGATCCTGTTCGCAACCAGAGGTACCACTGTATTAGTTTTTGCCTCTCTTGCAAATATTCACACATTTGAGCAATGCATTAAAACTATCTTTTTACACACACAAACCTATGCCAAAGTTCTCTGTAGTGGTTTGAGGTACCATTTTTAGATGGTATAAAATTCGCTTCCTCCATTTTAGGATCATACTTTTGAATGGCTAAATATTCTTCAAGGTACACAAAAAGCAAAAGGTAGCCATGTTGCCCCATAAGGAGAAAATCCAACTCCACAGAAGCACAAAAAGGATCATATAAATATGTGCTAAACTCATCCTGAATTCCAGGATGCAGACATGGGGAACCACCACTACACTACTTCTGGTTAAACACTAACACAGTTTTAACATCCTGCCTTTTTAAGAGTCCTGGGGAATTCAAAAGCTTGCTCACTATTGCGATATTGGGCACTGTGCTGCTGCTAATTAAGAAATAATATTGCTTTAAACATGCTGCTGAAGTTTTTGTGGAATTGAATGTAGTAATCATGTTACTTTCAAGTTTAATTTCTTAACTGCAGAAAGCCAAATTTCTCTCAAGCTATTCTCCTGTAATAAGTTATTTAATTATACTTAGTGTAGACCAAAGACACAAACATATTGCTTTTGGCCAATTTGCTGTATCTACTTTTTGCAAAACATCTGGCTTAGCTGCCATTGAATAGAGGAAGTAAAAACCAGCTTAAATAACTGTGCCAAGTAACATGAAGACTCAACCCCAGATGCCAGAATGTTAAGCATTTCCTTTGCAACTATATCCTCCAGCCAAAGGTCAAAGAGAACATCCGACAGCCTGTATTCGTAAGCCCTGGGTGAATATTTTCTTTGGTTTTCCAGAACCATGAATGCCCATGTGCAGCATGATTAGCAAAATCTGTTTGAAGTCCAATTCTTCAAAAAAACTATCATTACAATTTTGACACTGTAAGTGTCAAGTGTTTTATTTCAAGGCAAGTATATAGTCGATTATTAATAACTGCATTCTTAAGAATGTTTCTCATTAATCTGAACTTTTAATTTAGGTAAGATAAGTAAAAATAAATAAATAAATAGCTACTGCCATTGGATTTAAAGCTGCTAATGATAGAACATATACTCTTGGAGAGCATCTGTTTCATAGTTAACATGATATGGTTCAATAGAGCAAGACGTTACTGTACTGAGCTATTGATTGAAATTGTCACAAACACTGCCAAAGGAATATACTTCTATCTTCAATACTGGTATCAAGTCTACAGAATGTATTATTTCTTACAACCGTTAAGTTTAAGTCTCAGTGCTTTTAAGGCAGCTAATAATGAGTTTTTAGTTCTCTGATAGAATAAAGTCCATTATTTATCCACAGCATCACTTCTAAACTCACAATAATCCTTTCATTTTCTTTTTCAAATTACATAAATATTTGAGGCTCCAAATGTTTTTATCTCCCCCTGCAACAGGAGCGCAAACAGAATACAGTATACAGAACTAAGGCTGACAAAAGTAGCAGCACAGAACAAAGAGAACATACAGAACAGCGTGCAGGATAGGATAATATTTGTGTTCATTTTAAAGGCATACTAGCCAGTCTGGTCACAATTTGCTGGCCCAAGCTATTCTAAACAAACTGCAATTGAAGGATAGAACTGAATTACAACGCAGCATTTTTGTAAGCTCTTGGTTTAGGATAGGAGTGCCAGAACATGCTGCCAAAACTGAAATTACACAAAGTGTGAGATTTTCAGGAACATTCAGGGCCACTGTGCATGGAACACAGATGGCTAGATGAGGGTGAAGCTTAATCTGGACAAGATGGAGGTAATATGTGTGAGGTAACCAAATGCCCAGCATGGAAATCTGCAATGAGCCTCAGGCAGGCCTGCATTCCCCCCGAAGGACATGTACACAGTTTGGGAGTTCTGCAGGGCTCAGAACTAAATGAAAGAGTTCAGGTAGCAAATGTTCCAGGAGTGCCTTTTAACAGCTGAGGTTGGTACACCAAGTGTGACTCTATCTCAACAGATGGAACATGCTTCAGTTACCCATGCTCTGGTGACATTCATAATTGACTATTGTAAGGTGCTTTCCATGGGGCTGCCTTTAAAAACAGTTCAAGAATTTATAATGTTGCAAAATGTCTCTGTCTGGGTAATGGCAAGAGCCAAGTGGATGGAAGATACAACCAGCAATACTTGTTGCCAGTTTTCTGGCCCAGTTTTAAGTTATATTGACTTTTAAAGCTCTAAATGGTTTCCAAGGCCATGCTCTAGCTCTTCAGGGCCACATGCAGTCATTAAAAACTTATGTACCATGGCATTTTCATAACTCAAACTCAGTGTTGTCTACAGCAGAGTTTTCCCCAGCTCTACCTGGAATTGCCAAGGACTGAACCTGGGACTTTCTACATGCAGTTTTTAAGCATTCCTAAGGAAATAACACAACACTTTCTAGTGTTAAATAAATTGCATTTGACCTTAGGCAATTCTGCAACACCCAAAATGTCAGACAACACAACCAAGTAACTTATATGTTAAGTATGCTATAATTAAGGAGGACTGAAATATATAAAAACTGTAAGAAGAAATACGGTAATAGAAAGGACTGCATTCCTCATTGGAAATTTATATAATGTCCATGTATGTATGCTTATGCAAGCCAAACAGTTGTTCAGTCACAAGAACAATCCAATTTATAAGAGGAGAAAAGAGTGCCTTTTTCCTTGGGTTAAATGTTATAACTAGCTCTTTGACCACAAATATTCCAAAAACTTTCAGAGAATTCATCTACATGTCATCACAAATTTAAACCTGACAGCTAGGAACTTTAGAAGTATTTGGGGAAAAAATTCCACAAAATCTTCATTTAACAGGCAAATGTTAAAATACCTGTTCAACCAGTTTTAGAGTTATTCTGCTACAGGAATGTACCGGTAAATAGTATATTGTAAAGGCTCCCAAAAGCTGTTTTAATTCCTAGTGAACTCTAGATTTGAACTGCCAGATGTGAACAAACTGTCTTCCACATGTTAAATCTGACTTAAACATTTCTGGGATATAGACCTGGATGTATCAGGTACCAGTGTTTGGCCAAAGACTTTTTGAACACACTTAAAAGAATTGACAATCCTTAGAAAATTAACAAATTTGTTAGCTTTTATGGACTATAGTCTACTTTATCAGATCCATGAAGTGTTATCCTGACTTCCTGTGTGTAGATAGATAAATACCTTTTCCAAGCTGGATATTCAGACTGCTATGGACTAATCAGTCTGATTCAGGAGGGTAAGGCTGAAAAAGCTATTAAAAGCAGCAGCCAACACTCCTACCCCCCATGATGTATCCTGCTGATGGAAAGAGTAATTCTCCACCCTATCTTCCTAAATGATCTCAGTTCACATTAGTCTGGTTCAAATTCTACCTTCCTTTTTCTCAATCAAGTGTCCACACAAACCAGACACTCCAAACTGCACCATCTTCCATACTCCCACTCCAAGATTAATGAGGCTGTACTTATTTTTCTTACTCAATATGAAAGTGTCTGTAACTGCTGGGTGGTAGGTAAAACATGGCAGGGGAAGGAAAGGACTGGTATAAAGAAAGCATTAAAATCTGCATTTTATAACAATCTTAAAATGGTGTGTGGCAGATGGTAGGGTTTAATTAGATTAGACTCTGCTAGGTACAAAACTGATTTCTGGTTGCATCAAGAGCTCTAGTGTGGCTGCATTTCAAATTCTCTTTTGCACCTAGCATAGTCTAATCTAATTAATTTATCCTACCATGGGCTGCACTCCAATGTAATTAGATTTGATTCAGTGCAGTTCTGATTCAGTACAACCTGTTTTGCACATAGTAGACTCTGGTCTACATTCTGGAGCTGCTGACTTGTTGCCATTTCTGAACCTTTGAACTCCAGGTAACCCCAGAAGAGGATTTCTGGGTTAAAATCAGTCTGACTGACACTGGAGCCATGATTTAGCACATTATTTTTGTACACTTCCACTTCCAGTGAACTCTGCCTTGTAAAGACTTGCTGAGGCTGAGAAGAGTTCTCTTTTTAATATTTTCTTGTTTCACACTAGAGAATACATCCTACATTACTTTGCACCACACTATTTGTTATTTAATATTGGTTGTTTTCATTGTTTTATTTTAAGATTTTAATTGTACACTATAGTTATTTTAATTATATTTGGTAACCTATCTAGGACCATTTGATGAAGGGCAGGATATTAAAATTATATTATTATTATTATTATTATTATTATTAACATGCCTCCTCCCTGTGTTTTAAGCAACAGCATAAAGAAAGGTAAGGTACAACTCTGGTCACCTTTTCAATTCTCACTACACTTTATCTTGAAAACTGAAGCAGTCACAGCACAACTTCTTTGGCAATATCACTTCTTCCTCCACTCTCTTAACTACGACCACCTTCAATAGTTAACTATTAAATAACCCTTTTTAAAATACTTTTTTAAAATAATACAAGCTTCTATCTGTTGGTACCTGAGTACAAGGACACTCTGCTCTCTTACCTACCATAAATGATCTGGAAATTACACACCAGTAGTCTGCCCACCAACAAAGTTGCAGTGGGAAACCGTTCTCTTAGCACATTTAAGGTAAGTTAAATTCTACCCTGTCATTCCTTTTCTATTATATGGACAGATACTACTGCCTTTGAAAAATGAAGAAATACTAAAGAACATACACATGGCTTAACAGTTGTGAACTGCTTAAAATACTTGGGACATCTTTAAAGTAACAATAATAATCTAGATCAGTGTTTCCCAACTGATGGTCCATGGACCCTAGGAGGTCCACATAACCCATCCAGGGGGTCCGTGGCACCATTCACATAACAAAAACTACCACAGAGATATCAGAATTTTCAAAAGTAGGGGGTTCATAGTCTGGTCTTTGAAAAACAGGTTGTCCACGGTACTTAGCAAATTGGGAACCACTGCTCTAGGCTATACTTTAGTTGTCACAATCCCAAGTACTCTCCTTTATTGTGGAACAGTTTTAGTAAGGAAGCAACACCAAGACAACAGCTCCCAATTCTAATTTTACACAACACAAATAAAGCTGCTATTTCAAGGAACAATCCACATATACACAGTAAGTTCCCATGGCTGATAGCAGAATATTTCAATGGCAATTTCACATATATGGCATTTTTTTCTACCTGACAATATCATGTGTATATATTCATTTCCTAAGCAGAACAAGTAATTATTTTTCTATATGGACACTAGTAAAAAATTCCTGGTCTCTCTAGCTATATGATTATATTCACGTAGACAATATGCCATTTAACACTAGACAATTAAAGCTGCATTGGACAGCTTATGCTACTAACATATTTTAACCAAGCAGGAAAGACAGAGCAAAGCAAATAAATGTATAATCTTTCACAAACCTGAGAAAAATTAGAGTATTAAACATCAATCTCAACTTGTCAACTGCTCTGACAACAGAACATATTTGATTCAGAACTTTAAAAATCAAAAAGCCTACACTTTCCAGGGTGCTGTTTGTTTCCCTACCACATTTGGGATGTTTTGGGTATTGTGCACAGAGCTATGAAAATCAAGATACCTCTACAGCAGAAAAAAGAACACAAGTTTGCTCCACCTGTCTAAAAAAGCCCATGTGTACTTTACAACAGTCTCAACATGCACTGCAGCAGAAAACAAATCAGGCCACGCCTTGGGCAGAATGCAATTGTGTGGATCATCTCTTTTCACAGGCTTGAAATATCCTTGGATTGGGAAAGGGAAGTTTTCCAGAGGCAACAAGGAACATATGTGTAATTACAATAGACACTAGTAAGTAAACTCCGATCAATTTGCCTTTTCCCCACAATAAAAGTCACCTTTATTCAGGATACACAACCAAGCAAAATATCCAATACTCATTATTCACGTACCACAACAGAAAAAACTTTAAATCATTATATTCAAAATCACAAAACCAGAAACATCTCATTTGCCAACACTATTGCTCTAACATCTCCTTTCAACAAGCATGGGATACAGAATAAAAAATTACATATTAGGCCTTTAAGGTGATGTGCCAAAAATAATTACAAATCAAGTACTAGTGAATACAGACTTACCTTCAATTCTTTTTAAAGCTGACAGGCAAGTATCCCGGCTTGGAAACTCAAAGGGATTACTACAGGTCCTAATAGTATCACATTCGCATTTTCCATTGATTATATTGCAGCCTGTTATGAGGTTTTCATTGCAAGGCTCAAATCCAAGTAGCTGATCATCCCAGTTTTCATCTAAAAACCAAAATGAAACAACTATAATACCAGTAGGTCATTGATTTGTTTCATTTAATATATTTTGCCAAACACCTACACATCTAAATGCAAATATTAAATTCAGCTTTAGCAGGTACACTATGAAGTTCTGTACAGTTCACATTTCATGTTTGTATAACTTCACCACAATTTAAAAAAAAGTTGTGTGTGAACCTAGAGCACTTCTATTCATCAGAGAAGCTTCAGAACCACCTTATTCCCCCTTTCTCTTTTTAAAGTTATTTCTAGCACCTGTAACCAAATAGAGAATATAAAATCCAGAACATCCTACAGGCTCAGACAAGGCCCTTTATTTTCAAGTCATAACCTCAATTTTGAACAAACGACACTAACTTTCTAGAGGTTTAGACTACACACAAGTCCCAATTAAGAGTCTCTGTGAAAGAATTCTAAGCAATTTGGAATATTGGCAGTTACTGGTAGGTAGCGGTGTTGTTCTGCCATAGTCAAAACAAAATAAAATAAAAAATTCCTTCCAGTAGCATCTTAGAGACCAACTAAGTTTGTTCTTGGTATGAGCTTTCGTGTGCATCTGAAGAAGTGTGCATGCACACGAAAGCTCATACCAAGAACAAACTTAGTTGGTCTCTAAGGTGCTACTGGAAGGATTTTTTGATTTTATTTTGTTTGGAATATTGGCAGCTTTTCATGATAAAAATGTGTCTTTCATCAACCTACAAGCAGTCCTACAGCACTGCCTCCCAGGTATTCCAATATACAATACATATACTATATACTATGTCCACTCAATTATGGCCTCTGCCTACTCCTAAATCACTTTTTATCCAGCACCTGCATCAGTTTCCATAGTGACTGCATACAACATGGATCTGCAAATGGCACTGGTGTGTCAAGATTAGGACCCACATGTATATGATCTCTTATCACATTGTATTTCCCTGCTTTTACTCCAAATTATTGACTGTTCACCACTAGAAACAAGTATACCTGGCAGAAAAATGTGTTGCTCATAACTTATAGCTCTGTCTGTTTAACGATACAGTAGCTGCTCTAGCACATGATGATACGCATTGACAGATCTCTGACATCTCTTCAGTGGTGTAAATAGAAAGAGGCAAAAGAGGCATCTGTACTAGGTAAAAAAAAGTATAAGTACTTTACAACAATGGGGTGGAAAGTTTTCAACCCATAACTATTTTTTCCCATTTCCACTTTTAGAAATACAATTACATAAATGTAATTAGCAACATAATGAACAGAAGCCAAAGCTGTGGAACTGGATAGGATAAAATACCGTACTTTCCGGCGTATAAGACGACTGGGCATATAAGACGATCCCAAACTTTTCCAGTTAAAATATAGTTTGAGATATACTCGACCACAGATTCTCTACCCAGCGTATAAGACGACCCCCGACTTTTGAGAAGATTTTCCTGGATTAAAAAGTAGTCTTATACGCCAGAATATACAGTACTATTCCAATTTAAAACTGAAGTTGCAATTAACTTCTTTATAGGTGACTATCCCATGAGATGGTTGGACAGTGTTCTTGAAGCTACTAACATGAGTTTGGCCAAACTGCGAGAGGCAGTGAAGGATAGGCGTGCCTGGCGTGCTCTGGTCCATGGGGTCACGAAGAGTCGGACACGACTGAACGACTGAACAACAACAACAACATCCCTAGGAAACATATTTAGTGTACAGTTGCTTGGATATCCAAAATTAGGATATGTTTTTTCAGTATCTTCATTTCCCACTGCTCTTCTAATTTAAAATAGGTAAAGCAGGTATATGTTACTGAGTTATTGCTACTGAGTTGTCATTAGAGATGGGAGAAAATTTGGACTAAAAATGAGCCTACATGATTTGCACTTCTACAAGTTTTGCAAGATATTCACCACAAGCAAAAATACAAAAATGTATATAGTAGGAAAAAATGCATGTATTGCTGAAAAAAGACAAAAATGCATTTTAGTAGGGGAAATTGCTTTACAAAATAATCTATGTTTGGAGAAGTTCACTGATGAAATTTCATTAGGACTTTTTATATATATACAAACTGATGTGTAATTGCAGAAATTGACAGATTTGCACACCCCTAGCTGACAAAACTTAAAATATTTAGCAGCATTCCAATGGATTGGTTTAAATATAATATTTTATATATAAAGGCATTTCTAAACCTCACCCACAGCATATTTCAGTTCAACAACTTTTGGTTATTGGGGGGGGGGGTGAATTACAGCATGGAAAATCAATCTACTTTCAATTTTTCATTTTCTAAGTACTGGGGGAGTAGCCACAGCTCAGCAGTAGAGAATCCGTCGTGTATGAAAAATAATAATACAATAATAATTTTATTATTTATACCCCGCCCATCTGTCTGGGTTCAATCCCCAGCATCTCCAGGGTGATTCTTGTCTGAAACCCCGGAGAGCCTCTGCCAGTTAGTTGAGGGCATTGTGGACAATACTGAGCTAGATGGACCAGTTTGTCTGACTTGACATAATGCAGCTAACCTCCAATGTTCCTAAGTTAGTTAGATTTCCATTTATGGCAATTGAAAACAGTCCAGAAAATCTACTGGTCATGTTTGTATGTGGAAGTGCTAAGGATGTGTATGGAAGATGCTACTACGAGGCAATGGGGGGGACAGAGTTATTGTGTTCGGTGGCTTATACTAGTTTATATGTGGAATTTTCATTCATGTTAATCATGCTACTTTAAATGTAAATATTTTATTATATTTTGTATTTGATTTTCATTTGTACTTTTTTGCAATGTTATATTTAATGTTTTAAGATTAACTGTGAACCATTCAGCATTTATTTTCAGAAATGTAAAGCTACATGTGAACTATTTAAAAAACGTTTTAATAAACACTTCCTATAGGAGCCAGTATTAGGGGTTACCACCTTCTTTATACCTTTAAATTCTTTAACTGTTCCATATTATTTTGAAGTGTTTTCAATCATATATGGTATGGGGGCATAGAAATAACTAGTTATGGCATAACTTCCATACTCCCCTGTTCAATGAGACACTGAACTTTTACCCCACAATGCAAAACTTTCCTTTGCACTATTGTCAAGCAATGAGGTAATAACTCATTTCCCATTTTTAAAATGTCTAATGTAATTCAATAAATCTGGCTTACAAACAGACCATTTAGCTATGAAGCATGCAGTGGACATGTGGAGCTATATAAACTCACAAGTTCACTTTACTTAGTCAATATTTACATAGATTACAAGTATTATGAATAGAAATATTACAGCTGCATGTAAGATAACTGGATACATAAATACATACAGAACACTAATCTTTAAAAATGCATGTATATTTTTCTTTATTTGTAAAACATGCATGTATATTATTTCATTACTTTATTCCAAAACACAGCAATATAAAAACCCTATTAGAATAGGAACATGAAAAAGGAACATAAAGTATTTGAGGGGACCTGCCCCCCCCAAAGTTGATGGGCATTGCCGTTCAAATGGTGTGTGTGCATGCCATCTTGTGATTATGTGGGGCCTGGGCGGGTCTTACCTGGTCCCCTCCCCAATATTTTATTTAAGTTGGCACCCCTGCTGCTGACAAGAGTAAGACCTTGTCAGCATGTAACACCAGTGGGTAGCACCTACACTTTGGAACTCCCTGCCTATTGATATCAAGCAGACACCTTCAATGTAGTTTTCAGCTCTTGCTAAAAACATTATTGTTCAGACAAGCCTATCCAGATGCTTAGGAAGTTGAGGTGATTCTGATCTGTTTTAGTATTTTAACTTTTTCATGTTTTAAATTGGATGGCCATTTTTCCCTAGTCCTTCCTTTATCACATCCCTAAGTTCAACGTGGGTGGCGCTGTGGGTTAAACCACAGAGCTTAGGGGTTACTGATCAGAAGGTCGGCGGTTCGAATCCCCGCGATGGGGTGAGCTCCTGTTGCTCGGTCCCAGCTCCTGCCCACCTAGCAGTTTGAAAGCACATCAAAAGTGCAAGTAAATAAATAGGTACCGCTCCGGCGGGAAGGTAAACAGTGTTTCCGTGTGCTGCTCTGGTTCACCAGAAGCGGCTTTGTCATGCTGGCCACATGACCCGGAAGCTGTACGCTGGCTCCCTCAACCAGTAATGAGAGATAAGCGCCGCAACCCCAGAGTCGGACACGACTGGACCTAATGGTCAGGGGTCCCTTTACCCTTAAGTTCAATTAACCCCCATGTTTCCACAGCTTCATATCTCCTAATGATTCTTTCTTTTTGCACTCAATATTATAAAAAAACCACAGTGAGGTGACAATCCTGGATGAGCATGCTCTTCCAGTTTTTTTTTTTAATGGCAAATTGATAGGGTCTGAGTTACTATTAAGTTCCTCCTAGTGTTACCAAAGGGTGCTATTTTATTTTACAGAAACGCCTTTGTTCAATTTTTTAACTCTTAAATTTCAAACAGTATCTTTAGACATTCAAACATACAAGCAAAATAAAACGTTTTACATTAGGAAATGCCAACTCTTCTAAAGTTTATTGACTGAGCATTTTCATCATAATTCTGGGTTTCTTGCCTGACCATTGAAAACGTAACAGAATATTTTTAACTGAATGATCATTTGCTTTTAATATGATTTCATAACAAACAGAATACAAGGCATTATATTCATTTTTATTATGGTGCTTCTACCTACTCATGAAAGTTTTAGACTTTCCCAATTAGATGATATTTTCTCATTTCCTGAATTAAATAGTAGTAGTTATGTTTAATTTTATTATTTTTTATATTTTGCTGGAAGCTGCCCAGAGTGGCTAAGGAAACCCAGCCAGGTGGGCAGGGTATAAACAATAATTTTATATCATTATTATTGTTTATATTATTTTTTTCAGATCCTGGGTAATCCAGATTCTGAAATATCTACTTGGGGTTCCTCTCCATAGAATTTGGCATCTTTTCCCATTATCTGTTATAGTCCTCTGCTTATGATAACCAAACCATTCTGAATTTTGCAGCTTTATCTTACATTCCAAGATATAAATGTACTTAAATATCAAGTATGTTTAAGATTGGCTTTATTTCCTCTGGGTCTCTCAAAATTGGGACTATAGCAGATGCATGAAAATTGACTTAAGTAATTACCTCCTGCTTTTTGCCCCACAATTCCTGGATGTGTTCCAGCAGACTCTGCAAACTATTCTATTGACATGTTAAATAGCAATGGTGACAGTGAGCATCCTTGACAAGTGCCACTCTAAAATTTAGAATTTTTCCAATTTTACATTATTCACAAATATTGAGGCTGTTGGATGGCATATATCAGTTGAGCAATGAAATGAAAACTATTCCCAATCTTTTTTTACAGAAACTGTAATTGATACCTCCATTCTACTCTATCAAACTCCTTTTTGGCATTTATAAATAACAACCCATATGGAATCTTTGTTTTGTAACATTAGGTGCCATTTTACCACTCTTAGGAAACTCCACTTGATCAGCCTTGATATATTTGCCTATAAATATATTCAATCTTTCCGCCAAAATATTGTTCTAAAAGTTGAAGCTCTAATTGAGTAAGGCAATGAATTGGTGGCTGGCAGAACTTCTGTTTCTAAAAAGACTATAGAATCCTGGATGAGTATCAAGTATCATTCATTTCAGGGTGTATACAACAAAAACGTCCAAAAGTGTCCATTTTATTCATTATATCTCATCAGTATAACTGTATAATACATGTTTCAGGGAATTGTCACCCTTCAGGTTACGTTAGAGAATAAAAGAAAAAGAAAAATGATCAAAGTCTAGTTGAAGTCAAAACCACACTTTCACAGTTCAATTCATACAGTATAGCACAATGTAGATCGCTCCATGAAGCTTCAGTTAGGACTCATGTTCAGAATGTACTCTTCAAAAAGCCATTCAGTTATCCTAAATCTGTTGTTCATAGCACCATATCATATTCTGCTACCAGGAAATTGATAGGGTCACTAAGGTAATTTTCCTATTGGGGTAACCTGTTCACTATTTTCCCCACCATTACTTTTACTTATAAATAAGGCTGCGCAAACACTTCAACAACGGAAAGTGGAAAAAGAACAAGTTTAACTTAAAGCATAAGGAAAGGAACAAATCAAATGGGTGTAGCCATGCAGGTACTATTCTTTCATAATTTCTGAAAAGATGAGGCCTCCCAGTAAAGCAACACAGAAAAAGATGATCAGCCGAAAGTAATTGATGTAAAAATTAAAAATCTCTTTAAAATATGTTTCAAAATATCACAGTATTTTCAAAATGCACTAAACGTAATACCACAGGCATTAGCCAATAAGTACCCCCAACCCCCAGAATACAATGACCATGCTTCATGGAAGGAAAATTGCACCCAGCAGTTCAGTTAAGCAGGCTACCTGCTTAAAAAAACAGCAGTATGACTATTACTTCTTGCTGACGCAACATCTCAAAGGTCAAATAAGTAACTGGTATGCATTCTCATCATAAATCAAACATCTAAAAAGGCCCTCTGGTTTAAAATCTGTCAGACAAATATTTGAAGCTATGTAAAAATTCATTAAATTCTCACAGCTTTTACTGCTAATGTAGTTTTGTAAAGTAATATTTTTTTCTGGCTAACAACGAAATTAAATTAAACAACGAAAGGAAATTAAAAACAATATATAACTCTAGTATATCTTCATATGGAAATTGTTCCTTTAAAATGCAGACAAAATTATGGAAACTTAAATGATTACTGCTAGTCCTCAACACAGTGAGACTGATAGCTTCAATTATAGGATAAGTAAAATATTTGTATTAGAATAACAGGACAAGAAAATTCAAGTTAATTCAAGAGGGAATAAGTGCAACACACTCTTAGAGCTAGTGTAAGTCAGTAAAAAGCCACAATAGTATTTCTGTTTGTAAACATACTTCTCCACACTTTGCAATGTAACTGCTTCGGGTGTATTTCCACATACAAAGTATTAGGAACAAAAGCTAATGAACTATAGTCTCTCTATTGAAATACTCATGACAATGAAGCCAAAGATGAAGAAACAAGTGATATGGAAACTGGTTGCTAAAGCTGAATCAGTGGTCAATCCTGATTACATGTGATGGCGTAAATGTGACACTAAATGGAATTCTGGAAATGTCCAACGTCTAGAAGTAATCCCTGATAGCTAAAATAATAGGACCCAACATTTATTACATTGTCAGTTCATTTTTGGAACTGTGTCTGTCAGGACTAGAAAAAGCATTCATAGTTACTAGGATAAATATTCTGGATGCCAACCTCAAGTTTTTCAAGCCAACGAGACAGTGTTAAAATTCTTAGAAACCTAGCTTAACAATGTCACTGAGGTCTTCTCAGTTCTATAAAAGTCAGATATTTGGGGGGCAAATGTCTTATACGCTTAACAGACGAGGTGACTAAATTACTTACACTGGTTCCATTAATTTGAATGGGAACCATGTTTTCACACCGATCTCAAAGTGCAACTAACTTGGTATGGATCCAACTGGATATCATCAAATTATTGGGAATAGACAATGTATTTTAAAACACTGATATATAATAATGCAGTGTATTAGTAATGAAATTAGAATTTATTAGTGAACTGAGATGAAGAATTTCACTTGCTTACTGATCAAAATGGACTAAATCCTTACAGAATTTTACATCAGAACTTCAATTCACACTAATACAGAAAAAAAACTGATTTCAAGCATATTATGCTCTCTCCCCTCTTCCAAGGACTCTAAATACTGCAGAGGAACCCAATAATGAGTTAGATTACACAATGGAAACATATAAATTAGAGTTGGATCCAAGTTGCTGGCCGCAAACTTGATCACTCTTGGCCCCTAAGTTTGCAGAGTCAATGTGAATACATAATTTTAAGAGTTGATACCCCCATTCAAAATAGAAATCCATATAGCTGATCAAAGGTCCTGCCTATTAGTCTGCCTGAACCAATAGCCTGGCCCTTGGCTCCTCCCCTCCCACTCATTAGATCTCATTAACAAGCCCTGTAAATAGCCACATGTCTGCTCTCCTATGCCAAGCAAGCATCATCCTTGGAAGATAAAGGCAGGAAACCTTTGTAAGCTGGAGAGTTAATGATACTAGAAATGATTACTGGAGGGAAATGTAACAGTAATCTTTTGTAGACAAGTAACTTTGTGGATTTGTTTCCAATTCTGGTCAGTGAGCAAAAAAATGTTATTATAGGGATTTGTGATAAGATGGGCTAGCAATAAACCTACATTTGTAGACTGGTATTTCAGTCACACTCCAATTCATAGAGGGTGGAGACACAGAGACAACAAGGCTTTGTGTTTCAGCAAGTTTCAAGCAACTTCTTCCCTTCCAGAATTCAGACCAGAACCCTTTTACTTCAGCTATTAATTTCCACATATTAAGAACATTTAGGATTGCAATCCTATACATGTTTACCTGGGAGTAAGTCTTCAATGGGCAGCCATTGTGGAGGTGTGCCACTGTACACATGGCTGCCCAGCAGTGTTGCTGCTGTGTTGACTGGGGGAATGAGGGAGGAGCAAGGCAGTGATGTGATGCAGGTCAAGCAATAGAAGCACTGAACTGGTTCCCCCACTGCACCAGCACCATGCTGAACTCCCCACAACTTCACCCCTCTTCCTCTCAGTAAGCAAAGTGATACTGTTAATAGGAGGTCAGGTGTGTTGTGGTGGAGCTCCACACTAGTTGCCCTCACTTACTTCTGAGTAGACATATACAAGATTGTATTGTTAAAGACAAAAAAGTTATATCCTGTAACTAAACAAATGACATTTATTTTTCTGTTCCTCCTTTATTATTTATCTTGCATAGCTAATATTTCATATTGCAACTTAAACAAGGCAGGGGATTGTGTCTTCCTATATTGGTAAATCAATTAAATGATGCCCGGTCTCCTACATTTGCCTGCCGTTAAATGATACCCCAAAATCTGCTGTCTGAGGCAGGCTGCTTTCTTCTAATTAAAATGGCTAGCCCTGCACCTTGTACATTAAGTATTATACCAAGTAATTAGTATTTGCTTTGATACCTGCAGAACACTGAGCAAATATTAGCAAAATGTCAGTCATGACAGGCAGGTGTGGAGTGCTGGCTAGTATCCTGCAAGCATCTCCAAGAGATGCTTCCCTGCACAAAAAATACATATACAGTACTTTCCAGTGGTTTTGGCCAAGCATTGTAAGAGATAGAGAGCATGCTTTGTCCCCCATAAAACACTATTTGTAAATAAAGCACTTACTTTTTTTCCTGTATGAAGGCATGTCAGACACAAGTTTCATAAATAAAAAGGAAAGGCACATTACCGAGCTAAGGCACAATCTTTCTATGTCTCAGACATTAAGAATAAAGTACCGTATGTCCTTTCCTCTGCAGTGTCCCTTTCTGCATTTTCCTTCTTGTTCACACAACAGCAAAACAAAAAGTTTGGGACTCTTGTTTCAGCTTTAGTTACACAGTACCCTGGTGTATATTGGGACCACTGTGTGGCTGAAACCATGACAAACCATGGCTGACTGAGCATAATCCTGGCTTGCATGTCCAATTCTAACCAGTATCATTAACTATGCTTAGTGCCAACAATTCAAACTATGGTTTGGGAGTACCTGCTTCTGCTAAACTTACTTTATTTTCATTTTAAAATTTTTGCTCTAATTTAAAAATATCTGAGCAGTGTAATGGTAAAGGTAAAGGGACCCCTGACCATTAGGTCCAGTCGTGTCTGACTCTGGGGTTGCGGTGCTCATCTCATGTTACTAGCCGAGGGAGCCGGCGTACAGCTTCCGGGTCATGTGGCCAGCATGACAAAGCAGCTTCTGGTGAACCAGAGCAGCGCACAGGAACGCTGTTTACCTTCCTGCCGGAGCGGTCCCTATTTATCTACTTGCACTCTGACATGCTTTCGAACTGCTAAAAATAACAGCTGAAAACAGCAGTACAGCAGCAGATGCATCAGCAGCCAGTAATTAAAAATTCAGTCAGAAACGGCTTGAGTAAATAAAAAGTTCATAAGCATGCATTTGAAAGAATAGATAATTGGTGCATGCCTTATCTCAGGTGGTAACGCATTCCATATTAAAAGGGCAACAACACTGAAAGCAAATATTAAGACCTCTCAGTAGCACTGGGGGTAATCTATGCAACTGCCAGGCAGGGGAGAGATGGTCTCTCAGGTAGCCTGGTGCCAAGATGTTTAGGAGTTTCTAAGCAAGTAACAATGTCACACTGAATCTGGCCTGGTAGTATATTGGTAGCCAGTGCAGTTGTGTCAACAAAAGGTTTAATACATTGATGATGGTTGGCTCTTGATAGTAATCAGTCTTGATATTACCAATACATGGATCACTGTGGCCATATCATCCCTGTCCAGGAATGGCTGTAGCTACTGTACCAGCCAAACCTGATAGATAGTACTCCTAGCCACTGAAGCCAAAGATGAATAAATGAGAAGGCCCCAAAGATGATCCTGCTCTTTCAAAAGGAATGTGACCAGTAAATGTATCACTTCCTGGACACAAGAACCAAACATCCAAAGGGCCTCTATCCAGAAAACAACTCAGGCCATGAGTGTTCACTTCTGGATCACAGAGAAATAGAGCAAAGTGTCATCAGAATAATTAAGACATTGCACTCCAATTGACTGCTCCCAATGATTTAATATAGATTTTAAATAGTATTGGGGGCAAAGTAATGTGCCTGGGGTGGGTGGGGGTGAGAGTGAAAGTGAGAGTGAGTACTACTCTCTGGAACCAGTCCTGCAGTTAGTAGCAGAATCTCTAAAGAATAATGCCTCCAATCCCCAGCCCACAAAACCAATCCAGGAGCATACCATGGTTGATCATATCAAAAGCCACTGATCTCACATTGACACCAGATTGTGCAACTGCAACAACATAATCATATCTTTTATATCTTTTAAGCTTTCTGCATTTTATTCAAGTTGGTTTTAATTTTTGTAAGCCACCTTGAGTCCCAATTCTGGGGGAAAGGCGGTATATAAATATTATAACAATGCAGAAGAAAGCAGCAACTAGAACCTCCAGATGAAGATGTAAAAGGCTAAGCCTGAACATCTCAGTCTGGTTGAGTACTCAAATCTCAAAATAGTTCAGAATACTGTACTGCAAGCACTATTCATGTAGAAGCAGCACACAGAAGCTTAAACCAGACTCACTTCACAGCAAGCAGATTTGCCTGGATAGGCTACCACATAATCCTGCCAGTTTTGTTTTTTAAAAATGATACTGCTATTCTTGAGCAAAACTGTAGCAACAGTCAGTTGCAGTATCAAACTGCAGTCAGAGTTATAAAACGTTTAATGAAATTAACTTACTAAATCCATACATCTTTTATATCTCAGAGTACTTCTTTGGAAATCAGTATTTATGATAAAGGTGCTGCATACCAATATAGCCTTGAAGTTTAACAAGAAAAACATGCCAAGGTGTCAAAGGTAAGACTGAAGGCATTTTCAACAAACTTTAACAAACTTTCCTATCTTCCCTGAAAATGTTTATTGTGGTAATAAACTAGGAATCTCCAATATTTCGCAGTATCTCACTCAACTGCCCTTTCCTGGATTGTTTGAGGAAAGTCATGAGAAAATGATATTAAAATGACAGATCAGTGTGGAGAATCTTTTGCAGTCCAAGTACTGCATTCCCTTATGGGGTTGGGTGGGACCAGAGGCAAAAAGTAGGTGGAGCAACAGACTTTACTTTTACCTTTTTGTTAGCTTACATTCCAGTCACACAAAATTCAGAGAGCTCAGCACACACACATCCGTCCAGGCAAGCAAGAGGCATTAACATAGTTAAGTCCTTCTGCTTGGCTGGAATGTATCCCTGAGGAGAGCACAGAACAGAGACAATGAGGAGTAGGCTTTGGGGAAAGTCCTACAGAAGAGAGGCCTGAGGTTCTGTTCCTGTTATAAGTACTGCTTTTGTGGCAGTATAAAGCTGATCACAAACATCTCCTACAAAAACTAACATAATTCATTAACTGTAAACTAGAACTCATTTACAACCAAGGAAGCTGAATGTTTAAAGAAGTAGGTGCTTCTTCACACATAGCTAAGTGCATAGTTAAACTACAGAACTTGCCCCCACAGCAGGCAATGATAGCCACCAACACAGATGAATTCAAAAGAGAAATAGACCAGGGATCCCCAACCTGTGGCCCACGGAGGCCATTTAACTGGTCAAAGAGCTGCCCCCAAACCGAGAGGCCTGCTCACGCTGCACTAAACGGGTGCAGTGGCGACTCTCTTCTGCAGCTCTGGAAATCGCATCTGCGCATGCCCAGATGCCGAAAATCGCTTCTGTGCAGGCACGATTTCCAGCATCTGGGCATGCGCAGAAGCAATTTCCGTCATCGCGCTGCGCTGGCCAGGCCCACAAAGGATCTCCGCGGGAGTGATCCAGCCCATGCCAGGTAAGCCTTGCCAACCCCTGAACTAGACAAATTCATAGAAGAGAGGGCTATGGAAAGCTCCTTGCTATGATGGCTGTGCTCTGCCTCCACAGTTGGAGGAAGCAACGCTTCTGAATACCAACTGCTGGAAACCACAGGAGGGGAGAGTGCTCTTGTACTCAAATCCCACTTGCAGGTTTCCCACAGGCATCTGGTTGGCCACTGTGAGAACAAGACGCTGGACTGACATGATCCAGCTGGCTCTTCTTAACCTCTTATGGAAATTTAGCATAAATTCAGGAAGCTATAGCATTCAGATCCAGGGAACCTGGAACATTTATAGAGCACTAGCCATAGATGTGCTATTTTAGAATGCTTTATATGGAAACAAGTAGTTTAATACTGTATATTATTAATTTATTACATTCATATCACAGGCAACATAGGAAGTTGTCATATATTGTTGCTGACCATAGCTCCATCTAGCTCAGCATTGTCTACAATGACTGACAGTGGCTCTCCATGATTTCACGCAGGAAACATTCCCAGCCCTACCTGGTGATGAAGAGGATTGAACTTGCATACAAAGCAGGTGCTCAACCAGTGAGGTAGGTCACACAAAGAGACAGTGCCTGGAATAAGGTCGCCAAATGAGCTTTAGGCACCTTATGTCAATCAGGTGCAGCAACTTCAGAAATTCATCACCAATTCTTCCCCTAATAAAAATAGCCCTGCTTAAGAAAAAAAAAAAGCTTAATGAACTTTTACAGAAGTATTGTAAAACTACATTGAATAGCACTGTTATGGAAAGGGTCAGGACTAAGTTGAGTCCATGACATGCAAATATTCCAGAAGGGAAAGTGAAGGTTTACACAGTTGAAAGGAAACCAAACTGTTTCTAAACAAAGACCTCCCAGAGGACTATTGCCAAATGTTAGAATAGTTTCCAGGCCAAATACTGGAAATAGTTTAAATAGTAGTTTATGTCCCCTAACAAAAGCCAGCATGTACAATGATCAGGGATAACAGGAGCTGAAGTCTGGAGGACTACAAGTTCCACACTACTACTTTTATAGATCTATATTTCACAGCTGCCCCGCCCCACCCCACCAGCAAAGCTCCAACAACTGCTTATTGGCATCACATACATGACCCGATTACATTGGAGTCTCTCTCCAGTTCAGCACCAATCTTCTCAGTAATTAAAATGGTGTCAGGGCTTATTTCTAATGCAATGCATCTGCTGTCAATACTGTTAAAATAGTTTTGAGTTGTTCCCTGCTCGTTACTTATATGAAGGTTTATGAAATTAGTTACATGAGTTCATATGGTACTTTACCACAAAGGGATCAAGACCAGTGGAATACCAGTAGCATTACAGCTTTCAGCAAATAACTGTTGAACTATGGAATCATAGCTAGAGCAATGTTAAAAAGGAACTCCACAACGGTGAATCTAGGAAGCAGAACACAGAGTATAACTACAGTATAGTAGCAAGAAGTTGTGCCAGTCCAGAATGGATATTTTTCCAAAATCAGAATGCACACCTAATGTTGTTATATGAAATGTTATATAAATATATAAAATAAATTTTGTTTTCTTCAGAGAACATTTAAATAACACCCTTATTGTTAAGCCACCATGACATTACAAAAATATCAGTCAGCATTTGCTTTATTCTATTTAATACATACTGCTTTCAGAAGATTTGAGATAACAATTTGCTGTAGCCGATTAAACCATGATCCATATTAATAACCACTGGACTGAGAACACATTTTTGGCTGTGTCAGTGTTTTTCATGAACCCATCTAAAAGCTTTAAAAAGAGTTCTACATTGTGACCAGTAGGGGTCGTATCAGGATAAAAATTCTATTGTAAGAAAGACTGAAAAGAGAATAGATTTGTAAAAATGTGAAAACCTACCCTTTTGTGGCAGATAGGCTTTCATCTACAAATGATATTCATGTCAAGACTGTTCCCAGTAAAGCTTTGTTGTATCAACAGATCTAAAGAAACAGTAAACTCAACCACTGGTCCCAATTCAATTGCTGGAATCATTAACAGATTTTAGCTCTAATATTTTTATGTGAAAGCTCAAAATAATCTTATGAATGTGTTGCCAAATTTAAAGCTACTAAGACTTCAGCCCCACTGGTGACCAAAAGCTTCAACTGTACATACTCATGCAGCTAAGTGATTTATATAGCAACAGTTTTGCTAATTTCTGTAGACTGTTTCTGTGGGATAGTTGGAACTGGGACAGCTGGGTCTAATGTCAAGTCCACCACTAGCTGAAGTCTCTTCTTGAGAGACTCTCCATATTATTTTCAGCAGGGGAATGCCAGATGTGCTTTCCATTGAAGTCCAGCATTGCATCACTTCTAAAGAATTATAGTTCTCCTAAAAGTGCCAGAAAGCTCTAGACTGCTATACATTAAGGGAGGCAGTGTCAAAGCATTATAGGAAGTTTTCAATTTAATTTCCCTCTCACATAAAAATTAAGGTGTAGTTACACAGGAAACATGCAACATCTGAGTGGAAGATCATGACAGATATTTATTCACAACTTAATATGCTTGCATGCTCCTTATATTTAAACTCTCCCCATACAAACATGTAAAACAACTACAACTCCAAACAGTTGTAAAAGCCTGACAGATCCATGCCGATTCTCATCATGTTCAGAAAACCCAACTGAAAATGTGCGGAGGAGAGCTAATCTGTACAGAAAACTGCATCTTATTTATGTCATAACCAAGAGTAGTAAAAGTAAAACTAAACTATGAACAAATGTATGTAACAATTGTTAAGTCTAAATGTCATTTGGGGGGATACAAGGGCACTAGCTATCTTTAAACAGTTGGAGTGTGCGCTTTTTTATGACTTTACTACCGTTCTTCAGAGGAATTCCTGAACTCACAGCTGCTCTCTAGTGGATGTACAAAAATCATCCTTGTTTTAAGTAACCAATGAAAAGGGAGGGGGAAGACAAAAAATTTCCATATAAATTTTGATTCTCATCCACACTATAGTATCCCAAACTTTCCTAATGTTTGAAGAGGTGAAAATGGTAGATTGAACTCTCTCATGCCACTTACACAGCTATCAGGCAAAATATTCATATATTTCCAATTATTTGACTCCAACCTATTATGAAGAAGACTGATGTACAATACAAATTATAGCCAATTGAATTGCATGAAAATGAAAGGTAGATTTATGCCCCCCCCCAATGATGCATAAAGTGATAGGTATAAGCATTTTAAACATTTCAATAATGGTCACCCTTTGATTATTTACTGATTCAAGAATTCTCATTCATTACTGATTACAAGCCATTTGAATTCAGAAGATTGAAAAGACAGGTGTCAATCTGACATTTCAAAAAAACATGAATCAGGGCTAATGGGTAAGCAATATCATCCAATTATGAAATAAAGCTACTCTTATCAAATATTGTCTGCATGTTGTAATGTTTCTGAAAATATACCATTAAACAAAAATTATGCAATTATGATAGCTTTCAAAAATAAATTGCAGAAAAGTTGGATTGCTACATGACAATCAATAGCCATCTGCCTGCACATCTGGAATGGGGGGAAATCAAGACACTGACGACTATAGCCCTAAATGCACTTACTAATATACAACTCTCACTGTCTCACTACTAGGTGGAAAACATTGTTAGTAATGGGCTGCAAAAAAGGTTGAAAAAAAGAGCAGACCAAAGCCAAAGGAAAAAGAAAATCGAACTGTTAGGACCAGAGATACCTACATTTAAAAAATAAAGAAGAACCTATCCCGACTTCAGAAAAAATACGCTTTTTATTTCCATGCCCTAGTTCAAAAGCCACTTTAAAATCCACGACCGCTGGGAACAATAAGCAAAGGGAGAGGGAAATGTAAAGGACGAAACAGAAGAGGAAAACGCAACATCCACCTTGTGAGGGGGAAGCAATAGGTTCTACACCGGCAAAACACACGCGTGCACATACTACTCTGAGCCACTGTAGCATTAAAGAGAGATACCTCCTCTTTGTTTTTTGTTTTTTAAGCAGTGCAGATTGGCGGATGAACACCTGCATATGATGTGGGCAAGTATGGAAAATAACTATGAGGAAAGCGGGGTGGGGGGAGAGGGGGAGGGGAGAGAAGAGTCAGAACATGCAATCGACGGAGACAACACGCCACACTAGGAAGCCCCAACCTTTCCTTCCAATCTGCCGACCAGCTTTCACGGTACATGCAGCCAACATTTCACACTATCATCAGTGTCCTGAAAAAAATGGAGTGGCTTGGCGGGGGTGGGGTGGTGGAGAGACCCCCGAAACACCAAAATACTTTCAAAGTGGGGTCTGACAAGGGCCCCAGTCCCCTCCGCCCCGCTTTCCTCCCGGAAAGAAATCCCCAGTCCCTCTCTCCGCCGCCGCCCCCCAACCTCCCAAGACACGCGCTAGCTCTACGCGCGTCAGTCCGCGCCGGGGCGGAGTGACTCCGCGCCCCTCTGCCTGGAAGGAAGAGGCGGCCGTTCGCCTTTGGAAGGGCTTTTTGCCTTGTTACCTTCGCAGACGCCCGCTTCGTATTCCGTGAGCGAGTCCCCGTTGAGCGGCGGGCGGATCACGCAGCGCAGCCCGCGGTCGCAGGCGCCGTGCAGCCCGAAGAAGCCCCCGCAGCTCTCGTTGCGCTGCCGGGCGCACATGAAGCAACAGCCGCAGATGTCCATCACGACGCCGCCGGGGCAGTTCTTGGGCTCCTCGCAGCGGGACTCGTCGCAAGGCAGGCACACGAACGCCCGCGTCCCGGACTCCCCCAGGAACACCAGCGCCAGCAGCAGCGGAGGCCAACCCGCCGCCCAGGGCCAGCCGACGCCGCCCCGCCGCCGCCGCCCCGCCGATACCGCTGCCAGGTACATCCCGGCCAGGGCCGAAAAAGCGCCCCTGAGTCCGGCAGGGAGCAGCCCAGCCCCAGCTGCGGCTCTTGTTGCTGCTGCTGCTGCTGCCGCGGCGGCGGCGACGCCTCAGCCGCCTCTCCTCCCCCGGCAGCGGCCCCTCGAGAAAAGTTTCCTCAGCGGCGGCGAGTCCAGCCAAAGTTCTACCCCGGGCGGCTTCCCGCTCCTTTCGCCGTGAAGAAGCGCCTCCCGCCCACTCCTCCCCGCCGGCCTGCCGGTGCCTCCAAAGCCTTCGGTCTCCCCTCAGCGGCCCCGCGCGCGCGACTACGGCGGCGGCGGCGACTACGCAGCTGCTATAACGGGCGCCAGAGAGAGCACGAGACGAGCCTCAGCAGCTCCACCAACAAACTCGCCTCCCGACTCCGGACTCTTTCGCCGCCTCAGACTCCTCACAAGCTCTCCCAGAGCTCCGCCCCGCCCCAGCGCCCGTGCCATTGGGTAGCGGCGCGCCTGGCTCCGCCCCGAGGCTGCTTTCGTTCCCGCGGATTGGACCGCTCGCGCCGCCCCTCTCGCTCCCGGAGCCTTTTCGCTCTGTTGGTGGATGGAAGTGGGAGAGGCGCTGCTGCAGGAGGAGCAGCAGCAGCAGCAGCTTGGGCCCCACGGCGGCTGCCTGCCTCCCTCCCCTCCCCTCGTGCTCTGCCCCTCCCCTGCCTGTGGCGCTGAGTTCTCAGAGGCGGGCCCGGAGAGCGACCAACCGGAGGTCAAGCGACATGCCCAGCCAGTCCGGGAAAAGGCAGTCGCGGGTGGGAGGGGCCCTAATTAAATAAAGGGCAGCGCTGATTGCAAAGGGGAGAGGTGGGGAAGCGAGGCTGCACTGAAAGTCAACCTGGAGGCTGCAAATCCGTATGCGGGAAACTAACTCCACACGGCGCTTAAGTTCGTCGCTAGTTCTTCCCAGCCCCTCCTTGGCTCGGAAGCGCAAAGCGAGAAGAAGAAGGAAAGCTCGTGTATCCCAGAATGCCAAAAAGAACATCATGCTTCCAAAACGCTCATAAATTCACGATGATATCGGAACACCATAATAAATATATCATTGGGGGTGCCCACCCCAAAATATGATCTGAGCCTGGGCAAAGCACACACCCAAGCAACATCAAAGAGACTTCTCTGCTATATGCCAATAAACTTCCTGTGAGCACATGGCACGGACAAGGGTGTCTGTGCACATTGAGGATAGTCAACAATAGCCCAGATCCATGGGGGATGGCCACTCCAAAATGTGCTTGGGGTCAGCATAAATCAGAGATACATCTTCTAAGCAAACAAATTTGCAATTGCACATACCAACAGATCCAGCAAAGCTCAGCTGCCTGCAGATGCATGGTACAAACAAAGGCATCTATGCACACCAATAACTTTGGTCAATAAAGTCAAATCCTGTTTGGTGGGAGGCATTCCACAGGGCAGGCGCCACTACCGAGAAGGCCCTCTGCCTATTATTATTTATTAAATTTGTATGCCACCCTATACCGTTAGATCACAGGGCAGTTCACAACATAACATTACAAAAAACAAAATATATAATAAAAACAAAGACAAAGACAACCGAATAACCCCCCCCCCCCCGTTCCCTTCTCACCAGAAGGTCCTCTGAATTGGACCTCAGTGTCTGGGATGAAGAACAGAGACAAGATGCTCCTTCAGGTATACATGGCCGAGGCTGATTACGGCTTTAAAGGTCAGCACAAACACTTTGAACTGTTCTCGAAAATGTACTGGGAGCCAATGTAGATCCTTTAGGACCCATGTTATATGGTCCCGGCAGCTGTTCCCAGTCACATCTGGGAGCTGCATTCTAAATTAGTTATAGTTTTGCAGTGCAGTGGTACCTCATGTTGTGAATGGGATCCGTTCCGGAGTCCCTTTCGCAACATGAGCAGAACGCAACATGAAGTGTCACGTCTGCGCATGTGCGCAGCGCGATTCAGCGCTTCTGTGCATGCACTAATTGCCAAACCCGGAAGTAACCCGTTCCGGTACTTCCGGGTTCGGCGCGTTCATATCCTGTGACGAACGCAACCCACAGCGGCTGTAACATGAGGTATGACTGTAGTCCAAGCAGGAGATAACCAGAGATACATAGGGAAAAAATAAGCACCCCAAAATATGCTTTGGGAAACCACTAATCATATACCCACACATGTCCAGGATTTGTACACTCTTGCACACTGTTTGCCTAGTCGCTCCCTCTAGGTGCAGCTGGATCCTATTTCTACTGACACTCGGAAAGGATGGTTTTGCAAGTGAGCAAGTAGTGGTGGCTTCTCCTTTCAGCTGCCATTCCACTGTGGATGGAAGGTGAGTGAATAATGCCTCTGTTCCCCTTTCTATCTGTGGTGAGAAGGTGCAGAAATGGGTGTTTCAAAAGAGCAAAGAGGACGGGACCTGTCCTTGACCAGGGTGAAAAGATGGGAGGCTGCAAACATTTCTAGGATTAGGAAACTTGACTTCTCTCTTCACTGTATTGTGTGAATCGTAAGTTTGTTATTGTTGTTTTAACCCCATCATGCTCCAAAAAAAAAAAAAATTCTTTTTCTCTTTTTTTAAGAAGGTTGTTTTGCAACCAAAGATGATAGATGTTCTTTATTCCAGAAAAACAAGCCTCTGGCAAATGAACCACAAAGCTTCCCTGTGATGCTCCTTAAAAACAAAAAAAAATTATTTGAAAGGTAACCCTGCTTTACAGGCACAGCCTGAGGTGGGAAACTGAATTGCTGTGAGGTGCCCTGGTGATTGAAAAGTCATGACATCCCGTAAAAATGTGCCTTTGACCTCCCTGGGAAACCGCTTGTAGAGCAGGGGAGTGGGTTCAAAAGCAGCAAAATCTCCTTATTTCTCTTAGGCCTGGAAGAGCTTGCAGAGAAGTGTGGCCCAAGTCATAAAGCCAGAAAATGAGTGACTAAAGTAGCCTTCCTCAATCTGCTGCCCTTCAGGTGTTTTGAACTCCCACCAGCCACCAGAAGACATGTAGAGTCTTGGCTGTGACTCCAAGGGCACCATTTGGGTAGGACAGAAGGCTATTACACACACGCCTCCACCAACACATTTCCAGACCATGTGTGATGAGTCTTAGGCAGAGCGCTTTCATCTCTGGCCTACTCCTTGGTGACTGAATATTCTTCCTACACAAAACAGCTTTAACACAGTGCCCCTGTCAGTCAGCAGGCAAATGCTCAGGAAGGGTTTAGTTATCAGTGACTGTTTACCATGTGAATGGAATCTGTGAGGAGGCAGCATGCCTCTGATTCCCTAAGGCTGAGACATGCAACAGAGGGCATCTGTCTCCAGTCTCCACTGTACCCAGGTTGGATATTTTTCTGAGACATTATCTGGAGTTGGCCACTCATGGGCACAGTGCTTGATTAGATGGACGTCCGATCTGACCCAGATGTTGTTAAGCTGCTCACAAGTCAGCAAAATGACACATGATTCCTCTTCAGGGGAATTCAGCCTTCTTCCTTTTCCATTCGCATCAACCCTGAGCTTTTCAGCAGCCCTCTCAAAACAGCACATGAAATACCAGTAGTTTGTGTGTAACTTTTCTGATCTTAGCAAATGAAGTCCCCAGTTGAATCCCTGGCCTATACTGGAGCAAAGATCACAAATCTTTCCCAATAATCAATAAACCTCCTTGTCAAACAGCTGCCCTTCTCCTCCTGCAAAATGGAACATTCCTCCAAAGGAACACAAGGCTATGAAATAACTAAGCGAGAAAAAGGACAAGAGAGGGTGTGAGTCTGCATGGTGGAATGAAGGCCCAATTGAATTAAACATCTGAACTGCAGCCCAGGGGAAGAATAACGAAGAGTGACTAATGAGAGAAGGGAAATGCTGAAAACAAACACAATGCCTACTCACTTCGCTCTCAGCAAAGTAGTAAGCCCCCAAGAGGGCAAGGTGGAAATATAAAAAGCAAAGAAGTCTAGCAGCTGTTTGTGTCTAGTAGGGCCTTGTTCCTGACAATGCCCAGCGTTCATGACATACACTGAAAGCTGGAATGAGTAATAAACAAACACATGGAACTGAAATGCTGAGATGCTGTAGCTTGTAAGGATATTTTGGCAGTATTAGGCCCACCTCAGAATTTGTGTTCTCTGGGGGTGAATTGCTTAGCCTAGGAAAAGCTGCTACCTGTTGACTGCTCTTGTGCATCCCAACAGAAATTTCAGCTGCTCTCCTCCTGCCACCTCACCCCACAAATCTGTTTCAGAGGGCTGGAGGATTCTCCAGAACAGATTTGGATTGAGGGTGCAGGGAAAATAGAGGAATCATAGAATCATAGAGTTGGAAGAGACCACAAGGGCCATCCAGTCCAACCCCCTGCCAAGCAGGAAACACCATCAAAGCATTCCTGACAGATGGCTGTCAAGTCTCTGCTTAAAGACCTCCAAAGAAGGAGACTCCACCACACTCCTTGGTAGCAAATTCCACTGCCGAACAGCTCTCACTGTCAGGAAGTTCTTCCTAATGTTTAGGTGGAATCTTCTTTCTTGTAGTTTGAATCCATTGCTCTGTGTCCGCTTCTCTGGAGCAGCAGAAAACAACCTTTCACCCTCCTCTATATGACACCTTTTATATATTTGAACATGGCTATCATATCACCCCTTAACCTTCTCTTCTTCAGGCTAAACATACCCAGCTCCCTAAGCCGTTCCTCATAAGGCATCGTTTCCAGGCCTTTGACCATTTTGGTTGCCCTCTTCTGGACACGTTCCAGCTTGTCAGTATCCTTCTTGAACTGTGGTACCCAGAACTGGACACAGTATTCCAGGTGAGGTCTGACCAGAGCAGAATATAGTGGTACTATTACTTCCCTTGATCTAGACGCTATACTCCTATTGATGCAGCCCAGAATTGCATTGGCTTTTTTAGCTGCTACATCACACTGTTGACTCATGTCAAGTTTGTGGTCTACCAAGACCCCTAGATCCTTTTCACATGTACTGCTCTCAAGGCAGATGTCACCCATCCTGTATTTGTTCCTTTCATTTTTTTTGCCCAAGTGTAGTACTCTACATTTCTCCTTGTTAAAATTCATCTTGTTTGCTTTGGCCCAGTTGTCTAATCTCTTAAGGTCATTTTGAAGTGTGATCCTGTCCTCTGGGGTATTAGCCATCCCCACCCCCCATTTGGTGTCATCTGCAAACTTGATCAGGATGCCCTCAAGCCCATCATCCAAGTCATTGATGAAGATGTTGAATAAGACTGGGCCCAAGACAGAACCCTGTGGCACTCCACTAGTCACTTCTCTCCAGGATGAAGAGGAGCCATTGATGAGCACCCTTTGGGTTCGGTCAGTCAGCCAGTTACAAATCCACTGACTGGTAGCATTGTCTAGCCCACATTTTACCAGCTTCTTTACAAGAATATCATGGGGCACCTTGTCAAAGGCCTTGCTGAAATCAAGATAGGCTATATCCACAGCATTCTCTTCATCTACAAGGCTTGTAATTCTGTCAAAGAATGAGATCAGGTTAGTCTGACATGACTTATTTTTCAGAAACCCATGCTGACTTTTAGTTATCACAGCATTCCTTTCTAGTTGCTCACAGACCATTTGCTTAATGATCTGCTCTAGAATCTTTCCTGGTATTGATGTCAAGCTGACTGGGCGGTAATTGTTTGGGTCCTCAGGAAGGGGAAGTACCATTGCATACTAGAACTCTGCTCATGCAGTGTGGGATACAACCCAATGCATGTGTTGGGAAGATTATTGGGGTAGAAAGTGCACTTACGCTGAGACTTGCTTTTCAATATTTGCCTGGCTTTTTCAGGCCTCATCTGCACCATCTCAAAACTCTCCTTGTAGGTTGCCTCTTCTTGCATTTTTTAGCTTTGAATCACATTATGCTTACACTGTCCAGGTGGCATCTCAGTTTCTTGGAGCTAAAATTCGCTTTTTGCCTAACTAACATGAAAAATTCTTCTAAAATGATTATATTCCACTGTGTTTGCCATATCACGTTTTTGGGGTTATCCCATTTCCCCCTCAGCTCCCCCTCTGTACTGCTGCCCACACTCCACCCACCAAGCCTCAATTCTCCTTGTCTCATTTCTTTCTCGTTGTAGCTGATGTTCATTTCCAAGGGCACCTTTCTCTCCTTTCTGGGTGGATTTACCTAGAACAGGCATGTCCAAAGTCTGTTTTGGGGGCCTAATCCAGCCTGCCGGTCAGTTTAATCCGGCCCCTGTGGCAGTTTATTTCCTGGAGTAAAATCCTTAAAAAGCCTCAACAACTTCAATCCTAAAAAAAGGTTAACAACTTTGGTTGGCTCTTCGGTCGGCCGTTCACTTCATCAAATCTGGCCCTCTTTGAAAAAAGTTTGGACACCACTGACCTAGAAGGAACCCCCTTTGCACTGTGACCGAGTTGTTGTTTGTATTAAAGGAATGCAGGGTGGATTTTCCTGTATTCACCAGGGGTGAGCTGTTGTGATGGAACAATAGAACCCTCCGCAAACACTTCATTTTTAGCTAGACGTGGACGTGAAGTTTAGCCAGAGTGTAGTAGCAATCTAACAATGCCCTCCAAATAGGTGGGGAAAGTTGAGAAGCAAGGGAGTAGCATAAAAAATGATGTGACATGACCAGATCAAAAATACTCTTTCACACTACCCTAATTTATGAGTGGTGCGAAATTCCAGGGGTTCCAAAATGGTTCGTATTTCCCTCAGAATAAGGCACAGAGGAGACTGTGGTGTCTTTATGGTATATGGTTTATTTAAACACATAAACAACCTGAGCCTACGATGGAGGGGTTCACAGCATTATCAACCCAAGAGGGTTCTGCCTCTCCCATGGCTGCAGCCCTGGATTCTGGCAGAAATCAAGCATGCTTCTGACTCTCTAGTTTCAGCCTGCTTCCTCCTCCAGCTTCTAACTTACACACAACTCAGCTCTGGACTTTGTCTTTTCTAACTACCAGCAAATGGAGGGAGAGAGGCCCACCCTTTTGTCTTCTGGCACAAAGCTGCTTCATTTGTTACCTTAACGACCTATATTTAGAGGGCATTTATCAAGAAGCTTGTCTGACTGTTCCAACAATTTGAATCCTTCCTTAGATTTTAACACTTGCTGCATCCAGGAAATTGAAGTGTCTCGGCCTACCCTGCCCCTAAACTCATAACAATAAAAATAGGCAGAAAATGCAGTCCTGGTACAACAGAATGTGAGAACAGCAACCAGCCAGCATTGGTATGGAACCATGAAGGGCTACAATGAACAAATTGGATTGGGAAAATGTGGATTTCCAAAGGCTGTGCTGAAGAGCCCTCAATTTCCTGAAATGAAGCTAAAAAATTTTAAACAGCCATTGAAAGATTGTTATTAGTGAATGAGTGATTTTAACTGAGTGTTATTAACCAGCCGTATTTAGCTTTTATTGTTGTTAGATGCCTTGAAAGATCGCCTTTGAGGGTAGGATGTAATTATTTTAAATAAATAAATGCAATAAATATTAGGTACAAATTGTACTAATGTTCACGTACAGTGCTGGCTTTAGAGTACGAAACGAGCTCTCTTACATTGCCATTTAAAGGTATTAATATTTCATTACATTTGTCCAGAAAAGTCTTTTAAGACAAATGGGTAAATTTTAATTGGTAAATCAATCTTAGGAGTATATTCATCTTTTTTATGGAAGTGTTACTTAACAGTAAAGTAGGCTGATTAGGACACCTATTGGCCCATTTTAGCAGTGTTACACAGGAGTGAAATGTTCAACTCTGACATTTTAAAATTAATCGGAACTATACACCTTGGTATTTATTGTGCTTTGGACAAAGGAGAGAAATTGGAGCGTAATGTGTTGTGCATGTCTGAAATTTAGCAAGTCACCTCTATCCAGGACCTCTTATAACCCCTTTGCGCGGGGGGGGGGGGAGGGGGAGTCTTTACAATCAAGCAGTGTATAAATTGTATGAATTAAATAATAACCCTAAAGTCTAATTTGCAAATGACGAACACAAAGTACATGGATCAACATGGGGAAATCCCTCTACTCCAGAAAGGACCGTAGACTGAAGAGGTTTCACAGGGCCATGTTGAGCGCCTGCCTGCCCGCCAGCTCAGGGGAGAGCACAACTGGTCGAGGCAGCTCTTGGCGGGCACATCCCCCCAACGCTGGCTGGGGGTCCAGCGGCAAGGCCACACCCCCTGGTGGCAGGCCTGGCTAGGTGAGGATCTCTGTGGGGGGAGGTGCCTGGTTCATACCTGCTCAAAATCATGTGCCTGGGGCTACGGCTCCCCTGGCCCTCCCCACGCCACGCCCCTGCCAGGTAAGCCACAACCTGCACAATCAATCACAATATGCGGTGCACACAAACACACCATTTGAATGGCACTGGCCATCAACTTTGAGGGGTCAGCCCCCTCAAATATCTAACACATAAAAACAATTTTTTTAAAATTTCCTTTTTTAAAATTGATCCTTAAGATGGGTTGTCTTATGAAGAATAACTCTTTTAGAAAAACAAACTAATGTGCTTCTCATCACATAGTGTCGTATGTCCAGCTTCATATAGCAGCCAGCGTCATTGACTTTGCAGCACAAAACCAGTAACATGGGCTGAGAGCCAGTTTGTCCCTGTGGTCTGTTCACACATAGAATGACATTTATTCTGTGATTCAGGGAAGTCCTCTCTCCCGCCTGGAAGCCTAGGATTTCCATGTATTATCTGTTCTCATTGTGGTCAATCGGATGCCTATAGGAAGCAGGACCTCAGCACAAGAGCCCTTTCCCCGCTGGTGATTCCCAGAAGAAGGTATTCAGAGGCATACTCTATCTCAGGGGTAGGCAACCTAAGGCCCGGGGGCCAGATGCAGCCCAATCGCCTTCTCAATCCAGCCCGCGGACAGTCCGGGAATCAGCTTGTTTTTACATGAGTAGAATGTGTGCTTTTATTTAAAATGCATCTCTGGGTTATTTGTGGAGCATAGGAATTCATTCAACCCCCCCCCCCCAAAAAAAATATAGTCCAGCCCACAACAAGGTCTGAGGGACAGTAGACCAGCCCACGGCTGAAAAAGGTTGCTGACCCCTGCTCTATCTGGCCATAATTTATAGTAGCCATCTCTAAGTCCTACCCACTCCCGCCGCCTGCACACACCTGGAGCCGCCACCTTCTGTTGTGTGGGCAGGGCGGTCCCTCCCCTTACCTGGCCAATCCCCTGGCAATGCCTCCCCAGGCGGGATTGGGTGATTGGCTGAGGTAGGCGGAGACCTCCAGGTATCCAGGCTGGGGAGGATGAAGCCAGCCCGAACTGCCAGGAGCCGCACTGGGATCCAGGGGGCTGTGCGTGACCATGCAAAAGGCACCCCCCATTTGATGTGGGGAGCGGTCATTGTCTAATCTGCTTCAAAGCCAGCTGTTCTCCCCCTAATGTTCCTAAATCAGGTTAAAGGGAGAAAACCAGTACATGTCTTTTTGAAAAAAAGAAGTTTCTAGCCTATTACTTAGAACAGTGTTACCCAATTAGCTAATTACTGTGGACCCGACTGAAGAGTCATGAAGAGTCAGACACAACTGAACGACTGAACAACAACAACAGTGGACCCTCTGTTTTTTAAAAGCCAAGCCATGAACCCCAGACTTTTGAAAATTTTGATATCTCTGTGGTAGTTTTTGTTATGTGAATGGTGTCTTAGACCTCCTGGGTAGGTTACACAGACCCCCCCCCCTGGGGTCCCCAGACCACCAATTGGGAACATGGAACTCGAAAATATCAAGTTAAGTTGAAGATGGAGTCAGAGCCCAAGAAGTTCTGTCAGAAAACTGGAAAACTTCATCTTCAACAGTCAGGAAGACAAGGATACAAAATATGATTTTCCTAAGCCCTAATAGAGCAAGTGGGAGGAGCAAACTCACTGCTGGATATCATTTTCCACTGATAAGAAATTTAGAGTCATTTTTCTTGCTAGTTTTTGGGGCTTTCATAAAATTCTGTGATAAAGCAATCTTCTTTGCATGTTTAATAACTCTGGTACAATCCCCAGCATCTCCTGGTAGAACTGGGAATGTCCTCTGTTTTGCAACCCTGGAGAACGGCTTCCAGTCAGTGCAGGCAATAGTGAGCTAGATTGATCGATGGTCTGATCAGTATAATGCAGCTTCCAGTATACTCCCCACCACAATATATTTTAAATTGCCATCTTTTAATTGTCCAAATGCTGTGCTTTGTTCAAACACTTGACCCCAAGGAAAAAATTAATTGCAAATGAGTTACATGTATGGTTATTTGGCTCTCTGTATCTATCAAGCACATCAAGTAAACTGGCTTTCTGCAGTTTTGCTCATCCATGGGGTTCATACAGTTTGCAGGAAGTGAGATAAAACATTTTCTTAAAACTTCCAATATTTTCACGACAGTCATTAATTTTTTTGGTACAAGTTTCCTCCTGAGTGATTTAGTAGCCAACACAAATGTGTATGCAGGCCTGGCTCTCAGCACACTAGCTAGTATTTTACAGAGTTTTGTGTTAATTTTACAATATCTGATAGTGCATGTCTTTGGTGTTGTTGTTGTTTTAATGTAGCTTAAATCGGTCTTACATTATTTTTGGAACATCTTTGATGTATTAATTCTGCTACTTTTGAAGTACCCATTTCCTGTTCTACAAGTACTTTATTTTTTTTCTCCTCCCTCTTTCCACTTAAAAATATCTGTTGCAATGTTATTGGAAGTATTATGGGAAGTAACTTCAGAGCAAACAATAGTTCTACTGGAAATAACTGCAAATAAGCCATCTCTTTCTGCAAAGCAGTGCCACCCACCCCTAAGCCAGATGGGCGGGGTACAAATAAATTATTATTATTATTATTATTATTATTATTATTAATTCAGGCAGCTGCTCCAGAAGGATACCGTTGTTGATGGGGGCGGGGGGACGACGACAATGTTGCGAGCATGAGCATTACGCCCCCACCCTAAGCTGGGTAAAAGCTTCCTGGTCAGCATTGCAACTCCCATCCTAAGTTGGAAAGAAGCTTCCTGGGCTTTGGAAAGGAAGCACTAGGCTTTAAGACTTTAATATTCTCATTTGCCTGGAACATTTAGGGGACTAGCCTAGTTCCCCTAGTCTGCTGACATGCCACTGGCCACTGACTAGATCCAACAGGCTCTTCTAAATGGCCTCGGCCCAGTATACCTGAAGGAGCATCTCCACCCCCATCTCTCAGCCTCACTGAAGTCCTCCTTCGAGGGTCTTCTGCTGGTTCCCTCACTGTGAGAAGCAAAGTTACAGGGAACCAGGCAGAGGGCCTTCTTGGTAGTGGCGCCCACCCTGTGGAACGCCCTCCCACCAGATGTCAAGGAGATAAAGAATTACATAACTTTTTAGAAGATATGTGATAGCAGCCCTGTATCGGGAGGTGTTTTAATGCCTGATGTTTTTATTATGTTTTTAGATATGCTGTAAGCCGCCCAGAGTGGCTGGGGATACCCAGCCAGATGGGTGGGGTATAGATAATAAATTTATTATTATTATTCACTTATGCTCAACACTTTTTAAACATAGGCAGTTTAGGATCTCAGGTGATAAATTATGCTGTAATGCTTCAATGTTTCGTTGATTGAAAATCAATATAAGCTGAACATAAACAAAAATGTTGAAAATTTCAATTACTTTTTGGAACACCCATGTACTTTTTTTAAAAAAAGGTTTCTAAAGTGCAATCCTGTACATTTTAGTCAGAAGCAACCCCTATTGTGTTCAAAAGGGCTTCCCTCTTAGTGAGTGCATTTAGGGTCATCTGCATGCTTGGAAGAATAACATAATTCATAAACCAGTTACAGGTAGGTAGCCGTGTTGGTCTGCCGTAGTCAAAACAAAATTAAAAAATTAAAAAATCCCTTCCAGTAGCACCTTAGAGACTAACTAAGTTTGTTCTTGGTATGAGCTTTCGTGTGCATGCACAGGTATCTGAAGAAGTGTGCATGCACACGAAAGCTCATACCAAGAACCAGCTTAGTTGGTCTCTAAAGTGCTACTGGAAGGATTTTTTAAAAATATATAATTCATAAACCTTGAAGGACCCATTCTTCCAGAGAAGTTATTGTATGGAATATTCAGTAGAGGCATGGCTTCTGGAAGGTTGTATGACCATGACCACCTTGAGCTCCTTGAAGGAAAAGGATGAGATATAAAATACATACAAAAATTAATAAAATCACACCGCAAGTCATGGACTACAGTGGCTAATATGGAATCTAGTCAATTGCAGCCTAATCTTCTGCTGTGTTTGGTGTAATATCAGTGGACCTTAGATGTTCCTAACTCTGTACAGAACTAAGCTGATAACCACGTTCCTGAGAGTTATCACATTTCTGTACACAAGCAGATCATACGGTTTCAAAATAAAATCTAAATATTAGTTGGCTGTGTTCAAAAGTGATGCTAAAGTTAGTATAAAGGATATTATCTGAAGATTTAACTCTACTTACTTAACTAATGTTCTAGATATCCTTAGTTTCCCCCCGCAAATGAAATAGATCATTCTGCTTTTAAAAAGCATGTCTGCAACTGGGATTTAGTCTCAGGTGAAAAATTAGTGACTGGAAGCAACTGCATAGAATTCTTGTTTGCCTTCTGTCTATATAGTTACACTATTTGCATTTGTGCAAAGTGACTATGAAATATATTCAATTTGAAATTCATTAGTTCCTTTCCCATTCAGTATTTTCCATTAATTCTGCCCACTTCCTCATCACTTTGCCTGGGGGTAAATTATTACATGTAATGCAAAGCAATGTAGAATCAGAAGAAGACCACCATTTTCAAATTAAGCACTGATAATTGTAAGCATTTTTCATTACGCTTTATCAGCTTGTTGTGTTTTCTGCTCCCCAAAGCAATCCAAAAGACCCAGAAGTGCAGGTGAAGAGACATTTGTGATTCCAAGATGACAACATTCCTGAGGGAATCACCATGCACTGTACATTGAGTACAGCTATATCGACTTCATTTCCCTCTGTGTAGTGTGAGAGATATATGACACATCTTGTGTGGGGGGAAATGTCGTGACAAACTTGTGAAATATGTTACTCTGTTGTTAGACTCTGCAAGCTGTAACTATGTCTTACTAAGGTTTGTTAAGGTTGACCAGCTCCCAGCCATCTTGACGTTTCCATTTTACAATGTGAGCTCTGTTGATGGTCATTATGGTGGTGATGTGAACCCTAGAATCCTAGAATTGTAGAGTTCAAAGGGACAACGAAAATTATGCAATCTAACTCCCTGCAATGCAGGAATCTTTTTCCCGACATGGGGCTTGAACCCACCACCCTACATTTAAGAATGTTCAGTATATTGAAGAACAAAAGGTGGAACAGGTAAAGAGGCCCTTCCCCGACTCCATCCGTCAGCCCAGCTGAATGCATCCAGGAGACACACCTAAGGGCACAGCAGTGCTACCAAATGGGTTAGCCCTGCTACTGTTTGAAGTGTTTCTCTAAGCACCATGGCTCCAAAAGTCTAAATTTTGCCAGGGAAGGATATACTAAAACGGAGGCTTAGTCGCTCAGGCCAAGAAAGCAGTAAGCGTACCCTGGCTGTCGTCCATCAACATAAACCACAGGAGTGTTCCCACCCTCCGTTCAGTAGACCTGGGACTCTGGAATATGTAAACTCCCAATCCACTTCATAATGCAATAAAGCCTTGCGCTACAACTATGGATTGGCATTTCAGAGGGCTGGTGAGGAGAGCACCACACAGGAAGTACTGTGAAACTCACTAGTAATTGTATTGACACGCACCCCGCAGAATGTTATGTTATGCCCCTTCCTCTCTCTCACTTTTCTGGTCAGTGGCAGCGACTCCACAGCCGAGAGGGCCGAGAGGGCAGTGACACTTCACCTCACCAACCGCTCCTGGGTGGGTTGGGAAATTCCATCCAAACATTCGCATTTCAGTAGGAAGTGTAATGAGACCATTTCAATTCTAAATATGCTGGAACTGCACATCCTGCCTATGTCAGCAAAATCCAGATTTTTAACCAGTCGTTCCATAACCATTAGAGTTGGTGTAGTTTTCCAGTGCTGGGCTAACATAGTCTTCACTCCCTATTAGAAGATTTAGAAAAAAATAAATAAAATAAAGTGCCACTTTAAAGGCTTAAGTCAAATAGTACCAGACTCTGCAACTCAAACTATAATCTTAAAACAGTAATTTGAAAATAACCTGCTACTTGAGGCAATAGGATTAAATATAATTATAGTCCCGCCATAAAGAATGCAAATCTGCATGGTCAAAATGACATTTATAGCTTTTAAGGGGCATCGTTCTATATTTAAGACACATGGGACAAAGGGCTATCCTATAGCTGCTATAGGATATGGTAAAGTTGCAAAGCAGTGGCTCCATGCAAACTGGAGTATAGGATTATTTGGCCCATGTGTAAATATCGAGGAGGGGAAAAAAACTGACTTCACCAGAGTCGTTTGGCAGCAATAAATGCATTTGTGTTTCTCTTGATGAACAACATAAAAATGTTTAAGAAAGCAAAGCTATGTACACATGCTAACTGAGAGTTCCAATGGATATTTCCAAAGTGTATGAATGGGGAACAAATGATCTGGAAATGGTGTGGCCAAAATGACCAGGGACTGGATCACCTTGCCTATGAGGAAATGCTACAAATAACTGGGACTTGTTAGTTTAGAAAAAAAGGCAATTAAAAGTAGGTGTTGCTGGAAGTGAATATGATCATGCACAGTGTTGGGAAAGTGGATAGAGACAATCTTTTCTCCCTTTCTTATAATACTGGCAATGAATCTACTTGGCAGGAGATTCTGCCAATTAACGTATGAAGTTTACTGCTCCAAGACGTGGTGATGGCCACAAGCTTAGATGGCTTTAAAAGAGAATGAGAGAGATTCATGGAAGAGAAGTAATCATATCAGCAACTACTAGGCCTGTTCCAGGTTTCAGTGTAATAATAATAATAATAATAATAATAATAATAATAATAATTTATTTTTTATATACCCCGCCCATCTGGCTGGGTTTCCCCAGCCACTCTGGGCGGCTTCCAACAGAATGTTAAAATACAATAATCTATTAAACATTAAAAGCTTCCCTAAACAGGGCTGCTTTCAGATGTCTTCTAAAAGTCTGGTAGTTGTTTTTCTCTTTGACATCTGGTGGGAGGGTGTTCCACAGGGCGGGTGCCACTACCGAGAAGGCCCTCTGCCTGGTTCCCTGTAATTTGGCTTCTTGCAGCAAGGGAACCACCAGAAGGCCCTTGGCACTGGGCCTCAGTGACTGGGCAGAATGATGGGGGTGGAGACGCTCCTTCAGGTATATTGGACCGAGGCTGTTTAGGACTTTAAAGGTCAGCACCAACACTTTGAATTGTGCTTGGAAACGTACTGGGAACCAATGTAGGTCTTTCAAGACTGGTGTTATGTCCCAGTCACCAGTCTAGCTGCTGCATTCTGGATTAGTTGTAGTTTCTGGGTCACCTTCAAAGGTAGCCCCACATAGAGCGCATTACAGTAATCCAAGCAAGAGATAATTAGAGCTTGCACCACTCTGGCAAGACAGTCCGCGGGCAGGTAGGGTCTCAGCCTGCATACCAGATGGAGCTGGTAGACAGCTGCCCTGGACACAGAATTCACCTGCGCCTCCACGGACAGCTGTGAGTCCAAAATGACTCCCAGGCTGCACACCTGGCCCTTCAGGGGCACAGTTACCCCATTCAGGACCAGGGAATCCTCTACACCTGCCCGCCTCCTGTCCCCCGAGAATAGTACTTCTGTCTTGTCAGGATTCAACCTCAATCTCTTAGCTGCCATCTACCCTCCAACCGCCTCCAGACACTCACACAGGAAGTAGGCCTATGTCACATGGTACCAGTTGCTGAGGAGCAGCAACCTGAGAGGGCTATTGATTTCATATGCTGCTTGCGGGCTCCCCAATCACTACTTGGCCACTGTTGCAAAATGGATGGTAGACGAGAAGGTAAGCGCGTCTTACCTCGGCGCCATGTTGGCCGGAACTCCTCAAGACGAGAAGGGACTTTTGGTCTTACTCAGCAGCGCTCTCTTTATGTTCTAATAGGGGAAATTGCAAAGGGTCAGAGGGAAAGATATAAGAAGTCTCATGTCGTCACTAGGCACAATGTTTCCCATTCACACAGTACCATATCCTGAAGAAGGTAGTTCCTATTATTGAGGAATCAGTTCAGCAGTTGATAGTATTTTGCACAAAACTTCTCAAAAACATCTAAAAAGCATTTGTTCTCAAAATGGCCTTTTCAATTTGCTTATTTGCATTGGAGATGAAATAGCGTTTTTAACCTCAGAACTCGATACTGTGGTTATAAAACAAATAAAGTGCCCAACTGGTTATTCACCTATGCAGGGAAAGTGGTCATTACACAGGCTATACCTGCCTATTATGTGTGAAAATGGCAATGCATAAACGGCAGGAAGGCAGTTTCACAACAGGAGATACATAAATGAGATGTCTGAACAACTTTACGTTTTGCCAAATGCCTCTCACATTGTCAGATAGATTCATGGCAATTAAAAAAAAAGTGACATTAAGGCAATTCGTATGATTTCATCACAGGGAACACAAGATGAATTATTCAGCACGATTTCAGCTGAAAGTCAATGAGCCACTGATACCTCCGTTCCACTGTGCGCAGGAGTTCTGTCGAGATGGCACCATTATCCCCAATAAAGAACAGTAACCTTTACTCAGGAAACCATCCAGATCACACAGCTATGCTCTCAATGGTTTATTAAAAGGTGGACATTAAAAACACAAGTGATTCGGAACAAATGTAAAAATGCTACAACCATGCTTTGTGGTGTATCATATGATCTGCTCACTTGATCCTCCTAAATCACCTTGCTGACCCAGGTATGAGAAGTAACACCAGTAAGCTAATAGGATGGGAAGATTAAATAAGGAAGTAAATTGAGTCCTGCTGGACCAGGTCAGTTGTCTTTGTCCATGGAGTTTTCTTGGCAGGGATACTGGAGTGGGTTGCCAGTTCCTCCTCCAGGTGGATCACGTTTGGTCCAAACTCTCCACTATGACCTGTCCATCTTGATCTGTCCATAGCTTCCCTGAGTAATTCAAGCCCCTTCGCCACGACAAGGCAGTGATCCATGAGGCTCCAGTACTTTGGCCACCTCATGAGAAGAGAAGACTCCCTGGAAAAGACCCTGATGTTGGGAAAGATGGAGGGCACAAGGAGAAGGGGACGACAGAGGATGAGATGGTTGGACAGTGTTCTTGAAGCTACTAACATGAGTTTGGCCAAACTGCGGGAGGCAGTGAAGGATAGGCGTGCCTGGCGTGCTCTGGTCCATGGGGTCACGAAGAGTCGGACATGACTGAACGACTGAACAACAACAACAGGACCAGGTCAGAGGCCCATCTAGTCCAGCATCCTGTTCCCACAATGGCCAACCAGATGCCTATGGGAAGCCCAGAAACAGGACCTGAGCACAACAGCGCTCTACCCATTTGGGATTCACAGCAACAGGTATTCCTGGGCATTCCTTCAACCATGGAGGAAGAACATAGCCACATAGGCTAGTAGCTTTATCCACCATGAGTTTGACTAATCCTCTTTCAAAGCCATCTAAGTTGGGTGGCCATCTTGTGGGAATTAATTCCATTTTGTCTGCCTGGAGCCCTTTCATTTGTGAAACAACTCCCTGCATGGTCCTATAAGAATTACAGTAGAAAACCATAGCATGGCTACCTTTTAGATGTCCTCCTCCCTCCTCACACTTATTTGTATAGTGGAAATACAAATGAGCAAAGAAATGGCAAACTTCTCTCCAACTTAAACATTGTTCATTATGCATGGAGTCGCTAACCTTGTGATGTAGGTCAGGCTGAGGGAGAATAACTGGCCCAAGATCACTCGGTGATCTTCACAGCTGAGTGGGGATTTGAACCCTGGTCACCCAGGCCGTAGTCCAACAGGCTACCCATTAAAGCTCACTAGCTCTACCTAGACAGCATCTTAAAAAGCAAAGACATCACCTTGCCGACAAAGGTCCGTATAGTTAAAGCTATGGTTTTCCCAGTAGTAATGTACGGAAGTGAGAGCTGGACCATAAAGAAGGCTGATCGCCGAAGAATTGATGCTTTTGAATTATGGTGCTGGAGGAGACTCTTGAGAGTCCCATGGACTGCAAGAAGATCAAACCTATCCATTCTCAAAGAAATCAGCCCTGAGTACTCACTAGAAGGACAGATCCTGAAGTTGAGGCTCCAGTACTTTGGCCACCTCATGAGAAGAGAAGAATCCCTAGAAAAGACCCTGATGCTGGGAAAGATGGAGGGCACAAGGAGAAGGGGACGACAGAGAATGAGATGGTTGGACAGTGTTCTTGAAGCTACTAACATGAGTTTGGCCAAACTGCGAGAGGCAGTGAAGGATAGGCGTGCCTGGCGTGCTCTGGTCCATGGGGTCACGAAGAGTCGGACACGACTGAACGACTGAACAACAACAACAACAACAACAACAGCTCTAATTTGTCCACCTAGTATTATCTGCAGGGTAAAGCTGGGAGACCATCCAGGGTAACGACTTGAGTGGGTGCCAAGCTCAGCTGAGTGGCTGTGGGTTTGTTTGTTTTTTAATGTCCTGTCTGCAATGAGCCCAAGTGGCAAAAAGGAAGTGTCTGCACTGTACTGAAGGGGTGCCAAACTGAGCTGAGGGAGGTGCCAAGCTGAGCTCAGTGGCTGTGGTTTTTTTATGTACTGTTTTCAGTGAGCTAGAGTAACAAAAAGCAAGGTTTTTCTTTTTCTTCTACCAAGGTTCTGCAGGCTGTTTGGTTACTAACTACAAAAATGAGCTTCCTTCAATTAGCTTTAAAGTATGCTTCAACTTCCACTTTGATGTCATTTGTGCTAGGTAAAGAAAATCAGCGGAGCACAGCTTTATACATTAAGGCAACGTTACCAAGCACTTAGCAATTCAAATATTATAAACACTATATAATGACAATAAAATGGAGCTGTAAGAGATCAGCTGGATACTTTTTTATTTATAAGTTTTATTTATAGTTTTTAAAGATAAAAAATTGATATTCTAAGATAAAGGGTGCCTACCCAAAGATAGGAACTGCTACAAAACAAAACAAAAAATATATTAAAAAGTTAAGCAATGCTGCTACTAGGTTTGGTCACATGGTTATGATGGCTCTCTATTTGGGGGGAATGGCAATTTTCAAATAAATAAAAAAAACACAGCAAGGGAAGAAGACTGAGGAAGAAGCTACAGCTTGGGAGAATGTAAAGGTAAAGGTAAAGGTACCCCTGACCGTTAGGTCCAGTCTTGGACAACTCTGGGGTTGCAGCGCTCATCTCGCTCTATAGGCCAAGGGACCCGGCATTTGTCCGAAGACAGTTTTTCCAGGTCATGTGGCCAGCATGACTAAGCTGCTTCTGGCAAAGCAGCGCAGCGCATGGAAACGCCGTTTACCTTCTCGCCGGAGCGGTACCTATTTATCTACTTGCACTTTGATGTGCTTTTGAACTGCTAGGCGGGCAGGAGCAGGGACCGAGCAACGGGAGCTCAACCTGTCGTGGGGATTCGAACTGCTGACCTTCTGATCGGCAAGCCCTAGGCTCTGTGGGAGACTGTAGTGTCCCTTTGAGACTAGTTGTACCACTCCAACAGAGGGCCTACTGTATTTCTTGTAGCTGAAGAGGGAGTGTTGTTGCTCAGGGAGCTGAACTTGCAGCAGGAGCCTTCTTGTAAGTGCTGAACATGGTAAAAGAATACAGGCCTACAACTCCAGAAGACCCATCCTTTGAGAGTGTGCCACATCACACAACTTAGACTTCATTGGGATCCTAGAATATGATTCAGCATCAGGCCCTCCACACTTTCTTTAATCTTGTCTCTACCTGTGATCCTTCATGCTCCTCTTTTTGCGCCTCAGAAAACATCGGTTCTACTTGCTCCTTAAAACCAGACTTTGCAAGAGGAACATATATGTCATTTCATGTTCCTGTACAGGATTGTTTCATCCACAATTACTCTAGAATGTACAGTATTTTGAGTGCTTTAATGTATATATTTGAAAACACATTCTTTTGTGTGTGTGTGTGGCGCTGATAATAGCAGGCTCAGAGAGAATATGAAGCAATTTCACTGGGAGATCAACTTCCCAAGCAGAAAAATGTTCTTTCTTTCATGCCAAACCTCTGTTTAATTCTCTTAAGACTGTGGGAGCCAGATCTACTGAATGTTTTCATGCTAATTTATATGGATTTTTAAATAAGGAGTCATGGAAATCCATACCTCATATACATTTTCTTTCCATCCAACGGAATTACTTTGGCTATCGTGTACTTCAGTGAAAACCACCTCTGTAAGCAGAGTGTGACTGAGCAAAGGCTAGCAAAATGGAAAATTTCATTTCCAACAATATAATAAAAGTTTAGGAGTAGTAGAGGAAGTGGATGTTCCTTGAACTTATGGTACACTCATCTATATTTCCCCCATTATACTTCTATTTGCACAAATTAAATTGGCTGTAGCATTTAGAGCCAAGATAAAGATTTTTTTTTTTCCTGCTGCTGCTGCTCATTTTGACTTTCACTGAAAAATAAATATTGACACATTTTAATATGTCTGTGATTAAAAGTGTGATGCTGGGGAATGCCTTGGTTTCATTCCCATTATTTTAGTCAAGCAGGAACTTTCCATGACATTTGTTTTTTAACACAAGATCATTCATGTGTGGAAACAACAAGGACATCCGCTTCTGAAAATCAGTGGGCTTTTGATTCCAGCATTTCTCTGATGAAAATAGGGACACACTATTCTACATCAGGAAGTTTCTCCCGCATTTGATCTCATCACACACAGAGAAATCATATACACATAAACATCTGTCACTTTGAGCCAATTATAACCTCTCCACCTCACCTACTTCGCAGGATTGTTGTAAAGAAAACTTGAGTGAGGGAAGGGATTGTGTACAGCACCTTCCACAGATAAATAGAATGAAATAATTTTGTTGTTGTAAGCTGCCTTGAGTCCCTGTCAGGGAAAAAGGTGGGATGATGATGATGATGATGATGGAAACTCTAATAATTATCAGGAACATACCAGAGAGTAAATATTGAGAGTACAGATGGGCCTTTGGTCTAAGCTAGGGGGGCTCGTTTTACATAATGTTCATCCCATTTGTTGTTGTTGTTGTTGTTTAGTCATTTAGTTGTGTCCAACTCTTCGTGACCCCATGGACCAGAGCACACCAGGCACTCCTGTCTTCCACTGCCTCCCGCAGTTTGGTCAGACTCATGTTGGTAGCTTCCAGAACACTGTCCAACCATCTCATCCTCTGTCGTCCCCTTCTCCTTGTGCCCTCCATCTTTCCCAACTTCAGGGTCTTTTCCAAGGAGTCTTCTCTTTTCATGAGGTGGCCAAAGTATTGGAGCCTCAGCTTCAGGAACTGTCCTTCCAGTGAGGACTCAGGGCTGATTTCCTTAAGAATGGATAGGTTTGACCTTCTTGCAGTCCAAGGGACGCTCAAGAGTCTCCTCCAGCACCATAATTCAAAAGCATCAATTCTTTGGCGATCATCCCATATATTTGTGTTAAATTATGCTGCCCTGCAGAAATAACTATGTATGTTTTCACCTGAACATAGAGATTGTCTACATGCAGGAAATACATTTGGCTGGATTCACCTAATGAATCCTTCTCAGCAGAAGCTCTGCTGAAGGATTTCCACTTGCAAAATAGGGCTTGCCCCCTCTCTTCCCCCTGTACCTCCTGAATTTGGCTTGAAGGTAGGAAGAACTGCCCCCCCCCATCCCAACAGTTTGCAGTGGGGGGAGGAGGAGGAGGGGTTGTTCCATCTGGCAAGCTCAAATACTTATAGTGACATAAAAACCATGATTTCCCCCCCCCCCATCACTCTTCAGTCCTCACTGGTTTAGATAAGATCATGGTATTGATTTGTCACATACCAGGAGAGTTGTGGGTGTGTTCATTCAATTTTTAAAGCATTAAAGTCATTAAGACTATCATCATGCATAGCAACTCTAGACTTCAATGGTATCTGCAGTTTTATACTTAGCTTTGTATGAGCAGAGAGGAACACAGGGCCAAATTAGGCATAAGGATAGATGTGTCTTTGCTTTTAACATGATGAATCCTTTTAAAAAAAATGCAAATAACATGTTGTGGTCCTACAGGAAAATCCCTCCTCGGAAGCTTTGAGGGAATTCTCCCCCCCCCCCCGCCTTGCATTGCAGGAGGTTGGCCTATAGATGATCCATGGAGTCCCTTCCAACTCTATGATTCTGTGATCAAGCCCAATTCTTTGGAGGATTTAACTTCCTGCCTGTAGAAAGGACTGTGTTCCAGAAGCAGCCGTGATATCTTGACCCACTAGTTGTTATTTGCTTTACTCCTGGATTTTGATGTGTGTGTGTGTCTATATGCTTCGAGAAGACCAATAAATAAAATACACCAGTGCCAGATTTTGAAGCTTCATACAGTCAGACATGTTTTCAAACAGGTAAAGGAACAATAAGGACTCCTCCAAGTTAGAGGTAATATAAACAAATGAAAGGGTTATGTTTCAATAACACTAACTGAAGGCTCAATTATTATTTACAGTCCCAGGCGTGCACAATAATAATCCAGGGGTACAGCAACAGAAGCGTTTTCAAAAGGTACTTATTTCACACCCTACATACTTAAAAGTTCACCTTGCAATCATTATGTTTGTAGGTTGGGTAAGGAGACAACCTACGATTCTCCTACTACAAGCAGTCTATCGAGCCCAGCATTTATATATAAGGCGGTATCTGTTGTGTCTGTTGACCATTTTCTCTTATTCATTTCTGGTATGTTTTTTCTCCAGGTGTCTCAACAGTCTGAAATCAATCTGGCAGGCACTGTGTTTCATGTGGAGGTGGTTTCTCAAAGCTCCTTCCTGATTTGGCCTCACTTGAGCAGCACTTTTTTTTTTTTTTTTTTTAGTTCAGAGCACCTGTTCAACTAATGCGAATGTTAACTTTAAAATTAATGAGCAAAAGATCCGGCCCCTATGATATTGACATTCTCATGCCATTTGGATAGCTGTCTTACCAGAATAACAGGTCACTATGTACTTCCCATACAAACATTGTAGGCAACACACAAATTCTAGCTTTATTCTAGCTTTATTCAAGAAAGAAAGAAAGAAAGAAAGAAAGAGAGAGAAAGTTGTGTGAAGGTTATGGTCAAGAAATAAGCCTTATCCCTTTCCCCCATAAGATCTTTTACTCTACGGAAAGGATGGGAAAACTCGGGACTAGACCAGCTATGGCCATTCAGATCTCTCTATCTGGCCCCCAGCCAACAACCATCCCAAGCTTTCCCCCTCAGCAGCCCTGCTTCATATCCACCTTCATTTCATTTCACTTTTAATTTGTATACTGTACTGCCTTTCTATAGGAAATGCTGTAGGATGCTCACACACAGAGGAATCATGGGCCGATGTGGCTCATTAATGCCATAATTCCCTATTGGTATAACTGGACCTTAACAGAATAGAAGTTTTTCTTTCTTTCTGGGAATGAGATTCCAGGATCCAGAAGGGATTCATTAAAACGTGGGTAGAATGCGGTGAACAACTGCCAATGTGGACTCCTCCACCGAATTGTATTCTGTGCCTTCCGTACCACAGAGTTTATCTCCCCATAACCTTGGACAGGTTATTCTTGACTCTCCTTGAAAAGTCCCTTGTCTATAGATCTCCTTTCCTGGGTACTCTTGCTTTGCTTGCCATCACCTGGAGAAGCCACAGGCTACACGCCCCCTTCTCCCCCGTCCCATTTCCTGCGCCGCTTGACAGGCATAGCAGCAGAGGTATGCCTTGCTTAGTTTCTCCCCTGGCTCTTGACCTTGCTTCTAAATTTGTCCCGATCTCATAAGAATTCTTCTTGTGCTGATGTAATCCAGCCAATACTTCCACATTCCTGTATCAGGCAAACTGTCTCAGAACCGGTTTCACCGGGAAGCTGTCATTTAGCTATCTTTTTTGCAAGCTCAACAACTACAATTGCATATGCCACCCTGCTAGCTGTGTACCCAAATTCTGCACACCACACAGGCACATGGAATTCTGCAGCTTGGTCCAGATTCATATTTACAGCCTAAAGAATATGGCTTGCATAATTAGGTTTGAAAGAGAAGTAAAAACGTAACTGAAGTAATGACTATGCATATATTCAGACTGCTTTCCTATGTTAGGTATTTATTAGTATTTCTCGTAACAGCCACAGCACCTTGATTGCAATATTATTTAAATATGAGCATATTTATTCAGATTATATATTATTTCATTTTCAAACTACCTCATCAGTGTCATCTGCATCTAAATCACCCTCCAGTTGTTCTGCTTTGGGCATATATTTGAACAAAGTTTCTAAGATCCAAATTGGTAAGAGAAAAATTTCGGAGTGAAGTATAAACCACATTTTGCCATTGCATTCACTCTAGCTGATATGTTCTTCACACCTTTGGAAGGGAAATTGGAATATATCACCTCCCACCAGCAGTTTCCCAACAGAACTCCACCCTGAGAAACCCCTTCTCCCCACACCAAAGAGCTGCTTCCACACTTTACTGTGGAATAGCTGTGCTTTGTTCACAGAGCATCTATACAACACTGCAATCAAAACATCCCCATCTCATGTTTCCCCAGCATACACACACACACATGGCTCAGAAAATCCAAAAATAAAAAAACTCAATGGAATAACCACACAATATCCGCCAGGTGTTCATCATCCACTGTTCCACTGGATTCTGGCTTGTGTAGTTTGCTTTAGCTATTTCCTTCTCGGTGATCCAACTTTCCTATTTAGGAATCAGCCCTACTATTTTTACCATTCTGTTTCCCAATAGGTTTGCCTTTGTATCGGTTTCTTCTCCACCCCCACTCCAATGGGTAGGAGAATAATGAAGGGGAGTGGGGGTGGGGTGGGGGATGCTGTATTTAACCCTTGTCCATGGGCACAGTGGTCACAATGGAAATTGCTCTCCACACTCCACACTTACTGTAAACTAACTGAGAATGGCAAGTTTCTCCCTTTTCCTTCCATTATGTCTGGTTAATCAATCTTGTAATGAGGCATCACACTGTTCCACATGTCCTGCACCCACTTCACAGCATTGGTGGGTGAGGATGCAAGGAACTTTGAATGGTGTGACATTAAAAGTATAGCTTTACTGTGGTGTTATGTTATATGCTGTCTGAATTTGTTATGTGGTTTTGCCCTGGCACTGTATAGGGAAGGACAGATTTTTAGTATACATAATAAATACATCATAATTTTTTAAAAGCTGATATAAAAAGAAGAAGAGGAAATTAGATGGTCTGCTGCTGTTTTAATAATCAACCTTGCATTGGGAATAATACCTAGCTGGGCCCTTAGACTCTAGAGAGAAGCTTGATAGCTCAGAATTTACATTGCTTATCACAGAGAAAGTCTGTAACAAGAGTAAACAACTGCAGACTCGTTTGAGTTGTTCTGTGATTTTGGATTTGACAATATTGTTATGCATGCCGCAATCTCGAAACAGTGAGAGGTTTCAGGATTCCCACCACATCCCTTGCCCTTGAGTTGCTTGGAACAAAGGTCACATATCATTCATACATATATTCAGGCTGAGCATGGGATGGAAAGCTCACAACATTAACATTCCAACGGGTCCTGCTTTTCCATTAGAGTTCTAGGATTCTCCAGTGTCATAGCATTGGATTTATCACAGAGAGCAAGCCAAGCCTCTGAGTATCAGGTCCAGGTTCAAGACCACCTGACCATTTTAGCAACCTCTCCTTTTCTATAGAATCCCATTTAACAGCTATAAAATCACAGGATTGAAGGACACCCCAAATGCCCATTTAGTCCAGCCCCAAATTCCATTACATATGGCATTGTAGGTGTATATTTGAGAATTTCACTAGCGAAATGCTCTGCGTTCTTCAGTGAAGCTTATCTAGCACCAACATTTTTTAAAAATATCCTTGATGCTGATTAATGGTGCATTCACACAGTTTCTTTTCTCTGATCAAGCCACCCACGCCCATCTTGCTGCCCCACTCTCACATTCCCATATAATTGGGTCTTGATAGGTTGACCAGGTGAAAAAGAGGACAGGGGTCCTGCACCTTAAACCTACTGGAATTTCTTCTTCTGCATGACTATTGAAGATGCAAGAATCCTGTTCTTTTTCTTTTCCCCACCTGGCCACCCTAGTCTTGTTGAAAGCATTCTGTGAGTTTCCAGGCTAGCAAACGGCAACTCTGACTTTTGCAATGTGCTGTTTCATGTCAGCACAAATAAGGAGCCTCATTTCTCAAAAAGGGAAACAGAAGCTAAAAATGAGTCGAGGTCATCTTCCCTTTGTAGTATTTGCAACAAACTGTATCCAGTTTTGTTATTTTTGTTTCAACGAATGGTTCACATTAAGCATGTAGCCTACATACCAGGACGGGAACCAGAGAAGCTAACCTTTTAATGCCTGCTCAGCAAGCTATGTTCACAAGTGGTGTTGAGTTTAGGCTTAAGACATAGATTTTATCACCCACCTTACATAGTTATTTCCTTGGAACGTCTGTCACCTATGAAGTACACAACATAACAGAAAATAAGAATGCTTTTAAAACCTTGGGAAAGTGCTCCTACTTTGGCTAGCAGCAATGTGTTTGGATTAAATCCCTCATTTCTACTGTCATCAATTGCAGCATTCCTAATTATTTAAATGGGAGAAAGAAACCTACGTCTTCAGCTTTAAACTGATGAAAAGGGCAAACTCTGCATACATTTGGGGAAATATTCAATCCAAATGCTAAAATCCATTTTCACATGTGACTTAATTAAAAGGGAGGAGGAGGAGGAGGGGAAGAAGAAGAAGAAGAAGAAGAAGAAGAAGAAGAAGAAGAAGAAGAAGAAGAAGAAGAAGAAGAAGAGATTTATCCATTCCATGAACTATAAGATTAAATTTGTTCACAGGGTTCGCTGGGGGAACCACCTTAGAAAACAACACCCTTCTTATGGGGTTGTAGAGACAGCTGATGTTTACTAGGGAAGTGGTGACCTGATGAAAGCAAAAACTTGAAACAGTGCAGTTTAGTTCTGTGGTTATTAGAAACAGAGAGGAATTCAGACTGGCGTTCTTCCAGCAAACATGAGAAAAGGAATTGCTGGTAGGATTCTTTTATGATATCCGCTTAAGCCTGGATGTGAAACTGCCTTTGCAGGTAGCATACTGGCACGTGAGAGAAACAAAGGTGAACCAGGCTGGCTGCTTGATATTTGTGTAAGTAGGTAGGAGGTAGGGAGGCAGGGAGTTGCTGTGATTATCTTTTGTTGTAGCAACTTCTGGTGCTAAAAAGAGAAAACAGCTTCAGAGAACTCGTCTTCTGCCTGCAAGAAGAAAGTGCTGGCATGCTCAAAAACAGGAAACATCAGTGCAGTTAGTATCTCATAGGGTATATACCAGGTCCCCACAAATTCATGTTGGTCAATTAAATTTACAATAATTTTGCAATTAAAAAATTGAGGCCTTTTACATCATTGGGGGAGGACGATAAAGAAAACTGCTGTAGACCAGGCTTTCCCAATTTGGGTCTCCAGCTGTTTTTGGCCTACAACTCCCATCATCCCTACCTAGCAGGTCAGGGATGATGGGAATTGTAGTTCAAAAACAGCTGGAGGGCAGAATTTGAGGAAGCCTGCATTAGGCCATCGACTCTGGGTCCAAAAAAAAGGGAAAGTCATATTTGTAGACTCTGGATCTGCTTCTGCCTCCATGACACTACTTGTGTAGAACTGAACTTCTTCATTTCAGCATTCTGTATTTTAAACCTTCATGCTTGAAGAAAGAAAGTTTTGGAGTTCCTGATCCCCTCACCTCCTGAAAGCATTTTCTACAAGTGAGTGATAAGTAAATAGGATCAAATTTGAAAGCCTAAATTACGGTGATGCATATACTATGTTGAACAGAATGGCAGAGAAGGACAGTTTGCAGTGTATCCTTGCAGTTTACTCTCCATCAGCAACAACAAGCGCCACATTCTCAAGGCAGCCTATGAAGCTGCTGTGCAGTGCAACAACAGCTTTTGATTGCTTCAATAAAATTATTTTTATTCATCCGGTTTGGGTGTCTTTCTCTCCCACCCCCCTTTTAGATGATCTTTCTTATCCCAGGTTGCTTCAGCAGGGATGAGATTTGTTGGTGTAAAAGAGGGAATGCAAACCTCGTGCAACCAGTATAAAACTTGTCTATAGTAGTAGTAAAATAGGTATACCTCTTTCTCCAAAGCAGTACAATAGGTCTCAGAGGTCTTTTCCTGCAATAAAGCAATGGGTGTAACCTAGAGTAGATTTGACAGGAACTTTCTTTCTGGAGAAGAGATGAGTGATTAATTCTTAGTGAATAATTTATCTGACAAATTTAGCCTCTTTTTCTGCTTGAGGTCTGTCTGCCAGCAGATTGAAGCCCCCCTAGTCCAAATGTACTTGTTACTGGAAGAAATTCAAAGATTTTTTTTTTTAAAAAAACCAAATCTGTTCCAGGGCTTGGGGTTGAACAGATTCCTTGTGGGATCTGTTATTCTGATGCTACAGCAAGTTAGCTCTTTCTACCACTAAGGCTGCCAATATTTCAAGTAAACAGAGGCAGAAATGTCAGATAGGCACCAATAAGATTTGGTAGCTGCCACCAAATCTAGCTTCAAAAGATTAGAATTATCAGAAAATTGCCATCTGATTTCTGTGAAGGAGTCTGGATCCAGACAGAAAAGGTTTAGAGGCACTGGAATGATCACTTCAAGTTCCTTATTAGTCAGTGTTAAAGTTACAGGTAAACCACCTAGAACATCTAGGAAACAGCCAGAGAAAGTTCTGGAAGATTACAGAGGGACGGGTCAATACTAACCCAATGCAAACTTCTTTCTTCTTCAGCTGTTCATTCACTGGGGACCTATTAATGAAACTCAGGAGGAGCCTTCCACCTCATTGTGCCTATAGAAGGCCACGGCAAGGACCCATTCCCCCTTGTCTCCCCAGATCCCCACTACTGTGTGGGGCATAGGGACTAGAAAGAAAGTCAAGCGCCAACTCTGTCCCTGTATCTCTTCAGGCAACTCTTTCACAGGGCCTAATAATGGCAGCCGCAATAGCAACAGTTCATTTAGCTGCTGATCTTGTAATGTGATATATGCTATCAGCTGCTAGCAATGGCCGCCTACATTCTACAGGGTTAAACAAGTCTGTCTCTGTGCAAAAGAATAAATGGAGACATATCTGATATCAGAAAGGGCAATATTTACAAACCAGTGGGAGAACATTTCAATGTCCTGGAACATTTTGTTGTTGACCTTTTGAAGGAAGACTTCAGTGTGAAACTGATGAATTACCACTCATCAGGAAGTTCAGTCCTATCACCGGAGGCCCAAATTGAGATAATGGTTTCTTTTTATCCCACTGCAGCTCTTAATTAACTTAGCACTGCCAGTAGGATGTTTGTGAATCGATAGTGCTTTGACAATGGCAACCACAGTGTGTATTTTACACATACTTTAAAGTTATTGTCAGCCTATAATCCAGCAATCTATATTTTCCTCTCTAACCCCATTCTTTGTTTTGTTATCTCTGTACAAATATAAGTAATCAATATACTGCCCAAATTAGGACAAAATATTATGCCATAATAAATTCATTAGTCTTTAAGGTGTTACAAGGCCCTTTGCTGTTTTGTTTAATGTGGGGAACAAATTTTTTGGTTCTCAACTACTATGTATTTTCAAGGGAGGGGGAGGGGAGAACTCAAGCTAACACACCAGTCCTTCACAATATGGGAAATTCCTTTTGTGTGCATTTATTCGTTTTATTTCTTTTAAAATTTTTAAAACCACACTTTCATACAAAATATTGCAAGGTGGTGTACAACCTAAAAAAACAATACTACGTAAGAAGTCAAACTGGTTGACAAAGAATCTAAGGTTTGAAAGGCCTGTGCATATAATACTCTTTTCAGAAGCCATCCAAAAGGAAGCAGGGAAGGCTCCTGCTGAATCTCCAATGGCAAGGAGTTCCACAGGGCAGGGTCTGCTACATGAAAGGCTCAGTCCCTGGTAAAGGGCAGTTGAACCTCAATATATTGCTTGTCAGCGTATCACTTATGTCATCAGCTAGCAATGCAGTCACTTTGATAAGTTGGTTCCCCCCACCCTTTTCCAAAACAAAACAAAATGTTAACTATTCTCTAAAAAAGAGCCTGTATGAAAATGTGCTCTGGAGACCTTTTTGTCCATTACTGCCGCTAGATGGGGCTGAATGTTGCTTGGAGAAAGGGACTTTCTTTCCCCTTTTACTACCCTTGCTTTTTTCTATTGGATGCTTAGGGCTAATTGAAAGGAGGTTCCAGTTACAGGTGGGTAGCCGTGTTGGTCTGCCATAGTCGAAACAAAATAGAAAATTCTTTTCAGTAGCACCTTAGAGACCAACTGTGTTTGTTCTTGGTATGAGCTTTCGTGTGCATGCACACTTCTTCAGATACACTGAGTGTGCATGCACACGAAAGCTCATACCAAGAACAAACACAGTTGGTCTCTAAGGTGCTACTGAAAAGAATTTTCTATTTTGAAAGGAGGTTGCCATTGTGCAATTGCAGGGACCTGCAAAGGCATGACTGGTCACCCTTTCTGCATTGCTGCCAGTCAAAAATAATCTCAATTTCAGTTTCATCTTTTATGATTTGAACCCCAAGCCCTTAGCGCAAGGCTTTAAGAATGTACATGTGCCTGGAGATTTCATTCTTCTCAAGACCAAGCAGGGAATACCTTTCAGAGAGTAATGGAGAAGAACAATTGGTGAGAGGCATAACAGCTCCCTGCCTCTTAAATCAATGCCTTGCTATCAAATAAAGAATAGGAGGCGATGACAGGAACAGAGAGCTAAGCAGCAGGACCAATTCCCCTGTAATCAATCTCCCTCCTTAGCCATGTTTCCTCACCTAGTTATGTTCAGGGTTATTAGTATGATGCACAATAAATGGCTAGGTGTTCCGAAATGTGTACAGATACTAGCCAATAAATTCAACTCGACTTCTGAAACAAGAGGCAGCACCCTACAAATATCCGCTGCTGCCTTTTTGTGTGTGATGCTATTATAACCCACAAAAAAGTCCAAAAAAGCACTTTTTTGGGGGGGGGGGAGATTGTGAAGAGGGTGGATGGGATTGTCATTCACCCCGTCTTCCAGCAAAGAAAAGAGAGCTGTGAAAGTTCTGCCCTTGGACTGGGTTCAGATGTCCGTCTCCCCATCTCCAAACAGATGATCAGTGCTATGAGAGCATTTCCTCCTTAGTTGCAGTCAAACTCTGCAATCTAGAAACAGTGTTATCATCACGATTCTGATTTGGGCGAGAGAAGAGGCCTTGCCTGGACTGAGTCTTACCAGGTGTATTCCTCAACTGACAAGATTCGTTCCACCCCTGCTCTCTCTTCCATGCCATTTTCTCTGTGCACAAGTATTACTGAACTCTGAAGCCAGGGTTTTCATTTTTTTTTAACCTTTGGGAGGCACCTTCCATTTAAAATGATGTCTCTGCTGCATAACTGACAGGTGTCAACTCAGTAGCAATGGTTCACTGGGCTGTCTGTACGGCCATTTTAGCTGCATTCATATAGACCCTTTATACTCCCCCCATCCGTCATGGGCTTCCTGCTCACATGTGAAAACAGTAATGATGAATGAAATATCAAATCTATCTGAAAATTAGGACTGGGGGTTAATTGCTGTGAAATGTTTTCCTTAGTTTACATTATTATTTTGGAAGGATATTATGGATCTCAGTCTCGATCTATCTCAGACAGTTCCACGGCACAAAATCAAGGTACGAAATCCAGATTTGCAGCCCAGTTCTATGATGGTTTACGAAGATGTTTACTCAGTGCTTGCAAATAGTTGTTACTCTTGATGGGATTGGGGACTCCTCCTGAACCGCGTGGACTGCGTTGTATGTAGCTGCAATATGTGTATGTGTGTGTTTAGCACCTGAACTGAGACAGATCCTTGTGCCAGCAGAGCTTCATTCATTTAAAGTTCTTCCGCCTGATACCAGCCAGTTTGCTGCACCAAACACAGCCCCCTACAACGCAGCCCACACTGTTCGGAATGTTATATTTACCTTAACTCATCCCTGAGTAGGCGGACAAATCCTACAGTGTTGGCACATGGTCCACAGCCTGCGACAGAAAGTGCAACTCTAACAAATCTTTTTTTATACGTATCCAGGGGAGAAGCATGGAGAAATAATTTAGGAGATATATTTGTGGCTGCAGAATGTTATTATAGACATGTTGGCCGTTGGTGCCAGAATTTTTGAGCCACCCAACATCCAAATAGTGTGCATGCCAAAAGTCACTGAGCTCGGATTTACACTTTAATATGTTAGTCATTATATTTGGTATTCATCTAATGTAACCTTCCCAATATCCTGGAGACTGTATCAGCAGAGTCAAATTGTTTTACGAAACTGTTATGTGCAAGGACATGTGGACCCATATTTGCAGCCTACCTACCTACCTATTTAGTTATCAGGGGGGGTGTGGAAAGATTTGCTGCAAACTAACAAACACTTTCAGTTACACCTTTATTCAGCATAGTAGGAGAATAAGTTCTCTTAGTGATGCATGAAATTTACAGGAACTGTACCTGGTATACATGCTCTAAACTCTTCTCTGGGTGGGATGGGAGAAATGAACAAAGTGGGTGAGAGATCATAAAATCTAAGCAAATTTTAAAGGAATAATTCAGTCTCAAAAGTGAACAGGATATGAGAAGCGTATAGACATAATTCTAATTCAAACTTTAGTTACAGAGAGTAAATAAAATAATGCAAATAATGTGACTCATACGTGAGACACTTCATCTTGGTTTCTCTGCTTCACAGACAAGTATTTTTCTTACTATTTAGAATTCAGAGAATGAAGGATACCCAGATCATTTCAGAATTATATAATTGAAACTGAAGGTTCTTCAATGTGGGGAAGGGCATTGCTCCCCAGAGGCGTAGCAAGGTCAGGGGCTACCTGGTGTGGATTTTTTTTGCCCCCCCCCCCATCGACAGCTCAGGGTAGGTTTGGGAGTTGTGGGCAGACGCCGTGCCGAATGTCACCCCCTCAGTGATGACACCCGGGGCAGTCTGCCCCCCCTTCCCACACTTCTGCTGCTCCCTCAGCACCACACATTTTGGGGAAGTCGGAATGTGCCATTTTCTTTTTAGCTTGTCTGGGAAGTTATTTGCATTTAAGTATATTATATCTTAAATGCAAATATATTATATCTGAGAGGGACGCAGGTGGCACTGTGGTCTAAACCACAACAGGGTGAGCTCCCGTTGTTTGGTCCCAGCTCCTGCCCACCTAGCAGTTCGAAAGCACGTCAAAGTGCAAGTAGATAAATAGGTACCGCTCTGGCGGGAAGGTATATGGCGTTTCCGTGTGCTGCTCTGGTTCACCAGAAGCAGTTTAGTCATGCTGGCCACATGACCTGGAAGCTGTCTGTGGACAAATGCCAGCTCCCTTGGCCTATAGAGCGAGATGAGCATGCAACCCCAGAGTCGTCTGCGACTGGACCTAACGGTTAGGGGTACCTTTATATTATATCTATATCCATTATATGCAAGCAAGAAGCAACCATTCACACATTAAACATATTGAATTCCCCACTGCATAAAATGGCTGCCTTTAAACTCATCTTCATTTTAATTCTTTACCTCCTTTGAATCGTCACCTATTCCTTCTCCTTTTTGGTCACATCCACAGCATATGTTTAAATCATCATACATTTAAATCACAGCATACATTTAATACCACATTAATAGTCACAGCTTCCCCCAAAGGATCCTGGGAACTGTAGTTTGTTAAGGGTGCTGAGAATTGTTAAGTGACTTCTCTGAGCTACATTCCCCACAGCTATAGCAAGCTACAGGATTTTTGAGTGGGTGGTGGGGAAGAGTGTTCTAAATGTATGCTGTGGATGTGTTCATTGTGGGTTTTGAAATTCAGTAATCAACTCCTTTTGATGGATCTAAATGAGTGTACCCGAAAGTAATTTTTATTCAACATGTCTCATAATACACTCTAATCCTATGCTGTTGTGTTATGATGCAAAACATCTCTATAGTTTAAAGAGGTTGCTTTCTGCATGTGTTTTTTTATGTATTAGCATTCATAAAAGAGATTCCGCTTGGGAAGATTTACAATGTTTAAGGATGGTATGCCAGATGGCAAAAGCCATATGCATTGCAGAGTCCTCTGAGGGAGGGGCCCTCCCCCCATTTTGCATTTGTTTTTGTTTACTGAGGAGAATATTTTTCCTGGGTTCATAAAGTTTCCACATGGCGGGCTTCTTGCGTCATGGAGGGACACACTAAATCTGTCCTACTAAATCTGAACTATTGGGAATTGTATAAATAGTAGTTGAAAGAAGAGATGGACAGATTGAGGCTACATGGGTGGAGTAATTGTTTTTAAACTTGTACATGGGCTTTAATTGCTCCAGTTAAACAATATTGCCTTATCCTCTGGCATGCTGTATGCAAGATGGGTATCCACAGTCTGTGGAACAGTTAATAATTTCACAGGCAAAAGTGGCCTTCAGCAAAACAAGCAAATGACAAGAGTTCTCATTCCGCTATATTTAATGGGAAGAATTTAGGAGCAAGCTGAAAGGGAAAGTGCTATAGTTCCAGACAGAACAAGTTATCACCCAAGACTGGGGGAATAAGTTTAAAAGAGCACTGAGAGAAAATGTTAATTGCACTGTCTTTAGAATTCATGGTCATATATGTCAAGATAATAGTTGAGAGTTATTTATTTCAGGGAATTTCTGCTTTGCCTTTTGTCCCCCCAAAGCATCCCTGAACCAAATATTGTAACCATACTTACAAAAAGAATAGTTAGGAATCGGATTAATGAAATATTAAATGTGAAGCCTAAATATCTAAATCAGCTTAATCTGTCCCAGTCCCCGCTGAAGAAGCCTTGGTTTAAAGTCTCATGCTAGGGGCGCCCTAGAATTGCGCTCTCTCTCTCTCTCTCTCTCTCTCTCTCTCTCTCTCTCTCTCTCTCTCTCTCTCCCTCCCCCCCCCTCTGTATGTGTAGGAATCAGCTTCTATTTAAATGTCCCGTTTTAATTTCCAGTAATGGCAATTTTTTGAGACAGGCTTCCAGGCTAGGTACATTGTCACCTCTTACACTGTACAGCTGTTCTTACATTCTTTTCTCTCTCAAAGGCACACACTTGAACAGAACAACGTACATATGGATCTAAACAGTACAGGGGCATGAAATCGCACACAGGTTTTTCTTTTCCACAATCGGAAATACTATTCAGGAGGCATCTGTAGATCTGGGAGATCAAAATCCTTCATAGTGCATTTGTGGAGTCAAACAAGTCGTGCAGACGCACACATGCTTTGGATACAAGTTAAGGCGCTAACCCTTGACCTGCAAAATCCTAAATGCCTCCTTGTCTATGTGCCATCAGGTTCACTTTGCTGCTCTGGGAGCAGCCTCGGGACTCATGCTTCAAGAGCAAACCACAGAGGCACATAGTGCAAACCACAAAGGTATTTAGAGTTTCAAGTGCCAACCACAAAGGCACATAATGAGACACAACCAGGGGCTGTTCTGTGTCTTTCAAAGGCAATCTTCTTATTGAGCATTCATCCTCGTTTGTGTGTGCTAAAGCTTATGCGGAGGTTAGATTAGAACCAGGTCTTCATTGAGCATTAATTCTGATTTTATTTATTTATGGAAGTGTTTACACACCACTAATTCAGGTAACATATCAGGGCAGTGAACAACACCATAAAACCCATGCAAAATAATAATTAAAATGACTGGCTCATTGAGAAATTGTAAACAGCTGCATAGGCCCATCAGCATAAAAAGGTATTCAAGAGAAAGTCAAAAGCAAGGATGCCTCTTGAATATCTGCTGGAGGAATATTTCACAGTTTGGAACTAGTGACATGAGATGCCTGACTTCTAGCTGAGGTCAGTCACAGACCCTCCAAGTATTCCTATTTCCCATGGACAGTTTCAGATTTACAGAAGCTGTCCCAGTTTCTGATTTAATCCCAGAATGTCCCGCTTTTCCTTAGGATGTCCCTATCTTCATCTGAAAAATGTTAGAAAGTATGGAATAATTTGACCCCCAAGCCATCTGAAAGCAGCCCTGTAGAGGGAAGTTTAAAAAAAAGTTTAATGTTTCATTGTGGTTTTATATATGATGGAAGCCACCCAGAGTGACTGGGGAACCTTCATCTTCATCATCCTTCATGGTGTTCCATTGTGCCAGAAGTGGTTTAGTCATGCTGGCCACATGACCCAGAAATCTGTCTGTGGACAAACGTCAGCTCCTTTGACCTGAAAACAAGATGAGCGCTGCACCCCATAGTCGCCTTTGACTGGACTTAACCACCCTGGGCTCCTTTACCTTTTACCTTTATTATTATTATTACTATGGAATAGGACATCCCTATTTTCATCGGAGAAATGTTGGAGGGTATGCAGCCAGCCTTCTACACTGGGGACAACTAACAATGTTCATGATCTAAGTGATGAAGCTGAGATATAAGGACTCAGGCAGTCCTTAAGGTATCTTAAAGCTGTCCAGGTCTTGTATAATAACACATTGGTTTGCTGGGAAGTTATATAACAATGAACATTCATCCTAATTTGCTTGTGGAGTAATTTATGCATCTTCCCGTTAGTCATTTGCTCATTCTACATTTTTCAATGCATTTGCCTGTTGCTTCCCTAACCTCAAAAAGTCCATTTCTTTTTAAAAGTTTCTTTTTTGTGCAATAAGGTGACAGAGCAATTTAATCCAATTTAATTGCAGAAATCTAAATACTGAGAGTCTGGAGGCTCCCATGCTCTTTCCTGCAGTGAGGCCAACTGAAGTCCAAGGTTGAACATCTGCTAGCCTAGCCAAGAACCAGTGTACATGGCGGAGTTGGAATGAGCACAGAAAGCAGCCATGAGTTGCCATCCAACCTGAGTTTGTGTAAAGCAGGCATGTCCAACAGGTAGATCGTGATCTACTGGTAGATCACTGGACGTCTGTGGTAGATCACTGGTAGATCAGTGGCTCCCCCCAAAGAAGCTAAAAAACTTTGGCTCCCCTAAAAAAGCTCAACATCTTTGCCTTGCACCCCTAAAATGAACCTCCAAAAATAGGGGTTTCCTCCCCAAAAAAAAAAATCTCAGTGTCGCTTTCCTCTTCCCTAAAAAAAGCTCAACAACTTTTACGTGAACCCCCCAAAACAGGGCTTTCCTTCCTTAAAAAAAAAGCTCAACAAAAAGGGGGTAGATCACTGCCAGTTTTTAACTCTGTGAGTAGATCGCAGTCTCTTGGAAGTAGGCCACCCCTGGTGTAAAGAAACCAGAACCTACACATTTAATTCTGGCCACTTTGTCAAACTCCAAAGAAAGAAAGCCTGAAGGCAAAGTATGGAGAGTGGTTGCCTACAAGTAACACCAAAAAAAAAACCTTGCTTCTTCATCTGGTCAATCCTCTCTTTTGGCCTGCTAATGATATACTTGGTCCAGCCATGCATTGGCGGAGGTGAAAGGGGGAAGGTAGTAAAACACATATTGACCGGCTGCTCCTAGATCCAGGCCCAGAAAAAGAAATGTTATGTGAAAGGAAAGCTGATAATGATATAGTTAGTAGACAAGGAAAATGGTTTGCTTTTTACTGCCCTAAAGGGGGCATAAATGAAAATGTTAAATAAGAATCTCTTAATACAAAGAGGAATGAGGGATAAAGAGACTGCCAAATTCCTATCCTGTTAAGAACCTACAGCTCCAGTTGCAAATAGAAAATTTAACTTATTTTTTAAAACTGAGGAGGAGAAGTCCGGCTAACGGTCACATGGCATATGTGCTGGGTAAATACTTGGGCCACAATTCAAGAAACAATTGTTATTCATGAAAACCTTTTAAAGTTTTACCTGTGTCTGAACTCAGTTGAACCCCATAGGACACCGGGGAGGGCATACTTAAAGTTAAACAATTTGTGCTGCAATTTCCTTGATATGCAATGTTAACTCTTGGGCATTTTAAAATTATGGTATTGGGAATTCTGTTCTCTTTAAAGGCAGATTCCACTTCAGAGGATATGCGCATTGCAGAATATTACTCAGGAGAATGCATATTGCGAAATATGGCACTCTTTCATTTTGCATTCCTTTTCCCACTGTACATTGAAATAATATATTGAAGAAGTGCTTTTTGTGCATTAAAAACCAAAACAAGATCCATCTGCTTATCATGAAGCAATATCTCTGGTTTACCGTAAGTATGGAGAAATAAAAACCAAATGCCACTTTGCATGATTTTTGCTACAGTAAACTTTTAAGGCTGTATAATAATTGATTTTATTGTATCCAGAATATCTCCTCCTTCCTTTTTATGGTAACATTTAAGCTGTTAAATCCTGAAAGTGACTTTTAGAAGACACTTTAAAGAATTTGTCTGTTTTGAACTACAAACCTTTTTTTCACGGCGGGCAAAGCAATCCTGTATTTTGTAAGTGCTTCTTCCACTTGAAGACTAAATAGGCAAATGGATTGTTGAGATATTGCAAATGGGCCGTTCAGAAAAGGTTTTTTTTATATAAAAAAATCTTATCAGATTTCCTCTGGAAGGGTAAATCCAGATAAATTTGAAGCGTGTGTATGTGGACTAGTGTTTTGATGCTAACAGTATCATGTAGATGCTTTAAAAAGCTTGTAAGCTTGGGGATCACCAAGCCCAAAATAAACATTCATTTGGTAGAACCCATCTATGTTTCTGCAAGATGGTGTAATATGTGCTATATCGTATACACTTCCAAGGGAAAAAATATAGAATGGAGGAAGCTTGCCAGCCATGGGCCCAGTGTTCAAGCCAACATGGCCCGAGGCAGTGGCAACACCACCATGTTACTCAGCCAGGGATGGAGAATCCTTCACCCCACAATGTATCAGAGAACCTTCCACTGGGAGTCCCCTGAAGATGGACACCTGCAAAGCCAGTTGGATTACACGGAAGGAATCTTGCAACAATGTCAAATGTGTAAACAGGCCCCAAAGCACCCAAGTTGTGCCCATAGAAACAAGTACAAGAAAGTCTGAATAGACAAATAGCTGGAACATTCTCAGTACGAATGGTGTGTGGTGGTGAACCAGAACTAGCCCAGGGAAATGGCCTAATTCTTTCTGTAAAGACCACTGTTGGCTTACGGACCATTTCTCTGGTTCCACTCTCACAATGGCCTTCTGTAGCCCACGTTCCCACACACCAGAGTCTAAAATCTAAAAGCATGACATGCTGTAGAGTAGGGGTAGGGAAACTATTTCGGCCAAAGGGTCTCAGACCCTTGTAGATAACCTTTTGAGGCCACAGTGACAGGTTGAGCCAAAGCCAAACATGGGCTCATGCACCCTTCATTCACATAGCATCCAAGTGCCCCACTTTAAGTGGGACACCCCAAATTGACAGAGTTTGCCCCAGCTTCAGATCCTGACTCTGTACAGGCCGGTGCGACCTCCTACCATTCTTCTGTGTCCAACCAGTCCCTGACACCACCCACCCACCATTCAATATCGCCTGCATCTGTGTTGTAATTGTTTTAAGATGTTCTTAGGTGTTCCAATCGCTTTATTGCTTGTGTGTTTGCTTCCCTGTGCTACTTTAAGGGTGGAATTTAAATGTAATAGATAAATAAATAAATAAAAATCACACACATGCAGTGTAGGGAGTAGGCAGATGAATACTGCTGTTGTAAGGACTCCCGGGAAGAACCTTTCATGGTTTCAATGAACTGTATGTTAACTGGCCTGTGGATTTCTGTCTTGTCTATGTTTTTATTCTAGATGGTGTTGGTTCGTGCATGGAAAATAAAAACTAGGAGCACTGACAGATATGAAGCTGATTGCTTTAATTAACTGGCTTAATTAATCTGTTAATATATTGATCACAGTTCAGAATGGAGTAATAAAACATTTAAAATAGCACATTTAAATGTGAACGAACATAGCAACAAAGGAATGGAAGAAGAAATGAATGTCATAGGATGACATGCTTGAGATTTCATTGTGGTTTAATTAATGCATTTCATTAATCAGTTAATGAGACAAAATCAACCCACTTGCATAATTGAAAATTTCAATTGGTTGACAGTTCTAAGTGAAGCCAGATGTCCTAAGGAAATGTGATGTTACTTTAAAAGTTAACAAAAGGGAAAACTTGATGGATCTGAAAATGGAGGGAAGAAGTATAAAATGAGTGTATACAGTGCTGTCACTTCTGCTGATGGTCGGCACCTACCCAATATATATAAATTGTGCAGTTTAAAGCAAATATAAAGCTGTGGCTATTGATGTGGGAATTAAGACAAAGAGTTCCATGAAATTCAGGATCACATTTGACATGTTACTTGCATTTTCCTGTCTTTATCTTCTCTCTTATGCACCCGCATTCGCTTCAATAGACTATTTAAAGCCAATTTGACCTTGTGATTTTAATGGTTTCCACAAAAGTTAACTATTTCTCCAGTGTTTAATCTTCTATTATTATTATTTTTTAAGTCCCGATAGTTCAAAGTGGCTATATTACTTCATAATTTTGGAAATTATTATTTAACACAAAGATAATAACATTCTACTTGAAAGATAAAATCTCCAAATGATTATATGGTTCAGCATAAAGGGCAGTTGTGTTATCATATGATTACTTAGAATAAGGAAATTGCAGTGTGTTAGCTGCCACTCTAGCATGACACTAAAATGCTGGTGACATTTTATGGATTTTATCTCTTGTTCCATATACTGTTCTACTAAACCTTAATCTGGTTTGTTTGCTCCCCCCCCCCACCGTAAACTTCTTTTCAATCTTTCTGGTAAAAAGCAATACTTAAATACTTGAAGTAACCAAAAAATCATAAAGCAAATGCCAGATTTGGCCCACAGTTCACCAGTTGCCAACCTATATATTCTCAGGGGACATTAGCCTCTGTAGCAATTTAGTCATCTGGGGTGGGGTGGAATGCCCTGACACTAGCAGAAATAATCACTAAAGCTTTTGAGCAGTAGGGCAACCTAGTCAGATGGGTGGGGTACAAATAATAAAATCAGGTTTTTTGATGGGTCAGAGTTCAAAGACAACAAGTCAGCTATAGTCCACTTGATTCTCTTCACTCTTACACATTCCACCAGGGAAATATTGGTGCAAGACCTTAATGCCGGGAAAACTCTACTGATAGTTGTGTATTATCAATCCATCTATACAGACACAAACATAATATCTGCATTAGAAGAGAAAAAGCTGAGTAGCTGCTGCAGGAGCCAAGAAAAACATTTATTTTGGATGCTGCCTTTTTAGAACTGATGGCTTTGCAGAATTTCAGAAATGTGTTTGAAATCAGAGAGGTCTGTTTATTGGGAGGTTATAAAAAAAATAGATGGGAGAAGAAATGATTTAGAGACGATTTCAAGTCTCTCCATCGACCAGTTAGTTGTCCTTTGCTATGACCTTGACCTTTAGTTCCATCACGCCAAAAGTTCCTTAAATATTTGTTCAGATATTTTGGGAATAGGCAGGTAACAGCTATGCTGCCTGCTTTGATTAGTTTCCAAGCTGAAGAATATGATATAAAGGAAAATATACTGTAATCATTACTAGGGAGACATTATTTTGAAAACAGAAGCATTCCTGTCTAAACTGCGTGTAGAAACATAGCTTTTTTTAATTTAAAAAAAGGAATAACCCTTTTTATTAGTCAAACCTTTTAGTACCAGAGAAATAGGAAATAAATATGACATTATTTTAAGCTACCCCTCTATCTTTATTTTCCAGTGACCTGTGCACTTAGTTTTGAGTGCTATACTTAGCAAAACGGATATATGGCATTCACACTTGTGCAAATGTTTGTTGTATGTGGAATTCATGGTCTTCACAGGGGATGCCTTGTTTGTCCACACTGAACGTAATTGGTTTCACACATGTAGCTTGAACAGCAGCTTCTGATTCTATTAATAGCCAGTGTTGCCACACACCCAGCTTCCAAACGCTGTTCCGCATTTGCACGAAGTGACCAGTGGGAAATAAGCAGACTCAATTTCTCTCTCAGCAGCCTGGTGAAAATTAGCAGCTGTTTTGGAGATATAAACACATACACAGCTGGCTTAGGGGCTGACACAGTTGTCCTCTAAAGTACTAATTTGATGTTGGCAAACCAAAGTAAGGGATACCTTCAGACTGTTATCAGCCACTGTGAAAGGATGCAGATAGAAAGTGGAGCACAGCAAAATCCATATATGTGGCTTAAGAAATGGCTCCTCTTAAATCCCAATGCTCCATCACATGCCCTGAACTCAACTGTAAAGGCTCATCCACACTTCTGCTTGTCTCATGCCTAGAATGCAAGCATCTGGGCAGCTGACCCACACTTCCTAGGCACAGGTCCCAGTGGTTTCCCCCTTGCCCCACTCCTTTCCCAGGAAAAAAACTGCTCTTTAGTGCTAAATATGATCAAATGTCAATCTGGAGAAAATTGCCAAAGACATGATGGTGACTGGAGACAAAATGTATCTTTTCATCTTGCTAGTATGCATGTTATTCATTTGTTTAGATCATTTCCCACTTAATAGACACAAATATCCCTAAGCAATATACAGTATAGGAGACTAAAAAGAACTAAAAAGAAATATTTTTTTAATATTTCAGCTGCAAATAAAACGTTTTAAATGTGTTGTAAAGTGCAGTATATAAATGCGACACTAGATAGCGACAGTGAGCTATGCAAAATTCAATGTATTTTTCAAAACTTTTTAAAAATCACATTTTCAGAGCGTTTTTTATATGTGCGTAGTTTCTACCTTATACCAATTCCTTCCTTGTTTTGTATGTTTTATGGTAATTGCTGTTGCAGATTGATTTAGCCTTTGTATTGCAATTTATTTTTTTTTGATGTTTATCTATTCTTCACCCCAAGGTTAGAAACGCTGATGTCTATCAGGGAGAAAGACATGGGTATGCCAGTAGTTTATCATACTCAGAATAGGAAATGAGAGGGTGGGGGGAAGGTTGGAGCAAGACAAATATCTACAGGAATAGATAGACTGTAAGAGGAGATGGGGTGCAAAAGTTGAATTGGACAGGTGTACAGAAGAATGCAGTATGGAAGGCCAAGGCCATGGATGCCCTGTAAAAAGAGAAGGCAGGAAGTGGGTGGTTAGCTTACTGACACAAAGGAAGTGGTGGACTTATTTTGAGTGCACTTGAGGAGGTGGAAGAGACAAGAGATAAGGCAGACAAAAAACAAAAGCCACGGGCTATGTTGCCTATCAACTGACTGTTTATTCCAGAGCAGTGTCATTGAGAGAGGTTCTTCAAAATGCAAGTTGCATACAAAGTTCCTTCAGGTGCATCTTTCATGTGTCATTTGGATACAGCATGTAAATCAGAATGGTGAGCTAAAGATAAAATAGATTGTGGGATGCAGGACAGGGCAAATGGTGAGTATATAAGAGAAGGATGGAAGGGGGAAAAGATATGAGAAAGGTTGGGTGTTCAGCACTGGAAGAGTTTCACCCAGTGGGTGGGCACCTGTGAATTCATGCTAGAGAACAGCTGGCAATGTGAGATGAAGCAGAAGAGCAAATGTATTTAATTCCTAGCTTCCTTCTCACCACTAATTTAAACAACACTTTTAAATCTATTTATTTTAGAATATTGATACAGGGCTTTATATTTAAAAAGTATCCAAAGCAGTTCAGAATCATAAAGCACAATGCAGCAACAGTCTAATGCAATAGCTTTATAATTAATAAAGTATCATCCTTAATAGATAAATGGTAGCACATGCGAAAAAATGTTAATGCATATGTGTTTAACATATGCCCAAACCTAAAAACCTAACACAGTCAGCACGTATCTGATTTCCAAAGGAAAGCAGTTCTATAGGGTGGTTATGAGATGGATCTCTTTGGACCATGGTACCATCAGATGATAATTGTGGTGAGTGGGCAGGTCTCTATGGGAAGGCAGAGTAGTGTTTTGATATGTGTTTGATATATGAGCTTTGTTTATCAAGGAGCAGGCAAAAGTACCAAGTGCAATAGTTCTCTGTTGTCTGTACAAACATAGAAGATTCTGGGGAAAGCCATGGCAGTTCTTTAGCTAGTGCTGCTACATCGGGGCAATCATGCAATCATCAAGCTTTATCATTTCACATTTGGGCACCTGTTTTGCTTAGCCCTCTGTGATAAGAATGAGAAAAGAAAAAAGAATTTTTGTAGACGTTTTAGAATAGAGACAAATAACTGATGCTGGCCACCTTTATATTAGATCCTGGTACTGTGTGTATCTGTGGGGCTGCTGGAATTGTTTCCAATCTGAGGAAACATCTCACACTTTTTGAAGAGTCTTTCTAAATAAAGTTTGGATCAATCATGCTGGAGTTGGGTTCTTTACATGACTAAAACATATTCTAAGATGCTAACAAGATGTGCCAGATGGCAAATGTGTGGAGCCATATATCATAAAGACATTGCCGTCTCCACAGCATCTCATTTCCAAAAGGAAACATGAACCCTGGAATCTCACTAGGAGATGATAGGTTGTATCCAACAAAGTCACCCATTGGTGCTAGGATTTCTGCCTGCATCACAGTGATTCCTTTCCCCTATTCTGGGGGAATGGAGTGGAGTGGCGAGGAGAGAGAGAGAAGGTGGAAGTCCTAGTGGCAATGGGATGGCCTTGATGGATCTAACTCTATCTAAAATGAATGGGAAGGTGCCTTCTTATCTACACTGCGCATTTCCGATGGTGGGAACAGTATGCTCAGAGGTGCCTCCCCGTCAGCATTCCTTCTGCGTAGAGAAAGAGAAGTAGTGACCCAGGTCGTACTTGGGAAAAGCTGGCAGCAATTTCTGTGATTGGTGGGCCATTTCCCCCAGCTGCGAAAATCAAGGGGATTACTGCCTCTATGTGGATCTGTATGCTGTACAAATCTTTCCAGCACATGGATCAAGATTTGTTTTGTTATACAAGATGTTTGCTTTCTCCCTTTGAAAGGGAACTAAAAAAAGAAATTGTACACATGGTATGAACCTCTGGCATATATTCATAAACACAATGACACCGGCTTTCTTCAGGACCATTCTCCTGTTATTTCTAATTTTGCATGCTTCTTCTTACACAACGGCACCTGTTCACTTTGAGCTACTTTTCCATCACAAAATGCTGGTGGGAACAATGTTGTCTGCTGTTGAAAGGAGATGCCGTGTCATCTTTCCTGGATGTGACTGAGCTTTGTCCTCCTCATTGTGAGCAATGACTCAAATGTTTCCCACCCAGCCCCCAGGCAGTACTTTCCTAAGAGGCGACAGAGAGAATGAGGGAAAAAAACATTAAAAATGCAATGTACTACCAGCCACTTTCAAATTTTAAAACCCAATACATGCAGCTACTTCAGTAAGCTCATAGATATTGCTTCCTCTTGAACTTTTACCACTAAATAAAAAAGCTAGGGGCCTGGAACATGTTCATATTGATGGAACATCTTCATTTTAATGAAAATAATGGGATGACTGAGCTGAGTTTTCATGCTTTATGAAATTGAGGGATTCACAGTTGTTCCTGCAGTATACCTTGCACAGCGTGACAGGCAAGCAGACTTGTGCTAGCACTGTGTAGTGTGCGTGTGGGTACAGGGAACAAGAATGGCACACAGGCTGAGGTGGACTCAAAAGGCCACCCCTCACAGTCTTTGGAAGGGCATAAAACAGGCTGTTTGTGGCCTGCTTACTGAGTGTCAGGCATATTGGTTGTACCTCAGTCCATATTATTAGGGGTGCCCCCAGCCTGCAACTTGGGTGTGTGGCAGGCTGAAGCCATGTCAACAGATATGCCACCAGGATTTTCTGGGCCTGATACTGGGCACTCTGCTGCACATGCAAAAGAAGACACACATTTGCATATGTATATTTATGCACCCTTTTGCAAGTGGGAGCGCAGAACCCTTAAGTAAATGAGGGGCTGCCCACAAGTAATAAGATGTCCAACAGACACAGCTTTGCCCTCAATTGTATTTCCATGCTGGAATTCCCTCAGCTTTTCCCTCAATTGTATTTCCATGCTGGAAAAGGCTTCCTCGGTTTAATTTCTGCCTGCCATAAAGCACAAAGTTGCTGCTTTCCCTCAGTGCCAACCTTAAACCAGGCAAAGAAGTCAAGTTAAGCTCTGGTCTCCGACCGTAATAATAAATTATTGTTGTTATAGTCACGTTAAGCATAAAAACAACATGGCAGTGTTAAGACAGTAATGGCAACAAATATTGGAGCAACTTGATAGTATATTTTCAGATGGGAAAAAATGAACACCTGTAACTGTGAGGTAACGAGGCACTAGAAATAAAAACATACACAAAGCCAGGAAAAGGAAGCATCTCCCTACTCCCCCCCCCCCACCTTACAAAGCTTTGCCTGCTAAAGATGCATTTTGGATGATATGGTTTTCTTGCTTTTAAAAAAGATTATAGACATAGGACCAGGTACCAGGTGCCCCTATGAAACCTCAGGCTTAGGTGCCAAAGGAGGCCTTCCAGGCATTTCTGTCTGGTCCTCAGAATGCCCCCGTGCCATGCCCACTCTGGGTGACATCCCTCACTGGCCCAGCTTGTACTCTGAGCAGGTTGTTGCCTGGCTGGAATATGCTTTTGAACTCAGATGACACCTCTTGCTTGTTTTGAGGAACAATAGACAGGTGTGTGTGTGTGTGTGTGTCTACACACACACACACACACACACACAAGCCTACCATGCAAAGAAAAAGTGTAGGCCTGTTGCTCTGCCTACTTAAATCATACCATCCAACATTTCTCTGATGAAAATAGGGACATCCTAAGGAAAAGCGGGGCATTCTGGGATCAAATAAGAAACCGGGACGGCTTGTGTAAATCCAGAACTGTCCCTGGAAAATATGGACACTTGGAGGGTCTGCTTTGGTCTCTGGTCCTGCAGCATGTAGCCCTTGAAATGCAACTCTCAGGCTGAAAAAAGGTCCCACAACCTCTGCCCTATGAGAAATGGAGGAGAAAGGCTAATGTTTATTCTCTCCACCTTCATACCACAAAAGTTGTACTCTTGACTATTTTTCTCTGACTTCTCTCCTCTCTCTTTTTCTTGTACATGGCACTTTTAATTTGCAAAGTGCTTTATTGTGTTTGCCTTCCCAAAGCCCTCAGAAGTAGGTTACCATTATTGCTGTTTTGCAGAGGGGGAATTGAACTTGTAAGATAAAGAATACACTTTGAAATATACTCTGATGGCTCAAGCAATTTCGCCAGTTACATGTTATAGGGGAGCATTATTATTTTTATATATATCATGGTTAGCAGTTGTTTTAAGAAGTTTTAATTATTCTTTTTTTGACAAAACGCCTTGCAGTAAAATTAACCTAGTCTTTAAAAATGGAATGAGAATAGCAGGGAGGAAATGATGGAAACTGGGATGTTAGGGCTGTAATCCTAAATTCACTTACTAGGGAGTAGATCCTGTGGAATTTACTGGCACTGACGTCTGAGTCAACGTGCTTAGAATTGAACCACAAAAGTATGGAAGCAGCGAAAAGATCTGAGGAAGAGGATGAAGCAAGCGGCGCCTGCTCCTAATTTTTCTTCCTGTTGCTGCTCACGTACTCAGAGAGGCAGATCCTTCAACTGTCTCTATCTTCCAGGGGCATTTCCAGATTTACAGAAGCCATCCTAGTTTCTGATTTGATCCTGGAATGCTGCGTTTTTCCTTAGGACGTCCCTATTTTCATTGGAGAAATGTTGGAGGGTATGCATGGAGAGGACAGGTGAACAGGAAGTGACAGCGAGAAGAGCAAATGTCAGGACTTAGAGACTTCAGAGACAGGGAGCGTTGATGGTTGCCCAGCCATGCCAACCCTTGGGACCCATCTGGACAGAAGCTAATCCAGCAATACCAAGTGTTTTTAGCATGTTTTTATGGTGATTGCCCAGCACGCGGGTGGCGTTGTAGGTTAAACCACAGAGCCCAGGGCTTGCCGAACAGAAGGTTGGCATTTCAGATCCCCGTGATGGGGTGAGCTCCCGTTGCTCGGTCCCTGGTCCTGCCAACCTAGCAGTTTGAAAGCATGTCAAAGTGCAAGTAGATAAATAGGTACCGCTCCAGCGGGAAGGTAAACGGCATTTCTGTGCGCTGCTCTGGTTCACCAGAAGTGGCTTAGTCATGCTGGCCACATGACCTGGAAGCTGTACGCCGGCTCCCTCGGCCAATAAAGCAAACTGAGCACCACAACCCCAGTCGTCCGCAACTGGACCTAATGGTCAGGGCTCCCTTTACCTTTACCTTTATGGTGATTGCCTGGGAATAATGTTTTTCTCACTTGGCACTGAGCAACTAATACGTTAGATTAAATTAGAAATTAGATGGCCTCTCCTCCTCCACATTTGTTATTGCTGGTGCGTATGCACATTTGCTCGAGATCCTTTGGATGCAGGCAGGCACACGCAGGGGGCTGTGTGCACCGCTTCCGTAACCAAACAGAAACCCATTTTCAACACCAGCAGAGGACAGGGGTCAGTCAGCAATGCACATAAAGGAGCAGGATTTCGGGGGCGAAGTATTTCCATTGGAATTTATTAAATTGTTTGGCTTCTTAATAATTAAAGAAGCCTCATTACCAGACAAACAAGAACAGGTTGGCTATTCACCCTGGAAAGACGGCGTTTTGTATTGCCTCTATTACCGAGAAGAACTCGCAAAACTAATGAAGAAGCATAAAAATGCAAATTATTGCAGTTAATTGGCTCTAGCTCCTTATACTTCCTGAATTATTAATTTATGAAGGCATAAATCTGCCCCTTCCAAAAATATATAGTAAAGAACAGCACGCTGTGCTCAGCTTTGTAACATGCAAGTGTTTGTTCATTACCTGTGTGCCGTCGTTTGGCTCCTTTTATTATTAAGGAAAAGAGACGGGTGAGAGATCATTACCGATTGTGTATTGGCAACTTTTATCTTTATATGACAGCCTGCTTAAAAGCAGATGGTTATGTGCCTGGTATAATAATATAGGACTCACGTGGAAGTTGCAGGGCACTCCTGAAAGACAGCCACATGTAACAGAAAAACACCCAACCTCATTGAGTGTGTTTTCATGCACTGAAACAGGAAGTAATGGATCCAGACTGTTGAACCTGAGGGCTGAATTTGCTTCTAAAGAACCTTCCGGAAGCCCCATGCCAGTGTCAGGCAGGGACAGAGACAAAAGTGGGTGGAGCAGCAAAGGTCAGTGATACCTTTGTACTGTGTCTATACACACTCACACGTCCCTGTCCACCTGTATATAAGCCAGAAGCATTATCAGAGTTCAAGGAGACATTCCAGCCAGCCAAAAACACTCAAAGAAGTTGAAAAGCAGGTTTGGTGAGGGGCATGGTCTAGGGAGAGGGTGCTACCTGGGCCAGGTGGAAAGGCTTGCAGGAGTGCATTTGACCCCCAGGCCTGGGGACCCCACCCCTGCTGTAGGACCCAGACAAGGAACAGAAAACTCTCACACTGGTTAGTGAATTGGCTGGAGAGAAACAAAGAAAAAACCTTGAATGGTCTCTGTGCAATTAAGAGCCAATTACTATGTAACCTACAGAACTGTGGGCAACTGATCTATTAATCTCCTCTATAGTGTGGTTCGTGACTCTTGTCTGTGGTGAGATCTGAAGCTCGTGCGTCCAGTTGCGGATGAAATCTGAGAGGCCTCACTTTTCATGATAGTCTGGAGAGGGAAATCTAAAGCACACCGCTCGCATCTTAATGAATCTTGAAACTAATGAGAGTGCTCATTGAATGTGAATCTCCCCAAGTTCAAATATTTGGGTGGGCTATGCCCCATAATGTGACATATAAATAATTCCATAAATAGAAATTAATAAAGCAAAACATTCCACTGTACCTGGTTTCTGAATTGGGTAGAAGATAATATTCTGGGGAAACATCTTCCCTGAGCACAGCAGGGAAAGTTCACTTCTAAGACTTTAGAATGAGATTTATCATGCAAAATCTCATACAAATTTACTCAGCATGCTTTAAAATGGATGAGATTTCTTTCGTTGCCCGACAACGCCTGGGGAGGCTATTGCACGATTTCGTTCCATTAGTGTGGTTAAAAATCATCTTATCTCTCACCTAAATGCATCAATGGACAATCATATCATATTATTTTCAGGACAATATTTCTCATATTTGATTTAAGTCCAGAGGATGATTTTTTTGGGTTGGGAAGCAAATAAAGTGATAGGTGTTGGGCTCAGGGAGTCAGGATGGATGCAGGAGAAGACTTCAGAGAGCTTTCTCTTTGGAAGGTAATTTTTCAAAGAGATTGCTTGTTCCTTCCTCCCAGAATGTTTGGAGTCCCTTCTGGCTATATTGGACACATCCCATTATGTGAGTGATGCCAGCTTTTCTGTCATGCAGGTGCTTTGAACTTTTGACTCTGCAGATTCAAGGGGATGACAAAGGGCCCACGTATACATTAAGAGCCATATGCAAAGACAACAATAGGAGGAAGTGGAAGGAAGGGCTTCTGTGGGAAATAATACACAATGACAATATGAGATGAACGCAGCAAAATTGCATGTTAAAGATTATAGAGTAGACTTAATGCAGATCTCCTGAAAAAAAACTTTGCTTGACATTTCATATCTGAATCTTTTATTTTCTTTCTTTCTTTCTTTCTTTCTTTCTTTCTTTCTTTCTTTCTTTCTTTCTTTCTCACTTTATTCCAGTGTGAAAAATGTATGTTTCCAAATGTACCATCTGTTTCCTGTTTTGCAAGCAGTCTTACTCCACCAAGGGACAATATTGCTTAGGAGCATATGGAGAAGGTGGTGGCCATGGTAGCCTTACCAAGTCAAACATTTTTCTGACATCTGTGTGCACAGATTGAATGGATTTGTTTTATTTCAATTATTTAGCAGAATATTTCAGACCCCCTGAGCATTAAAGTAGCAAAGAAGAATAGAAGATTATATATATATATATATATATATATATATATATATATATATATATGTGTGTGTGTGTGTGTGTGTGTGTGTGTGTGTGTGTATATGCAACGTAGTACTATATCACAATAGTAGGATAAATCACATTTATCTCCATCACAATGCTGGTTGCAGACATAAAAGGATAGTTTACGATGCTGGGAAGGTTTGACCACACATGAAAATTCCAGAAGAAAGGTTTGTCGCTATGCTGTTTAAAGTTGTTGTTTAGTCATTTAGTCGTGTCCGACTCTTCGTGACCCCAGGGACCAAAGCACGCCAGGCACTCCTGTCTTCCACTGCCTCCCACAGTTTGGTCAGACTCATGTTGGTAGCTTCGAGAACACTGTCCAACCATCTTGTCCTCTGTCATCCCCTTCTCCTTGTGCCCTCCATCTTTCCCAACATCAGGGTTTTTTTTTCCAGGGAGTCTTCTCTTCTCATGAGATGGCCAAAGTACTGGAGCCTCAACTTCAGGATCTGTCCTTCCAGTGAGCACTCAGGGCTGATTTCCTTACGAATGGATAGGTTTGATCTTCTTGCAGTCCATGGGACTCTCAAGAGTCTCCTCCAGCACCATAATTCAAAAGCACTAATTCTTCAGCGATCAGCCTTCTTTATGGCCCAGCTCTCACTTCCATACATCACTACTGGGAAAACCATAGCTTTAACTATACGGATTTTTGTCGGCAAGGTGATGTCTCTGCTTTTTAAGATGCTGTCTAGGTTTGTCATTGCTTTTCTCCCAAGAAGCAGGCATCTTTTAATTTCATGACTTCTGTCACCATCTGCAGTGATTATGGAACCCAAGAAAGTAAAGTCTCTCACTGCCTCCATTTCTTCCCCTTCTATTTGCCAGGAGGTGATGGGACCAGTGGCCATGATCTTAGTTTTTTTGATGTTGAGCTTCAGACCATATTTTGCGCTCTCCTATTTCACCCTCATTAAAAGGTTCTTTAATTCCTCCTCACTTTCTGCCATCAAGGTTGTGTCATCAGCATATCTGAGGTTGTTAATATTTCTTCCAGCAATCTTAATTCTGGCTTGGGATTCATCCAGTCCAGCCTTTTGCATGATGAATTCTGCATATAAGTTAAATAAGCAGGGAGACAATATACAGCCTTGTCACACTCCTTTCCCAATTTTGAACCAATCAGTTATTCCATATCCAGTTTTTACTGTAGCTTCTTGTCCCTCACAGAGATTTCTCAGGAGACAGATGAGGTGATCAGGCAGTCCCATTTCTTTAAGAACTTGCCATAGTTTGCTGTGGTCGACACAGTCAAATACTTTCGCGTAGTCAATGAAGCAGAAGTAGATGTTTTTCTGGAACTCTCTAGCTTTCTCCAGAATCCAGTGCATGTTTGCAATTTAGTCTCTGGTTCCTCTGCCCCTTCAAAATCCAGCTTGCATTTCTGGGAGTTCTCAGTCCACATACTGCTTAAGCCTGCCTTGTAGAATTTTATGCAAAACCTTGCTAGCGTGTGAAAGGAGCGCAATTGTGCGGTAGTTGGAGCATTCTTTGGCACTGCCCTTCTTTGGGATTGAGCTGTAGACTGATCTTCTCCAATCCTCTGGCCACTGCTGAGATTTCCAAACTTGCTGGCATATTGAGTATAGCACCTTAACAGCATCATCTTTTAAAATTTTAAATAGTTCAGCTGGAATATCATCATTTCCACTGGCCTTGTTATTAGCAGTGCTTTCTAAGGCCCATTTGACTTCACTCTCCAGGATATCTGGCTCAAGCTCAGCAACCACACTACCTGGGGTGTACGAGACCTCCATATCTTTCTGGTATAATTCCTCTGTGTATTCTTGCCACCTCTTCTTGATATCTTCTGCTTCTGTTAGGTCCTTTCCACTTTTGTCCTTAATTATTATAATCTTTGTACGAAATGTTCCTTTCATGTCTCCAATTTTCTTGAACAGATCTCTGGTTTTTTTCATGCTGTTGTTTTTCTCTATTTCTTTGCATTGCTTGTTTAAGAAGGCTCTCTTGTCTCTCCTTGCTATTTTTTGGAAATCTGCATTCAGTTTCCTGTATCCTTCACTATCTCCCTCACATTTTGCTTGCCTTCTCCCCCCCCCCCCCCGCTATTTATAAGGCCTCATTCGACAGCCACTTTGCTTTATTGTATTTCCTTTTCATTGGGATGGTTTTCATTGCTGCCTCCTGTATAATGTTACGAGCCTCCATCCATAGTTCTTCAGGCACTCTTTCCACCAAATCTAAATCTGTAATCCTGTTCCTCACTTCCACTTTGTATTCATAAGGGATTTGATTTAGATTGTGTCTTAATGGCCCAGTGGTTTTTCCTACTTTCTTCAGTTTAAGCTGGAATTTTGCTATAAGAAGCTGATGATCTAAGCCACAGTCAGCTCCAGGTCTTGTTTTTGCAGACTGTATAAAGCTTCTCCATCTTTGACTGCAGAGAATATAATCAATCTGATTTTGATGCTGCCCATCTGGTGATGTCCATGTGTAGAGTCATCTCTTGTGTTGTTGGAAAAGAGTGTTTGTGATGACCAGCTTGTTCTCTTGACAGAACTCTATTAGCCTTTGCCCTGCTTCATTTTGAACTCCAAGGCCAAACTTGCCAGTTGTTCCTTTTATCTCTTGACTCCCTACTTTAGCATTCCAGTCCCCTATGAGAAGAACGTCCTTCTTTGGTGTCATTTCCAGAAGGTGTTGTAAGTCTTCATAGAATTGGTCAATTTCAGTTACTTCAGCACTGGTAGTTGGTGCATAAATTTGGATTACTGTAATGTTAAAAGGTCTGCCTTGGATTTGTATCAAGATCATTCTATCATTTTTGAGATTGCATCCCAGTACAGCTTTCGCCACTCTTTTGTTGACTATGAGGCCCACTCCATTTCTTTTACAGGATTCTTGCCCACAGTAGTAAATATGATAGTCATCTGAACTGAATTTGCCCATTCCTGTCCATTTTAGTTCACTGATGCCCAGGATGTCAATGTTTATTCTCGACATCTCATTTTTGACCACATTCAGTTTACCAAGGTTCATGGTTCTTACATTCCAGGTTCCTATGCCATATTTTTCTTTACAGCATTGGACTTTCCTTTTGCTTCCAATCATATCCGCAACTGAGCGACCTTTCGGCTTTGGCCCAGCCGCTTCATCAGCTCTGAATCTACTTGTACTTGTCCTCTGCTCTTCCTCAGTAGCATGTTGGACGCCTTCCAACCTGAGGGGCTCATCTTCCAGTGTCATAACTTTTATATGCTTGTCGTCTTTGTCCATGGAGTTTTCTTGGCAGGGATACTGGAGTGCCTTGCCAGTTCCTCCTCCAGGTGGATCACATTTAGTCAAAACTCTCCACTATGACCTGTCCATCTTGGGTGGCCCTGCACGGCATAGCTCATAGCTTCTCTGAGTTATTCAAGCCCCTTCGCCATGACAAGACAGTGATCCATGAAGGAATGTTTAAAGTTACAAAATTTATTTATTCCAGTACAAGAGATTGTCAGTTAACCACAGTTCCCTCTGAGGTTGGCAGAGGTAATGCTTCTGAATACCTGTTGTTGGAAACCACAGGAGGGGAGATAGCTCTTGTGCTCAAATCCTGCTGTGTGAAGTTCCTGCAGGCCACTGAACCTTGCACCCTGTTCTCACAGCATTTATTTATTTATTTATTTATTTATTATTCATTAAATTTGTTAGTCGCTTTATCTTGCGCAGGGCTTGCAATCAATTGGTCAACCCTGTTAGGGCGCCAACAGGTTGGCGTGCTGAAGGGCAGCAGTCGGCTGCAGAGAAAGTCGAGGTCCAACAGGAACCAGCCGAGGTCAAGTATCAGCACCGGGGTCAGGAACTAGCCAAGTCAGGAACAAGCCAGGATCAGGAACAAGCCAGGAGTCAGGAACACAGGAACAGGACAAGCAAGAACAACCACACGCTTCAGCACAGTAGTTGCAGGTGCTGGTGAATGGAGCAGCCAGCCTTCCTTAAGTAGCTGGCTCATGACCATGCCTCTTAGGAGCTGCAGCTGCCTCTAATTGTTCCCTGCGTCTCTCAGCTCTACGTTCTGCAGCTGAGAAGGGAGGAGGGGAGGGGGCCAGCCGGTTCCTCTCCTCACAAGGGCCTGATTCTGGCTTGACTTCTTCCTCTTCCTGTTCAGGTCTTTCCACTTCCCAGTCTGATTCTTCCTCTACTGAGGAGTGCCGCCACCAGTCTTCTCCAGGTAGCTCAACCCTGACAAACCCGTTGCCTATGCCAATGTCTCTTAGGTGCTATAAATGTAATACAGCACATATCTGCATATTTTAAGGTGTACCCCCAGCCCCATAGCCACCCACTTTCCCCAGGTACTTAAGACTCTGGATTCTGACAGCCCTCCCATTATCCACCAGCTGAAGCTGCCAGATCCACCTACTCCTGCAGTGTGGGGTCCCTGCTTTCATCCATGAAATATTGGAAGGCACAGATAACAAAAAGCAAAAATCGAAAAAACCCCAACATATATATATATATATATATATATATATATATATATATATATATATATATATATATATATAGCTAAATCTTTTGCTTATAGCACTTCTTTAAAAGTGAAAGACTGGTGGGAGAATGCAGAGCTGTTTTCTTCTTTCAGGCCTTCTTTTATGCTCTGTAATTTTGTGTTTTGCTTTTGAAATACATCTATATAGGGCTACGAAAAGTTGTTAGAAGCTGGACACGTGATGGAAGAATAAAGCAGGCAAGTCAGAAGGAGGCATGTCAGAGATGGCTCACAGGTTGCAGCAAAGACAAGCACCTGTTATTTTGGGAACCTTGCCAAGGTAGATGTGGTTAGAGATTGCCTTAAAAGAACTAAACTTTGTTATCTGAAAATCTTTTGTGGTTTTTCTTGATATAAGTGATTTTCCTACCGAAAATGGCCCACTCGTAGCAGAGCTTCCGAGAAACCTGCTGGCTTCCGCTAAGCAAAGCAGAGGCTCCCTCCTAATAACTATAATCAACTTTCCCTTTTTGTTTGTTGATGTTTTGTTACTGCATAATATATTATATGTGATTATTCTGTATGTTTTACGCTTCTTTAATAATTTATTGACACTGGAGGCCCTAAGCTCTGAAAAGATTATGGTGCCATCCACATGTAATTCAGAATAAGAACAATACTAGAACATAAGTAAAATTTTATTTTTCAAAATGACACAAAACCGTCTTATAGGCTTACAATTTTTCGCTCCATAAGACACACCTAGTTTTTACAGGAGGAAAATAAGGGGAAAAAATATTCTGAATCAAATGTTGTACTAAACTATTTAATAAACAATCGGTATATCAGCATAATATTTCAACGATGTAAAGTGAACAGCAGTCAACAGTGGCATTAAGAACCATCATCACTGTCATTAACAAATGAAGAGAGACTTTAAGGCTCAAGTACTCTTCTAGTCTTCTGTGAACCCCAAGAACTCATCAGTGCTAGAGCCAAAATTTATGAAGCTCAGTTGCTCACAATCGCTGACATCACTTTCTTCGCTATCTTCATATAAAACACCATCTTTGTTTCCATCCAAAGCATTGCTAATGCCACATTTTATGAATGACCGGACAACGATGTCCTCCTTCACCGACCCATTCACAAACTTGTGTGATAGTGGACCTCTTCATTCATCCAGTAGGTGTCAGATCAAGATTACCAGCAGCCATCTCTTCTCACATAAAAACCTTAAATGGCTTGTTGATGGAAATGTCGAGAGGTTGCAACTGGCTGGTAAGACCTCCAGGAATTACAGCTAGATGAATCTTCTCTTCTTTAAAGCACTTTTTTTTGTAGTTTTGCTAATATGTGCTCTAAACTGGTCAAGTACTAATAAGGCAGTTTTTTTTTCAAAAGCCCTCCAGGACGTTTGGACCACACTTTTTTAAACCCATACTCTCATTCCATTTTCGTCCATCCATCCTTTCTCATGAACATGTACAACAACTTCTCTTGGAATCACTTCTTTTGGAAATGTTTTCCTTTTGAAAATTAACCTGGGTAGCAATTTGGTGCCGTCTGCACAGCAAGAAAACACAACTGTGTAATGGGTTTTCTCATGTCCAGAGGTTTTCACTGCGGTAGTTTTGGCACCTTTCAGATCAACAGTCCTATTAGATGGCACATCAAAGGTTAGCGGGACTTCATCCATATTCCCAATCTGGCCAATTTCAAACCCATTTCTCTTCCTAGCATCAATTACAAATTTATGAAAGGGCAGAATCTTAGATTCATATTCTTCTGGCATTTTTTGTGCAATTCTAGTTTTGGTGCGCATAGCAAGGCCACATCGCTTCATAAATCTGTAGCACCACGATGGTGATCCAGTAAAATCGTGAATGCCTTTCTCTGCAGCAATGCATTTGGCTTCATATATTTTCATGTTTGTAGAGACTGAGAAGCCATTATTCCGGTAATTTGTGATCCACTCTTTCATGGCCACGTTCAACTGTGGCCATTTTTGCAGCATTTCCACGAAAAGTGTGCTTACTATTATCTGCTTTTTGCAGCTGATCCTCCTGTTTCCTCCACTGTCTTATCATTTTTTCAGTTGGAGGTGGCCCAAAATGTCTCTCCGCTGCTCTGTTTCCATGCTCCTTAGCATATTTTACTACCTCTAGTTTAAAAGGAATCTTATATGCTAGTCTTTTCTGCATTATCATCCTTATCAGAATGGGAGAGTTTTTCTGCAAGAAAATACAGTGATGGAGGAACTGTCAGTAATTTATCGTATCTCCAATGTTTACCACTGAGTGCTGACCATTCCTTTAACTAATGGCATCATAGTAAACATAGCCGACATACAGTCTGTAAAAAAAACAAAAAACTATGGTATCGCCCTAAAAGTTTATTGATATTATAGCATATGCGTCATTTTGCTTTCTTGAATTGTCTTAGGCATAGCAGCCAACTCCTAGAGGCCTAGGTGCCTTCGCCCCCCCATTAAAGACCATATTTGAGGGAGTCATGCCCCCCATGTTGATGGGCATTGTCAATCATATAGTGTGCATGCACTTTGTCTTCAGATCAATTTGCAGCAGTTCTCAACCTGTGGGTCCCCAGATGTTGTTGGACTACAACACCATCATCCCTCAACTCTGGCCTTCCTAGCTAGGGGTGATGGGAGTTATAGTTCAACAACATCTGGAGACCCGCAGGTTGAGAAAGGCTGATACGGTATGTTGAGGTGGGGCTTACCTGCCCCCCCAATATTTTATTAAAGTTGGAAGATGGAGGGAGGGAAGGAATTAAGTAAGAGAGAGGGAGAGCTCACATTTGTGGGTGCCTGTGGTGGGCAGCTGCCTTGCCTCGCCGCCGAGGTGACACTGGAACCGGAGTAAGAGGAGGAGGAGGAGGAGACGCTGGCACAGGTGTCGTGTAAGCGGCTCTCTCTCTGCTTGCTTTACAGTGAGGCGGGAGGAGGGGCAGACCAGAGCCATGGCTCTGGCGGCAGAGGCATCCCTCCACTCGCGACTGCAGTGGCAGCCGAGGGATCCTGCTGCCATCCAGTGCCTTCACTCCATAAGACGCACAGACAGTTCCCCTTATTTTTAGGAGGAAAAAAGTGCGTCTTATGCAGCGAAAAATACGGTAAATTGAAATAGCCTCTTTCTAGATGACTACCTCAATGCTTTTTTTAAAAATTCCAAATGTTAATTTTTTTTAAAAAAAGCATTTTTGTTTGTTCCCCCTGCTTTGTTGGTTAAGCACACACCAGTCTGCCAATTGGGTAATCCAGCACTGTCTGAATGTGTGTTTTAACACATGCAGTCAGGATCTGCTATGCATCGCAGTGGCATCTGGTTGGCCACTGGGCCCAGAAAAGGATTTTCCTGACCTCCTTTGGTGTATCTGATACTGTCACTTCTTGGGATGGGCAAATGTGTCGATTTTGGTTTCTAACTTTCCTCGACCAGCTGACTAGTATGTGATTTTTTTTTAAAAGAAAAAAGCCCTCACCCAAATCCTCATGATTTTAGTATGCATTTCTCCTAATATATCCATATCCTAATCAATGTTGCCCAATCTATACATTTGTGCAAGCAGTTTCCCCCCAATATATGCATTTTTGTATGTTACTTCCACCAATGTAGGTGGATAGCTCAATCGGTAGAACACTGGATTCTTAATCTTGAGGTCATGGGTTTGAGCCCCACATTGGACAATAGATCCCTGTATTGCAGCAGATTGGACTAGAAGACTCTCATGGTCCCTTCCAACTCTACAGTTATATGAGTCTATGGTTTCTATACACAGTTCGCTCTAATATGCACATTTTTGCATGCATGTTTTGGCCTGAGAACTGCATTGCAAAATCTGGAGAAGCGTGAATTTCAAATGATAGCTGTGTCTCTGTTGACACCTGTTGTTTCAGGCAATACCAATTAGGAAGGTTTGCATAAAAATGCAAACCAAACCGAATTTCTTCCCCACCATTATGGCCTGCAACTAGAGACAGGATATTTGATGAGTTTTTATCAGGTTTGCAGTCTGGCTGATTGACATACCTGAAGTTAGGAAAAAAGTTTCCTCCCAGCAAAAGTAGTTTGTTGCTCTGGGCTGTAGGATTCTTCCATCAGCACGAGGCACTCAGAGCTGTAGTTCTGCAGGCAGCGTCTATAATGTCAGTGCTCACTGCTTTACACATACTGAGGTTGGATGGGACAAGGGTGTGGTTTGAAGAAGCAGTGGGGGGGGGGAGTACTTACTTTCCCTTCTGCTGCTTCTAAGACTTCAGTGTATTTGAAGAAATGTGCATGCACACGAAAGCTCATACCAATAACAAACTTAGTTGGTCTCTAAGGTGCTACTGGGAGGATTTTTGTTGTTGTTGTTTGTTTCTAAGACTGTGAAACAGTCTGGACACACAAATCTTTATAGGGGCTCATTTCAAACTGAATTCACGCCAAAGCAAATGGAATTGCTTGCAGATAAGAGAGAGAGAGAGAGAGAGAGAGAGAGAGAGAGAGAGAGAGAGAGAATGACTCAAAGACATTTGTCTTTTAGAAGAGAGACTAATAGTTCCTTCTGATCAGTTGGGAAACTAATTAGCAACATAACTCAGTATTCCTGCCTATAATTTAGTAATGAGCTTCCCGTTCCACTCAGTAACGGTATTGCTGGACAGAAAAGCACTGCAGCAAAACCTCCTGCTTCATTGGAGATGCCATTCATGATGATCTTGTTTAATAGACCTTTGGCATCACCAGCTGTGACAAAGCTGTCCATTCCCTACATTACACTAATAAATCCTTTGCGGTGTGTTCTAATCTATCAGAATGGCCTTGTGGCTACCTATCTAACTTGTTCAGATAAGGGTTTGTGTCTAGGGGAATAGCATTCAAACAAAACTTGGCATATATGATAACAAGAGTCATATTCACTTGTTTCTAAATGGACGGCCCGGGAGATGTTTTTTTTCTGGACCCACCTTTGCACCCAAGTGTGCCTGCTGCACATATACCCAAATGTGTTCAGGCTGCTGTATGTGTAAACTAGTACCTTCCCAGAGTACTGGACATTGTACATACAGGACCCTATGCATATTTGGCTTTATGTATGTGGTATCTGTGCAAAAGTATGCGTGGAAGTCAGGGGCAGGGACAATCATCTGTCTTAATGCATTCACTTGTACCCAAGCGAAAAGAGTGAAAAGGACTAGAGAATTGCTCAAATGTCTGACTTTCACTGAATAGGGATTCTACAGATGTGTAAGTGAATATATAATATAATATAATATAATATAATATAATATAATATAATATAATATAATATAATATAATGATTTACATGTAACACATACACCCTGGGGAATGTAGAAAGAAAAGGCCTACCACAAACAAGAGGACCTTGCTCTCTACGAATGGGGTTTCGGGAGTTATTACATTGATCAGTAAACATCATACAACAGTGTTCTAATGTTAGGATAGGAGTGCCCTCTAGTGCTAACAATTGTATGGGAGTCAACTGCAGCATAATATAGAAGAACTCAACATGGCTGCCTGTTGAATGTAAAATGAACCAAAAATGACAGGCAGTAATGGGTTACGAGCATATTTTAATGGAAACAACTACTTAGGTGCTGATGCTCTGCCATTCATTATCTTGGCGTTGTAGTGTTTCCTCCTCGCAGAGGTGCCTCTGGCACCTTCACTATGCAACTTTTGATGGAAGCTTGAAGTTGCATTTCTTTCTCCTGGCCTTGGACACCTGAGATATGTGTTCTCAGGGCCATAACTGTAATCTGCTTTAAGTGTTTCAGAATTAAAAACCACTTACAAATTTTAAACTGTTCCAACTCGTTTCTTCTCTAAATTGTTTCTACTGGTGGAGCGCATGTAATAAATATAATAATAACATTGCAAAATGTCCACATATGTAAATACGTGATACATTTCTAACTTTCAGCACTGTCTCCCTGCCCAACAGAAGAGAACATGACTTTTTAAAGAAAAGTGGGCATGGTAGCTTTTAATCTTAAAACGAGAACCTTATTCATTTACGGTATAAAAGGGTTCATGTTCTTAAATGAAAATGTTGGAGATCTAAAGCCATGTTATCCAAAATAAGAGAGTAAAATCTGTGTGTAGATAGATATTCTAAGTTGTGGGTTCAGGTTATGTTTGTTTATATACTAGATGAATATAGGAGAGACCCTGGACTGGGGCAAAAGGGGCCTTATGTTCTTTGCACCAGTATGGTGGCATTTTTTTCACCTTGATTACACAATTCTTCTTTTTAATGTGATCAGCATTTCATGTAGTTATAGTCCACTTTGGGTTAGATCCAACTTCTAGGTTGAAAATGCCTCTTCCATGAACAGAAGGAACTTTCCATTCATTGAGGAGCGAAGGCACATTTGGACCAAGCACTGGTATTTAGCTAATATTTATGGAGCAAAAAAGGGGCTGCAAGATAAGTAGCAAAGTATGACTTTGTAAACAAACAAGGGCGTAGCAACAGGACATAAAACTTAGAAAACAACAACCCTGAATAAAGTTTTGATGACATTAATGGGGCATTATTCACAATTAACTCCATTTATATCAGTAGGACTTGAGTACAATAAACTTTTCCTGGATTGGGGGAAAAGTCTTCTGAATATGGACCAATGGGTTAATTCAGACTGACTTCAAAGGTGTTTCTGAAAATGTCTGTTGATGAAGTCTCATCAAAGCTAAGACAACTGTTATGTCAAAGGAAAAGTAGGCAGAATACTTTTTTTCTCTATTTCCTTCCTACTTAGTTTCCACTATTTTAATTGAACATAATGAGTGATAAAATATTTTGTCTGATGTAGAGCCAAAATCTATAGCTCCTTCCACTGCCAAATACTCTTATTTCTGCTAAGTACATTTTTCCTCTTATTTTTCCTACTTTCCTTTAAAACAATATCCCTCGACAGTCACATGAGCTTCCCAAACCTCTTCCCAGTGCAGGATTATTGCTACTTTTTAGAATCAGAAATAATAAAAACAAACCCTTGTCCTGATGTTGAATTGGATTAAACTCAAAAAGTCCTGGTCCATCACTCGGGCTGTCTCCTCATTTTGCTGGCAAGGGGTGAGATAGGTTGTGCTTTCTGCCTCTGTAAGATTTAAAGGTGATGATGATGTTGTGCTGTCAGGACTGGGGCCAAACTAGACTTCATGTCAAGGATGCATGAATTCATATCCTCAGTTGGATGTGTGATAAAAGCAGAGGCAGGGCAAAATTTGGATTGGGGCCATGACACAGAGCAGGTCCCCCCCCCCCCGCCCCAATACCAATGAAAGAAATGGTCGTAAATCCAGAGATACTCCCAGGTTGTCATTTTTTCTAGTTAGTGAAAATCATATATTTGAATACCTGGTCTATGGAGTGTTATACAAGAAGGCTGATGACAGCTAACAAATGTTTGTGATGATTGTGATGCTACTAAAACCTTTTATTAAAGTTCAAAAATAGAGAACCTAATGAATAGGAATGTCATCTTTTCATTTAAACTGAATAACAGATTGATGAATCCACCCAAATACTGTACCTCAATATATTTGTGATACATTTCCATGAGGAGCATGTGTCTTTTGACACATTTGTGTAGGATGGGTGCAAAAATAGATGGCTGGCAATGAGATTATCTCACTGGAGCAGAGGCACAGACATCAGAGATCAGGCTAGCGATTCACCACATCCAGTATGTTTGACATGTAATTTGAACATGAATATTACAACATGAAATTTAGATTTGGTGTTAGGTTTTTAATATCACACACTGGTCATTCAGATATCACAAACAGGTTGCTGGCAATAGGCTCCCCCCCTCCACTTTTCTTTCATGTATTGGATTTTCCAAGGAAAGGGGAAATCAGGATTAGATGGGGGGAGGTGTAGGCTGCTGCTGCTGTTGTGTGGATGCTGCAAAAACCATGTGCAAATGATCCCCCAGATCCCACAATAAACGCCCATCTGGACGCTCCCATAGAAGGAAGTCAATGAGCCAGAAGCTTAAAGCTGAGCCAACTGCATGCTACTTTTTAAATTGCAACTGATGTTCTTATCTCAACAAATATCTGATCACTCTGATTCCTATTAAGACAGATGATGTAAAGTCTAGTTTAGCTGAAACATTTAAACTAATCACACAAAATGGGGTTTTTAAGTGCAACACTTTGCAGTTTCATTTAATGATCTCTAGTTTTGATTCAACCCCCCCCCCCTCCCCACAACTTTTCTGTGTTATCGTCTTCAGCATAGCTGCTGTACATTTCTGGTTTTGTCTTCACTAATTTAAAAATAACCAAGTAACCCCCCCCTCCCCATGTCCTTCCACATCTGCTTGTTGTACTCTCCATAAAGATTTAATGATCTCTGAAATGATCTCTATTTCGGATGCAGTATTTTAAAAGCAGCCTGCCCCCCACCCCCCGCATGATTGTTTTCTAATGATATTGCAGGGTTATATGCCTTCTGCTCATGTATTATTTGGTTTTGAGAAAGCCGCACTGCACAAAACTTTGCTGTTTATCTGCTCACAATGACAGACAGGCTGAATCTCCAGAGTGAATAGAGTAGCATCATATTAATCATATTACCAAGATATTATTTTTAGGATAGCCCATGAAGTTAAGAAGCGGCACAATATGCCACTTGTTTCTCTCATTGTACACTTCCTGATGACAGACCAAAATCTTGACTGTTGCTATTGCTTTGTCCACTCATCCTTCAGGGTTGAAGTTATTTGCTGAACTACTTCACAGTCTTTTGTAGGTCTGAGTGAATTAAAAATCACTTTGGAACATTTTGCCACTTTGCTGCTTGCTCTCTTTGCCAGATCATTAATGAGTGTATTAGACCTTTGGCCATTGTGAAACTGGCTATTTAATCATATTCTTCTTTTTTGCAGGGCGGGAAGTCAGGTAGGGTTTCACTTAGCCATTATTTAACAGAATTATCCTTCTCATTCCTGCATGCTGATCCAACCCCTGGTGCATACCCATCAGAGCTGTCCTTTCAATATGGCCCATGATTGATTGATTGATTGAATTTCTATACCGCCCTATACCCGGAGGTCTCAGGGTCGTTCACAGAACAAAATCAAAACATAAAACCACAAAACATATCATCAAAATAAAAACAACAACCCAATAACCCCCCAACCCATATTTTAAAAGGGCACAGGATATCAATCAAATCAGCCAAAGGCCTGGCTAAAAAGGAACACGTTTTTGCCTGGTGCCTAAAGGTGTATAATGAAGACGCCAGGCAAACTTTCCTGGGGAGAGCATTCCACAGATGCAGAGCCATCGCAGAGAAGGCCCCTTTCTCATGTTGCCACCCTCCGGACCTCTTGAGGAGGAGGAACACGAAGAAGGGCTTCAGAAGATGATCTCAGGGTCTGGGTAGCTTCATGTGGAAAGGGGCGGGTCCTTGAGGTATTGAGGTCCTGAGCCATTTAAGGTTTTATAGGTCAAAACCAGCACTTTGAATTGGGCCCGTAATGTAACTGATAGCCAGTGCAGTCGGACCAGGATTGGTGTAATATGCTCAAACTGTCTTGTTCCAGTCAGCAACCTGGCTGCTGAATTCTGCACTAGCACGGTGGTCCTTGCTGGGCAGCAGCAACAGCAGCAGTCCTTATGAAGCCTGTCAGGCCCTGACCTGGGCCAGATGCACAGAGTCAGCAGCAAGGCCCTCAGGCTCTCAGCAGGCCCATTTATTCTTATTCACTATAGCCCACTTTACACATACAGTTTCCAGCATGGCAGGCACCCCTGCCTCCACAGTTAATATCACGCTGCTCTGGGCATGTTATAAAGGTTTCCATCCATGCTGCTCAATATCCAAAGCATATAAAACCACATAAGCTGTCAGGAGCAGCTGAGATCTGTGGGGAGCTGCTCTACGTTGCGAGTCACTAGACAGCAAGCAAAGCATATTCAGGCCTTGGACAGATTCTACCCATCAAGGCTGGTTATTGGATCCTTTGAGCTTTATTTTTATTTTTTACCAACCAGTTTCTATTGATATTACTGCAGAATTGTGTTTTTATTTATTTATCAATAGTTATATTTCTATATTGCCCTTCATCCGAGGATCACAGGGAGGTTTACAACATAAAAATACAAAAATGCACAACATAGTAATAAATAAAAGCAATACTCCCCACAGGGGAGTATTGCTTTTATTTATTTAAAAGGTCATAGATTGTTTAATTAGCCAAAGACCTGGGAGAAGAGGAATGTTTTTGCTTGGTACCTAAATATATGTAATGAAGGCACCAGGCAAGCCTCCCTGGGGAGAGCATTGCACAAACATGGAGCCACTACAGAAAAGGCCTGTTCGTGTGTTGCCACCCTCTGGACCTGTTGTGGAGGAGGGAAATGAAGAAGGGCCTAAGATGATGATTGCAGGGTCAAAGTCAGTTTATAAGGAGAGAGGTGGTCCTTGAGGTATTGTGGTCCTGATCCATTTTTACATTGTACACTGCTTTGTTACATTCTTCATGGAAGTGCAGGTTGTAACTATTGAAATAAACAATAAATACACTCCTTTAAGAGGGCTTGCTGTTCCAGCTGAGCTTTTCCTGAGCAACAAGGTCTTCCTGATTTGGAGTGTGTCTTTGTATCCTTTTTATTAGGCCCTCACTTTTGGCTTGCTCCTCAGTTCTGCCTTCTAACTGGCTCCCTGGTGATGCAGTTCCCATTGGATTACTTACATGCTGTTGTTGTTCCATTGCAGGCCATGGCCTCAGCTGAATGGGCTTCCAGCCTGAATGGGATGTATGATTGTGGAGTCTGGGAACAAGTTTGAGTTTCAACTTGTGAAGTGAGGCAAAAGCCAAGGAAGTGCAAGTTTAGGTTCAGGCAAAGCAACAACATCAAGCGAAGTAGAGATCAGATTTCAATAAGATGAAACCAAGTAAAGCGGATCACATTCTGGACCGGATAGCACCATATGAAATGGAGAGCTGAATGGTGCCACAGGAGCTAGTGAAACCCATACATAGGCTTTGTACATGCAATGCCTTTAAAGCAGCATTCTTTCCCTCAAAGGATGTTGGGCATTGTAGTTTACCCTTCACAGAGTCCCAATTCCCTGAAACCCTTTAACAAACCACCATGCCCAGAATTATTTGAGGGAAAGAATGTGCTTCAAAAGTGAAGTCGTGAAGAAAACGGCAGTTCCATTTGGGTGCCTAACTATCTCTGGTGATTGAGGGCATTTTCTGTTAAAGGGACTTAGGCTGTTTCAGTAGCCATTGATTCTGAAGATGCAGGCGAGGTGGTGGTTCTGCTGGGCCGGAGTCTTCAGAGCCTGAGGATAGCAATGTGACCTCTTCAGGCTGGAGAGCTGCCAGCTAAACAGACTCCTCTTGTCATAGCTGTCAACTTTCCCCCTTTCTTGTGAGGAATCCTATTCAGAATAAGGGAATTTCCCTTAAAAAAGGGAAAAGTTGACAGCTATGCCTCTTGTGCTGGAGCTGTTGTTGAAGTTCAGCTTTCCACAATCCCAGTTAGAATGGCAAGTCAACATGGGATGTTGGGAGCTGGACACCCGAAGGGCCACCCAAGTTCCCCACCCCAGCTTAAGGGAAAAAAGGGAAATCCAGCACTAGAATAATAGAACAGAGTTGGAAGGTACCCGAAGGGTGACCTAGTTGAATCCCCTGCAATACAGAAATCTCAACTAAAGCATACCCTAAATCACTTGTTAAGTGCAGCAATAGACCTCCAAGGTGATGGTCAAAGAAGTTTTACTCAGAGCAGACTCACTGAAATTATTGAACACGGCTACTTTAGGTCTATTAATTTCAATGGGTTCACTATGAGTAAAACCTAATGGAATATCACCCACAGGCTTCTGATGATGATGATGATGATAATAATAATAATAATAATTATTATTATTATTATTATTTATATCCCACCCATCTGCCTGGGTTCCCCAGCCACTCTGGGCTGCTCCCAGCAGAATATTAAAAACACATAAAACATCCAACATTAAAAAAATGTTTAGGGCTTTAAAGGTCACTTTGAATTGTGCTTGGAAACGTATTGGATTGTGCTCGGAAACATCTTTGGATCGGGACCATGCTTTATTTTCAGAATCTTGGCGTTCTTCTTTGAAGTAGTCACTTAAATATTGGAAATTCTTTTTATGCTTGCTCTGAGTCATCTTTCCTCTGAACTGCATGTACCGTTTTGGTAATGCCTTCTGAGACTTTTCAATCTATATATCACACGTTTCTTTACTGGTTTGCCCCTAGCATGTAACATATGTCAAGGTGTTTTATACATCTAATTAATTTTTGTCTCAGCACTGATGTAATATATATAGATCCATTATTCCCTGTATGACCCTTACCAACTTTTTAAGGGGCGGGGGAGTGTGAATTTACAATTCTCAATTCTTCTTTAATGTGAAATCACTTAAAAAAACACACAACTCATTCTCCAACTCTGTGTGGTTGCACATTATTTCTACTACTAGACCAATTGCTATTTAAATTACCGATGCTTTTATATGTTAACACATCCTCATTTAATACTTTACTTTCTGATAGTGTGTTATCTTTACTACCTGGAAAAGTGTAGCGTGGAAAAAGTTGCTTTTCTAATATATTCCTGGGCTGAAGAGAGAGAGAGAGGGAAACTTTTAATTTCTTGGTTTGTAGGTTTTCTACTTCTGATAAAATAAAACATTCTATATTATCTTTTAGCCATTCAGATTTTTAATTTCTGGGACAGGAGAGCATTTTCTTTATGTCTCTTGATACCTAATTTTGGTAGTACATAAAATATTCAAATCATTTTACAATCTGCAACAATATTGTGAGGTAGACAAACATGATTCCCATACTGTGTATGCGCAGCTGAGACAAGGAGAGTATAGTGCACCCAAGATGTGTGCCCCAATATGTGATTTCCAGGAAAGAACTACTCATGATCTTGTAGAAACTGAGGGCTCTTGTAAGGAAATATGAGAAGGAAGAAACAAATAACATCAGGTGTGGGTAACATATGGTCCTCCAAAGGATACTGGACTACAATTCCTATCATCCCTAACTATCGGCCATGTTAGCTGGAGTTGATGGGGGGTTGTAGTCCAGCAGCATCTGGAGAACAGGTTCTCCACATCTGATGTTATCTGGTCCTTCTCTTTCAATTTTTCCTCGCAATGTTCCCCTGCAGTAGATTAGGCTGAGAGACATTGACTGGCCCAAGGTGATGCAGTCCAGCAGCAACCTTTAAACCACAATGGTTAGATAACATTTACTTAGGAGTAAGCACCATTACATCCAATGTAGAAACAAAATAGAAAATTCTTTCCAGTAGCACCTTAAAGACCAACTGAGTTTGTTCTTGGTATCTAAGTTGGTTTCTAAGGTGCTACTGGAAAGAATTTTCTATTTTGTTTCGACTATGGCAGACCAACACGACTACCCACCTGTAATCCAATGTAGAGTACTTCTGATTGCCTAGGACTGAACTATAACCCTATAAATGTCATACTGAGATTTCCAAATTCCTCTAGTCTACCAATTTATGGCGCTCCTAAAGACTCTTCCCTATTCAGTGCTCACTGTTCCTCCCTGATTAAATTTCATTCAAACAAAACGGCTGCCCACACCCCACAGCGACCAGTGATATGGCCCCACAAGCAGGACTTGAAAACAATAGCTACCTAGGGCATATTCTCTTTCAATCTGGAAACCTCCAGATTGAGAGAGAATATGCCCTACGTAGCTATATAACCAGCATGGGTGGCATTCAACCAAGTCTTACTCAGAGTAGACCCATAAAAATGCATGAAGGTCCATTAATTTCATTTCGTCCACTCTAAGTAAAACTTGATTGACTACCCACCCGACTACTAGAAATCATCGACAGACCTATCCTCCATGGATTTCTCGAAAGAAAAACTTTCTTGTAGAACCACCAGCATCAATAGGAAGATTGGCTTACTGCTGTTCATCTGCAAAGATAATGGAAGCAAGCTTGAAAACAGCATGTTCATTTACCTAGCAACAAAGTGCACAATACCTCAAAGCCACGTTCCTCATATTGATTCAGATCCTTGCATTAAACTTGTTCTCATATTATTACCAATGCATACTGCGCTGGGTATCATTAAGCACAGTATTAACTGAACAACGTTTGTTATTTTCCCCTCTACAATAACTATCATGACCGGCAAGATTCTCCGCAGAAATGCCCACACACTCACACACCATTTCGGTTTATGTAAAAGGCTCTTTTGAGAGAGGAAATGTGCAAAAAGGATGATGAACTTGCTAATAGGCAACAACTCAAAGCCTGAGAATGGAAGGAAAAAAATGTTGACAGCATGAGTCGTCACCATATTGATCTCTGCTATTAAAACTGTATATGGCTTAGCCTTTTGTATCTAATAGCTAGCAGCAATTTGCGCATCACTAGCTGAACTGACAGTTGACTTATTAAGAATGAAAACACACATTTATTAGACCCTATGGATCTCCCCAACAGCAAGACGAGGGCTGATTAGAAAGAATTCTGGGTCTTCCTTGTTAAGAGTGAAAATAGAAGTTTCTGTGGAACTTTTGAATGAGATAGGTACTCCACCGGGAGTGGAAAGCCAACGGCTAGTGCTATGGTAATGATCTTTTGAGTGAAGTGCCAAGCAGCTGGTTCCTATGTGATTACAATCATTTGATTGCTCAGTCCTTGAGGAACCTCTGCTCCAATGTGGGGATGGTCTCCATCGAAAAATATCGCATTGGAATTGTCAGCTGCTATGAAATGTATGCCCATGGTGAAAATTCAGATAAGCGTGTCATCACTCAATATCAATTCAAGCCACCTTACATGTCTGGGTTGTTCAGAGTTGTGCCAGGTAAAAAAAAGAAAGTGGAAGGGAAGGGTATGTTAGGGAAATCAATAACTGAAGTAGCACTAAGATGGAAATAAAGGGAATGTACTAATGGAAAGATTTGATGTTCTAAGAACTGGTGGCTAAAAACAATTATAATTGCCTTACTTGTATGTTAGGTACGGTTAAGGGCTGGTGTAGGCCTTTGGAGGGCCAGGCCCCGTAGTAGTGTAATTAGGGAAGCTGAAGGCAACTCTTGAGATGGAAATAAAAACCTGTTACATAACCTGTGTTGTAATTGTATAGCAAAGCCATTGTTTCAAAGCAGTGTCAAGCCAGAATGTCTGTCATAGCTTTGGAGACACACCAGCAGGGACCAGAACACCGAGTCAGGTGCTCCACTGGCACAAGCTTAGAAACTGGATCAGGATATTGGCTCTGAGCCTAATGTGTCAGTTTGCATTTCTTAGTGAAGAAAGTATTGATCTGATGTGTAGAGATCTTTCCTATTCTACTTAATTCAAGAGGATTCTGGATGCTTCTCTGTGTGAAAGAAACAGCAGAAGGTTCCTGATGTTTGGGTTATTCCTTCTGAGAAGCTGAGTACAGCTAGCTTAAACTGGTTCTGTTATCTCTTCTTCAAGGTCATACAGACTATAATAGTGAGGTCAGAAGGAGCCTGGGTTTCACTCTCTCTTTCTGTCTCTTTTCCTGCTGGTGTGGTGTTCTGTATGCAGTGTTAAGGTTTTAGACTTATTATAAGTTTTTTTTAAGTTTAAGTTAAGTCTTCTGCAACTGGACTTATTATGGATAGTGCCAATCCTGAATGTACTGGATTTGTGACCATTATGCTCATTTGCTTTCAGTAAAGCTCTGCTGGATGAAATGCCCCTGGTCTATTTTTTGGGAATCCTGCAACGTATTTAATTTTTTACTCTGCTAACTACTATACTTTGGAATCTGCTCTGGATCAATATTGAGTAGAATTTCAATGGCATAATGTGGGTGACCAGGGCAGGGGCATCTTACCCATAGAGGGCGCCAAGTTCTGGAGGGCGCCAGGGAGGAGGCGGAGGCTGGACATGGCACCTCCCGGCATCAGCTCGCTGCCCTCGCCCGCCTCCACATGCGACGCTGAAGCAGCGCTGCGCCCAGAGCCTCCATCTGCCGTGGCCACTGCGGCACGAAGCGGCCAGTTGAGCCGGGAGGCACTGCGTCCAGCCTCTGCCTCTTCCCCACTGGAGGAGCCGCCCTCCAGCTGCTGCCCGCCTCCTCCAGCCCTGCCGGCAGCACCATCCTCCCTTAAAAACTCTGGGACACGGGGGGGGGGCACCAGAGGGAGTTTTGCACCACAGCGCCGTTTATGCTTCAGATGGCCCTGGACCAGGGCCTTCTAAATCTGAGGGTGGCAGGCAGGGGCTCACTGAGCTGGGGCACATGGGCTCACAGAACCAGAGTCAAAGCCTTCCCGCCACCTTCATTTGGAGAACTGAATGCCTATCACACTACTTAACCAATCCACTGGTGTAGGGAGCACACCAGGAAGGAAGCTGTGGAATGAAAGAGAAGCGCTCATCTTCAGGTGAGAGGGTTGGCCTCTTAAGGATTTGAAGTTATCATAACAAAAGGTGGGGTAGAGCATAAGAGAAACAGACTGGAGGCAGAAGCTCCAAAGGTCTTAGTTCATACCCAGCACCTGTGTGCACCACCTTGGGAGTAGAACAGGACAATGTCCAGTCCATTGGGTTTTCCACACTCAGTGGTGATGCACAGCAGATAAAGATCATGCTAGTCGACATGACCATCATTATAGTGCCTAATGTAGCATGGTGAACGAGGGAAGAAATTCAAAATGGAGATACGATGACTACAGTCTGAGCAGAGTTGAAGTGCTACTAATGCTACTAAACTGTACTCCCTGCTTCCTCCCAAAGGAGCGAAGGGTGACAAACACCAAAGTAGTATATTTAAAAATAAAAGAGAGTATTTAAAACAGTAGTTCCCAAGCTTAATCCCCCCCCTCCGGGCCACTGTGAGTTATTTAGCAATTGTAACGTGCAGTGCTAGATGCTAAAGTGTTTTTTTTTTAAATGGAATTCAAATTATAATACAATAAAATACAGTAAGAAATAAAGGAAGCAATAAAAATATAATTGAAAATCAATATGAATACTTTAATGTGATGGATGTGCCTGCTGGGCTAAACAAATTTATTTGACATTTGCTTTATTATGTGCCAGCCAACTTCCACTCTGAGCCACTCTTTCTTTTGCATGTGTTTTCGCTTAGTTTCTCCCGCTCTTTCTTGCTGCTTGCTTCATTCCCATGACTCTTCCCTCAAGGGCTTTGTCTCCCTTGTTTTCCTGCTCAGGACCTCCTGCCATCTTGCTGCCAGCCCCACCTTTATTCCTTTGAGGAATTATTCATTGGATTTATACACTACTGTTCCTCCTGAAGGAGCTCAGGCTGGCATCCAGAGGCACAATGGAAAAACAAAGCAAACATATTCTAAAACAGCTTAAACATTCTAAAGACAATTACAACGAGTCCTCCCTCCATCACTTCCAACGTACCTCATAACATCCTTCACACACACAGCTCAGTCAATCTGCAGAGTTGCCACCATGAAACACCTAAATGAAACTTGTGGACCACTGGTGGTCTACAAGCCACACTTTGGAAACCCCTCATTTAAAACATTTGAAAACTGTTAAAAACATGTAAAACAGTCACATACTCCCACAGCTGGGAGCTTGATGGAAAAGCAACCATTAAGTGTTCTCTGAGCAACTGAGAAAGGTTCTGTTGCTTTCTAGATCAACTTACTAGGGTTAACCTAGCTGTAGATATAGGGTTTATTTTTTATTTAAAAATGTTTGCCCTCTGTCTCTCAGCAATGGATGTTACAGCAATATAATAACAACAACAACTCAAATGGCAGCAACCACAAATAATGACGAAAAACATCAGAACTGAGATATAACAACAGGAGAAAGGTGAAAATGAAATAGCTTTAAAAGCTGGGCATGCTACCTGGACAACGTCTCCAGGTAGTATCCAAATATGATAAATAGGGACTGATGGGGAAGTAAACGGTCAAGGTGAGAGAGTTCCACAGATGAGGTATCACTACCAAAAAGGCCTGTCTCCAGTCACTTCACTGCAGAGGGTGGGATATTGTGAACAGGGCCTGTGATGATGATCTTAGACACACTTGGGAGTAGGTTGGACAGTTTTATTGGACAGTTGGATCAAAATGTATTGTAGGGAGCCATAGCAAGGCAATTTTTTTATTTATGCCTTCAGTCAGCATACTGTGTACAGTGGTGCCCCGCTAGACGAAAATAATTCGTCCCGCGAAAATTTTCGTCTAGCGGGGTTTTCGTCTTGCGGAGCGGCAATGGGAGCCGCGCTCCGCAAAACGAAAAAAAAAAAAGACGAAATTTTTTCGTCTTGCGAGGCAGCCCCATAGACTTTTTCGTCTAGCGGGGCAGCCTCCCGCTAGACGAATGCTTTCGTCTAGCGAGTTTTTCGTCTAGCGAAGCATTCGTCTAGCGGGGTACCACTGTATACTGTAGAATATCAGCCAGTACTCTTGCAGTTCACAAAGTTTCGCTGAAGGACAGAATATCAATGTTTCAATTAAATGTAAATACCTTCTTTGATGAACCCACATAGCTCACCGGATAGGATGCCTTCAGAGAATCACTTGCAGCCTTCCTGGGACATGAGTTCAAGTTCCGCCCAGGGAGGAAAAACTCTTTATGTGGAAGGTCTGTTGGTCAGTGGTAGAACACACACTTTGCATTCAGAAGGGCCCAGGTTCAATCCCTAGCATCTCCAGATAGCAGTGTAAGACTTCTGTCTAAAATCCAGGAGTACTACAGCAAGTCAGCATTGACAACACTGAGATAGATAGGCCCATGGTCTGGCTCAGTTTAAGACAGTTTCCTAGGTTCCTGGCAGGTAATGACATTTTTATTCTAGCAGACTTTTGCCTGCCAGCTATACGATGATGTTTTATTTAGAGCTATGTTTTATCTGTGGTTGCTGCCTTCATATTTGACTCTGGTCTTTATGCGATTATTTTTTATTTATTGAAAGCATTGTAAAATGCAGCATGCTTTTAATTTGTTGAAAGCCACTCTGAGTGCTATGTGAACACTAGAAGGATGTGATAGAAATCTCTCTCTCTCTCTCTCTCTCTCTCTCTCTCTCTCTCTCTCTCTCTCTCTCTCTCACACACACACACACACACACACACACAAAATTAAAAGGCTTTCTGTGTAATTTTAGGCACAGTATAAATAGGGGGGCAGTGGCAAGTGTATTGGGAACCAAAAAAGTGGAGGCAGACTCTCAAAAAGATACTTAAAATGCGAAGATTTATTGAAAACTATGAATTGCCTGGTGCAGTTGTAATGCCGTGTTTTGCAAATGTATCGCCTTGATTTGCAATGTGCAAAAGCACATTGTTTTGCTTCCTGTTTGTTCCACTGTTCCAAACATGCAGTCCCTAAAAAGCTTAGGTGATCATCCCCAAATGACTTTCCAGCAAAGACAGCATTGAATATATGACTAACAAGTATGCTGCTGTTCAGTGCAGACAGTGTTAATCCATCAGATTAGCTCAGGCAACACGGAATCTCATTCAGTTAAGAAGGGACACCTGGATGCTCATCCTCAAAGTAGCAATATAGCAAAATAACAGCAGAACCCCAGTCCACGCTCACAATCGGCTTTGGGCCTTTGGATTTGTGACTTGAAGCAGCTGGATTATTCAACGTAGCAGAGTCAGTGCGGGTACCTGCTACCTCTGAGATAACAACAAGACCTGGAAACAGAGATCTGCAGACTGATCTACTGTTTATGGGTTCTTCACATCATGTTTTCAACCTCATTTTGTTTTTACAGAAGAAATCACAGGAAGTCTTGACATCTTAATATGTTTTGCATCTTGATATTAGCTTGGAGTTTAGGTCACGCCGGTAAAATGCAAGGTCCAAATGAAGGATATTGTACAAGCAGCTGACAATCTGATCCTACACTTGTTCCTGAGATGCACAAGCCCCACTGAAAGCAACAGGCCTCCCTGCCATGAGATATGCATTAGAGTGAGGGTTTAAGGATGGTACATTTGCGTTCTGTGCATTTTATATCAGCATAAAACTAAATCAGAGTCACTTTATCATGAAAGAAGGAATCAAAAGATTCTATTTAAAAAAAAAACCCCATGGACAAAAGTTCTATATGTGGAGCATGGGCAACAAGCAAAATGAAAAAAAAAGCAAAGAGAAGGCTTTTGGAAGTGATGGAGAGGAAAGTGTAAGAAGACTGGGATAGTGCCAGCTCCAGGACTGCAGTACTAACCCTGCATTCGGGTGTTTGTGTGTATCCAGCACATCCAAAGGCCGTCCCCCCCCCCCAGCTTCCTTTTGCTGTCTTCGCCATCAGAATTTCCTTTATTCACAATCTGACAATAGAGGCGGAGACTTCCATGGCCTCCATGAGCAGGCCTTCTGCTCCATCCACAAATCTCCTTTGCCACCACTAATAGATTAGAAGATCTGCACTATACCCTATGGCCCCCGGGAGGCCTTAATAAATGAATAAACAAATGAATGAATGAACAAGCTTCGTGAGTACTCTGAATGAATGAATAAATGAATATGACCCAAGGAAGCTGCCGGGACAAATCAAATTAAAGGAGAGGAAAAAGTGGAAGGATTATAATCAACTGAATAGGCACAAGCCAGAGAGCAGTGCCGAATTGTTGAAAATGTTGACCTCGGCAGACGCTGGCTTTTACTTCAGGCTCTGCCCCAGAGCCTTTAATGTCTCTACAGCAGAAAGCATTTATCATGCATCTTTCATTGCTTCCTTTGCAAAGACAATTAGACAGAAAACCTTTCAGATTCTCTTTCCCCCTCCCCCAAGTGTGCTTTCCTGCCTTCACTACCACTGGTGTAAGTGATGGACTATTTTTCGTATAGCTCTTAGGACACATTTCAGGCTATTCATCTATCTCTTCTTAATGGTTTAGGAAAGAGAATCCTGTCAATGGAAAGGAGATATTATTGAGTTTCTAGATGAGCTTTGCGGGAGTTACTTTTATCCTCAAATATCTTTCTCTTAAAAGTTGTACCTAGTTACTGTGCCAAAATGCTGAGTTTCAGCCATTTCAAAAATATTTTAAGCGTTGCACATGAAAAAAAGATATTAAGCAATATTTCGTCTTTGCCTATGAATCCCAGAGTTAGCTTTTGAGGCAGGAGGATTAAAAATAGTTTTAATAAGTTTTTAGCAAGTACCCCATAAAACAGACTGATTTTAAAATATAAAAGATATTGCAGACTGAAACAAAGCTGAAGATCATTGGGTTGAAGTCTCTGGAATGAGAACCCAGCTTCCATATGCAAACTTTACAAATCTGCTGGCATTTGGGGGAAATCAAGGACTTACCTAAGGCCAACTATTGAGGGCCAGTTGCCACTCTTCATTTTGAACCTGGGAATAGATATCCACTTCCAAGTGCAAAATACGCAATTCTTGCATCAGCTGAGATTATAATTATGATTGTTATTATCTGTGCTTATTATCTGGAGGGACGCAGGTGTACACATACCCCTAAACATTTTGTGAATCTAAGTTTGGCCTCATTGAGGGGCAGTATTTCAATATGAGTCGGAAAATGAGAGTACCCCTAAACATTTTTTTTTAAATAAAAAAGCACTGGTTATTATATATTGTAGCCACACTTCAGTAGCAAGTTCCAGGGTGGGTTACAACAATTTAAAATTAAATATTAAAAAGAGCTGAAAACAATAGCACATGCACATCTAAATTGCACTTTTCTTTGGCAAATGTATCAATGCCATGGCTGGGAAAGGAACATCTTCCTTGCTCTGCATAGTCTACTGGTGTCATTCATAAGAACATCAGAAGGGCTCTGCAGAATCAGACCAAAGGCCGATTGAGTCCAGAATTGTGTTTTCGCAGTGGCCAACTAGATGCCCATGGGAACCAAAAAAGTGCCTCATGAAACAGCCAAGAGCATACCTGCTGGAGGAGACTCTTGAGAGTCCCATGGACTGCAAAAAGATCAAACTTATCCATTGTTAAAGACATCAGCCTTGAGTGCTCACTGGAAGGACAGATCCTAAAGTTGAGGCTCCAGTACTTTGGCCACCTAATGAGATGAGAAGACTCCCTAGAAAAGACCCTGATGTTGGGAAAGATGGAGGGCACAAGGAGAAGGGGACGACAGAGGATGAGATGGTTGGACAGTGTTCTCGAAGCGACTAGCATGAGTTTGGCCAAACTGCAGAAGGCAGTGAAAGATAGGTGTGCCTGGTGTGCTCTGGTCCATGGGGTCACAACGAGTCGGACACGACTGAACAACTGAACAACAACAACAATACCTGCCAACAAGAGGTTGCAGTGACTATTGCAGCAGGTGAATTTACCTCTTGGGGACAATGTGGCAAAAAGAAGTGAATTAATCTTCACTTTTAGCTTAATACACTTTCCCAGCATGACTCAAAGGAGCCACCAATGGAGCATAAGGCAGAAGATTTAAAACATACATTGTTTCATAATTTAATTTTTTAAAAAAATAACAGATACCCAGAAAAGTTGGCATTTTCTCCTGAACCTTGACAAAAAAACCCAATAACCTTCCCATTACACTTATATGATCTACTTAAACAGTGGCATGCTCAGTATGACAATGTTTATTGTGAAGATTCTTAAAATATTTTTTCCCATTGGAAGAAGGAGTCCCAGTCCTCTTAGCAAATGGATTTCAAAAAAATACTTTTAAATTGCCTGATCAGTTTGAAATAAAAGCTATCAATTCTTCTTCATATTGTGAGGGACAGCATTGGATCCTTGTATCATGGTTATTCAAGGTGTTTTATGTTGTGTGGATAATTTTTTTTTTAATAAGACACATTTCAAGTATTCCAAGCACTTCTCACCCATTTGTCTTAGTATTTATCAACATAGACCCCAACAAACAGATTAGTAACATCCAAACCTTTCTTTGTGATGGTTCTCATGGGTAAAGAGTACCAGCCCCTCTTACTTTGCTGCTCATAGCAGCCATTTTGTGTTGGAACCCACAACAAATTTACCAATATATGGGTATTGGCACCTTGTTATTTTTTTGAACAACAACAACAACAAAATACTGGTAATTTTATTCCTCTATTGCAAATATGCAGACTGAGAGAACAGAGGCTTTAGGCTTAACCCAAGACCATCAGTGAGTTTATGGCTTAGGTGAGATAGATTTAAACCAGAATTTTCCTGGCTAATAACTAGGGTGGCCAGTGAAAAAGAGGACAGGGCTCTTGCACCTTTGGTAATTGTGGAGATTTTAATTAATTACTTAAAGGTGTAGGAGCCCCATTCTCTTTTTCACATGGTTATCCCATTAACACACTTCACTGCATATGTTTCTTAGATGAACTTCCAGCCAAATTTAATGAAATTTGTTTTGAGAACAAAATACAGTGGTGCCTCGCAAGACGAAATCAATTCGTTCCGCGAGTCGTTTCGTATTGCGAAAAATTTGTCTTGCGAAGCATGGTTTCCCATAGGAATGCATTGAAATTTTCGTCTTGTGAAGCACGACCATAGAAAAATTTGTCTTGCTAGTCACCTAAAAAAATCGCAAAACCCTTTCGTCTAGCGAGTTTTTCGTTGTGCGAGGCATTCGTCTTGCGAGGTACCACTGTATTCAATCTCCCTGAGATTCAGAATGAAATTATGACAGGCCTTTTGATGGCTGCATGCAGATTCTTCAATTATGTTTTTTTTCTTTTTTTATAAAAAAATTAACAGTGCACTTATATGCACATCTACTCACAAGTAAATCCCACTAAGTTCAGTGTGACTTACTCTTAGGTTTTTGTTTAAGTTCAATAATAAAGTTTTCTTCCAGGTAAGTAGGGGATTGCAGCCTGAATTTCTTAATAGCTTTTTATAAAAAAATAGAGCTGATTCTTCTAGCTTAAATCACAAATGCCAGTGAATGCTAACATCAGTGTGTGAATTGCTTGTATTTGTAAAATTGCTTGTATTGTTATATACTGACAAACTATTCAAATACACAGCTTAAGAAAAAATTGCTGGGTGAGCAGGTTAATTCTTTTACTGACATTTCTTTCCCCATCTTTCCCCCACCTATGGGCATTAAATTGTTGCCTAATTACATATTATCAAAACTGCACATTGCCAGTTTTTGCTCCGCACATAAAAACTAGCAGAGACAAGCCATTGAAAAATGTACCTTGCATGTCACCCTAAACTGAAGCCAAGAGCACTAAGTAAATCAGTGGGATTTAAAGTGCTTAACTTCTTTATGTTGTTTGTCTAACTTAAATACACTTCTGGTTCTCCCCAAAGCTCAGAGTGGCTTAGGTGTGATTCCTGGGCACTTTCCCTATCCAGGCAGCTTACAAGGTCATAGCTGCTTAGCTTTTAATGGTGGAAATGTGCCATATAATTTCATCCCACACTCTGGGCAACTTTAAAATGTCAGTACTCTTATAATGTCAAATGATACGCCTTGTCTTAGATTTTACATCTGCAAGGTGAGTGTCTCTCTCCTGATGCTGTTTCAGAAATAATATCCTGCTTTTGATATTAACACAGCCCAGATTTTTGTAGAATGCAGTCCAATGAACCACAGCTGGGTGTGGGGCGGGGTGGAGCAGAGGAAGAATGAGTATAGACATGATGATTGGGTTAACCAGGCCACAAATATATCTATTCACAGCTTCTCCACCAGATTTGGCATGGCATGGGGCAAAGGATTTCACTACCGCCACCTGCTTGGTCACTGCCTGTGGTACTCTCCAGCCCACAGGAGAAATGCCAATTTATGGCAGCAGAAAGTCACCCACAGTCACTCATTGTGACTAGCTTGGTGGTATGGCTAGGGTGATCACTCACACAACACAAAAAGTATTAAAATTTGCATAAATATTGCACATGCTAACATATATGTATACATGCAAATTTAGAAACTGGGCAGTATCCATTGATGTTGTTCCATTTGCGTGTTAAGATCCCCAGGAGCTTCCCAATAATAAAGACACAATTGACACGGAATTTAGTTTTAGGTTATTGGCATAATTTTGGCCACAACTTTATTGATTACAGATAGTGAGTGGTTTGTTTAGGCATTGGTTCCCGACTAGCTGCACCTGACCTCAGCAGGACAGCACTGACAACTGGGCCCCGCCATATCATCAGTACAGGTAAACACCGTGGGGGAGCATTGGTACGGTCCTGTGACTCAAGCTCATCCCAAAATGCTCCCAGGGACTCTTGCGTGGCCCTACCCACCGAAAGGGGTCGACAGAAGCATGGCGAGTCCCTGGATTCCTTTAACGGAATACCTGTTGCACATTGGAGGGGCCAGGTTCTCCGACCTCCGCTCCGGACCACCTTGAACCAATGCCTAAATGCCAAACCTTACAAAGTTGTGATGATTTGCTATGCGGCAGGCGAAACCCAAGTGGCACAAGCCAATCAGCCAAATGGGAAAGTTCCTACCAGGCCCCTGCCCCAACAGCATCATTTCAGTAACACTGGATCTGGGTCACATAGGAAGACCTCATAATGAAGCTCCTTCCCTTCAATGATCTGGCTAGTCTTACCATCAGGCAAAGGGAGGCAGGCACCTTAAGCTGCTGATTTGGGGTGTCACGAAAGGGCAGCAAATGATGAGATACTCAATTTGTCATGATTTGCTTTTATTCCCAGAGGGAGGTTCTTGGGATTTCCTGCCTTGCGTGCCAAAGTAACTTGGCCAATTTAATGTTCAAAAGGATTCATTTATCTGCCCTATCTCTACTGCTATTTATCAATACATTTTCGTTTGGTCCATTTTACATCTATCTCTTGAACTATGCCCTTAAGATAAGAGCATCACAAAACTAATGCAGGATCCAGAGCTGTGATATAGTTAACAATCTCATTAATCACTGCAGTTATAGATTCCCAACATCTTTTCATTCTTTTTTTTGGTCGTTGTCAACCCCCAAAATTGCTTTCATGCATAACTTACTTTTAAAAGTTTGGTTGGAACAATATACATTTTGTAAATCATTTTAAGACATTAATCTCTTCCAATGAAATGGAGAGTTTTATCAATATCGTCAGTATGCCAGTATCCTGAACCTTTCCTCAGTTATGTTTTAAGTGTATGCCCTTCTTAGTTTTCATTTGCTTCCAGAAAGAGCAGAAAGCAGGCACCTGTCCTATCTCAAGAGGAATGCTATTCCACAGAATAAATTAAAGCCCCCCACTGAGTTACAGCATCACCACAACCAGAGGGGGAGCTAGCTGCTCTGGCACCCAGAGTGGTGCCCATGCTGTGCACCCGGGGGCGGAGCTAGCCACCCATGGTGAGTGGTGAGCGTCCCAGGGGGGCGGGGCGGCGATCTCACCCCCCTTTGGGGATGACACCTGGGGCAGACTGCACCAACCGCACCCCCTTCCTCCGCCAGTGACCACAACCCTCAATATTAGTTCTTAGCAAGGGTGCTTATAAAATCATTAATTCAGTACAGTATATCAAAGAAAGGTGGTTCATGTTTGCACTTGTTTGAAATAGTTGCATTATAGATTACTATTTCACTAGTGCATAACAAAATAAAAACCCACTCTAAAACATTCATCCCATGATGTAACATTATCCAAGCCAGATTTTCTACCAAAGGTTAAATGATGCAGGTTAAATGTAATTTCACAGAATCCTAAATTTTAAGAATCAAATAAACTCTTTGATTATCTATAGCTGCTTTTTGTTTTGGTACTTCCTATGCTGTACAAAGGCTCAGAGGCTGTTCCAAAGTACATTGAACATTGAAAGCATTCTGTTTTGGAGGGAAGACAGCTGCATTCTCAGATGAATGCTTTCCCCTGAAAACTTGTTGCTTCAGTACAGCAATTCTTTGGAGTCTAGGAGGTCTGGTGCACTCACTGAGTTCCTGAGCCTGACCGTTGAATTCAGTTCAAAGGAGGCACAGTTCACCTTGCACCAAGGTGAAGTATGTCCTATTCATTCACGCAGACAGACAATTCCACTCACATAGGACATTTGTGTACATATTGGACCACATTTGGACCAGAAAAGTTTTGCAGTACAACTTAGAAGAAGAGGAGTTTGGATTTGATATCCAGCTTTTCACTACCCGAAGGAGTCTCAAAGCGGCTAACATTCTCCTTTCCCTTCCTCCCCCACAACAAACACTCTGTGAGGTGAGTGGGGCTGAGAGACTTCAAAGAAGTGTGACTAGCCCAAGGTCACCCAGCAGCTGCATGTGGAGGAGCGGAGACACGAACCCGGTTCCCCAGATTACGAGTCTACCGCTCTTAACCACTACACCACATTTACCTGTCTCATCACATATCCTGACTGGGGAAGTTCACGGTATGGGGATCCATAGCATGAACTTGCTTAAACCTCTCTATACATAAACCTTGCTGCATCTGGTGTTCTCCTAGCAAGATTAATTTGTGCAAATATTAAAATGTTTGGGGTTGGACTAAATGGGGTTTTTTTGGTCCCCTTAGAGTCTGTGATTTGATAGCTGTAAGAGGAGATTTCTGCAGAATTGTCACAGGGTGGGGAACTGCAAGCATATTGCCTAAAATCAACCCAACACATCCAGATTCAAATTAAAACCAACCTACACTTTACCTCAACTGTTATAATAACTAACTTAAAGCAAACTGAACCCACAAAGCCTGACAAAAAAACTTAACAGCTTAAGATAAGCCTGCTAGATCAGACCACTGGTTCATCTAGTTCAGCATTCTGTTCCCACAGTGGCTGACAAGATACCCATGGGATGCCCGCAGTGTCAGCACCAGTCTCATCTGAAAAAACAGTTGGGGTGCCACCACTGAGAAGACCCTACTTTGAGTTCTAATCATCTGGACTTCACTAGGTAATGGCTGTGCATTTCTTTGGAGAGGCAAAGCCACAGAAGCTTAAGGGGTTCCCGATCTGCCTTGAGACACCTTGTTAATGGGATGATCCGACATAGATACATGAGAACCTTCCTTGAATCAACCTGATTTACCTTGTAATGTGGGGTTCAAACAGAGCCCATGCACACTCCTAGTACATTCCCAGCTTTCATCCCTAGCTAATGAAACAACTTCCATATACCAGCCTCCATTCATTCACACAATATTGTACAATGTTTATATATAAACAGAGTATCATAGAAATGGATGCCTCTCAGATGGCTTACCGCCATACAGTTCTTAAGGGCACGAGGGACTTCTTCATGCTTACAAGCTGGCAGGTTATAACTGAAGTGGTTGCTTGTATTCCACCTGAATGCAAGCGGAGCAAAAGTATGTGCTGCGTGGGATGGCACATAAGCCTTGTGAGATCTGCTGTTCTGCCAAGGATTCAGAAATCCTTGGAACTGACGTGGATGACAATAAATACCTATCTGTTGGATGTCTCATTTAGACAACCTCATCCTACACAACTAATCTGGCCACTTGAAACTTGGTCTTATTCTATCGATCCTCCATCTTCATACTTCTCATCTTCCTTAGAATAAGAAGGCATTCAGTTCATGCAGGCATGCCTTTATGATTTTAAAAAGAATATTCTCAGCCTATCTACTCCAGGTGCTGACTGCAGATGCTAGAATTGTAGGCATGTGCTATTTTTTAGGGTAACATTTTACTGCATCAGACAATGCCGCCAGATGTGTTGCAAATTTTGTTTGATGGCTGGCTTTTTCTTGTCTTTATTTACAACCACGTCCCTTAAGAATAACAGGCTCATTCTTTTGTGGTCTATTAATACATTCTCTCTCTCTCTCTCTCTCTCTCTCTGTGTGTGTGTGTCTGTGTTTTTAATGCTGCAGTCTGAGGGTGATTAGTTAAGATTGTACTTGTGTCCCACAATTGTCATCCACATTACGGTTGGGTGTATTTTTTAAAAAATGTGAATGTATATTTTCCTAAATACTTGTATAAAAATTGGTGTTGAATGTAGGGGGAATGTCAGCATAGATAACATTTAGTCTGTTTAAATGGAAATTTGGGCATCTGCATTCAATATATTTAACAATAGAACTCTCCTGTGTGAAGGCTGCCGGATCGTGGTACGTTGCTGCATGTTCTTGCAATAGCACATTCATACACGGGAGCCTCCCAGTTATGCTGCAGTCAACAAAAGATTAGTTTGGATGTTGTAAACAAAGTGAAGATACAAAAGGCAAAGTTTATGTTTTCATTTGTGTTGTAGATTTTTCCTTTTTGGGGTGGGTGGGGGGGGGGAACTTCCTTCACTACTTTCCAAATGTTTCAGTGATATATATGTTTTGGTGATGTTGCTGCAATATTGTTGGTTCTTAGCAGCTGGGGTGACTTGTATTGCAGTATTATTTACTTTATTTATTTTGATATTCTTATGCTGCCTTTCAGGGCAGAAATGCCCTGAAAGGCAGTTCACTGAAATAACATAAGGACAAATGCATATGGGTATATATCTTGCACATAAAATATTAAAACTAAAATAGCAGCATAGAATGACTCAAACCACACCAGACATCCATGGGAAACATAATATAAAACACACTTTAAAAAATATAGTGCAGCTTCATTAATTAAAAGCCAGTTGGAACCAAGAGTTCTTTTAAGGCCCATTTATAAACTGCGAAAGAAGCGATGAAACCCAAGTTCTGCAAGGAAAACACTTGGGTGATTTAAAAGGCCTCCAATCAGCAGTACCATTCAACTGCAAAGTGACGACTGTATGAACAAGTGCTCCAGCCATTTACAAGCCTTGTTCACTTAGAATCATAGAATTGCAGAGTTGGAAGGGACCCCAAGGCACATCTCGTCTAACCCCCTGCAATGCAGGAATCTCAATACGCGGTCCTCCATCCAATTTGAATCCATACCAGACACTGCCTTAGCTTTGCAAATGTGCTAGCAATTTTATTACTGCACCACTTGTAAGATGCTTAAAGCACCAGACCATTTTTTTTCCTTTAAGAAAATATGTAGTCAGTTTGCATTTGGGGGACATCTGTGATGTACTGTTATATTTTGTTGTAGTTCAACAGTATCTCCTAGAGTTTCTGAGATCATGGCACTCTTGGGGGCAGTTTGCAATGGGCAGACGTTCTGGCTTTATTCTCCAATAAACATTCTGAGGCTAATTCTTTTTTTTTGACAATACCAAAACCTGTTAGAATGGGCCACCTCTTTTATAATATAAGTGCAGAGTCATTTGAAAAGTGGTTTAACCTCTAACTAAATTGCTGACCACAGAAATGAGGTGTATTTCATCATTGTTCAATGCAAAGGTGCTCTGCCTTAGAACCTATGAAAGAAACTCTTAACATGCTCTGAGAGCCTTGTGTTTGCCCTAATAGCTAACATATAACAGATTAGAATGACTTTCCTATTTTATTTGCAAGTCTCTGTGTGTCACTGTTGCCTTTCCTTTCCCCCACCTTTCATCTTCTTTCCAACCTTGTGTTTGCTAGATTGCATTAATATTAAGCTCCCTGTGGTGTTATAAAAAATATTTCACAAGGTTTTCTTAAATTCTGTGTCCAGCAAGCTTTGAGGAAACCATTTCAAAGTTCCCCTCTTTATTTGTTTTCCCCCTTTGACCTGGGCTGAGAAGTCCTGGGTCACAGAGTAAACTCTGGTGTCAGCAGAGTCATCCTGCAACATATTATAATTCATTTTGGGGGGAACCTTTATATAAAAAGGTGGTTTCCCAGTAAGGAAAAAAAAATCCCCCCTTTAAAAAAAGGTCTCCTGATGTCTCTTCTGTATGCCAATCATTCCTTTCTGTCACTTTTCTTGCATGCCTTCATTTAATCATCACTTCTCTAAATTAAAAAGCCCCAACCTTTTAAATCTTTCTTTATATGGGCACATTTTCCATGTCTATAACCCATCCCCTAGTGTATCTCTGAACCCCCTCTATTTCCATGATAGTGTGATCATAATTAAGCTCAGCCTTCCATGTATAACAATGATTAATATAATAAGCTATAATGCTGTCAGTCTTCTCCCATGAGTAGTTACTGTTAATTTAAATCTCCAGCTTTAGAAAGCACAGCATTGTACAGATGGGTCTATAAATGAAAGGGGGGAAAATCAAGGCACCCAAAACTGAACAGCCTATCCTAGCACTAATGAAATTGAGAACCTTCCTGTTTACTTCAATTAATTAGGGACGGCAACCAGAGAAAAAAAAAAAAACCCTTGATGCCCTAGTTGAGTGGAAAAGAACAACCAAAATTCCTCCACAAACAAGAAGCTTGCTCTTGATATACATATGATGAAATAAAAAATAAAAAAATTAAAAAAATCTGCTTTTAATTTTATATGGTTATAATTTAGCATTGCATGAATGAGTCCTTTCTTCTCTGGTACAACTGCAAGGAGAAGACTGAAATCTTTCATTTCCATTTTAACTAACCACAGTTTAGTGTTATCACAGACAAACAGTGATTAGTCACAACCGTGGTTTACTGAAACAAGTCAACTTCAAATCAAATCAGCTCATAGCTGTCAACCTTCCCTTTTTTTGCGGGAAATTCCCCTATCAGTACTATACTATAGACTGATAGGGGAATTTCCTGCAAAAAAGGGAAGGTTGACAGCTATGAATCAGCTGCTTTTTTTCAATAAACCATAGTTAAGACTTAAGATTAACCCCAGTAAGGATTTGGAATTGTGGCAAACTGAAAATAGAAGTGAATGCTTCTCCTCATCCTCTTTGAGTAGGAGAAAAGGGGGAATGTGCTACCCTGAAGCATGCCTGGGTTCATTCATATAAAGGAAAACCAAAGTCACAAACTCCTATGGATGAATCCTTGATGGCTCCCATCAATTCTTAGCTGTTTCCTTCCCTCAGTGAGTCCCCATAATTGTTTCAGGAGTGGAGCTAATCCCTGAAGTATCTTGGACTCAAAGTATCTTGGACTCTTCCTATCAATACAACTATTTTGGGGTGGGGGAGGAGGGAAGAAATGGGACTGTCAAGAGTCTCCACCCTGAGCAGTGCCACATCTTGAATGTCAGGACGGAATCCTTATTGAGATAAAGGGAGAGGAGCACCATCTTTGAGAGAGAGCATTTTTCATACCAGGGACAAAAATGCTTGCAAAACATGTCCTCCATAATGGCTCAGCCCTAGGGAAAACAACCTTATTAAAAATGAGCAAAGGGTGCCTTTAGAAGTGAGGACGCATTAATGTTGTTTTCCTTTTCCTTCCTCCCTAAGGGCCATTTGGCCTGAACAGAAAGGAGGCATCCTTCTGTTAGGCAGGGACAGCTTTACAATAGAGATGTTTTGATATTTGCCATTAAGCCGTGTCACATATTTCGTTCCGTCTTGAACAGGTGTTAATCTGCTTTCAGGAAAAAAGTGGAGTGTTTGGCTTTGCTCCTAATCAGAGCCATAGGCAGTCATGAAGCAATTCCAGCCCTTTCCTCAGTAAATTGGCTATGAATATTTAAGGAGGAAAGGCAGCAGTTTTCTTTTACTTTTGCTGCAACCCAGGCCAAAGCACGCCTCCCTTGGTAGTGCAAATATCCCCACCTCCTTTTAAACAAAGCCGCATCAGGAAAATGTCTCGCTCATATTTTGCTGTTTAAATAGACACTAAATTCTGAACGGGAAGAGAGTCCATTTAGCATGTTCTTGTATGTAAGCTGTGGTCATATAGCAAGCTGCCGACAGAAAATGGGAGTGGGATGTTGCCTCTAGCGAGGGGAAGCCATACATAATGGATTGCTTCAATTCTTGTGAAGGCACTATAACAGAAAAGAAACAGTTCAAGCAGAGTGATGGTTGTGCGGCCATTTTAAGAGGACAGTGAAATTTTTAGAGAGGTGTGTGGCAAGGGTCACAGGCCTGCTCTTGGATACATTCAATGTATACACTGAATGGATACATTTTTTAAAAAAAGGAGTGCATTTTAAGAATACTTGTTGAAATTGCTATCTCCCCTCCCTTTAATTTTTTAAAAAAATATTTATTATATAAATTTATTTAAAATGATTTTATTAAAAAAATTATTAAATAGTGGACATGACATAAAAATGAACATAAAAAGACTAAAAAAAATCAGAGAACAGAGAGGTACAATAGGCTTATACAGCAGTATATCTGTCAGGGGTTGGGCAGAGGAGGAGGAGTGGTGGAGACCGCCTCCCCATCCTGACACTTCCAGGGAGGAGAAAGAGGAAGACAGTATAGATTTACAACAGTGGTTTGTGGGAGGTCGCAGCTGAGAGGCAGATGAGGGGGAAAGTTGGGAAGTAATGGGAGAGGAGGAGCAGGCAGAGCCGGAGCAGCAGCTGGCTGATACATGGTCACTAGAAAGCATTCCAGACCTTCCATCTCCCAGAACCCGGCGAGCCTTAAAAGTAGGAGAGCAAAGAGCTCAAAGACAGAGGGCACTTAAGACAGCACCAGTAGAAGAGATGATGATAATGGGAAGAGGGAGAGAAGGGGGGGGGGGTTGGAGATTCACTCGGGACAATGCTATTATCCAAGAGGCTGGATTCTATAGCATCTCTCTGTAAAGTCTGAAGTTAAAAGGGACTGTAAGAAACTTTTCCTTGTCTTTATACTTTCATGGGCAACCAGCATCCTGACACTATCTAGTAACCGTCTTCAGTTCTGTATTAATATTTGTTTCTCTTTCCAGCATCACTTCTGCTCCGTTCATGCCTGAAGTTCACTTTCAGATGGATGGCCAAGATGATCTGCAAGAGTTTCAAAATGCGTTGATGGTCCTTCTGTTCATTTGTGTAGGCTTTGAAGCCATGTTACCCGCCACTCCCATAGCTGAGTGAATCATGTGCCTCGATTTTTCAGCAATTGCTTTCTTTTTAGATTACATGCAAGATGCCTTAAATGCAGCTTCATGCATGTGCAACTGCTTGGTGTGTGTGTAGCCTAGGCTTCATAATGGGTGAAAACACTGATGCAGCTGATTGGGAAGGGAGGTGGGAAACAGTGGAGGGAGCTAAATCAGGCAGCAAATTCCTTTTCCTGAACAATTGGTTAAGACCACATCTACACCATACATTTAAAGCAGTGCCGTGCCCCAAAGAATCCTGGGAATTGTAGTTTGCTAAGAGAGCTGTTTAGGAGACCCCTATTCCCCTCACACAGCTACAGAGGGATTTAACAATCAATCCCTCGTTCCAGGGAACTCTGCGAATGTACTGTTTTAAAGTGGTATAATAGTTCTTTAAATGTAGCAGATGATGCCTCTGTTCTATTGCTGATTATTTGATTGGCAATATCCATGGGGAGGACTGGTATCCAGATCTGATGTGGAACTGTACGCACAGCAACCATTTACCAGTGTGCTCCATCATACAGCTGGGCATACGTATGGGGAAGCCTGCTGTGTTCGTAGGCAGATTTGTGGCCACGTGATATAGGTAATTCTGAGGAGTAATTGCACCTTTAAAAAACGGGAAAGGGAGCACATGACTGCCTAACCCACCCTAATTGGTTCCCTAGGGGAGTGGGGAAAGTTGCAAATGTTAGGTGTAACAGATAGAAGCATATGTAAGCCACAAGTGCACATGTTTGTAAAAAAAATTGGGGAGAGGAAATCAAGGAGAGGAAAAAGTATTCTAGGAGAAAGGCACTATGAATAAACTGAGGAGTCAGAAAGAGCGGAATTGGCAGGCACCCAGTAGGAGGTCACAGCAGTTAAAAAACAAACAAATCAAGTTGTGGATTAAGAGGGCTAGGAACCAGAGTAGATAGGAAGTAGATGCGCAATTTTTTTGAAAACGAAGGAACGGAAATTACTTGGTTGTATAGGGAAAAGATTGAGTTTGTTTCCTTCCAAAAAAAACCTCCCATAGAAACAGCTGTTAACATTTGTTCTGTCTCACTCTGTTATACTTTACACTAGTCTCTCTATCCAGTACAATTCTGGATGGGATGTCCTACTTCTATTTTTCCAGGACACCATAATTGTCCTGATGCAGGAGGTGGGTCTGTGGCTACCACTATAGGATGAGAATTCAGGCATCCCTCACTGAGGTAGCAATGGACACATTCCACTTAAGAACTTTGAAAGCAGTCAACTCTTTAAAATCAATCTTACCCACCTGAAAATCGTATTTGTTTCTAAAATTTGTGATCTATATTCTTATTACCGGTAGATCACATATCTACATGCATATAGCCCTACCATTTCTAGTAGATTGTATGTCTTCACGTCTCCTCAGCAACAAATTTTAAAGTCCCAGCGGCACAATTTTTGGCATTTAACAGCTTTCTAGAACTCATTCTATAAACAAATTTGATTGGTTGGTACCACTGACTGTGACATTGTGAGAAAATAGTGCACCCATTAAAGAGATAGTTGGTTACCAATGCTGTTGGTCACGGTGTCGGCCTACCATTTTGTATCAGCTTCCACTTGACCTTTGCTGCCACAGTTGCTTTAGTGACATCAAAGCTATCTTCAGTTTCACATTTTAAAGTACCAAAGGTCTCTGTTGTTTTAATGAAAAACCATCTCAGCATGAACTTTAGTAGGCCACCATGTGACACATCAGATGCATAAACTGGACAACAAAGGTGTTGACATACATTTAGAAGAGATCTGCATTTTCTTCAGCACTCTCCCCTCTTGAGGTAACTTGTATTCAGTCAGATGCATACTGTCGCCAGCATAGGTCCAGGCTACAGGAGGGTGAAGTGTCTGTTTTACAAGGGATGAGTAAAGCTACAATCTTATACCAACCTTGTTTGGAGCAGTCTCACTGACTTAATTAAGTTAATGCTAAATAAACATTATTTAGTACATGTTAGCAAACATATAGGATCAGGCTGTGCAGTCTTCACATCTTCAGATCTCACCTTGTAAAACAGACATTCCCTCTCCCACTAGACTCGTATCTTGATTCATAGGCAGTTCTAACGCATTTCCTGTACTCGGTGCACCTGAAGACACACATTTCTTGCTTACCAAAACTTCTACCACGAAACAAGGGTGCTTATTGCTCTCCTGGGTTGTTTTAGGGTGCCACTTGGCTCTTCCTAGATCAGCAGGTGCCCATTTGGCTTCAGTTTGTTGAGCAGCGTTTTCCGTGAAATGTACAGAGTGCTGGTAAGCTGCCTCGAGCATGGCGGGAGAGGTGGGAAATGAATTTTTCAAAACAAGCGATACATAAATACATTCTGAATGCTCTGTGCCAAGGCTGCTCGGGTCTTTCCCATAGCAATGGAGCAGGTACATCGCAAATGTGACATGCGTGCAATGCTTTTTAAAATGCAGGCTCTCAGCACATCTGTTCTAACCCAGTGGATGCATCTAAGGTCCTGTAATGGAAGCCACGGTGACTCTGACATGTGTAATATTATGTTGGGGCAAACAATGCCATGTTTGGTTTTCAGACTCTCCTATGACGACAAATTAATGAGGAGCACCGTGTTTATTAATAGGTATTCCTCTGGTTTCCCCATTGTATTAGCAGAAACATCTAGTGTTAGGGGTAGGGAATCAGATCCAGGTGGAGGGGCAGATTTTTAGGGTCCTAGCTGCACACAGCCTTGTGGGCTATGTTTGACAAGTGGGTGGGGCCACTCACCTGTCAATCACCTAGCTTCACAATTATGTCAGGTCTGTGTAGTTTGGCCCGGGTAGTTTTAAATCAAATTGCATTGGCAAAAAAGGTCCGCTGTGCTTTCCAAGCACACAAGAATCAGCTGATTTTCCTACATACAGCTCCTAGTATACTTTAGATTCCAAGTTAAACTAGAATCAATACATAATAAAAGATAACAGCCCTTGTCTTACAGGTGCACAGTTCATGAGATCTACCGCTCAGGTCTTTTTCATACAAGCCTATATCACTTGATGTCTCCTTATGTCTCCTTCAGATGGTTTGGATGTCAGTTCCCATTAAGGTTACCAGATTATTTTCAATGAATCTGGGCACTTAAATTAATTGATTGATTGATTGATTGATTAAATACTACATGTTTGTGACATTGATGCTGCAGTGACGGCGGTGGCAGAGGGGCGGCTGCCGCCTTGACCTCAACCGTCACGTTTCCCCTTCCTCCGAGGCTTCTGTATCCTTTCTCCATGAGCCTGGGCGGGGCAGCCCCTGAGTCGTTGGTTCTTCAGTGGTGGTGGTGGGGAAGCGGTGCGCGGTGGGTCAGGCATGGAAGGCAGAGAAGGAGGGCCGAGAGTAGCAGCAGCGATGCCTCCCTTCTCATTGGAGCAGCCCCAATCCAATTCCTACTTGTGTGCAAGCAGGAGGGAGAGGGGATCCCTCAGCCGGGAAGCGAGGCTTCCCATTGCCTAACTGAGAGGTCCCTGCCCCCTCCTGCTTGTACACAAGCTCCAATAAATCCTCCCTTCACAGCTTAGTTGCTGGGGTCAGGGAAGGTGGAGGCAGCCTGGAAGCTGCATCTTAGAGCCCCTGCACCATCATCATATGGGGACTTCCGAGCAGCTCCTGAAGCCAGCCAGAGCCAACTGCTGCATTTCCTGGGGACATTAGATGAAATCCGGGGACATTCCGGGGATGGAATTTGTCCAGGGACTTATTCGCAAATCCAGGGACTGTCCCCAGGAAACGGGGACGTCTGGTAACGCTACATTAAGTGGCACTGGCCATTTCCCACCCAGCTGGGGTGGGTGGGGGTGGGACTGGATTCTCCCTGTACCAGCATAGATATTATTATAGTTCCAAGCAGTGTGAGTGGAGAGAGAGTCTAGATCCTGGCAGAAGCACTTGGTAGTACCTCTTCCAGCATGAAATACGAGGCTTGCTCCTCTGGGGTCACCTCTGCTGTTGTGTTGGAAACGTCACTAGTGAGGAAAGTAGCATCCTGCTTGCAGCTGGACACTGGATGGGGTGGGGCCTCAAGAAATCAGGAAGGGTGACCAATACAGCCCAGAGGCTCCAATGTGTCATCTCTGCTCCAAACCATAAAGGATCTTATGCAAGACCTAACCCTTTCGCTTCCTCATCCTTGCCCAGTCATCATCACTTGTCCTCTTTCTAAAGCTAAAAATGGTATTTGCTTCCAATAAGGCACTTTAAACTTCAGTAAGAGAGAATTCAACTGAATATATATATATATATATATATATATATATATATATATATATATAGTGTGTGTGTGTGTGTGTGTGTGTGTGTAGAACAATACTCTAAAACATGCCTTCTCTCCCACCCTGTATTTGGAGTTGTGCATTAATTCCCTTATTCTTCTTCTAGCTGTGCATTAAAGGTTGCAGCTAGACTCACCAGGGTGCTGTTTCATTAATATTAATCATGGGTATCCTTTATAATACTGAATTTTCTCTTAGTGCTAAGGAGTGTTCTTCAACAATGAGTCCTTTTCAGGTGTATTATATCCAGGGCACTTGATTTTCCTGCTATTGGCACAATCTACGATATTTGCTTTAAAGAGCACAGCTTGTTTCCTACCAAGGGCTGAGATTTGCAGACTTTTGTAAAGAAAGCCTCTGGTCTCAGTTCCCAGTTACAGAACAATGCCGCGCTCTCCTCTAGCAGGATCACTTGGAGGGATCCTGGTTTGATGAATTTTTAAAAACGGCTTTCCTGCTGATTGCCGCCGCAGTGCTTCTGTGGTAGCAGGCTTTGCGAGTGATTATTATTATTATTATTATTATTTTAAAGTGCCCGGCACCAATCTTTCCTTAGAAGCCGGCATTTGAAAGGATGCTTTGGCACACGGGGCTTAACTAGTCATAAATTCTGAATCACGGGCCTGTACCTTGTGGCAGCAGGTGAGCAACTAAATGGGCTGGAGATGGAAACTCCTCCCTATGGCTTCAGAAGCGAACACAGAGCTGTCGAGCAGACAGTTCTGCAGCGCTTCCGAGGTTGCCAAGTTGCAACTTGCCTGCACGTCACTTTGTCTGCGGAAAGGAGGTTACAGAGAGGCTCCTACAGAAACTTCCACTCTCTGCTCAGAAGGATTCTTGTGTCAATTTTAACAGCCTACCGACACAGGCAGAAATTCTTCAGGTGCAGCTGCACCCACCTGCAGATGGGAAGGCGGGCAGCTCAGTGATAGAACCTCAGCTTTGCATGTAGAAAGTCCCAGGTTCAGATCCCAGCATCCCCAGGTCAGGCTGAGAAAGACCCTTGCTTGAAACCCTGGAGAGCCACTGCCAATCAGTGTAGGCAATACTGAGCTAGATGGACGAAAGGCCTGACTCATTATAAGTCAGCTTGCTATGACAGGAAAAGCTTCACCAGGTGCGTTTCTCTTTAGAAATAAAGGAAATAAAAATTGCCCGCCTGCTGTCCGCAGCCACAGCCAATTGCCCGCCCCCCCCTGCATTCACTATCCATGTATAGAGCAACCCCCAAATTAAAGCAAAAATTATCATCTTGTACATGGACGCAGGTGGCGTTGTGGTCTAAACCACTGAGCCTAGGGCTTGCCAATCGGAAGGTCGGCAGTTCGAATCCCCGCGATGGGGTGAGATCCCGTTGCTCGGTCCCAGCTCCTGCCAACCTAGCAGTTCAAAAGCACATCAAAGTGCAAGTAGGGAACGTAAACGGCTTTTCCGTGTGCTGCTCTGGTTTTGCCAGAAGCAGCTTAGTTATGCTGGCCACATGACCCAGTAAAACTGTCTGCGGACAAACGTCGGCTCCCTCGGCCAGTAAAGCGAGATGAGCGCTGCAACCCCCGAGTCATGCGTGACTGGACTTAACTGTTAGGGGTCCTTTACCTTTACCTTTTACATGGAAAAACACGGTAATCATGCCCCGCTCTAGGCCTGGTGAAGAGAGGCAGGAACAGGACCCTCAGACTCTCAGCAGGTGTTCCTGCTTCCCCCAGCCTCCCAACCTGGGATATCCTCTCTACCCTGCCCCTCACGCAGAACCACCAGATGTATTTCTCAATGTCTCAGGGCCGGCCCTACCGTTAGTCTCAAACAGCTGATTTGGGGTGTCATGAAAGGGTGACAATTGCTAGAAATTCAATCTGTTTTCACTACATTGGCCATAGGAGCCTATTTGTAGTGGGAAAGGAAAGAGGGCAAGAAGCCACTTCTGGGGCATCACCATTATGGTATGCCACTTGAGAGGAGTGGGCTGGGTATACAAGGTGGCAGCAAGAAGTCGGGAAGGCCTCCCACCTCATCTGAAGGGGTGTGACATGAGATGGGGAAGAGTAAGGCAGACTTCCTCAAACTCAGCCCTCCAGATGTTTTTGGCATACATCTCCCATTATCCCTAGCTAGCAGGACCAGTGGTCAGGGATGATGGGAATTGTAGTCTCAAAACATCTGGAGGGCCGAGTTTGAGGAAGCCTGGATTAAGACCACTTTTCCTCCTTGATGGGCAGAATTGCCCGATTATGATAGGCTTAGGAACCAATTTTTTTTCTGGTCTCATCACACAACTGTAATTTTCACACCCAGGAAAGGAAAGAAACATTTTGAGGATTTTCTGCCTCAGGTGCTGAAATATCTTGGCTGGTTTTGGGTATGTTACCCTTTGTCTTGGAATTGTGTGCATGCATGCCTTTTGCTGCTCCACTTCAGGCAGTAAAATCCTCTTTTTGCCCAGGCTCAGGAGTCTTGCAAGAACAAAGTTAGTAACTTGGCTTATTTCTGTGAACTGTGTGCACACCACGAGGAAAGCAATGTACTGAGTAATGCTATTTGGGGGAGGGGGTGTTGGCGACAGGAAAACATGCTTTCATGCAACGTGTCAGGAAATTAGAAAATCAATTCTTGAGTTTACCTTGAATAAACAGCACCCCTGTCCCCAACAACTGAACGGCAATGTTCATTACTGTTATTCATATTGTGGTGCCCTTTAAAAATAAGAGGCAGCCATTAAAAAGCCTTCTTGGTTCAACTTCCATTTCCAGAAATTGTTCTACACAATGCAGTTTGTTTACAAATGAGATTGGGTTTGAAAGAAAGTACACAGCACTCAAGAAGCAATCAGACGGCCAACAATAAGAAATGGTTTTGTGATTTTTGTTTTTGTCTTGAAGGAGACAAGCAGAACAACAGCACGTTTTGTACTTGAGCTCATAAACAAAAATTCATAAGGTAACTGGCACGATTGCTTAGTGGCATGTTACAGAACAGGTACAATGTTTTAAGTTAGCTCTGAAAACAAGGCAATTAGTGTGCTCAAGTGAATGGAAGTTGCTCTGGGCTGTAGAAGACAATGGTTTTAATGGTGCCACCACTGCCCCAGACTCATTGTGTTGCCTTGCTAAAATAATAATAATAATAATAATAATAATAATAATAATAATAATAATAATTCAGGATTTAACAGATTGCAGGTCTGGGGGAAATGGTCTTGCAGGGCCCATGGGATTGGTTCCTCACCTGACTTAAAATTCTCAATGAGAAAGGAACATGGGACTTTTATGAGATTTTCCATTCTGTCCTAGTGACTGAAAGACCACTGGGAATAGCACAAAACTGGGGTGGGCAGAGGGAGAATAATAAGGTTTTCTGGTAACTCAGACTTTCAAAGATGATCTTGAAAAACTGAACACCTTCAAACATTTTTTTGGAGATTCTGAGATGGTTAGTTTTTGGTTTTTTTTTGAGAGAGAAAGGCATTTCCAAAAAAAAAGGCCTTTTGCAGAGAGAGCACTGAAAGAAGGCTGAGAGGTTGTTGCTTTTTTAAAGAGAAAGGGGGAGGGAGGGAGGGAGAAATGGATTCTTAAAAGAGAATGAATTTATTGAAACTCAGAAAGGATAGGTAGACACTGAGGAGAGAAAGTTGTGGAGGAGGACAAAAAGCAGAACTGTCGAGAAAAGGCTGGGTTCACCCTGTGTGAGCACGTGTGCTTATGACATGCAATGTACATTGATGTTTCTTCACAAACAAAGCAAAACAAATATGAACATGCTGAAGAGGCCCCCTCTTTTGAGTTTACATTTAAATGGAAAGCTGTCTGCTCAACACTGCAGGCAGCTGCAACCAAAAGCCACAAGCATTACACATTGCTCTCTTCTCTTGCTGGAATATACTGTAGTTCCCCAGGGCTATAGGAGAGGACAAATGCAGCCACTGAGTTTGGCGCAGAAGCCTTTCAAGTAACCTCCCACATGTAAAGCATCTTCCCACCATTTTGTAAAGGACCAAGATGTCCTTCATCTTCTGAGAACAAGTGAAAACAGTGGTGGTCTTCAAGATGATAAAGTTTACCTGTCACAAGCCTTCTTAACAATCTCAGCTATCTTAGAATGCTGGAAGGTCTACTGCCAGCAGAAGGACAAACTGGACTTGGACAGGGAAGAGCTAGTTGTGTGTGTGTGTGTGTGTGTGTGTGTGTAACCACACTTGACTTATAAATATTCCTCCCTAAAATGCAACAAGACTATATATAGCCTTTATTGATCCTAAAATAAACACCATTTTAGGATCAATAAAGGCCATATATATAAAGGCCAGATTCCATTAACCGGGCAGGGGTACAAGGCATTTGAATATTTTGTAACTCTGCACCACTGTATGTCAGATAAAATTACGTGGGGAATGCACAAATATACCCTAGGGAACGAGCGCTGTTTGTCAAGGTTAACAAGCACCAACTATTTTTGGACTTCCTTTTGTCAGTTTTTAAGTTTAGGATTGCGTTTTCCTCTCCTCTGGGGAAGGAAAATTGCTTTGTCCTTTTATATGCAGATGATGCCATGAAGATGCCTTTGTTGCTTTATTATCCAACATCAGTTCACATTATCTGGAGAAAGTAAATTACACGACGGTCCTTGTGAAAACCACAGGCAAGAATCCTTCTTGTCTTAATTTGATTTTGGGTAAATGGGCACACAAAGCCAAGTAAAGAGTGGGTTCTGAAAGTCCACATAGGCCTGACCAAATTGAAGACATGTTATATGGACTCAGAATATTAGCGGCCATCCATTTCTCATGCTTTTCATGAAGAAGAGCTGGGTTGCTCAGATTCACCTGATTTAATTAATTATAGGCAACTCGAGTCATTTGCCAAAGGCAGCCATTGGTGCTCATTGAGGGCGGAAGGGGGAATTGCTTCCCTCAAAAGCAAGGACAGGTCTGCATTTTAGGATCACTACAGGAAACACTGGTATTTAGTGGTGTTTTTCACAGCAAGCACATGCTGAGTGGATATCACACACCTTTGGTTCCCCAGCTTTGTGTGTCCATATATGCTTTATGTTCCCCAGGACATTTTTTTTCAGGGGGAACTCACAGGAACTCAGTTCCGGCAACTCTCAGGTGGGCACCATTGCCATTCTAAGAGAATGAGGGAGGTGTTCATGGTGAGTTCCGACACCTATTTTTCTAGAAAAATAGCACTGATGTTCCCTACATGCTACAGGAAACACTGGGGCAAGGCACCCTTTCCTGCAACAATTGGAATGTGTGTTGAATTCTTTTCTGCTTGAGACAGATGAATGCCAGCCAGGAGGAGTTCTTTTCCCCAAGCATAGCTACTCTCAGTTTCTGGACAAAACCCATCTGTTTCTCAGCTCCTTCCCTTATTTGTGCCAAGCACAATGAGCCAAACTTTGGGGAGCTAGGTGGTATCCAGTGGTTTAAAAAAATGTTTCCTTGCTTACTATTTTAGGCCTTTTGGTACCTTTTTTTTTTTTTTTGCTAACCTAATCATTTTTAAAATGTAATAGTCTCATAAACAAAACAGCTATCATTATTGCTCTGCTAGAGGATTTGGCCACAACTGTCTCCTTTAAGTGATGTCTCTCCCCTGAAACAGTGTGCTGCAGAAATCCCTTAGATTTAAGTTGTAGTTGAAGCAATCTCTGGATGTGAATCTTTGTAGGCACCATTAAGCTGCATTTTAAAACTTGCGACTCAGCAGTTCCTTTTGCAGGTTCTTCTCAAGAGTTCCTATTCAAGGCAGGCTTCTGTTTGCAATTCAGAATCCCAACTGAGAAGATGATTATCAAAAAGGCTGCTGAGCATCTAAATATACTGTCATCCTCTTCCACAATACGTAGTAGACGTCAAGGGTAGCCCCCACAGTACAATACTCTGAATATGAGGTTATCTGAGCATGGATCCACTGGCGGAGGAAGGGGTGTGTGGTGGGTGCTGTCTGCCCCGGGTGTCATCCCTGAGGGGTGGTGACATCGCCATCACCCTCAGGACGCTCAGCATAGGCGTCTAGCCCTGCCCCACGGGCAGGTAGCCCCGCCCCCAGGTGCCCGAGCAGCTAGCTCCACCTCTGCATGGATCAGTAGAGCTAGGTTGTAGATGGTGAACCAGCTATCGTTGAAAATAGGCTTGCCTAGCCATTGTCATCTTGTGACAAGGCTGGATTTCAGAGTGTTCCAGGCAATGCACCAGCTCCTTCAAGAGCAGTGAGACTGCATCCAGGGTAAATTGTTTCCTCACGTTCTGGCCCAGCAGCAAGTGCCTGTGCCTTGTCAGGATTCCGTTTTAATCTTTGGCTCTTCTCCAGCCTATTACTATCTCTAGGCATTGGTTCAGCATCTGCACAGCCTTGCCTGGTTCAGATGGAGAGTAGAACTGGTTGTTATCCGCAAACTGGTGACACTTCATCCCAAATCCTCTGATGGTTGCTCTCAACAGCTTTGTATAGATGCAGGTAGTATCAGAAACACCAAACACAATATCTTGCAGAGCCACTCCAAGAGGATTTAGGGGTATCAAATGCTGCTGAGATGTGGAGGAGAATAAACAAAGACATACTCTCCCAGTTGCTGTCTCAATAAAGGTAACTGACCAGGGCAAGCTTGGCTTCTTAAGTGACAAAACTGGGTCTCAAGTCAGACCCAGATGGGTCTAGATAATCTGTTTCATCATTGAATACCTCTAGTTGAATGACTGCTACCCATTCCACCACCTTATCCCTAAATGGGATATTAGCCACTAGGTGCTTGCTGTCATACATCTCAGGATCTAGGGAGGGTCTCTTAAGGAGGGGGTATATAAATACCTCTTTCAGGGTACCTGGCATCACCCATCTCTGTGGGAATATACTTTTCAGGTGCGCTTGCACCTGTGTTTATTTGTGTTTGATTGTGTCTGATTATGCTTAATTTTATTGTATCCTTCCACCTGGAAGGAAAAGTGATAGCAGGATCCGGCAGGCTATTTGCCGCTGGGATCCTTCCACAGAGTTTATTGGTTCCAAACTTTTGACCTTGGTAATGGTCAGTTAATCTGCTTCCCGCCCAAATTAGGGCAGCAACAGTGTTGTGATTGGTTTGTGTATCGATTATGACGTTGGTTGTTCACTCAATAAAAGCTGCTGCTCCCTGTTTGTGGTGTGGAGAACGCGCGGAAAAGCCCAGAGAGAACGTTGCGTGACAAGCCTAGGCAAAGTGAAAGCGAACCCATCCATCCACGCAGGGCAGCTAAAGCCGTTACCCTCCAGACTGCAGTCTTTGTAGTTTTATTTCCATTTTGCTCTTAAAACCTTTTATTTGGCCGTTCAGTTTTGGCCACCTTTAGCTTTATTTTCCTCTTCGGAGTTTCTTGGACCAGACAGACGCTTGCAACCATTTTCAACGAGGCAACCTTCATCAAACTCACAGAACTCAAAACCTTCAGATTACAGCCAGCGGTTCTTCTTTATTCACGGCACGGTGTGAGCAGGCTCCGGAATTACCGGCCATCCCGTCCGCAGGCTGCCTTCCCTTGCAACTGGCATCCCGTGTGAGGTCAATCTCGTCCTGCACACGGGAGGCACCAGCAAAAGAATCCCCACCCATCTCCACCACAAGGCATTCATCACCCCTGAAGCCATCTTCACATTCAACCTTCTAGTCTTGTTCCAGACACATGATAAGCCAGGGGTTCCAACTTGAATAAAATTGGGGGGGGGTGAGGAATAGATCTGCATAATAGATCACAAAACATGGCACACACACATGCACCATTTGAATGGTAATGGCCATCAACTTTGGGGGGCTCTGGCAAAGGGACCTTGGCCCCTAGGAGTTGGCTCCTATGTGATAAGATGAATAATTTGGCTAGGGCTTGGACTTCTGGCACAGATGGCAATGGACAGAAGAATCAAATCCAAGAAAATATAGTGTGAATTTTATCTCATGCTTTTGTGACATGTTTATAAGGTGTGGGTGTGTTTTGAAAATTATGGCCTGTCCACATATTGAATGATGATTGATTCCAGCAATACCATGCACTTTATCGCAGCAGCAATGAAAAAGACAAACTCAATGTTAGGAATTATTAGAAAAGGGATTGGAAATAAAACTGTCAGTATCATAGTGCCTTTATATAAATCGATGGTGTGGCTGCATACTGTGTACAGTTCTGGTTATCCCCCCCAAAAAAGGATATCAGAGAGATGGGGGTGGGGGCAGAAGGGAAGGGCAACCAAAATGATCAAGGGTTTAGGAAAACCTTCTCTATGAGGAACAGCTCAAATATATGGTACTTTAAAGTCTGGAAAAAATGAAAAGGTTTATAATATATACAATCACAAATAGTGTGAGGAGGGTAGACAGAAATATACTCCCAGCCCCTCTCTCATATAACAGTAAACACATCAAATGAAATTCATTGACAGTGGATTCAGGAGAAAAAGAAGTACTTCTTCATACAACGCATATGAATTTACTCGTTTGGAATTCTCTCCCACAAGTTTTAGCGACGATCACTTGCTTAGATGGCTTTTTAAAGGTTACGTAAATTTATGGAGAACAGCTCTAGCAATACCTGTTAGTTATGAGACCTAAATGGAGCTTCCATGCTTAGAATATCTCAAAATACAGTGGTTGTGCCCTAAACCCACTACCCTCCAGGATGAAATTTTGGGGCGGTATCCTGGCATTCCATTCTTTCCTGCCATTTTCGTTGGTGAATCACAAGAGAACAGAATCACACACATACACACACAGAGAGAGAGAGAGAGAGAGAGAGAGAGAGAGAGAGAAAGAAAGAAAGAAAGAAAGAAACGAAGGAAGGGAGAAAGGGTGTGTGTGTGTGTGTGTGTGTGTGAACATGTCCAAAGACATCTGCTGTTGGGTCACACCATAAACACTGGTGGAAATGAAGTTTAGCAGTCCATGGTGCTATAGTGGTCAAAATTCCACAGTTCCATGACACAGCAGGTAATAGAATGTAAAAGAAATGTTAGAAAATGTACCCACAGATGATGCTTGGGGTCTCTCCATCTCTACAATTCTATGAGTCTATGACTGGAGAACCCTGCCCACCTTTATTTTGTTAGCTCATTTTCAGGCCTGGAGCCGTATTTTTATTTATTTATTAAAAAAAACAAACTCACCACCACAAAACCCTTCAGTGTCCAGCTTGAACTGAAGCTGATTTCTGGGTTTCTTTCTGCACATTGTCTTACAGCATGAAAGAGGTTTAATGGAGGGACTTCCGGCGAGGACGCCATCGTGCGCGGTCGTGGGTCGCTTCGGCAGCGAAGCGACCCAGGCCGGCCGGGGGTTGGAGCCACGCTACCGCAAAGCGGGGCTCCGTTGAGCCGCGGGTCGAGCGTCCCGCGGCTTGGGCTCTCCGGCGGGCCCGATATGGCTCTGAACCCTTCCCTCGTTCCCCCTGTAAAGGGGGAGTGGGGGTGAAGGGACAACGGAGCCGGGCTATAGGAGACATGCCCCAACCGGTCCGGCGAAGCGGTGGCCGCCGCTCGCGGTGAGCGAAATCGTTCTACCTGCAGTAGGAATAAAAGAACAAAACCCGGTGGCCGTGAGTACCTGAATAACGGGACTTATCTTTGACATTTGGCGCTCCGGGAGATACGACGGAGGGGAAGCCCGTTTTTCTCCCTTTGGTGGAAACAAAAAAGTAACTGCTTGATTAGTGACTGCTGTTACAGTGATGGATACAATGTTTGGATTTTTGACAAGTGAGACTGACTAGATCCCTTTCGGGGGAGTAAGTAGGTGATGGATATTTCTCTTTTAAAATGGATGGACTGTAATCTTTTACCCCTGACTTCGGGGAAAATGGCTGCGAAAATGGCTGCGGAGATCTTTGTGTGAAACGGAAATGTGCTGTGACAAAGATGGATAAACATTGAAATCTGATACTCTATGCCCATTTCTACCATGTTAGGTTTCGTTTTTAAGTTGGTTTTGGACACTGGACTGACGCATGAACAAAGGATTATTTTTCTGAAGTTAGAATTGGCAAACCAGAAACTGATTTTGCTGAACCAGGATTTGGCAGAAAAGATATTTCCCACAGAAAAGACTGTTCAGAATATTCATGGAATGGAAGGAAACCTTGGTGGGGAGCTGAGGGGAATTATTGAAGAACAAAATAGGATGTATTTGCAACTCCAAGATGAAAGATCCAGGATGAGAAAATTGTTTATATCCAATTTCTGGGGTGAGGGCCCAGAAATGATGGGGAAAAGACTTTTATATTCACAATCAGAAGAGGAATGGAATTTTGAACTGGAGAAGCTGGAAGGAGAGGATTTGCGTACCCTGATGCTCCCTGCAAGGATTGTAGTAGATTACGTCTGGAACTGTGGACTTATAAGAAAAGAGGACTTCCTGGGAAATGGTATTGGCATGGGACGGAAGAAAATGGATAGAAAAGGGATAGGGTGAATCGTATTAAGGATAAATTTGGGATGGTTTATTGGTACCTTGAAGTCGGTGTGTTTAAGATTTTAAGTTTTTGAACTAGAGAAGAGATATCTGGGCAGCAGTTTTAGAGTAAGAAGATGTTTGATATGATTTGAAACAAGAAGCAATATGTGGTGTTATGAAGTTGATTTATTAATTGTTATGAAGTTAAAATGGGATTAGATTCAATCTAAGTTATTGTGGGATAGATTATTATTATGTATCAAAAATAAGAGTTTAAGAAGTATGTTAAGTTCGGATTGTTAAATGATTTTTTTTTCAGAGATGACAAGTTATTAAAGTAAATATGGAATTGGAACTGAAGGAGAGATAGCGGGGGAAGTCATTTTACAATGATTCAAACAAGAAAAGTTTTTTTTATGTAAACAAGAAAAAGAATTGTTGGTTTATTTGTATTTGTATTGTTATGGTTTGAATGTTGGGTTTGTGTTTGTGTTTGTGTTTGTGTTTACGATATGTGGTTCTTTGTCTTGGAAAACCAATAAATTCTCTTTAAAAAAAAAAAGAAAGAGGTTTAATGGAGGTGATAATTGCTTTTCTTCCCTGGCAAGGGTACACTTCATTTCAAATTCACTCTTGAGTAATGATGCCCCTATTCTTTTTTATCTTGTGCATCTACAAGACTAAAGAGATATTCTTGAAACAGCTCCCCAAAGAGAAGAGTTTGCAAGGGGCTACTTGCTATGCATTTTTCACTTTTGGAAATTGTCTCTCATTTATTCTGCAGCTGAGGCAAGTTAAGAAAGGCCTCCTTTATATTGCACAGTCACCTGTAAATGTCAAAACACTCCAAAGTGATAGAGGCAGATAAATATTATCCTGATGTGACTGGAAATTGGGGTGGGTGAGAATGAGCTTGAGATTGATCAGGGAAGGACTGTATTATGCCTTTAAGAAAAACCTTTCAGGGCTTCTCTGAGTGATAAAATAAATCCGAACTTAGGGTAATAGAGAAACAGTTGACGGGTCCCTTTAATGTGTTTTAGGCAGGCCTTTTTTCAGCTGGAACTCACCAGAACTGAGTTCCAGCACCTCTCAGGTGGGTGCCATTGCCATTCTAAAAGAACGAGGGAGGTGTTCATGGTGAGTTCTGGCACCTCTTTTTCTAGAAAAATAGCACTGGTTTTAGGATATGGATTACCGGTAAGCCTTGGAGAGCAAAGGCTTGTTGTTGTTGTTGTTCAGTCGTTCAGTCGTGTCCGACTCTTCGTGACCCCATGGACCAGAGCACGCCAGGCACGCCTATCATTCACTGCCTCCCGCAGTTTGGCCAAACTCATGTTAGTAGCTTCGAGAATACTGTCCAACCATCTCATCCTTTGTCGTCCCCTTCTCCTTGTGCCCTCCATCTTTCCCAACATCAGGGTCTTTTCCAGGGAGTCTTCTCTTCTCATGAGGTGGCCAAAGTACTGGAGCCTCAACTTCAGGATCTGTCCTTCTAGTGAGCACTCAGGGCCGATTTCCTTGAGAATGGATAGGTTTGATCTTCTTGCAGTCCATGGGACTCTCAAGAGTCTCCTCCAGCACCATAATTCAAAAGCATCAATTCTTCGGCGATCAGCCTTCTTGATGGTCCAGCTCTCACTTCCGTACATTACTACTGGGAAAACCATAGCTTTAACTATACGGACCTTTGTTGGCAAGGTGATGTCTTTGCTTTTTAAGATGCTGTCTAGGTTTGTCATTGCTTTTCTCCCAAGAAGCAGGCGTCTTCTAATTTCGTGACTGCTGTCACCATCTGCAGTGATCATGGAACCCAAGAAAGTGAAATCTCTCACTGCCTCCATTTCTTCCCCTTCTATTTGCCAGGAGGTGATGGGACCAGTGGCCATGATCTTAGTTTTTTTGATGTTGAGCTTCAGACCATATTTTGCGCTTTCCTCTTTCACCCTCATTAAAAGGTTCTTCAATTCCTCCTCACTTTCTGCCATCAAGGTTGTATCATCAGCATATCTGAGGTTGTTGATATTTTTTCCGGCAATCTTAATTCCGGTTTGGGATTCATCCAGTCCAGCCTTTCGCATGATGAATTCTGCATATAAGTTAAATAAGCAGGGAGACAATATACAGCCTTGTCGTACTCCTTTCCCAATTTTGAACCAATCAGTTATTCCATATCCAGTTCTAACTGTAGCTTCTTGTCCCAAATAGAGATTTCTCAGGAGACAGATGAGGTGATCCGGCACTCCCATTTCTTTAAGAACTTTCCATAGTTTGCTGTGGTCGACACAGTCAAATGCTTTTGCGTAGTCAATGAAGCAGAAGTAGATGTTTTTCTGGAACTCTCTAGCTTTCTCTATAATCCAGCGCATGTTTGCAATTTGGTCTCTGGTTCCTCTGCCCCTTCGGAATCCAGCTTGCACTTCTGGGAGTTCTCGGTCCACGTACTGCTTAAGCCTGCCTTGTAGAATTTTAAGCATAACCTTGCTAGCGTGTGAAATGAGTGCAATTGTGCGGTAGTTAGAGCATTCTTTGGCACTGCCCTTCTTTGGGATTGGGATGTAAACTGATCTTCTCCAATCCTCTGGCCACTGCTGAGTTTTCCAAACTTGTTGGCATATTGAGTGTAGCACCTTAACAGCATCATCTTTTAGGATTTTAAATAGTTCAGCTGGAATATCATCACTTCCGCTGGCCTTGTTGTTAGCAAGGCTTTCTAAGGCCCATTTGACTTCACTCTCCAGGATGTCTGGCTCAAGGTCAGCAACCACACTACCTGGGGTGTATGAGACCTCTATATCTTTCTGGTATAGTTCCTCTGTGTATTCTTGCCACCTCTTCTTGATGTCTTCTGCTTCTGTTAGGTCCTTTCCACTTTTGTCCTTAATTGTGGTAATCTTTGTACGAAATGTTCCTTTCATATCTCCAATTTTCTTGAACAGATCTCTGGTTTTTCCCATTCTGTTATTTTCCTCTATTTCTTTGCATTGCTCGTTTAGAAAGGCCCTCTTGTCTCTCCTTGCTATTCTTTGGAAATCTGCATTCAATTTCCTGTATCTTTCACTATCTCCCTCGCATTTTGCTTGCCTTCTCTCCCCCGCTATTTTTAAGGCCTCGTTGGACAGCCACTTTGCTTTCTTGCATTTCTTTTTCATTGGGATGGTTTTCGTTGCTGCCTCCTGTATAATGTTACGAGCATCCATCCACAGTTCTTCAGGCACTCTATCCACCAAATCTAAGTCCTTAAACCTGTTTTTCACTTCAACTGTGTATTCATAAGGAATTTGATTTAGATTGTATCTTACTGGCCCAGTGGTTTTTCCTACTTTCTTCAGTTTAAGTTGGAATTTTGCTATAAGAAGCTGATGATCAGAGCCACAGTCAGCTCCAGGTCTTGTTTTTGCTGAGTGTATAGAGCTTCTCCATCTTTGGCTGCAGAGAATATAATCAATCTGATTTCGATGTCGCCCATCTGGTGATGTCCATGTGTAGAGTCGTCTCTTGTGTTGTTGGAAAAGAGTGTTTGTGATGACCAGCTTGTTCTCCTGACAGAACTCTATTAGCCTTTGCCCTGCTTCATTTTGAACTCCAAGGCCAAACTTGCCAGTTGTTCCTTTTATCTCTTGACTCCCTACTTTAGCATTCCAATCCCCTATAATGAGAAGAACATCCTTCTTTGGTGTCATTTCTATAAGGTGTTGTAAGTCTTCATAGAATTGGTCAATTTCAGTTTCTTCAGCACTGGAAGTTGGTGCATAAACTTGGATTACTGTGATGTTAAAAGGACTGCCTTGGATTCGTATCGAGATCAATCTATCATTTTTGAAATTGCATCCCTTTGCAATTTTGAAATTGCAAAGGCTTAAACGTCCCCAAATTGGCCTATGTTTGTGTGTGTTTAGGGCCATGTCTAGTTTAGCTCTCTCACACCTTTTGTTCCCTTTACAGGTAGGTAGCCGTGTTGGTCTGCCATAGTCAAAACAAAATAAAAAATAAAAAAATTCCTTCCAGTAACACCTTTTTTATTTTGTTTTGACCTTTTGTTCCCACTAGTTTGGGCTTATTCATCTTCTAGGCATCTGACAGCAAGTCTTTTGCTGGGCTAGGGAAAGGGATGGAGAAGAAATTTGGTTCAGTTCAGATTTTAAGGCCAACCTACCTAAACCACACTTTCCAAAACAATGTGGGTTATATTCAAAGCAATGCCTTTGCTGAATGGAAATACTTCTGATTGCACAACAGGACTCCCTCCCCTCTCCCCGTGCCCCCCAGTCTGTTCTGGGACTGCTGGTTCCTTCAAACGTCAGCAGCAGATTTGGGGACGGGGACGGGGGGTCCATGCAGAGGAGGAGAGGGTGTGAAAGTCCCATTGCACAAGTGGAAGTCATTCTGTTCATGCAGTTATTTCTTTGAATACAGACCTTTGTGAACCAAAACACACCTGTCCTTCAAAATGCACAATACTCTCCAACCAAATAAAAAGCACAAAAGAGTATATATCAGGGGGAAAGTGTGTGTAGTAAAAATGCAGGCATTAATAAAAATACCATATAAAATGCATTGGAGCAGGGGAAATTGCTTGCAGAAATGTGTGCAACAGGCAATTGCATGCAAAAAAATGTGTCTGTTAGGAGAAATTTGCACAAAAAGGCTGACAAATTTTTATGAGGACCTTGTAAAAATAAATAAATTTCAAACTGATGCAGAAATGTGGAGAAGTGAACTTAAAACTGGAAAAATGAGAAAGAGAGGGAAACTGAAATTGACAGGTTTGTCTGTTCCTAGCCAGGACCTTGACAGGTACCAGCTCATGATGTTCTCTGAAGCTGGCATGGATGCAGGGCAGGGAAGCTATTTTTGAAATGACAATGTTTTCCACTCAATGCAAAACATGAGGAAGTTCTTCCATAGATAGGTCTGCCAGAGTTTTGTCTTGTTGACACTCTCATATTGGCTTCTTGAATAAAGCTTGTTTATTAGGAAATTGTGTTCTCCCAAGCATTCTTCAGTATTTCAAAAAGATCTGGGCAATATGCAAATCTTATTTAAATTTAATTAATCAGCTCAAAGGCACATGGTTATTCACCTAAAAATTCTCCAATTTCTTTGCAGCACTACTTCACATGTATGCATCTGAAATTGTATTTCTGAATAATTTTTGCCTATGATTTTTTTTAAATACACAGTACAAAGGCATTTCTCAACCTTGATCACCTGGATATATGTAGAAGGAACAACCTACAGGCTCCTTCCACCTTATGCTAGAACACTGTTGACAGCTTAAACGCAGCTTACCAGTCATGCTAATGAAAAGTCAAATCTTTATTTCTGAAATTAAATGTGCTGAACTGTGTCCAGAGTGAAAGCTCAGCTGCTGCTCTTGAAAACATATCCATTTAAATTATTTCCCTATGTTTTCTACAGAAGCAGGATAAGTGTGAGTAAAGTCATTCCTTGGAACTTTAACAATTTGCTTTCTCCATCAACCTCAGATATGGAAGGGCCTCTCCCACCATCACTATTAATCTACAAGTTGTAGCAAGAAAAACGAATATTTGCTTTCAGAGGAAAAGCTTTACCATGCTCAGCAGCAGGCTAGTTGCTCACAAAAATATATGAAAATATATACAGTATATATGAAAATATTGCCTAGATTTTCCACGTATCTCAGATTCTGGAAATGTTTGTCAACACTGAGTGTCACCCCCCCCACTTACCAAGAGGGAAAAGGCGAGGGGCCAGGCAGTGGGGAGCTCAGCTGAGCCAATCTGATGCTCTTGCCTCCATGCCCACTGTTGTAACATGGGGATCGTGATTCAGCAGGTGATTTCAGCTCTGACAGAGCAGGCAGGAGACAGCTTCTTCTTGTAACACTCTTTATTCAGACAAACAAGACTGGGGAACTGAGGAGAGGGAGATACATTTATAGGGACAGTAGAGGATACATTTTGGAGCGAACAATCTCAAGCAATCACAAAGCTGCCTTTTGGTGGGAACCAATAAGACTGAGGATCCAAATGCAGCAACTCGAATGAACCAATAGCAGCTGTTCCTTCTGGAACAGGAAGGCAGTTACTTTCCCCTAATGTGAATACAGACAATAGTAATCAGATATGATAACCCTTGAATCAATACACAACACCCACAATGTGCTGAGCTCACTTCTGCCTTGGTTCTCTCCTTCCCAGTAAGTGGCAATAACACATAGTTGTTGGGGAGCTGGAAAAAGCAGTGCAGCCCCACCTGTGCTAGCCTGCTCTCTGCTGGTAGTGGAATGGAAGTGGGACGATGTAAAACATGTCGTAATTTGCAGCAAGTTGTAGTAGATGCATATCCTCCAACATTTCTCTGATGAAAATAGGAATGTAACCCATCTGACTGGGTTGCCTCAGCCACTCTGGGCAGCTACCAACATATATAAAAAACATAAGAAAACATTAAACATTAAAAAGCTTCCCTATACAGGACAGCCTTCAGAGGTCTTCTAAAGGTTGCACACTTACTTATCTCCTTGGCCCAGGGGTCCCATAACGCCATACCCTCCAACACTTCTCCAATGAAAACAGGGACGTCCTAAGGAAAAGTGGGACATTCCGGGATCAAATCAGAAACCAGAACAGCTTCTGTGAATCTGGGAGTGTCCCTGGAAAATAGGGACACTTGGAAGATGTTTTGAAGGAGAGTGCTTGGCTGCCATTTTCAGTAGCAGCTGTTTAATGTCTAGACGGAGTAACGTCTTGTTTTCCCATTAGTCAAATGGCTGGTATATTTCTTTCTTTTTAGAACAAGCTTATCCAGTTACAGGTGGGTAGCCGTGTTGGTCTGCCATAGTCGAAACAAAATAGGAAATTCTTTCCAGTAGCACCTTAGAGACCAACTGAGTTTGTTCTTGGTATGAGCTTTCGTGTGCATACCAAGAACAAACTCAGTTGGTCTCTAAGGTGCTACTGGAAAGCTTATACAGCAACTTGATGAATCCAATATACCTCTAGCTCCCAGCTTCCTCAGGGAGCATGGCCAGCAACATGGAGGGTCACAAGTTTACTGATAGTGCACTTGTTCTCTGAGCATTGATCCTTATGTAGCCAAGATGGATCCATCTGCATACACAAGAGAGATATCAGGAGAGGGAGAACCTAAGGGGTGGGGTGGGGTGGGGACTAAAACAGCCCAATGAGCATTGAGCATGCTCAGTTTCCACAGAATACTTTGTTTCGGTCTGGGGCGGGGCAGGCAGTAGAGGGAAACGGAAGAACCTGGGGCGGGGGATGCGATGGAGTAGCCTGAAAGGAGGTATGACTTACTGGCTGGCTAGAACAGTGACTAGGAATGTGCCACACTGCAAAATTTTGTTGCAGGTTGCATTTGCCAAATATAATTGGAGAAATTATTTAACTGACTCTCTGACATCTAGCCTAATTGGCTGGTGATAGAGAGAAAAATATATATACTATCCCATTCATTTAATGTGTATAGAGTTGAAATCAGCTGAGTTGAGAATGATTACTCAGAAGATAGCACTTACCCCAATAATCTATAAGGTAGATTCTCCACTTAAAGATGTAAGTCAGAAGCCAGTTCAATGAAACAAGTGTCCTTTTTAATAAACCCTTAAGGTGTTGCTGTGAGCAGAATCTGGCCATTTAACTAAGCTGCCCTGAAACACAGGAGAATGAAAAATAAAGGACTCAATTTACCAACCATTTGTATGGTACAATTTCCATAAATTGTACTAATAGGGCAACTTATAAACATTCTCCTGTGTATTAAAGAAAGCAATTTACAAAATCTATTTAGAGCCATAAACTGAGGTTTGTTGGTAAAGTGGCTCAGTTTCCAAATAGTGTTTTAGATATAAAACAAATTGCTCCTGTTCAAGACACATTATGTTAATGTCGCATTACATTAATACACAGTACTGTATAGACATGTGCAAATAATGAAATACTTTGATTTTGTTGTTGCTTCATGTAGTTCATCTACATATTGAATTGACGACTGTCCTCTATTTTGGAGACATTGTGCTTCAACTTTCTGGGGGCAGGGAAAAAGAACTTGTAGGATATTGCAGCTTTTTAAGGTGAAAATTACTGTTGGTGGGGGGAGGGGGGAGGAAGAGGAGAGATTTTCTAAACCTGTTCTGCTTGTCACTGAAGTAAATATGTCAGTACAGTATATAGGAATGAATATATTAGACCATCCGTACACTGCGGAATCACTCACTTGAAAACCTACACATTATATTTCAAGCAGCAAAGATTTAATGGCTGACGATGCAGTGACAGCATGTATCATTAATAATGTATTTAACTGGGGCATTATGCAGTGTTATCATAAATACCGAGCACAAAGTTACAGGTGGCAAAAAAGAGGGGAGGATGAATACATTTGTAATCTGCAATCCTTTCTCACAGTCTTTGTGCAGGGGAGCTCATGCGGGTGCTGTTCTGCCTGAGATTGCGGAACAAAATAGAAGAATCCTGCTTGTGCTTATTCCCCGGGCGAAAGGCATTCCTGCACCTCTTAGAGACATAGTGATAATGATTAACATATTTGCAGCCTGATGATTCCCAGGGTCTGGTTCAACTGTGGAGGTACAAGCGGATAATTATGATGTACTCAGCATGTCAAGTGGGGCCGAGCCATGCACGAAGAACGGCCATCACTACCCACTTGAGACGCCTCGATTCCCCTTAACAAGGTGCAAATCTGGGAGACGATGCTCGACTCGTTGACGGGGCTGCAAGGTCCTCTCCGAGTCTGTGGGGCTGTGAGCTCAGGTGTGTTGGAAGGAGGCATGGGCACTGGGCAGCCACAAAAGTCAGCACCACCTCCAGCCAATGCCGTTGCTTGACAATCATGTCTCTTTCCCGCCTGTGCACCATCAGATTGGCTTATTGTTTTCAGGTTAATTTAAGGTTAATTTGTGGGTTTCAGGTAAGTCACAGACAAAAAAAATTATTCTTTTCAACTGCCAGGGTACCTTCAGCATTTGACAAAAACTGGATAACAATGATAAACAGCCTTGGCCCAGTATACCTGAAGGAGCGTCTCCACCCCTATCGTTCAGCTGAGGTCCAGCTCTGAGGGCCTGCTGTTGGTTCCCTCATTGCGAGAAGTGAGGTTACAGGGAACCAGGCAGAGGGCCTTCTCGGTAGTGGCACCCACCCTGTGGAACGCCCTCCCATCAGACGTCAAGGAAAGAAATAACTATTTGACGTCTGAAGGCAGCCCTGTTTAGGGAAGTTTTTAATGTTTGATGGTTTATTGTGCTTTTAATTCTGTTGGGAGCTGCCCAGAGTGACTGGGGAAACCCAGCCAGATGGGCGGGGTATAAATAATAAATGTTGTTGTTGTTGTTGTTGTTGTTGTCATCGTCGTCACATCTTTGTGGAGGAGCTTGTCACAATTTGGGAAAAGGAAATTCCAAAATTACCAAGAATGGCTTAACACTTGAGATAGGGAAGGAGGTGGCCTTCCAGATATTTGAGACCCAAGTTGCCTAGGACTTCTTGCAACTTGAATTGGGCTCAGAAATATGCTGGAAACCAGCATAGCTGCTTTTGAACAGGGGCTATATGTGTTTTGGATGTCACTCCAGCCATTAGCCTGGCTGCTGCATTCTAGATCAGTTGAAGCAGGGACAACCCCTCATAGAGCACATTGCAGTAGTCAGTTCTGGAAGATTCTAGAGCTGTGGCCAAGTCTGACGATAGTTTTCAATGGATTCATAGAGCAAAAATTTAAATTGCACAAATCATTTAAGATACAAAAAATTGTTTAAGATACAAAAGACAAAACACAGACAGGATAATGTTGTATGTAAAATTTTATTTTGTAACGTTATACAGTAACAGTTGGATTAAGATGTTCTTTTTTGTTAAAGTAAAATAATCAATAAAAATTATATTAAAAAAATTAAATTGCACAAATATGAACAAGTTTTTACTAATTATTATTATTATTTATTGAATTTGCAAACTGCCCTAAACCTGCAGGTCTCAGGATGGTTCACAAGATAAAATCATAACATAAAAACATAAAATACATAATCAAAACAAAAACAACCCAATAACGCCCCCCCACCACATTTTAAAAGGGACAAATCTGATCAGGATCAAATGCATGTTCAAATTGCATATTATTTTCTTGTAGCATAAGAGCCCCCATTGTTTCAATGAAAGACCACATAAGGTATTTTGATTTTTTTTTTTAAAAAAAGCACCCAAGGGTTTAAATTCTGCTCAGTTACACCCATACAAACCCATTGAAGCCATACATTGCTACATATGTATGCCTAGCCAGGATCTGTTCCAAAAACCTGGAAAAATTAAGAATTAAGGAAGGGAACACGGCATGCTTAGTGAAACTGGCTATTGGCCAGAGGAAGGCAAGGCATGAACACCTATCAGATCCTTGGCTTGTTTGGAGGAATTCAACAAGGCAGAGTGGCATAAACAAGTATTTCTCCTAGCGAGGCATGAAATAATTGCCTAGCCAAAACAGGAAGGAATTAAGAGTGGAAGGGTGGTAGCTGTTAAAACAAGAGTAACACACCCAAGCCCAGATGGCGAGCTTCCTTAATGTGATGAAAATAAATAGAGCATGCAGCTAATAAATGCCAAGCACAGAAGCACATTAGCTTAAATGTATATTCCATACAAAAACACATTAAAAAAACATGAAGGTCAGGCAAAAATAAAGCCTGGAAAAATTAGGAATTTAAAGTAGCAAGGGAGTCTTATTAAACATTAACTATGTACTTGGGGCTGGACAAGCCAAATATTACCTTGGCCAAAAGAGCTTTGGTATACTGTGTGTGTGTGTGTGTGTGTGTGTGTGTGTGTGTGTGTGTTTTATATATGTGTGGCTTACTGCCATGCAGCTAGTGGTTAGATGTGCATAGAAGCCCAGGCATAAGAACCTTGCCAGTTTTTTTCCCTGGACCCAATTATGGTGTTTAAAGCCCTAAATGAACTGGGCCTGAAATATCTGAAGGACCACCTCCTTTCCTACATAGTGCAGACCATCTCGTGTGTTAAGATCATGAGAGGGGGCCCCTCTTGGTGTCTCCACTGCCCTCAGACTTTTGAGGGGAGGTGGACTGGGAAAGAGCTTTTTCTGTGGCAGCCCCTAGGCTGTGGAATTTCCTCCCACCAGAGGTGCATCTGGCTCCTTCATTACAGTATGTAGTTTTCGAGCCTTTGATGCTCGAGAGAGATATTGTTTTAGAATCCACTCTATTCTCTGTCATTTCTTTTATACTAATTTCATTATTTTATTTTAAAATGGCTGTAACCTACCCTGATATATTATGGTGAAGGTCAGGGAGTGGCACCACTGCATACACAAACGGGAAAGGGGGGGGGGGAGCTCAGTGGTAGATCATCTGCTTTGCATGCAGAAGGTCCCAAGTTCAATCCATGTGTCGCCAGGGACAGACCACTATCTGAGATCCTGGAGAGCTGCTGCTAGATGGGCCAATGGCCTGACTCAGTGCAAGGCATGTAGCTAGGGAGTTGCTTATCTTTTGAAGTGAATGGACTGTCCTCTGAAGGTGAATTTCCATGTATACATTGAAACTATTAGGTGAATGATTTTTACACTTGGTTGTAAGGTGTTTTGATTCAGTTCTCTGGTGACCATCACATTTTCATAGGTAATTGTTCCAGCTCCTTAAAAATCGAGGTCCTTCTGCCCACTGGTTCCCTCGAAAAGAAAAGGGAATGTAAAAGAAAAAGCCAGGTGAAAGGTAGGTAGGTAGGTAGGTATTGCTAGGTGTACACAGGCTCCTGGTATGTCAATCAGGCAAGGCCCATCGGGGCTTATCTAGCAACACTTCTCCCTTCCCCTTGAGAAACTGTAATCACTTATATTTCATCATCGGTTCTCACACGTTAGAAATTAAAACATATTTATGATAATCCTCTTGGACGAAAGCCTGAAATACTGAGAGCTTAATCCCTCACTGCCAAACAAAGGCTTGCAGTGAATAAATAGCATTAAGCACTTTCTGAGTCAAGTGCTAACCGTTATGCTCTGAAAAATGACTCCTTATAAAGAAGGAATTAGGGATTCCGTATTCATTTTGTCTTAGTCATTTTCTCTCACAGTTTGAATGCCTTTTCGGAACCAGGAAATACTACCCAAAGGAAAGTTTTGCGGGTTTTCACTGTAATCAAATGTCTTGCTCGTAAGACATAAATCAGAAACAATCCAGCTCAGTAGTGGATATCCAGTAGTGGATTTGTGCACTGGCTTGAATCACCCCCCCCCCTCATATACAAACACCCTCCCTAAGGGACTATTAGCAATGGCCACTGTCTAACAACCCAATGCAAACTCTTGGGGCCTGCTTGTGGACTTCTCATGGGCTTCTGACCAGCAACTGTGAGAACAGGATGCTGGACTAGATGGGCCATTGGCCTGTCGTCCTGAATTCAAGTGACTGTGACTTCTAGTCCAGAAGAACCTTCACACCTGCAGCCTTACATTCAAGACATTCTACAAATGTGGGTAACTGTTCATTTAATTTGATGGAAATTGTACCAATAAACTTCCAGGTATTCGTGTTTGGCAGCTAGTACCATGTTTAAGGCAGCGCTAGAGGTAAAGGTTATCAACTTTTTAATTGGGTTTGTTCCTGTGCCTTTTAAGAGCAGCCCAACATGTAGAAATTTGGCAGGTGATGCTTTTCCTGTCATGGAAACAGAGTGCCAAGGAACAATTTACTTGCTTAATTTCATGCCGTTGCAGACGTTTAGGGATTCTGAAAGTGTTCCAGACCGCAGGTGATCTTTTCCTGCAGAGTGCCAATATGTTTGGTTATCATGAGGCATAAATAGTAACCACAAGCAATGCTCTTTAAAGATATTGACTTTTTTTTGCATTTTACCGGTAATTTTGAATATATCCAAGAGTAGGCTTTTGAATCTAAATGCCACACCCCACCCACTTCCAGATTACAGCCACAGGAGTGGGTCCAGTAAAAAAATATATGTTTGCAGCACTATACAAAACCAGGTGTGAAAGCCATGAACGGAAAGCAAGATGGCAATACAGCGGCACATGCTGTTTTTGCAAAAGAATAAAAACAAGGATGAATTTCGCCTCACCCATGTACTGCCAGTCTCCCTGATTCACCAGTGGCAAGTGTTTGCTTCCTGCAGCAACTCCCAGCAAGAAGTCCATTAGGTGTAATGTGGCTAGTTCCAAAATGACCCCTCTTTTGCCACTACATTTGTTTCACAATGTATGCATCACTTCAAGTAACGGGGAAGCCATGTTTCCCTGCTTGATCTCCAGTGTTCTGTTTTGCAGACCGAAAAGCCGAATTTCTTTTTTAAAATGCAGACTCAGGTGATATTAGCAAAACATGCAACCCTGTGCAAAAAACTGGCATAAACAGCTCTAGCTTGATAAAGTTGTTGCCCTGGATTTGTGCCGGTGCACATAAAAGAAGAATGCCTTCTTTCCATGTGCGAGGCATTTCCGATTCTGAAACTATCTTGCCCAGTTAACGCTCTTGGTGAACTTGTCCTGCTGGTGATCATTCTTGCATTTTGCATGCCATCTAATTCCCACCCAAGGCAATCACAAGCCTGCAAATTGCACATTCTGTGCTTGGCGGAGGGCAGGGTGAGTCTTGGGTCATGGAAGGAATATTCAGGAGAGAGAACAGCCCCGCACCTCCAGACCTGCCTGTGGTTTTAATGAGGACATTGAGTTCTGCACGAGTCTTTAAAAAGTGATAGCTTGATAAATAATAGATCTTAATTTGGGCTTGTTCAAACAGGGCTCACTCTTTAGCCCTGTATTGACATTCATTGGAGCTCTTTTCATACGTTCGGAGAATGCATGGCAGCAGGGAAAAATCAGGATTGTACCCGTTGTTCTTACACCCAACCTCTTAGCTGAGCTGTCTGCTTAAATAGAGACAATCATATGAATTATATGTAGGACATCAGTTCACTATCAGTAATTCTGCACACATGCAAAAAGCAGGGAGCCCCAGAGGCCAGTGGGTGAGTTTCTGCTTCCTCTCCCACATACTCACTGAATATCACTTTGATGTTGGCAGATGTGTGATGTCACACGCACACGCCTGCATGTAGTGCACATGACATCGCATGGTTGCGTTGCGGTGGATGGAGGTGACTCCTCTTCCTCCTCTTCCTCCTCCTTCCTGCAGCAAGCAAGGCACACTTTTCCGTGGGGAGGGGCTCAGACTTGGAGGCAGAGAGTGCCTGCCTTCATGTATGAGGCCCCCACCCCTGAAACAGGGTGCCTCGCTGGCTAGCTTTGAAGGGTGGAGCTGAACTGCTTCTCTCTCAGAGGCTGTGCCACTGCCATCTGCCTTTCATTGACTTTGTGGGTCCCCCTGGAGTTGGCTCCTATGGATGTTGGCATGGACACATGTTTAGATATTAGAGTCTTGGGCAAATTAAATCTAGCTACCTTGTAACTGAACACTGTGGGAGTTATAGTTTCGACTGGAGCTGGCACGCCACGTCATTTATATCAAGGTAAAATATAAGTTGTCAAACCACGTTAATTCTGCAAGGTTAAAAGTACATCATTGGCACACCATGCTGACTGTGGGCACCGCGATGGGGAACATGGTTTAGGCAAGTGTAAATAAAGGAGTGGCAGGAAAACAACAAAGGAGTCATGAGACGTGTAGGGGAGGGGGTGAGTAAGGAGCAAGGTATGGGAAACAAGCATGTAGGAGATGGAGGCACCCTGTGGAGGATGGTGGTGTTGCCAAAGGAGGAGCATTTACCATATGTGGTGTGGAGGCAGCACCGTAAGGAAACCTGTTACCTTGTAAGGCAAGAGTTTTCTCTGTTGGAGCTAATGATTAACATAGCTGTAAGTTTTCAATAAATGGGAGCCCCCGGGCACCTCATGGTGGCCTTCCCTTTCACATCATCCTGTTCGATGCGTCGTTATTTTAAATCACTGCAACAGAACACTGATGGTGGTGCACCAGTTGTTCTCAGTGGTCTTCCATAACCCCTAGCTGTGCTTCTGCTCTTGGATGAAGTATGAGATGTCCACCATTTCATGTTCACTGACTTTCTTTGCTGTTTCAACATGTGCCTTGCAAAGCCCCCCTTCCTTCCTTCCTTCCTTCCTTCCTTCCTTCCTTCCTTCCTTCCTTCCTTCTCCTCTAGTACCTTCTGGTTTGTGTGCTTCAATTAGCAGAAGAGGTGCTCTTGGTTGGAGTAGTGAGCAGGACAGGATCTTCTCAGTGGTGGTGCTCCATTTATAGAACTCTCTGCTAGGAGACATTTGGCTGGCCCCCACATTAGAAGTCTTCCAGCACAAGCTGAAGACATTCTCACTTACTGAGTCCTTGGACCCAAGTAGGAGTGGTCCTGAGAGTTATGTTCGTTACTGCTGAGTTATATTAGCTGACTATGATTCTGTGATTTTAAGTCTGGGGCTGTATCCAACTAAATCCTTGTGCATGCAGGATGACTTCTGCTTGCAGAATGGGACTTTATCCACTCTCCTCTCCTCTCCTTGCAGACACCCTGTGCAGAAAAAATAGGGGGAGGGAGGTAGAGGGGGAAAACACCATTGTGCAAGTAGAAGTCATTCCACACACACAAGGATTTACTTACCGCTAAGCTGAATACAAACCCATGTTTATATTGTATTGCCACCATTATCAATAATAATGATGATGATGATGATGTTCTACCCTTCTCTCTTTTTTAGAAAGTTCAGAGAGACTTAAGTGGCTCTCCCAGTGGTGCTCCATCTAAACACTCCTCATTAGGTGTATGCCCACCTCCTTCGCTTTGAGATTGTGTGCTTCCATCCCAGAGCCTTCGTACTCATTTTAAATGCTGACTGCTGAATACATACAGGTGAGGCAGCTCGTGGCAAAACAGTTCAAGTCTCCACAGTTTCTGTATTACAAAAAGATTTAAGAACTAGGAACCTTCATTAACTTTTCACTGATTACGGAAACTTTCCAATAAGTCACTACATATTGTCTTTGGGAAACAGGCAAATGAATGTCTAGAATTTAATCAATCAGGGATATAATATTTGTCAGAAAGGAAGGACTCTTTTTCTTTCTATTTCACAAGTCCGCCAGCAGGGATGTCTTAATCTCATTTTGTTTTATTTTGCTCTAATCTGCCTCTGGGTTAAACCACATAAACCTATCTATCCTTAAGAGCTCTGTTGTGCTCATGTTCCTGGCACTTTGACAGCATGGGGTGGCACACAAACTTTGGAACTCCCTGCCTATTGACATCAGACAGGTACATTCACGGCACTCTTTTCAGTACCTACTAAAAGTAGAATGCTGACACGTATTTTAATCTGGCTTTCAGTTTATTGTCTACTTCAATCAGTGCTTGTGTGTGTGTGTGTGTGTGTGTGTGTGTGAAAGGTGGGGGAACTCACCACGAAGTTTGTTTGTTTATTGTGGGCCCAGTCACAGTGCTGCCACCCCCCCCCCTCCCGGGCAGTGGCTAAATGTAAGATGTGATGAATAAACTCAAGCAGACAATGATCTGGATTGGAAATGGCCACAACTTTATTGATTACAGATATAGGTGGATTTTTGACTCAGTTTCCCCAGGTTCCTGCTCAAAAAACACCCTGACTTCAATTATTTTTCAAAGTTTTACATAGTTGTTGTTACTGAAAATTTCGTTGTTTTGTTCTTTTTGTAAACCACTTTGAGATCCCTCCCCCAATAATCAAGTGGTACCTAAATTCTATCAAGTAACATAAATAAACAAACTGAGGCATCTGTGAATACTAAATAAAGGGGCAGGGCAAATTCCCTCCCCCCACTTGATTAAGTGATAATAATTCCACCCCTTTATTCACAGCAGCCCTCCCATGGTGGTAAAAATACCATCCTATACTGGACAGACAATTTGCTGTCCTTTGTGTGTACCCCATAACATGCCCCTTGGGGCAAGCCACTTTTCCCTGCCCAACTGAGAGCTTGTTTTCCCCTGCCAGTAGTTGGTGCTTAGACATATCCAGCTCACGGACACTTCCAGTTGTGGTCTGCAGCCACTTGCTGAGTTGTGGGCTTTGAGAAATTGCATTAAAAATGTTAGAATGTAGTTTCAGCAGCACAATCAGCCACCTGTATCACTCAACCTGATCGGGTTTTCTTTTTCATTGTGGGGGTAAGATCAGACATGTAATTGCCTTTTCTTCTGACGTGCAGTTGTAAACTCTAAACAAATCTGGGCGAAACCAAGTAAACCAAGTAAATGGAGTCCTTGGAAGAATTTCAGGTTACCTAGAATGCCCCTTCTCCCTTTTTGTATCTTTTCTTTTACATGGTTTGTAAGGTGACCTGCAATCCCATGCACACCCATTTGGAACTGATTCCCACTGAATTTATCTTAACTTACTGGCAAGTAAACACATATAGAATAGGATCTGTGTCCTCCTCCCAGCCTCTGATTCAGACCCTCACCTGAAAGCTTTATTCAAGAAATCAGTGTGTGGTCTCAACATCAGTTCAAAGCATCAGATGCACACGTAAAAAGTCTATAGGCAGAGCTCTAAGATACATTGCTGGGCATTAGCTAAAAGCTTGTCCCAACACACCACTCCTGTTCCACTTTTAAAGAGCGGCATGGGACTCATGATTCACATGCTTCTCATCCCAAACAAGAAGGCTGTGCTTGCAAATGTGTGCTCCTGCAGGGAGGAGGCCACAGAAACATAGAAACACAGAATTATAGAGTTGGAAGGGACCATGAGGGTCATCTAGTCCAAGCCCCTGGAATGCAGGAATCTTTTGCCCAATGAGTCTGTTCACTCCAGCACAGACAGTGGTGCATCCTTGGAGACGGATCCTGAGCGTCCAACACTCTGACTGTCCCTACACCTCTGATCGGCTAGCCATCCACTCATCCATCATAGGATCTTCACTGTCAGGAGGAGGGCTAAGGACTGACTCAGATGGCTCCCCCCCTCTGTCTGTGATGTCCAGCAACAAAGGGGGGGGGGAATCATTTCCCAAGTCACCACTGGAGGTCTCCCCACCTCTAGCCTCTACCCTGCACTCTGTCCATGAGCATTTCACCAATGCAATTTCTTTTCTTCTTAATTGATAGTGAATGGCCAGGGGAGAAAATGCAAGAAGATGTTTTGTCACAGCACGAGTCAGCGCTGTTGCATCTAGCTGCCCCCCCCCGGTAGCTACTGGACATTGACTCTGTTTCTGGGAGAACATAACATTGTGACTATGTTACGCCATCATTCACCCTGGTGAAGTGGCATCCCAACATATGATCACCCTGGCTGGCTGCAGTCCTATGTGCACTTCATTGTTTTAGTTAACTAGAAAAAATTATAAAGCACTTAATAATTAAAAAAAAACCTATCCAAGTGGTGCACATTAAATAATACAAAACTATTATCAATTATACCAAGGCATATCAGTAAATATTAAAAACAAGTATATATAACTACCGGTAAATAATGTGTCCGACAAAGCTTGCTGAAATAATGAAAAAATAAACAAACGTTTAGCAGGTATTTAAAACAGTACAGAAAGGGTGCTTGCCTAGGATTAATAGGATTAGTAGAGTGGGAGTTCCAACCTAGGTGCTTACTTGGGAGTAAGTTTGATGGAAGTCAGTTGTCTCTAAGTAAACATCTATAGGTGTGGGATGCGAATCTTAGCTAAGATTCCAATCCTACAGAAGAACACAATGAAGCAACAACTTTGGCCTACCAAATTCTGCAACCTTCCTTCTGCGTTCACTAAATCTCAATCCCTATTATTTCTCAGAATCTTAATCTATTTAAGGATAAAAAAACATCTCATTCCTGCACAATCAATACTGTGCTTCCCTTCCCATCTTTGATGACTGTTACAGTGCACTTGATGGGTCATCAACATTTAATTTTCTGGCTAATTGAAAACTGTGCAGTGATGTCAAATTAATGGGAAAGCATTCAAACAGAGAGCTTTTCGCTTAATTAGATAATTAACACAATCAGCATCAATTGTTATTCATATTAATATTTTAACTGTAGGTGGTTTTCTTTCAAAGCACACAGTTGGCTTGGAATACCATTTATCTTGTCCCCATTCGGAAAACCATAACGCCTGGGCTGAACCAGAAGGTTGTGTCAACCCCACTCCCAAGGCAAGACCCTCCATGTCAGATAAATGAAAAAGGATATGCTTTAATTTCCTCCAGAAAACAAAAGAAAAGAAAAATCTGCAAAAATGGGAGAGATACTTTGTTTCTGACTTTCTCTCAGTACAGCTCCATCTGTTACACACTGATTGCTTCGTAGGTGTAAAGTTCTCTCTTTCCCCATTATAGTGATCACCAACATGACATCCATGACTGCCACTGCACCTATCAGTCCCTCCTATGGCACCCACAAAAGGTCTATAAAATCCAGAATACTCAGTTCCTGTCTGCACGGGGCTCAACCTCTTCCTTTTCTACAGTGAACACCTCCCCTCCTTAAATGTGCCCACATTTCAGCGGATGCCAGGACAGGTCAGCCACCCTTCCATCCATTCTGAAGAGAGGAGGGATACAAAGAGCTTCTCTCTGTGGGCTGATATATGTGACCCCCCCCCCGATAGGGTGGCTAATGAGACATGCCTGCCTCATTTTGCGATTCTGTCTCTTTTTCTGTTCTGACGGATGTGGCAGCCATTTTGTGTTGTACCATATCCTCCCCCATTGCAGCCATTTTGTGACTGGTGCCCACAACTGTTTATCAGGTTTTTTTGGATGTGCCCAATGGCCTGCGTTTGGCAATCCCTGTCCTATTAGCTACCCAAATCCTCTTCCAGGATCCCCATAAAACAAGGAGAGCATTGGATTTAAACAAATAACATTGTGGCACTGTGATCTAGACCAAGGTTGTTGTCGTTTCCCCATCCCTTAATATTATTTCTTTTCTTTTTACAAAAAAAAATACACTTTATGTTTTCTAAGAGTTACAAAAACGAGAAAATCAAGGCAACCATGATACATTTCACAACTTGAGTTTGATATATGCCAATCCACACAATCAAGCTGCAGCCCTCCCAAATTGTCTTTCTATAAATGATTGTGAATTGTGGGCAGTTTAGCTCCTTCTTTTCCTTTATGCAGCACTCTCACTTTATGTGTGAGTTTCTCCATTCACAACAAGCTCCGCATTTTATGGTACCGGCTGTCTAGCAGGTTGGTGCCTAGTGCCTTCTAGTTTTGGCAATTATAAACCTGCAACAACTATCAATAAGTTTATTAGCTCCTTAGGCAGTACATTTTCTAATAGACCGTCAAGTAACATTAGAAGAGTCAATTGAGGACCAAGGTATGTTAACTGATTAATGATTTTGTTTTTTCGTTTCCTGAAAGATTAAGTTCTGGGATGGTGCAATCTCATCACAAGTCCACAACATGCGAAGTAATGTGCTTCACTTCTCACAACCTCTCCAGCAAATTTGGGAAGACAAATCGATTATCCTGGTAAGAATGTGGGGAGTCAGGTACTAGTGGAATATCACCAATAGTCTTTCTTCTAGGAGGAAGGGGGAAGGGATTGGAAGAAATCATTATATACTAGAGGGGACACTTGGCAAGGGAATGCTCTCAGGAACTGAATTTCCTCAATTCCCCATTTTAGCTATGAATGGGAGAGATACATGAAGAACAAACATGCCTGCTCTATCAATGTGTGGTTTGGTGCTTAGACCTGCTTGGCTATGGTTACCAGTATCCTGCTAAAGGAAACCTGTAAGACATGGAGTACATTTACTCAGACAGACCACCTAAGTGTAAGTGTGCTGCTTGAATGGAGGCACAAGGGGAATCTCAGTTCAACAGCCAGTCTACCTGAGGACAAAGAAGTTAATGCCCTCCCTGCTCTCAAACGCAGTGACCAGTTGGACTGGAAGTGGAGTATATTTTTTTTCTGTCCAGGGCTGAATTCCCTGAGGTGTAATTCTGTTTGGGGCCACATGATAAATAATAATAATAATAATAATAATAATAATAATAATAATAATTATTATTATTATTATTTATACCCCACCCATCCAACAAAATATTAAAATACAATAATCCACCAAACATTAAAAGCTTCCCTAAATAGCTGTGGGCAGGGCCAAAGGTGGTCTGCTTGCATAGCTCTCTCTCTCTCTCTCCACCTCTCTCACACCTCTGGTGATTGTCTGGAGAACTATCTCAAGGAAATTATACTGGTGGCTGTAAATTGGAACTTTAATGTAAAACGAAACCTCACATATGGATTCTCCATAGGAGAATGCTTTTTCTAAGTGCTTTTCTGCTGCTTACATTCTGTACAGCTGTAGTTCACTGTTATTAGGGGGGGGGAGCCCTAATTGAATTTTGTAGGTCAGATTTGAAATTCTAAATGAAACCATACAATGGAATTCAATATGTAGGCAGCTCCTCCATCCCTTCACTGAACATCAACCTCAGGGCTATTGACTTGCTAAAGGTGATATATAATTCTTACCTTATGTGGTCTATCTACAACTAATTTCTTTTTAGGTTGTGGAGATAAGAGTAAACAGATTCAACTCAAAATAAGAAATTCTCCTAATAAAACCAATATTAATATTCTAAACCATACAGCCCCATATGCAAATAAATAATTGAGAATCTGAATTAATGTGAAGTGTACATCTGCCTCCTCTTAAAACCAATCCTGTGCATAAAATCCAGCTCTGGGATTTCACCAGAGGAAGAAGAACAACAACAGCAATTGTATTTAGAGTGCAAACATTTTAAGACTTAAACTCTTAAGCAAATCTGTCACAGGACTTGATTAGGATCTTTTCGGGGAACCCCCTTTTCTTGGGTTAGCAGATGCTAATTAATGCATTAAAATGTGTGCCTTTCCTTGAAGGTTTGATATGATGTGAGCAATTAGGAGGGTTTGCTTATTTTTGCAATGGAAGCTGCATCTCATTATGAACTCTTCAAGAGACACATTATTCTTTCATAAAGAAAGCAGTTATCTTGTTTATGGATTCTTGAATTCAGAAAGCTGAGAAGCATTAAGTATTTATGCAGGCACTTGAAAGCAAACTGCTATGAAGTTGAGCTCATTTTTAGGGGTCTCTCATCTTGTTGGTTTTGAAGCAAATATCGGTCATGCATACGCTGCCATACAAATTGCTGCGATAAAAGTGAACTAATGCTTCGTTTAGGAAAAAATCACAGAGTGCCAAATTTGTAACGAGGTTTTGCTTAGACATGGTGCACAATGTGCAGCTTACACGTGGCACTATCTTTCAACTGCTCTCTGTGGCAGTTGCCTCCATTTGGAAAGTCAGTCACACACAGTGGTCTGCCATGCAGATTGGACCAATTTCTCTGCACCCCTGATTCTTTGGTAGTATGATGGGGAGAGAAAAAAAAGTTAATGTCCAGTCCATGTAGTGAAATGGGTACATGCAAATGTATTTTCCAAAATCATGACATGAGGAATAATAATAATAATAATAATAATAATAATAATAATAATAATAATAATAATAATTTATTATTTGTACCCCGCCCATCTGGCTGGGTCTCCCCAGCCACTCTGGGCGGCTTCCACCAAACATTAAAATACATTTAAAATGTCACAGTTTAAAAACTTCCCTAAACAGGGCTGCCTTCAGGTATTTTCTGAATGTCAGGTAGTTGTTTATTCCCTTGACTTCTGATGGGAGGGCGTTTCACAGGGCGGGCGCCACTACCGAGAAGGCCCTCTGCCTGGTTCCCTGTAGTTTTGCTTCTCACAGTGAGGGAACCGACAGAAGGCCCTCGGCGCTGGATCTCAGTGTCTTCTCTATATCAGCTGTATCCTGTACAACAGTCCTTAGGCATCATGCCTCTGAAACGCTCTTATTGTATGTCAACATGGTGAAAACTCAGAGCCAGCTGGGTCCCCCAGAACTTTTTATGGAAATTGACATTGCCATAGGAATATTCTAGATATAGTACAATGGATGGCTGATAGTGATAATTATGGAACATCACAGGCGCTGAGTTGCGCCCAACATAGAGGGGGGGCTGACGTCATGTGTGCAATGCGTGACATGTGCGTGTGATGCCATGTGCATTGCAATGTGTTGTGTATTGTATGCACGACGGCTGTCACATCAGGAGAGGCTGACGTTTGTGTGTCTGGAAGGGAGACACTGCGTATTCTGGGGTGACATCCTGCCAGGTCATGCCGTGTCTCCGTGCTGTGTGGCATATGGTGGCATCCCACCAGGCCTCCTCTGCTCCTTCAAGGTTGAGGGGGGAGCTGAGCACCATCCTAGCGAACACGGGAGGGGTCTGTAGAGGCCTTGGCCCCACAGAGTTGGTCAGCCTGTGGGACATTATTAGCTGTATATCAATTCTTTCACTCTAAGGTTTACAAAAGGTACCCATGTGAGTACAAGTGTATTTCCGGCACCTCTCAGGTGGGCATCATTGCCATTCTAAGAAAACGAGCGAGGTGTTCATTGTGAGTTCTGGCACCTCTTTTTCTAGAAAAACAGCACTGCTGGAAACTAATGAAATCTTGCACCATGTATGTGTGCACACACACACATATAGCAAAGACCCCAAACATAAGCTCCAGAAAGAGGAACCACTGTCTCAAGGCTGAGTTTACATATTACAGTGTAGCAGTGAATGAAAATTTGCTTTCTTTTTCAGGTTGCCATTCCTCTCCCCCACCCCCACCCCCCAAAAAAAATTCTGGTGCAGTTCCCTTCTCTGTTATTGACTCAGCACTTCCCTGCTGCTAAATCATTCACATCTGGAACTTGAGTTCAATAAACCTGTTCAACCAAACAGATTAAGTGCATTTGTTACTAGCTGTTCATTTGAACAATAAATGGAGCTGCCCATCTCTCTCTCCTGAAGAAACACCTACTCTTCTGTTTACGTAACTCAAATTCTCAACCAGCAACTATCCAATTGTACTCCTGTAAATAAACTTTATGCAAATGTATTTATTTTTAAAACTATTCAGATTTTAAAAGAAATATACAGTGGTACCTCGGGTTAAGAACTTAATTCGTCCTGGAGGTCCGTTCTTCACCTGAAACTGTTCTTAACCTGAGGTACCACTTTAGCTAATGGGGCCTCCTGCTGCCACTGAGCCACCGGAGCATGATTTCTGTTCTCATCCTGAGGTAAAGTTCTTAAGCTGAGGTACTATTTCTGGGTTTGCAGAGTCTGTAACCTGAAGCGTCTGTAACCCGAGGTACCACTGTAACAAGATACATCACTAAACATGTATCAAGCCACACACAGGAGTTCTGCATCATATACATGTCATGCCATAATCTAGGGGACAAGACTGAGACAAAAATGTAGTATACCCGGTGGTGTAGGAAGGGGTGTGTGGTGGGTGTGGCCTGCCTGGGTGTCATCACTGAGGGGTGACAACATGGCAAAAATATGTGTTTTTAAAATATTTTTTTTGGGGGGGGGCTCACACTTTTTTTGGGGGAAAATTATTGAAAAAGGGTTTAATAACTTCGTCTGACAATTAACTTCAACAAGTCAACACAATACGTATTGAAACTTTTCAGTTCAGTCAACAAACACAACGAAACGCGGCTTCATAGGGCGGTGCTGCCCCTCTCCAGTGCTGGGATCCAAGGCTGTGAGCCGGCCGCACCTCCAAGCATCGTGAGGTGGTCCTGCCCCTCTCTACAATGCTGGGATGACCCTGGGCAAAAGCAGTGCGGGGTTGGCACATGGAGCTGCTGCATCCCTCCGAGATCCAGTGTGGTGTAGTGGTTAAGAGTGGTAGTCTCATAATCTGGTGAACCGGGTTCGCGTCTCCGCTCCCCCACATGCAGCTGCTGGGTGACCTTGGGCTAGTCATACTTCTTTGAAGTCTCTCAGCCCCACTCACCTCACAGAGTGTTTGTTGTGGGGGAGGAAGGGAAAGGAGAATGTTAGCTGCTTTGAGACTCCTTCGGGTAGTGATAAAGCGGGATATCAAATCCAAACTCCTCTTCTTCTTCTTCTTCTTCTTCTTCTTCTTCTTCTTCTTCTTCTTCTTCTTCTTCTTCTTCCGGTTGAGAAGGACACAGTTGCTTCGATGGCACGCCCCGTCCCCACAGCACACCTTGCATCCCTGGCATGGCACACTCTCTCTGGCGTGTGCCCACCAGCCTCTGGCACTGGCAGGGCATGCTCTGCCACGGAATACACCTTCAGAGAAGTTGCTCTAGAGTCAAAATTGTGTACCTGGAAGACAACTTTATTACGAATAGATTTTTTTAAAAAAGGAATATTGTCATATACATTGCCAGCCGTGTACTTGACTGAGAGATCAGGACAGATCTTTGGCATATCTGCCGTCTTTTTACTTCGAGCAGATTGGCTTTGCAACAAGAACAGACAGAAACATGCTCAACAGGCACAGGAGAAACTGGCAAGCTGTTCTGCCTCTGTTATATTTAGACAGAGTATGCCCTGCATGTTGCAGGCTGAGTGCATAATGCTCAGCTGGTCACGAGGGAGTGGATTGTAGCTAACATGTTTGGCTGGCCTGGGCTTTTGGGATCGTTATGACCCTTACCAGCAACTGGTGTTTATGAACTCACAAGTACAATTGTTTTCCTCACATACGTTCTAGCCACTGACCTGTGTGACCGGGGAAAATAGAAAGCAAATGCTAAAGTTAAAACTAACCATTTGCTCTTTAAATAGAGACCTTTAGAAAGACTTGCAAAGTGATCAGACTTTGGCCTGAAACCCCCTTTGTCTGAGGGAACATGGGTAGGAAAAACAAAACAGAAAACCCACCTCCAGCAGCCAGTCTGCTGACAACACTGATGCAGATTGCACTGCCAAATAATTTTATTAAACCAATTGCTTACTGGGGTCCTTAGCCATGGTTTGTAGCATGAAAAATGCAGTGCACTTAGAGTACATACCGTGTCTCCAGGGGAGAGTGAGGAAAGACAGCAACCCAGGCCTTGACTCTTTATATGGCCTCCATCCTTCACTGTTGTTGTTGTTTAGTTGTTTAGTCGTGTCCGACTCTTCGTGACCCCATGGACCAGAGCACGCCAGGCACTCCTGTCTTCCTCTGCCTCCCGCAGTTTGGTCAAACTGATGTTAGTAGCTTCGAGAACACTGTCCAACCATCTCATCCTCTGCCGTCCCCTTCTCATTGTGCCCATCATCTTTCCCAACATCAGGGTCTTTTCCAGGGAGTCTTCTCTTCTCATGAGGTGGCCAAAGTATTGGAGTCTCAGCTTCAGGATCTGTCCTTCCAGTGAGGACTCAGGGCTGATTTCCTTAAGAATGGATAGGTTTGATCTTCTTCCAGTCCATGCGACTCTCAAGAGTCTCCTCCAGCACCATAATTCAAAAGCATCAATTCTTCACTAGCCAAGTCCAAATACCCTTGGCGCCAAGTCCTTCATAATAAAAGGGATTCGTCACTTTCCTGGAGAGCCCTTCCAAAAGCCTGCTATGCTCAGCTGCTGTAGGATAGGGTTAGAACAGAAACGATGCTTCCATAAGAGGGGCTGTTATCTTATGGTTATCTTGAAAGAAGGATGTGGGTGGAGAGGCAAATGACAAGCGAAAGGTCTTTCATACCTGAGAAAGGGCCTTCTCCTCTCCGTGGCCATATAACATTTCTGCATTTGCTGATTTGCTTCTGAGTTAGCACTTCCTGTTGACATTCAAAAGCACAATCCTGATCTTGCTGAGAGGGAATATTAAAGGTGCCTTCATTATACATTATGCACCTTTAGGCACCAGGCGAAAACATTCCTCTTCAACCAGGCCTTTGACTAGTGCTTTTTTGGGGGGCAGTGCAGGGGTACATATACCCCTAAACATTTTGTGAATCTAAGTTTGGCCTCATTCAATACCAGTAGGAAAATGAGAGTACCCCAAAACATTTTTTCTAAAAGAAAAAAAGCACTGCCATTGGCTTATTAGCATCTTCTTCCCCTTTTAAATGTGTTTGTGGGAAGGGGTGGGTGGTTCTTGGTTTGTGTGGGGTTTTTTTGTTCTTGTTTTTGTCATGTACTTTGTGTTTTTATATTGTACATTTATGTTGTCAACTGTCCTGAGATCTATGGATGAAGGTGGTATACAAATTTAATGAATGAATGAATGAATGAATGAATGAATAGAAAACATGACTTTGGGAAAAGAAGAAAATAGCAACAGCAGCAGATCGGAGGAAAGATTTGCACTCAACTAATATTTATTTTGCAGTGTCTCCATATTTCCAAAGAAGATATCACCCCATTTGAAAAAACCTGCTGGAGCCATAGCTTGAACTCCCAACCATGTATAAAGAGCATTTTGCAGAACAGTGAAGGAAATAGGACTTAATGGTGTGCAAGAAAATCCTATTTTGCTTCTGCAGAACTGTTGTGCTCTGTGGTTTAGATGGCAGGGAGAGATTCCCAGCTCGGCTTTCTGTATGAATAAAATAGGAGATGGTCAATTACATTTCGAACGATACAGCACTGGCTATATTTTTCCTGATGAAAACAAGCTAACTTCTGTTCTCAGCACTCATGCATTTGGACAGGCTTGCACTGTTCATTTCAGAGGAATTGCTTGTGATGTGTCCTTGGTTAGGGTGTGTGGGGTGGGAGCTATGGAACAGTAACCGAATTTTCAAAACCATGCCAAACTATAATTCCAATGAATCTTTGGGGGAAACCATGGCAATAGGTATAAAACCTGGATGCATCTATAGTGGCGTGTGCCCACTGTTGTTTTAGTGATGCAACCAAGAGCATAATACAGGGATGGGGGACCTGTGGCCCTCCAGGTGTTGCTGGATTCCAACTACCATCAGCCCCAGCCAGCATGTTTGATGAACAGGAATGATGGGAGCTGGAATCCAGTAGCATTTGGAGGACCACGAACTCCCTATCCTTGGAAAAAGAAATGCTGTGCTTCCATTGGGCATTATTTTTTCAGCACTGGCCAATCAGGTACCCTGGTTGCTCATTTGTTCCAAGGAAATCTTGAAAATGTTAGCCATCTTTGTCTGCTGCAAATTGGTACTCAAAGGCCTAGCCCAGGCTTCCTCAACCTCGGCCTTCCAGATGTTTTGAGACTACAATTCCCATCATCCCTGACCACTGGTCCTGCTAGCTAGGGATCATGGGAGTTGTAGGCCAAGAACATATGGAGGGCCCAGGTTGAGGAAGCCTGGCCTAGCCTAACCATTTACAGTGCAATCCTACCTATGCCTGAAGGTAAAGGTAAATCCTACCTATGCCTGAAGGTAAAGGGAAAGGGTAGGTCCAGTCGTGGACAACTCTGTGGTTGCGGCGCTCATTCGCTTTATTGGCCAAGGAAGCCGGCGAACAGCTTCCGGGTCATGTGGCCAGCATGACTAATCTGCTTCTGGCGAACCAGAGCAGTGCACGGAAATGCCGTTTACCTTCCTGCCGGAGCGGTACCTATTTATCTACTTGCATTTTGATGTGCTTTCGAATTGCTAGGTTGGAAGGAGCAGGGACCGAGCAATGGGAGCTCACCCCATCGTGGGGATTTGAACCACCGACCTTCTGATCACCAAGCCCTAGGCTCTGTGGTTTAACCCACAGCGCCACCCACATTTACAGTGCAATCTTACCCATGCCTACTCAGAAGTAAATCCTATGAGTTCAGTTGGGCTTACTCCTACCAGATAAGTGGGGGCCATATTACAGGCATTGGACAGGATCCACCTAAGAGTCCCATAAACAGAAGCCCTGTGCAAGGACTTCCGCTTGTGCAATGGGTCTCCCCCTACTTTGGTACTGGCTCAGGGTTGTTTCCCAGACCAGTGGGCAGGAAGAGACAGAATAGATCACTTTGGCAAGCTAAAATGCTTGCACAAACTGAAAGATCATTATAGCGCAATGTTGAATTCCAGCTTTTGTTATCTTTGCTAATTGCCACGCATGGTCCTATCCTCCATGAATGTGTCTAATCCTTTTATTAAAAGGCCACCAAACCTAGTGGACGTTATCATGTCTTGTAGTAATGAAACCCGCAAATTAGTTACTTCTGATTCTGTTCTGAAACCTGGCCTGAATCCAAATGGATGTGGATCCAGATAATCAGTGCCATCCGAGAACACTTGCTGTTTCTGTGCCACCCTGCTCTCCACCATCCCCAAGAACGACCCTGTTACTTTGGACGACCCTGTTACTAGGTAACTGCTGGCTGTGTCAGTCTCTATCCTTCTAGCAGTGAATTTGCTCTTTTCACTGCTGCAGCACACTGAGCTGATTTTTCAGATGTTCAGTATGAGTGCAGGATCTCTTTAGGGGGTAGTCACAGCCAATTTAGACCCCATCATCACCTCTTTGAAATTAGGGCTTCTTTCCACCCTGGCTTGTGTTACTTGGCGTTACTTACATTTCAGCAGCAGCTTAAAGCGCATCTTTTCACCCCAGGGAGGTGGAGTGCAAACCCCTTTACATGCATTTTTATACCTGCTGCTGGATTGTTGGTATGGTGCAATATTCCCAGTGAATTTTAGTGATTTTAAATTGTTTTAATTCTCAGTGTCTATGTTGTTGGCTACGGTTTTGCGTTTGCTTTGGTTATTCTGCACACCACCCCAGGATCCCATGGGATGAAGGGAGCCACCAACAAACATGTAATAAAATTTGAAGCTCATCAGCAGGGGCTGACACCTGTGGACCTGCCTTCATGGCTAGTCACTGCAATTCATCATCACCACCCCCCTCTGCTTCCTGGGACCCCGAGACTGTGCAGAGAAGTGTGAAAAAGGGAAGTCTGAGTCTCCTGCCTTTGCAGCTAGCAAAACCAATATCTCTTTACTTCTACAAAATTCCAGCAACAAAGGGAACATTGAAGCAACTGATCCTTCCCTTCCTCGAGCTTTAAATGAATTATAGAGAACTCGGGCTGTGAAAAGTCATGCCTGATTTTGTTGGCGCCAAAGCATGCAAAGAAGCCAGCCAAGTTCTCTATAGATCATAGAGAATTTACAGGTAAGGTAAAGATAAAGGACCCCTGGGCGGTTAAGTCCAGTCAAAGGCGACTTTGGGGTGTGGCGCTCATCTCACTTTCAGTCCAAGGGAGCCGGCGTTTGTCCGCAGACAGCTTTCCAGGTCATGTGGCCAGCATGACTAAACCGCTTCTGGCTCAACGGAACACCATGACGGAAGCCAGAGGGCACGGAAACGCCATTGACCTTCTTGCCGTAGCGATACCTATTTATCTACTTGCACTGGCATGCTTTCGAACTGCTAGGTTGGCAGAATCATAGAGTTGCAAAGGACCCTGGGGGCCATCTCATTCTCCCCAACCCCTGCTCAATGTAGGATCTCCAATGAAGGATGCAAGGCCCTTCTCAACCATGAAGTAAGATGAGGCAACTGCCTCGGGTGGCAGAATTCACAGCGGCAGCAGATCCAGCCTCCAAGGAATGCATTGCCTGCCACCGCCACCGCCACCGCCACCGCCACCGCCACCGCCGCAGCCGCAATGACTTTGCTGAGCCCTTGGAGGCTGGCTCTGCCACTGCCTCGGCAAACCCTCTCAATGTTGCCTCTAAAGTGGCCTCTTGGCGAATAGGAGATGCAGCTCCCCTAGTGGTCAGGCTTCAGGGAATTCTATCCCTCCCCCAGTGGCAGCAAGAAGCAGAGAAAAACAAAGAAGAGTTCTTGCTAATGAGTTTATTCAATCATCACAGTGAGAAACAAAGGAATGCAGTTAGTCTCCCATTAATGGCGTTGCTCCAACTGATCTTCCCCCTTCTAGCAAAAGCACTTCCCCTTACGGTGGCCACCAGGGGCTAATTGTCTCTGAGCCCTTTGTTCTTGCGCTCTCAATGAACACTGGCTTCTGGAAGAAGGGGGGGGGGGTCAGAAATACTCTCCAGTGATAAAGCGTCAGCTGGCTGCTCTGGCTCTGCCTTCTCCTTATCTTCTCCCAACACCTCCCAACTCTTCTGTTCGCCTGTCTCTGAGCTGTGACCTTCCTCAAACCACTGCTGTAATTCAATACTGCCTTCCTCTTCTCTGGAAGCTTCAGGAAGAGAGAGGGGGGCAATCTTCACCATTCCTCCACAATCTCGTCCCCTTCAGTCCAGTCCCTGACTTCCAATGATGGGAGTTGCCCATTGGGCTCTCCTGGGCTCTGCATCCACCAAGCGTCATTCACAGCAGGTCTCTCCCCCATCCCCAATGGCCTTTGAATTCCACTTAGCTGTCAGGTAAGGTTGATTTGACTACCCCTCTTGTTTCCAATGTACACCTTCAGTCCCCTTCCCTTGTCACCAGTGCAGATCTTTATTCGCCACTTGTTCTTGATGTAGATCTTCACCCACCCTTACTACCCTGGCTGGGGTGGCTCACCATTTTGTGGTTCGCCTCAGGTGCCAAAATATCTTGGGCTGGCCCTGTGTGCATGCAATTGCAGCATCCTTAACAGATGTCTACCCAGCCTCTCTTTAAATCCATTCAGCAAAGATGAGGCCACCTCTTTCCAAGGAAGTTTGTTCCACTGTCTAACAGCTCCTGCCACTAGGTTTTGCTGAGCATTTAGCCAAATTTTCTTTTCCTCCCACTTTCCCCCATTAGTTCCAGTCTTGCCCTATGGAGCAGCAGAGAATAACTGCACTATCTCTGGTGTGGCAGCCTGTCAGTATCTGAAGACTGCTATCATGTCTTCCCCTTAATCTCCTCTTCTCCAGGCCAAACATATTCAGCGCTTCTTCATGGGACTTGGTTTCCAGACTCCTCATCAGTCTGGTCACACTTCCCTGGACATGTACCAGTTTTTTAATGTGCTTCTTGAAATGTGGTGCCTTAGATGTGGAGATGGGACTCAAGATGTGGTCTGCCCAGTTCAAACTAGACTGGGATTATCACTTCTTGTCATGTGGACACTATGATTCAGTTAATGCAGTGTAAAGATTGCATTAGCATTTTTTAAAAAGCAGCCATATCACCCTGCTGACTCATGTCCAGCTCAGAAGATAATCTTGGTGTTGAGTAGAGAGATGTTTTGTCCAGTCCATATTTTAAAGCAAAGTGACCTAATTCATTGTTTCCAGATTTGTACACAGATCAAAACATAGTTAACAACTGAATTTCACACTTCTCTGAGTTTTGCTTAAAAAATTGTAGAGAAATGTGTATTTTATGGGGAAGTTACTGTCAGTTTGCATTTCTTAGTACAGAAAGTATTGATCTGATGTGTAGAGATCTTTCCTATTCTAGTTAATTCAAGAGGGTTCTGGAAGCTTCTCTGTGTGAAAGAAGGTTCATGATGTTTGGGTTATTCCTTCAGAGAAGCTGAGTACAGCTGGTTTAAACTGGTTCTGTTACCTCTTCTGCCAAGGTCATGCTGACTATAATAATAGGCCAGAAGGAGCCTGAGTTTCACACACTCTATCTCTTTTCCTTCTGGTGTGGTGTTCTGTATATAGTGTTAAGTCTGCTGCAACTGGATTCCTTATGGACAGTGCTAATCCTGAATGTATTGGATTTGTGACCATTATGCTCATTTGCCTTCAGTAGCAGTAAAGCTCTGCTGGATGAAATACAATTGCCTCTGGTCTATTTTATGGGAATCCTGCAACGTGTTTAAGTTGTTACTCTGCTAACTATACATTGGAATCTATTCTGGATCAGTGGAATTGTGTGAAAGTTACATACCGGTACAAATTACCTACAAAAAGTATAGGAAATACACAGAAAGAGAATAAATAAAAAAGCTATTTTGGAGGTAAAATGCATCTTTTAGGAAAAATGTGTAGGAAAATGAGCACAATTTTAATGGGAATTTTCTGTGGTTTTTAAAACCCCCCACAGGAAAAAAAATACAGTGGTGCAATTGACTTCCGACAAGCACACAGAGTGCGAACAAGACTGAGTGTGTGTGTGTGTGTGTGTGTGTGGCTTGTTTAATTTCACTGCACACAGGTGGTGTAGTGACAATAAAAGTTTATTTTATTTTATTTATTTACAGAAAACAGGATGAAATGGGGTTATGATTGAAGATACGTAAAACTGACATGAAATGGAAATAACCTGTAGCGCTGGTTGTGTGTGGAAGAGGCAGGGGTTGTTGCCACTGGAGACTTGACAGGTCATAGATCTGTGGTAGCTATCTGCCATTACTTTCCCCATTCACATAGTCTACAGAAATCTGCTTGCACAGATTTGTACCCACATTTCATTCCCGCCTCGAAATCATTTATGTATAAGTTAAATCCACAAATCCCACAATGCCTACTCATTTCCTAGTAGCATTTCCTCATTCATCTAATTGAAATATGTAGTACAGCTGTACTGGACCTGAATATTAATTCAAGTGGCCTTCTGACATGGTGACTGCAATGTTGGTATTTGCTCATATGCCAGAACAGTGGCCCAAAATACACTAAAGAAATTTAAGGATCAAAGACATTAGCAAATCGTTTCAACATAAACAATGAAAAAAGGAAACTTTTCAGGATGAAAACAAAATGTCATAAAATGCAAAGCCAAACAATATACGTACGACACAATTATATTTCCCCAAACCCCAATGATCACTACCACCCATTTAATTAATGTCATTTGCTTGGAACATTCTCTGGAATTAAAATGAATCATGACTAAGATTAGCATATTTGTTTTTATTTTATTTTATTTCACAGAACCTTAATAAATGCTCAGATTTTTCATTTAAATGGGCAAATATCAGTAAAGCCATGAGAAATATAATTTATGCCAATTAATTCCCATGCAAAATAAAAAATAAGAGTCAGGGATTGTAAACCATTTCTTTTAACGAATAGTTAAAGTTAATATTTGCAATCAAAGTTAAACATTTTGAAGTCCTACTTATTTCAGAGGGAGATAGTTAAACAGGTGCTGTATTTTTGTCCACTTGAGACCAAATTGAGATCACTGGAACTTAAAAATGTTTAATGTGTTTGAGAGCTTATGTATGATTATAGGTAAGTAGTAGGAGAGTGGAGGATTCCCTTGTCCTGAATGGGGTAACTGTGCCCCTGAAGGACCAGGTGTGCAGCCTGGGAGTCATTTTGGACTCACAGCTGTCCATGGAGGTGCAGGTCAATTCTGTGTCCAGGGCAGCTGTCTACCAGCTCCATCTGGTATGCAGGCTGAGACCCTACCTGCCTGTGGACTGTCTCGCCAGAGTGGTGCATGCTCTAGTTATCTCTTGCTTGGAGTGCATGCTCTAGTTATCTCTTGCCAGAGTGGTGCATGCTCTGGTTAATTCCCACTTTAACTACTACAATGTGCTCTATGTAGGGCTACCTTTGAAGGTGACCTGGAAACTGCAATTAATCCAGAATTCGGCAGCTAGACTGGTGACTGGCAATGGCCATCGGGACCATATAACACTGGTCCTGAAAGACCTACATTTGCTCTCACTATGTTTTTGAGCACAATTCAAAGTGTTGGTGCTGACCTTTAAAGCCTTAAACAGCCTCAGCCTAGTATACCTGAAGGAGTGTCTCCATCACTATCGTTCAGCCCTGACACTGAGGTCCAGCGCCAAGGGCCTTCTGGCGGTTCCCTTGCTGCAAGAAGTGAGGTTACAGGGAACCAGGCAGAGGGCCTTCTCAGTAGTGGTACCCACCCCGTGGAACGCCCTCCCACCAGCTGCCAATGAAATAAACAACTATCTGACTTTTAGAAGACATCTGAAGGTAGCCCTGTTTAGGGCAGTTTTTAATATTTGATGTTTTATTGTGTTTATAATATTCTGCTGGGAGCTGCCCAGAGTGGCTGGGGAGGCTCGGCCAGATGGGTGGGGTATAAGTAATAAATTATTATTATTATTATTATTATTATTATTATTATTATTATTATTATTATTATTATTATTATTATTTCTATAATCTGCTTTTCATGGTGATCTGGGGGGCTTACATCTGGCAAAGTGCTTAGCACCCAGCACATCAGTCTGACCTGCATATATCTGCGTGGGGGCAAGCCATTGAGGTGACTGCAGGTCAGCCTATTCCTCTCATACTCCGGGAGGCTACAGGGAATGATTTAAGAAGAAGCAGAAGAGTTTGGATTTGATATCCCGCTTTATCACTAGCCGAAGGAGTCTCAAAGCGGCTCACATTCTCCTTTCCCTTCCTCCCCCACAACAAACACTCTGTGAGGTGAGTGGGGCTGAGAGACTTCAAAGAAGTGTGACTAGCCCAAGGTCACCCAGCAGCTGCATGTGGAGGAGCGGAGATGCGAACCCGGTTGTCTAGATTACGAGTCTACCGCTCTTAACCACTACACCACACTGGCTTTCATTCCCTTCTCCTTCATCTGTGCCTGTCTCCGGTGTTGAGAGAGCCAACGCCATGGTGCAGGAAAGGAACTGTTAACCAAAAATGCTCCACTATTGGTCATATTGCACTACTGGGAATCCACGTGTGCATTTCATCATGGCCAAGATGTCTTAATGGAACCAACGGGAACTTAACACTGAATGAAGAGAAGTGTGAGCAGATAGAAGGAATAAGTTTGTGCTGGGGATGAGAGGCCTGAACATTCAGGAGGCATAATTTTGTGGTACAGTTTGTTTTTTTCTTGGGGCTGGGAAACACTGACTTTATAAACCACTTTATAAAACATTCAGGTTGACACAGTTGGATGTCAGGGGGATATGCAAATGCGGTTTTGCTGCTAACACTGCTGAACCAGGCAAATAAAACTGTCAAAGTCACAATTAAGGTATCAAAAGAGCACCTAAATCGAATCCAAAGCGATGTAACAGCTTAGCTGCTTGCCCCAATTTATTACTAGAAGTGTACTTCTGAGCCAATTTCCATTTGTGAACATTGCTAATGGTGCACTGGAGGATGTCTGAAGGTTTATTGATAAATGACAGTTGAGATTTTTTAAAAAAGACGAATCTATCAACAGGATTCATTGAGGCTGCAGCTCTTAAACATTCAGAACAATCTGAATATTTCTTTAGCTAAAACAGGAGAGCCTTGGGGTTTCTTGCTGGATTTTTTATTATATATATTTTAGTCAATACTAAGGTAATAAGCTTGAATATTTCCTAATACAGAAAGTACAGTTAGTAGCGTAATATATGGCTGAGGTTTAAAGGCCATCCTTTTCTTTCTTAATAGACTTTAGAGCACATAAAATGTAATTAATTGGTTATGGGGAAAAGTCATTTTACTGCCTGGCTTAAGAAGCGTTAAACCAAAACCTACCAAAAGCTAATTAAATCAAAAGGAAGAAGAATTAGGAAACTACAAAATGAAGTTGAGACAGCTGTATAAATCTTTTGATTGTACAAGATTAAAAGTAGTAAACTAGAGGTTTTTGTCAGCTGTTGACCAACTTCTCCAGCAGGAACATGGTACCATAACTGAATAATTCCCCCCCCCCCCATTCAACTACCCTGCCTCATAAGTCATTTCCAGGGCAGGATTCTAATGCTATCACCACCACTCCAAGACCTAGTGCAATAGCAATTCATGAATGGCTATATATACTTTTAAGGATCCTGTGGCTGGAATGCTAAAATTCTCAGATTACAGTAAATGCTCCTGCTCTACTCAGAAGCTGTTTTGCACCTATTCTGAAGGTTTTCTCCATCATGTCACATTTCCCCATTTTTATTCCCTTCTGTCGAATGTGCTACAACTGTGTTAGGCTGCAAATAATAATAATAATAATAATAATAATAATAATAATAATAATAATAATAATAATAATAATAATAATAATAATAATAATTTATTATTTATACCCCGCCCATCTGGCCGGGTCTCCCCAGCCACTCTGGACGGCCTCCAACAAATACCAAAATACAATACAAAGTCACAAATTAAAAACTTCCCTAAACAGAGCTGCCTTCAGAAAGAAAGAACCAATGAGAAACTTAATTGGTTGCCCTGTTCCTCCTGCCAAACTTGAGAGCAAGCAGGCATCAGCCCACTGTTTCTTTAACTTTTTGAACTTGGGCCCTCCTTTTATACTTACTCTGTCCTCTGTGCTCTCCTTTTATAATTACAATATGCTCTGTGCCTCCCAAGGTGCCTTCTATATGTTCAGTATGCACCTTCTTCCTGACAGACCCTCTTAGGTGCTAAGATCAGCAAAGGGTTCTCTTGGTTGTTCCACTGCCCTAAGAAGTGGGGTAGCAGCCAGGAAGAGGACATTCTCTGTGGCAGCTCCTCAGTTGTGGAACTCCCTCCCCCAGAACTGCACCTAGCGCCTTCATTATACTGTTTTGGGGGGTTTTCTGAAAACACTTTATTGTGACCTTTGACACCTATTTAGGACACAGCCTATTTCTATGATTACTTGTCATTTTAAACTGGGACCTTGGGATGAAGGGAAGGTAATAAATCACCATCAGCAAGCAACAGCAGCAGTAGCACCACAGAGAGATTGTTGTGTGTGTAAGTGCATGTATTATGAGAGACCCTTTTCTTCCCAGAGAGGAAGCAGTAGATCGCGTTTATCTGGGACTGGTCTGATACCAGGTGAGCTAAACCCATTCCCTTGGAAAGCCATGACACTATGGTGAGGTGTTTAATCAACTCTCCTGGTCCCAAGGACCCCAAATCCAAGATTAAGAACCTAGGAGAGAGGAAAATACTGTTCAACCATGATACATAGTCCTTTAGGAGACCTCTTTGTAAGATACATGCATGTGTGTGTGTGTGTTGGCATCTGGAAATAAACTCTTCCCTCAGGTGTGCAACTAAATTCCAAACCTTGAGTTTCGATGAAACTGACGGTTTTATCATGTAGTCAGTTTTGGTTGGCATGAAAATGCACTTCTCACCTCATTCCAAATCCCCAAAGGGTCTATCTGGAAAGGGAGGGGAAGTTAGGGATACAACCTGGTGTAGCTGAATTAAAGAAACTTGTATGTGAGTCTTTAATTTCTGAAATGGGCCTCAAGCTTACCTAATGTAATGCGCAGGGCACCTTACCTCAGATGTACACTTGGCGTACTGGTCAATAGTGAGGAAAAATGACCATGTGCATACTTGTGTAGTGCTCTCTGTTCATTTTTGTTACTTCACATACGATTTTATTTGAAGCATTATTTGAAACTTGGGAAATGCCACTCAGCTGTTAATAGGGCTGAGTATTACCAGCTGTAGAAGTTTGTATTCCAAGGCAAGTAAATACAAATTGCATGAATCCCTGCTTGCCAGAATGAGGGGCATTTTGTGAGTAACAAGGGAATGCAAGACTTACTAAGAGCCGGATTGTAAGGAGAGATGAAGACCCCCATCTAAGCACTCCAAAGAGAGGAGATACCTAATCTACACTGCCCTTCCATTGGTTTCAGTCCAGGCCTAGATTAAATTACAAGTCATGTCTCAAGTTTACCTGGAAATAATAGCAATTGACTTGGGAACGTTTCCTCCAATGAATGGCTGTTTATTGGGATTATATGAAAAAATATTGTAATGTCTAAATTTCTTAAAATCCTAGGGAAGTAATTAGAGGTTTCTGGTGTAACAATGGGTATAAATGATTTAAACAAATGATTTAAACAAATGATTTAGGGAATTTATAATGGATAATAAATTAATAAGTACTTAAATATGATAATGAATTTATGTTTAGTTTATGAAACTGCTAAAAGAAGAATGGAAATGAAACACAGAAAGGAGGAGTTGGGGAAGCTGCCCTAAGATGTTAAAGAAATAATGTGATGTTGATATAAGAGTTATTTGTGTTGTGTTTGCTTTTGTATTTGTTTTATATGTTTTATATCTTATAAAATGAATAAAAATACTTTTTTAAAAAAAGAAAATGCAAATTTCGTAGGTTCACCTTTAAAAGCAAACTGAGTCAAATATTTTCCCCATCCCTACTCCTGACCCAGATATTCTTATTAGCACTATTGCATACCTTCAAGAGATGAGTTCTACCATGGAAAGGACCTATGGTTCTAGCATTCGGTCTGTGTTCTGGGGATGAACCCTCCGGTTCTGCTGGGTGTTGTGCCTAGAGGCAAGCCAGCTAGGGAAGAGAATGACTTGGAGAAAGAGCCACCAGGGATTTCTGTAATGATGTAGACGCCATATTCCAGGAGGGACTAGGGGTCCACCAGGTGCACCCAGCAGTAAGGGTCATTCTGGGGATCTGAAGGCTCCCCTAAGGAGGTGGTATGCAATATCTTCATTTTCAGATGAATTATAGGTCAGTGTCCAGTGTTCTCTTCTTGGCTAAAATAGTTGAGTAGATGATGGCTAAGCAACTCCATGCACTTCTGGATGAAATAGATAGATAGATAGATAGATAGATAGATTGATAGATAGATAGATAGATAGATAGATAGATGATAGATAGATGAGTGGTGTTCAATTAAATTTTATACAGAGGAGACTGATTTAAATTAACGGATGTCACCTAGTCATGCTCATTAATTTCAGCGGACCTACTCTGAGGAAAACTTAGTTGAATGCCACTCATTTTCTAGATTTATTTTCAGGGAGGCATCAAACTGGCCTGCTTTGGTTACTCTGGTGGTAACCAAAAGAGGTACTGAGATTGGTTTCCGTGGTCCATGACCCATGCTTAGAGAGCTATATGGGGAATTTGATGTCAGTTTTCTTGGAGGTTTTTCAATACTGTTCTTCTGGGGAAATTCATGGGCACTGTGTTCTAGTGGTTCTGCTATTTTTTCAAGGTGGTTCCTGAAGATGGTTTTTGGGAAGCGTGGCTTTTTTATTTGGGAGCTTACTCATCAGTTGCCTCAAGAGACACTTTGCTGTGGAGTGGTAGAAATGCCTACTCTGGGTGGGGGTAAACTCCCTTAAAATAAACAGGCGAACAGTTTGTAATATATCCTTGTCTCCAATGGTTGACTGGTTGGGTTGTGATTAGGAGCATGTCTTACGAATTTTGGATTAATTGTCTGAAGTAAACTCCTCCACTTACTTCAGAAGAGCAACACTGAATACTGTCACACCTGGAAGGTAATACTTTATGTGTGGGGGGCTGCCCTTAAAACTGTAATTGCAAATAGTTACTTGTCTCAAGTGTAACTTATCTCAACTTTCAAAAGTTTGCTGTCAGAGATAAAGGCGTTTTTATTATTATAAGACCTCAAGACTAATCAGCAACACAGAGAGAAGACAGGATAGAACTGAGGAAATGCTAAAAGGGCAAAAAATTACTGCAATAAATGCACTTGTTAAAACTGATGTGATTAAAAGGGGCAGCGTTTTAACTTTCAGGTGATTCTTAGAGCACTGAAAGGCCTTGCCATCTCCAGCTATAATGACCCTGACTACTCCTATTGAACTAAGTGGGGAAGCTGACCAATAATTCAAAATTCATAAGACATAAGTCACAGCCCAACCACGCAATCCATTGGATGCTAGGATATATTACAAATCTGTGTTCCTTTCTCTAAACAGCAGTCTCAAGAAAGGCATTGGTATAAAAAGATGGATAGGCAGGCAGACGGAGAGTGTAGATGTGGAGATTTTTTTTTTTTAAATACACATGATGTAACTAAAGAGGTTTTGAAACTTGAAAAGTCAGTCTTATTCTCCATCCCTTCATCGTAGATCCAAAGAAAGGCACCTGAAGATGGCAACTGAGAAGTACCCTCCAGGGGTTAAATAAACAGTACGGCCCTGAGATGTGGATTAGATACTTGAACTGCCTGTGACTTTCAGGGGGAAATAAAGTAAACTCCATTGTATGTTGTTGTGGAAGCTGTCCAGCTTCCGATAGGGCAGTGCTGCGAGATATCAGGCAGCTGCAGATTTCAGCCTCACACGGTTACAATTGAAAGAAAGGTTTCTTTGTTTGACTTCAATAATTAAAATCAAGATTAATGTGTTCCCAGCCTGATCAGTGACAGCCACATTTGGAACATAAATATAAATGTAAATGTCCTACCCGTTTATCCAGGTCATAAAATGGAAATGGAAGGATTTATTGGAGCTGCAAAAACCAGGGTACATGTATCTCAATACCGTTATAGTCACTGTTACTTAAAAATTGGATAGTTCCTAATATAATAGGTTTTTATGAAATCAATGCTAATGCAAAGTGGCTGCATATATGGAGCGTTATGATTATAATTAATTGAATTTATAATGTTAAGCATGCTTAGCAAAGATTTATTGCAATTTAGCAGCGAACAATAAAGATTCATGTGGTTTTTTTTGGGAGAGAAACTTTCTCCCCATTCACTAATGATTTAAAAACATTTTTCTTACACTCTGGCTGCAAGGCTAAACACCTTGTGGAATAGCCCCTGGAGTCATCTCAGGATTAGACTGGGAGAGACCCCCTGTCTGAACCCCTGGAGTCAATGTAGACTAGGAGTTCCCCAGCTGTGGAGCAGGCACCATCAGAGGTCCATGAGCCTCATTCAGGTGGCCCCATGTATGTCTGCAAAAATATACAATAAAAAACCATACAGCATCTAGCACAACATATTAAAATTGCTACAACAGGCAGAAAAATAATCAAGCGTTCTGCCAGGAACCTCAGCAATCTTTCTAGTGGTCCATGGGAACCACTGATGTAGATAATATTGAGGTAGATAGACCGATGAGCTGACTCAGGTGTGAAGATCAGCCATGGCAAACCTGAAGAAAAAGTGCATTAAAAAACCCACAAGTCATCATTAAAACTGAAGTGTTTCCTTAACCGTGTGTCTTTTATGTTTTAAGGTGACACTGTGTCGCTTAGATAGGTAGCTTTTGAAATAAGCTAATTGAGACAACAGGAATTATTGGTCAAATATGACTAGACATCTACTTGCTGTTGAATAATGCTTTGTGGCTTTGAACTGTTTAATTTAAATAAGCAGGAGAGCTGACACGGCAAAATTCTTTGTGTGTCTGTGTGTGCAGAGGCAAGACAATGATGGGGTTTAGAAGAGATTTGTTTTGTTTAGTTATGGCTCCATTAGATCGAAAGGGGTAGCTTTATCTTCTCCATCTCCTGTGAATAAGATATATGAAAGGATGGAGATTTCTTCTTCAATAGGAAGGTGAACAACAAGCTAAAACGTTTGCTGTGTTTTGAAAACTATTGAGAGGTACAGTGGCACCAGCGGTCGATAATAGCTTGCAAAATATAATGTGGGGGTGAGTGAAGCGGAAGACAGGCAATCCATGGGGGAGGGGGAAAGTTCAACTAACTTTCACAAGACCTGACAAAATGTCTCACAAGACTGAATAAAAATAAATGCAGAAAACCTATTGGCCTGGAAAACACACCATTAATGTTGTCAGTTTCCCATAGGAGAATGAAAAGGCTAATCTCTTTGGATTTATTTAGCCCTTTCATTAGGTCATGTTAGAAGAGATTGTGCTCATTTTGAGTATGGCTAATTCACAGTTACATTCGTTAAGATGAAAGCAAAAACTGGAAAGACAATAGATGGTCATATTTCGGATGATAGGCCAGCTTCTCCATTTTGGAGCAGAGTCCAAAATTGTCACTAAGGGGATTTGCATCTGGTAGTATCAATGATGGAAGTCAGTGTCTGATGTTGGTATAGCCTTTTCACCAGGCAAGATGAAGAGTCAACTTTCAGAATATACCGTAGATCAGCAGCTCCACTAAGAAAGATTCTCCATGATTTGCCATGGTGGGATTTACCTCTGGTACTAGCACATTGGAAATCAACTTCTGAACTTTTTCAGAAGATATATCTTCTTTTATTTTTCTGTGAATATTTTATACAGGGCGTACTTTGTTTGGAGCCACTGAAACCCTGAGGACTTTCATCCAAGAAAACAATTTATTACCAAGGTACTAGGAGTTGCTGTATTCTAGAAAGCCAGGGTAATTTCTGTTCTTGTGATTCTGTGTACAACCAGGATATTACCTGTAATGGGAGGGGTTCATTCAGAGAGTGGGAGAGAAAATGGTCTAATGGTTAGAGAACTACTGCCTTTGATCAGGGAGACTTGGGTACACACCCAGTATGGCCTTGAATAATTCACTATCTTTCAATGCAAATGCATCTGTAAAATGGAAGCAAAACTAACTATCCCAAAAATTATTTAGTGGGGAGCTGACAATTAGATATGTAAGCTTTGGGAGATGCCCGAAATGAGTAGTCGATTGGCCAAATTATCAGAATACTTGGTAAAAAAAATTCTATTTTGACCACATTTATATATTTTCACATTGCATTAAAGTGACACCTTATTTTCCTGTAATATTTAGATGCATTTTGCTTTTGCTTTTCTACTAAAATTAGTTTTTTAGTCAAGCTGTGCAGGTGAACATATCCTTTATTGTGTTGTATAGTAGCAGCTGTATTCATTCTGACAGTGATTTTTTTCTGGGGGGGGGGGGACCCAGGGGTACACATACCCCTAAACATTTTGTGAAACTTTGTACTTTTGTCCATTTACTGTATTTATTTTTCCTGATTTGAACTATAAAATGGTGATTTTCTTGAGTAAAAATGAGAGTACCCCTAAACATTTTTTTTTAAGAAAAGAAAAGGACTGCATTCGGAACAAAAACTATGGTTGAGACAAATGCTGCTGGAGTAAAGTTGATTAGAAAGCCTGGTGGTCAACCACTTTGGGCTCTTATGAGAAGATGGGCAGGAGACAGGTAATATCACCATCATCACAATAATTTCAGGTGCCAGTTGGAACCTTACACATGTTGGACATGCCCCAGAGTAAGTGGTATTGGTGATAGGTCGCAAGTATAATGAGTTAGTCACATTGGCAGATGCCAGGTGTGAAATAAATTAACATAATGAAGTTAATGGAAAGAGAATTTCCAAGCTTCCCACCCCCTGCTGCCCTGCCACAGTCGCCCACTGTGCACCCTGAAAAATAACTCATCTGTGGAATGAGGTCTGGGGGACAGACAAAAAAGCAGTTCCTCATGTCTGCCAGCAGTCCCCTACACCTCATTTCATTTTTGCCCTTCTGAGCCTCTGGAGAAGCTTTTTGGTAGCTGTAAGGGGAGAGGAGAAAGAATGGAGATTTTCCATCTGTGAACTTTCTTAAGGCTGCAGTCCTATATCCACTTACTTGTGAGTAAGCTTCACTGAACTTATGTCCAAGTAATCATATATAGGACTGCAAAGTTTAGTTGACTTCCCTTAGGAGCTAAACCATTGCTATGTTTTATTAGCAAATACAGAAATTTAGAGGAGGTCAGGACATTGAAGTTGTGGCATATATGTTTGTTGCTGCCGGATGCTGGAAGCAGAAACAATTTGCCAGCAACTAAGGAGAAATTGAATAAACGATGGGATTAGACTGCTGTGTCAGAAACAACAAATGACCCATGTGCTGCCAAACAGAGCCAACCAAAGATAGATGCATTTTGTTTCAAAGCTGGTCTTTTTAGACTGCTGCATTTTGTAAATGAGAATTGCACATGGATGGTACGATTAAAAATGCCTTTCACACATTCTGCAATGAATAGCTGTAAAAAATGAATTGCTCACTTTTACAATGAAATACATTTACTATCTTTTGAATAAAAAGGAACATATAAGTTCCCCAAATTGTTCTCTTGTGGGTTAAGTGGGCCAGTGTGGAGCTGTGGTCCAAATCTCTGAATGAAGGTGACCCCAGGCTACTCATTCTCTTTTGGTTTCACCTACCTTTCAGGGTTGTTGTGAGATTAAAATGAGCACTGCCCTGTGATCCTTGGAATAAGAATGGGATGAAAATATAATAAATGACAATGTCAACTGATGTGCCAAATTAACTGAAATATAACTTTTCTTTGCCTAGTATTAATGTATTCTATATTCATACAATGAAATAGATCAGTGATGCTAAAGGTGTCCCCTCTTTTTAAGAGACAATATTTTGCTTACAGATATGAAGGTTTAAAATGCTTGATTTCTTCTATAGGCTAACATACATAAAGCAAGAACAAGTGTGGGAATGGTACCTTTACAGGAGTTACAGCCTAGGAAATGCTATGACTTGGAGATGTCCAACTGGAGTCAATTTCTGACTTTAATATGATTCATCATTGAGCTGTATGCTGTAAGATGGACTCATCCAAGAATTCACATCTTTCCCGTTATCAGCATCTTCCTAGAATGCATAAAAACAAGCAGGTAAGTTTGATAGTTCTTAGCCAAAGTCATAAGGTCACATTCTAACAGAAGCACTCATCTTGCAAGACCACAACTTTTAAAAACCCCACACAAATTGCAAGCCACCATTGTATGCTAAGGGCAGAACTCTTAGAAATTTTCTTCTGGAAGACCTTCTATCTTAATAATTTGGATTGCTGGTACTGTATTGTTTCGCAAATTGCCCTCCATGAAATATATCTCATAAACTAAAAGTAGCTAAAAGGCAGAGCTCAGATGACCATATTTTTGTCCCCTCATACTCAGGGTGCGTTGGAATTCATTTATATGATTGTAGGGTTGAGTTTATCTCCTTACAAGGCTATGGCTTTTTTCCATCAAACATTTCTCCAGTGCTCTGTAGCTGTCCTGACTGCTTCCTGATCTGAAAAAGCATAATGCAAGGAGTCACTTGGTGACATCTTTCACCAGATTTCAGCTGAAACACAGGAAGCTGGGGAAGCTGGCGTCCAAATGTTAGGAATGTTCAGATGGGCATCAATCCATTCTGACATTCCTTTGAACATTCCACCAAATGGTATTTTCCTTTCCATTCCAACTGGTTTATTTTGCACAAGACTTTCTTCCATTTTGTCGCCCTGTGATTCAGCAAGATACGTTTGCTTGTTTATATTATAGTGTGGGATAGACATATCTCATAGGACTGGCATATCTCAGCCATCAACTAATATTTACAAGTCAATTACCTTCTCTTTCCCTGTTAGTCTTCTGCAGCAAAACCAACAAAGAGTCTTGTGGCACCTTAAAGAGAAAGTTAATGAAGTAGCTAATGGCCCATCACAAAGCCATCTATCTCACTTTCTTGATTTCACACTTCAGCATAAACTAGCCAGCCTGCCCCATTTCCTTCACTTAGGTATCAGAGAAGAACCGTTTAGCATCTTGTTGACATTTTGCTCTTTGTGTCCTGGATTATATGAATTCCTGTGGGCATATTAAACATTTTATAGGTCCTCCAATGCCAGTGCAGATCCACTTATATAAGTCCTTTTTTAAAATAATGCAACGTTCTGTTTAATAAATGACTAATTTATACAGAAAATGGCCATATATGTTCATCTGCAATTCCCTTACTCAAAAGTAAGTGTAGCACATACAAAAACTCTGCATCCCTTTTGTGAGAATTTTGCAGAAATTTTCTCTCCCCTTTCATAATTTTGAAATGCAATTTCTTTTCTTGAAAATTGATGGAGAATGGTTGGGAAAAATAAGAGACACGGTGCTACTGTTGTTCTAAGTTTCGTTCTTCCAACTTGGCAATATCTATCGCAGGTCAGCAAAACTTGTGACACACCAAATTAAATGCAGTCCACTAACCAGATGTAGCTCTGCCAAATGTTGATTATTCTTCTGAGTTTTGCGGACTAAATAATCCCAACTTTGAAGATAAATTTATAACATTAAATGCATTAAAAAAAAGTTAGAACAAACTCTTAGGTAGGGAGGTGCATTTTTCTCAAGGGTAAATAACATATTCCAGGCATCTATACCAGTTGGCAATGAACTGGCTGCTCTGGGTTCTGTAATTTATCATGCCTTGTCATTGTCTGTTGGAAAGAACATGTAACTTGATTTGCTGTGTCTCAGTGTGCCATTTATTTGTTTTTTTTTAAATGAGGCTTTAATTTGTTATTCCTCTTCCTCTGTTTATTTAGTGAACACATAAAGACTTTACTTCCCACTGTCTTCCCATGGTTGAAAATTTGTGGCCTTGGTAATAACATCAGCAGTTTGTCAAGAGGACGGAGTGTGTACAAGTGGCAGACAAGTGCTTTCCTTGGACTACTGTCGCCCTTCCTGTTTATTTCCAGAACTTTGACATCAACAGGAAGTTGTAAAGCTGTGAGGAAATGCCTGAGTTATGTAGGAATGTGATGAGGAATGTTATGAGAATCTGGGTAGCTAACTAAGGTATTTTCATTTGTATAACTTTTGGGGAAAACTTTAAAAACAAATTCAGGACAAGCAGCTTGTGAAAATATACGGTGAGGTTAAGAGGGAAGCAACTTAACATCTCTCCCCCCCCTTTTTTTGGCAGGGATAATGTGTTTTGTGTGTGTGTGAGATTCCTTGGAGGTGGGGGCTACTAATATTTGTATGGTGTTTGGCAAATTAGAGATACAGTTTTCTGTGGCCACACCTGATTTACAGAGATGTTTGTGGCATTTGCACTTTATATTTGCATATGTTCTCTTAAAATGTCTCAGGTGCACACTTAAAAGGTTATGGCTTGCATCCTGATATCCCAAGAGCAAAACTTCACTCATAGGATGCTTGTTGTTTCCCTTAAAGTCCTCTGAAAATCTGCTCTGGAGAGTCAGGTCAATGTTCCAGGACAGCGTGTCAGAAATGGCCTCCTGCTCTTCTACCAGTGGAGAGTTTTGCTTCCATGAGTGAGAGGAGCCCGTACATTTGCAGAAAGGTAACTTAGAATCCAAACCATAGTGTGTGAAAAGGCATTTAATTTCTAGTGCCCCAAGAGAAGCTACACAATGATGGAATGTGCCACAGATATGCTGAGCCAACTTGTGCTAGTGATTGCCATTTTCATTTTCAGGCCCACTTTAAGGCCCTATGAACATTAGTATTTAAAGGCCCAAAATGACTTAAAGCCCCAAATATGTGAAAGACCAACCCCTTTTCCTACACACCCTGTCAGGCATTAAGATCAGCAAGGGGAGTGCCTCTTGGTAGCTCCACCACCTTCTGAAATTTGAGGATGGTTACCAGGGAGAGTTAAAAGCTATGGTTTTCCCAGTAGTAATGTACGGAAGTGAGAGCTGGACCATCAAGAAGGCTGATCGCCGAAGAATTGATGCTTTTGAATTATGGTGCTGGAGGAGACTCTTGAGAGTCCCATGGACTGCAAGAAGATCAAACCTATCCATTCTCAAGGAAATCGGCCCTGAGTGCTCACTAGAAGGACAGATCCTGAAGTTGAGGCTCCAGTACTTTGGCCACCTCATGAGAAGAGAAGACTCCCTGGAAAAGACCCTGATGTTGGGAAAGATGGAGGGCACAAGGAGAAGGGGACGACAGAGGATGAGATGGTTGGACAGTATTCTCGAAGCTACTAACATGAGTTTGGCCAAACTGTGGGAGGCAGTGAAGGATAGGTGTGCCTGGCGTGCTCTGGTCCATGGGGTCACGAAGAGTCGGACACGACTGAACGACTGCACAACAACACCAGGGAGAGAACTCTCTCTGTGGCAGCTCCTAGGTTGTGGAATTCCTTTCCCACAGAGGTATGTTACATAGTTTCCACCATATGCTTAAGACCCACTACTTTACACTGCCCCTGAAATTGTTCCTGATTGTAATTTGTTTTAAACTGTTTTTAATATTGAATTTTAAATTCCTGTAACCAGTTGTCGGAATCTGATGGTGATGGGTATGAAAGAAACTGAAATAGTAATAGTAATAGTAATAGTAATAGTAATAGTAATAATAATAATAATAATACACAAACAATAACTGAAGAGGGCTGACTTACTCTGAACACCCCAATAGTATGTTTTCTGTGGGCGATACAAAAATATGTTGTGTGCGAGGAGCCAGGGGGCATTGAAGGGGCTTGGCCCCATAAAAAACCGGGGGGGGGGGAAGTGGAGTCCCAAAATGCCTTGACACTCAGGAGCTGGCAACTATGGGTACATACATCTCATTATTGTCTACATTGACCGGAAGCAGCTGTCCAGGGTTTCAGGTAAGGAGGAGTCTTTGCCAGCTCTACCTGGAGAATGCTGGGGATTTAACCTTTAACCTGCATGCAAGGCAAATGCTCTACCACTGAGCTACAGCCTTTCCCCTAGTCTGAGATCAAACAGGAGGCTTTTTAGTATAGAAGGTCAGCCATGAATTCTTCCCAACCAAATGAGCCACTGGTCTCATTACCTGGCCTGTTTAACCTGCTACTTTCACAAGCTCCGATGTCAAGCTCTGATGGTCTTATAATCAGCTATTATTATTCCAAGCTTCTGCAACGGTAAATAATGTGACACAGAGACAAGTCGTGTCTCAGTTCAGCATTTTCTCTTTCTGTTCCATGCCTTATAATTACTTTTCAAAAAGTAATTGTTGAGAAGTCGTTTCACCCGAAGCTCGTTTGACATTCCCAGAAAGCTGGCTTCATCCAGCTTCCCCCCCCCCCATTTCTTCGAGAAAAACAAGCCTCTGCATGATGCAATCCTGCAAGTGCAATGTATGCAGGGACTGAGATGAAAGCGCACACATATTGTCTGAACGGTTCCCATGAGAAAAGAAGGAGGACGTACCACCGAGCAAAGTGTACATCTCTGGTGTCAAAAAGAACAGAACGTTCCACACCAAACAGTTGTTTTCGTACAACATCTTGCTTTTCCATAGACAAAGGAATGCAGGTGGCATTTCATCTCATACACTATTAACCAGGAAATGGAAAATATCTGAGCGCCAACAATAATTAGGAAACTATAATTAGCAATCAAGAATGTCTGGGTGGGTGGGTGGAGAGAGAGAGAGACTTTACTTTGTGCCTTTTGAAAAGCATTGTGGATTGCAGTCCCAAAGGAGACAACAATGTTTTGTTCACTGAAACCCAAACAAACAGTCCCCTTGCCCACCTTCCCATCCCCTCGCATATTGAACTGATTAAGCAGTTAATTCTTTTCCATGGGGACTCTGGTTAAAGCTGCCTTTTATAATTTGGTTCTTGTACAGTGTCAGCTGAAGCTGGTTCAAGGCAAAAGTGAAAGCTGATATCTGTTTTCCAGTAACTATCTAGGAAGAAAACAGCGTTCACAGCCACGTGAAAGTTTATAGCCAGAGAGATAAACACAACGTGTTGCTAAACCTGCATTCCTTTCCCTATTATAACAAATAATTATAGAATCAATCAACTAATTTATTTAAAGGATTTATACTCAAACATTTAGGAAAACTTCCCCTTTAAAATAAAAATCTCTTCTTTCGTAGTCACACCCTTCGTGGCTAGCTGAACATACAGAAATGCATAGACCCACTCATACAGTAAAATATCCCTTTAAGTGAAAAGTAGGAAATTAATGCAGCCCTGGCAAATTCCAATGCTGCTGTCCCACTCAGCTTTTGATTTTATGGAGGTGATGTTCTCCCCTTTGACAGCAGCCCCCTCCATGCTCCTCAGGAGGGCCACTGACAGGATGCCAGAGATGGGTGGGTACCTGTACAAGGAAGGGGGAATAAGAGGAAGTGGTCTCTCCTCTTACATAACAATTAGGGGATGTCTCTGCTGAATCAAAAGCTCTTTCATCCCATATATCACAAGTAGAGAACTTCAGCCCCAGGGGTCAAATCTAGCCCTCTGGGCCTCATTATCTGATCCATGGACCTCTCCCCAGGTGACACCTCCTCCTCCACACCCTGGCTATACCTCTCAATGGCCTTGTTTCACACCCTCCTTGTGTGTTTTTGCCTAGCTAGCAAGTGTGTTAGAGTGACAGTGCCATTTGCTTGCCTGCATGGAGAAGGGAGAGGGGTTTGTGAATGTGTGCAGAAACCAACTGTGGCGATCACACACAGGGTCCCCGGACGTTTCACGGTCGATTGATCCCTGTGCCACCATGCTCTCCTCTCTCGCTGCCACCAACCAGGCCCTACCTGGTAAATCTATTGAGTCCAGTCAGGGTTAAATTGTAAAATCAAACCTATGTTTATTTATTACAGAATAACAAGCATGTGGTTTCATAAACAATTGCAAACAATGTCAAACATGGGTGTCTTCCCAGACCTATAACTCCCTCTACTAGCTCTCCCTAACTTTGCCACTTCTCAGCTATTTACTTGGCTTCTATTCTCCTAACTGGTCTTGACTTAGTTTCCCTGTTACATTAACTTCACCTACGCACACTCTTTCCTAACTCACTCCCACTCCAACCAACCTCCCAATTCCAACCCACTCCGACAACTAACTGACTCTCTATCTCCCCTGCCCACTAACTGTCACTCTGACTCCACCCCCTCTGGGTTCTGGCTGGTACCTGGTTTAACTATTTCACCTCCAGCACCTTCATGTTACCGTCACACCAACCTGCTGTACAAAGGTAGGATTTACATTCATTGCTCTGCCCACTTTTAACTTTGGCCTCACCCACCACCAGCATGTGGTGCCTAGGAGATTGCCAAGAAAGGAATTCAGCCTTGAGCCCCTGACATACAGAGTATAACTTTGCTTCTGCAATTGCCAGTTTCTACCACTTGGTAAACCATTACTGGCATACTCAAGCAGCCATAAAGAAGTTTAAAGAGGGGGGGGGGGCAAATGCAACTCAGATAAGAAGTGTGTTTCAGATTCAGGGCACTGGGTCCCATCTCTCATGCTCACATCAAAACATCATTCAGTGGCACTGAAAGCAAGTCCTCTGAAACCCCAGAGTTCAGACAGGTCTATCTGGAAGCAGTATAAGTACTTAATACCCACCTGGACCATCAAGAAGGCTGATCGCCGAAGAATTGATGCTTTTGAATTATGGTGCTGGAGGAGACTCTTGAGAGTCCCATGGACTGCAAGAAGATTAAACCTATCCATTCTCAAAGAAATCAGCCCTGAGTGCTCACTAGAAGGACAGATCCTGAAGTTGAGGCTCCAGTACTTTGGCCACCTCATGAGAAGAGAAGACTCCCTGGAAAAGACCCTGATGTTGGGAAAGATGGAGGGCACAAGGAGAAGGGGACGACAGAGGATGAGATGGTTGGACAGTGTTCTCGAAGCTACTAACATGAGTTTGGCCAAACTGCGAGAGGCAGTGAAGGATAGGCGTGCCTGGCGTGCTCTGGTCCATGGGGTCACGAAGAGTCGGACACGACTGAACGACTGAACAACAACAACCCACCTTTGGGCCATTTAGGGCTTTAAAGGTCAGCATGGGAACTTTATGTCGAGTCAGGAAACAAATAGGTAACAAAGGAAGTTGCTATTGCATCAGAGTTATATGTTCCCACCTGCCAGTGCTGCTGCATTTTGGATCAGCTAAGGTTTTCTGAAGTATTAAAGATAGCTGCATGTGGAGATCATTGCAACAGTCCAACCCAGAGGTATCTACAACATGGATAACTGCTGCCCCAATATGCCTTCTCCAGGAAAAGTTGCAGCTTGCAAATCAACCAGAACTGATAAAAGGGACTCCTAGCCACTGCAGCCACACAGGGAGGGCACCAGATTCAGGAGCATCTCCCCAAATGCATACCTTTAGTGGGAGTGCAACCCCATCCCAAACAGGCTGAATGGACTCACCCAGAACACCAGCTCCCCACAACATAAACAAACTATTAGCACTCAAAACCCAAGACGGGGTAATACTATTTTTGGGGTGAGGGGTGGGGATGAGGCCTGAAGGTTGCATGAACTTATATTAACTCCCTCCCCCCCTTAAAATATCTGAAGTTTCTGCATGAGAGAGAATGAATGTGCATGAATGCATCCGGAGCAAATCAGCGTGAAGTGCCTTTGGCTATATGAGGGGATTCCTGTTAGTCATAAGTTTAAAAGAAGGATCAAGGAAGCAGCCAAAACAGAGCCCAGGGCTAGCTCATTGCATCATTTGAAAATAGTTCAGACTTGTTTCTGTGCAAGCCCACTCCCCACAGTGGGGACATCAAGAGAGACCATGGCAGAGTCCTCTTTCCATTGCCTAGTCCTTGATTTGTAGAAGAGAGTCAACAGCCAAGGCACATAAGGGAAGACCTCCAAGAAAGCCCCTGTCCACCCTGGTGAAAGCAGCACGTGCACAGAGCCCTAGGAGAAATGGATTGATTGCCAGAGTGCCACTTATCATGCTCTCATGTTTTCCAAATGCATGGCTGGTGTAGGTAAACCAGATATGAGCTAAACCAGCTGGTGTAGGTCAGGCAAAATGCTTAGCTAGCTCACATTGCCCCCTCACTTGTGATTTGATCCCTGTCATGTGATTCCATTTGTAATGTGAACCCATTCAACCTAGACATCTGAGCATCTCATTTTGGCTGTGTGGATCTGCCCTGGGTGCCTAGGGAAGCAAGCTATGTGGGGATGACTTTCTTTGAGAACAAAGCAGAATGTGAAGAATTAGGAAGGAGGATGACTGCCTTTATGTATCCATTCTCTAAAATCTCATGCGATTTTATTCCAGTGATAGGCAGGTAGTCCTTTTTGTACTCCCTTTTCAATAATAAAAAAACCCTCTCGATGTGAGTCAGAACTATAGGCAGTAGCAGCCCTGACAATTTATGACATGCTGTTTGCCTGAAGCTTTTCAAGAGTGCATGTAGATAATTTCCTAATCCATTATTACCAAGCAGAGTTGACACTTTCCGCTGCATTAATTAAGCAGATGCAACAAAAATGAGCTGCTTGTCTATACAACAACATTTTCAGTGCTGGTTGGTGACATTACTCTTCACTCGGGGAGCAAAGCAATGGGGCTTTGGGAAGTTGCTTTTCTTTATCTCTTTCTTGTTTTGTTCCTGGATCAGGAGGACATGTTCTTTGTATTTCACAAAATGCTTCCTACTTTATTTTTTAAAAGCAGAAACACTCTTTATTCCAAGCCTGCTTTTGAAAAGAAAAGAAAAAGATGGTATAAATTAGATGGTTACATTTTAATTTAACCCATTGCATCTTACAAATGCACTACTCGAATCTTGGAGCCATTGAAGCAGAAGGGTACTGGGTTTGAACTGGGTTGATAAACATTTTCTCAGATCCTAGGTGAGACAACCACAGCAAAAATATTGTGGGCCCTCTGCTGGGCTCCCAGCTCCTTCAAACAGACAGCTATGAAGGCACCAGAATAAAACACTGCTGGTAGTTTTTAATGTGATACTACCCTTCTGAATATGGCCATTTGTACCTACTCCAGAACTGTTGTGTGACTTCACCAGTTAAAACAAAATTGGCAATATCTTCTGCCCCATAGCAAACTGCTCCTGGAAGATTGATTCATATCTCTTTAATGAATTTGGTCTACCTGGGTTTGCAGTGGGCAGGTGCAAAACAGGGCAGGTGGAGACCTTGTTGGGTAGGAGAGGAAATTTCGGTAGGTTATGCTAGTGATACCTGCCAAGTTTCCTTCTACCTTGATTATGGATCCCACTACCAAATGCTGACACTGAGCATCATAAACCTGGGTTACAGTTAAGCACTTTCTCCCTTAAACTTTACTGAAATCCTAGATGATGGATTGTCCTCTTCGTCATATGCTATTTGGTGGAGAATTTTAGCATCATCACCCCACTTGATGTACTTCAAGGTCCATAAAAGGATGCAGTTGCTATCCACTGTCTCTTTCTCTCTCAGGTCACTGGACAGGAGAGTCTGTTCTTGTTTGATTATCAGGCTTTCGTGGGTGATGGTGGTTTGTATACTACTTCCCGTGTCAACTCTTTTCCCCTTGCTACTGGCATTTCCCCCCTACTTCCTGCTACCTTGGAGTTCTGCCTTCTGTTGCAGCTGTCTTACTGTTCATAGTAGTGTTGACAGAAAGGAGCAGAGGGCTATAAACAAGGACAGAAGAAGGTAAGAAAAGCCTTGTTGGATCAGGTCAAATACCCATGTAGTCCATCATCTTGTTCTCAAAGTGGTCAACCAGATGCCTATGGGAAGCAGTGGAACTCAGGGAAGTCCCAACCCATGGCACAATTAAGAACTGGAATAGGGCAAATTCACTCACCCCCTACTCCTTTTTACAAACACACTGCTCTGTTCTTTATTATTGGCACACTGATGTTGACATTTCCTTTAGGTATGCTAGCGCTTGCATGTTCTCCGACTCTCCACCAAGCACTCATAGAAGAAACTCAGCCTGGTAGTTTTAATTGGGTAGTAAGCCAGGGTAAATGCATAAAGGCATAGTTATTCAGGTGTTCTGCCCTGTGTTAAATCAACATGGGAGGGGGACAGGGAGAATGAGCATGCTTGCTCTGAGCCCTCTCACCATTCCTACTGACCTCCACAACTTGGAGGGATAACTTCTGAAGCAAGGAGCCTGTGCTTTTAGGGTAGACTCTCTGCACGATGTAGAACAATGATTCCCCTGAATTCTAAATTACATGGGTAGCATAAGTGAGAAGAGCAGGCTCCCTAACTCAGAAGTTATCCATCCAACTCTTGAAGGGAAATGGGGATAGCGACAGGGGATTGGAACTAACATGCCTGTAGTTACTGAATAGTGCTAGTGGTGTGCAAGATGTATGGAAGTTGACCTGAATGATTTTATCAGTCATCTGCTAAAATCTTGGCTCGCATTCTTCACCTCACCTTGAGCTGCATCAATCTCTTGGGCAAAATCAAGGGAAGTTGTGGGCAGATACTGATAGAGCAGATGGTGGCTTTTTGTACTTGGCCTATACTGAGCGGTGTGCAAGTAGCCCAGTTGCATCTGTCAGTGGACTTCAGAAAGACTGGCGGTTCCCCAGTTCTGCACCTCTGTACCTCTTCATGTGAGAGGTGCTATACGGTATTGCACATGAATGATGAGGGGTGTGTGAAGATAACATACCTTTAAATTAATTAGCATTTCTACTATAATCAATTCTGTAAAAACCTTTGGAGTCTTTACCAACTTGACTGTTCCTGTCCCAGCAAGTAAATTGCACATATGAAGGTGCCTTTGTCAGAGGCCAGTGGTCACTCTAGGCCAGGCATGGCCAAACTTGGCCCTCCAGCTGTTTTGGGACTACAACTCCCATCATCCCTAACTAGCAGGACCAGTGGTCAGGGATGATGGGAATTGTAGTCCCAAAACAGCTGGAGGGCTCTAGGCCAACATTCCAGGTCATGCAAATCTAAATATTTCTGGAGCAGTGTGGAACTATATTGTGGGAAGGTGCCTACCATGTTACAACCACCCACCTGGCTACCAAGTCCTTCACCAAGTTTGCAGTTAGTAAAATAAAAATAAACACCCCAAATCTGTTTTATCAGTCACAAACCACAAATAGCCACAATGAGAGATTTACATTACTTAGGAAAAGATTTTGGGCTCAATTCAGGCAGAGTTGCCTTTGAGCAAGAGGTCACTGTGCAAGAATTCAAAGGGGCACACAATTGCAGCGGGTGTCAGGAGGTGAGCACTCATTTGTTGGTGACAATACTATTCTTTATTGCAGCTCTACTTCTACCTTTCTCCCAAGGACCTCAAGGTAATGTACCGTTCCCCATTTTGCCCTCAAAACCGCCCTGTGAGGTAGGTTAGGCTGAAAGTGAGTGACCACCCTAAGGTCACTCAGTGAGCTTCATGGCTGAATGGGGATTTAAATGCTGATCTCCCAGATCCTATTCTGATCCTCTGTTACACCGTCTCTCCATTTGCTCATTTATAGTTTCATCCTTCATTGGTTGACATGCCCAGAAGACCACTCATTAACCCCTTTCTCTGCATTTAACAGGATCTTCAAAAACTCCTGCTGTGCCTGGAAGCTTATTGCTTAATTAGGCAATCTATAGTTAATCTACAATTAACCTCAGAAGATCTCACAAAGGAGTCTATAGTTTCAGAGCAGATGTCAAACAACAAAATGAGATTGAATTTAAGGAAACTGAACATATAATATAAACCTGTGGAATTTGGACAGATTTCAGAAAGTTCATTCAGGAAATGATTTCTGTTAGAGGAAGTAAGTCCTCTGCAGAGCAAGCACCTTACCTCTGATTAATTTCTCCCCTCTCCGCAAAAAAATACTGAGCAGAGATCGTGAAATTTGGTAATTAAGTAAATTATAAGCAGATGAATATAAAGCATACGAAATCCATACTGTTCCTAATAATCTCTCCTTCTGCTGCTGTTTTCAATGCAGATGTTTGCATTGGGAACAGCCGGTACCTTCAGGGACACATTACTACATTACTGGAAAATTTGGCAAATGGGAGAGGTTCAAAGGGAACTCGTAGATTTTGGTCTTGTGCTGGCAAGTGTGAGAATGAGCCAAAGCAAAGTATTTAATGAGTGGATCAAAAGTACTGAGATTTAATACACCACTTACCATTTTATAAGGAAATAAAACTCTTGGTCTCTCTGCCCCCTCCCCCTCCCCAGGGTTTTTCTCTAGGGTAATTAGAAGCACATAACCGATGAAATATCCAAACTCAAGAAAAGCTTAAGAGATTAAGGGGAACAAGCTAAGATCCTTGTTTTTACAGATGAAGTTTTATAAGAAAATAAGTAAAGCTTCAGTGGATTCAATCTGGCCGGCTAATGCTGCTGCCCACTTAGAACTGTGGTTGCCAGTTAAGTAACTTGAAAATAATAATAATAATAATAATAATAATAATAATAATAATAATAAAGTTTATTGTGAGGACTAAGCCTTTACACACACATCTACATAATAATATTAAAATTTATTACATGTAGCCTTAATGGCTTCGTCAGATAAAAAAGTACAATATAGACAGATTATGGAGACAAAAAAGGGGCCTTATCCTTGTCAACCAAAAATCTTTCCCTGGTTTTCTTGGCCTTCATCCCGTAAACCGCTAACACATAAGAAATCTGAGGATTGGCATAAGCTAATAAAAATTTTACACGATCTTCAGGGTTACTTATTGAGTTGGGTATAGTTTGCAGAATCCCACCTCTAAAGCTCGAATAAAGAGGACAATGGAGGAAGTAATGTATAAGGTCCTCTTTAGTTCTCAAGGAGCAAGGACACAGGCGGTGCTCTAATGGAGTTCTGGCAAATCTGCCAGCCAGGTATGCTGTAGGTATTGTTTGGAACCAAGCCATAGTAAAAGCTCTCCGAAGAGTGGGGTCAGTGATATCCGCCAGGTAACTGGCACAGACTTTAACTGCTTTTAATCAGGGGAACCAATAAGAAAACCCAGAATTTTTTGTCTTCATGATGTCTAAAGAGGCACCCCTGTCAAAAATCCATTCTCGAATTTTATCAGGGCTCCAAAATTTAAGAGTATTAAACATGGGAATGGTATATCTGGATAAAATATCTAGAAGGTTTTGGCACCAAGCAGAATTATGTTGGAAAAATGCATAGGCTTGTTTAACCATTAGAGTATCCATGGCATTTGCAAGATTGATAAATGAGTGCAGAAATCTTAAATGGGCCCTAGCAGATAAAGAGGGTAGACCCACTTCCACTCTTAGGGAAGCTGCTGGGGTTCCTTGAGGGAGGCCTAGAATTCTTTTAAGAAAAGAGTTCTGTAGGATTTCGAGCCAATCTAGCAACTTCTGGTTCCACCCCCAGAGTTCTACCCTGTAGAGCATCTGAGAAATCACCTTACCAACGAAGGCTTTTAGTGCCGGAATCACTAGTTGTCCTCCCCTCGTATAAAAATTTTAAAGCAATGCACCGGAAGTCCTATGTGTTAGAATAGTTATGGTCTTGATATGGGCAGGCCAGCTAGATGTAGCCTGAAAATTGACACCAAGTTATTTTTTAAAAGACATTGTTGAATTGTGTGTTCATCTAGGGACCATCTAAAGCTGTGGCAGGCTTTGGTAAAAACCACAATTTTTGTTTTGGCAGAATTTATCTTTAGTGTATTGCGGGAGCAATAATCTGAGAGCCCCTCCAGCATGCTATGTAGACCCCTTCGGGTGAGGGCCATAATAGCCATATCATCGGCATATAGCAGTGTATTCAGATATTGGCCTTCGAGAGAGGGGGCAGAAGTCTTATACTTCACCATATACTGGACAATATCGTTAATATAGAAATTAAATAGGAACGGAGCTAACAGGCAGCCCTGTTTTACCCCTTTCCCCAATGGTAATGGATCAGTGTAGTTGCCTGTCAGCCCAGTTCTGATTTTAACTGTGGTGTCTGTATGTATTTCTCTAAGTAGCTTAAATAGTGGTCTGTCAATGTCTGTGTCATGAAGTTTTAACCACAATTTATCTCTGCAAATAATAACAATAGGAAGAGGTTGGACTTGTGCTGAGTGGCCTACAGGTGTTATAGTTATCTAGAGATTCCTAAATTATCTGGTCCTTCCACTGGGAGCATCACACAGCAGTAATATTTAGGATGTGTAAGAACATAGTGGCACAGCAATAAATGCCTATCAAGGAAAGATACAATTTTTTTGTGGGGTGGGGTGGGGCATAAGTGTGTGACTAGGGTCACATTAGGAAATCTATGAAACTGTCATGGCACCAGAAAAGATCCACAGAAGAAAAATGGGTTACCCCCAAAACAGCAGACAACCTAGTTTAGCATTAAAAGTCATGGACATCCAGTGAAGCTGAATGTTAGAAGATTCTGTATAGCTGAAAGAAAGTACTTCTTGGTGGAATGCCTAGTTGGACTATGGAACTTTCTCACACAGGAGGCAGTGACAGCCACCAACTTGCAATGGCTTTAAAAGAGGATTGGACAAATTAATGGTGAATAAGTCTATCAATGGTTGCTAGCCATGGTGGTCATGCTCTGCCTCCATGGTCTGAGTTGTAATGCTTCCAAAATACAAGTTGCTAAAAACCGCAGGAGGAGAGAGTTTTCTCGTGCTCGGATTCTGATTGTAGGTTTCTCATAGGCATCTGGCTGGCCACTGTGAGAACAGGATGCTGGCTTAGGTGGGCCATTGGCCTGATCCAGCAGACTCTTTCTTACAATCTTATTTTTTGCGTTCAGCACTCTTAACAGTACAACAACGCTCCCCCCCCCAAATTTTTTTGGGGGAGGAGCAGTAGGCGCTGTCTATGGGCACCATGGGTTAATATGCACCATGTGTATATCATGAGAAAGTGCATTAAAGTGCACATATTTATGCAACAACACACAAAATGTTCATATTAGGAAAAATGCCCACTAAAATGCTGATTTTTAAGGGATTTTTCTAAACACCCCCCCCCCAAAAGAGTGCATAGTGATGCAGAAATGGGGCAAGTTAGGACTGGAAAAAACAAGAAATGTGTGTGTGTGGGGGGGGAATGGTCAAATTTATTCCTCCTCATCATGTCACTTTTTTCTGGGCCAAGTTCAGGAAGTGGTCCAAACTGGGAATCATTTATGGTGGTTTATTTGTGTACCTGACTGGATACCCCAGAAAGACGATTCACCTTTCCGGATTCATTTTGCCTTGCCGATAAAGCTGCTGCCTTAGTTGACCCCCAAGGCTTGTCTCAGTTGTTCCCTTCGCTATTTGCAGCTCTTGTTTCATGGACAAAGCCTTGCCAGAAGATGAATGAATGCAGTGCAGAGAAATGCTATGATTCATATTCTATTCCTTTCCCTCTGTAACAAACAAAATACATCATGAGAAACCTGCCTAGAAGTTGTAAGTGAGAGTGTAAACTGTGCAGAAGAAAATGGTCTGTAGTAGCTTAAAAAATGTTAGCTTTCCCAGAAACTTGCAAGAAGAGGTAGGCAGAAAGTTGTTATTGTTTTTATTTTCCTAGGTTTTATTTTTAAATGTTTTAAATAGAATTGAGCTGGAGTACCTCCCCCATCGCCCCAATTTTACCACATTTTTATTGGATTTGAGGTACAGGTGCTTAAGGAAAAGCAGTGGCATTGCTAGATTCTTAAAAATCTCAGGGCACAGGCCCACAACACAGGGGGGATTTGGTGAAATGACCACTCCCACACCCTACTCCAGATAGGATGGAGAACTTCAAGAGGTTACTTGTGCCCACATCTAGCTTTGCCCATTTCTTTTAGTGCACTATCTCGGTGGCATTGTAGCTTGGCTGCAACTTGGCACATACAAATTCCTTGTGTACTGAGTATTACTGTATACTTGTTCTTTGGTTGCATGGTTTATATTGGGTGTCCCCTCCCCTCTTTTCTGTGAGGGATTTTGAAAAGTAAAGAAACAAAAACCCACTTGTCAGGTACATACACAGAGCACGGCTTGCCAGGTGCGCAGATTGATGGCCTCCACTAAGGAGCGAAACCCGAAGGTCAGCTAGATGGCAGACATTAAATTAGATATTAAAACAGATGGTGTGAGCATTTACTATTCCTCCAGGATTGACGAGTGTATTACTGAGTGCTATGTAAAAATGCCAAACCTATCCTTTGGAACTGAAGGAAGGCTTAACTTCCCTAAACCTGCATTTGTCTTAAAATGAAATATTCATGTTTTCATTGGATTATTTTTCGAGTCTGCGAGAGTTGTTTCTTGCAAAGCTACTAACTCCCTCCATGGGAAATGTGTGTGACATTCTACTTCCAGCAGAAATCCAGGAATGTTATGTTGCCTTCTGTAAAAATTTCACAGGGTCACAAACCTTCAAATGTGTCCCTCCTCTGCTCCTGGGATTAATGGACCTTTTCATGGCTCACTCTACTGCCACCATCCCAGAAGTATTTGCCAAGCCAAGCAGAAAGCTTCCTGCCCCATGCACCCCATCTTATATTTCCTTCACTTCCCCTATGGATGTGAAAAGGAATCAATATGAGAAACCCCACATGGATCTGCTTTACAAGCAGAACAAAGGAGAAAGAAACAAAGGCATGCTCTTGCCCGGAAAAAATACCTCCTAGCGAAGAGTGAAAAATGGAAACCTCTTGTGTTTGGGGCAGGGAAAATAATAAAGCTAAGCAAAAGTTCAAGGTGGGAGCCTGCAGACGGTCACTGTTTTGTCGGAGAGATTCATGTGCATATTGGAAATTTTTAGGTTTGTGAAATTAAAGTGGATTAATGTGCTCTGTTGCCATAGCACTACAAATCCACATTAAGAAAGAAATGGAATTTTTCTCTGGTTAGGAAAGTGATGGGGGAAAGCTTTGAAAATGTGGGGTGAATGAAGGCTCAATGGGAAGATGTATAAACACCCTGCAAGCAAACTAGTATAAAAGCAAAGATACATGTTTACTGCCTTATAACCTCCAGGCAAGCAGGTCAGAATGAATAAAGACTGGATATAATATAACTTCTGCATAAGCTTTGTACAAGCAAATCAAGACGAATGCCCAATTATTAGGTTGTCTGGAGGAGACCTGTTTTATAGGACATTCACAAAGGTGGATCTATGAAAGCGTGACCAGTTTGGCCGCACTGGGCGCAGAGCTCCTGATATGCTGCAGCAGGTGCCACAACTATGAAGTCCAATGGAAGGCGAGAGGCAGGGTGTGCATGCTGGATTTTGGCATCTCACAGGGCGCCACTGAAATTTGAGATGCCAAGGTCTGCCACTGACATTCAGTACTGTTTTGAGGGATTTCTTAACATGCAAACATAAAATCTGTCTTATGGTAACTCCCTTTTGAAACAACACAAAATGGTGGCTAGTCCTTGTGCAAAAGTTCTGGCAAAAGGGAGAATCAAGAAATGAGACATCCTTCCCATATCAGGGTTGTCGAGGGCACAAGATTATCCCCATTCTGTTCTCACTTTGCCAATCATACTCCTGCCTCTTAAAATAGTTTTCAAAGTTCATCGACAGACATGAAAAAACCCAGAGCTGCTTCCCAATACACCTAAGGAATTATTTCACTGAGGAAAACAAGACAGCCTCCGAATGTTGTTGTAATTCAGTCTAACAGTTCCTATTTGCTCAGGTCAGCTTGTGGGAAGGGGAGGTGAGTCAAAGTCTGAGGAAGAGAATGTTCCCTTGGAAGTTATATGTATATCTGTAAAACTCAAGTAAAAAATCCAACAAAAGGGGTATTCAGACACTGGATCAAGTGATTTGATGTTACACAAGGCTTACAATGATCATTCCCCATATTAAATGGGGAGCGACTTTTGCGTGGTCGCACGCAGCCCCCTTGGACCCCAGAGCGGATCCTGCCAGTTTGGGCTGGCCTCGCCTTCCCCGGGCTGGATACCTGTGGTCCCCGCCTACCTCAGTCAGCGTCCATTCCCGTTGCCAGGGGGATTGGCCAGGTAAGGGGAGGGACCATCCAGCCCACACAATAGAAGGCATAGCTTACCTGGGGAAACGGCAGTCGGGCTCCAGAGCTTCTCCCACCCTCCACTCCCTCAATTAACTCTTAATTTTGCAGGTTAACCTTTTCTCCACAGGTACGCAGGCGCTGCTATGTTAAGGCTGCTGTTGAAGGGCTGGAAAGGAATTTCTCTGCATTGGTAGGTTTCACCTTTCCCATAGCAAAATGTCACAACTTTGGCGGTTTCAGGCCTTGGGCGGAATCCTTTAGTCATCTTCCTAAATGGAGGGGGGGCATGGGGCGGTGACCCCACGCCCTCAGTGTGGCTGCGATACCAGGGTTCCCATTAAAGGGGTCTAGGGGAGGAGGCATTGACCATATGCCAAGAGGTTGTCATTGCCCTCCCCCTCCAGTGACAGCGAACGGGGGCAGGCTCTCTGCTTGAACATATGTTCTCCAGAGCCAGCCCAATCCCCACACATTCTGGATAACCCTGAAGTTTCCCAGATCCCCGGCTAGGGGCTGGGAAGGATAAACGCCTAATGCCTGAGCCAAGGTGTCCCTACATCTGAATGTTAATAATAGCATGTTGTCTTGTGTCATTATTCCGCTCAGGGGTCACCTGGGGTTTGGGGGACTCCGCCTGTCCACGCAAATGTTAACATCTTACCTGAATGTAAGACCTGAATGTAGATGCTCAAGTAAATAATGTCAGGTTGATGTACTGTATTACATAAGTGTATGAATAAAGCGTAATTTCTGATGTAGAATAATTATTTAGTACTTGCATAATTTTCTCACATGAAGAGAAATCACATTATAATTATTTTTTCCGGAATGCAGAAAATGTGCAAAACTAATATGAATGTATTGAAATCTTGCCAATTCTTGTCTCTGTGAGGTTGTTCTGTTTTATTTGGCATAACTGCCAAGTTTTGTAAAAAAGATGTTGACAATAGGCTCTGGCAATCATTTGAAAGCAAGTAGTCAGTTTGAAATAAAGCAATTGTGAAAGGGGGACAAAACATATCACAAATTTTATTGGGAATACTAAAAACATTTCCCCCCGTTTGTTGTGATGAATTTGTTCTTAAACACTGACTTACCAATGGGCTTACTTACTCCAGTTTCTAAATGGACAATATCACATGATTCTGTACCATGTAATGGTTATTATAATGCCTTACAGTAGTTATAAGTCTACTCAGGAGTCCAAGTTCAGGGATACATGCTCCTAGATAACAAGATACAGGATTGCTCTGTAAGTTTTATCAACCTTTCCTGCATGGAGATGTCAGCTTTTAAACATGGTTGAAAGGCTTCCCGCCTCCCTGCACCCCAGCGTGCTAAAGTTGCCATTTAGAATCTAAATGTAGGTTGGCAGTTTGTGGAAAATAAGTAGATTATGACTTTTTTGTATTGGATTGGATTATTATAAGGTGTGTGGTCTTTATTGTATATAATGGTGCCTCCAAAAAAAAAAGTTACACATCGTTTTGGAAGATGATCACCAGTGTCAAAGCAATGATTCTTCAACATCAACTTCGATGGACTGGTCATGTTTTTTGGATGCCTGATTATCGCCTTCCAAAGCAATTACTTTATTCCCAACTTAAGAATGGAAAGTGTAATGCTGGTGGACAGCAAGAGGTTTAAAGACACTCTCAAGGCAAATCTTTTTTTTTTTTTTTTAATAAACACCGACAACTGGGAAACACTGGCCTGCGAGTGCTGCAATTGGAGAACAGCCTCTACCAAAGTTGTCATGGACTTTGAAGAAGCACAAACTCAGGACGAGCTAAGAGGAAGGCATGTTTGGCAAACCTTCAGCGTGAACAACTCCCGCCCGGAAACCTATGTCCCCACTGTGGAAGGACATGTGGATTCAGAATTGGCCTCCACAGTCACCTACAGTCACACTGTTAAGACCATATTCACGGAAGACTATCTTACTTGGCTATGAGTGATCGCCAAAGAAGAAGATATTTTGATGTTGTAAACTGCCTTGGGTACTATAATATAGAAAGGCAGTACGTATACAAAGTAAAGGTGAAATAAAATGAAGTAGCTTGAATATGACAGGGAAGCTTATGAAGGGTAGGCAAGGACTACTGTAAAATGGTGGGGGGACGTGATTTCACTGTAACATACTTCTGCTGCAGTTGCATAGTCTAGGGTTTCCCCATTTCTGTAGTGTTTGAGCTTACAACAGAACAGTGAAGTGGGCCATCATTTTTGCACGTTATAAGGAGAAACTGAAGTTGAGGGATTGCAGTCTGTCTGACACAAATCAGTGGTGGCAGAGGCAGGACTTGAACCCAGATCTCACACTTCATTGGCTACCAGACTCCTGTGGCTCACAAACTGAGACGGATAACTCTGGAAGCAGACAATTTGAGGGCAGATAGCGCACAACTAGGGATGAAGCAGACCAGTTGCTGTGGCTCTGACAGCAGAGAAATAAATCTGTTTTCTCTCCTGTCATAACATCTGCACAGTGTTGCCCAGAGGAACTCTTCAGGATGGTGAGTAGCCTAATTAATTCAGACTGTCTGGCCTTAGACTCTGAATCATATTTGGTTTGCGGGTGTGGGGGCTGGGCAAAACCACTCATTCATTTCATTTTTGCGTAGTTTGGGATCGCCAGTAGTAAAATTATATAGTGGTCCTGTATATTTCAACTAGTTTCTGTGGATGCTGCCAACTGATGTAGAAGGGATGACCAGAGTAATGCAAAAAAAAATAAAAAATAAAAAAAAATCCTTCCAGTAGCACCTTAGAGACCAACTAAGTTTGTTCTTGGTATGAGCTTTCGTGTGCATGCACACTTCTTCAGATACACTGAAACAGAAGTCACCAGACCCTTATATATGGTGAGGTTGATGGACTTCCATTTCACGCGGCTCAACGTGGTGCCTTCCATAGTTCCAGTTACAGGTAGGTAGCCATGTTGGTCTGCCATAGTCAAAACAAAATAAAAAATAAAAGAATTCCTTCCAGTAGTAATCTACACCCATGCCATTTAGTATAGACAGGCAACTGGTTTGGTTTACAAACATATTCCTTTGGGAGACCTTAACTGCGTGGCTCTCATTCAGAAATCATTTTGTGCCTGATCTTCAGCTTTCCCCTTTCAGATAAGCTGCACCTTCAGAAAGATCTAGAAAGTACAAACTAGCTGCTTTGGCTTCTGTTACCAAACACGGAATGCAAAGTATTCGGAGCTCATGATAGCTGCTTTAGACACTATTGATCATGAATTCCGTTGGCCTGAGTTGTGCAGTCTAATGTTCCAATCGGAGGGCAATCTCTGAAAACTCTGTATCAGAACCATCTCTTTCCACATTTCACAGTTCACTGCCATGACTAAGCAATTCGTTCATAGGCTCCTTGTAGCTGAAAAGGGAGTTAACTGAAGTTGCAACCCCTGTATGGATATTGTACTAAGGTACGCTGAAGAAACAGTATACTGGGAAGCCTGGCATAAGATTATCTCTGATGAGGGTTCATTGTATTCCTGAGACATTATACATCCTATTGTTCCCTTGGGGAAACATGTAGTTCCTCCATGTTTGTCAAGTAGAGTGTGCCTGAAAGGCACAAGCAGAACTGTTATTAATAATAAAAAATGCACCAATTATCCTTAAAAGCCTTGATATGTTACACAATTATTTTTAAAAAAGCAATACCTGCCACCAAGTGGAAACCTTTTATCATTTCACCAATAGTTAAAGACAATTTTGTGTATTAGATACACGACTGTGTATTAGATACATGACTTTTGTTCAGTCATCAGATAGTACCAAATAAATGGGGGGTGGGGTGGGGCGGGGCGGGGCGGGGGAGAGGCACAAGGGAATTTGAGCACAGCATTTTCTTCTCTTTATTTATTGTAGTCTCCCCTCCCTGTTCTTATAAAGCATATTTGATGAAATCACTGAGGGACAGTTAAATCCCCTGCCCCCTTTTGTATGCATTTTATTCAACATACAGTGGTACCTCTGGTTACGTACTTAATTTGTTCCGGAGGTCCGTTCTTAACCTGAAACTGTTCTTAACCTGAAGCACCACTTTAGCTAATGGGACCTCCCGCTGTCGCTGCGCCGCCAGAGCACGATTTCTGTTCTTATCCTGAAGCAAAGTTCTTAACCTGAAGCGTTATTTCTGGGTTAGCAGAGTATGTAACCTGAAGTGTATGTAACCTGAAGCGTATGTAACCCAAGGTACCACTGTACTATGACAAACTTTTCCAGCCAAACAATGATACAGAGCTCTTTTTCTCTTTCAGATCTTGTTAGCTTAAACATCTTCTGGCATAGAATAATAGGTCCTATGTCTATTCCCAAACCTCTTAGGTCTTATCAATTTCAATGGGAGTGTGAAGCACACACTTAACCCTCCTATTGAAATGGGGATTTAAAATGCTTAACTTTGGCACAGTTCTTCAAGGCATGTTGATGATGAAAGAGTGTTGTATCCAAAGAGGAAAGTGAACTTACACAACTAGCTCAAACTCACCTTATTTTTCTTTTTACAACAACAACAACATTGTTTCCAAGTGAACTACGGGATCAATTTTATTCATGTATTTGAGTTTTATACCACTTTGCAGGATCACAAATCTCAGGTGGTGCCAGTCCCATCTGAGAAGAGAATCACATCCCTGTCTCTGCTGTGTAGAGTCCCATGAGACCATCAACCTTACAAGAGACACAGGCCAAGTCTCGGGACTTTAGATACTGCTGGCAAAAGCAGCCACAGAAGATATTGTCTTGCAGGGACCTACAGCTAACTGAAGCCTTACATAAGCTGACAAGACCCAAAGTGTGGTAAGCTCCATCTCTCTGGTGGAGCTGGCTGGCTGGTTGGTTAAGGGGCTTTTACCCTAGGGTTGCCATATTTCAAAAAGTGAAAATCCAGACAAGTTGTTTAGCTTTTTTGGTTTTTGAACTTTATTCTGGAAAATGGGCAAAACCGACACTGCCGACATGGATTGCCATATGTCTGGATTTCCCCAGACATTTTGCCGATTTCCACCTGGACACTGGATTTGATATCCCGCTTTTCACTACCCAAAGGAGCCTCAAAGCAGCTAACATTCTCCTTTCCCTTCCTCCCCCACAACAAACACTCTGTGAGGTGAGTGGGACGGAGAGACTTCAGAGAAGTGTGACTAGCCCAAGGTCACCCAGCAGCTGCATGTGGAGGAACGGAGACATGAACCCAGTTCCCCAGATTACGAGTCTACCACTCTTAACCACTACACCACACTGGTGGTTTCACAAGGGAAACCACAAGGTACCACAGGTAGAGGTACCATGAGAGGATGTTGATAGGACTGTGACTTCCAGCCAGGAGCACCCAGAACAAGATTTTAACAGCCACCACCACCCCCGGGCAAAAGTCCTCCCTTGCATATAGCAAGGTCTCTAGGTCATGGGTCATGACCTGCAGTTGCTTTGTTAAAAGGGGGCATGTGAAGAGGGCCAAAGAGAAAGGCTGCATCCTAACACAGTGCTCAAATTATTGCAAGGAGGAGATGGGTGGGCCTTAAGGAAATGCAGAATCCCCACCCCTAGACTCTTTCCCCTTCCCCAGTTTTAGCCAAATCATGCCTCTCTTTTTAGCCTTGTGAAAACAATTGCTATGGAAAAAGTACTTAGGCTTGAATTCAAGCACTGACCTCTGACCAGGAGTGGGTGGTGCTGTGGGGTGGAGGTGCTTACCTGTCCTCTAGACAGCTAAGCCTCTGCTGCTTACTGGAAAGGAGAAGGTTGGTGAGACAGCAGGGAGGTTAGCATGGTGCAAAAACCCCAGCAGAGCTAATCCAGCTCTCCAACCAGTGCATTTGCACCATCCTAACCTCCCTGATACCTCAAGCCCAGTAAGAAGTAGCAACTCAGCTGCCAGTAGGTCAGGTAAGCACCTCAGTTCCACCATGCTGCCTGATACTGCTTCTAACTATGAGACCCATGGCTTAGGTTTTCAGTGGGTGAACTGGGCTGGAGCAGAGGCCTCATTTCTAGGTTTAAGACCCATCACTTTTTATTATACTGTAACTATGTAGCAGGTGGAAGGAGTATGATGGAGAGCTGAGATCCCTTGCCAATATGTGTTATTCTAGCAGTTGTTTAATGGATTGGAGGCCAAGGCAGCAGCTTTACGTGACACCTCAAATTAAAATAGAATGGAGCGTATATACACTTCTGAAATTCATCTGTTATATCTTGATAGTGTGACACTGATTATATCAACATCTACCTAGCTTGTAAGAATTTTAAGGCATAATCTGTTTTATTCTGCTTGCCTGATCTTCCACACTGGTCTTTGTCTTTCATCTTTTTTGTTTGCTGCAGTGAGTAAAAATGAAGGTCTACGCTTGCCACAAAAAGATGACATATTAAAAGAAAGGTTTGACAGAGCATATAAATAACATGAAAATGAGAGAAGTTCCTGGACAACATAAAAAATATGAGATGGAATAAGGCAATTTGATAAATACCGCACTTCAACAGAAAAATGTTTTTGAAGGAATCAGATCCTTAAAGTAGCAGATTTGACTCTGCCCTACCAATCTTCTGGCGTTATAATTTAAAGCAATGCAAACAAAATAATTCATCATCTATGTCAGAATACCTTGGGTGCCATTTTTACTTTTATTTTTAAAGCTGATTTTCTACAACACATTTCTCCATGAATTACACATGGAAGATTTTGTGTACGGCACTATTTCCTGCCAAGTGTTGCTTTTCTTTAAACGTTTCAAAACTTTAAAGAGGTCTAGCATTGCAAAGCAGAAGGGAGCAATGGCTGACCTTAAAAATGAAGCATTTTGCATGCTGCACCCAGGATCAAGCTTCAGGGCATCTTGTTAAGAACTACCCAGTAAGCACAACAAGCACTCTGTGTCAGGATGGCTACCAGGTAAATACGACTTCATAGCGTGTTGTATTGCTGCTATGAGTCAGTTGTGATGGGGGATGAGGAACTTCCAAATATTTGCCACCTATCTCCTCCCCAGATCCTGACCATGCTATTCAAAAGTAGCACCCTGCATTCAAGGAAATTCTCCCTCCCTCCCTCTCTCCCCCTGCCCCCACCATTTAAAGTATAAAACAGAAATAACGCCATAACTGACTGTTAATGTCTGTTAAACACAAGTATGATTGTTTATCTTTATGGTTACTGAAATTCCAGGTGCTCGTTGTTTTGGTGAGGCTGCCTTGAATCATCTGTTGGCCATCCTTGGTTTCAAGGAAAGATTGAGAACCAAGCTACAGCTGATGCTATAGACATAATCAGGAAGACATCTCTTTCAAAATAGCAGCATCTCTCCCCCCCCTCATTTTTTTCCTTCCCTGGCATGCTCCCGGCAAAAAATGGCCCACCTTTAGTGCCTTGGCACCAAAAGGAGCTTTTGCCTTGGGCTAACAGAAGTACAGGGGTGAGGTGGGTGAATTTTATAACTCAACTGTATCAGGGGAAGAAAGCCTTCTTGCATGCTGTGGACCTGATGAAAATCACCCCCTTATGCCTGCTGTTAATTAATTAACAAAAAACATGACTAACTCTCTCATGATGCGATTAGCAGCTTGTAACAGCTCTGAACAAGCATTTATCAGAGATGTTTTAGGAATATCCACTGTAGGTACTGTATCGACACTTCATTGGTGTCAATAAAGCTCTGTTTTCTGCTAAGAGCTTTGGGGCTTAGGTCTGATTCGTTTTTGTTTTTCCTTCCCTTGTTCCCCATTAAACTTTCTTCTACCAGAATACAACAGTGTGACTCTCCACCCCCAAACCATAATTTTATTATGCTGGATATAATGATAGTCTCTTAAGCAATGCAAGAAAACATATACATCATGATCTCTCTTCATCTAATTCTAAATAAGTTATATAGATTAGTAGCTTTTTAAAAACGGTTTGTTTGTAGATATGATTTTGTCACCTAAATTTGGTAGTAGTTCTTATTTTTACAATGTGAGACATGATTTAAATGGAGAAGGAGCAAGAATTCCTTTCACATGCAAATAGGTTCATTAAAGCAGATCAATATGTTGGGTTGTTCTATAGAGTACCATTAGTATTGCAGCTAAACAAATATTTTATGTAAGCACGGCCTTTTCCGACCTAATATTTTGAAAGAATCAAGGGGATTACCAGAATATTTGCTTGTAAAGCAGGAATCTACATGTGCTTTCAGCAAAGCAGTTTTAATCACCGACTGTCAACTATAATATTTCAACATATGTACTCCTTCAATGGCAGGAAATTACAGGATTTTAAGGTCTGGGTGTGGGGTACGTAGTGACTGAATATATGAACATTTTAGGTGTGTGCCTCCTGTTACAACATGCAGAAAGTATGCTTACATTGGCTCACACACACACACACACACACACACACACACACAAATCCATCTTGGAATGTGCTTTGGGACTCTGGGAAAAATAGATAAACCATCTAAACGGTGAAATTCATTTGCTGTTAAGTCACCTAAAGGTACTAACTGTGCATAGCACTTTGGAAAATGTAACATGAAAGCAGAATGTCACATAAATTATTGGATTTTCTCCCCTGATTCTACCCAAATGACCTAGAAGTGCAAGTCATTCGTGTGTGTGTGTGTGTGTGTGTGTGTGTGTGTGTGTATATCTCACACCAATTGGTTCTTGCTTTAAGACTGTACCACAACACGAAAAACTTCATCTGTGCTCAGTGATGTTTTGCCCTAAGCAAGTAGTGCCAGTTATAAAGACAGGAAGAGACTGTGGTAATTAACGATAAATGGAGAAAAATTAAGGAGGAGGGAAGGTATGCCATTCAAATGGGGCCTGCTATAATACTGTAAACATGTAGAAAAATATTGCCGCAAGGCTTTAAATGTACTCATTTTTTTTTAAAAAAAAGAGAGTACAGTGCAATCATTTGCATGTGTATTCAGATGTTAGTTTGATTCATGCTGTATACAGGCATCTCCCTCTCATGAGTTTGCCATTGTATGAAGGAGGAGAGCAAGGGTCTATCTAGGTACAAAACCATACAAGGTGCCCCCATGAATAAAGATGGTCCCTGGTGCAGATATTCAGCTCCAACTCATGGAGGGCAGCAGGGACAGGTCATCAGAAATGTGACAGAGGAGAAGGAACTCATAAGCCAGCCTTCATTTCTTCCCCTCACATGAGGGGAAATGGCTGAATAGGGCGTTGCTCCCAGGCAAGTGGTTCCAGCCTTAAAGTAGAAGTGTCACTCTACCTCCAGAGTCGGAGACAGCGTGCCACTGAATGGCAGATGCTGGGAGTCACAGGTGGGGAGAATTCTGTTGGACTCAGGTTCTGCTCACAGCCTTGCCATAGGCATCTGGTTGGCCACTGTGAGAACAGGCTGTTGGACTAGATGGACCTTTGGCCTGATGTAGCAGCATAGGCACGGTCTCCAGAGGACCGAGGCTCACTGGACCCCCTCAATTTTTTTTGAGGGGGCTGAGTCCCTCCACACAGAGCTGGGAATGGAGCAACATCAGGATGTCGTGCGACGTCACGTCAGGCCCCCTTAATATTCTTCCAAAAATGGCGCCTCTGTCTAGCAGGCTGTTCTTATACCACCTTAAACCTGGACACCTCCAGCTGAATACCTCCAAGTCTCTGATGAAACAGAATACAAGGCAACTGTGGCTCCTCCTGATCCCCACCATCCTGGCCCTGTCATCTTCTCCCCAGCCCCAGATGTGTGGGACGCCTTGACTTATGTTGGGCAGGGAAGTGGCGGATGAGAAAGGTTGGGTAGAAATGGGAGGAACTGTCCCTGGATTGTGTCTCATTGCATGAGGAGATTGAAAGGTGTGAGTCTGCGGGGATTCTTTGCTGGAGCTTCCCGCGCGCAGGACAAGGTCAACTGCACGCGGGATACCAGTTGCTGGGGCATGTGGTGGCCAGCGCCTCACGTGCACCCTTGCACGGAGCACCGGCCAAGGCTGCGGATGCGACGGCCGATAATTCCGGAGCCCAGCTCACACCGTGCTGTGAAGAAGGTTGTCCGCCAGGCTGAATCTGAAGGATGAGTGAGTTGATCGGATGAATGAATGCCTGGATCTGCAGGCACTTGCGACCTCCTGAGTTGTTCCCAAAAGTAAAGCACCAAAATAAAGGTGGCCAAAACGACGGCCAAATAATAAACTGGTAAACGGTAAAATTCAAACTAAAATGAAATAAAGACAGACGACCATGGTCTCTTTTAAGACGGCTTTGGCTGACCCGCGTGGGTTGTTTCTTCTCTCTGTACCTTACCACGCAACCTTCTCTCTGGGCTTGTCCGTTCCACCGTCTTCCACGCTAGCTATCCTTTCTCCTAACTTCTTCTCCCTCTCTTATCCGCGTTCTATCCGCCCAGCACGGGGAGCCGCAGCCTTTTATTGATAAGAACAAACAACGTCATGATCAATACTTTTACCAATCAGAACACTGTTGCTGCCCTTGAAAAGGGCGGGAAGCAGATTAACTGACCACTAAACAATTTAAACTTGGAGCCAAAAAGTCCTGGCGGAAGGATCTCAGCGGCAAGTCGCCTACTGGATCCTCCTTTCACTTTCACTTTAACGCGGAGGTATACATCAAATAGCACATAATTGACAATAAACAAATATAAATGACTGCAGGTGCAGGCGCACCCACGAAGTGTATTCCCACATGAGTCTATTGTGTAGGTTACCTGTCAAGCCTACTTTAAACCACTGAATACCATGATTCCAGGCAGTGTCCTGAGGTAATGCAGTTAACTGTTCATGTAACAGTGCTCTATACAAAAACAGTTAACTGTTGCTCCAACTACCTTCAGGTCACTGATGGCTAGCACGGAGAAGGGGATGAGGCTCCTATGTACCTCTCCATCTTCCATATTCTGAAATGTTTTTAGTGGTTTTGAATTTTATAATGTTTAGATTACATTGCTCTGTTTGTGATGCGATGCACTCTACGCATTCTGAAAATTGCAGGCATGCAATTTCCTGGGTGCAATTGGTTTATGGAGCTCTGAGGCTTTAAGTATTGTTAAGACAGGGCTTGCAGTTTAGCTGTGCTTTACCCTTCATTGCATTCTTCCTCTGGAATTACCGAGTACTTTTTGCAGAATCAGAACAGATAAAAGGCGTGGAGAGCTTCCTTCCTTCCTTCCTTTCTTCAAACTTCAACATGTAGAGGATGGAAAGGGAACCTTGAATGGAGTTAAATATCCGCTTCTGTTTCTGTGGGAAATAGCTTAATATGTGATTATATGAGTCTATGCATATGTTAAAAGTGCACAATTGTGTGTAGGTTTGCCCATTACTCAGACTTACTAAGTTATATTGCAAGTCATCTGTCACATGCTGTCAAATAACCCTACTGACATTGCTACTCCCAGGGCAGTCAAATAATGTCAAATCACAACTGCTTTGTGTCAAGATACTGGCTGAAGCTGCATGCCAGCAGTTGGATACTGTTAGATGTTGTCTGCAAGGGCAAATTCTTTTCCTGATGGCACAGGCTGATGCCCAGTAGTAAGTATTCACAGAAACGCCACTGAATATTCAAACACATGCAACCACAACTGAGCAAGATGGGTGGAAGGTGTTTCAGCTAAAGGGAGTGCGCTTATGTGTACATGTACGCAGGGTTCATAAACATGAGGAATGCACCAGTGGGACAGAGCAGGGAGGGAGAGAGAGAGCAGAGAGTCTAGGAGAGAAGAGTTCCATTGACCAGCAAATTTGAGATCTGAGAGTGAGATGCTATATTGATATTATTACCCAATATTACTTGTATGAGCTTGTTTGGGCTTTCAGATGAGCTTCTAAGATCCACCCAATAAACAAGACATGGCTTGTTAGTGGGATGCCCCCAAATTCCCTTCCCAAAATAAAATACTATCTGTCACCATGGAATGATATCCCCATCATTGCTGACATAGTACTCTTAAAGACGTTTTGTGTTCAATCGGCAGTTTACTAATTGCAGTGTCGCAGGTTAATTGCTATTGCTCATTTTTGACATGCAATGTGGTTTTAATCTGACTGTGCTATACAGTATTTTGCTTGGGGTATGGGATATCTATCTATCTATCTATCTATCTATCTATCTATCTATCTATCATCTATCTATCTATCTATCTATCTATCTATCATCTATCTGTCTGTCTGTCTGTCTGTCTGTCTGTCTGTCTGTCTATCTATATCTATCTATATATCTATCTATCTATCTATCTATCTATCTCTCTATCTCTATCTCTATCTCTATCTCTATCTCTATCTCTATCTCTATCTATCACCATGGAATTTTTTTAACACCCTCAAGGAGGGTTAAATGTGAAGGAGGATTCTAGAAGGGAGGTTCAGGCAAGATGTTCTGAATGAAGCATGCGCTCACAAAACTGCATATAATGCAAGGCTTTGCCTATTCCTAGGCTGCATTTCCACATATGCTTGCCACCATTGCCATCACTATCAAAACCATAAAGGGAACGTTGATTTTCATATTGCCCTCTTAATGGCATTCTCTTCTCATTTTCCTCCTGCCTCAGCAGAACCTCATAACTAGTTACTGTTGCTGCAACCCTTTTGAACCGAAAAGGACAGGCTTCTAAAGAATGAATCTCTCAGGGTGCTGGTGGATGCTATTCTCCTTTTTTGTGTTAATCGGCAAAGCGATAGGAGGGTGTCAAAGTAAAGCTGCCAGCATTGCTTGGCATTCCTACCCGGGCTTTACTAAAAATTCCAGTCCTCAGCGGATTACAAGGATGGCATTAGAGCTTCAAAGGGGAGCTGGCTTAGCACTGAGCTGCAGCTCCTTAGAAGCTCGATCAACTGAGCAGTGCTGGAAAGACCTGCGTCACGCCACAGCCTTTCATAACTTTGTCCTGATGTAAGATATCTTAATGTGGGAAAGGAAGGTATAATAGAAAAGGGAAAAATCTAGTTTCCTGGAAAAAAAAGATGATGATCAGTAATGATGATCACCTATCCCCTGCAACAGGCATTGTAAATATGAAGATAACATGGTATATACCTGTACGCCCAGTGTTTGTGGTATGTGATGCAGCAGACAAAGCATTCAGGTTTTCACTTTATGAGTAAAAGCCAAAGCACATTTTTCAAACAGAAAAATGAATCCAAGCAAGGAATTTTTCTACCTGTCAGATGCATCTTTTTAACACGGCAACATTGCCTCCTCCAATTAGCCAAATATCACTTAGTGATGGGGGAGACCTAGAAGCTTGAGGCCCTCCTGTGCAGTTCATGAAACCCATGTGCACTGTGCTCACTTTTTCAAATGTACTGAAGTTACAAAAGATGATGCAGCTGCTTGTCAGGAACTCTGCAGCAGGACCTCAGGCACCAGGTCCTGCCACATATGTTCACAGGAGGATCAGAGATGGTGGGACCCTCAGGAAATATAGTTGCCATGGCTTCCAAATTCCATGGTTGCTGCTGCGCATACCTCCCCCAGGCATCAGTCTCTCCCATGGAATTCACCTAGGAGTAATTACATCCATCCTGGATTGCATCAGATTACCCTCAAATATCTAGTGTGGGAATTCTGTGGAGAGACTTTCTGTAAGCAATTGATCCCTCAGCCTGCTACTCAAGCCTGATACCATCTCCTCCTGTTCCTTTCTGGTATTTAGGGTGGGGCAGCCAGAGGTATGAGGGGTGTGCTAACATCTGACATGGTGTGAAAGAACAAAAACTAATGTAGGGTTGCCATATTTCAAGAAGTAAAAATCCAGACACCCCGAAAGTTGTGGGCTTTTTTTAAAGGAAAACTCAAAAATTATACAAAAATGCCAAATACGATTTCTCGGTTTTCTTGCCAAAGATCCAGGACAAACCATGCCTTACAGAAATTCCCCCCAGATGTCACTTCCACCTTTGAAATCCTGGTAATGTCTGGGAAATCCTGGATGTATGGCAGCCCTATACTAATTGCATGGTTCTGTTGATGTCTTTGCTACTGCAAAGAAGCAGAAGCTGCTGGGGTAGCTCAGTTGGGAGAGCATGAGACTCTTAATCTCAGGGCCATGGGTTTCAGAACCATGTTGGGCAAAAGATTCCTGCAATCAGATTCCTGCATACAAATGAGGTGCCGCAAAGCATTGTGGGGGGACACAAAACGCTCACTGTGACTTGAAGGGGTGTGGGCGGATGGTACCCCAGGTCCAGGTGGACGGAGTAAAGCAAGCACAGCTAATGCTTTTGCAGTGCTGTGGTGATTCCTAAGCCCAAAGCCACTGGATTTGCTCTGCCTTGTGCTTGAGGCTCTAGGTGGAGGTGCCAAATGTCACCCCTTGAAGATGGCACCTTTGTGCCCCCTGAGAGGGCAATGCCCTGGTGAATTGTGCCATGCTGCTGGGTGGAGCCCTGGCTGGGCAGAGCTGTGCTTCTGTGGCTCTTCCCAGCAGGAAGGAAAAAGCAAAGTGTGTGCTGTGTAAGCCAGCTGCTGCATTGAGCAACTTATGAGTTGTGGGGTGGGCATGCTGAGAGTCACCCCCCCTCCTCTGGAACCTGGGGCGACCCCCCCCCCCAGCGATGCCCCTGCCTGCAATGCAGGGGGGTTGGACTAGATGACCCTCGTGTTCCCTTCCACCTCTACAATTCTTTGATTTTTATGAATGAAAGAGTTCTGCCACCTCCAAAGTGCTTCCCATTAACAATCAGGTCCTATTATGTAACTGGTGTTCTTGGCTGAATTTTGTGGCTATTTTATATTGTTGTGGTTGATTTATCGTATTATACTTTAGTATTAAGACATATTAATGTGGTTCACCACTTTGAGGGCCTTGGGGTCAAAAAGCATTATATAGATAAACCATGCCATATTACAGAATTTGTGCTGTCTCCTCACCTGAGGATCTTAGGTTCGTAAATGCATGTAGGCTCTTTCGTGCAATCAGGAACCCTGATCATGCAGGGCTCCCAGTTTCATGGAGATATTTAGGCATGTTCAGCCAAATGCACACAGGCGACCCATTTAGACCATCTATCCCTGTAATACTTGAAGTTATGGAGGATGAAGCAGGAAAGAATAGTAATATCAGGGCAAGTCTAGCACTCATTGTCCCCCACTCCCACCACACATTCTTGGAAGACCTGCAGAATAACCTCAGGGTAGGGGCTTCAGTCTAGCCTCCAATCTACAAGATTGGGATGAAATATTGAACTGCCCTGTAGGTTTATTGTACACATGAATGACCTTGGAGCTCTCCAAGCTCTTTTATAAATGTGGAGTATTATTTAAACAGTGCTTCCACAAATGTGAGCTTCAGACCTGAAATAAACTGAGCTAACCTGGATTTCAGTTCAATGCAGTGTGATCGAAAGATCTGTTCAAACAGAATTCCCTGTCATGTCAGCTGTCAGATTCCATGTGTTGCATTTATTATTTATTATATTTGCTCACAGCCTCGGATGGGTGGGGGGTGGGGGAGTAGAGGTAGGAATCTTGGAGCTCATTTCCTTCACAAAACAACTTTAGCGTGGAGGTAGGCCAAGGCCACTGACATTGTTTCAAGGCTGAGCATGTATTTAAAACTGAACTTTCCCCACAAACAAGCGTCATGCTTCAGCGTCTAGCAGCTGCACCACACTCTGCCGAATCAGAGTGTATTAGAGGTCAAAACAGATGACCCTTCCATGCACTTTTCATTAGCAGGCTGCGTGCAACTGAAAAAGCACACACCCTCAAATCCTGTAAATGTGGAGTCATTTTCACACTCTTGTCAGTGAAATGTGACTCCCGCACACTCTGTGGGAAACACTGCTAGATTTAAAGGAATCTTTTAAGCTTCTCTTGAAAGTCCACAGAGTTTTTGCCTGAGCAGAAACTTCCAAAACTCCTCCACGTTTTGCTTTAGGGGGAATTCAGTGGCAACTGAATAAAATGTGCACTGAGAAATCTGTTTAGCATTCCTCAGAATTCCTCGCATAGTTTGCCCAAGCAGGAATTTCCAAATTTCACTTTAGGCTATATTTGGTGGCAGCTTGGAACAAGCTATTTATTGTGAAACTAGTTTCCGATGTTGCAAGCTTTTGTAGTATTAGCATTGCCAAACTTTGTTCTCTCTCTATCCCCAGTAAAACCTATCACTATTCTAAGAAGGAAAAGGTTTCTGATACTTAGAGAAGAAAAAAGTATCAGATATTGGTATGGGTAATTCTAGGGAATGTCTTGCAGAGATAGCCTTTGAGTAACAGATGTATGCATTAGTAGCATTTGGATCAGTGCTTAGTAATCATTAGGCTGTAGTCCTATACCTGTTTATTGCAAGCAAGCTCCACTAAACTTGGTGGGACTTATCTCTTGGTTTATTACAAGCAAGCTCCACTAAACTTGGTGGAGTTTAACTAGGAGGAGAATCGCTGTAAGGTTTTGCATGTTAATTTATTGAAACCCTATTTTGACAGGGAAAAGTTCATTTTAAAAGTAAATGGGGAAGCAAAGAGCGGGATTCAATTGACTGGGTGGGGGAAGCTACAATATGGAAACACGGTAGCAGAGGTTTCTTTTGATGATACTTTAACCCCTGAACAGAAGGAACAATTGAAATTTGTTTTGGCCCAGTATGCTAAAATCTTCTCTAATATTCCGGGGAAGACTAATTTGGCAGTGCATCGCATAGATACCAGGGAGGCCAGACCCATCGCCTCACCGCCGTATCGGGTTACCGGAGCTCAGGCTGACCTGATATCCGAGGAGGTCAGAGAGATGCTCAGGTTGGGTTTAATTGAACCGTCACACAGCCCATGGTCGTCACCTTTAATTTTGGTCAAAAAGGCGGATAACACTTTCAAGCCATATTTGTGGGGGAGGTAATTTACTTTGTTTACTGATCATTCCCCTTTAAAGTGGCTCAATCAAATGAAAGGAACAAACAGCAAACTTATCAGGTGGAGTCTGCAACTCCGGGACTACACTTTTGACATCAGACATGTGTGAGGGAAAGAAAATGTGATCGCGGATGCGTTATCCCGCTATTTCTAAAGGAGGAAGTAATATGTATATTTAGATATACAAATTAAATGTGTGTTCTGATTATTTTTTGTATATATATGGTTAAGGACTATAGGTAAATACTGTTTCAGTTATGTTTTTAGTAGAAATGTGCTGCGACTCATTGCACCGGCATTACTAAACTTAAGTAAGTGAATGCCTATGCAATTTCTCAGAGGTGGGGAGAATTGTAACGGATCTGCCCTTAGGCAGGGTATGGTCAGAAACCCCAGCGTGTGAAGAGTTAAGGTTCCGTCTGTTTGAGGGGCAGTTCGCTCGCAGGAGGCGGGACTTTTCGCCCTTTAAAAGGAGGGAGCGGCAGTTGGTCAGGAGGGAGAAAGAGGGAGTGAGTGGTGACTGAGGGAGAGAGGGTTAGAGACCAGGATAGTGGTGGGTAGGTTCGGCTAGGTCGAAGGTTTAGTATATTATACTGAATAGAAAACCTTTTATGCTGTTATGAAACTATGTTTAAACATTTGATTCTCTGAAACCGTTATGCTCTAAAAAGAAAATAAAGACTAGTTTTGTTGCTATAAGTCAGTCGTCGTCAATTTGTGGGTCCAGTGGGTTATAAACTGCTCATGAAGAGGTGAACCCAGAGAAGAGTCCAAACTATCCTGCGGGGTGTTAGTTTGTGTCTTAGGGGTTTCACTCAGGAGGGGCTAGCGGGCTGAAACATTGTGAATGCCACTGAGTTGCTAAAAGGGTTTAGCAGACTGCTACAGTGAGGGATCTAAAGAGAGAGAGACCCTGGGGCTGTAGGCAATAAGGTGTTTAAACCCTGAAGCCCAGAGCAAGGATTATAAATGGCCGTGGCAACTGGACAAATACACTCCAGTTACTAAGATACTCCCATTTTGTATCTACCAGGGAGTTTACTTCATTGACGGACCTCCGAGGGACAAGTGGGGAGGCTAATTAGTCTGAGCCAGAACACCTGAGCAATAAAATAAATAGATAAATAAAAACTTAGTAACAGGGGAGGGGAGTGTGAAAGGGAGGTTCGTTGCACCATACATCTACCATGACTCCTCTCTTCTCCCCAGTTCTATGCCACAAGTTGGTGGTAGTTATTGCTGGCTGAATATGATTGGCTGGGTTGAAATTCCCCCTCCAGTTTCCTGGAAAAATCCTGCCCCTCTGAAAACAAGGGCTGCTACATCTTTCGTTGTGGTGAGTGAAGAGAAACAGCTCTGACGTATTTAGGGGTGGGGTTGCTGCTTACCTTACTGCAGGGGTTGCCAACTTTTTGGGCCCACGGGCCCATTTGCAAACTCAAGAAATTGTTGTGGGCACCCCTCACACACCTCAGCCCAAGCACACTCCATTGGCTTCATTTGAATAATTATTTCAAGCCTAATTTCAGCAGGGGCAGGGAGTGGGATACTTTGAGCACCAGGGAAAACTTCTATGGGCACATAATGTGTACCTTAAGGCTCCAGGTTGGTGACCTCAGACTGCTCTTCTCCAGTCACACTTCCCGAAAGGCTTTGAGAGCGACATGATATGGAATCCATCCATGGCAGTCCAGCAAGTGCCAGTGGGATGTGGCAAAGAGAGGGCTAAATAAATAAGTAAAATCTATTAGAAAAAATTGAAACGCCCCTGGGCATCTTGTAAGATAAGCAGAAACCCCCACCCAAAGATTTCAAAGAATCCACCCCACCATGATTTTTTTTTGGAGGATTTTGTTTTGCTCCCACCAAGCCAAATGATGCTTGATTCATTGTTTTTTTGGGGGGGGGGTCAGTTCTACTTTAAGGCACAAGCATAACACTACAGAACATAAAACAACAGAACAGCAAGAGCATAAGAATAAGATGAGCCTTCTGGATCAGGCCAATGCGTCATGGATCTAGTCCAGCATCCTTTTCTCACAGTGGCCAACCAGATACCCATGGGAGATTTGCAAGCAGTATCTGAGCGCAAGAGCACTTTCCCCTTCTGTGGTGTCCAGCAACTGTTGTTCAGAAGCATTACAGCTCATCCGAAACATGGTTGTAAAAATCTGGGGGAGGCTGTGTAGAAGCTCAAACAATTAGGAAGCTAATGATACTTCAGATTTTAGGGTGGGTTCCATTTGTATTGGGTGAATTTATTCCACTTCCATACAAATTACTGAGCTGTAACTGATCTATATTATTATTTTCCTGCCTCGTCTGACCCCTTTCCAGTTGTTTTGATGTATGAAAAATTATGGCTATGGCTCAAGAGAGTGGGGTGCAAGATTAAAGATATAGGTCACCATGCTGAAATTCTCATGAGGCTGTCAGTCTTTAGGATTCTGCTGCCATTTGATTGCATTCAGGGAAAGATTTGAGTCGAACAGATAAGGAAAGAAAACTGGCACAGAGCATACAGTAACTCATTCTGTCAGGGATTTGGCATGGCATTCAAGAGAAACCAATTATGATTTATGTCAATACAGCACAGATAATTTCCTATTGATTGACTGCCAGAGCCTTGATAAAATAATGAGTTAGGCCCGGAGCCAGTCCCACAGGCTGCAGTGGTCCCATTCTGCATGCCCTTGCTAAAGTTTCCCTCAAATCTTGTAAATAATTTGGACTGATGAATGCTCTTGTCAAATATGGAAACACAAATAAACAAAAGTAGCCATTTTCATTTCCTGTGTTCCACTTGTCTACCCTTTAACAAGCAGGCTCATTTAGTGTTTGCTTCTAGTTGGAAGGCAGGGCTAAAAGACCACGTTTTAAAATTTGATTCTGAACCAAGGCTGGGTGTGCAGTGCAGATGGTCAGTAGGAATTCCTCAATGAATCTCATTTCTGTCTTTTTGAAGAAGTAGTAAGCTCTCTCTTTCTTTCTCTCTCTCTCAGCTATAATTATAAAACGACAACTTTCAGATCAGGTAATTTACCAGCAATCTCAAACATTCCCTGTGCCCAGAATGTAGAAAGGTTCTTGACAGTTTGTGTACGTGTCACCACAGTACCCAGCTGAATAACGACATGGACACAACCCATCAAGGGAGTCCACTGGATCGGTCCACATCAAAATAAGTTCTCTGAAACTGCTGATGGCATTGTCTCTTCAACATCAAACTCCAAATAAATGAACTCTCTTCAGATAACTGCTACTTCTTCTTCTGCCCTGATGATAAATCACATGGGGGAAGAGAAACTCTAATCCATCACTAAGCAGAACTGCAAGGGCTCTTATTCCCTGTGAGGTTTTCCTGTGACTATCAAATGTGGGCTAGACATTATTTGAGGTGGGGTACTCAACCGGCATTCCCAGAAAGCCATCATGATTACTAGCCACTGATTGGCTTATCTTCAGTGATTTTGTCTTCTTCTTCGGCGATCACTCGTAGCCGAGTAAGATTGTCTTCCATAAACATGGTTTTAACAATGAGTCCGTAAGTGACTGTGGAGGCCAATTCTGGATCCACACGTCCTTCCACAGTGGGGACATTGGTTTCTGGGAGGGGAGGGAGTTGATCACAGTGTGGATTTGCCAAGCGTGCCTTCCTCTTAGCACATTTCTCCCTTGCGTCCTGAGTTCGAGTGTCTTCAAAGCCCATGACACCTTTGGTAAAGGCTGTTGTCTAATCCTCCTTTAAAGGCATCTAACTACTCAGAACCAAATACCATGGTTGCTTTTATGACACCCTCTTTCATTCTTTTTATTGTTTTCCTGGCCAATTGAAATTCATTCGGTGGCTTTTTTATCACTGCCAATTTGGTAAGAATAGCTTTAACAGATACAGGTAGGTAGCCGTGTTGGTCTGCCATAGTCAAAACAATATTAAAAATTGGAAAGATTTTTTTTCTTTAACAGAGTTAGCAAGTGGCTAGGCCATTACAAAGTCCATGATATGACTCAGGTTCAGCAGCAGACATCAGTTTAAGGGATCCAGTACAAGGGATCCACATCTGATGCGTATACAAACCATCAGTAGGCTATACAACAGGCAATCGGAAGGTCAAGTTGCATCATCATCTTTGGAAATAATGTTTTGTTTTGAAAGTGGTTAACCACAGAATAGTGAAAGTACATTAGAAATAGAATACCGGTATATATTTTACTACAACTGTGACTTTGAATAGGAGTCTGTTCCAGGCACAAAGAAGAGATGCACTCACAGAAGGTGCTGTAAAGTCAAAGGTAGCTGTTGGGAAGATGGGTTGTTGTCTGAAGAGTATGGAATAAATCAATCTGATAAATCAATGCCGTCACCGCTGCACTTGATGTCAGGCATAAACGGGAATGTTTGTCTGCTACAAAAGAACTTCTCCTTGACTTTGTTTTTCTGCATTGCTGAGCCAAATGTATATAAATATACATTTTCTGTAAATGAACATTGTGAAAAGAAAAGACATGGTGTTCTCTGAAATTTTAAAGGGTAGGAGAAGTTTGAGTTGGAGTGCGGGGATTCTTCACTGGAGCTTCCCGCGTGCAGGACAGGGTCAACTGCACACGGAATACCAGTTGCTGGGGGATCTGTGGCCAGCGTCTCACGTGCGTCCTTGCACGGGCGCCGGCCAAGCCTGCGGACGGGACGGCCGGTAATTCCGGAGCTTAACTCACACCACGCCGTGGAGAAGGTTGTCCGCCAGGCTAAATCTGAAGGGTGCGTGAGTCGTTCGGATGAATAAGTGCCTCGAAGATTAACCTGCAAGCACTTGCGACCTCCTAAATTGTTCCCTGAAGCAAAGTACCCAAATAAAAGGTGGCCAAAACTACGGCCAAGTAAAAGCTCTAATAAACTACAAAAAATTAAACTAAGATGAAATAAAGACAGACAACCATGGTTTCTTTTGATGGCTTTGGCTGACCCGCGTGGGCTATTTCTTCTCTCTGTACCTTGTCCGCTCTAAAACTATCTAAGCTAGCTGACCCTTTACCGCCATATCTTTGGCAATCTATCCCTTTAGGCTATCTAAGCTAGCTGACCCTTTACCGCCAAATCTTCCGCGATCTATCCCTTACTACCTCCTGCGCGTTCTTCCAACCCAACCAACCCTCGTTCTAACCTACCCGACTATCTGATCTTCTTCTTCTTCTTAACTTCTCTTAACTCTTCTAACTGCCCAACACGGGGAGCCGCAGCCTTTTATTGACAACGAACAGGCAACGTCATGATCAATACTTTTACCAATCAGAATGCTGTTGCTGCCCTTGAAAAGGGCGGGAAGCAGATTAACTGACCATTAACAAGTTTAAACCTTGGAGCCAAAAAGTCTAAGCGGAGGGATCTCAGTGGCAAGACGCCTACTGAATCCTGCTTTCACTTTCACTTTAACTCGGAAGTATACATTAAATACCGGTAGTGCACATAATTGACATTTAAACAGGTACAAATAATTGCAGGTGCAGGCGCACCCACGGAGTGTATTCCTACAGTGGAGAAGATATATAATCATTCAGTTCCATGTAATGCATCTTGAAATCACTGTTCTCACTCCGGTTATGTATTTGATCCTTTGTGTTTTTAATTAAACTAATTATGCCAAAAGTTGCAAAAAGCTGTTCAGAAGGACACGATTCTTTATGTCCACCACAGCACTTTCCCCTTAAGCACCTGCTCCAGTGGAATCTGAAAAGGAATACAAGACTATTGTCAAGAATAGCCTATAAATATTTAGATGACTTGCAGTGTCCTGATCACCCTGCTCATTTGGACTCTTTTGAGTGTTGATTAAACTGCTCTCTAAACAGTTTACTTAATGGCCAAAGGGAACAAAAGGCAGCCTTTCTCCATTTACTACACTTCACCACTCCCCAAAGGACTAAAAATAAAAATAAAATCCCATCTTGGGGAAGAGTAGTGGCATGGCAGCTTACAGAGGGCTGTGATGAAGACTAGAGGATCTGGTGGGCTGCCTGCCCAGTGCCAAATGATGCAGTGAACATAATTCCCTCCATGGAATGAGGAGGCTTATAGTCCAGTCCATGAATTCTCAATAGGAAAAGGAGGAAGAGCAGCCAGTGGAGGTCTAGGCATGCATACAGAATTGAGCTGGGGAGATGTGCCCATCTCAGCCCTGCCAAAAAGTCAAGAAGTTATGCCTCCAAAATCTTGCCTTGTTCCTACTTCCCAATGGAAATACGTAGTTCAGAGATCTCAGCTTCAATAGGGAGCAGCTGATGGGAAAGACCATCATATCTCAAGGACCGCCTTTCCCCATATGAAGCAACATAGACCCTGCAATCATCATCCATGGCCACTGAAAGCAAAGTGAGATGCAACCTTACACAAGAATATAGGAACACAGGAAGCTGCCTGTTATTGAGTCAGACCATTGGTGATTAAATCTGGGACCTTCTATATGCAAAACAGACTCCGCCACTGAGCTATGACCCTCTACCAACCTTACACAGTGTGGAATATCACCATTTATTAATTTTCAATTTGAAAACAGGTTTCTTTTCCCAATGAGTGAAACATTTTGGATGCCTCCCCCCCCCCCCGCCTGCCAGATGAATAAGGGGCCCATTTGCTTAGCCTTCTATTAGGCTCAAAAGCCATTGCTACTTTTATGATATATTAACCTAGGTTTTCACCCACTGGAACAGGGTGCTGAATTTGGTGCTATGTATTAGGGATTGACTTAAAAGGATCTCTTATTCAAGAGCTGAATGTATATAGGAAAACTGTTTTGTTTCAAAGAGCAGGCATTGTCTCCCCCAAGAGACGTGGTGACATTCAGTGGAATTAATCTAGAGGACGGGGGAAAGCAGCAGTGCTAAAACTGCCGAGTTTGGCTATCAAAATGCAATTGCAGCATGTGCTTTGTATGGTAAATAATTGGGATACATTTATCAATAGTCTGCCAAGGGAGACATAAGATATACACAAGCTATTACTTCAGGTGACAGAATGGGACTGGGCGCAGAGACATTTCCCCCCAAAAAGAAATCTTCAGAACCTAAAATAAGTTTATCGTAGGATCTACTTGTCAATATTAGGATGCCCACGGGTGGCTCAAGGGCTTATTTTTGCAGCGTTCGGATGAGAGAGGCTGGACCTATTGGTTTTATGACAAAAAAACAGATTTAATCCAAATATGCACAGATAGGAAAAAGCCTTGAAGCATTACAAGAGACTGAGGTTGAATCTCTCTGGGAGTTTTCCCAGCTGCAGTTCAGTACTTTAATGCTGAACTAGAAGTTACAGGATGAGGTGGCATCAGAGAGCATGCATGTTTACTGCATCATTTTCACACCAATGATTTCAGAGTAAGCAACAAAGCAAAGCAAAGCAAAGCAAAGCAAAGCAAAGCAAAGCAAAGCAAAGCAAAGCAAAGCAAAGCAAAGCAAAGCAAAGCAAAGCAAAGCAAAGGGAGCTAGAAACAATGGCCACCAATTCTTATCACTTTAACAGAGGATTAGATAAATGGAGAGCAGTATTTTCACTGGCTACTAGACGTGGTGTTTCTGGCTATGTTCTGTCTCCAGCGTTGGAGGCAGCATGCCTCTGAATACCAGTTGCTGAGTATCAGAATTGGGGAGAGCTTTGTTGCATCCAGTTCCTGCTTGTTGGCTTTCCAGAGGCATCTCATTGGCCACAGTGAGAACAGGATGAAGGAGCGTCTCCACCCCCATCGTTCAGCCCGGACACTGAGGTCCAGCTCCGAGGGCCTTCTGGCGGTTCCCTCACTGCGAGAAGTGAGATTACAGGGAACCAGGCAGAGGGCCTTCTTGGTAGTGGCGCCCTTCCTATGGTACACCCTCCCATCAGATGTCAAGGAAATAAACAACTATCTGACTTTTAGAAGACATCTGAAGGCAGCCCTGTTTAGGGAAGTTTTTAATGTTGGAAGTTTTATTCTGTTTTTAGTATTCTGTTGGGAGCCACCAAGACTGCCTGGGGATGGGCGGGGTATAAATAATAATAAAATCATCATCATCATATAGATGGGCTTAATGTCCTTAAACAAAACAAAACAAAACAAAACAAAACAAAACAAAACAAAACAACAACAAATCCAAACCAGAACCAAAACAGAAGTAGCACACTACAACTGTAGTCAAGTGTTTTGTTGTGAAGGGGCCTGTGGGAATGAGTGGGCCTAGCTCCACCCTGTTGATGACACACATACCTCCACCATGCCTTTAGCCAATGACTGATTGGTGTTACTTTGAAAGGGCTTGGTTCCACAGCAACAGGGTTTCCAAGAAGGAAACATCAGCTGCGGGTGCATAGTCTTCAAGGAGACACCTGGGCAAGGCCTACCTGGCTTTTGCCCTGATTTCATATAGGTGACACGGACATGGAAAAGGGGACAATAGGGCAGGGGAGAGAAGAGGGTGTGAGAAAAAGGAAGAGAAAAGGGGGTGGTGGTGTCCCACTCGCATTAGGCTCCTGCCATTACTGACTTCAGCTCCACTCACTGCCTTCAGCAGGTTATCCCCAAAGGAATGTGGCCCTCTACTGAAAAAGGTCCCCACCCTTGATATTGATAACTAGTTTTCTAGCTTTTTTCAGGGGATGGGAATCCTGGCAAATGTGCTAGGTTTATCTAGACTTGCCACAGAAATGGGTAAAACATAGAATCTGGATAAATTTAGGGATGATGTCAATCAGTTTCTAAATTGTTTCGAGTGGTGGGATTTTTTGCAGTCAAGTAGTAGATACATTTTATGAAATAAAACAATAAATGAAGTTTTTGAATTGGGGGTGGGCACCCCCATAAATTTGGAAAATACATATGAATTAGCAGTGGGCTCTTGGAATTCTATTGCCTCAATCAGATATTCCATTCACCAGTCTAATTATTGTTGATACATTATAAACAGAGCATGCATTTTTTTGTACTTAGGAAATAAAGCCACTAGGCTCCCCGATTTCTGATCTGTCAAGCTCTATTAAATTTCTTTTAAACATCCTCAGACAAAAGTGCAATCTTGCTGGCTTGCTGAACCACACAGTCAAAGGAGATTCTCTCAGGACTAGACCTCGACTCTTTTCTGGCACTCAAAATCTATAGGAGACACATAAGGAAGAAATTCAGTGTTATTTCTGATCAGAAGCCACTAACTGAATTACAGGCACCAGCGGGAAGATATGAAATCTGTGGGAGTACTTGTTCCTTCCAATGAACCTCTGCTAAGCAGGCAATGAATGGAGTCAATAGTTCAGCTCTCCCAAGATGACTGAATGGTTAAAGGTGCTCCTCCTTTGCTGCTCACTGCTAGAATGAAAGTGGCTTTTGGAATAATTAAGGCAAAACAGGAAGAAGACAGGAGTGCCTGACGTGCTCTGGTCCATGGGGTCACGGAGAGTCGGACACGACTGAACGACTAAACAACAACAACAAAGGCAAAACATGGTTAACTCTTCTTAAATGGCTCACATACTTTTTTATTTTTAACTAAAGCATTCTCAGATATACAAATTCATAATTCCAACAGTAGTACAGTGGTATCTTGGGTTACAAACACCTCGGGTTACAGACTCCGCTAACCCGGAAGTGGTACCTCAGGTTAAGAACTTTACCTTAGGATGAGAACAGAAATCGTGCAGCAGTGGCGTAGTGGCAGCAGCAGGAGGCCCCCTTAGCTAAAGTGGTACCTCAGGTTAAGAACGGTTTCAGGTTAAGAATGGACCTCCGGAATGAATTAAGTTGCTATATAAACTATTATTTTATTTGTTTTGGCAAGTTATATAGTGCTTCATTGCAGTTGTCTCTGAGCAGTGCACAAGAAACTCAATGCAAACTGCAGGGTGCCCCCCTTCCCAAAAAACCTATAAAATCAGACTACTGTATGTAGTTTGCTGTTGACCCAAGCCCAATTCTGGCATTTCCCCATATGCAATAACAATCACTTGAAAGGGGAGAGTAGGACTGTGCTTCCTGGCCTCACCCCCTCTGTTGCACCCTCATAACTTGGACAAATCAGTGCTTCTCACACGGAGAAAGGGTAACTAGGGTAAGTGTTGTGTCTTGGGTTCGTGGAACAATAAATCCAGTGACACTTCTTCATGAACAGCTCTTTATTGTAAGGTAACCGACAAGACAAGACAAGACAACACTGGGGAACGGGGGCAGGGGAAGCTCTGTTTAAGGCACACTGGTACAGAGAGGATAGATACATTTAAGCGGGAACCAATAATATTCTAACTTTCCGGCGGGACCCAATCAGGCTGTGGATTGTGCTTGTACCCTTAAACTGACAAATGACCTTACTCCACCTGGCTGACAGAATGTCTTAATTAATACACAACAGTAAGTCTCTGCACATTTTAGAACTCTGATCTTCTAGCTTTATACTTTCATTTGCCTCAACTGAACTGAGTGCTGAAGTCTAGTTGCTAGAGGTTTGGCCACCCGAGGGTGGTGTTTTTCCTAGGTCAAAATTATTATTATTTTTTAAAAAAATAATTATAAAGACTGCAAAAGCACCATACAGATGCATTTAAAAAAATCAGATTTTTGAAAGCTATTTTACAGTTATTTCCAAGAGACGCTTGTATCTATGCTTAGATCCAGCGAGAGAGAGCTCTGTGTGGAAGCTGATGCATGAACCGAATGTGGAGGCAGACGTTCATCTTAATGCACATTTACATGTGCATTGCAAAGCTTATCTAGTACCCACTGAATATGAATGTGGATGTATATACCCACAGAATATACTTGTTGTTTCATGAGACTGGTTCCAAGGAACTGGGGCTGGATTGGGCCTGCAGTATAGTGATTGGTTGGGGTGGGGGTGGGGGGAAGACTGCTAAATAGTTTGGCCTACTTCATCACACACATTTCTAATTCCACTGAGTCTGTGGTGAAGGTATTTCAGACCTTGCTGGATATGATTAGCTCTAAAAGATATCACACTTTTCTACATGTGGGGGCAGCAGGGGGGGGGCAGGAGCCAATTTAGGTCATGCTAATCCACATATTTCACATTTTTCTTTTAAACACACAGAAACAACTCAGCATTATAATGAGCCCTTCTGTCCTTTCCAGTGAACGTTTTGCCACCTCTTTATGTTTTCAAAAATTGTGCTTATATTTTTAATGTTTTCAATCTCATCTCTTGGTCCATTTTCCTAATGCACGAAGCAATATTTTTCTCCATACTTACAAAGCAACACTTTTTATGTTAAATTATAGATTATCTCTTGTTATAGTTTCCTGGACCTTTTTACAGACTGGTTAATGCTGAGAAAAATAAACAACACAAGTAATTTGGATTTATGGCCAACTGTCACCTCAAAATACAATCCTAGAACTTGAAAGAAAGAATGAAGACAAAATGTAAAAATCCCAGCTGGACTGTTGCCTGGATTGCTACTAATGCTTAACTAATGTTTATTTTATTTTGTTTTATTTTTTTAAAAAAGGTTGCAATAACTCTGGCTTTTGGACAACTGTTTCACAAATGATTTGGAAGAAAGATGTTGATTTAAATTCAAGACTACTGAATAAAGATTAATAGTATGTTGTTGTTTACAAACTAAACTGCACATAAAAACAGAATACATTGGAATATGTGAATGGATTAATAAAATGGCACTAATGTAGCATGCTGTAAGCTACAGAAGACAAGGATTCATGAGGGCAAGCCACACTATTGTCAACAATAGCAAAGGCCTAGCTGAGCTTTGGGTAATAAGATGTTGACTAAGTTGCTCAATCTTTTTAGCATTACCAAATGTGCTTAAAAGGGCTGAGTATCAACTCTGTGAACCTCCAGAATCATGAGGCAGATTGGGGTGAGGCTTTCATATCCCTGAGTTAGACTGAGCTAGGTGTCTCAAAACATCTCAAGGGACTCTCTAAAGCCCCTCATTGCTTTGTGGATTTGGATGCCCTACACAAAGTGAATTTTTAGAGCAACCACTGCTCTTTAAACCTCTTTTGTTGACCAGCATTATGCTTTCCATTTTTAAGTTTGGAATAGAGTAGTTGCTTTGGAAGACGATAATCAGGTATCCGAACAACATGACCAGTGCCTAAAACTGGAGCAAGTGGAGGCATGTCTTCATCCAACACTGGTCAAAGGTGTTGGCATATTTAAAATGAGCAACTGCGCAACAAAAGGTTGAGGAGACTGTAAAGCATAACTAGGAGTTGATTTAATTAAAGGAAAAATAACAGAAATTACATTAGCTATAAGAACATTACAGAAACATGACCCATCCAGTGACCCACCACCTAGGGTACTGAGAGAGGTACACAGACTTCCTTATATACTGTATCCGATTGATGATACGCCTTAAATCAATACAAACTTAACATCACCTGCTGTACTGCCCCACAGCTGCGAAACTAGGTCAGTTCATTTCCTTCTTTCTTTTAAAGAGATATTTCTGTGGAACAGTAATGAACCTTAAACTGTAACATTCAACAAAAGGAAGGTAGAGAGGAATAGGAAGTACTATGTGCTCCTTCCTCTCAGACAGGAAGGGAAATTGCATAATACAGAGTCCTCTCTATCAATTGTTTTTCTATGATCTGAGGCCTATCAGTAATACAGCTCTATGGACTTAGCCCCTTCTCATTCTATCTAGCTAGAATATATATTTATTAGGTTTGGCTGCTAATCTCCCACAGTTGTCTTATGCCAGTTGTTGGAACCTCAGGAGGGGAATGTGCTCTTGTGCCTGGTCCTGCTTGCAGGTTTCCCACAGGCATCAGGTTGCTGAACTACATGGGCCACTGCTTTATATGAGGCCAGGCCACTGAATGGTTGCAATGGTGTGCCAGTCAAAGCTGGTGGAACCCACAGAGGTCACTTGGGCCTCTGATGACAAAGATGGATCAAGGAGTATTCTTCAACCAGGAAAGATTCTAGAGCAGATCATTAAGCAAACGGTCTGTGAGCACCTAGAAAGGAACGTTGTGATCACTAAAAGTCAGCATGGGTTTCTGAAAAATAAGTCATGTCAGACCAATCTGATCTGATTTTTTGACAGAATTACAAGCCTGGTAGATGAAGGGAACGCTGTGGATGTAGCCTACCTTGATTTCAGCAAGGCCTTTGACAAGGTGCCCCATGATATTCTTGTAAAGAAGCTGGTAAAATGTGGGCTAGACAATGCTACCATTCAGTGGATTTGTAACTAGCTGACTGACCGAACCCAAAGGGCGCTCATCAATGGCTCCTCTTCATCCTGGAGAGAAGTGACTAGTGGGGTGCCACAGGGTTCTGTCTTGGGCCCAGTCTTATTCAACATCTTCATCAATGACTTGGATGATGGGCTTGAGGGCATCCTGATCAAGTTTGCAGATGGCACCAAATTGGGAGGGGTGGCTAATACCCCAGAGGACAGGATCACACTTCAAAATGACCTTAACAGATTAGACAACTGGGCCAAAGCAAACAAGATGAATTTTAACAGGGGAAAATGTAAAGTACTACACTTGGGCAAAATAAATGAAAGGCACAAATACAGGATGGGTGACACCTGGCTTGAGAGCAGTACATGTGAAAAGGATCTAGGAGTCTTGGTAGACCATAAACTTGACATGAGCCAACAGTGTGATGCAGTGTGATGCAGCAGCTAAAAAAGCCAATGCAATTCTGGGCTGCATCAATAGGAGTATAGCATCTAGATCAAGGGAAGTAATAGACCTCACCTGGAATACTGTGTCTAGTTCTGGGCACCACAGTTCAAGAAGGATACTGACAAGCTGGAACGTGTCCAGAGGAGGGCAACCAAAATGGTCAAAGGCCTGGAAATGATGCCTTATGAGGAACGGCTTAGGGAGCTGGGTATGTATAGCCTGGAGAAGAGAAGGTTAAGGGGTGATATGATAGCCATGTTCAAATATATAAAAGGATGTCATATAGAGGAGGGCGAAAGGTTGTTTTCTGCTGCTCCAGAGAAGCGGACACGGAGCAATGGATTCAAACTACAAGAAAGAAGATTCCACTAGATGAATTCTTGCCATACTGTGTTGTACTTAGAGCAACACACAGGTGGGATTAAGAGTTCAGACTTAGAAAACCCAGCAGGACATTTATGTTAGATGACGCAAACATCTCAAAATGTAGTGTTTGTACAATCTTGCAAAATGTAGAGTTTCTGCAATCTTGCGCAGTTTACTAAAGAGTATGTTCCGTTGAACTCAGCAGGATTTACTTCCAAGTAAAGATGCAAAGACCAGGCTCTAAGAGATAGACATGATTGATTAGCAATACATGAAAAGGAATTTCCCCCTGCCCCCAAGAACAATGAAAGATCAGAACCATGGGAAAAACTATAAGCCATGAAAGAGCGGGGGGATGTAAGGCTGTTTGATGTTCATGATTACAAATGATAAGTTGGTCATTTAATGAATGATGGAAGTACTCTATAATTAGCTAAATGATTACATCTTCATCATTAATCAGGCTGCAAACCTTTCTCCCTACACATCATTAAATCCCATTAAAATTAACAGAACATAACTGTCAGGCCTGGCACCAGCACCTGGCACAGTGGGGCAAATGTGGATTCTGTGGGCTCTGGGGCCCCACTGTGGCTGGTGCCATTATCTCTCAAAATAAATAAAAGCATGATGATAATGTCTGAGCAAAGTGGCCCAGCCACCACCATCTCTGGGTCCCCCAGTGTGATTCTGGTACAGTAAGTCCACAACTTGTACACATTTAACTTGTGTGCATTCAGCCTTACACACATGGCAAAAAAATTAAAAGGGGGTGCAAAGGGGGTGGGGTTTGGGGGAAAATGACTTTGGCAACCCCACCCGCCATTGAACCCAAACGGTTTTGACTACATGCAATTTTTGCTTTAGGTGTGATTCCCCAGAATGTAACCCCTGGATTAGTTGTGGGCTGACTGTATAATAAAGTTGACTGCAGCTAGTTTGCTTGGACGTTCTCTGCTATGCTGGGCACTTGGCTGAGCACTGCTGCTTGTTTCCACCAATGTCTGGTTAAGGTGGTTGGGAGTCCAAGGACAGTTCCTGTAAAAGGACCCCTCTTGCCCCAAAGAACACTTGAAATAAGATACCACAAAGCAAGACTAACAACTAACAAACTGATTATGGCACAGGTTGTCACAGCATGCAAAAAAAAAGGTAGGAGAAAAGAAAGAAAGAAAAGAAATACTCTGTGCAGTTTCACAATTCTCAGCAAAACACAAACAAAAAACATATTACCGAACTTGGAAAACAAGAAAAAAAATCTGACTATTTGCAGTCTCACATTTTAAACTCGCTTAACTCATAATTGATATTTTTGCTTACTTCCTGCCTTGCACCAGTTACCCACTCTCATTGTATCCTACCTGACATGCAGTGTCAGACCTTGGAGTCTCAAATTTCAGTGGCAGCCTGTGCGACATCAAAATTCAGCACCCCCTTCCCTTCTACATCATAGTTGTGGCACCCCCTGTGGTATCCCCGAGGCTCTGTGCCCAGTGCAACTGAACTCTTTGCGCTCCCCTAAATATGCCTCTGTGACATGGCTGCTGTGAAGAAAGAGAAGGAGGAATAAAACGGAGGCCAAAGGGACTTAGCCCTTGCATCATAGCTATCACATTTTGGTTATTTTAACCAGAACCATGCATCTTTGTAATATAAATTGCCATATATCCCTGCCCCTGTAAATTATTACAGCTCCAAGGCTTCAATCGATCTTAATCTGACTGCCCATTGTATGTTTTAGATGCATAAATCCAACTTGAGTTCCGCTGAGCTTGCTCCCAGGTTAGTTTGCACAGGAAACCGATTCCTAAAAGGAGATATCTTAGGCCTGGTGCTGTTGGGGTGGGGGACTGTGGGAAACAGAATGAACTACTTCCATTTTAAAACATGTTTGTTTAAAACATGTTTAAATGTATTAAATGTATTGTGTAGATGTGACCTAGATCTGTTTGAAATAGCAAAATTGTGTTCATTTGGTAAAGGTAAAGGGATCCCTGACCATTAGGTCCAGTTGTGTCCGACTCTGGGGTTGCGGCGCTCATCTCGTGTTACTGGCCGAGGGAGCCAGCGTACAGCTTCCGGGTCATGTGGCCAGCATGACAAAGCCACTTCTGGTGAACCAGAGCAGCACACGGAAACACTGTTTACCTTCCTGCCAGAGCGGTACCTATTTATCTACTTGCACTTTTTGGGGTGCTTTCGAACTGCTAGGTGGGCAGGAGCTAGGACCGAGCAATGGGAGCTCACCCCATCGCAGGGATTCGAACCGCCAACCTTCTGATCAGCAAGCCCTAGGCTCTGTGGTTTAACCCACAGCACCACCCTAACCTAATTTGTCATTTTATGATAGGAAGCAGCCTTTGCTCTCTGCATAGTGAAAAGTTGTGCCTAACACAGGATATTTGATCATGAGCATGGGGTGCTCCAATTAAAAGGTATCATCATCTGACCCTTTTTGTGTCTTTTATTCTCCTGGGCTAGCAGCATGGCAACAAAAAACCCTGTCCAAACAAAGTGAAATGCTTTCAGAATGCTCATGTTTTGAGGCCACATTTTCTATCCACACAAATGGCGACGGTTAAAAGGGTCTGGGAAATAAGCAAATTTACCTGACACATGACTCCACAGTCTACAAAGTATTTTCTGATCTGCTTTTGTACAGAGAAGGATCCTACTCTAGAATATATAATGGGATATATTTGTAAAATTTCTATCCCACTAAGGGAGGCTGAGAGTGGCAGGATTTAATCAAGACTTCTCCTTCAACGGATAATGTTTGTGTTATTGTTTGGGCAAATTCACAAGCGATTGCTTAAGTTTAGATAGAAATACCATTTGGAAAGGGCCATAGCTCAGCGGTAGAGCATCTGCTTTGCACGCAGGAAGTCCCAGGTTCAATCTCTGTCATCTTAAGGTAAAGCTGGGAGAGATCACTGCCTGAAATTCTGGGGAGCCTGTACAAGTCAGTGTCAACATTGCTGAGACAGATGGACAAATGGCCTGGCCTGATATAAAGCAGCTATCTTTGTCCACATTGGAGAAGACTGTGATCAAGAGAACCTAGGTGCCTCCTCAGTCTGTTGCCCAGGTACAAACTTTTGATGGCAACTTCAAGGTCCCACCTTGCTCTTCCTTTTCAGGGTCCTTTATCTTTAAACTGGGCTTGGGCTGGACAGTCCTTCCAACAGGAAACAGGATACATGACCCTCCTAATTTTTGGATTGTGTCTCTTATGTTGCATCAGCTCAGAGTGTTTCACAAGCAGAAGCCCAACTTAATTCAAAGGCGCTTGTGCTAAGGTTTATCCCCCACTTCACAGAAAGCATCTGGATAGTGCATTGGATTCAAATGAATTACCAAGATAACTAAACATAAACTGGTGCTCAATTACTTTTGCTGGAACAGGCTTTAGATACCATTGCAATGAGCATAATAAAAATGCCCAGGCAAAGAGATACTTGAGACAAAATTGACTTCTGTTGTGCCATTTCCTTGTCGGCTTTAAATTTATTTTTCAAATAGCCAAGAGACTAGCTTCACCTGCAGAGTTCCAAGCAAATCCCTCCAAGCTACTACATTTCCCAGGTGCAGCAACTATTTGCTCAAAGAGTAAACAGAGATGCTGGGTTGCCCACTGCTTCTCCCTCCCCATTTTTTCAGCATCAATGTGTAAAAAGTGCACACATTTCAGCATGCAAGTAATCATGACATCTCTCTCTTCTTTGAGCAAGGTTTGGGAGCAATCTGGCACCATGTCACTAGAGTGGAGGGGAAAGATTTATACTGACTTGGGTGATATCCAATGCTACTCAGTGTAGACCGGTTGAAATCAAAGGGCACTGGTTTCAGTGGTCTACTCTGAGGATGATTCAAGTTGGATCTCATCGATTTTTCATAGACCCACGTCTGAGATTTTTCTCAGAAGTATAAAACCTCTTAGGAGTTTCTCCCCTGAATATTCTTCACCCATTATTTTGAGGCAGATGCCATTCCCCGCACCCTCCACGATGCACCACAATGCTACTGAGTCTGGTATCTCATGAAAGGTGGAAAGTGATGGGCAGGCTGCTAGCATAGCTCTTGCCACTTGCTGTGACAGCAACTGTGAAACCTACCCCAGAGAAACTATGGTGTGGGGCGGTGGCGAGGGCGGGATGTAGCTGCATGGAAGAACATCTGCTTTGTGTGCAAAAAGTCCCAGGCTTGATCCCCAGAATCTCCAGCTGTGACTGGGAATATCCCTTGCCTCAAATCCTGGAGAGCCGCTGCCATGGAGTGTAGACAAGGCTGAGCTAGACGGATCACTGGTCTGCCTCGGCACAAGAGAGCTTCCGATACTTCTTCCTAATTTCTCCTCCCTCTGGAGAAATTTGTTGACCTCCCTGCACCCCCACATTTCGCTGTCCACAAATAAATAGGGCGAGGAACTCGGAGAGGCCATTTGCTCACAGTTCTCTACATGAAAACACCATAAAATGATAAAATACAGCTTTGTCTCAAGCTCTTGGCGACATTGTCAGTCAGTGGCCACTAGGGACACTTTCACTGAGGCAGCACTTTGTTCCATTTACTTGCTTGATTTACTTGCTTGGGATGAGAATCAGTTTGGACATAATTGCACTAAGGCAGGAGTAGCCAACATGGTGCTCTCCAGACAACAAACTCTTATCAGCCCTAACCAGCATGGCCAATGATTGGAACTGTAGTCCATAGAATGTGGAAGATCCTGGCTTGGTTACACTTGTTCTAAATACTCCCTGGTGTCTGAATATGTCATATCTTCCATATCTTATGTATGTTATTGCCATTTATTTATGCATTTCCAATAACATCTACCCTCATGTTTTTGTACATATTTCAGAATTAAGAGAAGTCGTACATCTATCGTTTTGGGAAATGAGGTAGGTTTATATTAAAATGTGAACAGAAACAAATTTCTTCCTAGGCCCAGATTTCTACCTGAGCACATACATAGGCCCTTACCAAGCTCTGTTTCTTCCTGTGGTGGCTTTTATTGCATTTCTTTGTGATTTCCTCATTTGCATTTCTTTGTGATTTCTGAAGTTTTGGAGTCCTGCAGAAGAGCGCATCATATTGTCGTGTCAACAATAGCAGTGCATTAGCAAATACGTGGCTTGCTCTGTTGTATGCAAAATATTGAAATGGCACTCATCAGTCATTCTCTGCGTCCCTGGTGGGGCGGAATAGTACAGCTGCGTGAAGCATTGGCTGCTTGGCAAATATATCCACATGTAGCAAAGAATTTACAACAATCATCATCTGCGGTAGCGTTGAAAGAAAACACAGGTCAGCACATCAGTGAATGGATGTCGAAGCATCAAGCCAGCTTGAATTAAATCCCACCAAAAGAGCTGCAATACTTAAACTTATCTCTGTGGCCTTAATCTTCACAGCAGAACAGTCACCATCCTTTTGTTGACCTATATTTATTTGCTCCAGCCCAGCAGGGAACAAATGCGTATTAATCCCTAGTTTCTCAAGGCACAAGGTACACAAATAGCTGCTGCCTGCAGTTCTAAACAGTCATATCCAGAAGCCAGAGCAGAATGCATATAGCTTCAACCATATAATAAAGAGCCCAGATGAATCAGAGCAAAGGACTATCTTGTGCAGCTTCCTGCTTTTCACAGTGGCTGTCCAATGGCCATGCCCAAAAGGAGGACATGGGAGCAACAGCCCTCTTCTGCTATTCACCAGTGACTAGGGATGCAAGGATGTGTCAGTCTTGGTTTTGTATGTTTCTCATTTCCCCAATCTTAAATTCACTTCTCCACATTTCTGAAGTAATTTTTGTTCTGCTTTTCTTTTTTAAAAAATTATGAAAATACTTCAGCATTTTAGTGCAAAATTCTCCTAACAGACAAACTTTTGAATGCAGTTTGTACACATTTTTACAAGCAATTTCCCATAATGTAATGTATTTTTGTATGTTATTTTTTACCAGTATATTCATTTTTATGCACCTAATGTAAACATTTTTGTAAATACTGTTTGGTGGGAGAACTGCATTGCAAAATTCAGGCTAGTGAGCATTTTGAAGACCATCTGTGTTTCAGTTCGCATATTGTTCCACAATATAAATTTAATAGATTTGCTTTTAAATGGAGGTTACCCTCCCCCCAAAAAACTTGGTGTAGCCTGAACTGTACTGTGTTTCTATGTAAATATGTGAGGTGACTAGATGTGCCAATACCAGATGTAAAATATTCAGGCGTTTAACCAATATATCTTGACGTGGCAGACTTGGGGCTTTTGAATTTCAGCAAAATTCAAAAATTCTGCTCTGTGTGATGCCAAAATTTGGCACCTCCCACCTCTCACCTTCTGTTGCACTTTGTTGTTGCGGTGTCCCATGCAACATTCTCTCTGCTTGATGCCTGGTCATGCTCCCAGTCATGCTCCCTTAAATCTGTCTCTGCACCTATGTCCCATAGCTTTTCCCTTTACAGATAGGTAGCTGTGTTGGTCTGTCATAGTCAAAAAATAAAATAAATAAATCCTTCCAGTAGCACCTTCGACACCTCATTGGGTTTACTGTGGAAGAACTAAAATACGTATTCTGTATGTTAATTGTATGACTAGTTTCTGCTTCGTTTATGTAAGGATTCTATATTAATATGAGGTGGAGATGGAAGTATAGAAAGTCAAATTCAATTTTCATTAATGTCATGCTCTGCAAAAAAACTTTCATAGAACTGACTGAATAGCTGTTTTTTTAAAAAAAGTATTAGCTTTCTTTCTTATTACCTTATTCAAGAAAGGTATTAATAAAGATGGGTGGGTGTAAATGAGTGCTGAGTGACTCAATATGATAGAACTAGTTCAGCATTCCTATGCCTCTTTCTCACAGATGTTGATATATTACAGAAATGTAATGTATTTCAGAAAAATGAAGGAAAGGTGATTAAAATTTCTTATTTTGGACAGTAGCCGAGTTCTGTAAGGGCATGCTTCTGCAAAGATTCAGCTAATTAAAGTCACATTGATTTCTATGTGAGGGTTAAGCACATGTTCAATTCTCTCCCACCAAAGAACCACTGGGGTGTTTAATGGTTGGGCTCTGCCCACTACTCCTCGAACGTGGGCATGATGAAAAATGAACCAAAACCCTTCTTCTGATTTCTTTAAGTTGAAATGTTTTTAAAATCCAGATATGATTGCACACTTTAAACCTTGGGAAATGGAGTAAATTAAATCTGTTTTTATATATCCGAGTTGTAAAGACTCTGCAAGTATTTTGTAGGTCTGCATTCTCAGAAATGTTTTGAAAGGCTTTTACATAATCCTACCTAGCACTGCGGTGTGGATAGAGGATCAAAGGTGTAGACTTGTTATACACCCATGAATTTCATCCTCCCTAGGGATTAGCTTCCCAGAGATGTTCTGAAAGTTAATGGACAGTTTATTCTAAAATAAATACAGTGCTGGCAGAGATGTTCAATAGGGACCTGGAAATAAAATGCAGAGATTATGCAACCACATTTAAAAGAAGCAATCTATTTGAAGTGCAAAGTGTACTCTTCAAGTTAAACGTTTTCCCCTTCTTATATTTACCTACTTTACATGCTATGAAACAAATTTTATTTCCAAACAAATTGCAGCATATATATTTTCTGTACAAATCCACCCCTCTGGTCTTTGAACTTCCACCAAATGCTATTCCATCTTACAGGTCAGTCATCCATGTTGTTTTCTATTTATTCACACATAAAAATGGCATCTTGAGGGGAGAAATCAGCCTTGGGTGATGCTATCTGGTTTATGAGCATTTATTCTGTGATATGTTTCCCAAATGATGCTATAAAAATAGTATGACGGTCCATCAGGGATATGTATAGTTTAAGATAGAAAGACTTTTCCTTCTTTCTTTCTTTCTTTCTTTCTTTCTTTCTTTCTTTCTTTCCTTCCTTCCTTCCTTCCTTCCTTCCTTCCTTCCTTCCTTCCTTCCTTCTTCCTCTTTCTGCCTCTGTCTTCTAACTTACTTTTAAAAAACACTACACTACACTCCCCCATAGGTCTATAGTCAATTACTACAATAATGACAATAAATCAAAAGTACAAATCTCCACACAAACCCAATGCCCGACACCATAGAAAAACACACCAAGGCACTCTCTCTCATCCTAACCTCCCTCAGGGTTATTGTGAGAATAAAATGAGGAGGGGGGTTTACCATTTATGCCCCTCTGAGCTCCTTGGGAAAATGTGGGATATAAGTGTATCCAAAAATAAATGAGGGAGGCAGTGGGGACAAGCACATTTGCTCTGCCCCACCCCACCACTGGACACCTAATGTTAGAGATGGTAGTTGCTGGTCACAACAGTGTGATGCAGCAGCATCAGAAGTATAGTGTCCAGTCAAGGGAAGTAACAGTACCACTCAATTTAAGAGGGATATTGACAAGCTGGAACATGTGCAGAGGAGGGCAACCAAGATGATCATGGGTCTAGAAAACGAACCTTATGAGGAACAGTTGAGTTAGCCTGGGAAAGAGGAGACTGAGTGGAGATATGACAACTGTGGTGTAGTGGTTAAGAGTGGTAGACTCGTAATCTGGGGAACCGGGTTCGCGTCTCCGCTCCTTCACATGCAGCTGCTGGGTGACCTTGGGCTAGTCACAAGTCTCTCATACCCGCTCACCTCACAGAGTGTTTTTTGTGGGGGAGGAAGGGAAAGGAGAATGTGAGCCGCTTTGAGACTCCTTCGGGTAGTGATAAAGCAGGATATCAAATACAAACTCTTCTTCTTCTATCTTCAAATATCTCAAGGGCTGTCACGTGGAAGATGGAGTAAGCTTGTTTTCTCCTGCTCCAGAGGGTAGGACTCAAACCAATGGCCAAGTTACAAGAAGGGAGATTCTGACTAAACATCAGGAAGAACTTTCTGACAGTAAGAGCTGTTTGACAGTGGACCAAACTCTCTTGGGAGGGTTGTGGACTTTTAAGCAGAGGTTGGATAGCCATTTGTCATGGATGCTTTAGTTGAGATTCCTGCACTGCAGCAGGTTGGACTGGGAGACCCTCAGGGTCCCTTCCAACTATGATTCCTATCTATATATCTACATGTCTATATCTATATGTAAAGGTAAAGAACCCTTGGATGGTTAAGTCCAGTTAGGTTTGACTATGGGATGCGACACTCATCTTGCTTTAGGCTGAGGGAGCCGCCGTTTGTTCGCCAACAGATTTCCAGATCATGTGTCCAGTATGACTAAACCGCTTCTGGTGCAACGGAACACTGTGACAAGTTCCGAAGTGCATGGAAATGCTGTTTACCTTCCAATACACATTTGAGGTTGTTCTAAACTTGTTTTTTAAAGTTTTAAAGTTCATTTTGTAAGTTACTTTAAGTTTCATTTTTTTTTAAAAAAAAGTGAATAGCAGTAGGACATAAGACTCTAAATCTCGGTTGTGGATTCAAGCCCTACATTGGGCAAAATATTTCTGTACTGCAGGAAGTTGAACTAAATGACACTCATGGTCCCTTCTAATTCTACAATTCCATGATTCTATGATTCTAAGTAATACTACTACTACTACTACTACTACTACTACTGAGGATGATGATGATGGTGGCGATATTTTTGTGTGTGAAATCACTCTGGCATGCTTCAAATGAAGTGATTCATAAACAAAACAAATAAGAATAATATCTAATTAAACACAATCTGTCTTCCATTCCTTGGGCACTAGTATGAGAAAATGCTTAGAACCAGCTTAATAGGTAGGTAGGCAGGCAGGCAGGCAGGCAGGAAGATAGATATATTCGTGGTCCACTCAGATGTGATTTTATGGGTAACAAAATAGTTGCATTTTAAGTAGCAGTTGACATGGATTTGCCCTTAGCATTTTATAACATCAGTAAAAAGGAAGGGATTAACACACATTACCTCGCAGCCATCTACTAATGTTTATATGCCAGTTGTTCAATACTAATGGGGCTAATCCCGTTTCCCTGTAAATCAACAGGATTTGGGCCTGTTCCATTAATGCAAAGTGCTCTTTACTACTGTCTCTCCTTTCCTTTTTTTTTTTTTACACCCCTCATAATTCTGAGGGGCATTTTGCTTCTTAATTGCCTAATTATGGCAATGCAATTAAAAGGCCTTTTTAGATTCCTCCTCATGGCAAAATCCATCCTTGTCTCTAAGACATCATCATTTAAATGCATGGCTGAAGAGTTGAAATAGGGTATGACTGGCATCTGCCAAAATCATCGCCTTTATAATGACCTACACTTATTGACCTTACTTTTTTATATTTAGATCTGAGCTTTGCTGGCAGCTCTAAATGCATGACTGATTCCTCCTCTGCTGACCTCATCTGATTTTGTCCAATGACACCCTTTTCTTTTGTTCAACTTCTATAGACAAGACATCCTTTCTTGTGATGACCTTTCTTTCTCCCACATGCCTTTCTGCTGAGGTAGTGTGTAGACGTCCTCCTTTCTGTATTATATGCAGAACTTTTTTGTAATAGTATTCGAAGGTATGGAGTCCCAGTGCCTCTTTTTGTGCTTCCCATGGCAGCCATTTTGTGCTGGTACCCACAGCATTTTGATCGAAATACTTTGTTTTCTTCCCCAACCCCCCCCCATTAAAGGTAAAGGTAAAGGATCCCTGACAGTTAAGTTCAGTCGCCAATGACTCTGGGGTTGCAGTGCTCATCTCGCTTTACTGGCTGAGGGAGCTGGCATCTGTCCACAGACAGCTTCCGGGTCATGTGGCCAGCATGACCAAGACGCTTCTGGCAAAACCAGAGCAGCGCACGGAAACACCGTTTACCTTCCCTCTGGAGCGGTACCTATTTATCTACTTGCACTTTGATGTGCTTTAGAACTGCAGGTTGGCAGGAGGTGGGACTGAACAATGGGAGCTCACCCCGTCGCGGGGATGCAAACTGCCCACCTTCTGATCAGCAAGCCCTAGGCTCAGTGGTTTAGACCACAGAGCCACCAAAAAAGGCCCCTCCCCGTTATATGGGATTAATTAAATCTGTTCTCTCCATGTTTTAACCTTACTTTGTTTCAATGTTGTCTTATCAGTCTTTCAATAAATAAATAAATAAATAAATAAATAAATAAATAAATAAATAGCTTGATGTTTCCTCTTTCTGGATGTGGGCTACTGTGGACCTTGCAACCCTTCTTTGCCTCAGACTAAATTGGACCTGGAGGCAGTCACACCTCAGAATGAGTTCTTCCAGCTGCCTTAATCCATTTTCTGACATTGTGATTTAAGTGAGAGTAGGTGAGGGTGGTTTCGGAAGGTCAGGTAAGTTAGGGGGATTTCCACTGTGGTGTTGCCTCTTTTTACAGAAAACATTAATAATCCATTCCAGGATGTAGTCTTTAATCCAAACACATTTGGATTTGCATGCATCAGTACACATGTAGCCAGAGGTCATGTTAAACACACACACACACACACACACACTGCCTCCAATTAAGGGGAAGGGCTGTGGCTCAGCCATAGAGCATTTGCTTTGATAGCAGAATGTCCTGAACCCCAGCATACCTGCAGATAAGCCCCACTGGTGTGCACAGTCCCAAGGGCATTGCCAGAGAGTAGTTAGACTGTTCAAAAGGTCAAAAATTGGTCCAAGCCCAATGTTACAAGCAAAGCCCACAGGCAAACAGTAAGGCCAGGTTCCCACTTCTGCAGCAGATCCAGGGTCAAAAAACCTGGGGTAAGTCCCAAAGTGGAATTCTCAAAGCAGCCAAGCCATGGTCCATCAATGTGGAAAGTTGAGCAGACACAGAGTCCATTGTTTCCCTTTTATCCCTTCCAATCTTGACGGATGCATCTGGCTTTGCTCCAGCTGAGCGTCTGTATCTCTCCACTTGATGAGGCATGTGACCCTTACCTGTCCTGAGCCTCATCAAGCTGAGTGACCACAAACCTCCTTGCAGACCTTCCATGATCCCCACCTGGTCAACTTGCGAGCTGGGATGTGTTCCCTTGCCTGCCTCAGTCTCCTAGAGTGCACTTCCTGCCGTTTCCAACACCTCAGAGCCCACTGTGTCTGCAGAGATGGGGGCACCTCTGGTTCTGGCATTGTGTCCCCCTCTCCTGGCCCCTGTGAACTGTCAGCTGCCCTATTACCATCCTCTGATGTCCCATGAACACCTTCTAAGTCCCCAATCTCCCCTTCCCTATTTTCAGCTTGCCCCAGTGTGTACCAGGTGTGGCTACACCACTCACCAGGATTCTCCTCCCCTTCCTTGGTGTCCTTCCAGTTCAATAGACAGACGATCTCAGATGCAATCCATAGCATTTCCAGGAAAGGCTGAGAGACCCAACTATATGAAATCCTGGAGAGCTGCTGCCAGCCAGTACAGACAGAATTGAGCTAGGTGGATCAATGGTCTGTTCAGTGTATAGAACTGCTCCCTGTGATCCTATATCTTTGTGTGTGGTTCTCAGAATAAGCAGGCAATCTTCTCTCTGAATATATTTCCCCTACTAGGTTAGAATAGTGGCATCTAGATTTTTGTTTAAACAAACCCAAACAAACAATACAAACTATACGATTTTTGTTTTTTTAAGGCAGAAATTTCACAATCACACTACCTCAGTGTAGCCAGATTCTAGAAATTTCATGAATAGACGCAGGTAATCCCCATACAATACAGCTAAGTTAATGCATTTAGCACATTAGCTGCAGAACAGCTGTAGCGTGGTATTATGATATTAATGGTAACATGTAATAATGAGTCTAGAAATAGACTTGTCACTGTAAGTGAAACAAACCACTTAGCTATGTAAGGCTATGCTTGGTGCTGTGCAGCAGCTATCTCCTATTACTAACACTCCTGCCTTCTTTATTTGCTTAAGCATTTCACAGTCCAGGTCTTCTTAACTACAGTAGGTGGACTATAATAAATCTTGTTCAGCATAAATGATTCACTCTGTGCAACATTTTCAATCTTGGTGTACATGGATTGCCAGTGGACCATAAATCAAAGGTAAATGGCCATGAACTTAGTTGAGGAGAATTATCTCACAGAGTGCTGGTTTAAGACTAAACCCATTTAAAGTGTCCATTTGCCAGCTGATAAGTGGGCAGGGGAATCCAGTGGATAACATGGCTGGATTCTCCCCTCCCTGCCCCTGAGTAATAAGCAGATAGGGTATCTTGCTGCTTTCTTCCAGCTACATAGCTGTCAACCTTTTCCCTTTTTTGTGGGAAATTCCTTTATTATAGCAGTGGGGAACAGCAGGGAGGGTTGACTGCTATGTTCCAGCAGTATTTACTGAAAGGAAACACACAAAGCAACCAGAAGGATTAGATATGGACATATCTGAAGGAGGGCCTTGGGCGAATGGAAGCATCATGACCTTGTGGAAGTATCACTCAAACATTTAAGTCTCACCTCTTCTCTTCTGTGATCAGTTACTGTATTGAACTTGTTTTATGCCAGGGCAACAGTAATGTATAAATGGCAAATCTTGTATCCTGGAAAAAGACCGTAGGGGAATGTTATAGCTAAGGATTTCCTCTTTCTCGTGAGTAAGGGTTGTGCAGAATTGGGACACCTGATTGTGCAGATGTCCCAGTCAGGGCTGAAAACATGGCTCTGATCCTCTCTTTAGACACTTACCGTAAGTCCTACATATATGCAATGGGCTGTTTATCTTTTAGCCTGACTATATAAAACTGTTCCTCCTCTTCTGTACATATACTGTACTTACTGACAATTCCAGGGTACCTTATGAATGTAATGAAGGAAGTTATGTCCTACAAAAGCTTAAATCACTACAAGCCTGCTTCCCTTTAAAGCATTTCTACTACAATTGGCTAATGAAACTTGACTTCTGGAATATTCTGCTTACAGAAATTAGGAGGGTACCATTTCACCTAATTTCTCTAGCAGGGGCAGAAATTTGTCCATTGTTTCTCTGGAACTCACCCAAAGCAGAGGTGGTAGCACAGTTTTTCTTCTCCCTTGTCTTTTTGTGTTGCCTCTGCAAGCGACAATGTTGGCAGCACCTGTGTTGGTAGTTCACCTGCCATTTTGCACGTGCGCACACCACACACAGTGCCCGAGGCCTAGCAGCATTCTGGGATGTATGGGGTGGTGTTGGTGGCAGCCATTAAAAAATGGTGGAGTGTATTTCGGGGAAATTCTGCAAAGTGGAATTAAAGAAAGGAAAGCATCAGAATTATTTTCTGAAAAATATCTTCTGAGAAAGCCTATTGCACATGTTCTTGCTATTAAGATATGTGAGTGAGTTTAACCATAGGCTTGTATCAAACAGCTGTTTAGCTGGTGGTAAGGCTTCAGTCACTGGAAGGAGGAGAGAAACAATTTTCAGTGATTCCTTTTTTCTCTGGTGGAGGTAGGGCTGCAGGAGGAATAGGAATGATTGGAAACTGATTCCCCACCTGTATGCCGAGAGAAGTCTTGCCATCTTGTGACACAGCTGGATATGACCTATTTTATTTATTTGAGGCATTTATATACCACTTAATGACAAACATTCCTAAATAATTTTTTTTTAAAAAATCCTACAATGCATAAAATGAATTAACGTTTTTCATAAAAGTAGCAAGCTTTCTTAATTTTTTTTTTGGAGGGGGGGAGGGTCTTTGTTGCCAAGGAAGTGGACCTCTCTAATCTCGATTGGGAGAGAGTTACACAGAATCTGGCCTGCAATGCTGAACGCAATTGCTTATTGCAGCACCCACATGTCAAATCCCTATGGTGCCTTTTAGGATGTCACCATGCAGTGGATCTCAGTCCAGAGCTATATAATGCACTAGACTGACCCAGATTGTCATTCTGACCTAGGCAGTCAAACAAGATGAATCTTCATGTCACTTCTCATTGACACATCATTTTTCTGTACAGCTGCAGTAATGGAAAGGTACTGAGTGCTTAAATCACAGTGGCAGCATTTCTTGGAGACTGATCTTAGTAGCAACAAATGGCTGGCTCATCTGATGGTTATCTTTTGTGGGGGGAGATGACAATTTCTTTGGGTATTTTATTTAATACATCTGGTACTGTTATTTAATACTGACTTCCTAACCTGATGTATTCCATTTGTTTTGGACCACAACCTCACAAACGCCTGGAGGGCATCCTTGGACATCTATGTTTTTTTTTCAAAATTGACATCATATTGTGTGTAGCTTGAATACACTTTGTTGGCTAGTTAATTTGAATAACCCCAGCAGTTATAATGGGGGGGGGGGTAATAAGTAATAAATAGATTCATAGAAGGGACCCTGAGGATCATCTGTTCCAACCCAAATATGCAGCTGTTTCAAATGGGGATAGAACCAGCAACCATGGTGTTATCAGCACCACACTCTAACCAACATCAACACCAACCTTCAATTTGCTGGCTCATTGTTTTTTGGAAGTATGCACAAAAACATTCTCAAAGAAATTAAAAGGTGATAGTTTGTACACAGCCACTCTGATGCAACGAAGCTCCATCCACAGACACACGCTTCCAGATGCTACTGAACTGGGTGCATGTTTCCTTTGATGTGCAGGGAGATATCCATACCTATCCTGGGCTATTTATTGTTATGTGTTACTGGGTACATATGATGAGAGATGGGTGAAGACCAATAAGAATTCACATGTGCACACAGGAAAAGTCAGAGCTGAGTAGCAAGCTCTCAGAGCAGGATTTTCTGCTCAAATATTACTGAACAGGCTAAGGCAGCCCTAGGCAAGGGCCGGTGGTTTTCATGTTGCAGTCCACTAATCCACCCCCTCCCCCCCAACCCCCCCTGTTAAAGTCAAGAGTACAGTCATTAAAACTAATTATATACCCCTTGACTTGTAGAACAAAAAAAGTTTATCAAGTTTATTTTCAGGCAGTCCAGAAAAAAAATAGTGTGAAAGCTACTCCCGTAATGGAAAAGTTGGAAGCACAAAAGCCATTGCTTGTGGTTAACTTCATAAAAGCAAGGTCACTGCAGAAGCACTGAATCCTAGAGTGAAGGGAGCCAATAGATTGCTTAGTTCAGCCCACTGACCAAAGGCAGTGTCTTATAACTAAAGTGTCTGTGACTTTTGATGACCTTCTCCTGAAAGCATCTAAGCGAGGAGACGTCCCATTCATTCCACTGAAAGCGTTTCAGACCTTATCTGGCTTGCTGGGGCCAGGATGTGAAAATTTCCACATGCTTTATGTTTCCAGACAGTAACATCGCACTAGAATTACAGCCTTTACATCTCCCCAAAACAGGCAAAATTGTGATCGTCACATGCACACCTTTTGGGTGGGGAGATGCACCCACTTTGGACATAGATACACAGGAACAGGAAGCACAAGGAACTCTTGCACATCTGATTCTACATGGCAAGGGAACAACCTCAAGTGGATAATAGATTTTCCTCATTTTAATCCTTCACCTATGGGTTCATGTCTTAAATCAGCCTTCAGGTGTTTTGGAGTACAACTCGCCATCAGTTAGTCCAAAACTTCTGGAGGGTGCCAGGTTGGCAAAGGCTGGTTTAAAATGACTGTGCCTTGCTAGAATGAAGCGCTGCTGCTGCTCTTTAGCAATGGGAAAAGCTTGTATAATAAATTAGTTAACTAGTGTTATTGCTTCCAGTGCTCTTTTTTTTTTTTGGTAAACAATTTCAGATTTAAAAGAACAAGTTTGACGGGGAAAGCTGCAAAAGAAAACTGCTTGTTCACTGAGTAATCTTATAGCATCCTAGAAAATATTACCTTTAAAACGTATGTTGAAAGAGAAGGGGTTGGTAGGAGCAAGTCCAATGGCTTTATTTTGTCTAGTAGGCTTGGAGAGGTAGTTTCATGCCCATCCTAACATTAAAAGTTTGCTTTTATGCATTTTAAGAAGCAATAAAGGTTTACAGCCAGATCTTCAAAATGCTTTGCTTGTACAAGTCCTGGGTTAATTAAAATTCAGGTAGTTACGAGTGTAAAGAAACTATTTAACCATGTCTAATGTGGACTTCTGTTTTAATGCTTGATTCTTGTGGAAAGCATACAATCTTAATCCTGCGCTCAAAGGCCTTTGAAAATGAGAAGCAGCAATAGTTTGAGTGTCTGTATTTTTGTACTCAGTGCTTCATGTTAATTCCTGCAATACAATATTCCTTAATTTCTTATACGTGATGGGATCCATTTCTGCCCTGTCACAGTATTAGGAAGAATTTGATGCATTCTTGCTGTCCAGTAATCCCCACCGCCTGGTTTTAATCATTCCTATGTTCACATCTTTTATTATATAACTGACTTCTTGCAAAGTATTGATATTGGATTTGTGAGCATCATTCTGAATTTCAGGAAACAGCTTTTTCTTCATACCTTCTTATTCAAAGGTCTGCACAGACCTTTGGGATAATACATAGTCTACATCTACAGGTGAAACTTGAAAAATTAGAATATCATAGAAAAGTCCATTTATGTAAGCAATTGTTTTCATTAGCTACTGGAGTTTAATATGAGATAGACTCATGACATGCAAAGTGAGATATGTCAAACCTTTGTTTGTTATAATTGTGATGATTATGACATACAGCTGATGAAAACCCCAAAGTTGAAATTGTTAATTTGGTGTTCTCATCAGCTGTACGCCATAATCATCACAATTATAACAAATAAAGGCTTGACATATCTCGCTTTGCATGTCATGAGTCTATCTCATATATTAGTTTCACCTTTTAAGTTGAATTTCTGAAAAAAACGAACCTTTCCTCAATATTCTAATTTTTCGAGTTTCACCTGTATGTGGAATTTATTACCTTTACAAATGGCTGCTATGTTTTAAATCACATAGGATGAGACCTGCGGGTATAAGGCAGTATATTATTGTTGTTGTTGTTGTTGTTGTTGTTGTTGTTGTTATTAAATGCAAGGAAGTCACAGAATGAGCAAGCAAAAAAGTGGATGGAGGGTCTTTAGAACATATGCGTAGCTCCATTATTATTATTATTATCCTGGCTTAGAAAGTATTGGTAAGGTAAAGGTAAAGGGACCCCTGACCATCAGGTCCAGTCGTGTCCGACTCTGGGGTTGCGGCGCTCATCTCGCTCTATAGGCCGAGGGAGCCAGCGTTTGTCCGCAGACAGCTTCCGGGTCATGTGGCCAGCATGACAAAGCCACTTCTGGCGAACCAGAGCAGCGCACGGAAACGCCGTTTACCTTCCCGCTGGAGCGGTTCCTATTTATCTACTTGCACTATGATGTGCTTTCAAACTGCTAGGTGGGCAGGAGCTGGGACCGAGCAACGGGAGCTCACCCCGTCGCAGGGATTCGAACCACCGACCTTCTGATCAGCAAGCCCTAGGCTCAGTGGTTTAACCCATAGCGCCACCTGGGTCCGAAAGTATTAGTATTTGATCATAACTAGGCATCTATGAACAAAAGGACTCTTTCTGTTCACAGAGAAGGAGGGGAGGCACTTTTCGCCATTCCTCCTCCTGCCTGCAATTCTGCCTACAATAAAAATATTACACACACCAGCCCAGCCCCATGTAGCTCAAGACTGGCCCCCTACTGCTAGGTAATCCCAATTTCCTGAGAGGATCATAGGAGGGGTGGTAAACCAAAGTAACCAGATCTGAAATTGCAACAAGGCTTAAAAATGACTAAGCTCAGATGGTGAAGCTCTGACCTTGTCAAAAAACAAAGGAGCCCCTGCTCCCCATATTGCAAGTACTGTAATAGTTCTCCAATTTGATGCTGAACAAGTATGAAAAGAGACTTAATCTTGGAGATCTTGTCAATCATTTTTAAATATAGTGGCTAGTGCTTGGAGAGTTTGTATTTTGTAATTTTATATTTGAGACACATTATACGTCATATGCTTAAATGTATAGTTGTTCATGTTTAAATGATCATTATTTTTGATACAATTTCATTGCTTCTTGGGTTCCCGTAACTTTGTCATTTGGTACAAGCTTTGACCTTTCCACGTTTCATTGTTTATATTACCAACTGTTGTTTTGTACCTTGCTGAATAATTAATGGGAACCTGAAAACATTTTGTATTGATTTTTATATGTCCCAAGTTGTAGTCTTTTAAATACCTTCTTCAATTTATATGACTAGAAACTGCAATGAATATTGCATACAACTGGGGGTGGAGGAATCACCTCTTTGTGCCCTTGTTCCATCCCACCACCATTTTGCCTTCTCGCCATCCCACATATAGCAACCTTAGTGCCTCATAAGGTTTGAAGAACATCACCTATCATCTTATATCACTCCATTATGGTTGAAAGGTTCGTATGAATACAATCAAGACAATCTTAACTGCAGATAAGATGAATATGAAAGTCTTTCTTCATATGAGCAAATGCTGTTTCTATCAAAATCAGGAAGTTTTGATTTATTTATTTTTGGTCCAATCATAGCAAGCCAAAGAGAATCAAGGTAAGCTTCACTGTAATAAGGCCAACAAAGTAAAGGTAAAGGGACCCCTGACTGTTAGGTCCAGTCACAAACGTCTCTGGGGTTGTGGCGCTCATCTCACTTTATTGGCTGAGGGAGCCGATATACAGCTTCCGGGTCATGTGGCCAGCATGACTAAGCCGCTTCTGGCAAACCAGAGCAGCGCATGGAAACACTGTTTACCTTCCCACCAGAGTGGTCCCTATTTATCTACTTGCACTTTTTGGGGTGCTTTCGAACTGCTAGGTTGGCAGGAGCTGGGACCGAGCCAGTACACAATATTAAATGAAATCAAATGGTTTTGGATTGATTTGGGGCAATAGCAAAGAACAAGTGGGGAGCTGGGAAATATACATACAGTGATTAGCTCTTTCTTGTAATATGTAATGTACGAAGGCACTCACTGGAATTTATACTATATGATAGCAACTTGTGCCTCCTTATGGGATGAATACAGGATTTAGTAAATGGCAGTGAAATGAGAGCAAATGAAAGCATTCTCTGATAGCTTGCTAATGGTGCAGGGCGGGTCTGAGAGATAGAGGAGACAGAGCGAGTGGTGCAAGAGAGTTCTTTCTTAACCAGTGGGTACTTTAATACATAAGCCTCTCTTCAAATAAATTTGCTCTTGTTCTGGTAAGTAAACACTTCCACAGTGAATTAAGCTTCCCTCCACACAGAAGGATCCTTGGCATTTATTTATTTATTTGCACTTCTTTGAAAACAAAGGATTATAGTCCCAGAAGATCTCATCCAGTATTTCACATTGCTCCTAATTTCCCCCCCTTCTAATTTGTTGTTTTAACTTGGCTATTCCTATGAGCTTTGTTGGAAACATCTTTTCACGATTACACGAGTTAGTTTAACATAATACAACATGCCATGGTTTGTGTAGCACTGACAAGCTTATTATCTCCTAAGTAGGATTATCTGTTTGAGACTTTAAAATGTTAGCTAAATTATAGTGCTATCAAGATTCAGAAGTTATGTTGAACAGGTTGCTTTTTGTTGTTGTCGAAAACAACTTCCTGATTCCTAATAGCTTGTTTTCATCTATATGAAACATGCTCTTGTTTCAAAATAACTTGTGAGGAATTTTATATGAGGAGAGATAACAAAACTGGGAAAGAGATACACCAGAAGTGTTGTCCTACAATTATGCCGACAGATCTGGGGTCTTTGATTCGGGACTCAGGCAGGTCAAAAGGTTTTGCAAGTCTGTATTCTTGCCTCCTCTCTGTAGGCCCCAGTCCTTTCCCCAGATCCCTTCCATTGCCTAGTTTTATCAAAGTTTGAAGAAAAGGGGGAGCTATAAGCCACAGCTGGCACCAAAGGTCGGCATGGTGGGGCATTCGTTGGGGGGTCACATCCCAACACAGGTCCCATTAACAAGAGCTCCCCTCTTTACCAGCTTATTCACTGCTCTTTGCTCTGTTCCAGACAACAGTGGTTGTGAGAAGGAGGCACAGGAGTTGCTGTGCCTGCACTTACTGATCAGTTTTCTGCCTGACAAGCAAACAGGTAGTAGCAATGAGGAGGAGGAGGAACAGGAGCTGCAAGAGCTTCTGGTAAAAATAATGGCAAGGAGATACACTCATTGGAGGAAGGGTACTGAAATTGGCACTGACATAAGCGCCTGTTTTTTGTTTTTGTTTTTGTTTTAAGTGCATTTGCTCATGCTGCCAGTGGCCAAACTCCCTGAGGATGCATCTGCTCATCTCTAAAAACGCCGTGAGGTGGCAACTTCTGGCAGAGCGCTGCAATGCACAGTAGGCAGCATATAATATATACTGAGTACAACAAGGCTGTATATTGTCTCCTTGCTTATTTAACTTATATGCAGAATTCATCATGTGAAAGGCTGGACTGGATGAATCCCAAGCCGGAATTAAGATTGCTGGAAGAAGTATCAACAACCTCAGATATGCAGATGACACAACCTTGATGGCAGAAAGTGAGGAGGAATTAAAGAACCTTTTAATGAGGGTGAAAGAGGAGAGCGCAAAATATGGTCTGAAGCTCAACATCAAAAAAACTAAGATCATGACCACTGGTCCCATCACCTCCTGGCAAATAGAAGGGGAAGAAATGGAGGCAGTGAGAGATTTCACTTTCTTGGGTTCCATGACCACTGCAGATGGTGACAGAAGTCACGAAATTAGAAGACGCCTGCTTCTTGGGAGAAAAGTAATGACAAACCTAGACAGCATCTTAAAAAGCAGAGACATCACCTTGCCGACAAAGGTCCGTATAGTTAAAGCTATGATTTTCCCAGTAGTGATGTATGGAAGTGAGAACTGGACCATAAAGAAGGCTGATCGCCAAAGAATTGATGCTTTTGAATTATGGTGCTGGATGAGACTCTTGAGAGTCCCATGGACTGCAAGAAGATCAAACCTATCCATTCTGAAGGAAATCAGCCCTGATGCTCACTGGAAGGACAGATCCTGAAGCCGAAGCTCCAATACTTTGGCCACCTCATGAGAAGAGAAGACTTCCTGGAAAAGTCCCTGATGTTGGGAAAAATGGAGGGCACAGGGAGAAGGGCACAACAGAGGACGAGATATTTGGACAGTGTTCTTGAAGCAACCAACATGAGTCTGACCAAACTGTGGGAGGCATTGGAAGACAGGAGTGCCTGGCGTGCTCTGGTCCATGGGGTCATGAAGAGTCGGACATGACTAAACAACTAAACAACAACAACAACAACAATATATTGACAGAGGGAGAACTAGAATTGTTGGGGCTGGAGCATTTTCCTGTCTGAGAAATCAAAAAGTAGTCTCTAGCTCATCTCATAAAAGACTTCAAAGCCAATTGTTCTGATTAGTGGATACCAGGGCAATTGACAAAATGAAGTCACAGTTAAACTAAATGATTTCATCCAATGATATCATCCAAACAATGATATCATCCACACAATGGCACCATCTAAAAATCAAGTTCACTCTTTTAAATATTTGTGGGATTAAGTGAGGAGGCTTGAGCATATACAATTCCCGGCTGTTGACCTTTACTAGTTAATATGTGGCTGTATAAAAATGTGTTTATCGGTAGCATCTTACAAAGGCTTCCTCAGCAAGGATCTTCTTAACCTTCCCTTTGAGCAAATGGCAACACACCTTCTTCTAGACCAGTGTTCAGAACCACATTGGCTACCCCCTGCGTATACCAACAGGTAGTGTCCCCCCCCCAAAAAATGTTTAGGGGTACTCTCATTTTCTTACTCATATTGAAATACTGGCCCTCAATGAGGCCAAACTGAGATTCACAAAATGTTTAGGGGTATGCATATCCCTGCGTCCCCCCAGAAAAAAGCACTGCCAACAGGCACGAAACCCTTGGAGACTGTTCCCCAAGCAGATGAGGAATCCTTATTTTGGCCCAAGTAATGGAGAGTGAGCTACTCCGTAGTTATGTCGTAATATTTTTACTAATGTTCATTCCCTTGAGCAGTATTTACTAAGAAAAATAAATTAAACCAGCAAAAGTTTTATGCTTCCCCGCCCCTAGAAAGAAAACAACAAACTTATCATATATCAAGACTACTTTTAATGAACACCTTGCTAAGTAGGGAATAGTCATCAAATGCAAGCTTGACTTTAATGCTGCTTCATTGAGACAATGGGATTTGCAACATTAACTTTTTATCTTGTTTTCTGTAATGATTTAACTTCCCTAATGGAGGCACAAGCATACATAAGCAGATTTGGGGGACTGTTCTTCTATAATTAAACCGTGAGCTCCAATTATTGTGAATCCAATATGACTGAGCATTAATACATTTGGAAGGGATATGAGTTGTATGAGAGTGTTTAAAAAAACCTTTAAAAAAACATCCTTAAGATTTCAAGCCTGGAACAATTTGCTTGAGACTCCTTTTAATTATAAGTGAGAGAGGTGAAATTTTTCCCTTAGGTATTGCTCGAATAAATGTGGTTATTCACTCTATAGTTAAATATTCCTTTTGTACTTTATAGATCATTAGTGAACATTTAGAGCTACATTCACATGTACGTGCCAGTTCCTTTGTGCTGTCCGAGTGATGCAAAGCAGTTATAAACCCTGATTAATTGTCCGGTTTACGGGCTGCAGTTCCTCTGAGCACCGAGAGAAGGGCAAAGCAACCCAGATGTACAAGTATGTTCAAAACATGCAGATTATTTTCCATAGGTTCACTATTTTGCTTCACTCCACAAAGGAGTAACGGTAGTGGGAGAATGTTGCAGAAGCTCATGTCACCTGCAGGGCTACAAACAGCCCTTTTGACAGTTTTCTGAGGAGGTCTACAACTTAAGAGAAAAACATTCAGAAGGAGGGAGGACAGGAAACATTGCCCTCACTCTGAATGTGCTTTGCAATTATGACCAGGTCTGCCCAGCACAGTAAGTCTAATGATGACGTACTGGGATTGTTTGAATGTGCAGGATGCCGGAGGGGAACTTGCTGCTGCTTTGCTTCTCCCCAGTCTTTCTTACTCTTATACTCTGCTGAAAAGGTTTGGCTTAGCATGCCATATGGACCCGGGCACGTGGTTAAATTCTCTCTTCGCTAACCATGAGCTGTGACCAAAAACAAACTTTGGCTACAGCTCGCGGTTGGTCTGGCAAGAGCTTGACCATGTGCCCCAGTCTGGATGATGTAGCAAACCAAACCTTAACATGGCAAAGAAGCAAGGCGGTAGATGCCCTGGCCCGCTGGGAAATGTTCACAGGGGAGCTGCCTAGCATCCGGAGGGATCTGCCTTTTGCCAGTGACACTGTGGGGCTGCGGAAGGTCCTTGGAGACAAATTCTCCTCCTTGAGAAGGAAACTGAGCTCCAGAAAAGCAGCCAGAGGTGAATCTTTCCCTTGTTGCTGGAGATGGGAGGACAGCTAGCTCCATTGAGACACACTGCCTGTTTCTCATATATATGAGGTTAAAATGTGGGTTTTGTTAGTTCCATTTCTTCTTGTTATGCCTCTTGTCCTTTCCACTGCAAGTTCTCGTTGATTTATCAGAGAAAGAACCAAGAACTCTGTTAGTGTAATTTTTTTTAAAATATTCTATTGAGGTATTTCCTTGTCCTTCCTGAAGCAGCTCTTTGGTTTGTTTTATTGTATTTTTAATATTTTGTTGAAAGCCGCCCAGAGTGGCCGGGGAAAGCCAGCTGGATGGGCAGGGTATAAATAAATTATTATTATTATTATTATTATTATTATTATTATTATTATTATTATTGCATAAAGAACCAGGGAGCAGCAAAGAGCACATCCACACAGTTCTGATAAGGCTTAGTTTAAGACAGGGGTTGCCAACCTGTTGACTGTGAATGCCGTGGTGCCCATGAAAACTTTCACTTGTGTCCCTAGGAAGGTGCTCCAGAACCTCCTTAAAAAAAAAAAAAGTTAAGTGTCTAGCCCTCCTAGAAAGTTATGGGAGAAAATGTGTGGGTACCCTCTAAATGATTTCTGTGAAATTAGAGTGAGGGTGGTGACCTCACATATTTTTCCTGGTAGGGAAGAATGTGCCCTGTTACAATTAGCATCACTGTGTGTGTGGGGGGGGGGGTTGTGTGTGTGTGTGTGTGTGTGTGTGTGTGTTTGGTGTCTGTAAAATCAATATTGTGTGATCTCCACAATCAGGACCAGCAGAACATAGCTGACTTCCCATGCTAAGTATAAGGTTGTGCAGGTGTATTTCTCTAATTTTGTGTTCTGTCCTTCCCTGCACAACAGCTATTGTGTGACTGGTGCCTGGTGCCTCAGCACTCTCAAATTCTGAGATTTGCCCTTAAAAAAAGCTTGGTGAACCCTGGTTTAAAAGATCAAGACTCTGGTTCTCCTGGCTATGGAAGAAAATCTTGGCGTGTTAACAACAGAAGCTAGGAAACAATAACACATAGTTTGGCTTACCATGTTGTGTGAACCAGGACATAATAATGCAGCCAAAACTTAACTGGGTATCTGAATTATACAGCTGTGGAGCTCCCTTCCATTAGGCATGCAATTGCTTCCTCTTTTTCCAGATTTTCACCGCAAAGTGAAGGCGTTTTATTTTGTTCCTCGGATGACTGTATATTTTTTTGAAGTCAGGTTGTTTTATAGTTTTAATACACAGCATTTTATTGGTTGCTGTATACCACCCTGGGATGTCTTTGCGATGATGTGCGAGTTGGAACTGTAATAAATAAAAAAACACAAGATCCATGACAGGAAAAAGAAGGCTGTTTTAAAATCTAATAATGATGCCAAACCACCAGAAAACCACCATCCGTTGTTGTTTCTCTGTCAGTGCATATACGTATATAATGCATATTTTGCATCCATTTTGACAAGTCAAGTCTCTGGTCCTCATGGCTGTGGAGAAAATGTTGATGTGTCAATAATACCCTCTAGAAGCTAAGAAACAACAACTCATCAGGACAGCGATCTCTGCATGGGAGAGTGCTCAAATGTCTGGCATCGCACCCCCTCCTCCCAGGATTAAGGAATGAGAAAAAGCCTCTTTACTGAAAGCAATTAGTACAGAATTTTTGGCAGTGGGTAGGAAACTTCCACAGATCCCTCTTTAATCTCAAGGTTGGGGTGGGGGCATAATCATTTTGCTTAATGTGGTGCAGTTGATTTTTTAAATCCAGCTTTTCGCCTCTCACTTTTTGCAGCTTCTGGTTTCCCAACAAGACTTCAGGATTAAGGTAGATGGAAAGACTCACAGGGTCCAGGGTGGGCCCCAAACCTTAGGATTGTAAGTGAGAAAAGTATTGGATTTATGTTTAAAACATAGGCCTAACACACTCCCCCCTGCCACCGTGGGCTCTCTTAATTCTCTCTGTGGTGCTACCACAGTGAGCAGACACCAGAATATTCGCAATATCTACATCATCACCTTCAAACAGATGGCGGTCCACATTGCGGGGAGATTACATCTGCCTGAAGAATAGCATGGTTGCTGATAGATTGATTAGTTTTGATGTCTACACACATGTCTTGTGAGCGCCTGATGAAAAACAGTAACATTTTTACCACACACACCCCACCCTTCTTTCTGTATAACTGTTTCCATAGGATTATTCCAAAAATCAATTCCTTGCGATTGGCAGGACTGCCCCCCAGAGCTACACAACAAAGGTACACATCTCATAATATGGTGGTGTCCTATTTACTGAGTAGATGGACTGGTTTGGAAGAGCCTAACGTAGCTGGAGAATAATCGTTTCCTTGCCTCGGTGACATAGCCAAAACCACCCTGTTGTTTATATAGAAACACTACAAGCTCCTCAATTTCCTTCAGGCAAAGATTCAGCAGCTGATGACAAGAAGCCAAAAAATGTTACCGTGACTGCAAGGTAGACATTCCATGTTTCCTAGGCAGTTTCCTCTGGCTCCTCCAGCAGACGCCAAGACTTTGTCACATCCTGTTAAAACATGACAAGTGTGAGAGCTTCCCACTTCTGGGGGGTTTGGGGAGGGGGGGGTGCCCTGTTCATTTCTCCAGGAGCCAAAACTGATAAAGATTTCATCATTTGCCATGCACAATAGCTTTGGAAAGGACCTCACTGTCTGCCTCTGTGGCCCTGACAATTATTTTGCACATCCGTTGAGAGATTTAGTAGCAGCGTCAGCCAGAGGCTGAAGGAGGAAGGATAAGGTGTGGAGCCTCTTGAAGCTGGGCCATGGCCATGAAAGGTGAATGGAAACACTTGGGGTATTATGCTGCCTTTTAAAGCCTGTGGAATTTCCATAGCCCCGTAACGGCTCTGAAAATGGAGCTGTCCTTTTCTTCCCAAACAACAGCCATAATTCAGTTTTATGATGGGTGTTAACAATGTACTGTCTGTCTTCTATGTTCTTGCAGCCAGGTCAATATGTAAAAGCGTCCACATGCAACGCAGCAGCAATGAAATGAAATGTTTGCACTGTGGAGACCGGCCCAGGAGTGCAAATGAGGCATTGCCTCACCAACCTCAGTCTCAGCCCACACCTGCCTGCCTTCTCACAACCGGTCCAAAGAACGGTGCTGCCTTTCAGCTTCCTCCTTTGTGTCAGCATTGCCCTTGCTGGCAGGAGGATGGGAGCCATGCTAGAATCAGGCTGTGGACACACATTTGAAACACATTTCCCTCTCAAAAAATTCTGGGTAGTGTAGTTTCTTATGAGTTGCTGGGAATTGTAACTCTGTGAGGGGCAAACTACAGTGCCTGGAATTCTTTGAGAATTCATGTGCTTCGAATGTGCTTTAAAGGTATAGCATAAATGCAGCCTAAGTTGACTCAGCCTAACATTGGTTCTGGCTGCATTTTCTTTAAAACAAACAAACAAACAAACAAACAAACAAACAAACAAACAAACAGTTTTATTAGCACTTTTCACAATACAATAAAAGAGAATAATGAACAGAAAAGAAAGCGCAACAACTTCGGTGTCTGGATTTTCACTTTTTGAAACATGGCAACCCTAATGTAGATAGAAGAGATAGAAGAATACAATATCCTCTTTCACAAATATATTTGAACTGGAATATATTTTTGCACTCTCTGTTGGCCTCCTAGTCCTCAACTTCCCCCCTGCAAGTTTCATTGGGCACCGGCCACTACCGCAGGACCGTCTTTACCCGTGTGTGTGTGTGTGTGTGTGTGTGTGTGCAAAGGGTGAGGGGCACCTGGGCACCAAATTTGGGGGTGCCAGGTGCCTGCTGCTGAAGCCGCCTAAGCTCCCTGGGGCGGTTGGCTCATGGCGACGGCACTCACCTGACCCTGACCTCCCCTTCCCTGGCCGCTGTCAAAGTTGACCGCCGGGCACTGCATTGCAATTGATAGATGGGAAGAGGAGCAACAGCAGCTGCTGCGGGGGAAGGAGGCGCAGGAGGAGGAAGAGGAGGAGGAGGAAGGAAAGTGGGGGGATTGAGATCGCGCCTGTCCCAGCTGCTGGAAACAAGCATTGCTGATTCGCGCTTAGCCCTGCTCACCCGGTGGCAGCTGCACGCCCATGAGAGAAGCCAATCGCCCCCAGAAATGCCGCACTGCTGCTGAGAGGGAGACCCCGGCCACTCCCAGTGGCTCCTGAAAGGGTCTGGGAGCAGCGGAAGCAGCCGGCAGAGCAGGGAAGGGGGGGGGTGAGTGGGTGCCCTCTGCCTCCGATCCTGCAGAGCCCAGAGGTGGAGCAGCTGATCTCTCTTGCTCTCCCTCTCACTTTCCCCTGCCTCGGCAGAGCTTCCATTTCTCTCCACTCCCCCTGCCGCTTTGCCGTCTCTCCCTGCTCCTCCCGGCACGATAAAGCATCAAATATTAAAAACTTCCTTAAACAGGGCTGCCTTCAGATGTCTTCTAAAAGTTAGGTAGTTGTTTATTTCCTTGACATCTGATGGGAGGGCGCCACTACCAAGAAGGCCCTCTGCCTGGTTTCCTGTATTATTATTATTATTATTATTATTATTATTATTATTATTATTACCACCTGCACAATTATTATTATTATTATTATTATTATTATTATTATTATTACTTGCGCAAGGGGCTTAGGTGGCAGGTACAACAAGGCAGGAGCTGGAGAGTAAGGGAGCTGCTGCCTCCTGCATAGGATTGGAAAAAAGGTTATTTAAGCTGTTGGTTGCAACACTGTTAAGCGTTGTTTTCTATGATAAGGAGCCACACAGTGCTCTTCTTTCCTGATCTGTTTAGTCTGCCGCTTTGACTGTGGTGATAAATCTCTTGTTTATGCTTCAGCTGTTGAAAGTAGCCCCACTGGATCACTTCAAGTTCAAACCCTGCCCCCAGACAGTATGCATCCCTTCTGGTGGTCTAAAATTACTTTAATTCCTGTTCTTCATTGCCCCCCCCCATGCAACCCCACTCCTCTCCAGAAACTTAAAACATAATAAAGAGTTATTACAGCTGTGAGTGATTAATGAGAGAGTTGATATTTTGAGTGATTCACGAGCAATAATTATATTTCATTGGAATGATTCATGGCGAACATCAGTGAAGTCCTCACAGCTGCTTCACTGAGAAGCGGGGCACAAAGGATATCAGGGAGGGAAATGCTTAAGCGCAAGACTCATGTTCTGTCAAATTCCAAACCATAGGAATGTTTAATCTTGATAGGTGTTGTGTTAATAATTTATGCAAATGCAATTCAAAAAGGTGCTTCGTGATTATGCTAATTCCTTTCTGGCAGTAATAGCTAGCAAGGGTCTCCCCCCCCCCCTCCATTTAGGGAATTCATTGTTTATATGCAGTTTGTAGCTTAAGTGATTCTGCGAGCTGGGCTTGGAACGAGGCGGTTTGTGGTAGCAATGGCGGTGGTAGTGGAGGATGCATGTTGAAGTACACAGAAGAGAAATGTATAGGATTTGGTGAAATAAAATTCCAAATCGCACCCATTATATTCTATCCATTAAATGTTAGCTTTGCAAAGATGCTCAGGCTTTTCCTTTAGTGAACCTTCAGGGGAAAGCAGTTCCATGCATAATATGCCCTCTTCTTTCAAGCTCTAAACAGATTATTTCTCTGGTGCAAGAGGAGTTACTTTGGCCTTGATATTCCCCGATCAATGGATATTGGCAACAATTCTCCAGTACCTCAAGACTGGCTTACTGCAATGTGTTCCATGTGAGGCTGCCCATGGGCTAAGTCCAGAAGCTCTAGTTGGTGCAGGATGCATTGGCTAGTCTCCGGATGGGGGCAGATAGCTGACAGCTTGTGACACCTCTGCTAAAACATCTACACTGGGTGCCCATACGCTACCAGGCCAGGTTGTGCTGATACAAAGCTCTAAACAACTTGAGCCCGGGATACTTTGAAGACTGCCTGAGCACTTAGATCCCAGCTGAGCCAATGAGATTGAGGAGTTGTCCCCTGTGGCCTGACCAGCCACAAGTAGAGGTCTGGCCCCATGTTGTGTCTCTGGTCCCATGCTGTGGAACACTCTTCCAGCAGAGATTTTGGTAGGCATCCACACACTGTGTGTGTACTATACACACAGACGTGTGTACTATACAGCTATTGGCAAATGATGAAGACACACGTCTTTCCCCTGGCTTTTTACAACTTAGTTGTATATTTTTAGGACCCAGTTTATCTCTGTGACTATTTTTAACATTGTCTTGTAATTGTTGTAACCCATCCTGGGACCTTAGGATGGAGGTCAACAACAACAACAACAACAACAACAACAACAACAACAACAACGGGTTAATAATAATAATAATAATAATAATAATAATTTGTCTCTTGCAGTCTTTTAATCCTGATAGACCTCTGTACCTGTTTAATTGGCCAGTTACTCGAATTATTGTTTGTATAGTTCTAAACGGTATTTTTAAAAATAGTTGTACACCACCCTGATATGTCATGATATGGTGGTATAGAAATACATTTATAAATGAATAAATATAAATATGGCCTTTGTGGCTACAGTCTTAAACATACTGATGAGGGGGGAAATCTTACTGAATTCAGTGAGACTTATTTCTGAGAGAATATGCTTCAGATTGAACTGTGTGTGCCCACAAAACTATTGTTTGTTCAAAGCCTCCAATTCTGTTGCATGTGAAACACCAAATAGATATCACTGTTTTAATAATATAGCATAATAAAAGACCTTGGAGGCCTACAGACAGAATTCATTGTAAAGAGAGATTAGAACTGGGTATTCCTCAGCGTGTAGCGTATTCCCACACAATTATGTCACGTTTGTAATGCATACAGTTTTGGGACATTTAGGGTTTTCCGACAAATACAGTTTTGGGACATTTAGGGTTTTCCGACAAATTATTCACAGTGAGGTAGTTAATGGTGCTGACATCCAAACTGCCATCTCAGTGACTCGGATTTAACAGCCCATTGAAATGAATGGACCAGAATTATATTCTCTATCTTCTGGGCTGCTTGCATACTCTGTAAGACAATGTTGCAGTTGCTTTGAAATGTTTACTTTTTCAAGGTTATCTTTGTGAAGATAGGCTCAGATTTCTGCAGCCACAAGATCACTGGACTGGTCATAATTATGGATGGAGGAGAAATTTGATTCAGTTTGCATTTAAAGGTGAACTGACCAAATTCACCTTGTGTGAAAGAATACACAGACAAATACACAACTGTCCTTCAGAATTCTCACATTTCTGAATTTTGCAGTGCAGTTCTCTAGCTAAGTAATGTGTAAAAAAATGCATATGCAGTACTAGGTAAAGTGTGCATAAATGCATATATTCATTAATATAACATTCAGAATACATTATATTAAAGGAAATTGCTTTGCAAAAATATGTCTATTAGGCTAAGTTGCAAACAAAATGTGTTCTACTAGCTAGCAGAAATTCTCACTAAAATGCTGATGAATTTTCATGAGTTTTTTTTTTTTTAATTGCACACTGATGTGGAAATGTGGGGAACTCAAGAATGGAAAAATGAAAATCTGTAACTGACAGATTCACCCATCTCTCCTAGAAATAGCTTCATACCCAGTAGTGCAAGTTGGACTTACTACTCGTACAGTGGTTCCCCTCCTTGGATGGCAATGTTCACTTGCTTCAGAATGTAATAAGCCATCCCTGCTGAGGTATCCTGCTCATTCTGCAGAATGACCTTCTGCCTCAAGTCCTGCTGTGATGGCACCACAGAAAAATCCCACCCAGATGTGTTCCCCATCTGTACCGCAACACTGTGTACAGAAGCTGATTTTTGTGTCATTGTACTGTGCAGGAAAATTTTGGACTTCTCCAAATATAGCACTGAAGTTCTTGGCTTTAAAACAACAATAACTCAAAATGCATAGTATCAAGTGTGATCGTCAATTGTAATAAAATGCTTTAATGGCCCATATACTGCTACGGTAATATAGAAAGCAAGTATTTTGCGATAAAAATAAGTCTTGAAAGGAACATATCATGAGAAAAATGTTTTTTTATAACACACATTTAACTGTGTTAACTGCTGATTAACACAGAAACAGAATGAAACAGACTTATGAATGATGCAGGTGTGAAAGAGCCACATTCCCAAAATAGATTGATCTATCTGTCCCTAGAGGCCATGTCTGGGCATTCCAAGGTGTGTCCTCCACACAGTCCTTCACACGACCTCCTCATTGGACATATGGTCTTGATGTGAATGGGCTACGAAGTAACTGGGTTTCGTTTTTTGGTTATGTTATGTATTTTGTGTTTTTATACTGAAAACCGCACTGTTATCTTGGGATGAAGGGTGGCAAATAAATTCAAACAAACAAACAAAGTACATGGTTGGAGGCCATTCACCTTGCGGTGTGGCACACATGGTTCTCCTGTGCAGATGGATGTTGAAGCATGAGAAAATGGAGCTCAGTGGGATGGCAGGGTGCGACCCTGTTCTCTGATGCATTCTACAATAAACATACATCTGAATAGGCCTGCCTCTCTCTCTCTCTCTCTCTCTCTCTCTCTCTCTCTCTCTCTCCTCTTTTTCAACATGCTAAAACTCATGGCTTCTAATTTTTGTTTCCTTGTGTTATGCCTAGTCTATACTGGATTGTTATAAATCAGTACAAACAAATTAAGAAAGGAGGGCACCAGTCGTAAGTTTTGCTGGGGCGGAGGAAGACACTTGTTATGCCAAACAAGGTGAATGCTTCATTTGTGGCTTTATTTCAGAGAACAGATGGAACTCGTCATAGCCACCATTCCTCCCTTTTACTATTTACCATGATTTAATGTACAGTGGTACCTTGGGTTAAGAACGTAATTCATTCTGGAGGTCCGTTCTTAACCTGAAACTGTCCATACCTGAAGCACCACTTTAGCTAATGGGACTTTCTGCTGCCACTGCGCTACCAGAGCACAATTTCTGTTCTTATCCTGAAGCAAAGTTCTTAACCTGAAGCATTATTTCTGGGTTAGCGGAGTATGTAGCCTGAAGCATATGTAACCTGAGGTACCACTGTATTCATTTGGTCTATTTTCAGTTGTTGCTCTAAGCCAGGGGTCCTCAAACTAAGGCCTGGGGGTCGAATGTGGCCCAATTGCCTTCTAAATCCGGCTTGCGGACAGTCCAAGAATCAGCATGTTTTTACAGGAGTAGAATGTGTGCTTTTATTTAAAATGCATCTCTGGGTTATTTGTGGGGCATAGGAATTCATTCATTTTATTTTTTGAAATATAGCCCGGCCCCCCACAAGGTCTGAGGGACAGTGGACCGGCCCCCTGCTGAAAAAAATTGCTGACCCCTGCTCTAAGCACACATGGTTGCTTTAGCTCTCAGTGGTGGGAACTTTGCATGTTTTCCTGCAAGGGGCAAGGGGAACCTGCACATTACTGGCATGGCACAGACAACAAATAACCACAGCAATTCTAATCTTTAACCCATAGTGTCCTTCAAGACAATAATCTAGTTTTGGCCTGGTAAGTGCTTGAAAGGAAGTCACCTGCATCCATCTCCAGAGGACAGTAACAGAATTCATATAACTATTCCCACTAATTTCAGTTGGCTGTGTTTATTTGCCTACTTAATTATACAATTATACAAACTTTTTCTTTTGTAATGGCTCTATCCCCGCCCTTTCTGCAGTCTAGCTTTAAGGCAAGGGTAGGTAAACCTTTTCATCCCAAGGCCACATGACTGTCAGGAAAATCTTTTGGGGGCCACATGCTGCTGGTGGGTGGGGCCAGAATATAAAATTTACCTGTGTACCTGGCTAGCTTCCACACCCTCCACTTTACCTACATCCAGGTAGGCAAGAGGGATTGCCAGAGTTGAAGAACATGTTCCAAAGAGCAGGGTGAGAAGCAGAGCCAGCAAGATGTTTAACCGGATGGTCTCATCCTGAGGGCTAGATAAGAGAGACATGAGGTCCCCCACTCCTGCTTTAAGATTTACCCATGTCGTTATCTCTTAAGCCTTTGCCTGGACATGCATATGCACTAATCATTATATTGACTATACATGGCATATCTGCTTCTCCTGGAACATGTGCATCAGGTGTACCCATGGCTGCACACCTGCATTTCACCTACCCCAACTATGTGCTGGGCTCCAAATCCAGCCAGGGATGTAATGGGGATCTGTGCAAACTCCAGTCCAGCAATGATGGTATCCTACTCATGGATCACTGCTTCTCTGAGCACTGGACCTGGTCACAGGAGTCACATTTGAAAATGCAATAAAGAGCATCAGTTGCCTTTTTAAATTTTTATTTAAAGCATGTCTCCAGCATGCTGCCGGGCTTTGCAGGGTTTCAGCATAAAAGGAAGTGTGATCGCTATTCTAACAAAACTTTGGTGTGTGTGACTTGTGGAATATCCAAGGTCACAAGCAGCTGAGAAGAAATGGATTTCTCTAGCTGGTTTCACCTCCCTTCTCCTGTTCCCTAAATTGCTCATTAACTTCTACATCCTCGTTCAAAATCGGAATCCTTTACTGATTATTTGACTTCATAGTGAAGAATAAAGAGGAGCAGTGAAGAAGAAGAAAAAAGTCCTAAGGACAAATAGAAATACGGTAATAAATGATAGCACTGCCAAGAAAAAATTGTGAGAACAACTGCACCTTGAAATAGTAGTTTCAGAACTGTGAAGATGATAAATACCATCTGGCTGATGTAACTGATGAGCGTCTTGGAACAGAGGAGAGCATCCCGATCTTACCCGTTTTGCATTTTCTCTTGCACAAAAGGTGACTTAACAGGAAATCGTGTTCTAAGAGGGCTCACTTAAATGGGGTGACTTAAAGCAGGGGGTGGGAGGTCTCTTTAGTGAATGCTAGATGTTGTCTCCATTCATCCAGATTGCCACTGGGATATTTTTGGGAGAGTATTTTTTTCTGCCTGCGCCGCTTAGCACCCCATGCAGTTTTGTGTGCTTTGCCAAGATGAACACAGTCTGAATTATGCATGGGATGGGGGAAGCAGACAGAGAAAAGTTTTTCTCCCTCTTTCATAACACTGGAACTCATGGGCATTCAATGGCACTGAATGTTGGAGAATTCAGGACAAATACAAGATAGCACTACTTCGTGTAGCACATAGTTAAACTGTGGAACTCGCTCCCAAAAGAGGCAGTGACGGAAACCAAGGATTAGACAAATTCATGGAGGATAATGACTATTCTTCCATGGAGGCAGTAACTGCTTCTGAAAACCAGTTGCTGGAAACCACAGGACGGGGAAATGCTTGGGCCCTGCTTATAAGTTTTCCCCAGGCATTGGGTTGGCCACTGTGAGAACAGGATGCTGAACTAGATGGCCTGATGCAGCAGGTTCTTCTTCTGATGTTCTTCATAGAAATATGTGGAAATTGGAAGCTGAAGGCCAAAGTTAAAGGAACTGCAACTTGGACACTGCAGAGGACAATACAGCCATACCTTGGAAGTTGAACGGAATCCATTACAGAAGTCCATTCGACTTCCAAAATGTTTGAAAACCAAATTGTGGCTTCTGATTGGCTGCAGGAAGCTCCTGCAGCCAATCGGAAGCCACGAAAGCCGCTTTGGACATTCGGGTTCCAAAAGAGCATTTGCAAACCGGAACAATCACTTCTGGGTTTGCGGCATTTGGGAGCCAAAACATCCGAGTTCCAGGGCGTTCGGGATCCAAGGTACAACTGTACAGCTTTCATCTTTTGGAGGCTTTAAAGCAGGAACAGAGGCACTCAGGCCTGGGGAAGTGAATGTGGACTTCCAAGTCTCTCTATTTGGCCCTCAGGACTCTCTCTAGGCCAGAGCTTTCCAAACTTTCCAAGTTGGTGACCCATTTTTTAGACGTGCATCATTTCACGACACAGTAATTCAGTTTCGCTAGCAAACCAGAGGTTAAACTAACCCCTTTCCAGCCCCCGGAAAAGCATGGGGAGCGTTTGCATGACACACCTGCAAACTGCAGCTGGCACACTAATGTGTTGTGACACACAGTTTGGAACGGTCTGCTCCAGCCCATGCCTTCTCCTCTGACCACATCCCAAACTGGCCTGCATCTTTGAACTGAAACAATGCCTTGCATTTGCCTGGATGGAGGATGCAGAGATTTGTGTGTGTGTGTTCATATGTAAGGGTAAAAACCTCTGTCTTTTGAAAGGCTGAGATTTAGCTTATTGTACAAAGGTAAGAGTCACATCTAAGGCTCCACCCTCTCTTTGCCTCTGGCCTCATCCACCACTGGCATGTGTTCCGTGGAAAGGTGCAGTGGGATTAAATCTGCATGAGCAGATCCAACCCATGAAGTTCACAGCTCCATTTTCTTGCTTCTGAACTCTCTGTGGCTGAAATCATGGGCCATTGCAAATATCTCAGTGTATATTTGTTGTAATCCCATGCAACAAATATAGTCAGTTTATTTTCTGCAAATAACAATTCCCAACCCCATGCCCCAGTTATTCTCATGTGGAGGGCTGATTTGAATCTAGGTTTATCATAATGAGGAAGACTGATCTTAATGAGAATCTGAAGAAGTGTGCATGCAAACGAAAGCTCATACCAAGAACAATCTTAGTTGGTCTTTTAGGTGCTACTGGAAAGATTTTATTTTATTTTATTTTGTTGCTTAATGAGAATGCCAGTGTAGAATGGCATTTACTTGGGGTAAATTAATCTGGGATTAAACATGCAAACAGTCAAGATTTAACACAGGATTTTGAAGCTTTGCTCCCTGTTCAAGCCTCCCTCTGCATATTCACATCTGTCCACAACTGTCTGGCATGAGTCACTGTCAGAAGTGTGCTGCAAGGTATCAGTGCAAATTCTACCAACATGGACTGCCAGTTTAATGCAAGTTCAATACACGTTTGTTGCATGAATGGTGATGTGCATGGTTGTGTGGTTTTCCATAGCAGATCATCTAAACCTTTTTATAGCCAGCTATTGTGCCAAGTGCCAGCGTTGGTGCTCGGTGTGATCAGGGAACCACCACAGCAAGTTCACCGACTTAAATGTTACAAGTACATTGCCTGATTTCCTGATATCACATGTGTATTTGTAAAAAATTGAAAAGTGTCTGTAGCAAATGAAATTTAAATGCAAAAAAGGTACATGTCGAACAGTATGATTGTTGTTGTTTGAATGCCATTGTTGAGAGAACTGGGAGAGAGCTTGAGAGAGAGCTGGTAGGTGAGCATTCACTTTTCATCCCTACCACTGTTGCTGTTTTCCAGTTGCTTATTCCTCTGGGCAAGGCAGTGGGGTAAGCAAAGCAGCAGCAAGGGGGACCAGTGGAGTCAGGGAACTCTCAGCCTTGGTTCCTCCACCAGGGTATGAGCCTTAGCAGGTGCCTGACCACAACGACCTCAGGCACTGACCCTCAACACAGTGGTGAGCTATAAAAAACAGTCAAGTTCGCCTTAGTTTAGATGATTTGATGTTGACAACTATACAGGACACAAGTTCTTGGCTTTCCACCATTCTGCAGTTGCAGAACCACCACTGAGATCATGTGTTTGGCAGCCACTGATCTAAGCTCTTTAACAGATGGCACTTGAAGCAGATGTTCCCCAGTTGATCCCAGGGAACTGGAAGTTAATCACATGAAGGGAAATTGGTAGCCCTCCTCATGCTGCTGGAGTACAACCCCCATCATCCCTGACAACTTGACTGATGGGAGTTGGAGTCTTACAACATTAGGAGGGCCACAAGACAGGTGGGGAGGAAGCAGCCTTAAAGTTCACAGGATCTATTTTGTTTTTTCTTAAAAACTCAATGTCCACCAGTCAGATGCCAATAGTGGCATAGAAAGGGGTGGTGGTGGACATGCACTTGGAATTAAAGAATGGGACATCCCTGAGTGTACCTCAATCCAGGGATTTGTTTTTAGGACCAGAAAGGAACTCACAGTTTGTTCATACAAAATTCCATTCCTGGTTTTCCATCAAGCTTTCTTGGCTGTAGTAGCCTAAATTGAGTGGGGAAAGTTATTCTGATTAAAAACTGAGAATGAGAAATCCTGGGTGATTTACAGGAGAAAGATGGGGTATAACTATGCTATGCTATGCTATGCTATGCTATGCTAATATAAAAAAGGTGAAGGACCCAGGATTCATGTGGCCAGCTTGACTGAGCCACTTCTGACACAACAGAACACCGAAACCAGAGCAGCGCACGGAAACGCTGTTTACCTTCCCACTGGAGCGGTACCTATTTATCTACCGGTACTTGCATTTTTTGGCATGCTTTCAAACTGCTAGATTGGTAGGAGCTGGGACAAAGCAATGGGAGCTCACCCTATCATGGGGATCCTATCCTATCCTATCCTATCCTATCCTATCCTATCCTATCCTATCCTATCCTATCCTATAAATCACCCAAGGTAAAAAGGTAAAGGACCCCTGGATGGTTAAGTCCAGGTGAAATTGACTATGGGGTTCAACGCTCATCTCCACTTTCGGGCTGAGGGAGCTGGCGTTTGTCCATAGACAGCTTTCCGGGTCATGTTGCCAGCATGTGGCTAAACCGCTTCTGGTGCAATGGGACACCTTGGCGGAAGCCAGAGCACATGAAAACCTCAAAGAGGGTTACTGAATGGAAAAAAGAAACCCCAATAAAATTATCAGTCTTGGAATTGATTGTTCCACAATCTGATTGGTAGCCTGTATAAATGTGTGCAATGTGTTCTCTGTTGCCTGCATTAGACAAGAGATGGGCAGAGCAATAGCAGATCCTTTCCCATTACATTCAGTTCGAGTATATTATATGAATTATAGAAACATCCATTTGTGACCTTTTCCTTTGTGATTTCTCCCCCTTATCATGCAAGTGCCTCATTTCCCCTCAGGGCCAAAGGGAGGTTAATAAGGGTTTAAGTCAGAAGTGTGATGATTGGCTGGAAAGGGCTTCTGGTGATGAAAGGCTACCTCTGAATAATTTTGAATACTTACAGTAAAGATGTGATTGCTTTGGCTTCTTCCAGAATGTTGAGTGTGCAGCTGGAGACGGATTGTATATGACAGGAAGCATAAATAGGCCTGGGAACCAGATCTAATTCTGTTGCAGGCTGTCATTTGGACATTTTATTATATGATGACGCTTTCATTTCTCCCACATCTAATACAAGATTACATTTGTATATATGTGTGTGTCTGTGTTTGGACATGGCTTTTGCTGACACCAGACTGATTGGATGACATTCTTGCCATCAATGTATTGAAATACTGCAGTTTTCACCAACCTGGTGCCCTCCAGACTGCAACTCCCATCACCCCAGCCAGCACAGGTGTCCCAGACATTTGGAGGGTGCCAGGTTGGCAAAGACTGAGACCCAGAGTCATGCTGAAGAAAAGCAGGAATCATTCAGGGATAATGGCTGAACTATCATTGGTGAATTGTAAATCATATGCAAATAGCTCTGGGCCACAGGAAAAATAATTACCGGTACCAGTGAATGTAAGTATTTGGGAAACTCCATTTCATTTATTATTAATTGTAGCTTTGTTTAGCAAATGTACTCTGCGGTAATTGGAGGTTTATCTTGTTTGTCTTGTCTGTGTACATTGTTAGCAGATTGGCTGGTTAGGCAGACTGATTAGCAGAGACTTAATTGTATTTCAACCCTTGATGGAATCGCAGCAGGTAAGAAGGAGGGAAGCCACTACAAATGATGGCAGTACTGGACTGAAGACTTCCCACACCAAAAGTCGGTGGTTTTGACACATGTTGCCATCTCCATGTCGCCAGGTGCTCTTCGGAAGACAAGAGAACCCTTGGTGCACTAAAGACCTTTGGGGTGCAACATGGGAGGAAGGAAACTCTTGCAGGATCACTGAAGTGGTGCTTATCAATAAGTAGAATGTCATGGCACTCAGGTGATGTTCAGGTAGTGTTAGGCGGCAGAGGAACCAATCCCCATGGCAGGTTGCCAGGAATGGACTAGACAAGGAAAAGTCCTTACCATCTGCGTTTATTCAATATCCACAGAGAGAGGTTTGGGAATGTGGCCTCTCGGAATAACGGTGTTGCTCCAAGTGAAACCCCACCCCCTCTGTCTCTCCCACTTCCTCATGAGTCATCGCTATGGGTGCTGGAAAGTGTGCTCTGCCTTTGGGCTCTTTGCTCTCCTACTTTCAAGGCCTGCTGTGTTCTGGGAGAGAGAGGTCTGGAATGCTTTCTAATGAAACTGAGTCTGTCAGCTGTCTTTCCCCTGGTGGTGCTTCTTCTTCTTCCTCCTGCTCCTCTCCCATTATTTCCTAGCTTCCCCCCTCATCTGCCTCTGAACTGTGACCTCCCTCAAACCCCTGTTGTAATTCTGAACTGTCTTGTTCTTCTCTGGAAGGGTCAGGCTGGGGAGGTGGTCTCCACCATTCCTCCTCTGCCCAGTCCCTGACAGGTAGATGCCAGCAGTGCAGTCCATATCTTTTCCTGAAGGAAGCAGCTTAGTGTGTGCAAATTTTCACTTCTTCTAGATTCTGTTTCCTCACCCCATTAGCTGTTGCCTCTTCAGCATTGTGCACCCTGCTGATCTGGCACTTTGGATTGGGCCTGACCTAGCCTGGGCCAACCTGAAGCTGATCTGACCTGGATTTGGGCCCAAATAGATTCAGGGACTTGATTTGGGTTTTAAGCCCTAATTAAACATACAGCCAGGCATGAGGGACACGGGAAGACAGAGATGCCACATCTTTTTCCTCCATCCTGACTGCATGTTTAATCAGGATTTTAAAACACAACAGATGATCAGGAAGTGGGTGACGAAAGGAGATGCTGTGGCCCCTCTCCCACGTAGCACTGCAGAGAGCTGTGGGGAATGTGCTGGTTGAATAAGACCCTGCAGACCCTGCTTGTCTCTCCTTCTTCCACCCCACAGCCTGACTGCCCTGCCTTTTGACAGAGTTTACTTGACTTGGAGTGATCCAGGGCTATCTCCACCCAATTTGGTCAATACTCAGATCTACCTGGATTGGCCTGATTCTGTTTGGGCTTCGATCATCTCTGATCTACAACCCATGTATTTTCCCAGGTGCTTTGCTTCTTCCAGGTTTAGACAAATGGGTGACCCAAAGTGAGTAGGATGATACCATGTAGTTCAAGCATTAGAGCTGTGCCAGGGCAACATAAGTTGAGTGGGGCTGTGCCTTTTGCTCTAACCACTACACCACACAAGGTTTCCTACTCATGTGGCCCTTTATGCCTGAAGAGGGCAAATCAGCTTGGACTAGACTGTGATGTAGCTGAGGGCGAGTCAGAACAGCGTAAGTCAATAGGTGAACGTTTTCACAAAAAGTGCTGAATGCCAGCCAAAGAGGAGAAACATTTCCCCGCACTGCTGAAAAGAATTTTCAGCTCAGATCTAGGGACCACTTAGACTGTGGTTTTAAGTGGTATATAAATTGCTGAAGGGAACAAATGCTTACATACTTAATAGTCAGATTTGTCATACAACCTCAGTATCTCACGAGTATTGCAAGCTATGACACAAATGGGAAAATTATCTTGTACAAGAAGTGAAGGGCTAAAGAGCTATTAAAGAAACCGGTATGTAGAACTTGAAATTTAGTAATTCTTTTTTATTTAGAGGCTCCTCATAAACTGAGACCCTAAACTGCAATTTACTTAGTTTACATGTAAATCCAGCACTGCTCATAGCTCTTCAAATATTTCAAGTCAGGGATGCAGCTCCTGTGTGCCAGACTGATGTCTGGCTTTTAAAACATCTGTTGGGTCTGGCACTCCTCCCTCCCTTCTTGCATCTTGAAGATACGAGGTGGGGGAAGTACCTTTCCAGCATGTCTCAGCCCTAAACCTTGATTCCGCCAAGTGCTACGCAGGACTCAGGGCTTGCTCGGTTATGTTTGAGTTTCTTATTAGTGATGTGAGAATGAAAAGCAGATGTGCGTGAGGAGACACAGAATGAATTAAAACGGGAAGGGGAGGTGCCAGGGACCAAAGTGCAGCAGCTGACATTTCTCTTGCTGCAAAAATAAAAGGGCTTCCTTCAGAGAGAACTGTCAAGGATCATTGATGAGGCAGTGGCGGAACTAAAACAATGGCAACTCAGTGTGGAAGTTCCACTCAAAACCAATTACGGCTACTTGCAGATTAATGAATGCTGAGTTGATTAATTATTCACCCATTAATTAATTAAATTCAAGGATAGCTGTATACCACCACAACACCAGTACTCTACTACGACATCGTAGGAAATGTCAGACAGCTTTTCTTTCTTAATTTTAAAGTTCCTGTTCGTTGTTAGACGGTAGCTGGTTCCTCATTACAGTAACAAAAGGAGCTTCCGAAAACAAATAGTTTTAATTCACAGCAGTCCCATGAAGATCTGTTTCTTTTTCATTGCTTAGGAGTGGTTGTGAGTCACATTAAAAAAAAAACACCTGGAATTTTTAACTTTTTTACGTTGTGTCTCAGAAAGAGATGTGCTAGGTAATGTTAGTTATAGGGAATTGGTTACTGCTGGGAATGTATCTCAGTCTTCTACCTTTTAGACCACTTTGATGTGTGGATTCCTGAAAAAACTGTAACTGGATGTTGTGCTATAAATATTCATATTGTAAAATGTGGCTAGTGTTATTTATGCTGTATGTCAGATCCTTTGTTATGATATGCCTATGCATTGTCTGTGAAGCTGGCAGACCAAAGATGTCTCTCACAGCTGTTAAAGTGTCTCTACATCCAAACTTGGATGAGGAGAGAATTTCAAAGGGTTGAGGGGTCAAAAGCTGTCACTGAAATTCTAGGAGAATAAGCAGATAAAGCCTGTTTTGCTTCTTTCTGTCTTTTTCTTCTTCTCTCTCTCTCTTTTACACAAGTGAAGAGATTTCATTCCAGGTTGAATTTTGAAAAGAAGGAACCACCTCACGAATATACAGTAGGATTAAAGATCTGAAATTAATAATAGATTTGGTTGTATATGCTCTCAGGAAAACTGACGCAAAATTTAAAGACATTTATTTTCTGAGAAAATGCATGAGGTTTTTTTTCTTCTTCACACACCGCTAGAAAAAGGTCAATTTGCAGTGGGGGGGGGGGCAGCCAGAATTCCCCCCTCGTAATGGCTTGGAGTGATGGTATATCTGGATTACTGTGGAAGATACAAAATGGTGGTCAGTCTGCCAACACAGTTGCTGCTGCAGTTGCCCCCATAACCCCCCCATGAGTGGAAGAAGAATGATGCTCAAAAACTGCCACTGGTAATGGTGAGCTCAGTGCCTGAGAAATTGCTGGAGAAGTCTCCCTCCCTTGGAGAAATTTGATAAAAAGCCTCTCTCTCCTAATTTCCTAGTCCTTTGGAGGCAATTTGCACACAACTCTCTGGTTATGAGGAAACGTGTTTAATTTGCAAACAGAAGCTGGAGATGGAGTAATAATTATATACCACCTATTATGAAAGCGTCTCAAGATGGCTAGCAATAAAAAATATGATGAGAATAATAAAATCAATCCAGCCATGTTAAAAGCCAGTACAAATTTTTAACTCAGAAAGTTATGAAGACTTCAGCCTGCCCTGTGATTGGGCCAGACTGTGAAGAGGAAGAGGAAGAAAATTAGTGGGGCATAGAAAGAAGAGTGATCCTTTCATCTCTCCTGATAAGCTGAAGAATTCCAGTCAAAACACTGCCATGTGACCTTCACTTGAAAGTTGTTTGCAAGGGGTGGCGTTCAACTATGTGTTTGTGCTAGTGCAAGGACAAGTATTAGTGTAACAAGATCCACACCCTCTCCTCCCCCTTCGTGTGCCTGACCCCCCCCCCCAAATCTGCTTTGTAGAGAAGAGTTTGGATTTGATATCCCGCTTTATCACTACCCGAAGGAGTCTCAAAGCGACTAACATTCTCCTTTCCCTTCCTCCCCCACAACAAACACTCTGTGAGGTGAGTGGGGCTGAGAGACTTCAAAGAAGTGTGACCAGCCCAAGGTCACCCAGCAGCTGCATGTGGAGGAGCGGAGACGCGAACCCGGTTCCCCAGATTATGAGATGAGTCTACCGCTCTTAACCACTACACCACACTGGCTCTCACACTGGTAGGGCTGGAGGAACTCTCCAAATAGTTTTGGAGGCACGGGGGGGGGGGGAAGAGATAAAGTTCTCCTTAGCACTATTTGCATACCAAGGGAGATTCCTTTTTTGTGTACACATATCAGTGTTTTAAATATAACAAATTGCTTTCTTTGGGTATCATGGAACTTTCTTCTTCACTTGACATAAAAGCTGGAATACGTTTTCCTGTCTCTTAACAGCTGGGGTTTAGAAATCATCATTAAAATGGGCCGTTTATTTCTTGTATTGCATCCCCCACCCCCACCCCCTCTGCCTCCTGTGCTTTATTTATGCTTGGAGAAGTAAGATCCAGAGAATGGAATACTCAGCAGCTACTTGATAACACAGTTAAGATTTCTGAAGTATGTGTCTAGGTCACTATGTGTTTTATGGAGATGTTTTTCATTACAGTCAGCACGTTGGCGCTGCATGACTTATATTCCCAGAACTAAACTTGCAAATGAGATTCTGTTGTCCTGTATGTGGTAATTTCAATCTTGAAACAGACCCTCATGTACGACATCTGTTTGAGTTATGACTGTGAAAGCGAGTATGAATGACAGCCTGTCTCAGTGCGTTAGACACTGGTAGATTATTCCTACCACAGCACCACAGCGCAAAATCTCATCAGGAATAATGAGGGAAACCTCACCAATCTAAGAAATGAAAGGCCCCCTCCCCATTTTGGCAACTGTCTGTTTGGATAAAATGAATTAAGCTGGTAGTTTTTGACCAGATTGTTTCCAATGATTCTAATGTGAAGAGATCATTGTTTAGGTCTCCTCATCTTCAGGTACATCTCTTCCTGCTGGACATGTAAGAATTGTTTGGATGTTGTTTAGCAGAATTCAAGGTAGATTAGTGTAATCTGTGAATGGGGAACACTTACCCCTCCAGATCATACATCATAGAATCATAGAATTGTAATGTTGGAAAGGACCATGATGGTCATCTAGTCCAACCCCCTGCAATGCAGGAATCTTTTTACCCAATGTAAAGCTCGAACCTACAACCCTGAGATTAAGAGTGGACCATGGGTTCCCTGGGTCTGGTGGTACAATCCAAGTTATGGATGTCCTACTAAGTAGCTGTACACAACAGTCTCAGATAAACAACATAAATGAGCAACAATATACTATTCTGTATTTGTGTGACAATAATTAGCAAAAAATGCTATGCACCATATTTCTGGAGTGATACAATCTCTTTGGAAAACACTATACTGGAGCCATTCCACTAGGCAGTATTCTGTATGCATTCCATGGCCTTGACTTAAAGCAGTCATGTTTGCTGTAATAAAAGAAGAGCAGCTGAAAAGGCCACTGTTGGCACCATCTCTCCTCAGCTGAGAGAAGCATTTTCTAAAGTAGGTGGGTTAAATGGGGTTGCAGAAGGAGAATGCTTTGCAATGGGAGAATAAATCATTGTATTCAAAGGCACTGAATAAATGGGGGATGTGCCGAAGGAAAGAAATAAAATACATGGTCCATCCAATAATTTATACTGCATGGTTGTACCAAAATCAGGAAGCATGGAAAATGCAGCTGGGATTAGAATAGCTGTGATTGATGAGTTGTTTGCCATAACTGTCATTTGTGGTCCAATAATTTAGGTTTCCTTGTCTTCAGAGCTGTTCTCTTCCATCATCTTATGTTTCTCCCCTGACTTTCCAAGCCAACAAAACATCTTCACTGCAAAATCATTGTAGGATTAAACTTAGTATCCCAGTATGCTAGATTTGTGTTAAATCTCTTTATTATATAAATTTCCACACAACTGGAATGTGTACCATTCCTCAAAACATTTCACTTCGCAGATCCTGAGAAAAAAGATATTTATTAGTTCAGCACATTCCTCCAAATTTTAAGTGTTCCTTTTACTTGAAGATGAATCAAAACTTCCTATGCTGAATCCAGAAATGCCCACATGTTTCTCAGAATTTGGATCAATCTCCATGACATTTTTAGGAAAGAAATGCAGGTAGGATGCCACCATCGCTTTTGCACTAGGAAGATTTGCAGTTGAGATAGATGGTCAATGGCCCTGCTGACATATACATGCTTCAACACTAAGCGAGAATGAAACACTGACACTCAGTTTTTCAATAAATGCCATTTCATGTTTCATGGGTGGGACAAAGAGATCTCAAAGACAAGGTCCAGCCAGGATTTGGATACTTTTGAAGTTGAAGTGCCAAAAGTAGCTTATTTCTGGAGCACTTATTGCAACGACGCTTTACTAAGGTTACCAGATTTTTTCCAATGAATCCGGGGACACTTTAATTAATTAATTAATTGCTACATGTTTGGAACGTTGATGGTGTAGCGATGGCGGTGGCAGGGGCGGTGGCCGCCGCCTTGACCTCAACCGCCACATTTCCCCTTCCTCCGAGGCTTCTGTCTCCTTTCTCCACGAACCAGGCAGCCCCTGAGTTGTTGGTTCTTCGGTGGTGGTGGTGGGGAAGCGGTGCGTGGTGGGTCAGGCATGGAAGGTGGAGAAGGAGGGCCGAGAGCAGTGGCGGCAGCCCCAATCCCATTCCCACTTGCGTGCAAGCGGGAGGGGGCGGGGATCCCTCAGCTGGGAAGGGAGGCTTCCCGTTGCCTAACTGAGAGATCCCTGCCCCATCTTGCTTGCATGCAAGCTCTGACAGGCAGCGTGAAGCCTCCCTTCACAGCTGAGAGATCCCCGCCCTGCTCCTGCTTTCACACAAGCAGGAGTTGGGAGGCTTATTCTAATGTATTTTAATATTTGTTGGAAGCTGCCCAGAGTGGCTGGGGAGACCCGGCCAGATGGGTGGGGTACAAATAATAAATTATTATTATTATTATTATTATTATTATTATTATTATTAAGCCCCCCTTCACAGCTTAGTTGCTGGGGTCAGGGAAGGTGGAGGCAGCCTGGAAGCTGCATCTTAGAGCCCCTGAACCATCATCATATGGTGTGATGGCCTGGGAGTCAGACTCTGATGCTGAACCTGAGGGATCCCAGCCTGCACAGGATTCCCCGCCTCCAGAACCAGCTGAGCCGGGGCCAGGGCTTGAGCCTGAAGGATCCCCACCTGTGCTGGATCCCCAGGTGCAGGCATCAGCAGAGTCTGCTCTGGCTCCTGATGGGAGGGAGGACCCATTGCCTGCAGGTGCTCCACTCCCAGCCTCTTCAGAGGAAGCTGAGGCATCCCCTGGGTCCAGTAACCCACCAGCCTCTCCTGAGCTACAGAGGCTCAGGGCAGAGAGGCGAAGGGAGTTAAGTGTCTGCAGGAGGAGTGCTCGCCTCCAGGCCCGGAGGAGAGGCGAGTCTCCAGAGGATCGGGGCGGCCCTAAGCATAGGGCCAGATAAAAGCCAGCCAGACCCAGCCCAAGTTGCGTGAGCAACATAGTTGCAAGCGTGTGCTCAACCTGCAACCTTGTGCCTGAACCTGCCTTGGACCTGCTCCCTGCCTCACTCCCCGCCGGACTGACCTCCTTTGGACCCCTAGACCCAGGACTGGACTTGGACCTCGCTTCATGGACAAACCCTTGGGGCCAGCACAGTTTGCTCACGCCACACCCGCACTCCCCCTTCGCTGGGGTGCGTTCGGGAGGAACTAATAGCCATGGCTGACCAGGCGGCTGCGCTGGTGGCATTGGCCCAGGAGAACCAGGCCTTGACCCACACCGTGCAGCAGCTAAGCAATGTGGTTACGGCGCTTCAGCAGCGTTTGGATGCCTTACCGGCTCCTGGGGCCGCCGCCCCAGCTCCTGGCAAGTACCCCGTGGCCCTGCCAGAGAAATTTGATGGGTCCCCAGCCAGCTTTCCCATGTTTCTCGCTCAGGCCAAGCTGTATATTCAGGGGCGAGCTCGGGATTTCCCCGACGACCGCACCAAGGTGCACTTCCTGATCAGCTTGCTGAAGGACCAGGCGGCCAAGTGGGCGTTGCTGCTGCTCCGGCAAGACTCCCCCTTGCTGACAGACTATACGGGGTTTTGCAATCTTCTGGAAACCACGTTTGCCAACCCTCAGAAGGGGAGTCAAGCCAATCGGGCAATTCGGCGGTTGAAACAGGGCAAGTCCACAGTGGCCATCTACGCCACAGAATTTCGGCTGCTGGCGCAGGACTTGACCTGGAACGACTCTGCACTGCGGGACCAGTATCTCGAGGGACTTTCAGACGAGGTACTGGATCAGCTGGCCACGTTGGATCGCCCTGCCACACTGGATGCCCTCATCCAACGGAGTCTGCAGATAGATGATCGGTTGGAGGACCGTCGCCAGGCCCGGGGCTGCCGGCACTCTGGGCTCCCAGCGCCGGTGCTTCCCTGCAGTTCCGTGGCCAGAGCTGAGTCATTGGAGGAGCCGATGCAGCTCGGGGCAGCGCGGCCTCGCCTCTCCCCCTCGGAAAAGACTCGGCGTCGGGAGGGGAACCTGTGTCTCTACTGCGGTGGGAGTGGACACTACGCCCGAACCTGCCCTGAGAAACGCCAGCCGCAGGTGAAACGGCCAACCCCAGTAGCCGATGGCCCAGGCTACCTGGGGCCCCAAGCATCGCATGATGGGCCCTCACCAGTGGAATTGCAACACCTCATGATACCGGTGCGTCTATACCCCCCCGGTGGGCCCTGGATTCTCACCCACGCTCTGGTGGATTCGGGGGCAACCCGCTCCTATATGGACTCTGCCTTCGCCACTCAGCATCAGGTGCCGCTTCAGAACAAGCCGGAACCAGTACAGGTGGAGGCAATTGACGGACGGCTCCTACGCTCGGGCGCGGTTACTCGGGAGACCCAGCCCTTGGTCCTGTGCTACCAGCAGCACCGGGAGGTGCGAACCCTGGACATTGCCACCATGCCCCGGTTTCCCCTGGTGCTTGGGATGGACTGGCTGGAGTCGCACAATGTTCAGATCGACTGGGTCAATCGGACTGTACGCTTCCCAGACCCGGGTTCCCATGCTCAGTCCGAGTTAGTAGCAGCTGCCCCCATGGGGCAGGCTGTGTCAACGCTCCCTGCCGTGTACCAGGACTATTTAGACGTGTTCGAGGAACAGGGAGCAGACCAGCTGCCACCTCATCGGTCCTTCGACTGCGGCATAGACCTCCAGCCTGGGGCGCCCCTGCCTGTAAGCCGCCTATATTCTCTTTCGGAGCCAGAGCGTGAAGCCTTGCAGGACTTCCTTCGCAAGAACCTGGAACGCGGGTTCATTAGGCCCTCTACCTCACCCACTGCCGCTCCTGTACTCTTCGTTAAGAAGAAGTGTGGGGAGCTTCGCCTCTGCCATGACTACCGGGCCCTGAACAAGATCACCATCCCAGACCGGTACCCCTTGCCCCTTATTGCAGAATTGCTGGAGCGGGTGCAGGGGGCGCAGATGTTCACCAAACTGGACCTCCGAGGGGCCTACAACTTGATTCGGATCCGTGCCGGGGACGAGTGGAAGACGGCATTCGGGACCCGGTATGGGCAGTTTGAATACCTGGTTATGCCGTTCGGATTATGCAACGCACCCGCCGTGTTTCAACGGTACATCAACCACGTGTTCCAGGACTTGCTAGACAAATACGTGGTGGTGTACCTAGATGATATTCTGATTTATTCCCGTGACCCAGCCCGTCACGAGAGTCATGTTCGGTCCGTGTTGCAGCGCTTGCGGGAGCACCGCCTGTATGCCAAGCTCAGCAAGTGCGAGTTCCACCAGCGGTCAGTGGACTTCCTTGGACACCGACTCTCCCCTGACGGGGTGCAGATGGACCCTGGGAAGGTGGCTGCGGTTCGAGAGTGGGCAGCGCCCCGGAACCGCAAGGACTTACAGCGGTTCCTAGGGTTCGCCAACTATTACCGGACCTTCATTGCAGATTATGCTCATCGCACCACCCCATTAACCCGACTGCTGCGCCCCAAGACACCCTTCTCCTGGGATGAGGAGGCTGAAGTGGCATTTCAGGGGTTGAAAGCCTGTTTCCAGAGGGCGCCGATTTTACAGCATCCTGATCCCTCTCGTCCCTTCGTGGTGGAGACTGATGCCTCCAGTACGGCTCTCGGTGCCATCCTGTCTCAGCAACACGGACCCGATGCGCCGCTGTTACCCTGCGCCTACTACTCCCGGCAGCTCCTTCCGGCGGAGCGTAACTATACCGTGTGGGAGCGGGAACTACTGGCCATCAAGGTGGCCTTTGAGGTCTGGCGCCATCATCTTGAGGGGGCACGACACCCGGTGGAAGTGAGAACGGACCACCGGAATCTGGAGTACCTCCAGACCACCCGCAAGTTGAACCAAAGGCAGATCCGGTGGGCGCTGTTTTTCTCCCGGTTCCAGTTCCGGATCCGCTACATCCCTAGCTCCCAAAACCGGAAAGCGGATGCCCTGTCCCGGAAACCCGAGGACGTCGCAGACACTGTACAGCAGGCAGTACCGACGACTATCTTACCACCAGCCACATTCCTGGCCACTCAGGAGGCCAAGCCACTGCAGGCTCGGGTGCGAGAACAGCAACGGGTCGACGCTTGGGCTCAGGAACGGCTCCGGGAACTGTCTGACGGGTCATGCCCTCGATATCCAGGGCTGGCCCTGCACCAGGGCCTACTGCTGCACCAGGGTCGTCTATACATCCCACCAGGACCATTGCGGGCTGAGGTTCTCCAGATGTCCCACGATGCCCCAGCAGCAGGGCACTTTGGGCGGTACCGGACCACTCATCTGGTAAGCCGGGAGTTCTGGTGGCCCCGCCTGAAGGCTGATGTGGCACGCTATGTTGCTGGTTGCGATGTCTGCCGGCGGGCCAAGGGTCCTACTGGGCGACCCCCCGGTCTGCTCCAGCCATTACCAGTCCCACCACGTCCCTGGCACACGGTCTCACTGGACTTTGTGGTAGACTTGCCCCCATCTCGTCACTGTACCTGCCTCCTGGTTTTCACGGACCATTTCACTAAGATGGTGCACTGTGCCCCCTGCCCGTCCATACCCACAGCTAAGGAGACGGCTCAACTGTACATGCAGCACATCTTCCGCCTGCATGGCCTTCCCGAGCGTGTGGTTTCTGACCGCGGCGTCCAGTTCACATCCCACTTCTGGCGAGCCCTGCACCAGACCCTTGGGACGGAGGTCTGTCTATCTTCGGCCCACCACCCGCAGACCGATGGCCAGACGGAACGGGCAAATGCGGTGCTGGAGCAGTACCTCCGGTGTTACTGCAGCTTCCAGCAGGATGACTGGGTCGATCACTTGCCATTGGCGGAGTTCGCCTACAACAATGCAGTGAACGCCTCCACCCAGCAGACCCCGTTCCAGGCCTCCTACGGCTACCATCCACGTTTGTTCCCGGACGTGCTGCCAGCTTCCGCGGTCCCCGCAGTGACAGACTGGCTTCAGGAGCTTCAGTCCCAGCAACAATTATTGATGGAGCAACTGCGCCAGGCCAAGGACGCATACAAGGCCCAAGCTGACCGACATCGTCAGGAGGGGCCAGAACTCCATGTTGGCGATCGGGTGTGGCTCTCTACCCGTCACCTGCATCCTTCTCGGCCCTCACGAAAGCTGGATGCACGGTTTGCCGGCCCATTCACCATCACTGCGCAGGTGTCACCGGTGGCGTTTCGCCTCCAGTTACCTCCATCACTCAAGGTTCACCCAGTATTCCACCGGTCCCTACTTAGTCCAGTCGCCCCGCCCGACGAGTTCCACCCAGACAATCCACGACCGCAGCCAGTTTTGGTTGAGGGGGAGCCTGAGTACGAGGTGGAGCGCATTCTCGACTCACGATACCGCAGGGGGAAGCTCCAATACCTCATCGACTGGAAGGGGTATGGGCCTGAGGATCGTTCATGGGAACCAGTGGAAAACGTCCACGCACCTGCCTGCCTCCGTGATTTCCATGCAGCTTACCCCAGCAAGCCTGGTCCGGCCCCTCAGTTGAGGGGGAGGCCTGGGAGGGGGGATGGTGTGATGGCCTGGGAGTCAGACTCTGATGCTGAACCTGAGGGATCCCAGCCTGCACAGGATTCCCCGCCTCCAGAACCAGCTGAGCCGGGGCCAGGGCTTGAGCCTGAAGGATCCCCACCTGTGCTGGATCCCCAGGTGCAGGCATCAGCAGAGTCTGCTCTGGCTCCTGATGGGAGGGAGGACCCATTGCCTGCAGGTGCTCCACTCCCAGCCTCTTCAGAGGAAGCTGAGGCATCCCCTGGGTCCAGTAACCCACCAGCCTCTCCTGAGCTACAGAGGCTCAGGGCAGAGAGGCGAAGGGAGTTAAGTGTCTGCAGGAGGAGTGCTCGCCTCCAGGCCCGGAGGAGAGGCGAGTCTCCAGAGGATCGGGGCGGCCCTAAGCATAGGGCCAGATAAAAGCCAGCCAGACCCAGCCCAAGTTGCGTGAGCAACATAGTTGCAAGCGTGTGCTCAACCTGCAACCTTGTGCCTGAACCTGCCTTGGACCTTGACCTGCTCCCTGCCTCGCTCCCCGCCGGACTGACCTCCTTTGGACCCCTAGACCCAGGACTGGACTTGGACCTCGCTTCATGGACAAACCCTTGGGGCCAGCACATATGGGGACTTCTGAGCAGCTCCTGAAGCCAGCCAGAGCCAACTGCTCCAGGCTCCTGAGACTGCCGCTGCTGCGTTTCGCGGGGACATTAGATGAAATCTGGGGACATTCCAGGGATGGAATTTGTCTGGGGACTTATTCACAAATCTGGGACTGTCCCCGGGAAACGGGGACGTCTGGTAACCCTACGCTTTACACCTCGCAATAGCAATGTTCCCCACACAGGACAATCTTCTCACTGTCCCTTTTTGAAGCAAACAGGTTTGTACCTTTGGCATGCCCCCCACCTAGAGGACAGCCCATCCTGTTTGCTAAATCTCAGTGGAGCGCACCACTTATCTGGAATCGGAAGGCTGGGAAGTGTTCAAGCAGCAGCAACTTCCTCAAATTATTAGCCCAATGACTGACACAAGTCTCACCAACCGTTATCGTTTGCACGTGAAACATTCCCGTTTCAACAGCAACACATACGCAACAGAAAACAATTTCATAGCACATAAGGCAGCATTATTGTAGCAATTGAGGGCTTAATGTAGTGGTGGCTTTCTCATTTTCGACATAAGTACCTCTTTAAGAATAAATGGAAGCCGGGGATATGGTGTGTGTCTGTCGGCGGAAAGACATCAAGAGGCTGTGTTCGTTGTGGTGTGTGATCCATTAGAACAAAAGAGCAGTGGCCCTTAGTATGCAGTTTTTAGAATCAAATCCCCCCCCCCAGTGGGATGAGTCTGTTAGCAGCACCAGATGTCCCTCCCAGGCATTTTACATTTGGTTTGTGGATCCTGATTCTTATTAATTAAAACAGCACTGCATTTAAGTTTCTCTATCTTTAATAGTTGCATAGAAAGGGGGATTTTCAGCAGCTAAAGCTATTCTCATCCCAGCACAACAAGCTGCCAACCAGCATTCTCTAGGAACTTCTATATCCAAGGCTGCAACATTGTGATACAGCACCACATTTCTTGCTCCTAATCACATCAATTTCAACAGAATCAGTTCACTCATTCATTGAGCTACCAGTAATCAGACATGGTGATATATATATGTGACATGTCTTTCAACTTTGTTGTTGTTGTTGTTGTTCAGTCGTTCAGTCGTGTCCGACTCTTCGTGACCCCATGGACCAGAGCACACCAGGCACGCCTATCCTTCACTGCCTCCCGCAGTTTGGCCAAACTCATGTTAGTAGCTTCGAGAACACTGTCCAACCATCTCATCCTCTGTCGTCCCCTTCTCCTTGTGCCCTCCATCTTTCCCAACATCAGGGTCTTTTCCAGGGAGTCTTCTCTTCTCATGAGGTGGCCAAAGTACTGGAGCCTCAACTTCAGGATCTGTCCTTCTAGTGAGCACTCAGGGCCGATTTCCTTGAGAATGGATAGGTTTGATCTTCTTGCAGTCCATGGGACTCTCAAGAGTCTCCTCCAGCACCATAATTCAAAAGCATCAATTCTTCAGCGATCAGCCTTCTTTATGGTCCAGCTCTCACTTCCGTACATTAAATAGGAACTTAAGTGTACCCAATTTTCTTGAGACTGCATTAAAGATTTATCCATCAGTGATCAGAATTCTAGCCAAGTGCACATCTACAGATCTCTTTTTAAAGACTTTGGGTGACACTTTAATATGATATTTCTGGAGCAAGCCTTCTCTTTACAGTAGACATTGTGTATGAAGTGGACAGAAGGATGGATCTCTATTTTCACGTGAGCTCTCTTTTCACTAGGCAGCTGTGAACATCAGCATTTGTTGCACCTCCCTATAGGCATGACATGATAAATGTCAGGAAATCTACAAACGTTGATGATTGCTCGTAATTAAGGCCATTAGGAAATGTCAGGAATTATATTTATTTTTGTGTTGTTCTTATTTTTAATTCACCTGTCAGTTCTACTTGCTGCCTTGAAAGTTTCCATTACCCAAACAGGAAAGAATTTATAGCAATGCACAGTGCAAAATGCGTTGTAATCCAAAGGGGATTGTGGAATCTCTCTGTAGGCAGGAACCCCCTGATTTGAGTCTAGCACTACAAGATGCTCCCAATGCTCTGATGATCTTGGGAAATGGCCTCTGCTGGAGGACAAGTAGATCCCCTGGTGGATCTAGTTGTATTTTGAAACCTACCCACGGCTACAAAGTTAAAGTAACTAATTGTTACCATTTACCCATTAAATGATCCCACACCACCAGCTCCTCCAAGCAGGTCTCAGATGCTTGGGACTATTGAACATCTGGAGGGCACCAGGTTGGGGAAGTCTATACTAGATGGCATAGAAAACCGGGGGGGGGGGGAGACGATTAAGGTGCTCAGCTGCCATTTGCACCAGCAGCTGCATGTGTAAAATAAGGTCTAATGCTTTCATCTCGAGCCTCAACAGTGTACAGAGAAGTAAGAACCTTTATTTGGGAAATTAATTAGTAGCTGCGGATACGCAGGGGGGCATTTTGGCAGTCTATTTCATTTTTTGTTACAATTTATCTTTTAGTGTGATGCTGATGAGACTGAATTCCGTGAAAGCTACTCCACAGTCTCAGGAATGGGAGATATAAATTCGAATTAATGAACAGATACATAACAATAGCAAGGAGCTTGTTAGCAACTTCTGCATGTTTGCTCATTAGCAGCACATGAGCTGAACACCCCCCCCCCACCTCCCACCCTAGCGATCTTGATTCACTGCTAGGAAGTTGAATTCCCCATCAGGATTAGTTTGTGTGTCAGTTAAATCAGTCTGACATCAGGCACTTATTTCATTTTACATCATTGGTTTTACAACACATGTGGGAGCTATTCTCAGTTGCTTTGGCATGGCTCACAAGCTTCCACGTCAGCCTTTAAAGCCTTGACTACATTTTTGGGTTGTTATTTGCACTAAATAAGCAAGAATAAATACATTGCTCAATAGTATATCTGCAATTACCTTTGGAAAATTACAACACTCGTTAAATGTGTTTGGGGAAAGGCCGTAGCTCAGTGGCTGAGCACCTGCTTTGGACTCAGAAGGTCCTAGGTTTTGTCTTGGTGTGGAGACGTATGAGGTTGAACAGATCCCCTGTTACTCCTTGAATGAAAGTACACACCATCTTCAGTTGAGCTGAAGGCATATGAGAGCACCAGGGAGAAGAGTAAGCCAAAGAGAGTTGGGGTGAGAACCGCTCTTTATAGGGAAGGCATCCGAAGATGAGCTGTCATACTGGACAGTGCTGCACATGTTCTCATGGAAGGGCACAATCAACTTGTAAAGATTAGGTGGGCATCCTATGAGCAGTGTGAAGAGTCCTTTTGGGCTGACAAGGTCAAAGGCCTTCATCACCAATGAAGGCGATGTACAGGGGGTGTCTCTGCTCTCGGTATTTCTCCTGCAGCTGACGCAGTGAGAAAATCATGTTGACTGTGGACCTCTGAGCTCTAAAGCCACCTTGTGACTTGGGATAGACCCTTTCAGTATTTATTTAATGCTGCAACACTATTTTTAGTTGTCACCTTGATTGTTCATTCATTCATTCATTCATTCATTCATTCATATTTTCTATCTTACCTATTACTCAAAAATACTCAAAAATTCCTTCCTAACTAGATATCCTAGTTTAGTATTAAATAATTCCGTTAGATGAGAACATACAGTCAAATTGCATTCATGCCAACAAAAAAAGGAAAAAGTGCTGATGCAGGGGAGACAAAGGCTGTCCTCCTATGCATACCATTGTTATCAAAACTGACAACACAGGACGTCTGTTCTGGGGTGGTCAGAGATACTTGCATGCAGAACTGTAGGCACTGCCGGCCATGCATGACAATCTCTGGACCAGTCATGGTGCATGAGACAGCAGTCTGCTGTTGCATGGGCCTCCTGCCTGCAGCTGTGCAGCTGCTTGCCAGGATCAGCATGAGACAGAGCAGGGGAGTGTGTAGTTGCTGTTGGGAATTCCATTCCACCTTTTGCTGCAGATATGTGGGATTGTTACTTGTCACATGTCTGTTTACATTCCAGCACAGATAGTTGGAGTCTCGTGAGCGGAGCATCCGCTCTGTATTGTTTTTGTGTAATCTCTCCCCGAGAAGAATGGCAAGGAGAGAGGCCATGTTTTCTTTGTCCTGATTTATCCTGATTTATGTACAGTATAATAAATGTAGCTTAGTATCCACGCCTCAAGCCAGATCTGTTGTGTGTTTACCCTGCTGAGTAATGTGTGCTCGTGCATCAGCAGCATGAGTCGCAGACACACATTGGAGGAGGATGATTGATGGATCTCTGCAGCGGCAAGGCTGAGAAGGGAGACTCTCTGGCTGGGGCCCATCCAGCTGGCTATCCATCCCATGGTTCCAACAATTGCTGGGTGCACCCCCACTTTGCATATCTCATGGATCCATCTATTCTGGACCAGGCTAACAAGTCCAGCATCTGGTTCTCATAGTGGCCTCTCAGATGCCTATCTATCATCTATCTATCATCTTTCATCTATACCTATCTATACCTATCTCTCTCTCTCTCTCTCTATCATCTATCTATCTATCATCTATCTATCATCTATCTATCTATCTATCTATCTATCTATCTATCTATCTATCTATCTATCTATCTATCTATATCTATCTATCTATCTATCTAATCCATCTATATCTATCTATCTATCTATCTATCTATCTATATCTATCTATCATCTATCTATCTATCTATCTATCTATCTATCTATCTATCTATCTATCTATCTCTATCATCTATCTATGTATCACCACTTGAAACCATTTTAATTTTGAATCCTTAGCTAAGGGAAAGCAAAAGACACAAGGGTACTGTAATTTCTATCTGAACCTATTGAATTAGCCCAGCACTTTTGCAGCTGAGTCATAGTCCCCTTGATGATACTCATTGGTCATGTCAATTAGAGTCTAGCTCTTCTGATTTATGTCTGTCTTAGTCTCTCTTTCAGCAAAGAGGATACCATTTGTGGCATTTTCAGATAGTCATTTGTGTAGACAAATGAGAATGTTCCTGCTTTGAAACTCTTGGCTTTGAAGTCACACTCAGCCAGCACACTCAGCAATTCCTGAGACACCAAAGGAATGTTGATTTTTTTTTTTTTTGGCACTGTTAAGAGATGAAATAAAAGACCGACCAACATTCAAAACAACACAAGCAAAATAAAAAGGAGACCCTGATTTGCTGAGAATGGGGAAAATAGCAAACATAGCAAACAAGTTTCACAATGGAAGTGTTTAGATCAGAGAATTCTATTTGATGGGAACTTACAAACACACAAGACTAAACCCAGGAGAAGGGGAATGATCATGCAGAGGGAAAGGGCTGCAATCCTATGCTGCTACATTACACAGCATAAATTCCATTATGCTGAGTGGGACATATTCAGCATTGGGATGCCCAGTAGCTATCCTTGATCATATGAGAGGCTGCCTCATCACTTTCTACTTAGGCTGGTTCAGACATGCACATGCATCCATTCTCATCAGTTGATTCCTCCACTAGGGACGATTCTCATCAGCGTGTAAGCCCTGCCATCAGGCAGAGTGGGGCAGTAACAGCAGACAGAAACTTTTGGAGACAATTCTTATGGCAGGAGGAAAAGGATGGCAGATGCCATTTAGATATTCTGCTTCAGATTACTGGTGCTGCTAAATTTTCAATTTCCTATTTCAGTATACAAGTCTTGCATTACTTGTCTTGAATTTGAGATGAACATAATGATGCCATGTGTTATTCTCCAAGCCAGCAAACAACTTCCATCTTCCCACTTCCCTGGCTTGGCAGTGGCAGCAGCAAAGGGAGAAAAAGCAGGAAGGATTTAGCTCCCTGGTGCTCAATGGAATGTTGCTACAGCAACATCCTAGGAGTCTGGGACCCTAGGAAATGTAGATTTTCTGGAGTTCCCAGGACTCCTGGTGTCAACAGCTCTAGAATATATAGTTTCCAAAGGCTTGGCATTTATACAAAGGACTCAGATACCTGAGTAAACTATATTTCTTAGGGTTCCTGATCTCAATGCTGAAGCAACATCTCAGCATGAAAAAAATGTGAGAACCAGTGTGGCATAGTGGGGAGATCCATATTCAAGTCAGTCACAAAACTCTCTGGGTGACCTTGGGCCAGTCACTGTCTCTGAGCCTAGCCTTAATTTGCAGGGAGAATAATGTGTAGGAGGGAGAGCTATGCATGCTGCTTTGAGCTCATTGGAGAAAAGGCAAACTATGAATGTATAAATAACGTACAAATAATGATCCAATCATTCTAGCCAGGACCAGGGAGGAAGACAGAGAGGTGAGATCTTCCTGCTACTGCAACCACTTCTGTGGGAAGGGGCCCACAGAGGAAGGTTGGGAGCTCACAGGGGATTTAGAGGGTGGTGTTCAGACCTCTTGTGGCCCTCCAGATGTTGTTCTTGGACTCCAACTCCCATCACCCCAAAGAGTTTGGCCAGTGGTCAGAGGGAATGAGGCAAAGGGCCCAACAAGATAGGACGGGCCATAGATTAGCCACATCTCACTGAAATCAACAGCCTCAAACCTTCTTGAGCTTGCAAATAAGTTCTTTTCAAATCAAATGTATTTATGGCTAGGTACACATTAGTGGCTTGAAATGCAGCAAAGTCACATTTTTACGGAGAAAAAGCTGGGGTGTAGTCACCTGATTCATGTGATTATCTGTGATTCCTGCATTTGCTGGGGTTTGGACTCGATGACCCTTGGTATCCCTTCCAACTCCACAGATCTACGATTCCATGATGTGTATTATCTGAATTGTTTCCCCATACTTGCAATCCACCCCACCCCCCGCAATGCCAACTCAGTGGCATTGCCTTCTGCACATGTGCAATGGCCTTCTGAAATGTACACACCTCCGTTTAATCGTGGCTTGCGTTAAAAAATTGGATAGAAGCTGGTTTGAGGGGAAACGCACCAAACAACACTATTTCTTAAGAAGCTACAGGAGACAAGAGGGATTGTGCATAATGTCATGTGTACTTGACTTCAAACCCCAGCAGTGGGAGTGCATTGGAGTCAGAATAAACAGCAATGTGTACACAGCCTACATCTCTGTAAATATATTTATGACTGAGGTGTCAGTGTTCTCAAACAATTACATGTGCCTTTGCTATCAAATCTATTAGAGAATGGTGGAGGCCTCAGCTTTAGAACACAGGAAACCTCTCTCCCGCAAATTATTCCTAAAGCATTTGCAAAGGGAAAATAATAAGTAGCTAAAATTATGAAAAAAGCACCAGCCTTTACTTTCTCACTGGCATCTGTTTCCACGGAAACAGATGCTAGATTCACAAAAATGGGGTAAGTACTTTGCAATGGAAGAGATTAATCACCATTACAATCACTCTTATTTTAAAACATTACTGCTGGCAATGCAGGAAGAGATGGGTTCTAAAGCAGCATAGATTTTCAGCAACTTGCACCAAAACTAACCCATGGCCAAATCCTATTTAAAACATTTGGATTAAAATGTTGTTAATCAAATCCAGAGCAAATCAATACAAACAGATCAAACCCCATAAGCAGCTGAACAGCATTATATGCATGAAAATATTCATCCCACAAAGTCAATAAACTGTAAAATTAAATAACTCCTCCACTCATTTGATTAAAGCACTAAAGATCCCTGCTGAATTTGCTAACTCTCAACTGTTCTTAAAACTTTTCGTATTTATGTCATGCCCACTTGTGGCTGCCACAGAGAATGTAAATCCAAAATAAATTTAGATATATCATTATTAACCTGAAAGAGATTTTATGGAAAACATGGACTGTTTGGGGCTAGAAGACTGCTGCATCAGCACTGCATTTTCACAATTTCCTTGGAAAGCTATTCTCAGGTTTGATTTTCCTTTGGGCTGGGGTGGCTGTGAAATAAAGTGCTTTTCTTCAAACACATTTTGTAGATTTGTTACCTGCCTTGGCAATCAGGCTATACAGTGGTACCTCGGGTTAAGCACTTAATTCGTTCTGGAGGTCCTTTCTTAACCTGAAACTGTTCTTAACCTGAGGTACCACTTTAGCTAATGGGGCCTCCCGTTGCTGCCGCACAATTTCTGTTCTCATCCTGAAGCAAAGCTCTTAACCCGAGGTACTATTTCTGGGTTAGTGGGGTCTGTAACCTGAAGCGTCTGTAACCTGAAGCATCTGTAACCCGAGGTACCACTGTATATGCAATAATTTAAAACACACACACCCCATCTCAACAAGTACTGTATGTAGTAAAAAAACAGTTTCAGTGCTGGAGATAAATATGGATAACTCGGAGAACAGGATGTTGGACTAGATGGGCCATTGGCCTGATCCAGCAGGCTTGTCTTGTGTTCTTGTGATTAGAACATTTTATCTATATTTTATCTATATTTTAATCTGGTGCCTCATTTATGGACCAGGATCCTCCCTTCTTGATTCCCCACTCCCCTCAATTCTAAGATCTTGATTTATCTCGGGCACCACAGGAAGAGATGAGATTATGAATGTGGCAGGCTTGTACAGGAGTTCTAATAAGTTTTTTTTTGTGGTGGTTTGTGGAGGAACTTGGTGAAAAGGCTCCTTTTTTGCACACAGAGCTGTTTCTGACATGATTTTTCCTACTTGTGTGATGATGGTGAGTAAGGTAAAAAAAAATAGGTAAAGAACCCCTGGACGGTTAAGTCCAGTCAAAGGCGACTATGGGGTGGTGCGCTCATCTCACTTTCAGGCCGAGGGAGCTGGTGTTTATCCACAGACAGCTTTCCGAGTGATGTCGCTAGCATGACTAAGCTGCTTCTGGTGCAACGGAACGCTGTGACAGAAACCAGAGCGCATGGAAACACCGTTTACCTTCCTGTCACAGCAGTACCTATTTATCTACTTGCACTGGTGTGCTTTCAAACTGCTAAGTTGGCAGGAGCTGGGACAGGGCAATGGGAGCTCAGAACCGCCGACCTTCCGATCGGCAAGCCCAAGAGGCTCAGTGGTTTAGACCAAAGCGTCACCCACATCCCTGATGATGAGCACAGAAGAATGGAAACCCCATTGTTTCTCTTTTCTTGGTAGCGGTGAGGACAGAGTGGGTTTTTTTGCAGGTGTATTCTGACTGCATATGTTATTGAGGCAATAATCATGCATGTGTGGTAGATTCATATTGGGCCATCGACACAATGCAATGCCTTCCCAATATTACTGCTGTCTGGATAGGCGCTCTTGCACTTTAGCACAGAAAAGTGGCACAGAAAACAAGAACAAAGGAATGTTTGTGGTGTAAAAAGTTGCAGGATCTCAGCAAGGAGCTGAAGGACATTCACTAACAGGAAAGGAAACAGTGTCTCCACCATGAAACCTTTGCAGGAGCACACAACATTGAAAGCACGGTTGCTTGTTGTTGTTGTTCAGTCATTCAGTTGTGTCCGACTATTCATGACCCCATGGACCAGAGCACACCAGGCACACCTATCTTTCACTGCCTCCCACAGTTTGGCTAAACTCATGCTAGTCGCTTCGAGAACACTGTCCAACCATCTCATCCTCTGTCGTCCCCTTCTCCTTGTGCCCTCCATCTTTCCCAGCATCAGGGTCTTTTCTAGGGAGTCTTCTCTTCTCATGAGGTGGCCAAAGTACTGGAGCCTCAACTTCAGGATCTGTCCTTCCAGTGAGCACTCATGGCTGATTTCTTTAAGGATGGATAAGTTTGATCTTTTTGCAGTCCATGGGACTCTCAAGAGTCTCCTCCAGCACCATAATTCCAAAGCATCAATTTTTCGGCGATCAGTCTTCTTTATGGTCCAGCTCTCACTTCCATACATTACTACTGGGAAAACCATAGCTTTAACTATACAGACCTTTGTCGGCAAGGTGATGTCTCTGCTTTTTAAGATGCTTTCTAGGTTTGTCATTGCTTTCCTCCCAAGAAGCAGGCATCTGTCACCATCTGCAGTGATCATGGAGCCCAAGAAAGTAAAATCTCTCACTGCCTCCATTTCTTCCCCTTCTATTTGCCAGGAGGTGATGGGACCAGTGGCCATGATCTTAGTTTTTTTGATGTTGAGCTTCAGACCATATTTTGCGCTCTCCTCTTTCACCCTCATTAAAAGGTTCTTTAATTCCTCCTCACTTTCTCACTTTAAGCACGGTTGCTTAAAAATGCCCAAATGCCATTGTGGGCACAAATCACCATAGCATCGAGACATAGAGAATATTGCATTCGTTTTCTTGATTATAATATGTGTCCCATTTTCTAATGTTCCTTTCACACTGCAGTATCTGTTGTGTTATGGAATTGTGACTTTTTGACCAATTTAACAGGTAAGTGGTCATTCACCCCCTGGGTATGGTGACACAGTGATAAATGCCACTGTACAATGATATTCCCACTGTACTCCACACTTTCTGCACCCGCTTGCTTCTATTTCCTCATGACCCCACTATGAAAAGCAACAGGGAATAATATATATAGTAAATAATAATAATACCTTTCTTGTCATTGTACAACCTGTGTACAATGAAATTAAATGAGCCTCCCCCCACTCAATCTCTTATTGAACAACACACCCCATCTCGCAAGTCAATTTCGCTGTGTTGAACAGAAAATAACACAGTGAAATTTCCGTTCAACAGCCTAACAGCCCACGGATAGATGCTATTTTTTAGCTTGTTGGTATGGCTGATTATACTTCTATATCTCCTGCCTGAGGGCAGAAGGTTAAAGAGATGATGGCCAGGGTGTGAGTCATCCCTGAGAAATGTCATCACTTTGCTTCTGTGATTTTCTGGGTTGCAAATGGTGGTCCCCCCCCCCACCCCCCAGAAGCATTTAACATGGAAATGGATGCTAAACTTCCACTAGATTCCACAAGAATTCCAGAAGTGGCTTTTACATCATGTGAAAGTTCAAATCGAACGTGGAACTCGACAGCTAGAGAAGCATCGGGAAAATGGAATAAACTGCTGTGTGGATGCAATCAAAGTGTTTACGTAGTTGTCCCAACTTGGTGGCCCAAGATGTGCACCCCAGTCCTTGCAGTGTTGTGGAAGATGCTAAACAGGAGCTATCAGACTGTATAGAACCACGTGGCAGGATAATATTCTTTTATTGGTGGGCTATTTGAAAATGAGACTGCAGTTTTAATTTTGAATTTTTAAATTTGCATTTTAATCTGTATTTTAAATTGATTGTTTTTATGTTTTTGCTGTGATTTTAATTAGTGTTAGGCGCCCTGAGCCCGGTTTTTGGCTGGGAAGGGCGGAGTATAAGTAAAAATTTATTATTATTATTATTATTATTATTATTATTATTATTATTATTATGTGAACCCCACCATTCCTTACAACAGTGTTCCTTGACCTTGGCTTGCCAGTTGTTGTTGGAGTTCAACCCCAGCACCCCCAACCAGCATGGGCAATGGGCAGAACCAATGAGGATGCTAGCTTAAGAACAACTGGGAGGCGCAAGCCTGGAAATGGCTGGTGCATGATATGGCAACCTCATACATGCTGTATTATATGAAGCATACCACAATGTTTCTCCATTGAACCCCCTGAAAACCCCGCCCCCACAAGATACCACTTGACTTGTGACTGTAGACAAAAACCCTCTCACATACTAAACACATATCACACATCCAATCACCCATCAAAACCATTCAGGTAAGCAATGTGGAGTTCATCCAGTGATTTATGATTAGCTACACTTTCGAGTATAAACATGCGTAGCCAGCTGCCACGTCACTAACAGGTTTTTAATAATTTCCTCAAGGTCACTAATCTTGTGTTGGAGAAGTGCTGTTCAGAAACTGTGGGGTGGGGGTGGGGAACCCCACCTTCATTTATGGTGGAGAGCAGATTTGCTGCAGTTGTGGTCACACACACAACAGCCTCTCTGGGCTGAACATTACTGCAACAGGGAACCATTTGGACAACAACCGTTCCCCAGGGTTAATTTCTATGCTAAATATAGGGGTGGATATGGTATGCCTGATCAAATTGTGTGGAAATTAATGGAAACAACTGAATCTTGTATTTGGCCTCTCTGTGTCATACAGTTTTCCGTGAAATGAGATATTCTAATTAGAGTTTGTCTTCTAAGAATAATGGTTAAAAATAAGAGAAGTTGCAGAAAAGGTCAGCTATTTCAGAATGGCTTTGCTGATAGAGAGTTGATCTTTTAAAGGGCATTCGTGTTTGTACATTCAATTAGGAACTGGGAAATGTTTTTTTTTTCAAGTACAGGCATTGCTAATCCAACTGCTCTGAACTAGGAGGGTCACCTGCAGAACTGTTCTAATCTAAGTTTCAGGATTAGCATTAACAAATTGTTGGTGTATGAAGCAATTATCCTTGTTACAGATATTTTTCAGAGGGTTTTTAAAACATGAAATCAAACATGAATGGCTTCGCCAACCAATGTTAGAAAAAGTGTGGTTTTGCTTCACAGAGTGCCTGGCGTGCTCTGGTCCATGGGGTCATGAAGAGTTGGACACAACTAAATGACTAAACAACAACAACAACAACAACAACAACAACAACAACAACAACAGAGGAAACCATGAAGTTGGAGGCTGTATTCATATTTTTTTTTTTATAAAAAAATGAGATCCTTTGAGAAATTTGTGGTGTTGTATTTTGAGGTGGTTTGCCTTTTTTTTTTAAAGGAGGTCTCTCCAATTGAAACTAATGGGAGGGACTTCATTTTTTTAAAAGAATGAAACAATGGAAATGATGATACGTACACCAGGGCTTTAACACCCCCTGCCCCACCTGATCAGGTGACACTATGGATGCTTCCAATTCACACCCCAGTTTGCCCTGGCACACTCCCAATCTGCCTCCATCACCATCAGTACGACAGCATGGCAGGGCTTGCAGAGGTTTCTGTAGCAGTGGAAGGAGGCGCCATAATCTTGGGTATTTTTCCAAGGGTGAACACCCTCCCAGACACCACAAGATTGCAGCCTGAATAGACCATAAGCAGCCTTGAGAACTTAAGAGGTTAGTAGGTGGAAGTATAATACTCCATAAAATTACAGTGCATGTGTTTACGGTCCCTCTTGAGTTACCAAAAAGAAGGCAAAGTTTGCTTCAGTGACAAGAAGCAATACAGGTCTGGAAGGCACACATATTAGACAGTGTCAATACTCTAACATGTCAAGAGGGACAGAAGATGAAGGCAAAAGGTAGCTCGGCCTTTTCCCTAACTTGGATTGTGTTGATGACAAGTACAAACACATCTGGGCACAAACAGTGGCAGAATGAAGAATGTTAGGGGAGACAAAATGAGCAGCCGAATAAAGAGCGAAAGGAATTTGGAGAAAGGTAGAGATAGCGGAGGCTACTGTCTCTGCACTGAGCCCTAAAGATTGGAGAAGCTGACAGACTGAGAGTCAGAGCCCCTGAGCAAAAATATCACAGGCTGATTGGGTAGCAGTGAATGATGGTGCGTGGGGTAGGGGAATATAAAAGTTAATTGAAATGGTGATAAGGCAATTGGAGAGAGGGAGTGGAAATATCAGAAAGAGGAAATGTGGTATAAACAATGCCCCACGAAAGCAATGGCTCTGAATCCTTGCCAAAGAAATTAATAGATTTCATCACAGCGAAGGAGAGCGTGTCTTTAAAGAATTGTTTAATCTGAGAAGCTATTATAAATACCATTTATACGGAACTGGGAAGACAACAGCGGGACAAGTTTCTGAAGTGTGCTGTCTGCCTAGGGCACACTAGCAGCTTGCAGGCAGCCAGAAAGTCAGATGGTTGGTTCAAATCAACGTATGAAAATGATTCCCTATCCCGGACCTCGTTGCACCCTTAGGGTTGCTGGCTCACAAATCTGCCATGACAGAGGAGGCCTCAGTGGCACAGTTTCACTTTCATGCAACTCTTAATGGCATCCCTCTCAGGGTTTAGACCAGATATTGTTGGACTCTAACTCCTGTCAACTCCAGCCAGCATGGCCAAGGGTCAGGGGTGATGAGAGGCGTAGTCCAAACCATCTCTAGCTAGGGAAGTCTGATTTAAACTCCAGAGACCTAGCAGTCTTATTTTCCCTTGACTCCCTTGGAGCCACAGCCCTAGTCGCTTTAAACCTCCTTTGCTTGATCACAATTCTTTCCTTTGGTTAAGACTGGCAGTTCTTAGCAGCTGGCTTCTCCTTCTGAAATATACTCGGAGTCAAGTGTGAATTTCATGCTCTTTATTCAGCTCATAGTAGTGAGGAATACAGTTTCCCCAAAACGTTTGCTTTATATACACTATTTACACAATGGGCCCCACGTGATTGGCTAATTCCGGGATACTCCTGTATGCCAATCGGAGTGCGGATTCACTTCCACCTGGAGCTGGATTGGGTGGCTCCTGCAGACCAATCAGACTGCTGCAATCTCAATCCTATTGTTCTGGGACCAATCAGACTGCTGCAATCTCAATCCTATTGTTCTGGGACCAGTCAGACTGCTGCAATCTCAATCCTATTGTTCTAGGACCAATCAGACTGCTGCAGTTTGGATCCTATTCAACTCAGTACATAACACCTTCCTACCCCTGCCTTCCTCATTTCTGTATCTTCAGTGTGTATGATGGTCCAAACACCAGTTACTTCTTTCCCTCTCTGTTGTGTTCAGCAGTGTGAAACTGTGACTTGAAATGTGGTGGGCAAAGGAATGTTTTCATAGGAATAATGTAGGAATAACGGATTTAAGATCTCGCCTTCTCTTTCTGAAGTTCTAGGGCTATACTTTTACTTTGTTTTGTTTTGTTAAAGCCATGCCCTGGAATTTTGATCTCAGGCTTGTGCCTCAGATCTCCAAACAAAAGCCTCAACATGATATTTCAGTCTCAAGCTGTGATAACCCTTCTTCCTGTGATACGGGTTTCGTTTCATTTTCCTAGCTCAATATCCCCAAGTGTCACCTTGGAAATCCCCTCTTCACAATGCCACAGAGCCTCGTCCCTCTCATTCAGGCACCAAATCTTTATTGATCCAGTTGCCACCAGGTCCTCAGCTGAAACGTTGCAGGCTTTACTGGCACAGCAAAGCTGTACATGAGCTGTTGAACTGTGAAGAGAGGCAAATGAGCCCACGGTTAACTGTCAGTATATGCCAGAGGTCAAATATACCCCTGCCTAAAAGAGGCTTACAGGTATATCCTTGGTCTGGTGGAAGGAGTTTTCTGTGCCAAACGTTTTTACTGTTTTCTTATGATAATGGCATGAGAGACACTTCATTGTCATACATTGTCAAAAAAAGAGAAAACCCTCAGAAAAGTGAAATCTTACTTGGTATTGAGAGCTTATGAATCTGATTCTAAGAGTGGGAGATAATAAGATGTATTATTTCGGATGAGATGATTACCCTTTTCAGATCTTCTACTAGCTTGTATAATGAACAGATGGAGGAGTGTAATACCTACTAGGATATGATCCACAAGATTCAATTTGCATCTTTTTCTGTAGTGTTGGGAAGCCTCCCAATCTGTCTCAGCGCCACTCCATCTTTCCATTGTGACATTATTGGGGACCAAATTAGACTTCTTAACAAAGCTGTGTTTCCCCCATTCATTACAATGGGGGGTGGGTGGGAATCTTTCTTCCCTCCTTTTCACAGAAGTGAATGAAATTGGTAGGCATAGCAGCCACTCCAGAGTGTAATAATAAGCCTTGCCAAGTTATAGGCAGAATCTACTGGCTGAACATATTGGCAATCATGGCGTGCATTAAGATTCTTTTAACAGGTTGGGGCCAACATATGTAAATATGTCCTCTCGTAGCTCCCTCTCTGTACTCTGATATCCTTTTCAGAGGCCTTGATCCTGGGACTGCACCAAATGAAGTGAAAGGGTGGCTGCTAGGGTGAGATAGGCCTCCTGGGGGATGAATAATGATCTGGATTGTGGAATATCCTTTTCATAGGTGTTCACCCAGTACAGTGGTACCTCAGGTTACAGACGCTTCAGGTTACAGACGCTTCAGGTTACAGACTCCGCTAACCCAGAAATAATGCTTCAGGTTAAGAACTTTGCTTCAGGATAAGAACAGAAATTGTGCTCTGGCAGTGCAGTGGCAGCAGGAGGTCCCATTAGCTAAAGTGGTGCTTCGGGTTAAGAACAGTTTCAGGTTAAGAACGGACCTCCAGAACGAATTAAGTTCTTAACCCGAGGTACCACTGTACTTTATTTATTGTCATTTCAGCACTGGTTTGTTTAGGTTTCTTTTTTTTATAACCTAAAATATTGTGACTTTTTAGAAATCTGTGGTTTTGGTGTTTTGAACCACCATTTATGTACTTTATATATTATTGAAAACATTTCTATACACCTTCCACATAATCATGGGTAAACATGTCAATTTCAGTTTCTCTCTTTTCCAGCCTAAAGTTCAGTTTCCCCACATTTCCCCACTGGCTTGTGATTCCCCCCCCCCCCCGGAAATAGTCCTCAGGAAAATCTAGCAAGTATCTCCTAATATGCACATTTTTGCATGCAAAGCAACCTTACTTAATCTAATGTATTTCTGCACATCGTTTTCACTAATGTATGTCTTTTTAGGTATGCTTTATACATTTTTTTGTACACATTATTTGGCGGGAGAACTACTTTGCAAAACCCAGAGAATTGCCCATTTCGACAGATGGCTGTGCTTTAGTTTGCATATCGTTTCAGAAAGCGTGAGTTAGGCACGTTTGCCGTAAATGTGAACAAAACGTTAAAATACACAGAAAATCTAGGGTAGAATTAATACACTCACAATATACTGAGACCAAGCATTGGCAAAGGCAGTGCAAATGTGTTTCTACAAGATGCCTAAATGTCATTAACATGGGTGCCTACCTAAGCCCAGAGGGAAGATAGTTCCATAGTACGGATGCCACTGCAGAAAAGGCGCTCCCTCTAGTGGCTGCTGGCTGTATTTCCATAGGCTGTGGCCATTACCAGGAGGGTTTAGGATGCAATTTTTCTTTTCTTTTAGGGTGTTGTGCTTTTAATTGTATGTTATCATTATGCTGCAAGCTACCCAGAGATCAACGTTATCAGGCAACTTTATATGAATATAGTAAATAAACAAACAAGTAAAATATTGCACAAAGCCGGTTCTGCCATTAGGTAGACTGAGGTGGCTGCCTCAGGTGTCAGAAGCCCCCAAGGCGGCAGCCCTAGAGCACCGATGCTGGTGTCGCTTCTTTCCCAGTGGCAGGGCAGGTGGAAAAGTCAGGTGGAAAATCAGCAGTGGCAGCAGCAGCAGTTATGGCGTCTGTGTCAGTGGCAGGGCAAGGCGGCATTTCTCATTTCACCTCAAGCAGCGAAACGGGATGTGCCGCCCCTGATATTGCATAACACACACTTCTCGCACAAAGACTTATGGTGGAATATGAAGTGAGAGGTATTAAGTATTCTAGTTAGAGGGAATCTCTAGAAATATTTTTAGTATGTAGCCTTTCTGACCATTAGGAATGACATATTTTTCAAATACCCCGAGAATGATCTCTAGTCTAAACACATGTTATTTAAGGGAATGTCAAGCAGCAACAGCCTATATTAAGCTTTCCAAATGGCAGTATTTACTGTCTAAGAGCTGCATAAGCACACACGGAAAGGTCATATTTGTTGAACATTAACTATGAGCATGAAACGTGCATGGCATGCGAGGCGACGATATCGTTGCTGTGGGTGTCTTGCGACATGAGAGGTTTTTGGCGCAGATGAAGGTGTTATTCTACCAGAAGGAAAGAAAAAGGGAGTGCATCGAAGAAAGGCTGAAGCGCCACACAGCTTTCGATCAGGCAAATATGAAGACAAGGCACTGAAGAAAAGAGAACTTTCAACTGGCCTTGCAATAGAGACATATGCATGAAGCTTGAAACATCACATGGTTGCATTTCCACCAACATGAGAGCCAGTGTGGTGTAGTGGTTAAGAGTGGTAGACTCGTAATCTGGGGAACCGGGTTCGTGTCTCCGCTCCTCCACATGCAGCTGCTGGGTGACCTTGGGCTAGTCACACTTCTCTGAAGTCTCTCAGCCCCACTCACCTCACAGAGTGTTTGTTGTGGGGGAGGAAGGGAAAGGAGAATGTTAGCCGCTTTGAGATTCCTTCGGATAGTGAAAAGCGGGATATCAAATCCAAACTCCCCATCTCTGGATCATCAGACTTTGGCAAATTGTTCTGGCAAATTGAAATCCTCATTTAACCTTGAAAACTTACAGGATGACCATGTCTCTCATCCTAATGTACCTCTGAACACCCCACTATTGGGAATCAATAGTGGGGGAGATTCAGCTTGCTTATTTCCCATATGCATTTGGGTGACCACTGTAAAGCAGTATGCTGGACTAGATGGGCCACATGCCTGATCCAGCCAACTCTTACGTTTTCATGAGTGTGTTCAAGGTCTCAAGGATTACAATAACCATAATGAGATATCATTTACACACACACACCCCTTCAACAAAATCTTCATTATATTTAAACATGCCAGGCCCCTTATGAATTCTCAGGCTTTTTCTTATACATTTGCCTAGGTATTCTAGGAGCACAGAGGTCACATTTGATGTTTCTTTTCTGCAGATCTACAAAGGATTTCCAGACTACTGTTACTGAGGTGGAACTTTAATCAGAGAAGACTGGTTGGTCTAAAAGCTTCCAAATAGCATTCCATGATCCAAAATCTCAAAGAAAGCATAGGAAACAAAGTAGCAAGGGATGATGGATTTACAACCAAAGACTCCTTTGTGAAGTCCAAAGACTACCCATCTTTTTCTGCCATGGTTGGTTAGTATTTCCATTTTGGCTCACGGAGCCCCTAAGTGAAGAAGTCATAAGGTTAGTATTATCAAAGCTTGTGAATTTGTATTAAAGTTTACTTGTGCTTTGGAGTCCTATGAGTCTTTTTGCTTCAATATTTCATTTATATGGCAAAAGTATATATATATATAAAAGTATTTCGATTCCCATTCCCACTGTGTGAAATGTGTACTCATAGTTTAAATGTGAATTAAGAAATTTCCCTAAAAATGTCTGCCTGAGAATTTGTGCTCTATGCTACATCAGATATAAAGTGATCGAAAAACATGATTATTTTAAATCACTCCCTGATGAAGAATCCCTTCGCGAATGCATCTTTTGGCACTTTTTGATGGATAATATGCATGGACTGTAAAATGTAGTAGTTGATAGTTTTTAACTGATTGTGTTGGATTTCTTCTTGCAATCCACCCTGAGGTCTACAGACAAAAGGTGGGATATAAATTATGAAAGGGCTATCATGGGTAAAGAGAGAGAGACACAGAATGACTTGTAGACTAGCTATGACCCGGGCTCCAGTCCCACACTTGACAGAGAGCAAAGGGTATACTTCAAGTTTTATTATTTTTTATTATTTTTAAATGCATGACTGGAAGAAGTACTTGACAGCTTATCTGAAGTTTTGGAGTTTGTGTGCCCTGGGCAATGCGTATTGAATACATAAGACATCTTCTCTCATGAAGGTACAGGCATCGCATGATGATATTACTGTGAGTGATGGACAATGTCACACACTGCATACTTCCAAAGATAAAGAGCTGCTGAAATGTCAGTGTGGGAAGCAACATTTCAGGGGTACATTGATGCCAGTTTCAGTAACAGGTCTAAACAAAAATCACAATTATTTGGCCATTTTCACAGAGGCTCTTCCTTAAATTAACAAAAGGAAGTGCCTAAGAAATGAGATTGTAGATTCAGTTCCTGAATGCACACAAAATACCGATTACGGAAGCGCTGAATATTGCAGGAAAGTTGTCTCCTAATGTTTAGTGGTGGCTGTGTATAAAACAATGAATTTGTTATCAAATGTAGGTCTGGATTCAGTAGGTCTGGACACCTTCATATTTATTTATTTATTTATTTATATCATAAAATTTATACACTGCTTAGTTGTAAAAAAAAAAAAGACCTCAAAGCAGTTTACAAAAAGATAAAAATATTAGCACAGCCAAACCTTAAAACACACCAAAGTCAAAATACTAAAACAGATTAAAACTACCTCAATTTTCTAAGCCTCTAGGTAGATTGAGCACCCAAAAGAGTACAGTGAAGATGCCAGCTTGATCTCAACTGGCAGGGAATTCCAAAGTGTAGATGCTGCTACGCTAAATGATCGAGTTCTTACAAATGTAGAATGAGATGCTTGGTACTTGGAGGCAGCAACCTCACTTCAAAACATGTGTGTCTCATCAGCTATGAAAGGCACATGCTTCTAGCAATGTGGCTTTTGTCCTTAAAATATGGGTGAGTGGGAAGCATCTGTATTAGGGCAGCCACATTTGCATTGTCAAAGAAGGAAAATATTCACCACTGGAAAAAAGGCAACCAATTTGCATACATAATTTATATGTATGTATACATTTTTTTAAAAAAAAATACTAGAATTTAATTTGCACAGGTGAGACAATTAATTTTCCACACAAATCCTCTCTATAAAGTCTTTTGCACCCAACCGCAGATCACCCAAATTTATTCTTATTAATTAATTTAACCTCAATTAATTCATCACCTAGATGTCCCAGATCCTGCCCCTAAATTAATTTCCCTTAATTTAATTATCCCCTCTATCCAATTAAATTATCATATCGTATTGCCCAATAAAATCTCTTTCAAAATAAATAGAGTATGCGTTGTGATTCCCTTCAGGTTGTCACCATTTTAGATTTTACTATGAGATAAGGTGGCTATGGGGTTGGGCCAGAAAAGTAACTCCCATTCCTTTTCCAGGGATATTTGTATAGGGGGTAAATGGCTGTCCAGTGTGACCTGATAGGAAAGGGGGCACCAGGCTATCCTACCCTATATTCAAGGGAGTGAGGAAACTTCACGAACATACTTTTGTACCTGGTGATCTGCACAAAGTGAATTTCAAGAAAAAAGTCCTATGTATGTTGGGACCAAGGTCCAATCAAACTGTGTACATTTACTGGACCATCATTTCATTGCCAAAGAAATGATGCTCTGCTACACTCAGACACCAATTCTCATCTTCATATTTCTCCCTTCATGGGGCTGCCTGAAGTGAGCAGTTCCATGAGGCCTGGCACCCTCATTTATGTCTGTGACTATGAGAACAAAATCCATTAACTTCAGTCAAATTAGCTGTAGATTGTTCCTTCCATTTTAATTTTAAAAGCGCCTAGCAAAAAAAAAAATCACTGGACCAATATGTCTGGCATTTGCCAGGCCAATATTATCAAACAGAAAAGGAGGCGGGATAGCTGTATTTTTTAGATTTCTCTGCAACAGTAATTGGGGAGGCATGAGATTCAGTTTTAGAACCAAATTAGGCATTGTCCATACTAGTAGGCTGATCTGAATTGGGCTTTTTGGGTTTTTCTAAGTATCAAACCAAGGTCTGAACAAAACTGTGTGACATATACATGCCTCCCCCCTAAGAATCTCCTTCAGGAAGACTAAATGAGGAAAGGGGGCCAGTTCACTTAAGTAATTGGGCCTATTTTGTTTATTGCAAGCCTTTCCAGTGTACTAACAGCACAGATGTCAACGCACAGATAACACATAAGCAATCTGTTGTTTTTTGTTTCACTGTCTTTGGAGGAATACACTGCAATAGATATCCTTGAATTTTGCGCCATCTAAATCTGAACTTGGCCTGTCAGAGGAAGTTACTTGGTCAAGGTTATTGCCCATGATAAAGTCTGCCAAGCTTTATCAGGCTATCCATAGCAATTTTCCTTCCACAAGCAAGCACAGTATTATTACACATGTGGCTGAGCTTTCCAGATATTTTGATAGCTTTCAATCAGATACTTATCTCCGGGAAACAAAAGAGGTATTTTTAAATTGCTGTACTGAGCCATTGGCCCACTTGTGGCTTTAAAAAATAGAATTCATTTCTCGTTTGGCTGGAAATAGGAAGACACATACTTAGAGCAATACATATATTGGTATTATTATTTTTACTGAGTTTCATCGCATGACTTGAGCCTTATTGGCAGTAAGTAAGACTGCGCCTTTGCCTAACGCAAGGTCATCCTGATTCTTTTTTTGGTGTGTGCTGAATGGGACAATTTACATTTCTCAAGGTGTCATTCTGCCATGTGATTTGTGATACGAAGGGAGGGGAGTCACAGTATATTTTCATATTAAAAAGTGAATTGCTCATGTTACTTCTTGAAAAAAAATGATAGTAATCATTATACCTGTTATTCTTTCATGATCAGTTTCTCCAGTCTTTCCTGATAAGCTCCTATTTCCATGATTAAATCAGGTAATCTTTAGAATGCTACACAGTTCATTTTTGTTCTCAATACAACAGGAAAACCCCTATTAATAAAGAATGGTCTATGCAGCAAGCAGATGGAGAGTCAGGACGGCACTGCTTTCCCTATTCTTATTTTTACATTAAAAAAAATAAACAGTTTAATGTGATAAAATATCTAAGCAGTTTACATAAAAACATATAAACTATATCATCCGCCAGCATTTCCTAAAAACTACATTGAAAGAAATGCCAGATGAAAAACAAAATGAAACAATATATATATGAGAAATAAAACAAGAGCAATGTCCAAAGCAAAATATTTAAGGGTCAGTATGCACTTAGGTATATTTTAAAGAGGCATGTCAAGGTCATTATTGTCCCTGATTCACCAATTACCCAAGGGAGGGCATTTCAGAGGGTAGGAGCTACTACCAAGAAGGCCCACTAGTCATGGAATTACCCCGACCTCTGCACCTTCTCCACCCATGCACATCACCGAGTGTCATGAATTGACTCTGTACACAGACAAACTGTACACACATATTATGCTTGGGCAACTGAGGACCCTTCCTTCCATAGCCTCCCAGATTGCTTGTACAGAGCTTACATAGAGCTTATAGCCTGTAGATGTTTTGGGACTGTTGAATAACTGTGGGCTGGGCCATGGTCAGTAGGGACTATCCCAAAGGCACATTCACTGCCCATCCCACATATTGTTTCAATAGACCTTCACTCTTCTGGCACCTTGTCACATGACTGCAGTAGGTATGTGAACCCCAACCATCTGGATGGGACTGATCAAGATATTCTTTCCCACCTCAGTGTTGAAAAGGTCCTCAGACCATACCTTCCTCCCTTTAGCTCCTTGCTGCAAAGGAAAATATCAGGTATCAGGGTTTGTTTCTATTTCTGACTATGAAACACAAAGCAGGAAATATTGTCTTCTTCTTCTTCTTCTTCTTCTTCTTCTTCTTCTTCTTCTTCTTCTTCTTCATCATCATCACTCGTAGCTGAGTAAGATTGTCTTCCATAAACACAATTTTAGCAGTGAATCCATAAGTAACTGTGGAGGCCAATTCTGGATCCACACATCCTTCCACAGTGGGGCCATAGGTTTCTGGGCAGAAGTTGATCACGGTGAGGGTTTGCCAAGTATGCCTTCCTCTTAGCACATTTCCCCCTTTGTCCTGAGTTCAAGCATCTTCAAAGCCCATGACACCTTTGGTAAAGGCTGTTCTCCAATTGGAGCGCTCGCAGGCCAGTGTTTCCCAGTTGTTGGTGTTTATACTACATTTTTTAAGATTTGCCTTGAGACAGTCTTTAAACCTCTTTTGTAACCCAACATCAGATGACAAAAAACCCAGAAAAACACAACCTAATCAAATATTATATCCAATAACATTAGTAGCACTTAACTGCAATGATTAAGTGAAATATAAATGCATACTAAAGCTGAAAACCCCGTCTAATAATGTAAACATTAATGTATATCAAATTTTATCCCCTGTGAATTTGCTGCTTTTAAAAATGGAAACCACTTAGAGTTAAACTGTTATGCCATGCCTTGACCTTTCGAAAGTCGCGACTGATGTGTCAATTTGTATTAGCACCACAGAGTTGCTGTTGTTCAAATAGGCTGCAGGAGTACTGGAGTGACAAATCCAAAGAGTGCAGAACCAGCTGCCAGACTCCAGCCCCCTCCTTAATGGCCCTGAATGTACTGGCAAGGTTAGAGATGTCACTCTGTGGGGAGCAAGGATTCCCGTTTGCATCCGACAAAACACATTCATTTCAGCTGCAGTCGAATTTTCCTTGGAGCTAAGCTGAGGCTTCAATACTTTGGCCACCTCATGAGAAGAGAAGACTCCCTGGAAAAGACCCTGATGTTGGGAAAGATTGAGGGCACAAGGAGAAGGGGATGACAGAGGACGAGATGGTTGGAATGGACAGTGTTCTCGAAGCAACCAACATGAGTCTGACAAAACTGCGGGAGGCAGTGGAAGACAGGAGTGCCTGGCATGCTCTGGTCCATGGGGTCATGAAGAGTCGGAGATGACTAAATGACTAAACAAAAAAGTGGCAGAGTGTGTTTTTTAACTAGAATGCTGCAGGGTAACAAGCAGATGTGGGGCAGCCCTCAAGGTTGATCTGGTAGCTGCAGATAATGCAAGGTGCAGCAGCTTGACCTCTCAATGGGACAGACTTATCACCACTTTGGAATTAGACAGGCACCGTCTCTGTTGTTTTCCGGTGCCTTCTGAAGACCTCCTTCTTTCAACAAGCCTTTTAAGAAGAGATCTTTATCCCAGGCTGCATCTGCATCACTATTGCTTTTGATTGTTCTTACATACAGGTTTTTAAAAGATGTTTTTATTATATTGTTTTATCACTTGTTGTTCGCCGCTCTAGGCTCTTTTGGGGAAAAGGACCAGATATAAATTTAACAAATGAACAAGCAATTGTAGAAGGGGCTTAACTATTTAAAAAACAAAAAAACAAAACACCCACCCACAAACCACTGGTACTAGGAATAACTGCCTTTTGTGGGGATCAATATAATACATAAGGTGTAGTCTTTGGTAATGTTCACCTACCCAATATCTGGTTTCAGGTTCTCTCTTGCTCAGAGGCGTAGCAAGGGGGAGGCGTAGGGGGCAGACCGCCCCATGTTCCATAATGGAGGGGGTGGCAAATTTTCAAGGAACAATTACTGCCCTACTAGGGCGGTTCATTAAAAACTTTTTTTGAAAATGCGTGCTCCAAAGGTCTTATCTTACTATACTAGGGATTATATAGCTATATATGAAATTTCATGAATATCGGTTAATACCTTGACCCTCCTCCACCAAAATAGCTGTTTACTTGATTGTTTTCCTGAAATTTCAGTTCAGTGGAGCACTTACTGTTCCCAACGCTAACCCTGTGGAAAGCCATCTAATTAGACTTTAATTTGATTTTGAGATGTTTTTAGGAGGTAATTTAATTATTGTTTGATTTTATACCAATGTTATGTATCTGATGTTAGCCACCCTGAGCCTGACTTTGGCTGGGGAGGTCGGGATATAAATAAAAGTTTTTTATTATTATTATTACTTGTTATTATTCCTTTCTAAGAAAATATGAAATAACCCAAAACCATTTTTGCAGGGGGGGAGAGAATCAATGGGGGGGTTGACAAGAAATTTTCTGCACTGGGTACCACTGGGTACCACCTGACCTTCCTACGCCTCTGCTCTTGCTTGCATAATTAGCATAAACAAATTTACTTCGCAGCCACTTGACAGCACAAGGACAATTTCTAGGAGCAACTCCAGTTTACAAGAAAACAATCCTGTATGGAGGGTGGGGAAAATTATCCACCATAGTTATACATTTTTATAAAACATCGTTTTATATTTTCTTATTGCGTTCTTTTACAGCTTTGACCCTGGGTGTAATGCAGGGGAAGACAAAGGGAAGGTTCAGATTATGCTACCTTGTAGATTGAGGTTTGGAAGCAGAGTATGTCGGCCTGTTTCTCTCAAGGCATTAACTACTCAAAAATGGGAAGCTGCTCATATGAAGTCTATTTGGAATTAGCATATGCTATTTCTTTGACACCTGGCAATGTGATATCCACAAACTATTGAAAGGCCATGAAATTATTGAGGTGCACAATTCGGGATCCCAAACCTGAGTTAAGTTGACACTGGTTTGCATTACCATCCTCAGATCCAGAATTAAAATCCCTGTTTTATGTTTTCCCTTAACTTTCTGCAAAGTCTGAAATAAAGCTGTGGCCTTCCAGCCAGGTGTCTGTGTCTTCCCTCTGGCACTTCACATAAGCACTCTTATTTGAAAGGCAGCTAAAGAAATTATTGGGACAGTTTCATACCTAGTTAATTTCCCAGTCTCCCTAGTTCATCTTCTGAAACAGCAGGATGAAGATGGTGGCAGCAGTAATCAGCCGAGCACAGCAGCCAGCCCTGTTTCGCAGATAGCATGTTGGACAGAAACCAGGGAGGCCCAGGATCAAATAATTGCTCACCGCAATATCGCCGGGTGGCTTGGGGCAAGTTACTCTCTTGGACTCGGTTCTCTGTATGAAAAATAGGGCTGTAAATGGGCCCAGCAACCCCCACACTCGCAGTGCAGCAAGGAATCGGATAACTAGCGCAAAGCAATTTGCGCATGAATCAATGCAAGGGGTGTGTGCTTAATAGGAGCTCACCCCAAGAACTAGTTGAACACAGCCTGCCTTCCGACTAATCTGACCTTGTTGATATGACAGGCGAAAGCTATATTTGTCAAGAAAATTTGAAAACCTCTTCCAGAACGATAAAAATGCCTATCAAAGAGGATGAAATATCAAAAGCAATAAAAGTGTTTAAATTCCAATAAAGCTCCAGGTGAAGATACGTTTCCCCATTGAGCTTTATAAACGCTTTCAAGCTCAATTGATTCCAATTCTTTTCTTCAAAAGATATTTAGGGATGCTGTGAAGAACGGTCCCTTTTAGTGCTCTGGAAATGAAGGGTTTCCCCTCCCTTTCTTTCCTGAAATGCCCAAATTGTTGAGCCTTGGAGCATTCCACCTCTTTCCCCCCCTTTCTTTCTTTTAATTCCCTTCAGTAAGAATGCACCGAGACTAACCACTTCCCTAATGAAGACACATTATTATTATTATTATTATTATTATTATTATTATTATTATTATTATTATTATTATTATTATATTATCTTAACCATCTTACACAAGGCTTTGGACCTAAAATAGGATTGCCATTTTACAATATGGAAACCTGATTTCTCTCTTGATGTGGAGATCTCCATAAGGCATCTGTGCCTTCTCCACCATATTTTCACACCCTGACCCTTTCATGTTCCCATCTTTGTTATTTATATCCTGCCTGTCAAGATACAAATTCTTCCAAGGCAGTTTACAAATAACATTAAACTACATTTTCAACACACACACACACACACACACAGAGAGAGAGAGAGAGAGAGAGCGCAATGTGACAACCTCATCAGGTTTAAAATGTTTATCTATTTTATTGCAGTTTTAACATGCTTGCATGTGTACAGAACTAAAGGGACTCTGTATATCTATCCATATTTGTCCACACAAATTGGATGCATGCATTATTTTGTATGTCTATTAGTGTTTGTTATTATGTTTTATTTAAACGGGGGGGGGGGGAAGAGAGAGAATGCCCTTGTGGAGCAGCCCTGATGGTTCCCTTGCTTAGAATCTTTCCCATAGGACAGTTGATGATACAATGCCTTGCAGAGAGAGAAGTCCAACTGGGACAGTCACTGAAGAGGTCTTTGCCTGCATACCCCCCCCTCTCTCAATCATTATTTTATTTATTCATACACAGCCTGAAGTCATCAAAGTGGTATACATGAAAGAAAAGAGGGAGATAAACTACAAATGATACAAGTTCTAAACACTGGCGTAGGAAGGGCGGGGCGCAGGGGCGGGGCGCCCCAGGCAGCGGGATTCCGATAGGGTTCCATCTCGGCGTGCCCCGGCCCCAGAACGCATGTCAGCCCCGCCCCTGCCTGCTTCCCACTGGTTCTAAAAGCAATAAAACCATTTCTACAGATGTGCAATTAAAAAAGGTAAAGGGACCCCTGACCATTAGTGTCGGGGTTTGGGTGCTGGAGCTCCTCGTGCACGGCCTTGGACTGGTTATGCACGAGGTACCAGTTGCGGGGAAAGCGGCCAGCGTTCCGCGTGCTTTTGAGCACGGTCGCCGGCCAAGTCTCACAGTCTGAAGGATGTTGAGTAAGCCAATAGATGACTCCGATGGTGTGTGAGTTCCTAATTGCCTTCTTTAATGAAAAGTTGCCTCGTGAAATAAAATATATACCCTGACTCTGAATAGACGGACCAACTTAAAGAAATTAAAATTTTTACTTTACTCCCCCCTTTAACCCCAAAGGAAGACAGACACCGGTTGTATCTTTAGTGGCTTCGGCAGAACCCGCATAGGCTCGTCCCCTAAGCTAAGTTCTCCTAAGCTTAAAGTCCCTGCGCGCCCAATCTTCCGCGAGGCTAACTAAATAAACTAAAACCGAAATATCTTCCGCGGGCCTAACCCTAGGCTAACCTAAAAGAACCTATCTAAAACTAAAACCGAATGATCTTCCGCGATCTAACTCTAACTAAAGAAAAACCCATCCAACCCGTCCAGCCCGCTCCTAATCCCTTAAACTAAACTTGACTTCAACTAAAACCCAACTAAAAAGAGAACGTGGCTGACTAACCTAAACTGAACGTGAACGCGCAAACCTGCCTAAGCGGGGTGCCTCTGCCTTTTATTAGGGAACAAACGTGACATCATCATTAATGCCTCAACCAATAAAATCACTGTCGCTGCCCTCCAAAAAGGCGGGAAGCAAGTTTAACGCTCATTAACAACTTTGAACATGACCGGAACTATAAAATAAAGGCGGATTAATCTCATAAGTGAACCACACTATTCATTCATGCTTTCACTTTCGCTTTTGCGCGCAGTTATACCAAAAGTAGATCTCGAAAAACTCATAAAATAACCAAATAAATATGAATCCATGGCGGATCCGTGAAACGTATTCCGACATATCATCTTTCTTTTTTTGTTTTAAATTAAATTATTTTTGATTTAGTTATATAAAAAAAGGTTAGAGATATCATAAGCATTTATCTGACACAAACATTACCATTTGTTTTGATATAGACCTCGACATGAAAAGGCGAACGTCGACAATGCCGACAGTGTCCACACCAAAGTCTACATCAAAACTGTGATATAAACACCAGCAATACCATCAACATCCACCCCTTTCATAGGAGGAAATACTTGTACAATAATATAGCAATAAAGTCATGAAAATAACAAACCACTGGCCGAACATAAAAAGTGATTGATCCGATACACTGTAAACCTTTTAGGCATATATAAATACTTCAATATGTAGTGTAACACAACAAATCACCTCATAAACATGTATACTTTCGCGTGCAGCGTAAAATAACAAATTACTCCCCAAACACAAGAGAGGACCTGATGCAGGTCCAAAATTAAAAATAACGGATAACGACTGCCCAAACATAAGAGAGGTCCCGATCTGGGACCCAAAATTAAAATATAACTAGAGCTGGGGCTACATAGCCTACCCAGACCCCTCCCCCATTTTTTTTAATTTTTATTTGGAAAACTGAGGAAAAATGAATAAGGTAACGGAAAAGGGTTGTGGCTCTGAGGCTACAGAATCGAGGGAACTTTCAGGAAGGTAGATTCTGGACTCACCACAGCGACCACAGGTAACGGGGAACTAGGGTCCGATTCCAGAGAGGGGATTTAAGCCACCTAAGTAAAGGTCTCCCAGCCATGAGAAAGGATTTAAGCCATCTACGCAAGGGTTTCCAGCGAAACGAGATGGGATTTAAACCAGCTACATAAGGGTCTCCCATCAACAGCAGGAAACAGAGTGAAGGGAAAAGCTGGGAACCTGGTTTACTGCCAAAGGTAGCATATAGAGGGGGATTTTTTTTAAAGAAAAAGGGGTACCAAGAGGGTAGGATGTCACCAGACTTGACATATATACTTTGAACAAATCCGAGAATGACCAATTCTTTGACCAAAAGAAAGCATTTCAAATAAGGTATACAAATATCAAAACACACAGTTTAGACCACAACTCTTGTAAGCACAACGTGGAGATTCAGAATTCTTGAAATTGAACATATATGCATAAATATGTCTATGACTAGAACTGCACAAAGACGATGTTTTGACCTTACGTAAACATTTCCATATCATCAAAATTGTGACGCTCTAAATGGAAACCATTGCAGAAAAGTTTCATATATATAAACATCCATATTATTAATTACCAAGCTATAAGGAAAACACATGTAACATGCGAGGCGGATATTTCAAGAAGCATACAAAGGTAAATATGCAATTTTTTACAAGTACAATATAAAGTACAAGACAGGTTTAGAACTGCAAAATGGTGTTGGAGAGGAGGATGAAGACGATGAATGAGTTGCCGGTCGTCTTCTTCTCCGACTACACACGACCATGTAGAAGAAATAGTCCTGGAACTCAGGAAAAGTTCATGGAGCTCAGGAAAGTTCTGAAACATCGAGTTCTGAAGAAACAACGATACCTGTAGAAGAAAGGAGGTTAAGCAAGCAAATCAGGGTGATCTGCTAGTGAATGCAGGTAAGAGAGTAACTGGAACAAATCCAGGCAGCCAGGAATCAGAGGGCTGCCCAGAGGCAAACAAAAGGCCTAGGCAGTAGGAGGGTAAGGCAAACTGCCCAGAACTCAACTGGTGCTGTTTGTTGAGCACTTTTGAAGAGTTGCTGCATTTGACAACAAGTTGAGAAGTTAGCGAGAAGCTAACAACCAGGGTTAGACATCACGGCTTGCGATGAAAAGGGAGTATCGAATTTCACGCAAGGTTTGACCAGCGTGTCTTCTAGAGAGGAGAATGGAGTTGAACGCACAAACAAGGTGTGGGAAGTAGGAGTTTTTTCCGCAGAAGTAAGGACAGTCCTCCGCTGAGAAGGATTAAGCAACAAGGGGCTGTCGTTGAAGATGCAGGCTAGCAAGTGCCACGCAGGGGTCTCCTGACTTGACCTTCAGGTGAAGAGTTCCTTGCGGAAGACAGTACTTCTGAGCACAAGGAGGAACCGCCTGAGGAGCCTGTAGTAGAGTTCTTGGTTGATGCAGGAAAAGATACTCCAGAAGAATACCTGGGGAGATGCGGAGCATATTTGCAATCAGGTAGAGAGCAACAGAAAGCAGGTGAAAAGGGTTTGCGGTTTTGGTTGGAAACAGGTATGCTGCAAGAAGTGATGGCAGCAATTTGTAGACACGGTGAGTACCATTCAAAATCAGCCAACAGAATGCCCATGCGAAAGACAGCACGGAACATAGCAAGGAACGTCCCATGGTTGGCGATTGGATCACTGAAACAAAGGAAAGTTTCAACGGCGTGAGAGCGCTTGAAGATGCTGCTGAACAGAACTTGTAGACAGGAGAATTCACCTTACCAAGCAGTGAAACTTTCCAGGAGAACTTTGCAATAGGCTTACTGCAAAGGACAGTTTTAAGACTACTAAGGGAGCGTTCCAAGGTTAATGACTGCGGAGCTTTATCCATGAGGTACTGACAAAGAGCAAGGGGTTGCGTATGATTCTGGTGTAGCAGCTCTTTGATTAGGGCCTCTGCTGCAGCGAGCTTTTCTGACGTCAGCGCCCATTGGTCGACCCATACAGGGGGTCCTTCCTTCCACGTGAGTGGAAGAGCATGTACTGGCGCTGATGCAAAGGCCCACATCAAAAATGCGTATGGACAACAGTTCTTGCTTTAGACAATAAGTCTCTACCCCAAAGGGTGATAGGCACATCCATAACAAGTGGACGGAGCTGCACCATGGAGCCTGAGTCTGAGTGGAAGGTAATCGGATGCACGCTCTGGTGGGCGGGTTCGAAACCTCCGACTCCGAAGACTTCCTGGGTGACAGTCGTTGCCCACTGGTCAGGCCAATCCTTTCTGGCGATCACTGTGACATCTGCGCCTGTATCAAGAAGACCCTTGATCTTTCGTCCACCCATTTCTAAGACGAGATGAGGGCGTTCTTCTGTAATCTTGATTAGCGCCATTGCTGCCTGAGGAGGCAAAGAGTCTACAGGAGCTGTAGGCGTAGAAGTAAGTAAATAGAGTCTGGCAATTTCCAAACCTTTTGTTAGGACACAAGGAACAGTTGAAAATCCTGGAATCAGCAACTGCGATGAATCTGTGATTCGAACTAGGCCTGCAGTCAGTGTGACTGTGGCAGGGAGGCGATCCATCCTAGGCAGAATAAGGCAAATCGAAGTGTCTGGGAATGGACCACGAATAGATGTTGGCAATTGCTGAGCAAACCATGGATTTGAAAAGTAACAGTCCTCTGTTAAGAAGAGTGGTATACCTGGGACAGAAGAAGCTTCTTGTTCTTCATTGGCAGTGTCTGAAGACATCTTTTTGGCTTCGGGTTTTTTGCACTGCTGAAGTTGGCAACTCTGAAGCTGCTTGGCGTTGAGTTGGCAAACTTGAGGTTCTTCCGTTGGTAAGAGTTGCTGATGCTGTTGAACCTGTTGGCATTCAGTCAGTTGTGCATCAAACTGGCAGGATGGAACTTCTTCTTTGACACGAAGCAGTCGAAGTTGTTGTCCATGATAATTGTTTGATTGTGGCGGGCTGAGCTTAAAAGCTGGAGGTGACACAAAGGTGTGGACATTGTTAACTGGAGTGATGTTTAAACTTTCACAAGAGGGAGCTGGCTCACTCACTTGTATTCTTTGGCCACATGGAAAGTGATCATCAGCTGGGTTGCAACTTGAACACTGCTGTTTCACCAAGGGCAAATGTTCTTCAACGATAGGTTGACCTTGATTTGAAGGTGAATAAAGCTCAGGTGCTGCAAGGTTGACTTCAGTAGGATGTCTTCTCAACGTTGAAGGCAATTCTGCGATCAGAGACTTGACTGTGATTGCTTGCTGTGAAGCGGGGGTGACATCAGTAGGAACTGAAGGGCGGTTAGCAGAAGATGAACTGAATGCTGTGTTCTCTACTGGAACCCTTTGAATAGGTAAGGCAGACGATGAAACCTCTGGAACCTGAATGTTTGATGAGGTCACATCTTTTCTCTGGACATCTGAAGAGTAGATATCTCTCTGGATCACTCTTTTTTCCTGATGACCTGGATAAGGAGTAGCGTTGTTCACCTTTCTGGGATGGTTGACCTTCATGATGTTCTTGAGCTTGCACCCTATTGTTTTACCGGGGCCGGGGCGCGGCCCGCAGAACCGTTTCCCTGAACTGGAGATGAGGTGGGTGATGTATTTTGTGGATTCAAACGACAATCATTCGCCCAATGAAATCCTTTTTGACAGATGGGACATCTCTCTGGTGGCTTGGCAGAAGGCCTTGGTGTTGCCGTGCACTGCGACCTGAAATGCCCATCGCCTCCACACCCATAGCACTTCTTGACTGGCGTAGAGCTGTCTTGACGTGGCATCTGTACCGCAGCTGCCAAGAGTTGTGCTTTGTAGGAGTGGGTACCAACATTCTGGCAGACGCGTAGCATCTCAGTCAATGTGGCATCTGGACGAGCTGCAACTGCTGTTAGGGCATTCTTGCAGTCATCATTGGCATTTTCAAAGGCAAGTTGTTTTGTCAGCATGTTTCTGGCATGACGATCTTCTATCTGGCGTTCCACTGCAACAATCAGGCGATCCACGAAGTCCCCATAAGGCTCTTTTGGACCTTGCCTAACTGCAGCGAATCCTGATACTGAGCTGGCATCTGTGCGATTGGGTAATCTGCGCCAAGCTTTGACTACGATGTCTGCTATGGTGACGAGTGCAGCATCAGGTATGGCTAGCTGTTGATTGAGATTGGAGTAATGTCCTGATCCTGTGAGCATATCTTCTGTGGCGAGTGGCGTTGCACGTCTGGCTGCTACTTCTTTCCACTCTTGCAGGCACAGAAGAGCATCTGTAGGCGACAGGAAGGTGCGAAGTATCAGCTTCCAATCAGATGGCAGAAGTCTACTAGTGGACAGTCCTTCAAGTAAACTTCTAGTATAAGGAGCCTGAAGTCCATTTTCGCGTATGGCTTTTCGCAGTTCGCGTAGTGTTTCAAAAGGGATGGCTTGATATCTTGCAGGTTGTCCTCCATTGGCACGAATCACTGGAAAGATGTGCATTGGATCAGCACTAAAGTCTATTTGTCCCAAAGCTGCTTCCAAAGCTTGAGTTCTGCAGATGGGTTGCATTGCTGTTGGATCTGTAGGTGGCATCAGTGAGTTTAAATCTTCTTGATGCTTTCCAAATGGTGAGCCACTAGATGGTGCTAAAGAGTCTTTGACATCTGGATGCCTTGAAGATGGCTGACTATGAAGACAAGATGGCTGACTTGAAGTTGGATGAAGACAAGATGGCTGACTTGGAGTTGGATGAAGACAAGATGGCTGACTTGAAGTTGGATGAAGACAAGATGGCTGACTTGGAGTTGGAGCATAAGGTTGTTGGCTCTGTACTGCAAGTCCTGGCATCTGGATCATCATCGTTTGGCTTTGTTCTTGTCTTGGAATCTGCATTGGCATCGGAGGTGCTGAAGGGTTGGTAAATTGCTGTTGTGCTGCTTGCATTGAAGCTTGGATTGCTGTTGATTGGAAATCAGCTTGCTGCAAAACTGGAGCTGCTGGCTTGAGCGCGGCCTGCAGGGCAGCAGGGTTTGCTGGCAAAAAGGCTGCTTGCTGCTGCTGCTGCTGGATCGCTGGCAAAAGCGCGGCTTGCGATGGAGGAAGCGGGACCGTTGCTTGGAGCGAGGTCCGCGGCTGCTGCTGACTTGAGATCGCTGGCTGGTAAAAGGCCTGCGATGACTGCTGAGCGACTGGCGGTGGGGCAGTCCGCGGCGGGGCTTGAAAGGCCGACGGCGTCTGCTGCACCGGCACAGGCGGCAATGAATCTGGCAATGACAAATTGGACAAGGGCGAGTGCGTGTACGACAATGGGGCCTGAACTGGCTGCTGCGAGGGGGCCGAAAATGGCACAACCGCAAGCGGCAGCACAGGGGCACTATTAAGAGCAGTATTTCCTAAATTCACTGTTCCATTAAGCAAAACATTTCTTGGAGCGATTTGTTGAAAGCAGTTTCTTACTTTGCTCCATACTAATTGTACAGGAATTCCGATTTTCGGGTTGGCCATAAATTCTAACCCGATCCTTTCCCATGAAGCTAAATCTTTCGTTCCCTCCTTAGGGACCCAAGGGCAAATTTCCCCAATAGTTTTAACTAAAAGCTCTACTTCTGATTCAGAGACAGGGTGACCATTTCTTTTCAAAAGGTACAATAAATCTTCACAAAATTTAACTTGAGCAGTTGAGAGTGAGGAGCCCATTTTTAGCACTTTTCCAAAACTTTTCCTCCCCCACCCGTAGGCTTCTACTAGGGGACACCGGTCCTACCCGTAGGCTTTGACCGAAAAACCTGGCACCCGTAGGCTTTAGCCAGAAAACCTCCACCCCCACCCGTGGGCTTCTACTAGGGGCTACCGGCCCTACCCGTAGGCTTTGACCGAAAAACCTGGCACCCGTAGGCTTTAGCCAGAAAACCTTCCCCTCCCACCCGTAGGCTTTTTCGGGAGACACCGGCCCTACCCGTAGGCTTTGACCGAAAAACCTGGCACCCGTAGGCTTTAGCCAGAACCCTTTCCCTCCCACCCGTAGGCTTTTTCGGGAGACACCGGCCCTACCCGTAGGCTTTGACCGAAAAACCTGGCACCCGTAGGCTTTAGCCAGAACCCTTCCCACCCGTAGGCTTAGGGAAGACCTTACCCTGCCCGTAGGCTTACACTAAACTCCTTGCCGCTCGACCCGGGGACCCCTTGGGGCAAAATACACGCGCGCAATTTCTATTTACACTACTTTGGGCAAGCGGTGGATTCGCGCTACTGCAGCGAGATCCTGGATGAACCGGGCCGTTATACCTCACCTCTCAATGTCTGTTTCCGAGCCACTTCCGATATGTTGCCTTTAACCGGAGTCTTCGTGGAAGCGATTTTCGACTACGCTTTGCCTCAGAGAGGGCACCACTTGTCGGGGTTTGGGTGCTGGAGCTCCTCGTGCACGGCCTTGGACTGGTTATGCACGAGGTACCAGTTGCGGGGAAAGCGGCCAGCGTTCCGCGTGCTTTTGAGCACGGTCGCCGGCCAAGTCTCACAGTCTGAAGGATGTTGAGTAAGCCAATAGATGACTCCGATGGTGTGTGAGTTCCTAATTGCCTTCTTTAATGAAAAGTTGCCTCGTGAAATAAAATATATACCCTGACTCTGAATAGACGGACCAACTTAAAGAAATTAAAATTTTTACTTTACTCCCCCCTTTAACCCCAAAGGAAGACAGACACCGGTTGTATCTTTAGTGGCTTCGGCAGAACCCGCATAGGCTCGTCCCCTAAGCTAAGTTCTCCTAAGCTTAAAGTCCCTGCGCGCCCAATCTTCCGCGAGGCTAACTAAATAAACTAAAACCGAAATATCTTCCGCGGGCCTAACCCTAGGCTAACCTATAAGAAAACCTAACTAAAGCTAAAACCGAATAATCTTCCGCGATCTAACTCTAACTAAAGAAAAACCCATCCAACCCGTCCAGCCCGCTCCTAATCCCTTAAACTAAACTTGACTTCAACTAAAACCCAACTAAAAAGAGAACGTGGCTGACTAACCTAAACTGAACGTGAACGCGCGAACCTGCCTAAGCGGGGTGCCTCTGCCTTTTATTAGGGAACAAACGTGACATCATCATTAATGCCTCAACCAATAAAATCACTGTCGCTGCCCTCCAAAAAGGCGGGAAGCAAGTTTAACGCTCATTAACAACTTTGAACATGACCGGAACTATAAAATAAAGGTGGATTAATCTCATAAGTGAACCACACTATTCATTCATGCTTTCACTTTCGCTTTTGCGCGCAGTTATACCAAAAGTAGATCTCGAAAAACTCATAAAATAACCAAATAAATATGAATCCATGGCGGATCCGTGAAACGTATTCCGACACATTAGGTCCAGTCATGTCCGACTCTGGAGTTGCGGCGCTCATCTCGCGTTACTGGCCGAGGGAGCTGGTGTACAGCTTCCGGGTCATGTGGCCAGTATGACTAAGCCACTTCTGGCGAACCAGAGCAGCACATGGAAACACCGTTTACCTTCCCACTGGAGCAGTACCTATTTATCTACTTGCACTTTGATGTGCTTTCGAACTGCTAGGTGGGCAGGAGCTGGGACCGAGCAATGGGAGCTCACCCTGTCGCGGGGATTCAAACCGCTGACCTTCTGATCAGCAAGCCCTAGGCTATTACTGCTCAATAATTTTTCAGGGAAAGCCTTCTTCAACAAAATGGTCTTCCGTAAGGGGCTATTCCAGGTGGCTGGAGCTGCAACACTAAAAGCCCAGTTTCTTGTACCCTAATCTGTGGAGCATGCAGTACTTTCTGGGCAACTTTATATGGCCTGAGGTGGTCCTTAGGTAGTCTGGCCCCACATTGTTTAGGTAAATGGAAGGTAAATGGCTTTCCATTGTTTAGGTAAATGGCCTTGAATGGTAAAAGCAACAGCTTAATTGTATCTGGTTGCCTGCCTTTTGGCAGTCAGTGCAGCTCCCTCTGCGGTGGTGTTATATGGTGATGACAGGATATCTCCATCAGCAACCTAGATGCAACATTCTGCATCAACAGCACTTTCTAGGTTAAGCCCAAGGGAAGCACCACAAAGAACACAATTCCCAGCACCCATAACACACTACAGTTCCCACAATACTTTGGGGTGAGGGAGGGAAGCCATGTACTTTAAATGTATGGTGTGGATGTGACCACATAGGAGACGGAGACCTGCCCCCAGGACGCTTTGAATCTAAAATAGACAGCGGGGAAACAAAAATAGGGGGAGAGGCATGGGCAGACAAGGATCGAGAGGGAAGACTGTGAGAAGATGCTTAAAGCTTGGACACATTTGCAAATAAGGATTTAATAGAATGAACCAAAAGAAGGTTGTGATATTGAAAAACAGATCTCTGTGTGCCATGCAAGGTACCTTGCACCTTTAGCCTTCTGTCCTGTTCAGTGGAGGGAACTGTCCATTCACCAGTAACTAAGTAAGGATCGACCACCCCTCTGGCTGGCTTCTTTATACAGAATGGGAAGTGGTGCCATCTTGTCCTTTCCTTCAGACAACAGGATGTCTTGGCCCAGTCCCAGAGGTAGCTGCTCCATACAGCAGGGGCAGCAATGCACAATGGAAATAGTCACTAAAGGGAGCAGGAGATCTTTGGCTGGCTGAGCATGATGGAGTCAGAAGAAGAGAGGTTAGGAGAGGGAGTATAATGAGAAATAAAAGAGGGTGTGGCAAAGCAGCGGGACATTTTAAAAAGGTAAAATTAAAAAGCTCAGGCAGGGAAGGTCTTAGGCTGCATTCCTAAGTATCTGTAGATCCGCTTCCTTGACATCAACCAGATTTGGTTCCAAATAAGCACACTGAGGTTCAGGCTTGCTAATGACCCTGCTGGGAGCGAACCAAACTGCTTCCATCAAAAGTGAGCATCGTAAATATAGTGGGGATAGGTGTTTTAACAACATGGGTTAGCAGTGAGGACAACAAAGGCCCTTTAAAAATACACTATGCTTCAGTTTGATCTTGCTATGGAAGCCTGCCCCCAAAGCAACCATTTGTCATAGCTATCAGAACAGGAGAAGGGCAGGTGGAGAGTGGCAATGGGATGCATATGGAAAGTCATATAAAATGAAATGTATTATGAAGGCCCATGCCAAATTCCAGATGCAAGCACTTGCATTTCAAAGGGTATGACAATGCATATATGAGCTTTGTAACTCAAGGCCATTTCTCTGTTTTGTTTACTGCGTCATAAACCATGTTTTTATTTCTTGCCGCACATGGGGATTTACAAGAGGAGCCTTTATTTTCCAGACGCTTTCTGTATTGTTCAATCACCAGCAACAATATGGGGGTAAATTCCTCCCCACCAACAAAGCCAATTTCCACGGGTGCTAAGGCGTCTCACTCTCTGCCCATGCTACTGTTTGGAAGATGTTTGGATTGTATCAACTGAACTGGGACTGAATTTCAAAGGCAAGGAAAAGGATTGGGCTTTTGGTGTTGTTGTTGTTTTAAAAAAGCATTGTGTTGCAGGCAGTGCTTTTTCCCCCCTGGAAAAACTTCACCATGAAGTTGTTACAGTAAGTGCCACACTTTTTAACAATAAAAAGAGGTGCTGGTACTGTGTACCTTTGAGTACCTCTGGGGGGGGGAAGCACTGGTTGCAGGCCAGGTGGTTCTTACAGAGAAGGCAGTCTCACCTTCCCCTCTCTCCACCTAAGGCCACCACTTCTGTCCATGGCACTACAACCAATCAGCGTTAATTCTAGGGAAAGGGTTTCTAGTTCACACACCTGCCCTCTAATTCACTGCCTATCTGCAAACTCAGAAGTCAACTCTCAGCACCCTTAAGAAACTACAACTCCTAGAATTATTTGGGAGAAGCCATGACCGTTATCACTGCTTTAAACGTAGCTTTGAAGGACATAACCATTTACTTTTATATAGAACAGATTTGTTTTATATATTCTCTATGAATTAGGCTAATGGCTGCTAGCCATGGCGGTTGTGTACCTCCTACATTGTCAGAGGATATATGCCTCTGGGTACCAGTTTCTGTGGAGCACAAATAGAGAGCACTGCTGTGCTTATGTTCTGCTTATCATCATCTCATGTCCACTGTAAGAGCAGGATGCTAGACTAGATGGGCTTTTGGTTCTGATCCAGCAGGCTTCTTGTGTTCTCAAGTGAATACCATGCGTCTTTCCCAGTGCCTGTGGGATGACGTCTGCTTCTGTCTCCAGGGTGCTTGTGTTCAGATCTCTATGGCTTAGGACTATATTATACCATTTATTCCTCAATTTCAAAACAGTATAGCTGCCGGTGGGGAGAATTAAATTTTGTCACAATGGGGGAAGAGTTCAGAAGCTGTCAAAATGCTAATAAGCAACTAAATTCAATTACCTATTTTCCGCGTTACCTGTGGTGAATCCTGGCAAAATATTAAAGGAAAAAGAGGAGGAGATAATATGGCATGAGTGCTTTTATGATGTAATTATTTCCGTGATTACTTTAAGAATAAATCTACAGGTCTGTGTGATGAACACAGATAGAAAAGAAAGTGGCTGGTTTCTTTGTAAGATTTAAGATCAAGAAAGGAATTGTAGACGCCTGATGTGTGCTCATCCTCTAGGCAACCAAGCCTGCATCCAAAACACACTATTTGTCAACCATTCCTCCTTTGAAGTCCACATACACTTCCCCGATTTTATCTCCTTATAACTGTGTATCTATCCAGCTCAAACAGCTTGTCTTCTAAAAGTGTACTCAAAGCTTTTTGATCATATGAATAACCATTGGATACATACCACCTAGGCAACTATTCCACTGATCATCCACAAATGATTTTGCCCCAGTGAACATTAAATTCTGCTAATGTGTCCTATTATATCCTTAACATAGAAAATTGAACCCTGACTCCTTTATTTATATGAAGAATCGTGCTTCTCTCTGAATATTGCCATATTTGATGTGCTAAGAAGCTTTCGGAAGCTCTCCCTGTGGAATAAATAGCATTATTCAGACAAAATTTAGTGTTTAAGTAATGCCTTACTACTGTATCAACTTATATTCCCTATGCCTTAACTTAATGAATAAACCTCACAAGGTGCTTTTGAGCAAGCCACCACCTCTCAGTTCAACCAGTCCCATGATGAAATGGAGATAATAATAGTGTTTTATAGGGTTTCCAGTCTTAAGTCTCTGGTTTCAGTCCTGCACCTTTAACAATAGATTGATTCTTGGCATTTGTCAATGATAATTCTTAACTTCAGTCTGTGAGATTCTTCACAGGCTGACATTTGCATAGTGAGCTGCAGTTAAAGGCACAGGACAAGGTCAGGGAGTTCATTGCTTTTACTAGCCAACTGGCAGCGATCCTAGCCTACTTTACAGGGCTGTTCTAGAGATAACTGACCACATTCACACAACACATTCAAAGCGCTATGATCCCACTTTAAACAGTCAGGGCTTCCTCCAAAGAATTCCTGGGAGCTGCAATTTGTGAAGAGTTTAGCTCTGTGATGGGAATCAGGGTTTCCTAAAGACTTGGTTGGCCCATTAATCTGAGTCAAAAGAGATTGCGCATAAACTGAACCAGGACCTGAATGTTGTGGTGCAGTGGATGTGGGGCAATGGAAGGAAGCCAAATCTTCCTAAAACAGAGACTGTGCGGGTAAGTGGTTCCAAGGTCCTAGAATTTAGGAGTTTATCTGTTCTAGTTGGGGTTACACTCTTTCTCAACATGTATACAGTTTGGAGATGAAGAAGAATGAAATATACTCGGAGTCAAGTATGAATTTCATGCTCTTTATTCAGCTCATAGTAGTGAGGAATGCAGTTCCCCTAAAACGTTTGCTTTATATACACTATTTACACAATGGGCCCCACGTGATTGGCTAATTCCGGGATACTCCTGTATGCCAATCGGAGTGCGGATTCACTTCCACCTGGAGCTGGATTGGGTGGCTCCTGCGGACCAATCAGACTGCTGCAATCTCAATCCTATTGTTCTGGGACCAATCAGACTGCTGCAATCTCAATCCTATTGTTCTGGGACCAGTCAGACTGCTGCAATCTCAATCCTATTGTTCTAGGACCAATCAGACTGCTGCATTTTGGATCCTATTCAACTCAGTACATAACACCGAAGAAGAGAAGAAGAGTTTGGATTTGATATCCCGCTTTATCACTACCCGAAAGAGTCTCAAAGTGGCTAACATTCTCCTTTCCCTTCCTCCACAACAAACACTCTGTGAGGTGAGTGGGGCTGAGAGACTTCAAAGAAGTGTGACTAGCCCAAGGTCACCCAGCAGCTGCATGTGGAGGAGCAGAAACGTGAACCTGGTTCACCAGATTATGAGTCTACTGCTCTTAACCACTACACCACACTGGCTGTTGGAACCAGTTTTATCCATGGAGGCAAAGAGCAACTACCACAAGCAGTTGGTCAGTGCACCAACTTCACTTGCTCCTGTACAGGGATCATTTGGCCACTGTGACGTATGTGTTGGTAACCTCGTGTTTGGACTATTGTAATGGGCTCTATGTGGGGCTTCCCTTGTAGTTGATCCAGAGGCTAGACCTGATGCATACTGTAAATCTGTGGATTGGGTGATGCTTCTTATCGCACACAAAGCAAACCCATGCTAAGGATTCTGTATTGGCTGCCTATTAGCCACCTAACCAGTTATAAGGTCCTGGATGTGATATATAATCACAAATATAATCATATTCATAATAGTAGTAGCAATAGAAATGATAATGATACATTGCAGATTTAGTAAGAATATAGTAAGCTCATTTATGTAGGAATTATCTGTTTTTTTTCCATGATGGCTCAAGGATTTGCGACTGACCTCTTCAACTTTGTCAGTGTGAGAAACGCCACCTGCACTTTAAAGCATCAGAATTTGAAGGGTTCTTTTTGATCTTACTATTCCATTTGAACTTGTGAATTTGATCTGGAAAAAAGATATTAACTCGTTCTCTTTCATAACCGAAGCATTTTCTGACACCATTATCTGTGCTTCTGCACTTCCCCTCCTAAAGCTCGCATCTGCCTTGCCGATTAAATGTAGGTATAGACTACATGCCCCCTTGCATGCATTTTATGGGAGATTTCCAATTAAAGCCTGTTGCTTTTATCCCCAAAGCACTTCTTCAATCCAAGTAATATACACTTTAGAATCAGATGATGCATCAAATATAAAGAAAGTAGCATCAGGGAAACATGGAAGGAACAGACTGTGTTTTCACTCAGAGTTTACACCTCAAGCCTATTTCTTCCTTACAGATTATATCCTACCCTAATTCTTAGTGGATTGCGTAGGCACAGTTTATAGTTAAACTATGGAACTTGCTCCCACAGGGGGCAGTGATGTCCAGCAACTTGCATGGCTTTAAAAGGGTGTTTGGCAGATTCATGGGAGAAGGCTACTTGCAGCTACTAGCCGTGATGACTAGGTTCTGTCTCAAGAGACAGAATTGCAGGTAGGCAAGAGTGCTGTCGCCAGTGTGGTGTAGTGGTTAAGAGCGGTAGAATCGTAATCTGGTGAACCGGGTTCGCGTCTCCGCTCCTCCACATGCAGCTGCTGGGTGACCTTGGGCTAGTCACACTTCTTTGAAGTCTTTCAGCCGCACACACCTCACAGAGTGTTTGTTGTGGGGGAGGAAGGGAAAGGAGAACCTTCGGGTACTTATAAAGTGGGCTATCAAATCCAAACTCTTCTTATTTGAAGCTGTGTTCACACATTAGCTACAATTCACATCTATCCTGCAGTTCAGGGGTCAGCAAACCTTTTCAGCAGGGGGCCGGTCCACTGTCCCTCAGACCTTGGGGGGGGGGGAATGGACAAAAAAATATGAACGAATTCCTATGCCTGACAAATAACCCAGAGATGCATTTTAAATAAAAGGACACATTTTACTCATGTAAAAACACACTGATTCCCGGACTGTCCGCGGGCCTGATTTAGAAGGCCATTGGGCCGGATCTAGCCCCCGGGCCTTAGTTTGCCTACCCATGCTGTAGTTTCTTGAGAAGTAATGCAGTTTGATGCATTCCCCCCACCCACAGCTGCTGACTTTGGGCTTTTAAATTTCAGTAGCACCCTGTGTGGTGCCCCGCCTCCGTTCTAAGTCTTTGTTGCAGCACTCCTTGCGGCACCCTCTTGGCTTGGCGCCCAGTGCAGGCAAACCGATCGCACTCCCCTAAATCTGCCTCTGTCCCCCAAATCTTCTTTCATCCAAACTGAAATATTAAGCCACATTCAATCTGCAGTGAAGCCAGGGTGCGTACAGCTTGATGACAGCTTCAAGATGGGGAGTTTTGGGTTGCACGCATGGGTGTTTGCCAGAGTGTGGAAACCTGCCTAGTAATGCACACTGGGTGAAGACAGCTCTGCCCCTTCTCCTACCACTGGTGTGGACACATAGCAGGAGACCCAGAAGCACATCAAACCACACTAATGTGCACGGCAATGTGCAAATGCAATTTGAAATGCAGCTGGGGGGCGACCTCGCTGTCTTTTAAGCCAGAAACGTGTACACAGTCTGAGTTTCAGGTAAGAGTGGACTGGAAACTTTTAGCTCTTCTATCATTCTGTAATTCTTGTTAATTATGTCGTTACACTGCAGTTAGGTCCCATTTCTGATTTACATTAAATTTTATTATTGGAGCATACTGAGTCCATTCCCCTGCCCCCAAATCCCTGTATTTATCTACCGTTGTATAAGCAAAGGGAAACTTTCTCCTTCAGGACAAGGGGATATAGGCTGGCTCCAATACTAGGTGACAAAATGTCCTTGGAGTGAAGCTGTGATTTTAGCACCTACTTCCCTGAGCTGCTGTGTCAGTCCACATGGCTCATAGCACCAGGCTGTAGGAAAGGATAAAATCAGAGAACGGAAATGTTTGATTCCCTTAAAAATGGCTTTAAAATGTTCCCATTTGCAAGTGGTGATGGGAAGAGAGATTTAATGGAGCAGGATTTATGTGGAAAGGATTAAAAGGAAAGACCATAGATATCAAGAGAAAGCTTGGGGAAATTATTCTAATTATTTTTCAAAAGTAAGTTCGTATTTTCAATTATGTTATGAATATTTAGCTATAATAGGAGTTTGACTACTTTCATTTCCAAGTTATTGTTATGACCTTGCATTAACCTTGAAGTTAGCCCATTATCAGCAGAGTTTTTAAAAAAAGTTTCTTAAAAAGACTGAATCAAGCAGGGCACATTTCTCAGACACTGTGCATTTTATGTGCTCTTCGTGTTTTTATCTGTTTTTTACCATGTTTTATGTAAGAAAGTCTGAAGCATAACTTTATCCTTTGAGTGCCTATCAATCAGTTCTTTTTGTTGAGGTATTAATCTATTTTCTTTAAAGGATTCTTTTCAATTTCATCTTTTCTGATTATTTTTAAAAAACTAAAGTGTATTAATGTAGATGGGGGTTTGGGGCATTGCAAGGGAATATTGGCTACTTTATAATGGCCAAGACTCCCAAGTATGCATTGCACAAAATTATCTCCAGTCCTCAAGAGCTTATTACTCTGAACTCAATTATAGTGAGAGTAATTAGCCAGAAGAACAAGCTACATCTAGGTGTGTAAATGTTCTCCATCATCGGAAGTCTGTAAAATCAATGCTGAATTGTTATTTTTAGTGCAAAATCTGTTTAACAAAGTTGCTATAGCAGAAGTTATGGACTTTTGATTTTAAAATTCATGTTGTGTCGCTGCAGTCTTGGTATAGCTCCCTCGATTTCAAATGGAATTTCCAGTATCATTACTCTGAAGTAAGGGTATTTGCATATTGTATTCCCATTAGCTACATCTCTACAACTTGTCTTGTAATCATTGCTCTCTCTCTCTCTCCATTCATCTCTGGCCCTGAATAAATGAGGCAAACAGTGGTTGCAAACCGTAGTCAGGATTGCTGTATGCTACTTTCATGCTGCCTCTGAATATTGATTCCTGGGAAACGACAATGAAAGACCCCTATTGCCCTCATGTCTTGCTTATTGGCATCTGGTCTGCCATGGTGGGAAACAGGGTCCACACATTTACAGCACTGGGGCTTCTCCAAAGGAATTATGAGAACTGTAGATTGTTAAGGGTGCTGGGAGTTGTTAGGAGACCTCTATTCTCATCAGAGAACTACATTTCTCTGAGTTCCCTGAGTAGAGGGATTCATTTAAGAACTCTCAGCACCCTCAACAAACTACAGCTCCCAGAACTCTTTGAGGGAAGCCCTGACTATTGCGGTGTCATAGTGCTTTAAATGTACAGTATAGTGTAAATGTGGCCTACATAATGCTTAGGTCAGATCCAGTAGGACTCTTCTTGTGTTCTAGGTCAGAGGTGGGGAGCCTCAGGCCTGGGGGGTGAATATAGCCCTCTTTCTGATCCTTGGCACACTCCCTAGGCCACACCTCCTCACCTTCTTCATCCCCACCTTGTTCTTTATCCTCTTCTAGTGCTTCTGCCTAGCTGAAATGTTCTTAACTGTGATAGTGCCTCTTTTCTCCCCTGGATGGAGTGGCATGAGTATGGGTGTGTGTGTGTGTGCGCGCGCGCGTGCACACACACACACACACAGAGAGAGAGAGAGAGAGAGAGAGAGAGAGAGAGAGAAACATCTGACTTTTATGTGACTGGAATATTCCAGTGATGATCTCTTCCAGATAACTTACTGCCATTCTCATGTTGGTTCTCTCTTACTCAGGTTATTTAGAATAATGGAGCAAATGTCTGGGCGCTGCAGCTGCAGATGTACCCCCAGTCATCTCATCATGGAGCGTCCTGGGCTATAGGTTGGCAAGACATGACAGCATGACTCTAGAGCATTGTTTCCCAACCTTGGGTCTCCAGCTGTTTTCGGACTACAATCCCCATCATTCCTGACCACTGGTCTTGCTAAGTAGGAATGATGGGAGTTGTAGTCCAAAAACAGCTGGAGACCCAAGGTTGGGAAACACTGTTCTAGACATAGGCAGGATTCATTATAGGGCTTAAATGGAAACACAAAAAAGGGAGAGTGTGCACAAGAGCACTGAATCCACCTCCCATCCCCAAGCCTTTCGCAAGTTCAAGGTTGGCAGTCTGTATTGGGGGAAGCCTCTTTTGCTTGTGGAGGCATCCATGCAATTTGGAGCACTGCGATCCAAAACACACAGAGCCACTACAGGTATGGGAGGCTTCTCCATTCCAACGGTTGCCCTTGAACATACACAGGACCCTGGGGAAGGACTGGTGGTGGAACAAGTGCTCTCCTGCTGCATGCTCTGACCTTCTTGTGTGTCCCTTTAAGCCCCAGGATACCTGAATGGAGCTTTTGTAAGTGTAGTCACCTCCATATAGCAAGTTCTCACCTGACTGTGTCATGATGACACAGAGACCCACTTGTGAAAAGAGAAGGAGTGGGGATTATTAAGCAGAACTTCAGCAAGGGGTTTTTAATGAGATTCTCTGGGTGACTGAAGCAAACTGAAGGATAAAATCGCATCACAGAGTGGTAGGTAACATAATTTCTACAGGAGACTTCATTTAGTACTCTCCAGCATTCTGGCTGACCTACAATCAATCAAGGCATGCATTCCTGCAAAAGATCATTCATTTTTTAAATAAAAAATTGTAATTGTTTACCTTATTTTTTGCTCCATAAGACGCACTTTTTTCCTCCTAAAAAGTAAGGGGAAATACCTGTGCGTCTTATGGAGCGAATGGTGGTCCCTGGAGCTGAATTGCCCAGGGGCCAAAAGCAGATTGTGCTTTTTATTTTACAAAGAGAAAAGGGAGTGTTGAAAGGACCCCGCTCAGCAGCTGATCAGCAGGAGATGGGAGAGAGATAAGAGTCCCGGCTCCCTTTCAGCCCCGCCCTCCTTTGTTGAATGTGCTGCAGAGGGAGGTTGTTTGTTTCCCCAGGACATGTGACTGGCTGATTAGATTATCTGTCTGAAAACAGTAGAAATGGCTCCCTTTCCTTAAGATTTTTCAGAAATGTGAGTTAAACCCCATAAAAATGGGGCTTTTCCTCTTTGCTTTTCCCCCTTTGCAAAAGGAGCTTTGCTTTTTCCCCTTTGCAAAAAAAGCTGCAAAACCTTTAGCTGATCCTCAAAACAAAAACAAAAACAAAAAAAACCCTAGGGCTTTTCCCTTTGCAAAAAAAGCTGCAAAACTTTTAGCTGATTCTCAAAAAAGGCCTTTTGCCTTTGCAAAAACAGCAGCAAAACCTTTAGCTGATCCTCCCAAAAAAAAAACCCCAAACCCCAGGGCTTTTCCCTTTGCAAAAAAAGCTGCAAAACTTTTAGCTGATCCTCAAAAACAAAACAAAAAACAAAACAAAACAGGGCTTTTAGAGGAGGAAAACCAGAAAAAAATTTTTTTTCTTGTTTCCTCCTCTAAAAATGAGGTGCGCCCTATGGTCCGGAGCGTCCTATGGAGCGAAAAATACGGTAAATATTCCGCCAAGCCTGAAAGGCAAGAATACATCAATTAATGTCATACAGTATACAGGGAAGGTGGGATAAATGATGAAAAGAGACGATCGATGTTAAATATTCAAGCAATCTGTTCGAACGGCATCAAGGCCAACTTCCAGAGTGTCCTGTCAATCCATCAAACAGCGCTGCACATCCAATTTTGTTGCACAGAGGTCCGCATGTCAGTTATTATAGAGAGTGTTATGTTAAGGCTGGTGGGGAGAGTGATAGTTGAGTTGTATTTTGGGAACATAAATGTGAAAACTGTTTTCCAACATAACGGGAGGAATTCACCATCGTGCTAAGGCAATCGTTCTGCAGGGCGAAGATTTTGGCTTGCCAGACAGAATGATCCTCTCCTCTATGTGCTGCTCCTGGAGTTCCTGTGATCTGTTCCCACCCCGAACCAATTTCAGGGGTGCAGAGTCAGGAGAGGGGAGGGTGCCCCATTGTGCAAATGGAAATCTTTGCACAGGGTTTCTGCTGATGCAAGACATTAGTTGAATCCTTCCCTGTGTGTGTGTGTGTGTGTGTGTGTACATATACAACTTTTCTTTTTCTAAAAAAGCCCGCAATGAAAGCAGACTTCCATTTTTCTAAGAAGGACTAACTGAAGATGATCAATTGATTTACTGTCCCTTATTCAGAAGCATAATTCTTGATAGGTGGATATTTGACTAAAATAACAGCGCTTTGTGTGTAGAGAGTAATGTAAGCACAAACTGATAAACCACGAAAGTGACTGATATTGTCCTGAGAAACAGAATATGGGTTGGAGACAGACTTTGTTCCTAGGTTGGGAGCGTTCCTTGACTTGAGTTCCGCTGGTGGGTTCTCCTTATAGGTGGTGGAAGTAAGCTGATGTTTGCCAAATCTCCCCACTGTCCTGCAGCCCCCAGTGCCTCTGCTCACTCTGTTAAGGGTTGGGGGCAGAGCCGCCTTCCACATAATGCATGGATTACTAGAACCTAGGACCTGTTGTTTATTAGACTTTTTGAGGTGGATGGGCATATCTATATCCTATAACTGCAAACTCATTCTCTGAATGTGGGTCCTTACAGAGCCCAAATCCAGTGCTTCCCTTCATTGCTGGCCTTCATTGCTGCTTGCCACCCCCCAAACCTGGATTTAGATTTGCTTATGTTGAAGTTGTTTGGCCAAACTGCGAGAGGCAGTGAAGGATAGGCGTGCCTGGCGTGCTCTGGTCCATGGGGTCACGAAGAGTCGGACATGACTGAACAACTGAACAACAACAACAAAAATGTTGATGTTGATATTCATGCCATATGCTGACCATGACTGAGCAGATAATCACCCCATCCGTTTGACTACTGTTTTAAATGTTTTAAATATATTTTTCATTATCAGTTCTTGTTTATTATCTTGAGCCTACGTTTGAAGGAAGGGAAGGAAATAAATTTAATGGATTGATTGATTAAATCAAAATAATTGTTTGTGATCATTAATTGATATGCATTCATGATGGAATATTCAGTGTCACAAACACTATTTGTTGCATGCTGGCAAAAGTATTTGAATAGAAACAAACTGCATCTCACATCACTAATGATGGTGTGAACTGGTTTTATGCAACTTTGGGTGTAGAGAATCCTGTAAAGGTAAAAGACTCCTGGATGGTTAAGTCCAGTCAAAGGCACCTATGGGGTGCAGCGCTCATCTCCACCTTCAGGCCGAGAGAGCTGGTGAATATCTGCAAACAGCTTTTCTGGGTCATGTGGCCAGCATGACTAAACAGTGCACGGAACACTGTGACGAGTGCCAGGGTGTACAGGAACACTGTTTACCTTGCCACTGCAGCAGTACCTATTTATCTACTTGTGCTGGTATGCTTTTGAACTGCTAGGTTGGCAGGAGCTGGGACAAAGAAATGGGAGCTCACCCCGTCTCGCAGATTTGAACTGCCAACCTTAGGATCGGCAAGCCCAAGAGGCTCAGTGGTTTAGACCACAGCACCACCTGCGTCCCACAAGAGAATCCTGTATTGTAATGGAAGTGGAATGGATTTTTTTTGGGGGGGGTCATTTGTTTTGGTCTAATCTTTACCTCCAGTTTGATGGAAATGGGAAATCTTATTCTTCTCTTCTAGAAACTCATGGAAATAGAAGAGTTATAGTTTGTGAAACTAAAGATACCAAGGTAGTTATAAATTATATTGCTACTCTCCCATGTCCCATTAAAGCTTTTTTATTGCCTTAATACCTTATTCTGCGTCCGATGTTGCAGAAAGCATCAGATTTTATAGATATAAACTTGAATTTAATGACACTTTTTATTGTTGTATTTGTTTTACTGTTATTTGGTGTTAAATCTTAGTATATTTAATTATTCAATGACTATGGGAGCTCATCACAAACTCACATTCAAGTACTCATCTTATTTAATCCACAGTTTCTTGGATTTATGGCTCACAATCCTGGCAGACAGTAATATAACATTTTTGCAATTGCTCATTGAGTTGTGCATGTGGCTCTGTATATATTACTAAATTTAATGCAAGCAATCAAAAGAAAAAGGTTCCTGGATGCAAATTATCTCACGTTTCTTTAAATAGCCTCCATGTTTAGATAATAGATTTAGTTCTGTTTCATCTGAAAGACTGATTTGTTGTACAGGAATACTTGTCACATGGCTGACAACAGTTATTTGAAGTGCCACTTACATTGTGGTAGATGGTGACACAGTGGCCCTCATTAATTCATACCATATTTTGAGAAAAATATTCCCAGACAAGGTAGTGGAAACACTTGGGGAGCAAGTATCTGCATGGGTCATGGATTCTTGTCTAAATGTCAGGAAATGAATCTTCTAGCTCGGCAGTTCTGTGGTTCCACCATTTTTTAGTCCCTCCTGATTAGCAATTCAGAAGCAATGGAAATTTTAACATCATGAAAAGAAGAAGTAGAGATGGTCAGAGAACAACATAAATAATGCACCCAATGCTGACAATACTCTTCCAGCTCAATCTGCTTGTGGACTTTGACTCTACGGCAGCATTTTAAAACTGGAAAGAAAGCACAGGGCAATAGGCCTGATGATAGAGATGCAGCAAATCTCTCTAATAAATGTGTTTGCATGAATCCATCCCAAGCCTAACTCTGCCATCCACAGATAAATAGAGTTTGACTCTAATTTCTGGCACAGCACATGTGGGGAAGGTTCTCCTAAAGACTTGCAACACATGCTTGGAATACAAAAACCAAGCTGTTAATGCCTCTCACTTCGCAGGCACAGACTCCATTATCATAAGGATGCTATAGGACACACAGGAATGCTCTCTGACACTGAGCTCTGGGCCACGCTGAAGATGCCTGCTTTGTGCCCCTTCAAAAATCTATGCCCAGGGCCATGGCCCCTCTGGCACAACCCTCATGTGGTTTCCAGTAACTGGTATTCAGAAGCACTGCACCCTCCAGCTGTGGTAGCAAAACGACTGTGAAGGCAGAGCGCAGTCATCATGGCTGGTTATCATGGCTGGTAGCCATCAATAGCCCTCTCCTCCATGAATTCGTCTAACCCTCTTTTAAAGCCATCTAGGTCACTGGCCATCATTGCCTCCTATGGAACTGAGTTTCGTAGTTTAACTATGAGCTGCGTGAGCAACTTTCTTTTATGTGTTCTGAGTCTTCACAACATTCAACTTCATTAGATGCTCCCAAGTTCCAGTGCTCTGAGCCTGAGCCCCACCTGGTACCCAGAGGCTTCAGAACAAAGTGGGTTACAAATCTAAATAAATATATAAACACATAGCAAAGACTCTGCATTTGTTTGTTCATTTACCCCCCCGCCCAAAACCCCCCACTGTTACTGATCTCTGTGGAAAACTGCCTCCACCTAGATTCTCTGCTCACTCTTCTCTCCTTTCCTTGTGTAACTGATTACCTTGTTGCTGATAGACTGCGTGATTAATTAATTTGATCATCTCTCTCTCTCTCATTCCATGGCTAATGCATTAGATAGCCGCGCCGACTTGCTGACTGATACACTGCCCATCCTCTCCTTGTCACTGTGATTAATTAAAGACTTGTTCCATTCTTTCTTTCCTTGCGCACCTTGTTCGTTTCGCAGGGTAACAGATAACTCCTGCGGCCCATTCTATTCGTTCAGTTATTCTTTTGGGGGTAATTTCCATTTTTATAAGGCTCTCTAATGGAACACAACTTGCTTTACATGATGAATGTCCCTGCCTGGGCACAATCCTAGAGGAATGATCCTGGCACAAAACTTACTGAAATGAAAGGGAGCTGTCCAACGCTGCAGATGGGTTCTGCAGCAGTTTGTGTGGGCAGAGTCCATCAGTGGGTGGATCCAGTGCTGCCAAATGTCTCATTTTTGGATTTCTCTACAGGAATCTTGGTCAACCTGTTCCCTACCAGCCCTAGCCAGCTGGGTGGTATAATCCAAAATGGCTGGAGGGGACCAGGTTGCCCAAGGTTGGCCAAAAGTGCATGCCACTATAAAAGGGAAAGGGGGCATTCATTATTGGTTTGATTCTGTTCTTGTTTTTAATATGTATTTTGTGTGTATTATCTTGTATTTTTATGCTGTGAATCTCCCTGAGATCTATGGATGAAGGGTGGTATACAAAATCAAATAAATAATATAAAATATAAATATAAAATTTTCCACCAGAAATTATTCACACTCAACTCTGTATGGGCAAATCCAATCTGCGTAACGTTTGCATGTTTTTACTCATAGTCTTTTCTTTATGCATTGAATCTATGATTTATTTATTTATTTTAAAAAGCCCTCTCAGGCTGCATACTTGAATACTCATTTAAGGATATTTCATGTAGAGTTTTGCAAACATCAGCTTTCTCAATCACCCCTACATGAGCTATACTTTGTGCCAGCTTCCTAAGGCTGCAACACTATACAGTGGTGCCCCGCTAGACGAAAATAATTCGTCCTGCGAGTTTTTTCGTCTAGCGGGTTTTTCGTCTAGCAAAGCGGCAATGTAAACCGCGGTTTTCGCTAGACGAAAAAAATTCGTCTTGCGGGGCAGCCTTCCGCTAGACGAATGCCTTCGTCTAGCGAGTTTTTCGTCTAGCGAGACATTCGTCTAGTGGGGCACCACTGTACTTACTTGGGAGTAAGTCCCCTTGACTCAATGTGATTTACTTCTGAGTAGACATATATTGGCTTGCACTGTAACTCACTGACTTGTTCTCTTGCTTGGCTTACATTTCTAGGATGCTGAAGAATTGGGTTGCACGCAATGCATAATTATGACGTATTTTCAAATGAAAGCATTTGTGTATATTACTTTTTGGTTTTGGGGGGGATTCAAAATGTGAGGCATTTTTAAACATTGCACACTGACTCTTGTTTTCTTGCGCTTTCCATTGTACAGATGATCTGGAGCAATAAGGGTTGATGGCTGTCTCTGTCCCATCTTTCTGCTTTTAGAAATTGCAATCCATTTATCTCTTTGCTGCTGTTTCAGACAGTATGAACCAGACTGAGTAGAAATTAGTCTGCTTCTTTCTATTTACCTCCCCAGTTCTCCAGCACTGCCTATAGTCCAGCTAATTTCTTTAAAAGGAATTTCATCAAGGCCTGCTGCTTGAAGCAGGTTAATGTCGGTAAGACATTTTGGAACCTTATTCACCAGCCATCAAGGTTTCTGCAATTGATACCCACGCCGTTTCTTTTCTTAATTTCTAGTGTGCTCTGGACTTTGAAACATGCAGAGAATGAGTACATATGCATCATATTTATTCTGTTTAGTCCAGGGGTCAGCAAACTTTTTCAGCAGGGGGGGCCGGTCCACTGTCCCAGTGTGGTGTAGTGGTTAAGAGTGGTAGACTCATAATCTGGGGAACCGGGTTCGCGTCTCCACTCCCCCACATGCAGCTGCTGGGAAACCTTGGGCTAGTCACACTTCTTTGAAGTCTCTCAGCCCCACTCACCTCACAGAGTGTTTGTTGTGGGGGAGGAAGGGAAAGGAGAATGTTAGCCGCTTTGAGACTCCTTCGGGTAGTGAAAAGCAGGATATCAAATCCAAACTCTTCTTCTTCTTCTTCTTCCCTCAGACCTTGTGGGGGGGGGGCGACTATATTTTGGAAAAAATATATATGAATGAATTCCTATGCCCCACAAATAACCCAGAGATGCATTTTAAATAAAAGGACACATTCTACTCATGTAAAAACATGCTGATTCCCGGACCGTCCGCGGGCCAGATTTAGAAGGCGATTGGGCCGCATCCAGCCCCGGGCCTTAGTTTGGGGACCCCTGGTTTAGTCATACTCCGCAAACCCAAATATGCTTTTAATAGGGAGGAAATTTTAAACAGCTCATTGCTTTTTGTAATTCCTTTATTTCTCTATATCAGTATGGATGTCCTTTTCATGATAACTTAATCAAAGATGGATTTTGCTATAAGTTATAGCCATGAATAACTAGAGGGGTTGGCTATACATTTCTGATTCCTGACTTCCTTCTTATAACAATGCAAATACTGATAAAAATACAAAAACCAAGTAGGGGGAATCTAGAAGTTTGCCATTCAGATCTGGTGTAACATTTCTTCCAACAACTAAAGCCCTGATGACTGTCCCTGTATTGTGTAGAGTAGCCATTTGCAAATGGATTTTACCCATCAAAACTATCCTAGAGAAGTTTTTCAATTAATTTGTACCTTGATTGAGTTCATCGCAGCTCAGTTCCACTTCAATTCATTTTCCCCCAATTAATTTCCCAACTGGTCCTGCTCCAAATCCATTTAATTCCCACTTGTTGCTCCTCAAATAATCTCTCAATAAAGTCATCTGAAATTAATTGATTCCCCCAAATTAATAGCTGGCTCAGTAACCAAAATTACCCCCTAATGCAATTTCCCTTGAATACATTACCCACCCAGAAACAACAACCCCAATGGACAGTGGTGGACAATCTGGCTTCACTTATCTCATTGATGTACTCTTGGAAAGTATTTGGGGAATCCTCAGGATACAACCTGAAAGATGTTGGTGTAGGTAAAGGTAAAGGTAAAGGACCCCATGGCAGTTAAGTCCAGTCAAAGGCGACTATGGGGTTGCGGCGCTCATCTCACTTCAGGCTGAGAGAGTCAGCGTTTGTCCACAGACAGCTTTCTGGGTCATGTGGCCAGCATGACTAAACCACTTCTGGCGCAACAGAACACCGTGACAGAAGCCAGAGCACACGGAAATACTGTTTCCCTTCCCGCTGCAATGGTACCTATGTATCTACTTGCAACAGCATGCTTTCACACTGCTAGGTTGGCAGGAGCTGGGAAAGAGCAACGGGAGCTCACTCCATTGCGGGGATTCGAACCTCCGACCTTCTGATCAACAAGCCCAAGAGGCTCAGTGGTTTAGACCATAGCACTACCCTGTGGTTCTTCAGATATTGATGGACTCCAGATCCCCTTATCCCTAGACAGCATACCAATGCTTAAGGATGATGCAAGTTGTAACCAAGATGCATCTGGAGGGTCACGGGTTCCCCATCCCTGGCTTCCATGGAAACACCTACATATTATTTGCAGCAACTGTAGGAGCCAACACTTAGAGGCTGAGGTCCCTTCAGCCCCCCAATAATATATTTGAGGGGGCAGGCCCCCCAAAGTTGATGGGCATTGCCATTCAAATGGTGTGCATGGGCCATGTCATGTGATTGATTATGTGAGGCAAGGCTTACCTGCCCCCTATTTTTTATTTTGTGTTGTGTACCTCCAACTGATCAGCGCACCAATTGCTTGTATGCCTGTTAATCTAATGAAAAGCCTTCTCCTTCCAGACTGAGGCTGAGTGTTCCGATTTTCTCAGCATGTGTAGCACTGATGGCCAAATAATGCAGGCCATACGAAGGAAAAGGAGGGACTGCAGGCTGCTTAACATGGGCACCAACCCAAAGGGCGGCAGACCACACAGAATAGCCTAATGGGCTGCAATTTCCTTCCTTTCCCAGAGAGTACTGTATATTATTCATTGATAAAAGTATCTAGAGGAGACAGAATCCATAAATGTCTTCCCCTGATCTTAAAAAAATAAAATAAAACAAGGCCTGCTCTTTGCTAACCTTAAAAACCTGGGAAGCACTCAAAGAAAACATATTTCTCTTGGTATTTCCTGGTTAATGTAGCATGCACAATGTTGACTTAGGAAAGTTATTGAATGTTTGGTTTGGTATCAGCTTTATGAATGAAGCTGAGGAAAAGTTGAGTCAGTATGAAGACATCAACTAACAACAAATAACAGCAATTGCGGGAAAACTATTTATGGGAAGAAACTTCTGTGTAAATACTTATGGTTAAACTATCCACAAGGAAGATGAATCACAGGATTTGGATTCATGTTTGCAAGAGCAAATCACTTCCACAAAAAGAGAAAGGAAGAAAAAATTGTAAATATCTACTTTGGGTCATTTGTTTCTAGAATGCTAAAATGATGGTTCTCACTGTTCAGCTTAATTAGTTCCATATAGGGTTGACTATTTTGACTCTCAGCAGTTATTGCTGATTTACACGGGGGGAAATTGCCAGACATTCTGTTTGAGAGAGTGAAAGCTTGGAGACCTCATTTACATTTTGTCAGACTGGGCAGCAGGCCTATACCCACTTGGAACCAGACCTAAACATGGCCACCAAGTTAAGTTAAGAAGGTCCATCCAGGTTCTCAGGCTCCGGACATGACAATTACTGTGTGTCAAGGAAGCTAAGATTGGCAATCAGTGCTCAAAGAAGCGGTCTGTAGTGCTAATGAGAAATGAAGCCCAAAACATCTGGAGAACATCAGGTTGGGCTGATGTAGAGCAGTAGAAATGAGGAATGAATGAAAAGAAAACGCAAGGGAAGCAATGTCAAGCTGGCCTGAACAGCTAGGGAGAAACAGCCGGGAGGCCAGTGCTGTAGGCATAAGCTATTCGAAACAAAACAAAATAAAAAATAAAAATAAAAATTCCTCCCAGTAGCACCTTAGAGACCAACTAAGTTTGTTCTTGGTATGAGCTTTTGTGTGTATGCACACTTCTTCAGATACACTGAAACAGAAGTCACCAGACCCTTATATATAGTGAGAGAGTGGGGAGGGGTATTACTCAGAAGGGTGGTGGGAATGGGTGATTGGCTGATAGGTGTGGAAAACCTGTTGACAACTGTTAACAACTGCAATTGGGCTTACAGGAAAAGGCAAGGGGTGAGAGTTAGTCAAAAGCCAATTGGGACACGAGAAATATATATGAAAATACTCTAAATCAGGGATGCAGATATTTGAGGCTCGACCTTGTGAGGTTAAAACTGGGACTTAGCATGGGGAACTAGTTGGAATATGGGGCTTCAGTGTTAAATATCAGTGTGGTTTGCAGGCATAATGAGGCCTCTAAATCCCTCAGGTCTTTGTATAACTACCAGAAGCTCCATTTTCTGTCTTTCCCAAGTTAAAAAAGTACTACCATTTGCCTACTGTACTTCCCAAATCCAGCAGCTGACCTTGGTAATTTTGGGTTGGAAACATACGCTCCAGATCCAGTAAAGCTGGCATTGTCTAGTATAGCCTCTCCCAACTTGGTGACCTCTCCAGACATTACTGAATGACAGCTCCCATCATTCCCAGCCATGGTAAATGGTTAGGGATTATGGGAATTATACCACAAAATCAGATTGGGGGATACCTGTACTGTTCTAGTGCTTCTTTATCACATGTTTGGCATGGTTTGATAGTGAGGCATGTGAAGTTAGGGGGTGGGAAGGAAGATTTCAACATCACACTCTTCTGATTGTTCCATCAGTACAAGTATTTCAGGGGAGGAGGGGAGAAAGCCCCACTGTGCTAGGGGGAGTCCTTGCACAGGGCTTTAGCTGCTGGGACTCATTAGTTGAATCCCATGCTTAGTCTTGGTAAGTAAGGTTAAGGAATCTAGTGCTCCATCAACTGAGCTATCGAAATATTTGCACTCTCATCTGCTGATGATTCTTGAAACCTAATGAGAGAGAGAGAGAGAGAGAGAAGGATTTTGAAGGCTGGGCAAGTACAGAACCCAGAAACCTTATGAATATAAGTTTCTTAACTGAAATGGAAGTCTACTAGACTAAAGAAGAACATGCAAAGTAGCTGGGATCATATACTTGGAAGCATCAACTTTTTGATGAGCAAGATGGTAAAATTAGTTCTGGCAGAGCATAATATTGCTTATTCCCATGTAACTCCATCAGTACTTTACAGGAATGGCACTTTTACCAAAGTGCCAGTAGATAACAAGCATTGGAAATGTAAATACATACGTAAAAGGAGCTTAGGATAGACTTCCCCTGTAATTTTATATATTAGCCTAATATTGTGCTCTTCTCTGTGAACAAGATACACTTTCCACTATCTAGGTGAGCGTAAGATTGCCTTCTATTTTAAAATAATCGGTCCAATCAATACACAAATCCCCTTGCTCCCACTGTTTTCCTTTCTTTACAATTTCCTGGGATGATGCTTATAAGTATATAACTAAATAGTCCCACTGTTACTCTGTTTCTCCTTCACGACAAGCGTCAATCTTCCCAGCACCATTAAGCAGAGAGATTTTATCTTGCCATTGCTCCAATTTTCAACAGTTTTAGTACACAGATGCAGCTCAAGTTATTGAAGCTGTGCTTTAAAATTTTCAGACTTTTTAATCCACTCATTTTTTTAAGGGGTGGATATTGTACACGGTACGTTTTCCTGTTTTCCCCCTCATTAATCAGTGGGAACTGTCTTCATTGCTTTTTCATTTGTTTTGAGTTTTAAATCCCCATTCTCACCGTGTATCTCTGCTTCTAGAATGGAAAGCCATTGCTGGTATTTATTGTATGGAACTAATAGGCTTGTATCCAATGTTGCACTAAGTAACTGTCCCAATAGTGCAAGGATTTAGGCTTGTGCAATGTGTCTGTCTCCCTTCTCATTTCACAGCACCCTCCCTAATCTGTTCTAGGGTTCCCCCAACCCTTCAGAGCAGATTTGGGGAGCACATGGGCTGGGGAGAGAAAGGCCCATTGCACAATTGGAAACCCTCATGCTGACAAGACAGTTACTAGCACTCTGTCAGATACTAGCCATGAAATCCTATTGGCATGAGTCTATTCCATCTTCAGTATGTTGCCCACTTATGCAGACCAAAGAAGCAAACACGTGTATACAGTATATTCCTTTACACATAAAGACCTGCTTCCTCCATTGGTACCAAAGAGCTACACTGGCCAAAGATGCTTGAGCATGTTGAAACACGAGGAACTGCCTGGTTAGTGAAGATGTTTATTTGGTGTATGACTTTCTCTTGAAATGAGTTGGTGAGGTGCGGTCGGAGTATTAGGTTAGGGTCACGGAGAGCCAGCTTCCAATCCCTATTCTCCCAGTGATGCTCGTTGGGTGAGTGATATTGGGCCAGTGACATAATGTCTCAGCCTGACCAATCTCACACTATCATAAGGCTACAGTGAGGGTACAGTGGGAGGACCGTGTCCAGGGCCATGAAAGGTGGTATGAAAATGAAATATAACTAGTAGAAATTACACTGAATGAGCCCATTGGTCCATGTTGTCTACACTGACTGTCCACAGTGTCGCATCATGCTAAGCTGGACGGTGGCTAGAATAGGATGTGGGGGAAGCCATGGAATGGAATGTAGTAAATCTGCTTATTCCTATCATAGATATATCCTGTCTTAAAGAAATTGTGTCCTATTTTTTTCCATAGTCCTGGAACACTTCTTGAAAACCAGGCTTTGGAGAAAGAGATTAATCCAATTCACTCAAGCTATTATGAATCATTAACTGGCTAGTAATATGTGGTTTGTCTTTATGACCATTTAATGAAAATCATATTTTATATGATATTTTTTTTAAAAAAAAAAACCAACAACACACACATGAATTTCCAGGGATATTTGATCCACAAACCATCCACTAAAACCTTTTCTTCCTGGAATCTACTGTGCGGTGAGTAGTAAAATGGATCATATTTTTCTTATGCAATCAGAGCACTTTCCCCATTACTTTAAGTTTCCAGATTCCACCAGTTTATATACCATCTTTTCCTTTTAAGAATCTGTACTTTACTGTAAGATCAGAGGGAGCCTTCTGAAAATAGGAATGAAGTGCCATGCCACCTTAGCCTTTGAACAGCTGTGAATTATTTCCCTGTAATCATTACTGCAGATTAATGGCATCAAAGAGCGGTTGTGCAGCAGGGTTTTCTCTTTTTTTGAAAAGCTTCTAATAAATATATCATTATAGCAAATCATACCATCCATGTAGGGTTTCTTCCCTTGGCTTGCAAAATGTATGAATTGCTTTTTTAAAAAATTAAACGCTGTGACTCTAGCAACCAAAGGCCAGCCTCAAAGTCGGCCATAACATCCTTAAGACATTTGCTCCTATGCAGCAAATGTGACCTATGAGCAGAAATATGTTTCTCTTCATAGAGTGCTCTTCCAGAGAGGATACCAGTATACCAGTTGTTGTGGGGGAGGAAGGGAAAGGAGAATGTTAGCCGCTTTGAGACTCCTTCGGGTAGTGAAAAGCGGGATATCAAATCCAAACTCTTCTACCTTTGAGTGCTGTGTATTTGTGGTGGGGGCCTCTTGCATCCAGCACCTGGGGCAGGAGAGAGCACTGCAGAGTTGGTGCTATGAATTCTGAAAGGGCTGGTCATTTCTTGGGTAGGGGAGAATGATGGATCAAGGTCCTTCACCCTTTCTAACAAGTTTTTGATGAGGGTACAGTTGAATCCAGCATCCTGATACCAACACAAAATAAGACAAAAATATGGATAGGCTTCTCACAGGCATCTGGTTGGCCACTGTGACTAGATGGGCCATTAGCCTGATTCAACAATCTCTTCGTATGTTGCTGGGCCACTGACCACTGACCATGTTGACCAGAGCTGATGGGAATTAGAATGCAACAACATCCAGAGGGCATAATTTGAATACTCCTGATTTATGCTGTTAGAAGAGAGATCTGAGGATCAAATGAAATGAGACACCATTAATGCAATTAGCAATTGTGTGAATGCATAGTTTTGAGAGTGTAAATAGCAGGTGCGGATGGCTCACTCTGGCACATATGTGAGTCCCCTCACCTCTGGTACAGCCCCCCTTCCTCCATGGATGCCACAACAGGGTCAAATGGTTAAAGCTTCCATTTTCTCCCTCCCGGGGTTATAATCACCACCTGCTATTTACACTTTAGAAATCATTCACACAATTGCTAATTACACAAATGTTACCACACTTAAGAGGTAGCTGAAGAGTCTTCGGGGATCCAAGAGACTTCTTAGAATTTAGATGAGGCAAATAACTTCATGGAGTATATTTGTGGAATTAGTAGAGGCCCTGAAGAATTGGATGGGAAAACATGAGGGAGATTCCATCAGCCTGGATGTTGCTACATTTATATCTCTTCTTCCTGATGTGGGCTCCCTGGTCTGGAAGATCTAGTTCAGGCATAGGCAAACTTGGCCCTCCAGATGTTTTGGGATTACAACTGCCATCATCCCTAGCTAACAGGACCAGTGGTCAGGGATGATGGGAGTTGTAGTCCCAAAATGTCTGGAGGGTGAGTTTGCCTATGCCTGAACTAGATCTTCCAGACCAGATCTAGATCATGCAGAATGCAGTAACCTGACTCCCGTTGGAGTATTACTCCATTGTTAAAACACCTGCATTGGCCAGGCTCAAGGTTTCTGTATTAATCTACACAGCCATGAACAACTTGAGCCAGGATACCTGAAAGATTGCCTAAGCCCCCTTATCCTAGTTTGATCACTGAGATTATCCGGAAGAGTGCTCTTATTTGTCTCCTGGGTTACGGAGGTCCAGCTGGCATCTTCTAGGAGTTGGGCATTTAGTGTTGTTGGTCCCATGCTGTGGAGCACTTTTCCAGAAGAGATTTGTCAGACACACTTGCTTTTGGTTCTTGAAGTCCTTTTTTGTGTAGACAGGCTGATGTAACTGTTTAATTTTTTTGATCAGCCAATCATTTTAATCAGGGCTTTTTCCAGCTAGAATTCACTGGAATTCATTTTCAGCACCTTTTAGGTGAAAGCCATTGCCATTATAAGAGAACAAGGGAGGCATTCTGGGTGAGTTCTAAAAAACAGCACTGATTTTAATAATCATGTTTTTCTATTTTTTATGTTTTCTTTAATATTTTATTGCATGTGGTGTTGTTCACTGCCATGTTGTATTGTATTAATTGGTGGTATATAAATATTTTTTCTAAATATACAGTGGTACCTCAGTTTTTGAGTGTCTCGGAAGCCTAACCTTTCGGTTTTCTGAATGTCGAAAACCAGGAAGTATTTGCTTCTGTTTTCGAATGCACCTCGGAAGTTGAACGGCTCCCACTGCATGTTTTTCAATTTTTCCATTTGAACTTGTAGCCAGCCCTTTGCGCCTTGGTTTTCGAACGTTTTAGAAGTCAAACAGAGGTACCACTGTATCATCACTACCATCATATTTATATCTCTTTCCCAAGGGAGCCCAAGTTGGCGTACACCTATTCCATTATCTCTCACAACAACCCTGTGATGGATGTTGTGGATGGACTGATTGACTGGCTCAAGGTTTCCCAGACAGCCTCATGACTGAGCAGAGTGTTGAACCATGGTCTCCAAGGTCCTAGTCCAACTGTTACCCTACGCTGACTCACACCACATCATGTTGAACATTTTAGTTTTGGAAATCACTTCTGTGACTAATATGCTAGCAACTTTGACAGCCACCATTGTTAGATTTTCTTTTCTACAAGTCTGAACATTTTCAACACTTTGTCCTTCACCTTCATGCAACGCTTTTGTGACTTCCCCCCCTTTTTCAACTATAGTAGCATTTAATTGAATGCTCTGAATAATCTTGCCTTCATTTACCGCTATTGCCAAGGGAGAAAATAATCTCCAGAAAATAATGTCTGTATTGTACTTCTTTCCCAAATTGTAAAAAAGTGCCAATGATTAATCAGCAATTAGCTGTGCATTATAGTTTTCTAGCTGCTTTACCTTTTCATTCCAAATGTCTTTTTACCATAATCTGAAATCATTATTTTAAGGACTAGGAAGTGCTTGTGCCTGAGCACAAAATAAAAAAAACTTGTTATCATAAATGGGTTTCGAGTGCCCTGATAGCTCAATTTGAAACACTGAATAATCAGTTGTTGATTTTTGAGAAATAAAAACTATAGACGCTGAAAAGGCAAAGTATTTTTTATATATATAAGTGCAAAATATACATAGGGGTAAGGGCTCACCCACACTTACCTTTTACCTCGCTGTTTCTAGGCACAGGCTCACACTTTCCTGCTTCCTGTCTGAGCCCTTTTTTCTTTTGCCCCACCACTTTCCCCAGGAAAACACACACTTCAAAACAGAATCGGAACAAATGGCAATTTTGGGGTTCTGCAAAGTTAAAGAACAGGTGTTTCTTGCAGGGAAAGCAGTTGGGTGGGGGAGTGCTCCGACACGGACTGGAAAAGATTGGACCTGTGTGTAGAAAGCGTGGAAGAAAATTAGTGCAGATGAGCCCTGCATATATAGTCAGCTGTTAAATGATCTAAATTTTCAGTTATGTGAGCCTGCAACTGCAACCTGAAGCAGCATAATGCATATGCACATTTATTGCCTCAGTGAACTCAGCTCTAGTCAGCAAGTGGGATTGAATTGTCCCTCCAAGTGAGAGTTCTGATACGGGCTAGCGGATCATATGAGCCTCCACTTTTTCCCACTGTGTCTTATTGGATCAGATCTGAAAGTTACTGGTCCATTTTCACAGTTTGATCAGTCAGCTGTAACATTCAAGGCCTGTAGCTGTTTGAACTGCTTCCTAATTGTTGGCCTTTGCTGCTTGTTGTTACATGAAAGTGCACTTCTGCAGTTCAATAATGTGAAGAAATAGCTCATTTCTCCACACCCAACACATTCTTCAGACCCTCAGCATTTTCTTTTCTTTTTTCATAAGCAACTATAACTGACCTATCAAGAATAAATATAAGTCTGTCTTCAAAATATTTTGTTCCTCTTAACTAGCGTTGAGATTATTGTGGAACCACAATATTTTGTTCCCTCCTAGGGCATCAGTAGCTCACCAATGGCAAAATTACTGTAGTCATCGGAAGCTGTTTTGTGAATTACAACTATAAAGCACATCATTGTGGGGTTGTTTTGCATTTCCTTTCCATCTGACCTCACTTCTTACAATTCCTCGCCTACCCAACCATGCAGATATATGCCTGTAACTCGGGATAACACTTCACGTGTCTGATGAAGTGGATGGTCGTTTACAAAAGCCTATGCCATGATAAATGTGTGAGTCTTCATGGTGCCTCAAGACTACTTGTTTATGCTGCAAAAAAGACTAACACAGCTACACCTCTGGAGAATGTTACATTCTTCATGTTATACCTTCGCCAGTAGCAACAGGTATTAGAGCTATGAGCTGTGTCTGTTATAGTTATATTGCTGGATATGTCAATTGTGTGTGAACATTCCTCCCTGGAATTCCTCAGAGGTGAAAAGGTTATAGTATTTCTTTTTGTTTGACTATGAGTTTCCACGGTACCTCTGAAGTGCTCTGACACTGAGCTCCTATCTGGCAAGAATTAATACTGAAGGACTGATTGACACGGGTCTGCCACTACTTTAGCACAGAATGCCAAGGTTTCATACAGCCTCAGGCCAAGCAGCAACCACTGGTTCAGTTTGGGACTGACTGGAGGAGTCACTATGGCTCTTAGTGCGGTGCTCACAGTCTACAGCTTTTGGGTTATGTGTTACTGCAGTGCTCTCAGCTGTCATAAAAGACTTGGAAGCTGTTGCTCAACCTGTAGGCCATACAGTATCCAACCACAAGGTGTGTCTCATGTCTACCAAGGTGCTTGAAAATGGCGGAGCAGAACTCTACGCAATAAATGTGTGTCTTTGGGGCAGGGGGACAATACAGTAGATATGTGAAGTGCACTCTTAAGGCCAGAAGTGTTTCTTTTGAGAGTATCTTCTATGAAGACACATTGTATAGCTATATTTTATCTTTAAATACATATACAGTGATTCCTTGGTTTACAACCATAATCCGTTTCGGAGGTCCGTTTGTAAACCAAAACAGGTTGTAACCCAAGGCCATGGGGCCTCCAAAAATAAAATAAAATGATTGTAATAAAAAATGGGTTGTAATCCAAAAAAGGGACATACACTCCAGGGTTTGACGTGGTTGTAATCCAAAATGGTTGTAATCCAAAACGGTTGCAAACCAAGGTACCACTGTATTCAAATTACCAATATTTTCAATGCTGAAAAAGTATACTGATGCAGTATGTCACACTGTTTGGTTGTTATAAATGCTGGTTCTTATCCAGAGCCCTTGGAAGTGTGGTGGATCATAATTCTTTCCTAAATAGACCATAAGGATTGCAGAAGCTATTGCCGCCCATGATAGGTAATGGAGTAATGAAGTGGTAAATGTTGAGATTGTTTAGAACAGAATGGAGAGAGATGGGTTTTATCATGATGGCAGCAAGTATGCAGCAAGCTCATCTAATGGAGTCTTTGCAAATTCCTCCTGTTATGTAATTCTGCCCCAGTAGGTATTTTCTTCACACACACACACACACACACACACACACACCACCAGGAATGTAAATTTATTTGCACCCCCCTTTACCATTTACAAAGTGCAGTCACAATTGGATACAGCATCCTTGTGCCTGGGATAAAAAACTATTTTGCTTGCTAATGCTTATTTTTCAGGTATTTGGCAAATGGAATCCTTAATCACACAGACACAAAAAAGACAGAATGTTGTGAACATTCCTCTGAACAAATATCTCAACAAACTTTTTTTCTTTTTTTTAATTAGAGGAGCTTCCATTCACTTCTGGAAAGATGCAACGTGCTGATATTATTAACAGAGAAATGCTATCTGAGTAGTTAATTTTTTCAATATATTTTACACTGCTCTCAAATGAAATAAGAAGAGCCCTGCTGGATCAGGCCAAAGCCCTATCTAGTCCAACATTGTGTTCTTACAGTGTCCAACCAGATGAAGAAGAGGAGGAGGAGGAGGAGGAGTTTGGATTTGATATCCCGCTTTATCACTACCCAAAGGAGTCTCAAAGCAGCTAACATTCTCCTTTCCCTTCCTCCCCCACAACAAAAACTTTGTGAGGTGAGTGGGGCTGAGAGACTTCAAAGAAGTGTGACTAGCCCAAGGTCACCCAGCAGCGGCATGTGGAGGAGCGGAGACGTGAACCCGGTTCCCAAGATTACGAGTCTACCGCTCTTAACCACTACACCACACTGCCTAAAGGAAGCCCTCAAGTCAGACAGGAAGCCACAATCAGCCTCCTATTGCTTGCATGCCAGAAGTTGTTATTCAGTGATATACTGCCTCTGATGTTGAATGTAATATATAACCACCATGATTAATAGCCTTGGCCAGCCTTATCCTCCATGGATCCCATTCTACCCAAACTGGGAATTGGGCTGGGAATTGCTTAAACTCCAAAGAGCTTATGCTCCTTGAAGATGGAGAGGTGTGAAAATCCAACAGCAAACATTAGGAGAATCCCTGTAGATGGGAAGCATGGTAAAATGTGTGCTTCCTGTTACCAGAATGAGCCCACACTTGGCACAGTAAAGCAATGGACACAAAGGGAGTTGCTTTTCTCCAGTCTTTGTTACTACTCCGTCACCTTTGTTTTGCCTTTGGAGGAACAGCCACTGCCACTTGCTCGTCCACCTGCTTTCTCCCTCCCCTGACCATTGCTGTTCCTCCGCTGCTGCCGCTACTTCCCACAGCTGTAGACTCAGCCTCCTGGAGGTGTGTTGGTGCAACCCTCATGATTGCCAAAGTGTCTTCCAGGAAGTTGCCTGACAATCGTAAAAAGGTCAGGGCATGGTGTGTACTGGCATCTATTTTTCTTGGAAAAAACCAAAACAAAACACACTGGGAATAGGTACAATGCAAAGTTATCTGCAGCTTAATTCGGCATTATGAAGATATCCGCTGATTAGCTAAGAATGCTTTATCTTTTCAAGTAATAAGCTCTAAATAGAAAGATCTTTAGTAACTACATTCCTTGGAAAGAGCAAATGTTAACTGCAAACAAAGCAAATGAGTTATGTTATAGAAAAGCCCCTTGATACTAGCATGGAGAGAAGAGAGAAAACAAGCAACTTAGTGCTTTTGAAATATTTATTAACTTCTTATTACATCTCCTTGCCTTTTCCATCTTCCATGTTAAATGCTGAGCATAGCAGAACAGGAGCAGAAGACACATGTAGACTACTGGACATAAAAGGCAAGTCATTATTGTAGAAAATGATCAGTGGTATGCATATTCATAATTGGGCTAGGATGGAAAGATCCCTATTAAAAAGCTGCTTATGTACAAGATAAGTGGATGTTCTGGTGATGCAGCAACAAGTATTGCTGGCTCAAAGGCTACAGTGTTCCCTCCATTTGAAAGCCAGCATGGTATAGTGGTTAGAGTACCAGACTAGGGCCTGGTAGACGAGGGTTCAGATCCCCACTTGTCCATGATGCACCCTGGGTGACCTTGGGCCAGGCACTGTCCCTCATTCTAACCTACCCCACAGGGTTGTTGTTGTGATTAAATGAGGAAGAGAACCAGGTATGTCACCTTGAGCTCCTTAAAGAAAAATATATGATATAAATGCAGTAAATACATGAATTCTCTTATTCTCCAACAGGTACAATTTTCAGAGCCTAGGCCAGAGATGGGGAACCTGTTCTCCAGATGTTGGACTCCAATTCTCTTCATTCCCAAGCATCATGGCCAATGCTCAGGGGTGATGGGAACTGTAGTCCAACAGCATCTGAAGGGCCCCAGGTTCCTCACCCCTGAGCTAACACTTCCACTTGAAAATGTGATGCTATATCTTTTTTCCTTTTTTGTCCTGTCCTATTTTTTTTTGTCCTGTCCTGTCCTATGTTTTGGTAGGGATGTGGGAGGCGCTGTGGGTTAAACCACAGAGCCTAGGGCTTGCCGATCAGAAGGTCGGCAGTTCGAATCCCCGTGACGGGGTGAGGTCCTGTTGTTCGGTCCCTGCTCCTGCCAACCTAGCAGTTCGAAAGCACGAAGTACAAGTAGATAAATAGGTACTGCTCCGGCAGGAAGGTAAACGGCATTTCCGTGCACTGCTCTAGTTCGCCAGAAGCGGCTTAGTCATGCTGGCCACATGACCCAGAAGGTGTACACCGGCTCCCTCAGCCACTAAAGCGAGATGAGCGCCACAACCCCAGAGTCGTCCACGACTAGACCCAATGATCAGGGGTCCCTTTACCTTTACCTATGTTTTGGTAGCCAATGCTCCAGCTCAGGGAAGAGGCACATCAAATGAGAATGCCTATCAAGCTTTTGTATAAATATCTATACCTTACTTTAACTTTCTCTCTCACACAGTGTGTGTGTGTGTGTGTGTGTGTGTGTGTGTCTGTCTGTCTATCTATCTATCTATCTATCTATCTATCTATCTATCTTAGTATTGATCCTGTACCTGTACTTTTTCTCATTGAGACAAGTAAACTAACTTGCATGAAATGCCTTCTCTTAAATTACTTTTTTTTTTTTTTGCTTCTGAATTTTTCTCAGATAAAAAATGGCTTCTAAATGCAAATTGGATGCTTTTCCTATTGGCTTATACTCTCTGATTGTTCCAGGCTGCTGAGATTTCAGCTGGGTGACTGGGTGGTGAAAGAAAGCAGCAGACATATCAGTGGAAGTTTGCAAAGGAGGAAGATGCAGGAAAGGAAGAGCTTGCACAGTTGTGTATATTAGGCAAAAATGCATACCAAAATTTGTATATTAAAAAAATTGCACTAAAATGTTGACAGGTTTTCATGAGGGCTAAAGATAGCAACTGATTCAGAAATGTGCTGAATTTAAGAGTGAAAAAATGAGAAACTTACAAAAACTTCACAAATTTGTACATCTCTAGTAGGGAGCTGAGAGATTGCAGTTGTTCCGTGGTCAGGAAAAGGATAAAATCAGAAGCACTTTATGTGGTATGACTTGGTTGTTCACTATTCTTAATAATTATTTGCCACCCCCCACAGACCCATCTTGGGCTAGTCTAGTCACTGAAAAATGGGACCAATGTCCCCTAAATGGCATTAAGGTAATGTTGTGTATGTATGAGTCATGCAAGCTTGTGGCTTACCTCACAGCTCTTGCCATCTGGAGTCATCCGTCCAGTTGTTCTTACCATTCTTCCTTTCTACTTGTGGCATATTTGCATCTGGATTGTGGTGGCTCTGCCCTGGCTGCCAGACCATGTTGGTTTCTGCCTGTAATGCCCACCCACTGATGCACAGAAGTGTTTCTAACTTCATCTGCTAAAAATGGGAGGTTATGCGATCCAACCAGTTATCTAGGTACAACGAGGAGAAATAAAAAGCTCCACTGTGCCTCCTGAGAGCCAGTGTGGTGTAGTGGTTAAGAGCGGTAGACTCATAATCTGGTGAACCGGGTTTGCGTCTCCGCTCCTCCACATGCAGCTGCTGGGTGACCTTGGGCTAGTCACACTTCTTTGAAGTCTCTCAGCCACACTCGCCTTACAGAGTGTTTGTTGTGGGGGAGGAAGCGAAAGGAGAATTTTAGCCGCTTTGAGACTCCTTCAGGTAGTGATAAAGCGGGGTATAAAATCCAAACTTCTCCTCCTCCTCCTCCTCCTCCTCCTCCTCCTCCTCCTCCTCCTCCTCCTCTTCCTGTAGCTGCTTGAAAAAAGCTCCTTGAAGATGTAACTTCATCAAGGGAAGGTTGATGTTAAAAAGTTCATCTCAGGGGGCTGGAAATAAAAGATTTCCAAAGGAAGTGGAAGAAATGTCCTGCTGAATTTGTGCTGTTCATTGGGGAGTAACATGCTAAATCAAGAGTGGGGAACCTTTTTCAGTCTGAGGGCCTCATTTCCTTCTGGGCAACCTTCTGAGGGCTTCCCTTTTACCTTCGTACACATTCTATACACATTCACAGACTCCGCTCTATCCTCCATCCAGACAAGTGAGAGGCATTATCAGAGTCCAAGGACACATTCCTGCCAGGCAAAAACATATTCCTGGGATTCGTTGTTCCTTCTCTAAGCAAAGGTTTAAGGAGATGGATCAGTAGCTATGAGTGTGACCCCCATAACTCTCTGCATATATTCTTTGTTGGAGCTATGATTCCAGCATTGTAGTTTTTAAACAATGCTTTCTCATAATGCCACGAAATGTATGTGTGTGCGAGAGAGAGAGAAATTAATATGTGAAGTGACTTCAAAATAGCCTTTCATGTGAATTCATATATAGAACTTTAGGCTTCACCAACCCTTGTCTCAGACAATATGAAAAATCCATAATCTGAACAATTGAGAAACGGTTCAGGCACGGAAATGTGCTTTGTAACCTCCAAATGCCCTGATGTAAAAAGAAAAGGAGGTTTGCATCCTTTCCTTTCCTCCTCACTATCTAATGCAATGCTGAGGTGTTCTGCGTTATATAAACACCAAATCCTATTTAAATTCTACAAGATCTTGGCCTCCGTAACAATCCAGAGGTCCCCAGGTTAAGTATGTACCGTGTAAAAGAAAGCATTTCCCTTTATCAGGTTTACAACTCATTGCCTTTCCATTTCATTGACCGCCTGCTCTTGTTGCATTAGAAAGGAAGTTTTGCTTTCTTTCCTTTCCCTTCTTTCCTTTCTGTGCACATCCAGCGGGTCCCTTCTTATTTCCTTCGAGTAATTTAGAGTGCCTAGAAGCAGTGATGGAAATTAAATTACTGGATGAAAGCGGTCCAGAGTTGTACCACTCTGTGCATTCTGAAAATCCTTTCCTCCTGCAGAAAGACTTCATTAGGGTGTGACTGAGGTTGATGGTTTTCTGATGAAGGAAGGTCGTAGCATTGGGGACTTTTTAGTTTAGAGGAAAGGCAAGCAAGAGGTGACATGATAGAAGTTTATAAAAATTATGCATGGCATGGAGAAAATGGATGGAAAAAATACGTTCTTCCATTCTCTTAACACTAGAACTCATGGACATACAGTGAAGCTGAATATTGGAAGATTCAGGACAGATAAAATGAACTATGTTCATGCAGAACATAGTTAAGCTATGGAACTCGCTCCCATGCTGGATTAGATGAGCTACTGGCCTGATCCAGCAGGCTGTTCTTATATTCTTATGACAGGAGGCAATAGAAAGCCTTATCCCACGTTCAAAAAGACTTTACACCCTCCGTATTATCATTGTAGACATGGCAGGCAGGCATCTTGTGATCAGTGATGCTCCAGTTGGAAAAAAATAAACCAATTCCCACAACCCCTTCCATCAGAAATTATTCTGTTATATTTGATTACTTTTTTTAATTATCAGTTGATGCGATGAGGAAGGCATTTGCAGCCTTGAGATTTCAAACTAAGCCCACGGCATATTTAGATGGGAGATATGCCAGAATACTGTAAATCATTGTTTATCTATCGGCGGTCAGAGAGTGGTGGGGAATATTGTCCATTATGTACTGTATTCTTAGGGGTAGATTCTGTAAAGGAATTCTTCAAAGAGTTTTCTTCTTGAATAGTAGGGGTGTTGTGTTGCTGGTGGATGGGGATAAAGACAGTCCACTGAAGGTTTCTATGTTCGCTTTAACAGCCCAACAGATTAGACAAATTTCACTGCAGGACCTGAAGTCCAGTATGCTAGGGACCACTTACATTGAAATGTGCCTGAATATTGTCTGTATTTTTGTGACGGCCCACCATTTTTAGCAGATACTTTGACTGAGTGACAGATATTAGAAATGACTCTATTCAAGACAATGCTAGACAGGACCAAAGTGGGCTAGCTGGTTAGCAAGCTTGGGAAGAAGATGCCATTTTTTCACCTTCCAACGGCTTCACTTTTATTGTACCACCTTGTTCTCTCCACCCATAGATCACTGTAACTTTATTACATTGTATTCAAGAGGTTCAGACTTTACATTGCTCAAGCAGCATCTAATTAGGTGTTAGATCACAGAGGGAAGAGGAAGACACTTTCCTTTGACAATATTCTGTCATTTATTTGTATTATGATCTTAATTCCACCCATTATTAAAAACTGTGGTGTTTTATGCTGGCTCTCGTATTCCTCCATATGTTTCCATGCATCATAGCTGGTTTGATCCTGGGGTGACTTGTGATCCCAATAAGAACTGTAATTGCATTTTTCATTAGCTTAATAACTTTGGAAAGGACCATCAATGGGATTCAGCCGAACAGATAATTGAGGGCTACAACCATCTGTGTTATTTGAATCTAACACTAGGTTGTGATTGTAAATCAGCAATAAATGCCACTTTCTATAGCTTCTTATTTTGTGTATGTGTGCGTGTGTGTTTTGCTGTGATAACTGTGCCTGTAACATTATGTTTTCTGGGCTATTATGTGATGGCATATGGGTGTCACGGAATTTAATGGAAGACGGAACAATGTATGGTTATCTTCACTAATAATTTAGCATGGTCTGACTCTTGCCTTGCTTGTAAATATCCTTTATATTCATAAAACTGAATAGTATAAATGCAGCATGTTTTGCCTTGCTTGTGCTGTCAGGCACAACTGGAAGAATTGAGGGCGAAAAAGGAATGGGCAGAATTGACATAAGGAGATTTGACCTTATACCTGCCCTGATGATGTGTCCACCTAGGCCGCTACTTAAAGAAGGAGGCTGTCTACAAGTGTTTATGGGCTGATGCTTGGAGTCTTCAAGCCAATATGAATGAACTGGAGTGCTGGGTCTTACAGGATGGATTTCATAGAATCACAGAATTGTAAAGTTTGGAGGGATCCCATGGGTCATCTATTCCAACCCTTTTCAATGCAGGAATCTCAACTAAAGCATCCATGACAGATGGCCACCCAACCTCTGCTGAAAAACCTCCAATGAATGAGACTCCTCCAGCTTCTGAGGCAGCCCATCCCATTGTTGAGCCATCTTCCTGATGCTTAGTCCTGATCTTCCTGATGCTGAGTCATAATCTCCTTTCTTGTAAATTGAAGCCATTGATTCAGGTCCTACCCTCACTGTGCTGTTAATACGTGGTTCTTCTGCATGCCACTTTGCAAGTACAGTTCTTGAGAGTGCTCTGCCCATCTCTTCATTTGCTTACTGTGGTCTGTGATGATCTCTCCCGACAAGGTTTTCTGCAGTGCAGTTTTCCTGAGTGTTGGCCCAAAGGCCTTTTTCATGCCTTCATGCATTTTGTGAGTGTGACTGGTGTCAGCAGCGAGTTGAATGCTCTGACACAGCCACTGGGCATCGCTCCTTGCCTTTCTCAGTGCAGCAAGCATCTTTTCACAGCGTGCACACTTGTAGTTCCGAATAGCCTTGTGCTTTGCAATGATAACAGACTTCATGTCCTTTATGCCAGTCTCAAATTAGTTGGGGATCTGCTGCTCTCTTTAGCCAAAGGAGAACTCTTTTCCTTCCAGAGGGAAAGAGTTCTCTTGTGCTCGAATCCTGCTTGTGGGTTTCCAATAGGCATAGGGCTGGCCTTTGCAAGAACAGGATGCTGGACTAGATCCAGCAGCCTCTTTTATGTTCCTATTGCCCATTTTGGAAACAACCATCTGGGATCTCAACAGAGGCATTTCACATCATTGGCTTCCTTGCCTTCAGAAGAAAAAATATGAAGGTTTCCAGGGATTAGACCTGGGTACCTATATGCAAACATCCACTGAGTTATAATATCTGCTCGCATGGTTCTTTGCCACTTTTGCTCCCTCCCACCAGACACTTTCACCAATTCTGTGCTGCCAGCTATTTCATGTTGCTCAAAGGGAGTTTGAGGAAATGCTGGCACCATAAGTAAATTTCACGCCCTCTCAATTTCCAAAAGAATAGTCAAAATCCCCACATTTGCTATCTGTGAATGGTGTAGGTGATACCAGGAAAGGGCATTTTAGTTCTTCCCTAAATTGTTTCACAGTAAATATTAAAAATCAGTGCTGCTGGGCTGAAGCATTTGGCTCATAGATTTTATTCCATGGTAACTTGAAGTAGAAGCAAAACATTTGTTGCTGTGAAGAGGGGGGGGGGGACAGAAAAACCCTTCTGCCTCATATTATAAATAATCCACCCAGCACGTGAAAGTGAATAGAATTTTCTCAATGTCACTGAAATGTCCTACCACTTTTCTTGGGACAAATGGCCCTGTGAAAGTGGAGCAAGGGAGTATATTCAGTCCCACGCTAAGAATAAGTGAATATTGAGAATTACCGTTACTTTTCAACCTGTTAATATGTCTGTGGGAAATGGACAAAAATGAAACAGTTGCTGATCAGGGTTCCAAAACATGCTGGGAGCGTCCTTGCATACAAAAGGCTTTTCCTTATCATTGGTCAGAATGGCCAAAGAAGGCTTATTTGGTTCCTAGTTGTCTAGTACAAGCAATAACAGTAAATATTGCAGTCTCACTCATGATTCCAAGAGCGCCAGTGCAGCTGCAGATCTGTCAGCCTTGCTGGTTATGTTAATTTGAATTCAATGATTATTGCCCTCCTGCAATATACATTACCATAAAGATTATCCCTTCTGCAGTATATGCATAATCACAGCTTTAATAGGAGACTCCAGTGCATCCACTTCCAGTTCCCTGGAATAACCGTGTTTATTCTTCATTCATCTTCATAGATTTTGTTGCTTTCATGTTAGGATGGTCCTACATTTTCAATAACATCAACCTGCACGAGTGTCAACAGTTAAACATGTCAAACCCTAGCAAGCAACCATCTGTTACTCCTGTCTCATCTGTGTCAGGCTGACAAACTATTTAATACAGTGTTCCAACAGCTGGATGTCTCTGCTGGAAACTGATAGGTATCACTAAATCTGGAATGAGGTAAATACCAAATCATACAATGAGAATTCAGGAACTGGCTGAACACCATTTTCACTGAGAAGCAAAAGGATGAAAGCTTTTAACACTATATCTGTTTCTAGACCTTCAGTGACATGGCGGTAAGCGACATGTGAATTTTCAGTAGCATTTGCCCTCAAAGGTTCCTGGGTAAATGTAATCCCTTCCTACCTAATGTTAAACAAGTTTAACATTCAATTTAGGGAAATTACTGAGGGGGCATTACAGTGTAGGTTACACCAGATACCATTACAGTTGCTTTAGTATTCCTCTCTCCATGCCCGGCAAGTCTCACTTTTCCACATTACGTCACACTCTTATGTGACCAAGTCTTCTTCCACAATTCACATTTATTGTGGAATTGCCACATTTCTCTCTCTTACACCATGAAATTGTCTAACTCCCCCCCTTAAAGCTGATTGGAGTTGAAGGCCATCACTACGTCTGGTAGGTAATTCTAGAGTTTAAACATGTGCTGTGTAAAAAATAATAATACACCAGTTTGAATCTCCTACCTCTCCATTTCATCAGCTAGCATATGGTGGTAGGGCTGTGGCTGAGTAATAAGAGCACTTTGCATGCAGAAGACCCATTGGAATCTTCTGCTGGGGCTGGAAGAGTTCCCTGCCTGACATCCTATGCTTTATACAGAGCTACATCAAACTATGACCTAACTCTATATAAAGTAGCTGCCTCTTACTTTGGCTTCTAGTATTAAGAATGAAGGAGAAAAGCAGGTACTTTCAAAGCACCATGCATAGTTTTATATGCCCCTGTCATGCTCCCCTTCCCTTCCCTTCCCTCCCCAAGCTAAAAAGCGCCACATGTTGGTCATCTTTACTCAGAGGACAGCTGATCTAGCACCATGATCCTTTTGGTTGTCCTGATCTAGAGGGCACGCCTTCTCCCATATCAGTGAGTGATTGACATTCTCTTCTATGAGAGCCTATAACATGTAGCACATAGAGAAACAGCTGCAGTGAGGATAAAAAATCAGCTGTTGGTCCAATGTTCATTGACAGGCATGCCATGGGTTTGTTTATGTGCAGCACCTGTCCTTTATGGACCCTTCCTGTCTATCATAATGAGAGATATTTTGATGTATAATCTGCACCTCATTTTGAAGCTAAGAATATTTCGTGGTTTGGTTCACGCACTGGATAATTGTATTCCGTTGATTCAGTGGAACAGCCAGCATTCATTTGGCAGCCAAGAGTGGGAATTCCTGTGAAGGCCTCACTGTCAGTCTCCATATTCTCTTACTCAAATTCTATTCTTGGTTTCTTTTATATATATATGTATATTGATTAACATGTGGCTCTGGTTCTTATTATGAGGTTTTTATAGCTACTTTAAAACAAATGTTCCATATTTGAGATTTTTTTTTCTGCCTCACTTTGGAAATTATAAGTACTGGAAGCATACCAAGTTCAAAACTGAGCACCAAAACAGTATCTCAAAATATTCCAGGCTTTGGAAATGTAAATTTCCTCTTGAGAAGACAAAATGATGTAAGTTATATAATTCTTTATTACAATTTGCTTCTGATGAAATTTGTCATCAAATGCAACCTAGAAAAAATATATTCACAGAGTATTTTATTTTCCCCTTCATTTGCTTCCAGAAGACTTCTGATATTGCATATTTTGCAGTAATTCAAGGTTTTGGCTACTTGTGGGAAAGATATTGGAGAACAAGTAGTGCTAGAAAGAAAAAAAAAGAAAGGTTAAATATTTGGATTCAGCATTCTTCATGCCAGAAAGTACATCCTTCCTCCATGGGAAGAAACATTTGCACTCAGTTCCCTGGGCAAAATCTATGTCAAGGAGTTCAATGAGTCTACTCTGAGTTGGATACAATCCTCATGAAGAGATAGGCCTGACAGCCCCTTTCCCACCCCTTGGCTCCAACACTTTGTCCATTTCAACTATGGATGGGCAAATCTATCACTTTTGGTTTCTCTCAGTTTCTCATTTCCCCATTATTAAGTTCAGTTCCCCACCTTTCCACTTGATTTTAGGAAAAACAAGTCCTCATAAAAATTCAGCAGCATTTTAATGCAAAATTCTCCTGTTGTTGTTGTTGTTGTTGTTGTTGTTGTTGTTGTTGTTGTAATTTTAATTATAATAATTTTATTATTTTTACTCCACCCATCTGGCTGGGTTTTATATTGTGCTGGTATACATTTTGTTTAATATATACATTTTCAAAACAATTTCCCCTTATAAAGTGCATTTTTGGCAGGCTATTTTTTACTAAAACATGCTTTTTAATGCACACTTTAGTGTATGCATTTTTGTACATGTTACTTGGCTAGACAACTGCATTGTAGAATTGAGAGAGATGTGAATTTCAAAGGACAGCTGTATTATGACTTGTATATTGTTTCAGAAAGTGCAAATCAGCCAAATCACCTAAATGTGAAATGTATCATAGCCCACTTGCCCCCCACCTTCCAAGGAAACCTATGAGGCAAGTTGGTTTGTTATTCCCTTCTCGTCTCAGATAAGAGAATAACAAACCAACTTGCCTCATAGGTTTCCTATAATGATTACAACTAGAAACTGAATATGAAATTCACTGTATTCCAACTGGCACCTGTTGAAGACATTCTTATTTAGTCAAGCCTATCCAGATGTTTAGAAAGTTTGTAGGAATTTTAATTTTTTTAGTCTATTTTACTGCACTTTTAACCTTCTGTCTGTTTTAAATTACAGTGGCATTTTTTGTGATAATTTTATCTTTTTTGTAAACTGCTTTGCAGATTTTCTACAATCAAGTGGTATATAAATTTTATGAAATAAAAAAATGATTTGGACACTTGAAAGCACTGTACATTATTAAATATGAACATGGAGATCAGGGGTCCCCAAACTAAGGCCCAGGGCTGGATGCGGCTCAATCACCTTCTAAATCCAGCCCGCGGACTGTCCGGGAATCAGCGTGTTTTTACATGAGTAGAATGTGTCATTTTATTTAAAATGTATCTCTGGGTTATTTGTGGGGGCTGCCTGGTGTTTTTACATGAGTAGAATGTGTGCTTTTATTTAAAATGCATCTCTGGGTTATTTGTGGGGCATAGGAATTCGTTCATACTTTTTTTTCAAAATATAGTCCGCCCCCCTCAAGGTCTGAGGGACAGTAGACTGGCCCCCTGCTGAAAAAGTTTGCTGACCCCTAATGGAGATTTATTTATTTATTTATTTATTTATTTAAAAACCACAAAAAACAACCCATTTCAACTGTCCAACTGCAAGCAGCCATTTCGCAAAACCTTGGAAATGAACAGATGCATGAAATCTAGCAATCTCATTTTTTATTTATTCTCACCTGTCAGTTATTCTGTTTCATTTGCTACTTTGCTTAAGACGCCTGCCAAGAACTGATGGGAAAGACATGAAAATCAGTGGTTATGTCAGAAAGGAAATCATAGCCCAGTCAAGGTTACCTTTATCAATTCAATTTGAGATCTGAACTGGAGGTGCAGGTGGCTGTCAAATTAAGATAATCCAATTTAAATTAGTAGTCTGGTAGGTCATGCAATGAGAACAAAAAGAAGAAGAAAGAAAAGAGAGAGAGGCAGAGCTACAAAATGAGCAGCTTACACGTTTCTAGCTTCCCTCCTCTCTATTTAGTAAATACAATTAAACTCTTTTCCTACAAAAGAGAAAAGTTGCTTCCCTCATATCAACTCTTCAGATAAAAAAATCTTAACACTATGCAGGCACTATATTTCCTGTTCAGGCAAGCATTGTGGGTAGGGACCATCTTGTTTTGACTGTATTTAATCTGCTCTGGGAGCCATTTTGGCTGAAGAGCAGAGTACAAATGCTCTAAGTAAAAAACCACCAACAACAGCAACTTGAAAACAATTTCAACACACAAACAATCAGGATTCCAGTGGCGGCTAACCAACCACAAGGCTTTCCAAACAGAAAAGGGCTTAAGGGGCTTAGGAAACAAGCCGCTCTCGGCAGAATGTCCCATACGGAAATCCCCAACATGGAAATGGTTCTGCACCTCTTTTCCAAGAGCCCGGTTTCTGAAAATGATGACACCCAGAGCAATGCCTCCCCAGAATTGCTCAAAGGCTACGGGGAGAGGGGGCCCAGTCTCTCTCTCTCTCTCTCACTTGTGGGAGCAGGGCCACGCACTCCCACAACACAGCATGGCGAATTGTGACCCCAACCTCTTCATACTGAGCCTACTGAAAGGCCTAAATGTGAGCAGCTTCATGTGAGGACTATTTGAAGAGTCCTTAAGGTGTGCTCAAGGTTTTAGGCCAGGGCTGGGAAACCTGTGTTGTAGGACTCCACCTCCCATCAGTCCCAGTCAACACAGTCAATGCTCAGGGATGATAGGCACTGTAGTTGAACAACATCTAGAGGGCCACGGGTTTCACATCCCTGCATTAGGTACCTGTTTATACATAAGAATGGCATAAAAATCTGTGACCATTCAAGCTATCTGAATATTTTTGGGGTGTACTTTGTGCAGCAAACTAAACACTTTTTTTAGATTTGATGAGCTTCTGAAAGTCTGTCAGAAGTACGTGTTACACCTGCTGACTGAAATTAATGGCTTATAAATGTCACTGTGTAGCGTGCCTTACTTACAGCACCCTATAGCTTTGCTTCTCTTGAATATTTGCACGAATGATTTGGAGAACAGTGCACAGAACAGGCAAATCACATTTTTAGATGGCAGAAAGCAGAGAGAGATTGTCAGTTCTTGAGAGAATAAGATTAATTGATTTCATAATATTTCTCCAAAGTCTAACGATTAGAGTCTATTAAACAGGATTCAAGAAGTGGATGCCGAAAGTGGTTCACATGTTAAGTAATAATCACAAAAAAGTAATGGGATTAAAATGCAGCAGGGGGAAATTAAGTTGGCCATTAGGAAAATAAAATGAGCCAAACCCTGAGCACATCAATTTATATCTGCAAGAGTAATTTATCAAACTTCCAGAGGAAGTTAAAAAACTATAATCTACTCTAAAGGTTATTTGTTGTTGTTGTTGTTGTTGTTGTTGTTGTTGTTGTTGTTGCTATTTTAAAAAGTTAGTCCTTCCCTGCTGACATGTGTCAGCAGTGGGTTTGGGAGAAAATATATTCAATAAAACTGATTATGTTCACTTTGTAGGAACACAGCAGAAATGTGAGAGGAGATGGATTATTGAGAGAGGAAGAAAGAAACAGAGAGCATTTCATGAAAGATAAAAATCTTGTGACATTTTGGTCCATCTATATTCCTGGGATTGTATTTTATGGGGGGTGGGGTGGTAAGGAGAAATTCAGGGAGGACGAAAATATTGAGGAGGTTTAAGGGGGAAATCTTATAGCGAGATCTGCTGATGAGTGGGTTAGCATCTGTTGGGTCTCTGGCTGAGCTGTGAGGGACCCTAGTAGCTGAGATGAGCCTAGTGGATCTTAAGCCTTTGTAAGTCCAGACAAAGGGGTGCTATGGGTGTGTGGCAGGGATGGGGCCAGATAGGAGAGGGGGCAGTTGGTCTGGATCTGAAGTTTGTTCAGCTTGGCCATGTGACCTGGCAACCCAGCATAAGTGAAGCTACCAAAAAGGGTGATGTACCTCAAACACTATTTTGAAGATTTGTTTTCCCTCTGCCAGGCTTACACCAGCTTGATTTATGCCAACTTCTTGTGTATAGGATTGCTCCCTAAATGTCCACTGATAGATATAGCCAGGTAAGAAACTGGTAGTGGTGGTGGATTTTAAGATAATTTGTTTTGGTCCCTTTTTACCTTATACCAACTGTCCTACTATAATCAGCACAGGTCAAATTATCCCAGTTTCTTAAAGAAAGTGATTTGTGTCTTTGCCACACATACCAAGTATATAAAGGTAGAGGGACCCCTGACCATTAGGTCCAGGCGCGGACGACTCTGGGGTTGCGGTGTTCATCTCGCTTTACTGGCTAAGGGAGCTGGTGTACAGCTTCTGGGTCATGTGGCCAGCATGACTAAGCCGCTTCTGGCAAACCAGAGCAGCGCATGGAAATGCCGTTTACCTTCCCGCCAGAGTGGTACCTATTTATCTATTCGCACTTTGATGTGCTTTCGAACTGCTAGGTTGGCAGGAGCAGGAACCGAGCAATGGGAGCTCACCCCATCGCAGAGATTCGAACCGCCAACCTTCTGATTGGCAAGCCCTAGGCTCAGTGGTTTAGACCACAGCGCTCCCCGCATCCCAAGTATATAGTCCAATGCAATTGTTTACTCATTCAGACATACCGGTAAATGCTAAAAAGAGGGGGCATTGCTCTCTGATCCACCCTGTATGATATATCTCTATCATTTCCCATATTCCAATTTACAAATCCTTAATGTGCCACAATAATTATCATGATACATTTTTGATACATGGGAGCAAACAACCTGCTTTTTACCCATCAAATTAAACCAACATTTGGCAAATCCAAAATCTAATGAATGGTTTTAAGCACAAAGCAGTCTTCTCCTTGCTTTATTCTAAGTTCACAGTAGAACATCCTATGAAATGATCTGCTTAAAAAACAACAAACAAACACCTCAGTGTTCTTTATATCTGCCATAATTAACCATCTGTTAAATTCTTTCAAATTTGGAGCCAGGCTTTCTGACAGCAGACATGCTGCCAGAGAGCTAGTTATGGTTACAAGGAGGTGTTGTGCCATCTCAACACTGGTGGGATTTAAAGATGCCAAAGAACAGCTAATGAGTTGAAGATGACTGAAGAGCATTAGGGTAACTTTGCTTACAGTGTACAGTGACAAAATGTCACCCTGACTGCTGGCTGATGTAAGCACTGCTACAGTTCAAATGATGATTTACCAGCAACACAACCTTGGAATGAACACTCATTAAACCAGTCCAGCACGCAGCTCACAGTCAACTGATATGCCATGGTGTTCTAATAAAGTACCCCGGCATATCCTACCATTTCTTTGTGACTGGTACTCAGAAGTATTGTACTTCTGACTCCAGAGTTAGTATTTATAGCCATTGGTAGACAGTGGTAGCCTTATTCCGTATTGATTTGTCAAACCCCCTTCTCAGTTGATGGCCCTCATCTCTTCATCATTTTGTAGCAACTTCCATAGTTTACTTACGTACTGTGTGAAGAACTTCAGATGCTAGCGGAAGCATCTATCCAAAAAAAGCAAACATGCCACACAGGCTGTTTGTTTGTTTGTCTTTCTGTCTTGTATGTGTCTCTCTCACACACATGCACACAAACAGACCTCCCTCGAGTGCAAGTCAAAGGGGTTGTGCACATAGCTTTGAAACAATTCAATTCAATTCAATTCAATAACCTTTATTAGGCATAACAAACCAAACATTTTCGAACAGATATTATGTATAAAATATATAAAATATGAGCTCAACAAAATAAGGCTTGTATTAATTAAATCTTTAACTCTAAAATTCAATACTAGTCCGTAAAAAATAACTTAAAACTTCTCATAATGACCCTTAGTTAAAACATCTATTGATATAAATGATATAACAATATAATAATGCCGCATTACTATTTAGTTGAAATCTCCTAATCCTCTTTGTAATGACTTAGTCTTTCTGTATGGACTGAGCTTAAAAATTCGGCTACTATTGAAGTGATTTTATCATTACTGTCTGACAACAGTGTTTGAATAGTTGGAAGCGTAGAGATCGGTCTATCCATTTGTAAGGCATCTAATAATTGACTTCTAGCATTAGTGCCAAAATTACAAGAGAAGAAAATATGATCCAATGTATCAGGTTCCTTCTTACTGCATTTACAGAAACGTTCAGATTTTGGGAGAGCTAAATACCTTCCTCTTACTATCATGGAGGGGAACATATTAAATCTAGCTAACATAAACAGCCTACAGGATTCGTGATTCTTAAGATTTGTAATAAAGCCCTTTTGAAAATCTCTACACAAAGGGAGATTTAGAAAGAGGGGGGAGCAAGTGCTGTGTTTGCCGACATCAAGGATGGAGAGAGCACTATTTTCTAAAAGCTTTTTCCTAATAATTGCCCAAATATATTTGGGATCCGAGTTTTCAAGGCCAGTTAAATTAAACCCTATGGAATTCAGTTTTCTTCTACAGGTCACAGACAGATTGTAAATTACATTGTCACTTAGAAGATCCTAAAGGAGAGAGGTAAGAGATAGAGCTCTGTAATGAAGGAAGATCCAGTATTTCAAGGTTCTCAACCATGCTCTTACTGATAAGGGAAATATTCCCAACTCACAACATATTGATTCATATCTTACTGAGTCCGCAAGTGCTAATAATGATCTGAGAAGGGATGCATGAAATTTATCCAACCTCTTAAGATCACCTAAAATCCACACAGGGATACCGTATAAAAGCTGGGCACAAAGTTTCATATCAATCACTTGCAATGCAGCCGGGATATATCTATTTCCATGGGAGAAAAAAAAAAAAGATTTGATATGATGAGCTGTGACCTTTGCCTTAGCTATTGCAGCACAGAGATGTGTATTCCAGTTCATATTATTTTTAAATACTATCCCCAGATAATTGAAATGCTTAACTTCTTGGATGAGATGTCCATTGATTATCCAATTTTTGGGGGGTTCCCTATTTTGAAACAAACAATATATTGTATTCTTGACTCCTGCTTTTTGCAGGTAGAGGAGGGAATGGTTGTTTTGGCTTGTCTCGTACTGTCACTAAGCCCTGAATTCTTTTGCTTTCTGCAGCTTTGGTTCCATTTGGATGGATTTCAACATGTTTCAAAACTGGGTTGCTGAACCTGGGCGCCACATGCAGCCTGCAGACAGAACTCTAGCAAACCTTCCAGAAAACCTTGCTGGGATTTACTTCAAGGGGAAACCTCCAGTTTGGCCTGGGATTTCAGAATGTCACCATTTGTTGACAAATCTTGTGATTGCATTCAGTAACCTTAGAGAAATATTGTACAAGTTTTGTCCAACTCTAAAGCTCCCTTCATGTGTGGCTCATGTGAAGAGAAATCAAACAGTGAATGGGACTGTGAAGCTGTGCTTCTAGCCCCACTGCTGCTATGGTGTGATGCTGCTGCTTTCACCATGTCCTGGCATCCATGGACATCTGCAAGAGAAAGCCTAGACATATAGACCTCTACACTCATAGGTTCCTCCCACATTGTGGAACCCCAATCCTATGACTGTTTAAGTCAAGTGTGGCAAGGAAAACATTCAGGACCCTTGTCTTTCCTCTGGATGAAAAAATTCAGCATGGTCAGGAAGACTGCATGTACATTTTTGATGCACTTTATCTCATATATCAGCGATAAGAAGCCTGTGGCCCTCCAGATGTTATTGAACTACAACTCCCATCATCTGTGACCATTAACTATATTGGCTGGGGATGATGGGAGTTGCAGTCTGAAAACATCTGGAGTGTCCACTGATTCCCTACCCTCGTTTTTTATGAAAGGGATCGCTGAAATCAAAGTTAAAGAGAAAATACAAAGTCAGCTGGGGTGTTCTTCATCAAGGAACATTTGAGGCAGTTTTTAATGCAGCTCTCTAGTGAAGAAAGTCTTTCCCAATACACTTTTCATCACTCAACTTTCTGGTAATAGGTAACCTGTGTTAGGAGTTTACAGCTGAGTTTCATTTCTTGAGAGTAGCTTTCTAGTTCTGGAATGAGTTTTAGACTCAAAACCACTCAGTCTCTCTTTCAAATATCTCCTGAAGAAGAAGAGCCTATTTTGAAACATTTTTAGACTTGATATTTCCTGTTAAAATAATGGATACCCGTTTGCTAAACTCTTTGTGTCATCTTTGATAATGTGGATATGCCCTTTCAGTTCATCTCCTATTGTTGAATCAGATAAAACTGCTCTGTTTATCCCCCCAGAAAATAAAAGGTTTGCTCTGTGCAACTATAGTTCACTTTGGGGGAAGGGGGCAGATCATGCAGCTTTATGATTCTGTGACAGAGTTGGACAAAAATACACTGAGGCAATCAAATAAAATGTGTGTGATATGGTACTTATCTGCTTTAAAATGCTGGAGCCAAAATGCAGAAAAAGATAAGAAGACAGTCTATAACTGGGGCAGTGGCTTGTGCTGTGCAAAATGTCCACAGGTGACTACAGATATAATCCTATATAATGAAACATTTGGCTTGGAGTTGGCTTTGTTTACAAACAGAAGGCCCTTCTGGCCTAAAATATGGCACTTGCCATATTCTGTGGGATTCCTTTCCAAGCATATATTTGGATGGCTTTAATGCTCTGTTCAAACTGGCATGCCACCTCACAGTGGGCAGCGCTCCCTCATGAACAGATGGGAAACAGCAGCAGCATGAAAAAAATGACCATTATTAATTATGGCTGGGCAAGATTCCATTTTTGTAGAGCATCCATGTATAAGGTTAAAGGGATAATATGTCATTACTACTCTAGCAAGAAGCTGAATTAACTCTGAGTATCAAACAATAGCCACCAAATCTATGTAAGGAAAGCAATGGTGCAATGGCCAAGGTGTTTGTGGTGGCAAGGCAATGTAGCAGTTCATCCAAGACTGCATTCAGCCTAGCCGAAACCATACAATGTTCTTCTTCGGATGAAAGCTGCATTTGAAAAATGGAAAAACTATATAAAAAGTTATATATATTCATTGGTTTTGCCCTCAGTTGCTCTCATTTTCATTGAGTGATATCATCACATTATCAATTCAGATTGGCTACATAGTGATATCATTGTGCGATCCATGATCACTTGGGATCACATACATATGACTAATCTGGGAAAGAGAAATAATCAGCTAGCAGCCAGGAGAATCCATTCACACTGAAAAGGATTTAAAAGGTGAATATTCACATAATTTATTTGTCGGGGGGGGGACTGCTAATGTAAATCTGAAACTGAAGACTGGGAACATTCAGAACAACTCTAGTAAAAATCTTTTCTGTGGCCTTATATAGAATAGGAGCATAAATTAGAAGTGCAGCCTTAAATGTTTCCCAGTTAAAGTTTTCAGAAGATAAAATACAGCAAATTCTGTCTCTCATTAGTTTTAAATTAGACAAAAAGGACTCATTAGTTACACCTGCATTCACATAAGCAGACAGAGAATATAGTTTGGAAGGGAGCAAAATGGAACAATCTGGTTACAAAAAGTATCGGGCAGGATAGACAAGTTTCAAGCTTCCTTGAATATCCATGGCTCCCCAAAAGCAAAACATTTTCAGCTACCTCTAGCAGTTCTTTTGCCCTTGATTTTGCTTTCTTCAGAGCATGCCAAATTCATTGCCTGTCTCATGGTACAGGGTGAAAAAAGAAGAGAGAATAAAGTTAAAACTGAGATTAGAGTAAATTGAAGCAAGTAAAAAAGTGCAACTTGAATCAAGCACCATGGAGGAAATCAAAGCAAACTCTTACTTTTACAACCATTGAGACATAAAACCAACCCAGTAGAACAAAGGGAGATGTGTATGTACAGAGTTATAAAAGACTGCTGCAGAAATTGCAAGCACCTGAAGGAATGTCTTTAGTGTTTGAAAACCATAAAGGAGATCATTGCTCGCCAAAGACCCGAAGAAACAAATGGCAGGAGCCCATTAGAGACGGAGGAGTTAGGACAGCTTCCAAGATAAAGGCTGATTCAACTGTCTTCCAGAAGTACCTCCTCCAAACTGTTTCAGGGCAGAAAAGTATTCAAAACTTTGAATGTATATAGAGTATTTAGGAGAACTTCAGGGAGAAAGTGCCTCAAGTGCTGCTTTTATCTATAGAGTGAAGTAATTTTGTGACATGCCCATATTTTTACAGTATGAGATGGAAACGTCGTTCTTGCCTTTACACTGAAACCCAAGAATATCAAGGGAGACTCTAGTTGTGTCTGAAAATGCAGCAATATCTAAGGGGTGAGTAGCCTACAGCTCAAGGCCTGTTTCATATGGGTATGGGGAGGCTGGTGGGGGGGGGGGAAGAGAGAAGCAAGGGGAAACAAAATAGATGAAGTGATGAAAGGAGGGGAAGAAAAAAACTCTGCAAGCAATTACTCTGGCAGGAGAAATTGCATCTGGTTGGCCACTGTGAAACCAGGACGCCATTGGACTAGGTGGGCCATTGGACTTTTCCTCCCATGGCAGCCTGTTGGGTGGGGAAGAAGAGGGAGAGAAAGAAGCAGGCATCCAAAAGAGATAGCAAGTGTGAACGGTGCCACGGAAAATGGGAGAGGAGGAATGCCCTCACCAATGTTTGCGTCAATGGCACCATCACCATGAGGAGTAGTAGTAGGAGCAAGCAGTAATTGGATTTCTTATTCATCCTTTTCCATAAGGTCCCAGGATGCATTAAAATAATAAATGTGAACCAGGCTAATGGCCCATCCAGTCCAGCATTCTGTTCTCACAGTGGCTGTCCAGATGCCTGCAGGAAACCAGCAAGCAGGACTTGAGGACAACAGTATTGTACCTACCTGTGGTTTCTAGCACTTGGTGTTCAGAGGCATACTGCCTTGAACAGTGGGGGTGGAAAATTGATAGCCTTAGTGGCTACTAGACAGTGATAGTCTTATTCTCCATGAACACGCAATATTAAAATCAGTTAAAACAATTTCCATTGGGTAGGTGCTAACAACAACAACAACAACAATTTATTATTTGTACCCTGCATATCTGGCTGGGTTAAAAACACAATAAAACAGCAAACAATAAAAACTTCCCTAAACTGGGCTGCCTTCAGATGTCTTCTAAAAGTCAGATAGTTGTTTATTTCCTTAACATCTGATGGGAGGGCATTCCACGGGGTGGGCACCACTACTGAGAAGGTACTGAGAAGGCCCTCTGCCTGGTTCCCTGTAACCTCACTTCTCGCAGTGACGGAACCACCAGAAGGTGCTGGACCTCAGTGTCCGGGCAGAACGATGGGGGTGAAGATGCTTCTTCAGGTATACTGGGCTGAGGCCGTTTAATATAAAATATATATCTCAGGTTTGGACCCACATCATATCTCAGGGGGAATGCAGCCATTGACAGGTGGTGGGGGAGCTTCCCACACTTGTTCTAGATATTTAACAAGGACTCTCATGATCTGAAGCTGATCTCCAGCCTTGTGCTCATCCATGACTCCATAAACCTCAGTTTCTCAGCCCTCTTCAGGCACCAAAATATACCGTATACTGGAGTGCAACACTATCCTTTGCAACTGGTAGACAGTATGGGATTCCTTAATACAAGGAAGCTGTCCTTCAGCCCTGGGTTAGTCAACAGACCTTCTTCCTTCTATACTTCTCAATACCACCTGAGACACTTAGCCGTCCAAAGCAGATCCTGATAGCACAGATGCATCCCCTACTGGAGGCAATGCTTTGTAGAGGTTTGCTGCAAAATCACACCCCATTCTGCCTTCATCTCTTCCATCCCTCAGCACAACTGATGCTGCTTGAAATAGCTTGTTTCACCCACCTACGTGGCAGGGTCTCTGGCACTTTGCTTGCAATTAATGTCAGGGGCCCACATTCCAGATCTGTATTTGCCTGAGAGGGAATTGTTCTAGAAAGTTCATTATCCTGGACAGTATAAGTTAGTTAACCCTTTGTGAACTTTTAGCTAGCCCATCATACTAGAAACCAACAAACCAACAAACCAACCAACAAACCAGAAGGCTAGCTTACATGTGCTACTAGATTATTTTCTCTCGCAAGCAGTCCCACATAGAAATCATGCAGAGGCATTTCAAGAGGACTTGGGCTATAGATGGATATAGTCTGCAGTGATTCACTTCATGAGAGGATTGGAAGGAACTCATTGCAGAAATGGCTGCTGGCCATGCCCCTGAAGAACCTGGTCCACAATGAGGGTGCTATTGTGTACCTTGGGATGGATCATATTGTGAGGTAAGGAAAATGGCAGCCTGGGTGAAATACTGAGAGGCAGTAAAGAACCAGAGGGTTGGCCTACTATTTCAAAGTGTTGGTCTATATTCTGAGTATGGGTCCAGAGGGTAGTAAGATTTCTGAATTAATCAGCTGGGAATAGCAGACGTGTTAAGTTCCATTTTTCACCCACTTTAGCTTTCCTTTGAGAATTCCCTTGAGAATGACCTTTCTCAGACTGAACCACAGATCTGGGAAAGTCTCAAGAATCACCAGCCAATCCAACTGTGAGCTGTGAAGTGGCAAACATTTCCTGCGTTGTTGAGAACACTGTGGCCGGGATTTGCTTTCCCAGAACTCGAGCGCTGCTTGTTTTAACACTTCAAAGTCATTGCACAGCTAATCTTCACTGAGGACAAGTGCATGTGACAGAGTTGAACGGATTTGATCCAGGAATCAGAACATTATGCAGCTATACATTTGTTAACCTTTTTAAGCTGTGTCGGCTCATGGAGATGGTTCTTATTACATGTGCCAAGTCTTGTGGAGTGTGTGCCAGATCCAGCTGCAGCTTTAGTGGCTGTCAGCCCATCTGTCAATCTCTATTCCTCAACTTAAGATATAATTTTAGGGCAAGAAAAACAGAGAACAAAGAGGTTGTTTTGGTCCAGTAATTTGTCAATTCGATAGCAGCCATCCGTTATTGCTGTCTTTGTGGCTGGCATATTTATGCAAAACTATGTGTCCGGTTATCCAGTACACAGAGATGATGATTCAGGTTCCACTAAAATCAATGTGAATGAAGTCCTTATACCAATGTGGTTGTGCCTATGTGTATGTCTTAATACAAGCTGTATGGTAACCTGTAGAAAGCTGACTCTGGCACATTTTATACAGCCATCTTCTGATTTTTATCCCTTAAAAATTTGATTTACTGCATAGATTCCTGTTTCGAACACCCAGCTCAGCTTCTATGAGCTGTCCAATTATCTTCCCCGTTAGGGTCAAATAGTCTTCACCCAAGTGCCATAAAACATCAGCAAGGACTGTCACTTCTAGCTATGCTCTACAGGGTTGGGTGCTTTAAATAATAATAATAATAATAATAATAATAATAATAATAATACCCCACCCATCTGACTGGGTTTCCCCAGCCACTCTGGGTGGTTTGCAGCATACATAAGAACATAGTAAAACATAAAACATTAAAAACTTCCTGATATAGTGCTGCCTTCTAAAAGTTGTATAGTTCTTTATCTCCTTGACATTGGAAGGGAGGGTGCTCCACAGGGAGGGTGCCACTACTGAGAACATATAATGGTGATGAGTGTAAATGTACAATATGGTTCCTGGAAACATAGATGTGTTTGCTATTCACTGTCTTTGAACTGTCACACAGGTAAATATTTGATAAAGTGGCAAAATACAAGAGGCACAAAGACGGCAGCATTATGAAGATTTTCAGGCAAAGGATCAAGGGATTTTTTCAGCACTGTTAGCCCAAATCAGGTATGATCTTGTGTTCATCTACAGGAGGAAGATCTACAGCTGGGGGTTTAAGACTGCCACTGTAGTTTACAGTTACAGGTAGGTAGCCGTGTTGGTCTGCCATAGTCAATAAAAAATAAAAAAATCCTTCCAGTAGTACCTTAGAGACCAACTAAGTTTGTTCTTGGTATAAGCTTTCGTGTGCATGCACACTTCTTCAGATACGTAGTTTACAATCTTTAGTGGCTTTGATGACTTTTCACACACAAAAATGTCAATTAGCTCATATTGTGTAGGTTGGTTTTCTCACAATATTTGTTAACTATAAGACTTAAGTACAGCTCTTTTAAAAACAACAACAGTGCATCTATAGATATATCTTTTTGCAGATCACAGCCACTGTTCATTTCATTCTGTCATCATTTTTGTTGAAACTTCTTTTTACCAACAAAATTGAAATGACTAGGCTTCAACCACCAATAATTTATATAAAATACAAAAATGAATGAATGAATCACAAAATAGCTTTGAGTCAGTGGAATGTTTTAATTCTACCTTTTAAAAATAGGATTGTCTTATATTCTTCATATTCTTCTTCTTTTTCTTCTATGCTGGTTTCAATGTATGCATTTTCTTGTTTATATATCTTAAGTTACTTTGAGTTACCTTGATAAAAAATGAACAATAAGTACCGGTAATTATATAGAGGTGCTGTATTCTGAGGGGAATAGAGGAGGCGTAAAGGGGGGGGGGGAGAGTCTCTGCATCTTCATAAAATTCACTTTGTCTCACAAACTGCTCAAAACATACCTCAGGAGAAACATGGGAGAATTTCGTGGCACCTTACTAAAATCTAACATCTTCATGGTGGCATAAGTTTTTATAGACTAAAGTTCACTTTATCACACACATGACAAATTCTTCTTAATGTCAGTACATATAGATAGACAGCCACACAGCAGGATTTTCTGATAATGTTAATATATCTTAGGCTGCAATACTACAGCTGGCCCCAAGGCTTGATGAGGGGCCTTTGGAATGCATGTCTCACTCTGCAGGTGGGATGCCACCTGTGCCCTTACAGGAAATCTCAGTGGGGTTCAATGTAGCACCTGTGGTATTGGAGGAAATGAATGTGTTGAGAACAAATTGGTACAGACTTGGGACCCACAGGATCCAGAGTTTCTTTGTTTTCTCAACATGCTCCCTCAAAGGCCAAGAACTATGCCAGCCCTACAGCTAGCACAGTTCATCTCCCTCCTATTGGTATATGTTGGAGAGGGGAACCATCCATGTTCATGGAGCGGGAGAGGAGGAAAGGTCAACCAACCTCCAACCATCCTGGCAAGGCATGGAAAGTGATGGTAGCTTCCCCATGAATTTCTTCACACACACCCTTGCCATAGAATTATGCTCTCTCTCTCTCTCTCTCTCTATATATATATATATAGTCCCCCCTTTTGGTGTCACAATCCTGACTCAAAAACCCCAGCCACAGAGGTACAAAGGAGAGGAGGTAAAGAACCTATTATGTCAAAAAATGATTTCGACATAGTGCTTGACTGCAGTTTACCCAAGGCTTACTCATCTCTATTAACACGACTGGATTCATTCCAATCATTGGGTTTTAAATCAATGTGTTGTTGTTTTCAGGGGTTTAATTTCTCCTTACCTAATTGGTACTCTGAGAAGCTCCAAATAAGCCATTACTTTAAAGCTGAAAAACTGCCTTCATTTTATTTTCTGCCACCAATAGGTTTATAGCTTAGCAGAAAGGGTTTAAAGCACTGATACCTTGTTCTGCTCTAGGAAATTGGCAGTTATTCTAGATTTAGCCAATCCTCTTACCTATGGTATTTGTCTCCCCTCCTCCCCAGTTTTGTTGTTGGATAGCACAGGTGGGTTAAAAAACAAACAAACCAAAAACCTCTATTCAAACATTCACTCTTTTTAAATCACTGTCCTGTTACAAGCTATATAACTCCTGAAAATAATAATAATAAATACTATATTCCCTTACTACGTGGCATCATATATGATGTAACACTCAACGTTCTTGAAACCAGTGGGGCAGCATTCACTCCCCTGCACCTTGGTGCCTGTTAATACCTGTGACAGAATTACTTTACTTCCTTTCTATAGGAAAACTACAGAATTAAAAGTGAAGAGAAATACACATTTTAAATGAATAGCATAGACATTTATTTCTTGAGAAGAAGAGATACTACTTTCCCACAAGGCATATGAGAAAAGCACCAAGCTTCCTCTTTGAGGATTTATATTATTTTATGTAAGAAAAGTTCAATTTCTCTTGCAGTTTTTAAATCTTCTTAATGAAGTCCAGACCCACCAAAGCCTCTAAGAAAAACATGTCTATATGCAGGGACGGCTAATTAAATGGTTAGATGCTAAAGGCATGTCAATACTATGTCAGCTGGAGTGGTAATATTTTCCATAACATAGAGTACAAACCATGCCATCACAGAATTCCCATTTTAAAAAGAAAAAGTAACTAGCCTTCTTCTAGAAAGAGTGAGGCCTTCATGTAGCCAATCAGATTTAGCTGGACGAAGATGACATAGAATACTGAATTGCGATAGTATCTGCCAATCTCCCTACCACCACCAAGCATAAGCTCAGGAAGGACTACAGTAGTTTGGATATAGTGAAAATGACTTCTAATATTTAATGAATATTTGCCATATTAACATTTTTGACATAAACTGTACACGAAAACAGAAAGGGGGGGCCACTTGGAAGAGTATTCATTGTGTGGAAGTGTTTCCCTTTCTCCCATTTTCTTAAAACTCTTTTGCATTTGTTGCTGCTAGGCAAAACAATGTTTTGCTTGCATAAACATTAAGTGCTTATCAGTAATAAAATGAAATAAACCGGTAATTGAATCAGTGTATGCTTATAGCTAGTTGGAGAGGGAGGAAAGAAAAAAAAAATCTGCAATTCTGTTGCTGTTGTTTCATACCCCCCCCCTTAAGCAGGCTGTGTTTTCTTTTCTTTTCTTTAAAAAAAAGTGTAATCCATTGTCCCTTTTGAACATTCAGTGATTTAACATGGTTAACTAATAGCGGTTGTGTCTTAAATGTGCCGTACAGATTTAACATCAAACAAAATGCTTGCAACTTGGCTCATTAAATACATTGACATCTTTGATGAAGGAATATTGATTAAGTCTATCTAAATACTCAACATCGGTGCTCCATTGGTGCTCAATAGCCCTTTGCAGGCATTTCACGTGAATAAATGTAAGCTAAAAATGTCCTCAAGTGTGCATATTAACATCTAGAGACAACTCATCTCCTGGAGAGACAAATGTCTGAACAGGGCTATTGTGAATATCCCATGTGTCCAATAGATGGGTTGTTCCTAGGTGTTAATGGCAGACAGTGAGAAAAACGCAATACTAGAAGTGTCTGTACATTTTTTGCATTGCAGAATTCTTGCTATGAACCCAGTGCCCACAAGGCTGACCTCAAACATTTGGCTGCCTGAGGCAACGGGCAAGATGGCACTCCTTCTTATTCCATAAACAGATCCCCCCCCCACACACATTGATAATAGGACAGTGTCTTCCACAACATTTGAGGCAGTGGGCTAGTTTAGGGAAATAGGGCAGTACATGCAGCTTTTACAATCTATCCTCCAAAAATGGAGAACAGTCAATGATCTTAAGAGGAATAGCCAGGGAATTGCTGTCATTGCCCGCTAACATCTGCCGCCAGAGGTGGTTGCTTCACATTGGCTAATGGCAGAGCCAGACCTGTGTGCTCTCTATGTCCCATAAAACATCTCTCATGCACACAAAAGCTAAAATTGCAATGAATATTACAACAGGCATACTCCTGCCCCTTGCAAAAATCTGCAGCGTTGTCTCCATGCAGGTGTCTAATTCTATGAAAACATAAGGCTTCAAAAAGACTTAGTTCCACCAGTAGCAAAAGACTACAGTGTTTCTTTACGCATGCATCTGCACTGCATAGCCTGCCCTGCATCAACCTACACCCATTGGCAGGCTACACAATGTTAATACACCCTGGTATGGACTGTAGCATCTATATAACTCAGCACTGGACTGCTCCTCAGCTTGACACTACTGCTTCTAAACAAAGAGGGGGCTTGATCACAGCTATGTGACTAGTTTTAGAGATTAAAAAAGACTATATAAATCAGTCCTTAGTCCTCAATACATTTATATGCATGTAAGTTGTTCAGAAGGCAATTGCACTTAAAAACAAGCACTTGGTTGAAGAATAGGTTCCGCTATGGATCCATTCCATTTGTGGCTGACGCAAATTCAATAAATGAAGCCACTTCCATCACTCCTAGATTAGAATCGTTCAAGTGTAATTTTTTTTAATGCAATCGACTAAATAAATCCATAAGATAATGCCATTGTGCCATTTGTCTTTCTTTCAGAATATTAGAATTTAAACCACTGCCCATGCTTTTGACGCAATGCAGAATATGTCTTCTCTGTGCTCAAATAAGTTTTGACTTTAGATTGGAATCCAGAGGCATTACTATCTTCTCACATTCAAGAATACAAAAATGCTGCAATGGCTTACAATGGATGATCAGATGACTGTGTTGTAAATACTGTAGTTCCTATTTGGGAATGGCCTGGCCCACGTGACAAAGGAAGCCAAACTGTGGTTTACCAGGACTACAAATACTGTATGTGCAGGATCCGAGAGAGGACCTTGCAGCTGCTTGGCTCCTCCCAAGTCTCTTTTACTCTCACACTACGCTGAGCTAAGCCTAGATTTATCTAAGTGTTAAGCTCTGTGCTTCCTAACCATCCAGAGAACTACTGTGACACATGAGGTTGTCAGGAAGGCTCCAGAAGGAGTTAGGTGCCCATGCAGCTCCCATCTCCCCAGTGACTGCATCAAAACATCTGAAGAACATTGTGCCATGTCAAAAAGCAATTTCAGTTTATAAGGGGTTCCACAGATCCTGAATGTCTTGTGCAAGCTTACCCAAAGTGCCATTCAGAAGGTACTGGTGGCTCCTTTTCAGTTACAGTTCATGGGAAGAGCCACAACAGTTTCAGTAAAGCTAACGAGACTTCTCAGATGGCTTTCACGCATCCTTAGCTATTGTTCTTAAATGGGTGTATTTGAAGAAGTGTGCATGCACACGAAAGCTCATACCAAGAACAAACTTAGTTGGTCTCTAAGGTGCTACTGGAATGAATTTTTTTTTTATTTTGTTTCAACTATGGCAGACCAACATGGCTACCTACCTGTAACTATTCTTAAATGGGGCTAGTGTAGGATAGCATGAGTTTCTTTGATTCAACTGAGCCCCAAGTGCCAAAGGAATGCTTTTCTACAAGAGCCAGAGGGCATCTGCATGCTACCATTGTTGTGCAGATGCTCCTTCTAATACTGAAGGCAGTCATAAACAACAGTGAAGCATTCTTCCTTTCTGTGCTGATTGGATTCTTGACCTTTGAACATGTTCCTTATGTAAGGCCATGGAATTGGTACAGCAAACAGAACCTGTATAAGGATATACAACAAGAGCGGACTTTAGTAACAACAAAAAGAAACCATATTCATTATTAACAGAGCTGTCCGTACATTGTATGCTTGCTATTCATTTCACCCCCGTTTTAAGGTCACTCGTCCTGACAAGTCAAATTCAGTACAGATCCCTTTTCTTTCCATGCAGGGCACACACAGTTCTTTCATTCTGCATATTTATTTTTCTGTGAGAACCTAAGCTTACATCAAAACAATTTTAATTCTACATTTTATAACCCTCTTTTTAAATATCGGAAATTGCCCTGCATGCTTAGACTTCAGATACTATCCGTGCTTTTTTCTGGGGGTAATCAAAGGTACACAGTACCAGCAAACCCCCCCCCCCCGATGTTAAAGTTTTGACACTTACTGTAACAGCTTCAAGGTGAGTACCATCACCTTTAAAAATAAAAAAAGCACTGGGGCATGATAAATTTGGGAGAGTGGTTTCAGGAAGGAATTAAGTATGTTTGTTTACTTATAGTGTACAATAGTGTACATTCTCTGGGCAGCTCACAAGACTAAAAAGAATAAAATACAATCATGCAGTATCATGAAACAATTAAATGCAGTACAACACCCCCTCCCACTGCTGGCAAAGCAGAGTAAGAAATAAAACCAGTTGGAAGCACAGGTGTCTGTTGAATCATATACCTAGAGCCTGGCTTTTAACATCACACGTTACTTTGCCGAGGTGAATTAAGTTATGTAAGTTATGTGGCACCAAAAATTACAACAAAGGGAGATTCATCTTGTCTCTTCCATGCAGCTAAATCTCCATCTGGGGTGCCACCACCAAGAAGGCCTTCTCTCTACAAACTCCTCATTTCATCTGGTGGGGGAACTTGGATCAGGGCCTCTGAATAGGATAGTAAGTATATGCAATTTAAAAATTATTTTGTAGGTAATCTGGTCCCAAAGATCAAAACCAGCACTTTAAAATCCCTAGCCCTACCTGAAGACGTGAGGAATTGAACCCGGGATCTTTTGCATGCAGAACATGCCCTTTACCACTGAGCTACAATGGTTAGGCTGAGGGAGAACGAGTGACCTAAGGTGATCTTTATGGCTTATAGCCCTGCTCTTCAGTCCAGTGGTGCGTGCCAATTACAGGAAATTCCGTGTGTGCACATATACGCACAAGAGCTGGAGATATTCTCCTCTCTTTTGCGTGAATGACTAAGGAGGTAAACATGCAGAAAGCAATTTGGCAAACAGACAAGTCTCTTGGGTTTGGGGCAATGGAACCAATTTGTGAGTCATCTGTTACGTGAAGGAACATGAAGCCAAACTGCAGCAATTAAGAATGAAGAAGAATACTAAGGGGAAGACGAAGGCCAATACACCTTGTCAAAACCAACTAAGAGGAGATGATTGACTCGTGGAATTAAGGTGCTGTAGGAACTTCAGTAGGTTCAGCAGATTTTCTCTTTTTATTCAAGGCTCAGTTGGCTGAAGGTCTAAAGGCAATAAATTCCACTTGTAGTGAATGATGATAAATAGTTTAGAAATCTTCTGAGTCCCTACTTTGCTCGAGGCATTTGCATTTAGATGTTTCAAAGATCACAGCTGAATACATTTGCTCAGTGTTGGAAAGCAATGACATCATCAATAGGGCACATGAAAACCTAGTATGTAAAATGATTTTCCTGAGAATGGTATCTCCGAAGGGAGAAGTTATTAATAACCCTCATTGCTTTTCCAGTATTACCACATTTCTCAATTTCCAATATCCACCAGAAGAAGATGGCAGAGCAGAAATATGATGATGATGATGAATGCATAGGTAAGCATTTATTTATTTTTTTAAAAAAGAAATTAAAGATGACTCACTGGCAGGTGGCTCTCACCCCCCCCCCCCGGTAAAAAACAACATTTGTCTAAAGCTAAAACAAGGCCATTAAAAAGCTATTATGAGAATAAATATCAAGGAAAACAAAAATGATTAGTATAATCATCCAATGCAAGACAATTATTTTAAAAAAGTTTGCTATATCCTGGAAATATAACATGTAAAATATCTCTATATTTTTATGAAGGCACTGACATGTCTGCTAAGGATGTTTATAACGGATGTTGCCCTTTATGAAAATAAGAAAAGCTCACAACAGGAAAAATCAAATATGAGAAAAAAAATATGGCAGGACTGTATCAAATGTTCATGTGTTTATTTTTTGGGGTGGCGGGGGGAAGAAGTAGTGCTTTCAGGAGGGGGTTTATTTCCTGGCACATGCTGGCACCAGTGGTGTCAGTGGGGGATTTCCCCCACAAGGAATTATCAGCTTGAGAGGTGCAATTTTCTTTAAGACTGCAGCAAAAGAGGACTAGGCTGCATCAACAGAAGTATAGTGCCCTGATCAAGGGAAAGAATAGTGCAGCCCTCTTCTGCCTTGGTCAGATGACACCTGGAATACTGTGTCCACAATTTAAGAAGGCTATTGGCAGGCTGGAACGTGTGCAGAGGACGGCAACCAAGATGATCAAGGGTCTGGAAACCAAGCCTTATGAGGAATGGTTGAGGCAGTTGGGTACATTTAGCCTGGGAAAGAAAACTGAGAGGAAATATGATAGCTATCTTCAAACATCTAAAGGGCAGTCCCATGGAAGATGGTGCAAGCTTGTTTCCTCCTGCTCCAGAGAGTAGGGCCCAAACCAGTGGCTTCAAGTTACAAGAAAGGAGATTCTGACTAAACATCAAGAAAAACTTTCTGACAGCAAGAGCTGTTCAAATGGTCTCCCTCGGGAGGTGGTGGACTCTCCTTCCTTGGAGGTTTTTAAGCAGAGTTTGGATGGCCATCTGTCATACATGCTTTAGGTGAAATTCCTGCACTGTGAAGTCCCTTCCAATTCTACCAGTCCAAGATTCTATACTCCTCTATGCCATCTATAATTATATTAAACATGTGTGCTGATGGTTGTTGTTGTTGTTGTTGTTGTTGTTGTTGTTGTTGTTGTTGTTGTTGTTGTTGTTGTTGTTTTAAAGCCCTTAAGCATTAGGTGGAAATTGCATTGAATGTCATGCCCCTTAAAAGTAGGCAGGTTGGCAAGGCTCCTTTGAGAGCTAAAAGCGACAGAAGCTTTTGTGTCTTCAGACCAATCTTGTGGAATACTCTGTCAACAGAGAGTCAGCAGTTGCCTTCTGTTTCAACTTTTAAATGCTTGCTGAAAACTTTTCTGTTCTGCCAGGCTTATGCAGTCCATGAAGAATACATCTTTCCATAACAGTTAGCTGAGCTCCGGTTTTATTTTTTTTGTATGGTTTTTATTTTGTGCTTTTATGTAAAACTGTTGCAAACTGCCTGGACTTTCTTATGAATAGTGGTATAGAAATATTATTATAAATAAATATTGAGATCTGAGGTATATCTTATGCAGAATAAATGTTAGGTATTCCAGTATATGGTAAATCAGTATTCATCCAGCAGAGATTCAGCAAAAGCTGGGGAGAGGTAAAAAAAAAAAAAAATAATCTACCATCTAAAAATGACAAGTGATTTCACAGTACTTTTATTCTCTCTCCAAAGTGAACATTAGAATCAGGAAGGCCTATGATCTTCCATTAACAAAGTACTTCTGGGATATCTGATTTTTGTAGGGAAGGAGAACATCCCAGAAATTGCTGAAATAATAGTGTTGTATCCAATTGATGCCCCTGTGTGAGTGCGAGGGCATTTGGTCCAACTAACAGAAGTATGGAAGAAGATGTTCTAAGTCCCCCATTGCACCCTATAGCCCCTGAATGTCGGGGTTTGGGTGCTGGAGCTCCTCGTGCACAACTTGAACTAGTCATGCACGAGGTACCAGTTGCGGGGAAAGCGGCCAGCGTTCCGCGTGCTTTTGAGCACGGTCGCCGGCCAAGTCTCACAATCCGAAGGAAGCTGAGTAAGCCAATTGATGACTCCGAAGGTGTATGAGTTCCTAGTTGCCTTCTTAGTGAAAAGTTGCCTCGTGAAATAGAATATACCCTGACTCTGAATAGATGGACCAACTTAGGAAAAATAAAATTTTACTTTAAACCTTTTACTCCCCCTTTTACCCCAAAGGAAGACAGACACCGGTTGTATCTTTAGTGGCTTCGGCAGAACCCGCATAGGCTCGTCCCCTAAGCTAAGTTCACCTAAGCTTAAAGTCCCTGCGCGCCCAATCTTCCGCGAGGCTAGCTAAATAACACTAAAACCGAAATATCTTCCGCGAATCTAGCCCTAGGCTAAACCTAAAAGAAACCTGTCTAAGGCTAAACCGAATGATCTTCCGCGATCTAACTCTAACTAAAGAAAAACCCATCCAACCCGTCCAGCCCGCTCCCAATACCCTTAAACTAAACCCTGAACTTAAACTAAGGTAAAAGAACGTCGACTGACTAAACCAAAGAAACCAAGGAAAAAACGCGCCTAAGCGGGGGTGCCTCTGCCTTTTATTAGGGAACAAACGTGACATCATCATCAATGCCTCAACCAATAAAATCACTGTTGCTGCCCTCCAAAAAGGCGGGAAGCAAGTTTAACGCTCATTAACAACTTTGAACATGACCGGAACTATAAAATAAAGGCGGATTAATCTCATAAGTGAACCACACTATTCATTCATGCTTTCACTTTCGCTTTTGCGCGTAGTTATACCAAAAGTAGATCTCGAAAACCTCATTAAATAACCAAATAAATATGAATCCATGGCGGATCCGTGAAACGTATTCCGACACCTGAAAATCTACTGTGGAGGATTTCCTACCATTTTGAACATATTTTAAGGAGTTGCTAGGGGCTGCAGGCAAAATTCACTTCTGTTAGTGGATGGCTCTGCTGCAGCCACTGTGCAAGGATCACCAATTGAATCACCCTCATAGATATTCATGGGTCTTGGTTTCCATTTTATGTTTCTGAACTTGCAAAACTTACAGACAAGACTTTTTGGGTCAGTGACAATAATTTCGAGAGGCCCAATTAACCAGATTAGAAGATTTTCATCTGATGGAGGTCAACGTGCTCCACTAGGGATGGCCTGCAATTGCTCACACCTCTGGTCCTGACTCAAGTACTTCATATTCAGCTCCATATAAGGGTTCTCATACTGGGACTACAGATGCAATTTCTCCTCCCCAGACAACAGGACAGCTGCCGGCAGCCAGCTTTCCCTGCTGACCTCTTCCCTCTGCTATTAAGTCCCCCCCCCTCCACATCCCTGGCTGCTTTGAGCATAATTAACATTAAGAGGCACTTATGTCAGCTTCTGCTTGAAACACCCACTTGTCTCCCAGAAATCTAGCTGTCACATCTGCGGCTTGCTCAGCACTGAGTACTCTTTTCAGAGTGACAAGTGGGTGCATCATTTTAATAGCCACGACACAGCAGACAATAAGCCCACCTAAGAACTCGCCTTTTGTGAAATGGACTGGAAGTGCTGCATAGAAAATGTGTGCATTTAGTTACTTTTCCCTGGTGCTGTGTGAGGATTTTGGTGCGCTCCCATGTACCTGAATAGGGAATCCAATTATTTTAAAGTTGTGTTATATTATCACATTTTTGTATTGGATTAGATTGTTATAAGGTGTACATGTACATTCTTTGTTTCTTCAGCTTGTAAACCTCCTTGGGGTATTGTAAAATAGAAAGACGGTATACAAATTAAACATGATGATGATGATGATGATAAACATCACCAACCCCCTTGTGCTATCAGGAGCGTGCTATGAAATCCACACTTTTATTGATGGTATTGCATCTGTTCTCCATTTTTGTGCAAGTAGAATTTGAGCGGCTGTTGTCATTTACACCCATAATGTAATTTGTTTTTTTGGGGGGGGGGATTTCTGTCGTTACTATTCCTAGAAGAAAAGAGAAGAATGGCATCTCAAAATATTAGACTACATAGAACTAGCCAGTATGACAAACAGATTAAGAAATAAAGATGACAAGAGACTGAAAGAGGATTGGAGATTATATGCAGATTATATGTGGGAAAATATTATAACAAGGAAATAATCATAACAGGCTGAAAAAAATATTCAAATATCAAACCAAACCCCTGTGTTTCAAGCACTGAAGTGATACGAAAACAAGGCAACATGTGACGAAATTGCAAACAATCAAAGCCAAGTGAAGTTCCAATGTCGCTGAAGTAGTCAACAGGCTGTCGTGGGTGTACAGTGTTTCTGGATATAATCCACTGTTTCGTAAGAACTTCTTCAGCACAGCAATGGAAAGTAGACGTATTTCATAAACTGTGAAAAATTAATGGGACAATGTCCTACTTCTGCATAACAATGTAAAAGACAAAATATACAATAATGAAGTACAACTTCACTAAACAAAGCAGCTCAGCTTGTTTGTCACACCACGACAGCTACACTGGAACTTCATATAACAAAGCTTTTCAGCTTGTTTCTTATTGGATGACTTTCTGCCATTTGTTTCTATTTATAATCAGCAGTGACTCTCAGAGACCTTATAGATTTCTGTTTTATTGCTTATGTTGATGAGAATTACATTATATATGCTTAGTTTCATGTCCTGTTTTTGACATCATGTAAGTTGTGATTACATATTGAATATTTGCAATTTGGTCATGTGTTGCCTTGTTTTCGTTTGAAAAAAATATTCAGCAGCAGATATCATAACGTGAGATTATGCAAGGTAATGAAAATAATTTAGTAGAGTAAGAAAACACAGTTAAAAGGACAGTCAATAGGAAAGCATGGAAAGACTGGAAGGAAAGTATAATTTAATATATAGAGGATTTAAATTATCTTGGAAGAATATAGATACGTTATTATTACTATCATATGTTTAAGTTTTATACCTATGCTATCTTTTTCTATTATTTTATGTATGGCTGTAACATAGTATGTGTTGACAAAGAGATATAACAGAAAATTAAATATAGATATATAAATTTTAAAAAGAAAGAAAAAAGAAATCCACACTTTTAAACTGTATTTGTAATGCGTTAAACAGCCGCGAGCCAAATGGGCTAAACTGAAGTTTGTCATTTTGAGGAGGTGGTGGGATTGAGATTGAAAGCAGTTCAAAGATGTTTGGTTCGTTCATTCGTTTGTTCATCCCTACCTACCTTTTTCTATAGCAGCAGGGACTTGAAGTCTGTTCCACTAATGTAGATTCCCTGTGTGATATTGAACCCTGGAATAGGCTTTGTAGAGCATGTTCAACACTGCATATGGCTGCCCTTTAGCTCAGGGAAGGTAATGTGGAAGTGGCAGGCAGCAAAGCTAGAATGCACATTCTTGCTCCCCCACCATGTTGATTTTACTGATAAAATGAACACTTGGATGGGACACACACACACACACTGTCTCCCCTTCCTTCAAGGGGCTCAGGGCAACATAAATAGGTTATCACAAGAATTGGTATCTGAAGAAGTGTGCATGCAGACGAAAGCTCATACCAAGAACAAACTTAGTTGGTCTCTAAGGTGCTACTGGAAGGATTTTTTTATTTTATTTTGTAGTTTGTTTTGACTATGGCAGACCAACCTACTTGTCACAAGAACCTTGTCAGGGTTGATACACAGTGGCCAAAGATTCTCCAGAGAGCTTTATGGTTGGGTCAGGATTGGAATTCAGGGTTCCCCAGTCCAAGTCCAACACTCTCTAGCCAATCTTGGGTGTATTCCAGATTAAATTTTGAAAAATTGTGAGTATTCTTACAGCATTTGCTGTGATTCTGTTTTATGCCCCAAAATAATCAGAGATATAAATGCTTGTGCAGAATAATCACAGCAGCTGCACTTTCCCCATCATGCAATGTCTTTGCTCTCATTCTTTCTTTTGAGCAAGACTGGGGAAAGGATGTCAGACACAATCCCTATTTTTGTTCAGTCATTCAGTCATGTCCGACTCTTCATGACCCCATGGACCAGAGCACACCAGGCACTCCTGTCTTTCACTGCCTCCTGCAGTTTGGTCAGACTCATGTTGGTAGCCTCGAGAACACCGTCCAACCGTCTCGTCTTCTGCCGTCCCCTTCTCCTTGTGCCCTCAATCTTTCCCAGCATCAGGGTCTTTTCCAGGGAGTCTTCTCTTCTCATGAGGTGGCCGAAGTATTGGAGCCTCAGCTTCAAGATCTGTCCTTCCAGTGAGCACTTAGGGCTGATTTCCTTAAGAATTGATATTTTTGATCTTCTTGCAGTCCATGGGACTCTCAAGAGTCTCCTCCAACACCATAATTCAAAAGCATAAATTCTTCGGCGATCAGCCTTCTTTATGGTCCAGCTCTATTGCAGTCATTAACAATCGTCAACAGGTTTACCATACCCATTGAGTCAATCATCCATCTCCTACCACCCTTCTGAGAAAAAGCCCACCCCACCCTCCCACTATATATAAGGGTCTGGTGATTTCTGTTTCAGTGTATCTGAAGAAGTGTGCATGCATTCGAAAGCTCATACCCAGAACAAACTTAGTTGGTCTCTAAGGTGCTACTGGACTATTTTTAATTTTTTTATTTCAACTGTGTCAGACCAACAAGGCTACCTACCTGAACCCTTTATTTGGTTTTCCTTCAATCCCTCTCATTTCTGAGTCCTCCCTTCTTGTTTTTCCTGTTCCACATTTGGCATCTTTTGTTCTCTTTTTCCTCCTTCATCTCCCCCTTTCTGTTCCTCAATTGCTCACTTAAAGTCCTGTTGTGAGAAATCAACATTTACGTGGTGATTTTAAAGTACTCTGCACATTTCTGACTAGAGAAGGTGGAGAAAGCAAATTTTAAATTCTCGCAACCGCATGCAGAATTTTACTACTTCAAATTTTGAACACAATTCTAGTTTCAAGTGTGTGAAGTATAATTTCAGCTCTATATGTATAGCCCATGTATAGCTTCTTGGAAACAACTGCTGATGCTCCTTCTTCTTCAAACAGGAGGTCTTACCTAATATAATTTATCCTGGAAGACCTGATGGAAATCCAAGTTTACTCCAGAACTTATTGGGATAAGTTGGTCAAATCAATTGTCCTCAATCACACTTCCCTGTTTATATATGGAAGCAAGAGTAATTTGCAAATAAGATAAATGGATTAAGAAAATAATGTCTCCTTAGGGGTATAGGCTGTATGTAACCTGAAGAAATTGAATAAATATAGACTTTCAGGAAACAGACGGATCCAAATCTGGGATATTTGCATAACTGCAGCTTGACTGATTATGGATAAGATATTCCTCTGCAGAACTTTTCTTCTCTAGGGAAGCATAATACTAAGAACCCCCAACTCAGTATGGGCTTAAAACATGAATCTGTACAAAAATCCGGAGATATTGCCTCTCACAAGAGTGCTACTTGTTCCTTTAATTTCCTGTGGAGGACTAGAGTAGAGAAATGTTTTCAATAATTCATCTTCAGCAGTTGTTAAAATACTTGCTTGCTATAAAACATTTTTATTGCAAAAGTGGGTGGCAATCTGGCTAACATACCTTGGGGAGTGTGGGATACATAAATTACGTAAATGATGCCTCGCAATTGACCCATACCTGTTTCAAAATTACAGCCATAAAATGTAACTTTTTCGATGATCGGTGAAAATCAGCATTCCACCCACCCACCCCTTTGGGAACCGACCCCTATTTTTATACAATGGATCAGTCAAGATAAAATTAACTTCCGCCTAGCTACTGTGTCTTAAAATAATAGCTCAGTAACAAAGGACATGCATTGGAAGCAGAAGGTGTCAGGTTTAGCCCTTGGCATCTCCACCTTCGAGGATCAGGCAGGGGTAGATTTAGGGCTGTGCAAGTGATGTGGTTGGCACCTAAAGCGCTTGCCTGGCTTCAGGAAGGAGAGGTCTGGGGGGAGAGCATCAAATGGCTTTGCACAGGGTGGCATATTACCAAGGTCCGCTCCTGGATTAGGAGACAGGTGAAGTGGAAGACTCTTCCTGAGACCTTGAGGGGCCAGGGATCCTGCCAGGTTTGAAGGAAACCTGCGCAAAGTGCCCCCCAGGCCCCATTGTGTCTCCATGGAAATGCTATATAATGGATCCCACTAGGGTAAAAGAAAGAAACGGAGTGGCTTGTGAACTGCATGGTGAAGCTACGACCACACCCACCATCACAGGACTCAGAGGAGTGCCCTAGACTTAAGCCTCAAAGCCTGGCTCTAATGGCGTTTCTGGAAATGGATAACCGCTGCACATCTGAGTAGCAAATATGGGCCTAGATGGACAGACCTAAGCAACATCCACACCATACTTTATACCACACTAATGGCCATGGCGTCACCCAAAGAATCCTGGCAACTGTGGTTTATTAAGGGTTCTCAGAGTTGTTAGGAGATTCGTATTTCCCTCACAGAGCTGAAATTCTCAGAGAGGTTTAACAATTAATCCCTCTTGCCAAGGAACTCAGAGAACTGTAGTTCTAGCAGGGGCAGCATGAGGGACACATGCCATACTGGCATGCTTGCACTGTCCAATAAACATTGTATTGCTATGTGAACAGTATTAATCACCATTTGGATATAGTTCACTTGTTAGTGATTTATGTTACTGTTTATTGCAAGATTCTGCAACCTAGTGTCCTCCAGGTGATTGGAACTACAATTGCCACCATGTCTAACCATTGGAACACCAGCTTGGGGAATGGCAACACAAATCAGTTTTTGGTTTTTTTAAGAAGCCTCGACTGTTATACTTATGACAGCAAGTTATCTGATAAAAGAAATAAGTCATACATAGAGCTGCCTGTGTATTTTTAATGACTTGCATTCAGTTCAAATGGTATCACAGAGGTTATTATGTCTGTGACCCATTTCTTTCACATTAAGAAAACCGAGGTGTGAATGAAATGACAGAAACTCTTGAACTCAAATTAGATTCAGATGCTTACATTTTTATTGCCTGCCCCAACTCCCAGGGAAGACTCTGATTGACTTTCTTGAGTGTTGCAGGAGGTTAACTGTGGAAAGAAACATATTTCTTTGGAGTCCTTTTAGTGTCAGACTGGAAGCTCATCATTTAAAAATTCTGCCTTTGTCCCCAAATTGCCTCAGTCCCCAAGGACCAGAAATAACAGAGGCATTCCACATTACGAAGCAGATAATTACTACATCCCAATTTATACGAGATAAATATTTTCAAATGCTTGCCTCTTAAGGATGTGACTTGAGCCCAAGAGAAAATTTAGGATTTAGAGAAATAATCAGAAAGAATATGCTCTCATGCTTTTGAAAGAATTCCTTTAACAGAGAGTTCTTATTGTATAACAGAGATTCCTCAGCATTTGAATAGGAAGGCCCATAAAAACTGATTTTTAAAAATATATATTTTTAAAAACCTACCAAACACGACAGTGGAATGGACTCCCTCAGAAGGTGGTGGATTCTCCTTTTTAAACAGATGCTGGGTGGCCATTGGTCATGGAGGCTTTAGTTGAGATTCCTGCATTGCAGGGATCTACTGGTAGATTAGATGACTTTCAGCATCCCTTCCAATTCTATGATTCCCTGATTCTTCAAATGGGAGACATTCCCCTGCTTTCCTGTCAGCCACATAGCTCTTAAGGTCACTCTAGGAGAATAGGAAGCTGCCTTATACCTGATCAGATTCAGGTATAATTTGCAGGAGATACAGTTCTTCTAGTCCAATGAGAAAGGTGCAATCCACTTTAAGACATGGCGGCAAAAATTAGGTGCTCTTCTCTATAACCAACCCATGAAACAACTTTATACTGAGTGAGACCGTTGGCCCATCTAGCCAGTGTTGACTCCTTCAACTGGCAATGGCTTGCCAACATCTTGAGCGGAGGTTTTCCCCACTCCTTTTGGTTGGAAGGCAAAGGAGTGGACAGCAGGTGAAAGGAGAGTGAAGGGAGAGTTAGCAACCGGAAAGAGAGGAGAATTTAGTGTCCTGTGTCATCAGTATGCAGGTGACACCCAGATCATAGAATGACCATAGAATGATAGAGATATATTTTACTTTTCCATCAAATCTAGGTGAGGCCATGTCGGTGGACAGGATGAGGGCCAATAAATAGAGCTCAATGGAGAAAAGATGTACTGTTGGTGGGTAGTTTGTCTGCACAGTAGTGGGCGGGATTGCACTCCCCTTAATGGACAAGTTTAATAGCTTCATGGTGTTAATTGATCCATCATTGTCACTAGACATACAGGAGGTCTGTGTGGCTTCAGCCTAACCATGTATACTGAGAGTCAATAATAATACCAGGCAATTGTGGTTAGGCTTCCAGCCTGAGGCTGCCACACAAGCTATGACCCTTCCTTTACAGGAATACCTTTGCTTCAATGATAAGATGACCTGATAACCTCCCATTTATATTTCTGCAATACATTGTACACAGGGCTGCCTTTGAAAATTGCCCAGTTGGTATAGAAAATGTCTCTGAGATGGCCAGGTGACATTGGCCATCACAAAAATATCACAGCAGTGCTTTGTCATTTTCACTGGCTTCAAGTTCATCTATTCAAAGGGCTGTTTTTCAGAGGACTCTGGGACAATGCCATTGGGTGTACACTCACTTCATGTGGTGTATTGGTCGGGCCTGCTGAGACTCCCCAGAGTCTGTACATGTACATATGAACTGTACATGTGGAAACTATGAGCACTCTAGAAAACATCTAACTCTCATTTGCACTGAAGGGCTGTGTGGTGTGCAGGCTAACTTTCAGGAAAATCCCTGATAATCTCAATGAGAAAATCCCGATCAATTTGCAGCATGCCTCAGAATGTAGTTTAACCTCTGGCCCCAAGAGCTGATTAGCCATGCTCTCTGAACATTGTGTCAGAAGAAAAAAAGTGACAGAGAAATGAGGTCAGCATTCATGCTTTTGTGCAGTTGTGCATGACCTTTCCGATCTTTAATCCAGTACTAATCATGAATTGCACCACGCCTGGTAGGGCATGTTCTTGGGCTATTATTCTGGGATACCGGCTCGTGTGGGCTCTGTGCTTCACATCCTTGACCTCAGTTTGATTTTTCATTGTAGGGAGGCATACATTTCCCTTAAAGAAGAAAATCATTGAGAATATTACGCAAGAACTGGTTTTTAAAGATTCTCCCCATGGATACAGTTAGCACTTGGCTACGGTTCTTGAGCATGAGGTAAGTAACTTATGGATTTATTAACAGTAAGAATTAAATGGAGCAGTACCAAAGAACAAGCCATGTTTCTGTAGGAAGTGAAATACCCCTTTCCGCTGTGAATACACATCCTGGAGTTAAAAGGGGCCCTTGTTGCTGAGCAAGTTTCTTAAATATGAAGAGGGGAGCCATTTTATTGCACTGGGGAATCACCCAAAGATCAATCAAAGCTCAGTCAGTATCATCAGGATATAGCCATATAAGATTGTCTACAGAGTGCTAAGGTACTGGTACATGTCACAGAGTGCAATAATCCCCGATTGGCTGGAACATTCTATAAATGGGAATTCTGGATGCCAAGATCCAAGTTTTGGGCAAATACCCTTTGGTGAAAGAACCCCAGCCAAGATTTAAAATCATGATATGTGCAGGAAAGCAAAGCATGGGAATATAGGCTGCAAAACCTTAAAATGTGCCCTTTATAGTGAGTTCCAAAGTGTACGTTTATAAGGTTTCTTTCCAATGGTTAGGTTCATGTGCTTCAGTAAAAGTTGCGCAGGCAGTAAAACTTAGCTTACTTACAAATTGGTGAAAGTTCCTAAATTATTGTACAGGAACTCAAGAGTGGCTTGTGAGAGCCATGTGGTTGAGCTGGAACAAGCAGCTCAAACTTTTTCACACACTGAGATTCTCAGGTAGACTTGGGGAGAACAAAGTTTTGATTACCTAATTCCTTCCAAGGTGAGGGAAAGTGGACATAGCTAAGCCTGGCAGGACATCTTTGTTGTTGTTGTTCAGTCATTCAGTCGTGTCCGACTCTTCGTGACCCCATGGACCAGAGCACGCCAGGCACGCCTATCCTTCACTGCCTCCCGCAGTTTGGCCAAACTCATGTTAGTAGCTTTGAGAACACTGTCCAACCATCTCATCCTCTGTCATCCCCTTCTCCTTGTGCCCTCCATCTTTCCCAACATCAGGGTCTTTTCTAGGTAGTCTTCTCTTCTCATGAGGTGTCCAAAGTACTGGAGCCTCAACTTCAGGATCTGTCCTTCTAGTGAGCACTCAGGGCTGATTTCTTTAAGAATGGATAGGTTTGATCTTCTTGCAGTCCATGGGACTCTCAAGAGTCTCCTCCAGCACCATAATTCAAAAGCATCAATTCTTCGGCGATCAGCCTTCTTTATGGTCCAGCTATCACTTCCGTACATTACTACTGGGAAAACCATAGCTTTAACGACCTTTGTCGGCAAGGTGATGTCTTTGCTTTTTAAGATGCTGTCTAGGTTTGTCATTGCTTTTCTCCCAAGAAGCAGGCGTCTTCTAATTTCGTGACTGCTGTCACCATCTGCAGTGATCATGGAACCCAAGAAAGTGAAATCTCTCACTGCCTCCATTTCTTCCCCTTCTATTTGCCAGGAGGTGATGGGACCAGTGGCCATGATCTTAGTTTTTTTGATGTTGAGCTTCAGACCATATTTTGTGCTCTCCTCTTTCACCCTCATTAAAAGGTTCTTTAATTCCTCCTCACTTTCTGCCATCAAGGTTGTATCATCAGCATATCTGACGTTGTTGATATTTTTTCCGGCAATCTTAATTCCGGTTTGGGATTCATCCAGCAGGACATCTTACTCCAATGTATTAACCCCTTCATGCATAAATTAGACTTAAGATGTTGGTTATATGAGGCTGGCTATCCCACATTTTCAGGAAAGGAGAAAGAAGCCCTGATAAGAAGAAAATGGCAGCAGCAGTGCAGAGGAAACAGTGGCAACAAAGAGTAATAAACTGGGTCAAAAAGATAAATGTAATGGGGATAAATAAAAATATTCTGATCCCTCCCAATTTGACTTGAAAACCAAAGTGAATGAATGCTCAGCACAGCCAAAACTACACCCCTATATCTATATTTATCTATAGCTTTGGATATTAATTACACATTCTGATTCACCGTCTTGGAATCATTCTCCCTCCACTGTTTACTTATAAATGACCCAGGGTTATTCTTTCCTCAGAAGCAAAACAGAAGCATGTTAAGAGGCTATATTTAACTTGGAGCTCTTTACTCAACTCACTTCAGCCTCTGATTAATTGTTCGGTCTTGGAAAGAATGCAGAATCAAGATCAAGTGTATTGTCTCCACTCAAGGCTTAGGAAGTGCTTGATGCAATTCAAGGCCAGATGCATCACTATAGTTTGGCTGTTGGAAGATTGGACTTTTAATGTTTTGAATGATGCTTAAGTGGATTTATTGTATTTCATGTTTGAGCAGTAGAATGCCACTTTGGGATCCTGACTGATTAAGGCTAGCTAGTAAATTGAACAAACGAATAGTGCAAAGGCTAGACTGGATGAGATAGGGAAATACAGATTCCAGCCCTAATTCAGCTATGAAATTATTTCTGCTTATTATTATTTAGTATTTATAAATTCCTATGTATTTAAAAAGGTAAAGGACCCCAGTCACATCCAGTCACGAACGACTCTGGGGTTGCAGTGCACATCTCGCTTTACTGGCCAGGGGAGCCGACGTTTGTCCGCAGACAGTTTTTCTGGGTCATGTGGCCAGCATGACTAAGCTGCTTCTGGCGAAACCAGAGCAGCACACAGAAATGTCATTTACCTTCCTGTCAGAGCAGTACCTATTTATCTATTTGATGTGCTTTCGAACTGCTAGGTGGGCAGGAGCAGGGACCGAGCAATGGAAGCTCACCCTGTCAAGGGGATTCAAACTGCTGACCTTCTGATCAGCAAGCCCTAGGCTCTGTGGTTTAACCCACAGCACCACCCGCGTCCCATATCTACCTCTTAGGCTAACCTATTTGGATTGCTGGGAGAGGATGCAGATGTGACAAATAAAATAAAGCTGGGGTGAATTGCTCTTTCTTGTCCCTGAGGGCTGTAGTCAACTGGGAGATACTGGGGATTGATCCAGATGCTCTGCCACTTCGCTGCAGTCCTTCCCTGCCTTCTGCTTCATCTGCCTTGTTCTCTCTCCTGCTCTTAGTTCCTCCCTCTACAATGCTCTTTCATTGTGGATTTCTTAATACGTGTTGTATTTGTTGTTACTAGTTATGATTTTAGTGAAATAAAGAATGAAAAACACATGTTGGCCATGTTCTACCCCGATGCTCACGAGGTTTTGCTGTGGTCATTTCCTGGGAATGGTGAAGAACAACATGGAAACCCTGATTTGCCATTCTGTGGAGAAACCTGATGTTTTTATGACCTTTCAACAAAATTAGGAAGAGAGGTAATTAAGACTACTGGAAAAAAGCACACACACACACCCCACACACAAACACACACCAGAACCTTTTTTACTCCTTAGAATTTTACTGATACTTTTACCATACACATGAAAGCAATTGATTCAGCAAAATGTGGTTTGTTTTTTTGGAAACCCACTTATAAAATCACCCTCTGCTTGCCAACAGGGGGAAAAAGTCTTTTCTTCACCACAGTTTCCATAATGACTTTAACCCAATTTTTAAAATTACGGTGAAACACACAGAAGGAAGCAAAGCAAATATTTAAAAACCCACTTTTTGCAGACAGTCAGAGATCTCTTCAGATCCATTTGGGGTGGAGGGCCAAAAAAAATCAAAGAACACTAACTCAGAAGAGCAAACAAAACCACTCCTTTGAATTAACCATGGGAAATGACAACATACTTTCATTTTCCTGCTTATGAGGAAAGACTTTCAAAACAGCTTGGATAAAGTTCTCAAAAAAACTACATTCAAAGAATGTAAACCACTAGATGCAAAAGAAAGCATCTAAGTACTTGTATTTAACAGTAGCCAAGTTTAGGAAATTCACTGTAACTTCATCCCTAATCTGCAGCTTTTAGCTAGTATTTATTGTTGCATGTTCATCATTTTTACAAGCAGCAGGAAGTCTCTGTCATGGTACATCCCCTGAAGGGCTGCTATTATTATTATTATTATTATTATTCATTTATATTGTGCCTTTTTTCCAAACCAGGACTCAAGGAGGCTTACAGAAACTAAAAAAACCTGGTCTGAACAAAGACATTGGATTCTTATCTCATTATACATGACAAAGCTATCTTTAGCCATCTCACCCCTTGCCTTTCCCTGCAAGACCAATTGCAGCCGTTAAGAGTCGTCAACACGTTTTCCACACCTATCAGCTGATCACCCATTCCCACCACCCTTCTGAGTAATACCCCTCCCTATATTTAAGGGTCTGGTGACTTCTGTTTCAGTGTATCTGAAGAAGTGTGCATGCACACGAAAGCTCATACCAATAACAAACTTAGTTGGTCTCTAAGGTGCCATCATCAAAAAAACTAAGATCATGGCCACTGGTCCCATCACCTCCTGGCAAATAGAAGGGGAAGAAATGGAGGCAGTGAGAGATTTCACTTTCTTGGGTTCCATGATCACTGCAGATGGTGACAGCAGTCACGAAATCAGAAGACGCCTGCTTCTTGGGAGAAAAGCAATGACAAACCTAGACAGCATCTTAAAAAGCAAAGACATCACCTTGCTGACAAAAGTCCGTATAGTTCAAGCTATGGTTTTCCCAGTAGTAATGTACGGAAGTGAGAGCTGGACCATAAAGAAGGCTGATCGCCGTAGAATTGATGCTTTTGAATTATGGTGCTGGAGGAGACTCTTGAGAGTCCCGTGGACTGCAAGAAGATCAAACCTATCCATTCTCAAAGAAATCAGCCCTGAGTACTCACTAGAAGGACAGATCCTGAAGTTGAGGCTCCAGTACTTTGGCCACCTCATGAGAAGAGAAGAATCCCTAGAAAAGACCCTGATGTTGGGAAAGATGGAGGGCACAAGGAGAAGGGGACGACAGAGGATGAGATGGTTGGACAGTGTTCTTGAAGCTACTAACATGAGTTTGGCCAAACTGCGAGAGGCAGTGAAGGATAGGCGTGCCTGGCGTACTCTGGTCCATGGGGTCACGAAGAGTCGGACACGACTGAACGACTGAACAACAACAACAAGGTGCTACTGGAAAGAATTTTTTATTTTATTTTGTAGAAACTAAAAAAACAACAACCACACAGGTAAAATACAAAAAGCTAAAAGCATATAAAAGATCATAGTTAAAAAGCAATTAAGCCATAATAGAATTAAAACAATATGAAAACTACCTTACCTTAACATCTGAATCAGGATAGACTGTGGAAGTCCGGAACCTGGATGTGGGCCAACAAACTGAGGCTGAACAAACTGCACTGGGCCACAACAGCCCAATAGTTTGAAACACAATTTAAAACCCCAGGAAAGTAAAGTGGTCTTCATCTTGTGCCAAAATTACTAGGTATGTGTAACCACTTTGGAAGAATCCCAAATTCCAGTCTCAGCCCCACAAAGAATTCTGGGAGCTGTAGTTTGTTAAAGGTGCAGAGGGCTGTTATGAGACCACTATTCCCCTCATGGAGCTATAATTTTCAGAATTCCCTGGGAAGAAAGGATTGATGCTACCCTGAAAATTGTAGCTCTGGGAGGGTAATAAGGATTTCTTAACAACATTCAGCAGCCTTAACAAACTACAGCTCCCAGGATTCCTCAGGGGATATGACTATTTAAAATGGTATCATAATGCTTTAAATGTATGGTGTGAATGTGGCTGAGGTAGATAATTTAAACCCCCCCCCCCCGCCTGACTGATGCATGGCTTCACTTAAGAAAAATAATAATCATATGTGTCATTTCTAATATTTGCCATGAAACACTTGGGATTTATGAGCATATTTGGAACTTCCCCCTCCCTGCTTCAAGTTTTCTTAGAAATAATAATTATGCATGAAACACATTTTTCTTCTCCATCTTCTGCCAACCTGAGTCCAGAGCAAACCTGTATAACTGTGTGGATGCCAAAGGAAGCAAAGAAACCTGCAATGAAAGGACTAAGCAATTTCTCAGAGAACAATTCCAGCACAACTTTTGGCCATGAAGTCCCATTAAATGGAATGCTGCTATTCTTATGTAAAAGAGAAGTGGCAGACCCCCATTACAAGTGCTTTTATATTCAATTAAAAGCAACGTCCAAGTACTCTTTTTAAAACTGATGTAAATGTAGAATATGCTGATCTGTGCGTGCTATTTCCATCAGTATACTTGCCCAGGCAGGTGCATATTTCTGGCTCATGAGTGAGGTGGGACACCAAAGTTGGATGAAATCAGGCCACAACTTTATTGATCAAACAACAGGTAAGCGGGGTTGGCATGGCAGTAGGGTAAGGATCAATTCCTTATCCCACTTAGCCCAGAGGCAGATTTAAGGGAGCACAACTGGTTCGGTTGAGTGCAGAGCCTTGGGGGGGGGGGGCACTGCAACTATTATGTAGAATGGAAGGTGGGGGGGGGGAGAGGAGTGCAGATTTTGGCATCACCGCCAAAATTTGACAACCCAAGGTCTGACATTGCTCAGTCCTTCCATTCTCCTTGGAATTGGGAAGCCTGGGAATTGGCCAGTGGGTCAAGCCAAGCATCCAGGATCCCACTGAGCAATGGGACGGGGAGATTCCTGCCAGCCAGTGGCCTTACTCAAGGTTTTGGCATGCCCTATGGCCCCTTATGGACCCCTCCTTTACTATGCTGTTCCCACCCAATGCCATTTCTGCACAAAGTTGTGACAAAATTTGTTTCGCAATCCCATAACATGATGAAACCTTTCACAGAGGGGAAAAGGTGAACCACCACCCACCAACCAAGGGCCAGCTGAGGTTGGGAGGGGCAAAAAAAAAAAAAACCCCATTCCCTAGACCCTCCTAGTGTCCCTATCTTTCAGGGACAGTCCTGGATTTACAGAAGCCATTCTGGTTTCTGATTTGATTCTCCGGTGAGGCTCTAATAGAGCAACGGTGGGTGGGAAGCTGTTGAGGCAAAATGGCTCCAACCCTTCTGTCAGGGAGCCAAGCATGGCTCGGGAAGAGAGGGGGGAGAGCATTGAGGAAAGAGCAGGAAGAAAAAGTTGGGAGTCTGCCAGTCAGGGGGAGGAGGGTAAATATAGAGAGCAATTACCGATAATAACGACAGATACGTCCACGTCACCCAGCCCCCCTCTGCAGACGTCTCAGGAAGAAAGAGAAAGCACTCACGCTGTCAGTAGCAGACAGGGGAGGGAACAAAGGGGGAGAAGGAGGTTCAGACGTCATTTTAGGGCGACCCGAAACTTCCTCTGTTGGAAAAGGCGCGAGGATTCCAGTCCGGAAGTCTGTTAGCTCGGAGTGCAGTCATGATTTATCACTCTGTAATTATCCATGTCTAATAAACAGCTTTTAAAGCTCAACGCTTGAGCCGGCAATTACTCACAGCAACTTCAAAGGCAAGAGTGCTGTGACACCTTCATGGGCCAGGGCCTTTTAAAAGGCCCAAGTCCCTCCTCCCTCCCACAAGATCTCATGTGATTATTCTACATCTGCAGGATCTCATGAAAACACTGTGGGGAGATAAGCCCCACCTCTCAGTCACTCTTGGAGATCCTGCCAAGAGTGCCAGCTTGGCCCCATGGCCGTGGGTGCCTGGAACTATGGGTGCCATGCAGCGTGCATGGACCTGGCACAAAAATTTGTGGGTGCCTGGCCCCTTCATGGGGAATTTTGTGGGTGCAGGGAGTTGGTTCCTATGGACCCTGCAGTTCCATACAAAGTCACCTCGTGACTTATTTTATTGAAAAGCCCCTATTTTATTGAGCTGTTACCAAAAGTCTTACCTCCCCTGGTAGCAAAGCATTAACGATACAGCTATTTCCCTGTAAGGGCCTGGAACAAAGCCTTGTCTCCTTAAAGTATATTCTTTTCTACGCTGATTACCAATTACTTTTGAAAATTATATAGACGTGAGCAGTGCCTTGTGATGCAAAGGTGACATGTCATGTTTTACTTGAGTCACGGTTAATTAACCATATGTGCAGAAGCCAGGTAAGTGGTTACGAGTATTTAGCTTTCAGTCCTGCCGTGGAATTAACACTGTCATTCTCTCCTACACCTCCCTCCAAATAAAAATAAAACAGGGTGTGTGTGTGGGGGGGGGGTGTTTTAAAAGTTATGCTCTGCTGAGGCAAAATGTTTTTCAGTGAACACATATTGGTTGATTAGGGAAGAAGGGAAGACAGGAGAATTGATCATCTTTAGAATGGTCCTGGTTGCGGGCAGGCCCCCAACCCAGCTCCTCCCCCACCCTGGCGTGGGCGGAGCAACGCCTTCATGCCAGGGTGGCACCACAATCACCCCAGGCCTATTGGCCAATCATTTTTGAGCGGGCTGATCGTGGGGGGTTTAAAAGTGGCAGTGCAATGTGTGCTGGGCACCTGCTTCACGCTGCTGGACACCTGCCCACCCTCCCTGTTTTATGTGTTTTCTCTGGCCTTGCTTTGGACTTTGGTTGGTTGCCTGTCTTGGGTTAGGGGCCGGGTAGGAATTTTTTCCACTTGGTTTTCGCTTACCTCTTAGCAATCGTCACAACTTTGTGAGGTTTGGCGGTTAGGCATTGGCTCATTGATTTGTAGGGGAGGGGAGGCCAGCCATCGCCTGCCCCTCCATTGACCAAGGGTATTCCGTTAAAGGAATTCGGGGCCTGGATCCTGTCCAAAGTCCACTTGAGGGGCTAGGGCCATGCCAGGCCTCTGGGGACACCGAGGAGAGCTGCAGGTGGGGTCCCCCGATGTGGCTCCCTCTTTGGGTGGTTTACCCTTATTGACTTCCTGCAAAGGGGGCAGGAGTCTGATATAGTTTACGCCAATGCCTCCCGCTCACATTTCTGTAATTCAATTAAGTTGTGGCCTAAAATTTTTTGCCCAATAACCTTAAACCTAAATACTGTGTCTGTGTGAATTATTTTAACAAGGGGCTGGTTTGGGGGCCTTGCCATGCAACCAAGAATCTTTGCAAAATGTCCCAGTGAAATGCACACATTGTCACTCTAATATATCCACTTCATCATGTGCTGAGGAGTCATTTGGGCAAGCCAGACAGAAGAGAAGGCACAGCAAACCCAGGAAGCAGGGTGGAATCAGCAGGCAAAACAAACGAGGTACAGCAAGCATAAAAAGAGATCTACATACAGTGGTACCTCAGGTTACATACGCTTCAGGCTACATACTCCGCTAACCCAGAAATAATGTTTCAGGTTAAGAACTTTGCTTCAGGATAAGAACAGAAATCGTGCTCTGGGTGCGCAGCGGCAGCGGGAGGCCCCATTAGCTAAAGTGGTGCTTCAGGTTAAGAACAGTTCCAGGTTAAGAACGGACCTCCGGAACAAATTAAGTACTTAACCAGAGGTACCACTGTATATACAATTTAACTATACACAATGCACATAGTGTTATTTTATGTTGCCTTTCTCAGTTGTGCAGGGGTGTGGCACTTGTCCTGCTACAGTCATTCATTCGTTTTATTTGTATGCCACTTTTCCACACACAAAAATCATGCTCAAAGGGAAAACAGGAACACATTTCAAGCAAACACTGGCAAAACAATGTCATAATAATATAGCAAAACAACAGCACAGTAACAATTTCATAATAACATAGTAAATCAGTGCTTTTTTGGGGGGGGGATACTGAAGTTGAGGCTCCAGTACTTTGGCCACCTCATGAAAGGAGAAGACTCCCTGGAAAAGACCCTGATGTTGGGAAAGATGGAGGGCACAAGGAGAAGGGGACGACAGAGGATGAGATGGTTGGACAGTGTTCTCAAAGCTACTAACATGAGTTTGGCCAAACTGCGGGAGGCAGTGAAGGATAGGCGTGCCTGGCGTGCTCTGGTCCATGGGGTCACGAAGAGTCGGACACGACTGAACGACTGAACAACAACACTCAAGGGTATGCAGTACCAGCACATTTCCCACCCCCAAATGTTAAAAGTGTGGTACATGCAGCACCCAATAGCAAAAATAACAAGGAAGCTTCACAGTTTCGCCTCCTAGAAACATGCCTCTCATGCTGTTGCTCCCAGGCCCTCTCCTGCAGCAGCTTCTTATAAGGCTTCCAAAAAGTGTTTAGTTTCCAAAGGGTTTTCTAGTCCAACCCCTTTCAATGATGGCCCTATGAGAAGGGACTGTGATCATTCCAAAAGCATTAAGAGCAGCAGAAGAGCTGTAATGGGCCAGATAAAAGGCCCAATCCCAAGCCATGATCATTCCAGGAGGCGTAGGGTGAGGGGGTTGGCAGAGAGAGAGGATGGCCACCAGATTTAAATAGCTTTAAGAAGAAAAATAGCTGCCACTGTGGCAGAAGATTGTGGCATTTTTATGGTGTGGAAGGAAAAAAGGAAGCAGAAAAGAAAAGAAAAGAAAAAGAGAAAGCCGTTACCACCACAGTAAGCACACCAGCCTCTCATTTGTGAAACCAGGTGACCCCAAGAACACACATATACACTTAATGAATGATGAGTGGAGGGGGGGGGGAGGATGGGTTTGCTACAGCTCTAGATTTAGCAGAACTCTGATCCCGATTACCAACAAATTGCCTATGATATCTAATAGACAAGCAAGACTTCTTTCTTAAAACTAGCTTTTGTCCACAGTTAGTCAAGCAAGGGCTATTATGATGACAATAGGGATCACAGGACATAATAAGAAGCACATTGTTACCCCCTCAAACTCTTTCCCAGCAATGTTTAATCCTACCTCTATCATTTCTGCTCTCTCACCTTTCTGTGTCATTGTTATTGCTGTTAATTTCCAGGTCTGCATCTAGGCATGCCCACTGTATGCTGTGTATAATGCAATTGAACGCTCAATTATAGGGCAAAAGGAGAGAGAGAGATTACCCTAATGGCATCACGTGTGCTGTCAGCAGAGAATGGAGACCATAAGTTTCCATAGCATCCTGCATACTTCTAGCTCTTGCAGTGTTTATTGGAAGCTAACGGAATAGGGCAAGCTCTGTGGAGGCCTTGCTGGATTAACAGAAGTTGTGAGGCTTCTCTGCAAACACGCTAATGTGTGGTGTAGTGTTTAAGAGTGGTAGACTTGTAATCTGGTGAACCGGGTTCGCATCTCCGCTCCTCCACATGCAGCTGCTGGGTGACCTTGGGCTAGTCACACTTCTCTGAAGTCTCTCAGCCCCACTCACCTCACAGAGTGTTTGTTGTGGGGGAGGAAGGGAAAGGAGAATGTTAGCTGCTTTGAGACCCCTTTGGGTGGTGATAAAGCGGGATATCAAATCTAAACTCTTCTTCAAACTCTGTATGTTAAAAAAAAACTGGCCTCATGTGGATGTTGGGCATATTTAAATGGATTGCACAAGTCAAGTACACACAGCCACAGATACAAGTCAGGTTAGATGAGTCCAGAGTGATCCATGACTGTTAGGGCATCAGACAGGAAGTAGAGGCAGCCAGGGTGGGAAAACCACAGGGGAAAGGCTATAATAATAATAATAATAATAATAATAATAATAATAATAATAATAATTATGATTTATTTATACCCTGACCATCTGGCTGGGTTTCCCCATTACTCTGGGTGGCTCCCAACAGAATATTAAAAACAAGATAAAGTATCAAAATAGAAAATTCTTTCCAGTAGCACCTTAGAGACCAACTGAGTTTGTTCCTGGTATGAGCTTTCGTGTGCATGCACACTTCCTCAGACTATGGCAGACCAACACGGCTACCCACCTGTAAAGATAAAGTATCAAACATTAAAAACTTCCCTAAACAGGGCTGCCTTCACATATCTTGTAAAAGTCAAATAGTTGTTTATTTCCTTGACATATGAAGGTAGGTGCCACTACTGAGAAGATCTACCTGACTGACAGGTGTGTCTTCCCAGAAAGACTGTCTTGTGGCCAGCAGCACACCAGCTAAATGCTCAATTATCACTTGGTTTTTTAGCCTTGATGGGTTCAAAACCAAGTTTTTCCTTACGTACTTGACTGATCACCAGAGAGGAGTGGCATTCTGTGCATAGTAAGTGGCTATAAATTTGATGGAGCTACTCTGAAGTAGCTGTGTTGAAATTCATGGAAGCTTTGCCATTGCCAGTTTATTCAAGAAATAAGCATTGAAGAGCACTGTTTATGGGACAGTGCTTGGCTTCCTCTGCTTAAAAAGTTTTTGCAAGATGTTGGGATTAAACTTCCCTTAAAGGGTGCCCAGAACACAACAACTTCCTTTCAAAGTTTTAATGAAAAGCTTTTACATAAGGAACATTAAAACAACTACTGACAAGCAAGCCTCAAAGTCTTGGACATTTGATCTATAAATAAAATGTGTGTTCTCTTATTCATATGGAATCATAAGAAAAGATGCCCCATCTGTTAAGAAGCTTGAAATCAAACTGTTGATGATCAGACCCTAACTTCATAAAGCATCAAGGTTTTGAGTTTAAATACCCCCTTGGGAAACTAAAATATCTTGAAATGCTAATGGTGCATGTAGTATCACTAATAGTATACATTAAAAATAAAATACATAGCTACAAGTGAAACCGTATTTCAAGGAACTATCTAGGATGGAAACTGCCACAAGCTTTGAGAAGTGGCTAGCTAAGGTTATGCTGAAACTTACATTCCTAATTTACAGGATGCTGGACCCTTAATATTGCATGAGAGAACATTTGTAAAAGTGTTCATATCCTTGCATATTTTAAGAAGAAAGTGAAAAAGAAAACTGAAAGCCATTTTCAATTATGTATGACTTTTGGTACTTAGCATGAATGCATAGTTGCTCAGCTGGAATCATGTTGTTTTATCTATCTTTGGCTCCTGCTGCATATTCAGTGGTGGTACTTGGACATTTGGAATTCATGCATACGATTTAAAAAGCAAAACATTGCTTAGAGAATATGCACAACCATCACTAGTGATGTAAGAAGGCATCATTTTTTGTTCTGACCTGTAATTGTCTCGTGCAGCACTGCTTCCATTCTGCTGCAGTTTGTCTTCTGCCAATAACTCTCTTGTTCGTCTTGTCACTGTGACAAAAATACATGAATTACATTGTTATTGTGTTATTGCACACCACTTCATTGCGGAAGAAACAATGCAGATGGGGGGGCACACACAACCAATTATGTATCATTTGCAGACTGAAAGCAGCAACAACAGCGAATGATATTTGCTGGATTGATTTCCATTCCGGGCATAGCACAAATAAGTAAACACCGGCAATTTCAGTTCCCATTTCGGTTACATAGACTACTGCACTACAAGAGCAGTGGTGTTTCAAAATATTTTCAACGGAAGAATGTAGATTTTTCAAGGAGAATGTTACCAGTGTGTTAGATTTTTCTAACTTCTTAATAGTTCCTTAATGATTAGATTTAAGTATGTGTGTCTCTATATCCATGCATTCACTATAATCCAGAGTTTGCCACCATTCTTTTTTTTTAAATCATGCAACTTAAAACCTTTTCATGTTGTATGATTTTTAAAATTGGTTTTAAAGTATGCTTATTTTTTGTTTTTTGTAAATCACACTGACTTATCAGGCAAAAAAGGTGGCTAGTAACTAATAATAATAATAATAATAATAATAATAATAATAATAATAATAATAACAGACCATCCAAAGGGCTGTTTTTCATTTGCAAAGTGATACTACTATACCGGCAGGTATCATAGATAGGAGTGCCATTCTTTAAAAAAGAAAATCCAAAAAGGGTGATTTCAGTTCATGAAAACAGTCCACATCCTAAAGAAAAATAGCTTGTGGCTCCTCCCAATTGGCCTTATCTGTCACGAATCATCATACAAACGCTACAGCCTCCTCACTTAATAATGGAGGCTTTAAAAAAATGTGAATGACTGCTTAATTGGCAGTGAATCAGCCCTACTTTTCCACAGCAGATTCTGTTGCTGCATGTTCACACACACACACACAAACAGAGAGAGAAAGAGAGAGAGAGAGAGAGAGAGAGAGAGAGAGAGAGCAAAGAAGTCAATGCTGAAGGTAGCAGCAGCAGCTGCTGTCATGTTTTGCTTGCCTTGGCCTTTTTAACGAAATGCAACACATTCGTTTCCTAAAAAATTTCAATCCCACTCAGGCTGTAACTATATTTGACAAATGTTTGAACTGAGTTTACAACACCATACAAATCTGAAAAACGACAACTGATATTCACTATGCATATTAATTTTTGCACTACTTTTGTTCTCTGAATGAAGTTCAAGACATAGCAGAAAATATATAACGTAGCTTTATTTCATTGTAACATTGCTGTGTTTGTGTAGTGCCCAACCCCAAGTTTTTTTTAATGGATTGGTACAAAATCACTACAAACAACATTTAAAGCACTATTGTGCCACCTTAACTGTCATAGCTTCCCCCAAAGAATCCTGGGAGCTGTCGTTTGCAAAGGGTGTGAAGAATTGTTATTGGAGAACAACCTTGATGGCAGAAAGTGAGGAGGAATTAAAGAACCTTTTAATGAGGGTGAAAGAGGAGAGCGCAAAATATGGTCTGAAGCTCAACATCAAAAAAACTAAAATCATGGCCACTGGTCCCATCACCTCCTGGCAAATAGAAGGGGAAGAAACGGAGGCAGTGAGAGATTTCACTTTCTTGGGCTCCATGATCACTGCAGATGGTGACAGCAGTCACGAAATTAGAAGACGCCTGCTTCTTGGGAGAAAAGCAATGACAAACCTAGACAGCATCTTAAAAAGCAAAGACATCACCTTGCCGACAAAGGTCCGTATAGTTAAAGCTATGGTTTTCCCAGTAGTAATGTATGGAAGTGAGAGTTGGACCATAAAGAAGGCTGATCGCCGAAGAATTGATGCTTTTGAATTATGGTGCTGGAGGAGACTCTTGAGAGTCCCATGGACTGCAAGAAGATCAAACTTAACCATTCTTAAAGAAATCAGCCCTGAGCGCTCACTAGAAGGACAGTTACAGGTGGGTAGCCGTGTTGGTCTGCCATAGTCGAAACAAAATAGAAAATTCTTTCCAGTAGCACCTTAGAGACCAGTAGCACCTTAGCACCTTAGAGACCAACTGAGTTTGTTCTTGGTATGAGCTTTCATGTTCATGCACACATCTTCAGATAGAAGAACAGATCCTAGAAGGACAGATCCTGAAGTTGAGGCTCCAGTACTTTCGTGTCCGACTCTTCGTGACCCCATGGACCAGAGCATGCCAGGCACGCCTATCCTTCACTGCCTCTCGCAGTTTGGCCAAACTCATGTTAGTAGCTTCGAGAACACTGTCCAACCATCTCATCCTCTGTCATCCCCTTCTCCTTGTGCCCTCCATTTTCCCCAACATCAGGGTCTTTTCTAGGGAGTCTTCTCTTCTCATGAGGTGGCCAAAGTACTGGAGCCTCAACTTCAGGATCTGTCCTTCTAGTGAGCACTCAGGGCTGATTTCTTTGAGAATGGATAGGTTTGATCTTCTTGCAGTCCATGGGACTCTCAAGAGTCTCCTCCAGCACCATAATTCAAAAGCATCAATTCTTCGGCGATCAGCCTTCTTTATGGTCCAGCTCTCACTTCCATACATTACTACTGGGAAAACCATAGCTTTAACTATACGGACCTTTGTCGGCAAAGTGATGTCTTTGCTTTTTAAGATGCTGTCTAGGTTTGTCATTGCTTTTCTCCCAAGAAGCAGGCGTCTTCTAATTTCGTGACTGCTGTCACCATCTGCAGTGATCATGGAACCCAAGAAAGTGAAATCTCTCACTGCCTCCATTTCTTCCCCTTCTATTTGCCAGGATGTGATGGGACCAGTGGCCATGATCTTAGTTTTTTGATGTTGAGCTTCAGACCATATTTTGCGCTCTCCTCTTTCACCCTCATTAAAAGGTTCTTTAATTCCTCCTCACTTTCTGCCACCAAGGTAGTATCATCAGCATATCTGAGGTTGTTGATATTTTTTCCGGCAATCTTAATTCCGGTTGGGGATTCATCCAGTCCAGCCTTTCGCATGATGAATTCTGCATATAAGTTAAATAAGCAGGGAGACAATATACAGCCTTGTCGTACTCCTTTCCCAATTTTGAACCAATCAGTTGTTCCATATCCAGTTCTAACTGTAGCTTCTTGTCCCACATAGAGATTTCTCAGGAGACAAATGAGGTGATCCGGCACTCCCATTTCTTTAAGAACTTGCCATAGTTTGCTGTGGTCGACACAGTCAAATGCTTTTGCGTAGTCAATGAAGCAGAAGTAGATGTTTTTCTGGAACTCTCTTGCTTTCTCCATAATCCAGCGCATGTTTGCAATTTGGTCTCTGGTTCCTCTGCCCCTTCGAAATCCAGCTTGCACTTCTGGGAGTTCTCGGTCCACATACTGCTTAAGCCTGCCTTGTAGAATTTTGAGCATAACCTTGCTAGCGTGTGAAATGAGTGCAATTGTGCGGTAGTTGGAGCATTCTTTGGCACTGCCCTTCTTTGGGATTGAGATGTAGACTGATCTTCTCCAATCCTCTGGCCACTGCTGAGTTTTCCAAACTTGCTGGCATATTGAGTGTAGCACTTTAACAGCATCATCTTTTAAAATTTTAAATAGTTCAGCTGGAATATCATCACTTCCACTGGCCTTGTTGTTAGCAAGGCTTTCTAAGGCCCATTTGACTTCACTCTCCAGGATGTCTGGCTCAAGGTCAGCAACCACATTACCTGGGGTGTATGAGACCTCCATATCTTTCTGGTATAATTCCTCTGTGTATTCTTGCCACCTCTTCTTGATGTCTTCTGCTTCTGTTAGGTCCTTCCCACTTTTGTCCTTAATTGTGGTAATCTTTGTACGAAATGTTCCTTTCATATCTCCAATTTTCTTGAACAAATCTCTGGTTTTTCCCATTCTGTTATTTCCCTCTATTTCTTTGCATTGCTCATTTAGAAAGGCCCTCTTGTCTCTCCTTGCTATTCTTTGGAAATCTGCATTCAATTTCCTGTATCTTTCACGATCTCCCTCGCATTTTGCTTGTCTTCTCTCCCCCGCTATTTGTAAGGCCTCATTGGACAGCCACTTTGCCTTCTTGCATTTCTTTTTCATTGGGATGGTTTTCGTTGCTGTCTCCTGTATAATGTTACGAGCCTCCATCCACAGTTCTTCAGGCACTGTATCCACCAAATCTAAATCCTTAAACCTGTTCTTCACTTCAACTGTGTATTCATAAGGAATTTGATTTAGATTGTATCTTAGTGGCCCAGTGGTTTTTCCTACTTTCTTCAGTTTAAGCTGGAATTTTGCTATAAGAAGCTGATGATCTGAGCCACAGTCAGCTCCAGGTCTTGTTTTTGCTGAGTGTATAGAGCTTCTCTATCTTTGGCTGCAGAGAATATAATCAATCTGATTTCGATGTTGCCCATCTGGTGATGTCCATGTGTAGAGTCGTTTCTTGTGTTGTTGGAAAAGAGTGTTTGTGATGACCAGCTTGTTCTCTTGACAGAACTCTATTAGCCTTTGCCCTGCTTCATTTTGAACTCCAAGGCCAAACTTGCCAGTAGTTCCTTTTATCTCTTGACTCCCTACTTTAGCATTCCAATCCCCTATAACGAGAAGAACATCCTTCTTTGGTGTCATTTCTATAAGGTGTTGTAGGTCTTCATAGAATTGGTCAATTTCAGTTTCTTCAGCACTGGTAATTGGTGCATAAACTTGGATTACTGTGATGTTAAAAGGTCTGCCTTGGATTCGTATCGAGATCATTCTATCATTTTTGAAATTGCATCCCAGTACAGCTTTCGCCACTCTTTTGTTGAGTATGAGGGCCACTCCATTTCTTTTACGGGATTCCTGCCCACAGTAGTAGATATGATAGTCATCCGAACTGAATTCGCCCATTCCTGTCCATTTTAGTTCGCTGATGCCTAGGATGTCAATGTTTATTCTTGCCATCTCATTTTTTACCACATCCAGCTTACCAAGGTTCATGGTTCTTACATTCCAGGTTCCTATGCAATACTTTTCTTTACAGCATTGGACTTTCCTTTCACTTCCAGGCATATCCGCAACTGAGCGTCCTTTCGGCTTTGGCCCAGCCGCATCATCAGCTCTGAATCTACTTGTACTTGTCCTCCGCTCTTCCCCAGTAGCATGTTGGACGCCTTCCGACCTGAGGGGCTCATCTTCCAGCGTCATATCTTTTATATGCCTGTTGTCTTTGTCCATGGAGTTTTCTTGGCAGGGATACTGGAGTGGGTTGCCAGTTCCTCCTCCAGGTGGATCACGTTTGGTCCAAACTCTCCACTATGACCTGTCCATCTTGAGCTGTCCATAGCTTCCCTGAGTAATTCAAGCCCCTTCGCCACGACAAGGCAGTGATCCATGAAGGGGGTTATACTGATATCAGCAGACAAAGGGTGAAAAAATACTAGGGTATCCCCATGGCACCTCCCCTTTTTCACAATTTCTTTGGTACAGAGGTGTCTGCCTCTTTACCGAAGGGGGATTTCTTTTACCTCTTACTAAAGGCCTGTCACACTTTCAGGTGATAAAGTCTAAGGCACTTTGAATATTCTGTGATATATGCATTGTCAAGTTCCTGCCTTTCCTTTTAACCCCATTCAGTCACCTGCAGGCTATTTATATTTCCTGACTCCTTTTACCAGTGCTTCAGTGTCTCTTTCGCAGCATCCTCTCCTTTGTCTTTTCAAAGAGAAAGCTATTTTGTTTGCAACTTAAGAAAGAAACCAAGTTATTCATAACCAATAGTCTTCCAAATCTATTTAATGGCTCTCAGCTCCATTTCCTTTAAATAACAACAAACCTAGACCAGTGTAAACATTCTCCCACTGAACACAGCAACATAGTAAACTGAAAAAGCTGGAAAGGCTGCCTTCTTTTTGCTGTTGGTCTTATTTGTTCTCCTGGGAAAATCTCTGGTGCATCTGCAGTGCCTATGTGTACTTTCATTCCACTGCCCTGAAATAGAAACCACTCACACACCATCTGTAACCCCCCTGGGCTTCACTGATGCACCCCCATTCCATCCACTGTGTTAACATAGGCAGCTGAAACTTGATGAACTCGTTTTACATGGAGACTAAGTTGTCCTCATGACCCCAAACACAGGAAACCATCCTTGACACTACAGGACAGTTACAGCACCTACAGGTCAAACCAATGTCCAACTGCAGAAAGAACAAGTCGGTGCATACTTGCAGCTCCTGGTTGGGAGTCTTTGTGTTTGCTGCATGGGAACATAGGAAGATCCTTATACCAGACCAGACTATCCAGCTCAGTATTATCTGGTCTGACTAGCAGATGTTCTGCAGAGACTAAAAGCACAGGTCTATCACATCGCCTGACCCTTTTAACTGGAGATGTCATGGGAAATTCAGCATGCATATATATGCTCTATTGCCGAGTTGAGGGGAAAGGGAACTAAGCTCAGTTGCAGAACACAATGCTCTGGATGGAAAAGGTCCCTCCCAGGTTCAGTTGCTAATCCCTATGAGGACCAAGGCTGAACAGTGCAGAAAGTGCTGAGCTAGAGGAACCTGTGCTGTGGCTCATCCCTGAAAGGTGAAGCCCTGTTTTGCCCCAGTGCTTGGGCTTCTCTAGGGCAGCAGCTGTTGCAGAGCGTCTCGTCCATTTCTCAGTATAGCCAATTTGGGACATGGCTTTTCAGTTTCACTCATCACCATTCCACACCAGCCCGTCCCACTTCAAGAATTTCCAGATACGATGGCCACTTGTTTTTTGCATTTCAAAAAAGAAGGTATGTAGCACCAAAGAAACAGGACAAAAACAGATTTACAATTTATTTTTTTTGCCTAAGCTAATGTGTACGCCAGGGTGCACATTTAGAAATGATTATTATAATTTAAGTAGAAATGTAATACATCTCATCATAATGGGGAAGAATGTGATCAAGTTACCTGTAGGCCTGTGTCCATGTGCTCACTACTGATAGGCAGCTTCAAGGCTGCTTTTCTCTTTTCTTACCATGCTTTATCTTTAAGCCAGATAGGCCTCCAAAGAAAGGACAGCTTCAGGGTAAATAGGGCACTAGCGGGGGCAGGTGGCACTGTGGTCTAAACCACCGAGCCTCTTGGACTTGCTGATCAGAAGGTCGGTGGTTTGAATCCCTGCAACAAGGTGAGCGCCCATTGCTCTGTCCCAGCTCCTGCCAACCTAGCAGTTCGAAAGCACGCCAGTGCAAGTAGATAAATAGGTACCGCTTCGGCCACATGATCTGGAAAGCTTTCTGTGGACAGACCCTGGCTCTCTTGGCCTGAAAAGCGAGATGAGCGCCACAACCTCATAGTTGCCTTTTACTGGACTTAACCATCCAGGGGTCCTTTTACCTCTAATAAAATAAAATAAAATAGGGCACTTGACACACCCTGTTTACAGATGTGCAAAGAGGGGGTAGGACATGCACAATGCAACCCTATACACATTTCCTCAGGTGCTTAAGTCCCACTGTGCTCAGTATGGGTTGCTCCCAAGTAGTTGTGCATAGTGGTGTGACTCAAGTTAGCAAAAGCTCTTCCAAATCCATTTGTGGGGAACTTGTAAAATCCTCATCACATCCCTCCTCCCCTGCCACCTCCAGAATGCAGCCAGACCAAAGCCAGAGTCAAGCCAAGTTCAGTTAATATAGCTGAAATAATTTTAAACTCATTCCCCCAAGTGTGAAGGTTATTTATTTCTTTTTTGCATTTCAGCTTTCCCTGGAGCTTTGCATGTTATTGTGTTCTTTTTGGTGTGTGACAAGGTGACGGGGTTGCGTGGGCTTGAAGCACTGTCACCAAACGGAGGAAACGTATCTCTTGGGAGTCACTGACCCTGGTGGCAACATTTCAAAGGATGCTGAAAATGCTGTGCTTTGCAGCGTTCCGCAGCTGAGGTGGTACATCATTTTGCAAACAGAAGAAAAGAAAAATGCACCTATTTTAATTTTAAATGTAGAAGATACACGTGCAGAAATATAGTAGCAAAGAAGCCTAAAAATAATTTTGAAAGCATAGTGCAGGAAATCCCTTGAGATGGAGTTAAAATAAGAGATAACATTGACTGTTGCAGTTAACATTTCATGGACCTTGGAAGGGGTATGTGTTCTCATCCAAAGATGTGTGCATGCTGTTATGAGCCACTCCAGTCAACTTTTGGGCATTGTTGGAGCAAAAAGGGGCAAAATCTGGCCTCCTAACAGCTGTTTAAAAGCTATCACCACTTTTCCAATATGGACATGCACACATATCAGCCATGCCAGCCCCAAAATATTTTTTGTTTCAAGCTTAGGCCAAATGGTGCCTGTCCCTGCTAGGGCCAGCACTTTTTAGTGTTGCTGCACCATTAATAGGAAACCTATCTGAATGCACCTCTATGCCTTACCTGGATTGTGCCCCAATTATTTACTCTTCATCACATTAAAAATAAACAGTTTGCAAAGCAAAGGAGAAAACGGCATGGGTGGTCAAGGAGCTACGTAAGTGTGCTTATGAACAGACATATACATTACTGAAAATAATATTTAGAATGCATCTAATTTGATAAAAAATACTTTGCAATAATGTGGATAATAAGACAAAATTCCATACGAAAATGTGTATAATAGGAGAAATTTACACTAAAATGCTGATGAAGTTTCATGCGGGTTTTTTTTTTAAGAATACATAATGCAAAGTGCTGTGGAAATTTGAACTTAAAATGCATGGACTGAACCCCAGCTGTCCCTTGAAGTTTTCTGTATTTTGCAATACAGTTCTCAGAAAAATGCCCATCTTGGGGGAAAGATACATACAAACATGTGTGCTAGCAAAAGTATGGTATAGGTATACTTATATTATGGGAAATTGCTTGTCAAAATCTGTGTATTAGGCAAATTTGCATGTTTTATGATGAGGATGAAAATGTATACAGACTGATATGGAAATACTGTTAATTCAACTTTAGATGGGGGGGGGGGTGTGGATGAGAAACTGAGAGAAACCAAAACAGACAGATTCACACATCCCTGAGGAGTGAACATAAATCTCCTCATGGCCTCAGGGCTAGTTTCAATGCAGTTTCCACAATTGCAAGAGTTGTGGGCCTTGTAGGAAGTGTGCATGCCCAACTATGGGTTGGAAGGGCTTGGTGGGAGGAATGAGGCCATTCCAGCTGGGAGGAAAGTTTTGTCCAGACTGATCCCCTGTGAGGTGATTTGGTTTGTCAGCAAAGTATTTTTTTTCCTGCTGAATTTCCTTCTCACCTGCTCACTCCCATACTTTGCTACCTGGTCCCTGGCAACTAAAATGTTTTCCCTCCTTTGCTTTTTCCTAGCAACCTGAATGAATCCATCTCCAATTGTAATTTTGTCAGTGAAGTGATATTTAGTGGGCTCTGCTATCTGTCACCACTGAAACCATTGCAACTAGGGGATTAGGCTCTATGTTCTCAGCTCTGCCTTTCAAGGGGTGAGGGAGAAATCTGCTCCATTACATTTTAAGGAGAATTTAATTTGCATTTCCTGAGCCAAAAAGTAAACTGAAACACAGATATGCTTTGAAAGTCACACTTCTCCAAATTTCGAGATGAAGATTTATAGCCTAAAAGTATCCATAGGAATGCATATATTACTGAAAACTATATTCTCCTTCTTCTTCTTCTTCTTCTTCTTCTTCTTCTTCTTCTTCTTCTTCTTCTTCTTCTTAACAGATCCCAACCTTTTCTTCAAGGAGCTCAAGGCAGTGTGCATAGTTCTTCCTCCTCCTTTTATCCTCACAACAACCCTGTGAAGTAGGTTAGGCTGAAAGTGACAGTGACTGGTCCAAGGTCACCCACTGAGCTTCATGGCTGAGTGGGGATTTGAACCCTGGTCTCTCATGCCCTAGTCCATGGGTAGGCAAACTAAGGAACCAGGCCAATTGCCTTCTAAATCCAGCCCACAGATGGTCCAGGAATCAGCATGTTTTTTACATGAGTATAATGTGTCCTTTTAGTTAAAATGCACCTCTGGATTATTTGTGGGGCATAGGAATTCGTTCATTCCCCCCCCCTCAATATAGTCTGGCCCCCCACAAGGTCTGAGGGACAGTGGACCAGCCCCCTGCTGAAAAAGTTTGCTGACCCCTGCACCTAGTCCAACACACTAAGCATGATGCCATTCTGGCTCTTATCCTGACAAAACTGACGGATTCATCCATCCCAAGCGACCACTGTTGCTAAGGAAGAAATCAATTTCACCCTTTACTAGAGGGACCCCTTCAAGCAAAGTAGGAAAGAACCTTGGATGGAAAAATGGCAACTGGCAATAACAGAGGGAGTATGCCCTCTTCTCCAATTCCCTGAGCCTAATCCTTTCTTCTCCCTCCTAGCCACTGAACTACAGTAATACTTTCCCCTCCCCAAAATCCCTCCACAAGTTTCCCACAGGCCCCTGCTTGTGTTTCCATATGATAGAGTTGTGAGACGTGCAATTAAGATGCATCCTTGAGATTCATTGAAAAGAAAGCCTTTCTACATCTTTGCTTTCCTCTTGAAATATCTCCAGCCTGTACAGCATCATCTGCAAAAAAAATGTGGGAGTAATTTATCAGAAAGACCGATTCACCTTTCTTGGTGTTCTGAATGCAAATCAGCTAATAAGAGTTGCAAGAAGCCACACAAGCAAAGCTGCTAGATTTGTTTTGTTTGGGGTTGTGTCTTTTTTTAAAAAAGATACAGCTGATTCAAAATGGTTTCTTTTGGGCTGCATACAGATGTTCCTGCAAACAGAAGTAGGTATGGACTTTTCTGTGGTAGAATGAGCTTTGCCTTCTTCTCGCTCTCCCTCTTTCTCTCCGTCTCTCACACGCATTTAGTTTTTTGATCAGAATCTCTCTCACAAAAACTCCAGGTGGACTATTAACTTTGTGTTTCAAAAGCCTTTCATGTTTATGTGCTCAAACATTTGTACTTGTTTTAAATAGAAAAAAAACATTATTATTATTTTTTCACATTTCAAACATTGCTAAGAAGGTGGTTTTGTGACTGACACAAGGACAAGCCAACCCTCTCTGGGCAAAACCAGCTTCTAGCAAAAACTAGGGGGGGGGTTTCCTTTAACTCTACTGAGGTGCTCAAAATGTGGTCAGTGCACTGCTGCAGTTGGCTCTCTGCTCAAATGATATATGCCCTTCCCATTTTTCTTCAGGGAACTGGCTTCCATAGAGAAACTGAGCAGAATTAATGCCCATTTATCAACTGTGCATTAAGAGTTCAAACCTCCTGAAATGGCTGAATGAGGCTAAATTCCCCACAGGAAACTGGCTCTGAGCAGGATATAAGGGGGAGTTAAATCCTGCTTCTTTGGCTGAGTGTGCCGGTTACCTTCAGGGAACCAGCACTGGTATGTACCCAAGCCCTGCCCATCAGCTGACATCATCCACCCATCAGAGGAAGTGTCACCAGCTGACTGACTGGTAGACATGGTTTTGACCCTTGGGGCTAAAGGGAAACCCTTGGCAGGCCAAGATTTTCCCATGGGCTGCAGGTTTCCCACCCCTGAAGTAGGGCATGAATGCCGACAGCACAATCTGCTTTTTCCAGATAGGGATGCAGCTGGCAAATCAATACATTGTTTGGGACAAGTGTCTAGAACAATATCTATTCTCGTTGTTCTAAAAATGTATGTATAAAAAGATTTCTTACCGCAGCATTCAAAATGCTGCACACAAAAGACTAAACATAAAGAGAGTTCTCAAAGCCAGGGAATATGACTGTATCAACATCTGTTTCTGAGAGTATAGGATGCAACTATTACAGCAGTCACAGCTGACAGATATATTATAAATAGGACCTAAAGCATATCACACCATTTTTTTCAACATTTAACAGATCCCTTAAAGCAATTAGAGCAGATTTATTAGCTAATCTAAATATTAAAGGACAACTTTATACACTGTACATTTTTTAGGATGTGGCATGAATCCAAAGCAAAGCTGACCTGAAATTTGCAGAGCAGCGGATTGCAATCCTATTTCATTAACTTCTTTGGCAGTTAAACCAATAATGTGTGATAAGATCAGTTCCGGCTTGCACTTGAAATCTGCAGGGGGGGAAATGACACACAACTTACTCTTCAGTTACTTCACACATTTCAAGTCACATTTTATGTAAAAGAATAAAATAAAAAGAAATATGACAAAGACAAGTGCCGTGTGTTTGTTGTGATATGTAGCAAGGTAATAGTGTATTTACCAGTACAAACTATATTGTTTCCCAACTCAATTAACTTAAAATTAATAGATCGCATTAAGTTTGATTGCATTAATATACATTTCATTTTCACAAAGACAAAATAAATTCGTTAAACAAAGCTAATGAATTATAAAATCAGGAAATCAGTAACACAAGTTGTGCATGGAATGAAGGTGAACAAGTTTATATAATTAGAAATCAGAAACAATATTATTTCATGATACACCTGTCATGATTGGAAGGGTACCAAACCTGCAGCCAACCCCCCCCCCCCACCTGCAGCCATATAAGCCACTCCCCTCACTCTACCACTTCCAAGGAAGGGAGCTATCCCTCTCTCAACAGAACTGGCCACCTTAATGGTGAGTTTCTGGTGCTGAACAAAAGGCGGGAGAATAAGGAGGAACTTGGTGGAGTCCACCATCTGAGGAAAAGCTGCTCTAGCAGACATCTGAAGTAGAGTGGGGAAAGCACCAAAAGGGAAAAAGAGAGAGAGATTGATATGAGCCATTGCTTCTTGAATTCTGAATTTGTCCATCTGTGTCGCCCGAAGCAATGGAAGGAGGCAAACACACATTTCAAAAGTTCATATAATTTATTTAAAACTGAAATAACTGTCAGCTTCAGAAGTTAACTCTTTCTTAGCTGGTCCCAAATCCAACCGTGTGTGTGTGTGTGTGTGTGTGTGTGTGTGTGTGTGTTGGGGTAGGGGGATTTGAAGGAAGTGAATGGAGAAATAAACTAGATGTGGTATCTTATTCAGCCGCATCAGAGTTTTCAAATATTATGCATGCAGTCTGCAACCAGCTGATTTCTGAATTGCTCCAGTAGATGAGTTTCATAGACGTTTATTTTCAAATTCAGTTGTCAGCACACTGCAAATTCATAAAACTAACCCTGCAGTAATATCAGCCCATCGCTAAATAGGTTGACAGACTGCACTGCTTTTTTTTATAGTGGATCATTTAAATCATGAATCATTCATAGTCTCACGCAGGTGCTGAAAACAGTGCAAAACCCGCTGTCATGCTAGAGAAGCCTGGCACAGGAGCGCAGCAATGGACAGAATAGTTCTGTCCTCTGCAGCAGACCTAATTATATTGGCTTAAGCGGACAAAAGGCAAGCAAACCATTCGAACTGCAGAAATAAAAGCCCCAGAAAGACTATTTTCATTGTGTTGTTTTTATACGGTGCAAGCAGTAAATATATCAAATAAATTGTAATTTATTCCAACTGGAAAAAAGCACACACTCAGGTGTGAATCACAACCAGCCAGACTTTTATGCAATAATGAAATATATGTAGCCCTGTTTACCTGATCTCCATCCTTTGTATCTGGAGATAATTAGCATCACAATAAGTCTCCTCCACTGGGTCTTGTGGAAATCACAATGGGGAAAATGACTAGCATGGTTCTGTTTTCCCATAATACAGTCACAAAGCATGTTTGTTGATGGCACTCTATCTCCATTCCAAAAAAATAAAAAATAAATCTGGCAATAAAGTATTTCAGAAACCAGCAGGTTGCAAACACTGTACATAATATTTGTCAGGATTTTCAAATTCCTGTTGGACATAACTTTTTTTTGGGGGGGGGGGGGTTTAAAGATATGCAAGGGCCGCCTTGCAGTTGTGATGGGAGCCGTTCCCTCCCCCTCCCAAGGAAAATACTGATTCCCCTTCTACCATTTCCCCCCAAAGGTGCAAGTGATAAAAATAGGACATTTGGAAGAAGTTTCTCTCTCTTCCTGCAACATTTAAGCAAGCACTTCATGCCTCTCCAGAGTCCTTGACTGACTCTAGGGACAGCTTCCAGATGGATCCTTTAGCATTTCAGAGTGAGTTGAGTGTGCACCTGACTTCTGAAGTAAATTTTGACATTGTGTTTTAAAATAACATGGCTACAGCCAGGTCATACTGCTAGAGGTCCCTTGAACCCAATTCAAAGGTTAGCAATATTAGAGATTATATTTGTCTGGGTTACCAGACAAGCAACACTATTGGGACTTGAAATTGGGAAAGAACTTCCAAATGTTGCACACTATAGAGCAGGATTCAGCAAACTTTTTCAGCAGGGGGCCAGTCCACTGTCCCTCAGACCTTGTGGGGGGCCGGAAGGGGGAAATGAACGAATGCCTATGCCCCACAGATAACCCAGAGATGCTTTTTTAAATAAAAGCACACATTCTTCTCATGTAAAAAACACCAGGCAGGCCCCACAAATAATCCAGAGATGCATTTTAAATAGAAGAACACATTCTACTCATGTAAAAACACACTGATTCCTGGACTGTCCATGAGCCGGATTGAGAAGGTGATTGGGCTGGATCCAGCCCCCAGGCCTTTGCCTACCCATGCTATAGAGTATCTTCAAATATGAAGGCTTAAAACTTTTTTCAAAACCCTGCACTGCTTAAAAAAATATTCCTCTGGAGTTTTTCGGAGCTCCACAGGCAACATCCAGCCACTCTTCTTGAGAAGCTCAGTAGAGGACATCCTGATGCCACATCATCCCTCCACAAACAGGCATTCCAGGTAGTCACAGGGCAGAAATTCGATCCAGTTCACATTTCAAAGTGTACTTACCTAATCAGCATTTTCCAAAATGGCATATGAACCAAAACTCATCTGTCCTTCAAAATTTGCACGTCTCCCAATCTTGCAATCCAGTTCTCCAGCCAGTATGCACAAAAGTGCACATACTAGGGTTAAGTGTGTATAAAAATGATTAGGGGAAATTTCTAATATGTATATTAGCCCAAAGTGCATACAGACGTGTATTAGGAGAAATTCATGCAATGGTGCTGATGAATTTTCATGACTATATATATATATATATATATAATGAATAGTAATGTATCAAACTGAACTTAAGACTGCAAAGATGAAGGGGGAAACCAAAATGGGCAGATCTGACCATACCTAATTCCAGGAAGCTGAAAAGTTGGCTGGTGAAGCGAGTGCAAAGTTGTGAAGAAGAAAAAATACAAGTGAGAATGCACACTATTTGGCCACCTCATAATTATTTTAAGGGAAGAGGGGAGTAAAAACCATTTGCTCTCAGGATTTATTTATGTATTAGGCATGGTATTCAAATGAGTTTTACTCACAGTAGAGCTATGGAAATGAATTGACCTCACTTAGTTATGTCTCTTCATTTAAATGGGTTTACTCCGAGTAAAACATCACTGAATGCTAGCCAAGATTTCTTATCTACTCTTCAGTATAAAGTCCAGGGTTTCCGTTTGATGCCAGGTCAGAACTAGGCATGACACCTATGTTGCATAACACTGTTATCCAAACCAAGCAGTGCTAGGTCAGCACTACATATTGCATTCTACAAGGATGCTTTTGGGATACTATAATGTGGATACTATAGTTTGAAGACATATATAATTGGACTATAATTTGGGATGGCTCTGGTCCTACTTGGGTGGTCATTTCCAGAGGGTGGTTCTTGGGGAGTAATGTTTGGCCCAATGAAGTCTTCAATGTGGAGTTCCTCGGGGTTTGATTTTATCCCCTATGCTGTTTAATATCTACATAAAACTGCTGAGCGGCGTCATCCAGAGTTTTGAAGTATGTTGTCAACAATATGCTGATGACACTCAGGTCTATTTCTCCTTTACATCTGGAGGTGTGGCAGTGGATGGGCTGGACCGCTGTCTTGTCTCTGAAATGGACTGGATGAGAACCAATAAACTAAAGCAAGATCTAAATAAGGCTGAGGGACTGTTAGTGGGTGGTTCCCTAGATTGGATTGATGGGAAGTTGCCAGCTCTTGATGGGGTTACCCTCCCTCTGAAGGAACAGGTACACAGCTTGGGGGTACCTTTTATCAGCTTTGGCTGCTGACCCAGCTGCACCCCTATCTGGACAGGGAGACTCTAACTTCTGTTGTCTATGCTCTGGTAACCTCTAGGTTAGATTACTGCAACATGTAACATGTGAGGTTGCCTCTGAAGACAATTTGGAAACTTCAACTGGGGCAGAATTCAGCGGCCAGGTTGCTCACTGGGGCATGAAGGTTTGAGCATATAATGCCAATCCTGGTCCAATTGCACTAGCTGCCAATTAGTTTTCAGGCCCAATTAAAAGTGCTAGTATAAAGCTTTAAACAGCTCAGAACCACAATACCTCAAGACCTGCCTCTCCCCATGAACCGACCCAAACCTTGCAATCATCCTCTGAATCCCTTCTTCATGTTCCTCCTCTGCAAGAGGTCTGGAAGGTGGTAACATGTAGATGTCAAACTAACACGGGCTACAGCAGTTCTTTAAATTACAAATGCCTTCCCTCAGTTTCTGTTCTGTATTACAATGGCAATAAATTCAAATAAATCATGCTGGAGAGGCTCCATAGGAATTTCAATCAAATGTGTGAAAATGTGCTTAAGCAGACCTTTCAGCTTTTGACCACCTAACAATCAAGATTGGAACTTTTGATAACCTAGTTTGGTTCTGCTATCATATGCACATTTTAATTGGGGTTAAGTCTCTTTGTACTTGGAAACATACATAGCATCAGCCTGCCTAGAAATAAATGTGAACAGTTGAAGAACACAGCTTTCAAAATATCACTCATTTATTTGTGCATGACACCTTGCCTTAACTAATGCTTATCTTGTACTGGTTGTTCTGGCCTTGACAAAACAGCTGAATTGTGAATGATTCCAGTTTACAAGTACATGAACTTTCTAAGAAGGTTACCAAATGTCACCTTTCCTTTCTAGGTTTTTTATTTTTTTAAGAACAACATTTCAACTAATGAGATGTGATGGTAACAAAGCCCTGATTCCTTGTTCAGCGTACCTACAGCACTCCAGCCATTTTTATTAGTAACACCACGAACCATCACTGCAATCTGACTTTGCATTTCAATGGTATGTCTAAATGTCATCCTGACATAGTACAAAACTCCATATTGGGGGCACTATGCAGGTGGGTGGTATAAATCATAGCAATGAATTCATATAACCCTTCCTTTTCCCAATTCATTTGGGACCATAGATCACTACAAACTGAATGTCTTATAATCTGCTTGGCTCAATAGAGCAGCACATTTTCCAAGCAAGAGTGGTTTGTCATTTCATAGGTTCATATCATTACAGAGACAGACAATGCTATAGCAAAAGAAGACTAAGGTCCACAGGTCTGGCACATTAGAGGCATTCTTTTGACTTGATGCTCAGTCTTGATTACCAACAATAATCCTCTTCCTCTTCAACCACATATTCTGCAGGGTTTCCCCCCCTAGAGGTGCCACCCCATGTTCTGGAAGTTGTTTCTGCGTTTACAGCTCTGTATTGAGAGCTGAATACGCCACAGGGCCTTATCTGCAGTAGCTCTGAATCTATGGAATGCTCTCCCCAGGGAGGCCCTCCTGGGGCCAACTTTATCACAAGGTCTGTGTCAGGCAAATATGTTTCTGTTTTCCTGGGCACTTGGCAGCGCCAGTGAATGGATGTTTTCACTTTGAATGTGTTTTTAATATGTCTATGCATTTTTATTACTGCAACACCCTATTTTATTCTGGTAAATAGCTCACATTGTGAGAAGTGATTCATAAATTCAGTAAATGAACTCAGCTAAGCTCCTGAAACAGAGAGAGCCTGACATGAAGGAGCCAGAAGAGCCTGCATCACACCACTAACTCAACATTTCATTCGGGACATAAAGGGACAATGCATGCTCCATAGTGAGGCATGGTGCAAACAGTGGGGACTTTTGTAGTGAACTCTCTCACAAAAATGCCGAGGCATAAAGAGTTTGGGGGTGTTTTCTTCTCTGGGTTTAAGTGCAAGAATTGATGGTTGGTATAAAGCCAGTGCCCAGGAGTTCCATTTTGATGATCTAAGACAAAAGCCCTATGCAGTCATTACAATTAGGGCAATGTAACACGTGAGATGGTGCACTGGGGAATGAGTACACTAGTTCTGCCCCTTTCCATCGCTATTTATGTCACCTTCTGACTCTAAAATGTGTGGGGGGCCTTCTGGAAGCAAAAGGATCCCGACTTCAGACAGTCACCCTCAATGAGTTGGAAAGCAATATAAATGGTGGCAGAGGGAGTATGTGGGACCAGCACACTTGATTTTATACCATTCTCACAGGTTTACACTGCCCTGGGCTATGGCACACACTGCAGTAATAGTTGAACTATTTGAAATGCAGCTGGCTCCAGCACAGAGGGTGGGAGGTCGTTACAGACATTGGAGTCCATCCTTGTCTGGATGAAGCCATGTTTCAGTAGGTGCTGAATTAATGAAGTGTACTTTGAACCCCTGCTTTCCTTTCAGAGAGCTAAAGGAGGAAGAATTCGCTGTAAGAAAACCTAGTGGCTGCACAAACCAAAGATTCATAAACACAGCGCAGGCTACACCCTATATTTTCTCCTTCCAGTGCAACAATACTGATTTTTTTAAAAAAGAAATATGGAAACAAAGGGACAGGATAGTTGAAAAGAATGCCTGCATTGTTCTTTACCATCAGTCTTATTGGTCCTGACAGGGAAGTGTATTATCACTGAGGAGAGCACTTGGAGAAATTGCTTGATGCCCTAATGCAACTGAGCTCCTTCGGCTTGATGCTGATACATCTGTCTTTATTTTTGGTGTGGCGGCCTTAGTTTGGATAGCCGCTCCTTCCCCTTGCCCCGGAGATAAATGCTCCCTTTCTCTAATGTTCTCAGCAGCGGCCAACTGATTAACCACACCATATTTGCGCGTAACTAAGACTGAGGAAGCATTTGAGCCGTAGAGAGTTTAGTTTGTTTTGGAATGAGTTGGGTCAAATAAGGTTTTTCAAGCTCTTCATCAAAGTTAGGAAGTCTTAGCGAGGCACCTAAGGCACTTTACAAGAGTTGAGTGTACTCTGGCAGAGATCATCAAGAAAACGGTAAACTCAGGTGTCTGTTCAGTAAGGGTGGAAAACACACACATAGAGAATCTAGACTAAGCCTTTTATTCATTACCATGCTGGGATCCAAGTCTTAAATATAGCACCCTCGCTTAATTTATGGCAATAATATTTACAAGGCTTCTTTAACACTTCAGACTGGGTATCATTCCTAACACCCTAAAAGGGGGAAAACATCACATGAGCCAGAATGCACAGGAGGTTTAGAAGCTCCTTCCTTCTATTAACTGGTCCTGTACCTCCCAGTGAATTTATATTTAGGGGAAAAAAATTACAGTAAAAAGTATGGGCATTTAAGAGATGTACATCCACCTGCAAAGAGAAAGGATTGTCAATTGTGTTAATTATAACTTTCCACATTTACCTTAATGGGTTTTTTTAAAAGAGAAATATAGCTGGTAGTAATGAAATGAAAAATGTGTATCTAGTGTTAAATGCCAGTAGCCTTGTTACCACAGCTGTGTCAATACTAGGGGGAGGGGGGGGGTGCAGAAAAGTATCCTTTGGCAATACCAGCCACTTTGGAAAACTGTAGGAGTTGTGTTTATATCTATCCTGAAATGTCATGCTGTAAATTTTAGCAAAGGTGAAGGGAAAAAAACTTCAATGGAATCCTTTTTTAAAACATAGGCAGGCTATTCCTCAATGCTGACAGAGGGAGATTTAATGGCGACATGGTTGCGGGCTGTGCTTTATTGTACAACTCTGCCTTGTTGCTTCTGAGGAGAGAGCTGGGTATCTGCATCAATGCTCATTTCTTGCATTCGGTTTTTTTTCACATCCATTGTTGTGGGAAGCCCCTAAAGGGTAACTAAGATGAAAGAGGAGGGACAGTAAAGCAGAGTGTGATCTACACTTCTGAATCAAATACAACTAGGAGTCTTTAGGTGGGTTTTTTTTTTAAATAACTAGGTTGGAACTTCCCAGAAAATACTTTTCTGATGCATTTCCTCATGTAGAAGGGTCCTAGTGATCCTATAGTTCCCAGGCCAAGTTGAAAGCAACATTTTTTGTTCCACCTTCAGATACTTCTTCTCCACAAATTATTGTACTTTCTTTTGGAGTACTTGTACCTGGATAGCAAACCAGTCCCAGAACAAAAAAAACAAACCATAACATTGTGAAAATATATAGTATTATTTCTGTTTGCTGCTTTTATCACCTGAAGGCGACAGCAAAATACTTGCCACAAGTGGATTTGAAGACCATTCAAAGGATTCCCTTTGAGACAATGGTGGAAACCTCCAAGAAGCATGAAACGTGCCTTATCTCTGATGTCTTTGAATTGTCCGTATTAAAAATCAGGTAAGGTAAGGTGAATAAATCACCACACTTTGCCCTGTTCAGGAGTTCATCCTTCATGCTATTACAAAGTGTGTGTGTGTGTGTGTGTGTGTGTGTGTGAAAGGACTGGGGTTTCTGGCCTTACCCTAATTCCTCCACCAGCTATTTCTTTGGGGAAGGTGTGAAGAAGTGAACCTGCTCTCTCTCCAGGGGCGTAGCAAGGAGGAGGCAGGGGGGGAGGTCTGCCCTGGGCAGCACCTTGCTGGGGGTGACACTTTGGGTGGTGGCCCCGCCCCCTGGGCTTTTTTTTAAAGGCTATTTTCGGCACTGCCGGGGTAGAGCCGCAGGGGCGGCCAGCGAGGAGGGGTGTCACCCCCCCTCGCTGGCCACCCCTGCGGCTCCGCCCTGGCAGCACTGAAAATAGCCTCCCTTCCAGCAGCTTTTTTCACCGCAGCATGGAGGCAAGGGGCGGGCCAGTGAGGAGGGGTGCCACCCCCCTCCTCACTGGCCCACCCCTTGCCTCTATGCCACGCTCCACACGGTCCAGCCGGCGGCCAAAAAAAGCCTCTGAAAGGGAGGAAAGGAATACAAAGCAGGCTTTCAAGCGCCTGCTTTGCTTTCCTTTACCCCCCTTTCAGCGGCTTTTTCCGCCGCTGGCTGGCTTGCGGAGCCGGGGCAGGGAGAGGGGCAGGCCCTGACTTGCGCTCCACTGAGGGAGCCCGGGCGGTGGCTTCGGGACTCTCTGCGGGCTGCAGAGACTCCCGAAGCCATGGCCCCGCTTCCCTGGGGGCGGGGTGTTGCGCTGTGTGCGTGTGTCATGACGCACGCACACGCCACGATGCCCCGCCCCCAGGGTGCCTCTTGGCTTCCCACCCCGGGCAGCCAAGGGGCTAGAAACGCCCCTCCCTCCCTCTCTCTCTGAAACCTGATTGTGGTGGCTTCTAAATCACATCAGGGGCCTACATGTGTAAAGCAGGTTACCCTCTTCAGACTTCCCGTCAACATATAGATGGTATTGCATGAGAGGGTAGGGCTGGGAGAGACTCCTACCTGAAACCATGGAGAGTCATGGCCAGTCAGTGAAGACAACACTGGCCTAGAGGGATGAAAGGTCTGACTCAGTGCAAAGCTGCTTCTCATGTTACTGTGAGAGGCAAATGTGCAAATAGATCTATGGTCTTTTAACCAAGATGCTGTTTTCTTGCTATAAAGTGTGAATTTCTAATCACACTGTGAAAGTAATTACTTTATTAATAAGAGATGCAACAGAAAAAGTGATATTTTATAGCCAATTAAAAGTAGCTGTAACTTTGTGTTTTGACTATTCTTGAGTTTTGTGTTCTGAAGTCGTCACATGTAATTATACAAAACAGGTGTTGATCAACTGAACACAGATTGGAGAAGGCAAACTGGCCTTCTAATGTGAAGATTAGTTTTTTACTGAGCCATCCTTTTCTTTCTCCCTCGTCCCAAGTCTATTACAATAATTAAAAGTCTACCATTTTGAACTGTGGGCAAATATGCACAAAATCCACATATACAAGAAGGAATATAACAACAACAACAACAACAACAACAACAACAACAATATAGTGATGTTTTATAATTTATACCCCACCCATCTGGTGGGGTAGGGTTTGATTGGATGTTATTCCAAGTGAATGAAAAGCAAATGCTGAGAAGGGGAAACATTCAGATTATATGGAAAGTTACAGGTCATCCAAAGAGTTACACTGGCCTCCCAATTTCTGAGTGCAGTGCAAGGTTCAAATGTCACAGAGAAAATACTTTCCTTTTTCTCCAGGACTTCTTGATTCACTCTTAACTATCTGCCATAACACTATTAACAGCTGGAGGGGGGGGCAAGCACAGAAGGTGAAGAAAGAGCCGTGAGTGAAGGGGGAAGGCTTTCCTCATCCTTTGGACACCCTGGGAAACTCAGCAAATCTGCTGTACCTGGAAATGGGCAGTGCAGTTGAACGAGACTGTGCATAGTTTCAGGAAAGAGGTAGACTAATTTGTTAAAATGGAAATGGAACCAAAACAGATCCCTCATCCCTAGCTGGCCTCCAGGCAAGAGGCTCTGCTCCTTGTTCCAGAACTCTGTGGGATGAAGCACCTCCTATGCCACAGCTGTAACATCTTGAAGGCACCTCCATTTGGGGTTGTCAGGTTACAGCATTGTTGCCACGAAAGGCATGTATCATCATTAAGTGAGGGCAACTGAATACAGGTGCAGTGACCTAATATTTTATCAACACTGTCAGCAAGCTGCTGCATTTTAGGGAATAAACTTGAGCCTTCTGAAAATGAAGTCCAGACTCATTATTTAGCTGATCGAAACAAACATCTTGGTGAGTGGACATGGGGTCAGTGGAAGGTGAGAGGCACTGAGATTTACTGTTCACCTTTATTTCAACACTTCTCATCAAGAAGGAAATTCTCAAATGTTTAATTGCCTCTGGAGGAGGCTGGCTCATGGAAGCATGAACTGCCTTCTGAGGAGTTTTGTCACACTTCTGAAAGAATGGAGCATATTGTCAAATCTACAGGATTAAAGGTGCAAAGAACAGTAGTCCCCCAATGTGGGACTAAATGCCCCAACAACAAGACATGCCATAGAGGTCAGGAAAGCAATAGCATTGATATGGATGGAGCAGCTAGAAGTTGCCCAAATTGTGTGTTGTCTTTTTACTTGAAATCTCGCCTGCTTGTCTTTGGTCAGCCCCAGCAGCAGCAGATGTAATAGAGCAGCTGTGATGAAGCTGGAAGCTGGGGGTAGGAGGACCGTTGGAGCCATGTCTCAGATTAGAATCATGACAGCTGGCACAGTGGTTCTGGGAACAGTCCATCTCCAAGCAAAGGAGCCTGCAGGCACCAATAGTGGTGATGGGACCTTGCCCAGAGCAGGGAGGGAATGAGGAAAAGGCCCCACAATCATAATGATGGCAACTGGTTGGAGGTCAGTTGGTGAGAGACAGAGCATTGTCCACTCCTAAATGCATGCATCATTGATGCTAGGAAGGTGCCTGAGTACCTCCTGGGGACCAGCTGGTAGGGTAGGATCTCAACAAGTTCTTAAATAAATAAATAAAATAAACATTTGTTTTTAAAACTGATCGGGTTTGGGGGTTTTTAGGAAGAAAATACCCATTTAGTGTTAATGAGCACTTCATTTAACTGGAGAAGAAAGTAACCAAGAGAAAAAAATTCCCCCTCCCATGAAATCATAAATGCAATATAGTAAAAGAAGATCATTCAGTTATTTGATCATTTGGTTGCCACTGTGGGGAGTTCTTCCATAAATGCAAATAGATGAAATGAGAGATTCATGTAACACTTGCTGGGGTCTGAGTACCACCTGCTAATTCTGCTGATATCCTACGGAGCATCGACAAAGGTTTTCTTACCTAATTGGTGTGAGATAATAGGTTAACTGAAGGAAGAGCAGTAACATAATCAGTTCTCCAGGCCCTTGATAACGATGGGTTACTTTTCTTGTTTAAATCTTTGGCTATGATCCACAAAGGTACCTGTGGTTTCCAACCACTGGCATTTGAATATAACTTTTAGCATCCTGGTATTTATAGCATGCTATTTATAAAAATAAGTGGGTCATAATCGGAGATAGTCTATCTGTTTGCTCAAGGTGAAGGGCCTTGAGAGCAGACCTCACTCAAAACACAATAAATCTGGAAACACAAAAGAAGCTACTTTTTGAATTATAGTTGCCTTCACTGTTGGCTGTTTCAAACTCTCTCTCATAACAATAAGTACATGAGGTTTATCTGTACAAATTTTAAATAGATTTACTGGGTATTAACCTCTTTAAAATGGCAGCCATATATCCACTGATGAACATACTTTTAGCCCAAATATTTATGCTATACAATGTATCACTGTCTTCTAGCCAAGGATTTTGCACTAGGAAGAGCAAATAAAAATCTGCAGAAATAATAGCATTTTGGGAATGACTTACAAGAAATCATTAAAATAATGCAATAACATGTTTTGTTTCATTTTTGGGCACAAGGAAAGACAGACAATGTTTGCCTCTTATAAACAGCTGGCAAAAACACCCAAACCCCATTTCCTCAATAAAAAAGGAGAGTTATGTTTTTAATTTAGTCTCCTTTTTGCACTTCTGTTTCAAAATAATAAATTCTTGAGATCCTGCTGAAGATATGTAGTAAATGGGAATAGTTTACTGAAAGTTGTACCATGGTGGCAACAGACGCAACACATCATTAAAAGACAGGCAGTGAGCTTGTGGTCCCCCAAGGACCCCACCAGCATGTGTGAGGGAGCTGCAGGGCATCCTGCTTTCAAACAAATCTCAGGTCCTTGGATCTAAACAGGTTGGAATCATGCCCAAATCACCATCAAGATTTCCCAGCATATTTATAGGCACATGTCGAAACAAAAGGCCTAACACAGCCTTGATTAATAGCACCCCTTCAGATATATGCATAGGACACGTGAATGTTGGGGGTGGAAATGGGGAAGAAAGACTCAGTGGAGCCCTAGTCCCCACTTGCACACTCTCCTTAATAATAATAATAATGATGATGTATTTATACTCCACCCATCTGGCTGAGTTTCCCCAGCCACTCTGGGCGGCTCCCAATCGAGTGTTAAAAACAATACAGCATTGAATATAAAAAACTTCCCTAAACAGGGCTGCCTTCAGATGTCTTTTAAAAATCGGATAGCTGCTTATTTCCTTGACACCTGGAAAGTTCTTACACCTTCTGTTAAACCAGGGAATGATTTAAATATTTAGGCTAGCTTTTGAAGAACACTTGATAGATAGATTGCATTTCTATCCCACCTTTTCTCCAAGGAGTTCAAAATGGCATACATCCTGAACTCCCTCTTCTTGTTTAATTGCCACAACAACTCTGTGAGGTAGGTGAGGCTGAGATCTTACAACATGTCTGCTCAGATAATTTGCTTTCATTGAGGTACCTCTCCACATCCTGACTGCAATGGCTCGTCTATGAAAAATTCAGTTGCCTGCATGGATTTTCCTCCCACCCTCACAACAACCACCTTATAAGTAAAATAAGACTTAAGAAGGAACGACTGGCTCAAGGTCACTCAGTAAGCTTAATGGTTGATCTTAGAAACTGAGGGCCTTACAGTTATAAGGGCCTGGGCCTTTAAATGTGTTAACCTAATGACTATACCCCACCCATCTGGCCGGATTTGCCCAGCCACTCTGGGAAGCTTCCAGAAAAATATAAAAACATAATAAGACATCAAACATTAAAAACTTCCTGATACAGGGCTGCCTTCCTGATACAGACCCTACATGTTTCATGAATAGGGCTAGAAACAACCCTCTATGGCTACATATGTGCAAAGCTCTTGGGGGGGGGGATGCTGGTCTTCGTGAAACCATTTCCCACTCCCCTCAAAGTTTCTTGCATGTTTTGCATGAACAAGGACCTCCAGATTTGTTTAGATATTTTACTTTGGGTGTATGATAAAGGATGTCTTAACCATTATAGATCAAAAACAACTCTTACATCATTGGAATACAAATGGTAGTTCTTATGCTGTTAGGTAAATGAAGCATCACATTTCAGCTGGTTTGTAGGCAAATGAACTGCATGAGAGCGGTTATATTTCACGGCTATGAACGTGAAACATTGCTATATGTGGAGAGACCCACCATGGCTCATTTTGGGATATTTTCTTGAAAATTAATTGGATTATTCAGGGAGTATGATACACTCAGGGGGGTCCAACAAAATGTTCATAACTCATTTAAGCGGATTTTAAAAAATCAAAACACATGTGAATGAGGCCCAGTGGGAGCAGGTGAGAATCTCAGGTTCTCTTTGTAATTTTTTTTGCAATTCACTCAATTAAAAAATCTTTAACATCTGTTAACATTTCCCAACTTAAAACCACCCAAGCCATCCATTTTGATTTGGAGCCTCTGTACAGTAAGTTTCCATCTGTCTGCTTCTTTGCAATGCACTACAATTAACAGATGACTTGAAATCTTTGTGGTGTTCCCCCACCCCTCTGATTTCCCCCTTAAATTTAGACTAGGAAGCATCAACAGTAAACTAGAAGAAGTTCTCCTTATGAATTCTTACATAATGATAAAAACCTTGGGTGCTTTATCTTGGGACAGCTTTACAAAGGGGATATTTTTTGACTTCCCAATGCACCGTCAGTGATTTTTAGCACCCATTTTGCTAATGCATTTTTAAGCTGAATACTACTGACATCAAATTTTAAAGAGCCTTTTCCTTATTCCCCACTGAATCCCATATTTTTATTCATAATTAGTCCATGTAAAGGGTGATTACTTTAAAGAGGAGGAGGAGGAGGAGAAAGCTACTGATTTCACATCACAGATGGGATCCTGATTCTTAAGACATAACAAGCTACAAGAAAAAAAGGAAAGTAGGGGGGGGGGAAATGTCCCTGGAACAATGAATTGTAATGGGTTATTATTATTATGAGTCAAGCTCTCCCTGTCCTGTCTGCCAAAGATATAAAAAAATAGCCCCATTGATTCTGAAAGCAAGAAGTATAAACAGTTGATGGAAAGCAGAAATCTGCAATAATCGTGACAATTGAATCCAATGCAAATAGGAAAAAAGAAAAGAAGACATGGCGGTGGGGAGGGGCACATTGAAGATTTGTTGCTGTTGTTGCTGGTGGTACTTCAAAACAGAAAGAAAGACAAATTCCATTCAGGAAACTAAAACATGATTCATTTATAGGGTGGGGGGTAGTCCCCCCCCCAGCCAGAACTCACTGTAACTCAGTTCTGGCACGTCTCAGGTGGATACTATTGCCATTATAAGAGAACAAGGGAGGCATTCATGGTGAGTTCTGGCACCTCTTTTCCCAGAAAAATAGGGGGGAGGGGGAGGATGAAGGTTCCCTTTGAACATTTGGTGAAAAGGGCCACATTAAGAATTTTTGATGTTATCTCTAATATCAGCCACTGAACCCAAACCCAGCTCTGGTGCCTTTGTCACTAGACTCTAGACTCTTCCTCCATACAAAAGGATCTAATTGTTATGCCGATTACTACTGCCTGGTTGGAGATTGTTCCCCCGTTGAGAAGACCGCAGAGGTCCCTCTCTGACAGGATGGCAAGGGAATGTGGGATATCTGTCTCTTTCCAAGCATCTAACACAACTCAGAAGGGTTGTTTGAGGTCAAACAAAAGTTTATTCCTTTGATATAGTATGGTCTCCATATATCAACTATGTATGTAGAAATGACATTAAGGGAAGACCTCCAGTCACTCACGCTCACTTATAAATTAAATTAATAACAATAATAATAATTATGGGGAGGTTATGCCATGGATAGCTGAAACCTTGGCAATGTATTAATTGTTTTTGTCATCTGAAGGTGTCCCAACTCATTGTTTCTATTAATGTGAGATTGGTATAAGCATGTGACACTCTACAGAGTTCATTGGAACTGATCAATATTATTTCACTACAAAACTAATCATATATTCCATAAAAAGAGAATTAAGTAAAAATTGTCACTCACCCCGAGTCACACACTTCAACCAGTCCAGTGACTTGGACAAAAAAACAATGCAACACACATGATACAGATCCAAAGTGTGTGTTCCTAAGGATGGTTAAAAGCTAAGGATTGTCAGGAGTTACCAGGGCCTGAATGGGAAACTTTTGGATTTGTGTGCAGCTACCCTGTGGTGAGTCACTGAGCACCATATGAGGAACTGCATACAAAGCAAAACGTTGCTAGTTCAAGTCCTGGCAGCTCATGACACTATTCCATTTGAATTTATTTTATCTTTAAGCATGCTCCCTAGATGGCCCCAATTGGAGGAACCCAATTTAAAAAGAGTTGTTTATCTTTTTGTTTTTCTGTCTGTCTGGCCTTAGTACCCAGTGACTATAGCTAGCATGTTATTATTCTTAATTACCTCAGTCAGTGGAAACCAACTGTGCTATAGTTTGGCCTTGTTAAAGCAGAGGTGAAGCTCCCCACCCCCAGTTGGACTGCACAAGGGATAAATGAAATTAATTGTCCAAAAAAATTAGCATATTGCAGAAAGGGTCGGCCAAGTGGAAATTCTCTTCACCGTTTGCTTTGAGCATTTCTCTTTACAGAAACTATATTTACAATAAAGCAACAGTGCCGTTAGAGGAAAATGGAGCACAGCATCCCCAAATGACATTTGTATAGCTGCTGAACAACTGACATACAAGGAGGTTTAGGTTTTCTGCTTTTTGCTCTAATTCCTGCAGTTACCACATGATGGAATCAGAGGTGGTTTTAGGGTAGTGCAACCGGTGTGATCTCACTGCGTGCTACACTGCAGGGGGTGCCAAAGCAATGCTGTAGAGCATGTAGAACATTTTCATCCTTGAGATGAAAATAGTGGCATTCTACATCAGTATCACCTACTTGAGCCTATCCTCCTAGTCAAGTACGAAAATTGTTAGAGGACACACCCAAAATTGCAGCATTTTAGGCATGGAAACCTTTGAATTTATGTATTGCATTTAGGAAAGCCTGAGGGAAAAAGAAAACCCCAAATCAACAAATACTACTAACTAGCAGTGATACTGATTTATAATAGAATGCCCCTATTGTCATCTCAGGAATGTTGGAGGGCATGCAGAACGAAGCACGAGAGGTGGGGAGGGGCAAATTTTAGCACCGCAAATAGCACCACCGAAATTTGAGAGCCCATGGAAGTGGTCTCCAGCTTCTCATAGATTAAGTGGAAAGCCTGTCTCTGCATTTGAGACCTCATATGAATGAATATACCTGTGGCTCCCAATGGCTGCCATTTAATTTCACCCATAATGCCTTCTTGCGATGCTACCTGGCCCCTTTGCCTAGAATCCTTCTCTGAATAATACTACATAATTTTATTCTGCCAGAATGTCATCTGACCAATTTTACCTGATTATGTAGTATTATTCAGAGAAGGATTCTAGACAAAAGGGGCCAGCTGCTCATAATGTCCCTCTGACTGATGCTTTACCATCATGTTGCATTGCTCCAAAATAAAAAGTGGCTACCATCTTGTGCTCACTTGGAAGAAGAAGAAGAAGAAGAAGAAGAAGAAGAAGAGTTTGGATTTGATATCCCACTTTTCACTACCCTAAGGAGTCTCAAAGCGGCTAACATTCTCCTTTCCCTTCCTCCCCAACAACAAACACTCTGTGAGGTGAGTGAGGCTGAGACACTTCAGAGAAGTGTGACTAGCCCAAGGTCACCTAGCAGCTGCATATGGAGGAGTGGAGACACGAACCTGGTTCCCAAGATTACGAGTCTACCACTCTTAACCACTACACCACACTGGCTCAGGTTGCAAGAACTATGGAGTAAGTTCCCACCCAGTCTTGAAAATTCACCCTATTTCATATAAACTGTTCTTCGTGCAAAAATGTTTTGGGGAAATCACTGCTTAAGACTAGGCTGTAGCTCCCTGAGCCTAGCCCAAAACTGTGTGTATGAACTGAACTTTGTGAACAAAGAATTGATTTTGAAGAATTCAAATCACTTTTCAAAAAGTTGCAACCCCCCCCCCCCAGAATATGAGCCTGTACTACTATCCAAATTTTCTAATAGTTGTCTAGAGTCTATAATTCAAGATAAACAATCTTCATTGGGGCCTGTGATTTAACAGCAAATCTGTGAAAGGAAAGAGATCGCTAAAAAATAATGAGAGGTCAAGAAAGATCAGGGCAATGGGAAAAAAGTGTGAAATAAATGCTGTTATTTGACAATCGTATTGAAAATCCTTTGAAATATCACACACTCTCACCCATGCTAGGCAATATAACATTCTTAATCTAACTCTCTAGTCACATATTTTCTTCCCTTTAAGAAATAGAAAGATGGCTGTGAAGAGCATATTAACAACACCCACTGCTTTGTAAGTAGGAATGTTTCAGTGCAGTAGCAATTTCTTTTAGAAGATCTACATTTAAGTGAAATGAAACATTCAAGACAAAATGAAGACACCAAATATTAGAACCAAGCTAGTTATGCATGCCCACAGGTACTTTCGGCTCATATGTCTCCAATAGCAGTCCCCCAAATCACACAATAAACCAGATTTGAATTGAAGCAACTTTCCAAAAGAAATTGTGCTATGTTGGTTGGGGGGTGGGGTGAGGTGAGATCCATTGTTTACAAAGACCAGAACATGCAACTGGGTGTAATTGGGTGATGGAATCCAAAGGTCAACTTTGATATGTCCATGCCTCTCACAGATATAGATAAAACACGCCCAACCTGGATGGTCAGACATTGTGCTTCTTTTTGATGTATTTTTTAAGTACATTGTGAAAGTAAGTTACGTTCCTGTAGTGATTAAGTTGCTCTGATAACTTCATTTAGCACGGAAAATGCATTGCAATAATAATTTAAGTGCTTATGGCTTCGCTTCTGAGTACACTCTAGAGTTGGATAAACAATAACCAGCAATTAATTGAAAATGATAGAAAACTAAAAATGAATCCTGAGGAACAATTTTAGTACCTGGTTTCAAACAGAAAAATATCTCTGCAGTTCTCCAGAAGGAAATCAAATGACTTTTTTTAAAGGCCAGTAAACAAATCTCAGAGATGAAAGTACAGTACGGTACAGCATGCCTGCTTCTATTACTACAGCAATGATGTTTAGAAACTAAGCTGGTTGCAGTCTATTGGAGTCATGCGGCAGGGGTAAGTCATTTTTTAATTGCTTTGTTTTGCTGGCTTCTGTGTTCAGTCATGTAGGTTATCTTGACCCATCTTTTCAACATCATTAATGCTCTGGAGTACAGAGTGTACATTTACAAAATTGTATCAAGACCCCTTAGACACTTCAGATATCCTGCTGCTCATACCTGCATCAGTCAAAATGCGTACACCAGAATAAAAAATTACAATCTGCTGCATGCAAGCCAGAAGTCTTCATGACATCTAACCACAGTACAAAGCAGGTAAAAAAACAGCTGCAGAAGTTTAGTTAAAGTCACTGAAGGAGCTGTTTGTTCTGAAAGCTTATGAATCTTAATATGATTCCCAATTAGAATCACATGACAGGCGAGCAGGAAAACACTTCCTAACCCCAACTACCACTGGTTACTTGGCTCCACCACCCTCCATGTTTTTGAAAGGGAAGTTCTGCAATAGGGGGGCTGCTCTGTTCATTTGAACTTCCTTCATGGTTTAGAACCCTGTGCCTAAATTGGATCCCACCTTGTTTTTCATTTTGTCTCTTCCTGCTTTCTGTGGTCACTGAGCATGCCCATTCCTTGTACCTGTTTATGCCATGGTTCAAATTAGTTGCTATTGTCCATTGAAGAACAACTTATCCAACAATACAATCCCTACTGAAACCAAGGACTGATGTGGTTGACTTAACTTTTAATTAAAGCAGGTCACCAAATGAATCAGAAGAGTAATTGTGGTGTATAACCTGTGCTTAAGAGAAGAATATATGCCAGCAAGCAATAAAACACAAATTTAATCAGAACCCTTACAATAATCTCAGTGTAACATTTAAACTAACCAATTGACCAAATCCACTAAGCATAAAACAAAAATGAAGACAAATTAATTCAGGATAGCACCTACAGATAACATTTTCTTTGGGGAGAGAGAGAAAATCAAATTAAGGCTGGCTAATAAGACTGGTGGGAAAGCTTTCTTCTAACTATAATTAAAATGTGAAATAATTCATAAGGAGAAAATAAAAATGTAACAAAACCAAGTTGAAATAAATGATTCTTTGGTAAGTTCCCTTTGTGTTCTAACTTCATAAAGCATCCAGCTCTACTTCCAGTCTGTTGCATCAGTGAATTTAAGATGTATTTCTATTCTTCATAATATATTAGTTGGGCTCTCCATGTAGGAGTAATGTCTTTTGGCACACCATTCATTTTATACAGCATTTAATTCAATTATCTAAGAATACTCACCGCAGACAGGCAATGAACGCAGTAGCATCAATTTATTTATTGACTTCCCCTCTAACGGAAAAGACATTTGTAAAATGCAACCAAGTTTAGCTGTCAAAGAACAATTGGCTAATATTACAGAACAAATAATCAAACCCCCTCTTTAGAAAATTATTCTTCCGCACAAAATATATTTTCTATCAGCTCCACTGACAGGATCGATTGCATGCTGGTTGATTTAGCAGATGTCATAGGGTGATACAGGAGCAGAATAGATGTATTGTATGCCCAGGATGGTTTTGATCCTCATTCAGTCAGGCTGTTTGAAGTGGCTCTTTCACTAGAAAATAAATAATGTGCTGAGCCTTTGAACCTTATCATTGTTGAGGAGAAGAACAAACTGAACTCAAAATTGGAAAACTAAAAACCAAAATTGATAGATTCGGCCCTCTTTATTTAAATGCAAGATTTCTTTTAAAACTGCATTTGGGATTCAACTTGAGGAAGACCTAAACCACTTCCTAATAAATATACCAAGCCTTGGAAATACAGGGAAAAGAGAAAGGGCTGAGGGCTTCTTCCTGGCTGAAATCACAGAGCTATGGTAAAACGAAGGTGGCAAGATTTGTTTCTCTGAGAAGGTAAATTTTCAGGGAAAATTCAGCCAGCAGACAATCAAAAGAAAATCAAAGGTTCCCCACAGAGAGAAGACAACAGGGACAGTCTCTTTGCTAAACCACAGAAGAGCAAGCTGAAATCCCAGTTCAATGGTGGAGTGCAAGTTTCAAGCATGTTCTAGAGTGGCAGTCTCATTACTTGTAGGGTATCATCACTCAGACTGCTGAACTAAGCAGACTCTGGGCAAACTGGGGAGAAAGGCATTATTCCTGCTACACTAATGTCCTTTGTTCAATACACTGAAGTGAATACAGTACATGACTGATATTATACTCCTGATATAACGTGTGCCAAATCAGCAAGTCAAAACTGGTTCCCAGGTTTAGTCCATGTGGGATATGGCAAGCAATATTATGTGTCATGGTATGACCTCTGGCTGGCCTCATTGCTGGTACTTACTGGGAGCTAGAGATGGTCGTAAGCTTGCTGCAGTGCTAACACATTGGCATGAGCACTCAATGGGCTCTGCAGGTGCAATTGCACCACATCAACCTCACCACTGCCTTGTTCCTCTGCCCTCACCTCTTCATAAGCAGCAGCAGCAATTCAACTGACCAGATGTCAGGTCAGTGCCGCCGTCACCCCACCCGCCACCGCTAGCAAGTTATAAACCTGGCTATTTGGTTGTCCAATGAGGCATCCAGGGAAAACTGGTCTAGAAGGAACTCCATCCTGTAAACAAGATGCAATTCCCAATACTATTTCCATATCTGAGAGATTTTTACCGTAAGTACAAAATTTCATAATTACTTCATCAAAGAACTTTACCAGCAGTTCTGAATATTGCACTAATCACAGTCTTCAGTCTTATCTAAATACCAAGAGCAAATAATTTACACAAGGTGTCATCATTCAAATGAGTAGAACAAGCTCAAAGCAGTGTTTTATTACTCAGTGCAGTCCCTGCTTAGTTTGTACCCTCTGCAGAACTACCCTGCAATATGTTGATCAATTATGGTTCTATTATCTGGAATATTCTATTAAGAGGAAATTTATATCCTTCTGTTAGAACCAAATGAGAGCATCTTGGGTGGAGGAAAGTCTATTCCTCATGCACTACATGGGGTCCTGGGCTCAAGAAAGATCCCTGCCCAAGATGAGAGGTAGATAAAGGACAGATGAGAATGGGCCAGATGTTTGACCCAGCCTTATAAAATTATTCTGAACACTTTAAATCATTCCATTTAGCTCCTGCCCTTTCTCCCAAAGGAGCCCAGGGTGAAAATATTTTACACCATGGTGAAAAATCAACAGTATTTTACACATCTGATGTATCTGCTCATGTTTCTCCTGGGTAATTCCTCCCACTGTTTCGGAGAGATTATATTTTAAATTTATGACACAATGAAACCAAAACGAAATGGCTTGCTGCTCTTAATTGAACTGAACTCTAACAGAAGCTGAATATGAGAGAACAAAGATATTAAAACATGTGTTGTGTAGGAGTCAGTTCAGGATGCAAGACAGATGGAGCAGAGGGTGAGAGGGTAACAAAAGAGGATCCTTTTATCTGCAAACATTATTCCCTTTTGTGAAGGCATTTCAACTAGAAAAGAAAATCAGTTTCATCGTAAGTGTTTCTAAATGATATTTTGCCCACCAAAGTATACAAATGGCTGGGGCTGCTGGGTGGGGAGGGAGAGTGGAGGAGAGAAACGGTATAACATCTGGGTGAATATAAAAGAAGATTAGGGAAATTTATGGAGGACAGGGCTATGAGTGGCTACAAGCCATGATGGTTATGTTCTACCTCTACTTTGGTGGCAATATGCCTTTGTATATTAGTTGCTGGGAACCACAAATGGTGCTCACGAGATTTCCACAGGCTTCTGGTTGGCCATTGTGACAGCTACCACTCAATCAAGCAGGTCTCTCCTTATGTTCTTATTGTCTTACATGAATGGGCAGGAAAAGGGCAACAATAAGTCACTATTTGCTGTGCTTTGGGAGAAAACGTCCCCATGCATCCTTTTCCTTCTACAATTGCTAGTTTTGCAAAGAAGCACTGGAGAAATATTTAATGGAAAGAAAGCCTGCACACCCACACAACACCTTCGGCCATCTCACAGTGATAAGGTAAGCTTAGCCCTGCAGCAGAATCATAAAGAAATTCTAAAGTATCCTGCAAATGAGGCAGAAAAATGCACACCACTTTCTGAGGGGGGGGGGGAACTTTCAAGAAACTGGAAGGCAGGTTTTGGCACAGCTGAATCTGGTATCTGTTTGAGCAGAGGAATGTACTTCCTCAGAGCACTGACAAAATCACATTTCTCAGTTGCTCTGTTAGAGGGACATCTGTCCAGACAGTTCCTCAAGTACCAGACAGCGTTAATGAATCACTAACAATGTTGTTTGCCTGGAGCTCAACCAGTTGCATTTCAGCTCCTTTTACTGAAAGACCAGACCTACTCAGCTAATGCTCAGTAACCTTTAGCACAAAGCATGCAGGAGATGATAGCCTTTAACATATATAGCAGAAAGGTTTGATCAAATATGTGCCTGGGTTAAGCAAGAGAGATCTGCCTGGAAAATCCACACAGGCTGTGTGGATGCAAGTGGAAGACCATCCACATTCACATTGCTGTCCTTGCCTGAGCTCTACTGATCTCACCGCAGATCTAGCCAGGAATATGTTTTGATTTCCCACTCCTAAGGATTGGAGAATTCCATTGTAAATGGAAACAGGAGCAGAAATTGCCACAATTTGCATGTTTTTCTGAGGTAAAGAATGGACATCACACAAGCAAACAGGGGTTGCCTTCACTATAATTGTTCTTCAGTCTGAAAATGTTTCGTAAATGATTCCATTCTGTATTGCTTTTGATATTTCACTTCCATTGAAATGCATTCAAATTAATTCTGTTATTTCAGCCATAGCAGATTGCAAGTTGAATATTGTTGGTTTTAGCAGAAGCTGAACTGTAATGGAACAGACACAGCACTGATTGCAATGAACACAGAATGGGATGGAAAGGAAATGCTATGTCCTTACACCCCTTTTCTCTCCTTACTTGATCTGAGACTTGTGATGTAGAATACTTTCTACCTCATTTGATAGGAGCACTCTGGTCCAGAAGGTAAACACATCTCCCTTGTCGAAACAAAATAGGAAATTCTTTCCAGTAGCACCTTAGAGACCAACTGAGTTTGTTCTTGGTATGAGCTTTCGTGTGCATGCACACGAAAGCTCATACCAAGAATAAACTCAGTTGGTCTCTAAGGTGCTACTGGAAAGAATTTCCTATTTTGTTTCGACTATGGCAGACCAACACGGCTACCCACCTGTAACATCTCCCTTGCTGGATGCAAGGGCACGTCCAGTAGAGTCCAGCATCTGCAGAGATCTGATGCATCAAGAGATGTAAATATAAATGTCAGTAAATGTAAAGAAGCAGCCTGACTTATGAGCTAGGCTCAGCAGTTAACACACCTCATTCTGCAATCCAGTTATACCAGATTCATTTGCAGACTATTGTGAGGGATGCATTAACCTACCTGTTTGAAGCAGATAATACTCTCTGCAGGTGTTTGATTATTCTTTAGCTATGAATATTACAATGTCTCAAACCGACATGACTTTCAGCATTCCGAATAAGTTGTAACATAGCCAGAGGAGTTTTCTTTTCTTAAATGTATATGTATCTGACAGTTAAGAAATTGAAATGTTCCTCTGAGGACCAAATTGTTACTGCTACAGCATCTGAATAAGACTGCATTTGTACAAATGTTTCATACCCAGCAATCTGCTGCCTTAACAATGAGTGATTTTGGTGAAACAAAAATTTAGGCCTAAATCAGTAAAAGCGCTCAGATGCCTTGTGAAGTTTATATGGATAAGCATCCAATTCGATTCAACTACTTCCACTTTCTGCAGTGAACTGACACTGGGGCACATTTCATTAAGAATTCAAAATGGCTTCAGTTGGCTAGAGAGCTTGGCAGCAAAGATAATAACATTATGTGGAGGAGGAGGAGGAGGAGGAGGAGGAGGAGCCAGGGTAGCCAAAGCTAAATTGGGACTCTTGCTGTGCATTTGCACCACATCACTCTGGCTGCTCTTTGCGTGGCAATGTCCCTCCCTCCCCGTGGGCTGGGGAGCGGGGCGAAAGAGAGGGAGGGTTCCCGCCCATCTCCTGCTTAAAGGAAGCAGGACACGCCACCCGGCCGACTGGGTTGGTTGGCCCACGAGCGATGCGGGCAGGAATCCCTCCAATCGTACAGGGGCTGAGCTCTCAGCCCCTGCACGCGTGATCGGGTCGTGATGCCCGCAACTCCACCTCCTGCTCAAGGGCGGAAGTGGCTTTCTTACCTCCCGTTTCTGGTAAACAACTGTGACCCACCTGTTGGCTCTGCTGCACTTGGTGAGCCACTTCTGTCTTCAAGGAAGCTGGCAGTAAATCAATTGTAGAAACCAAATAGATATACCTTTTTATTGCAAATGAAACATTGATAAATTTCCATATATTTACTGCCCAGATCAAAGGCACACTGAATTTACAGTACCTTCTCCTGAAGACTGGGCCCAGGTAAGGAGGAATTCAGGCAGATATTCCAGGGCAAGGAATTACACAAAGTGAGTTTCATCAGAAAGAAGTTCCTGCCCAGTGCCCAGCATATCCACCTGGCTGGTGGTGAGATACACAAAAAGTCTAGGAATTGATCAGTTTATTCCTATTCCATATCAGTTTCACATATGCTCAGACATAGATCCATTCCATCCTGCCTTTTGTGGATTATTTTAATTCCCCCAAACTTCATATAAAATACCAAAATTCTTGCTTTCCTTCTTTATCAGCTCGTTGTTGGAATTTGCATGTTCCATCATGATTTTCGAGGATCCTTAGCTGCTACTTATGCTGCTTGCTGTAGTTCTGAGTGTGCCTTTTAAAAGCTCTGTTTAATATTGTGTAATAAAGAAAGTTGTACTTATTAAGTTAGAGTAGTTAAAGTGCAGGCTCATTGTAAATAACATTTTGCTTTTAATCAGCCACAACTGCCAGGGAATAATAAAGTCTATAGTAATGCTTACTAGCTATAGGAATGTTGTTTACAGATCGCTAGAATCAAAACATTATGTGGATACTTCTCAGTAATGAAGGCTGCAATTCTATACACACTTACTTGGAGCCACTCCCTTTAAACTCAGTGTTCATGCCAAGAACAGCACTGTGAATCTTTCTTTTATTTCATCTCCTTTCCATTCGCAGCTAGTGCAGTCCACACATTACCAAGCCAAGTTTAAGGCTCTTGTGTTGATCTACAAAGCCCTGAACCACCTGGGTCCAGGATAGCGTAGATACTGCCTGAGCCCTTATATACTAGTCCAATCACTGAAAAGTGCTGTTAGTTGTTCCCTGAGTTTGATGAAGTGGCACAAATAAACTCTTCTCCCCCTCCAAGTTACAGGTGTTTTCAAATTTCTGTGAGCCTTTAGCCAGGGAAGAAGGTGTCACTTGGATGAGATTAGTGAATTTTGCAGCTATGGTGGCTCATTTACCAGAAGTAATGTATTTCGCGACAGGGGAGGGTTGTTTGGTCAGAATCGAGTATACACTTCCAGAGTCAATGCTAAATACATAACTTCTGGTGAACAAGTCACCGTGGCCGCTAGAGGGCCGTGGAAATTTGTGCCCTAGGCTTTTTAGACTCATCCACCCATGTACTATCTGAAACGAAAGGGTTGCCAGATGTGATTTTTCTTTCAGCTTTCCTACTCCACTACCAACACATGTACTGCAAATGCCATGTCTCCAACTAAGATGCTAAATCATCTTTTGTGGAAATGATTGCGTGAGAAGTTATTCCGGCTTTGTCTACCTACCTCATCACCTCTTTGGTTCAAGAATTTCTTCATGATGAACAGTGAAAGTAACCTTACATGAGATAATTGTCACCACACTGACAGGCTCCTTTCTGATTTCTGTGTTGTTTGACAAGATTATTTTACTGATATTAAAAACCCGCCACCTCATTATAAACAGGCTTCTAATTCTGCAAATTTTCAGTCCCCCCGCCCTCATGTCTGCTTCCCTTAAGTCAGGCCTCTGTAGTTTATGACCCACCAAGCCAAACACAGCCAGATATTCTGGCCTGATAAGTACTGCATGTTTTGCAGCCCAGGCAGTAATGATATTTGTGATGATGTACCAGCTCCAGAAATGAAGATTGATATTTTTCAAACCATAGTAATGAAAAAAGATATGCTGCCAGGTTATTTTCACTGCGAGCTCTTCTCTTTTGAAGAAACTATCTCTGCCTTGAAGCACTAAAACTATTTGCTCTTTTTAAACACACCTACCCACACACCACACCGTCTGAATCATCTTACTGCCAGTGAATGCTTTAATCTCGTTTGAAATGTGATTTATCTTTCATCTATCATGAAGAAAGCACTGGCAAAGCCAGAATGGAAGTTTTGGCATGGACCTAAAATGAGCCACAATTCCATCAGAAGTTACTCCATATATCATCATTATATGTGTAATTACATATGCATACAATACTTTATCATAATAACTTCTGTTATCCTTGAAATAGACACTGGCTTTCAGAGCAAATGAAGTCTAAGCAGAAACAGCTGGAGTCCCATTATATGGTTAATATTTTAACAAGCCGAGGCAATTTTGCTACCTTGGTTTTTTTGGAGGGTGATAGACATTATCTGAAGCCCAGCTCATTTGTTTTGGATTCTCTGCAGCGTTAGGAGTGCATTTTAACCAAATGGCCAATCTTTGAATATGCAGGAAATAAATTCACTATTTGTGAAGCCCGAAGGCCTGAATGCTCAACACATAAATCAAAGGGCAGCAGATGCAGCGAGCAAGCAAAGCTGAAGCTGAAAGATGCAGGCGCTGCATTGACGTTTGAATAGTAATTTGGGCAAAGGAAGCTGAGAGATGGGAAGAGATGGAAAGGGACAAATGGAGGATCAGCTGAAATACAAACTAAATCAAGTGTCAGACTTTTAGCAACTTCATTGGGAGTACAATGGCAGATGCATACCCAAGGGGACAGGGAACACTGAATTATTCTGTTCAGCACCATCAGGGTGGCTAGCTGACTGTTTTCCAAGTGGATGCAGTCTAGGTTTGGCTTCCACACTCCGAGGCATCATGCTAGGTTATGGATTTTCTTTATAATCAGATGTTGCACACATAATTTACAAAAGATAGGATTAACCTAAGACCAAAAGGTGTTTGCAATATTGATTTGTTGTGAGGAAAAATGATCTTGAATTCTAAAGGAGAATTCTTGGGGTTTACCCCTCTGGCAAAATCATTGTGGGCTTTGATATGCTTTCAGCCCCAGCCACAAACCATTTCAGCAAGAGTCTTTGCATTGAAGCCCCCTGCAATAAAATAATAATAATAATAATAATAATAATTATTATTATTATTATTATTATTATTATTATTATTATTATTATTATTAACTAAAAACACAGTTTAAATCCAATTGTAATTAGGAGTATAGAACCAACTCACACCATTGGCCCATCTGATTCAGTATTGTTTACAGAGACAGCAAGCAGCTCTCTGGGGTTTCAGTCTTTCCCAGCCCTATCTGGACATATCAGGCTTTGAACCTCGGACCTTCTGCATACAAAACATGTACAGAGTGGTGGTCCTTCTTCCAGCTCAGCTATGGTCCTTTTGCAGGTTGGTGAAGTGGGTGACCAAAGAGGTTCCTTTTCTTTAAATACTGCAAACACCCAGGAGGTATTTGTGGTTAGGCAAATCCAAACATAATTGCTACTTAGAAATCTATGGAATAAATGATGCAGATAACTTTGTAGGCATTTTTTTTTATTAAAAAAAACATATATTATTACATATATCTATAGGCATCAGACACACCACAGATGGTAGGCTGGCCAGGGAGAAAGGAGGGCAGAACTTTGGCACCTTTAATAGTTCTGTAGGAGAGGGAATTTGGCGCTGTGGGTTAAACCACAGAGCCTAGGGCTTGCTGATCAGAAGGTTGGTGGTTCGTTTCCCCACGATGGGGTGAGCTCCCGTTGCTCAGTCCCAGCTCCTGCCAACCTAGCAGTTCGAAAGCACGTCAAAGTGCAAGTAGATAAATAGGTACCGCTCTGGCGGGAAGGTAAACGGCATTTCCGTGTGTGGTTCTGGTTCGCCAGAAGCAGCTTTGTCATGCTGGCCACATGACCCGGAAGCTGTACACCGGCTCCCTCGGCCAGTAACGCAAGATGAGCACCGCAACCCCAGAGTCGGACACGACTGGACCTAATGGTCAGGGGTCCCTTTACCTTTACCTTTTAGCTTTTAACTAGGGGTGTAAGAAGGTGCCATTGTTTGTTCCACCCTGTGTTTGTTGCACGCAACATTGTTTCCCTTGTGTGCAATGCTACATTATTGGTCTTGGTGACCGCTGTGGCAAAATTATGTAATTTCTTCTGTAAATAACACTGTCCTTTTGTTATTTCACCCCATTCATTTCTATGCATAGGAAATATAATACAAATGGGGGGACGGCATAATAATTTATGCATCATTTGTGGTCTGGAAGCAGCAACAACAGCAGTTGCCAATTGTATTCGCTGAATTCATTTCCATTCCAGACATGGGACAAATTAGCAAACACCAGCAATTCCTGCTCCCATTTCTATTTTTGTTGGACTTTGGGGGAATCTCTTCTTGTAGGTCAAACTAAACTTGCTGCACTTCCTTCTACGCAACTATTGAAGGTGAGGAAGTCGTGTCCTCTTTTTCATCTGGCCACCATAGCAAAAGGCACCAGAGAAGGCTGCTATCTCTTCCTCTACCACTTGGCTCCAAACACTGCCTGCCTTGTGATCACTTTGCACCCACAGCTGTGTGTGGGGGGGAAATCCTTCGTTTCCTCTACTTTACATGGCTCTAATTTCTTCTCCTGGCATATTCCTCTCCAGTCTGGTAGGCAGTGAAGTAATGAGGTTGCTGGGCAACCACTGCAGAGTCACACATTCCTCTAGCCTTGAAAAAATTGCTGGGAGTGGAGCCAGTATGCCAAGCATCAAGAGGAAGTGCTTAGTTTGCCCTAACAATGTGTGGATCATAGACATAACTTGATAGTTCCAGTTCCAGGTAGGTAGCCGTGTTGGTCTGCCATAGTCGAAACAAAATAAAAAATAAAAAAATTCCTTCCAGTACCACCTTAAAGACCAACTAAGTTTGTTCTTGGTATAAGATTTCGTGTGCATGCACACTTCTTCAGATACATAGTGAAGAAGTGCGCATGCACACGAAAGCTCATACCAAGAACAAACTTAGTTGGTCTTTAAGGTGCTACTGGAAGGAATTTTTTAAATAACTTGATAGGCCATTTCCACCCCCCGGCTGTGTAGGCCTGATACTGATGTTTCCAACACATATGGGATATTTCATCCTATGCCTTGGGTGGCTAGTATGTACCCCTCCAGATGTTGAGCCCCTCCAGACTGATGTTTTATTTTGAATGCATGCTGCAACATGTTCTTGGCACAATAACAGTGCATTAGTAGCGGACTCAGTCTGCTTTATTAGTTGTTCTGCAATAGTTTCCCAATGATGCTACCATCTTCCTGTCTGGAGGGGCTATAATGCAACCATAGTGGGACAATGCTCCCCCCAGCATTTGTAGTATGAAAAGTTGCAGGATTAGAGCAGAAAGTTACAAGATATAAACTAATTGGGAATAAAGTAGTATGATTGCCCCCAATACTTTGCACAACGAGCAAAAATAGTATTGAAAGTTGAACTGTGTATGATTGCTCCGATAGCATCATAAGCAAAAATATCATGAATACACAATAAAAAGGACATCTGAGGAGGGCATTGTTGGGTTCCCTACTCCCACCCCCATCCAGCATGGTCAGTGGTTAGATATCATGGGAACTGAAGAAGTCCAGTAACATTTAGAGGGTGACAGGTTCCCCACCTCTGTCCTGTATAAGAGCAGGGAGAGGGTTCATGGAAGAGCTATCTTTTTATGTTCTATAGCTAGCTTACTGGCCAGAAAACTCTCTCTCTCTTCCTGATTGGATTTAGTAGCACTTGCAGCATGAAATTTAGTTTATTAAAAGGCTGCTTTTCTACAGTGGGCTGTGCCCAGAGGAGTTCATATCAAATAAATAGTAACATACAGCACTGTATCTGAAAAACAATTCATTACAAATATATCAAACAAATTCAAATAGGACAAAGCAATCTAATCATTTCAGAAACAACTGGCATTGTGCAGGCATGTTTCCTTCCAGCTCACAAGTTCTGAGATTTAATTCCTTCATGGAGAAGTGAAGGGAGGACAGACGTCGAGTCCCATCGAGAAACCATGATGTCTGGAAAACTCTCCTTCAGCGGACAAATCTTCCTTCTGCTTCAGTCAGTTTTCTCCACAGGGGATACAATTCTGTACATTTTGGTTCAGATCCATTCTTCCGGATATGGATGGAAAGAATATTCAGGTTACTGTGCACTGAGCTTAGCAAAGAACAACATTTAATACTACAACACTAGAACTCAGGGCCATCAAATGAGGCTGAATGTTGGAAGATTCAGGACAGACAAAAGAAAGAAACAGTTGGGAGAACCTCTGGAATAGCATGTGTGGGGAAGAGAGGGGGGTTGCTCTATCTGGCAAGCCAAAGTGGTTGTGCTGATTGAATGATCACCTTAGTGCAACGCTGGGCAAAAGATTCATGCATTACAGGTACCATAACTTACAGGGACCTTCCAACTCGTGGCCCCTTCCAATTCTACAATTTTATGATTCTATGATTATGATTCTATTCCTCCCCAAAACCCGTGGACATCTAATGAAGTCAGCAGCAGCCAGCAGAAAGTTGCTTTGGAATCCCCTCCCAGGGAGGTTTACAGAGACCATTGAGTTGGGATACATCATAGGAATGTTACAGGTGGGTATCCGTGTTGGTCTGCCATAGTCAAAACAAAGTGTGCATGCACACGAAAGCTCATACCAAGAACAAACTCAGTTGGTCTCTAAGGTGCTACTGGAAAGAATTTTCTATTTTGTTTCAATCATAGGAATGGTTCAGTGTAGCACATTTCGCCATTGCAAGAAACTGGACTTGCTTACTTGTTAGTTTCCCATTCTAACACTTTTGGAATAGTTGACAGATACAGGGTGTCCAAATCAGAGTTATGCTGCCCCTGCATACAAACAATTTATAGCAAAAGACAATGTGGTTTCTCTCTCTCTCTGCTTATACACTTCCTTTTCCTAAAAGGTGTCCATTCTAGCTTGACATTGTACTGCATAACATTTATTTATGATTCTGAGTTGGCAAAGATGCCATTTGCAGGGCTATTGGAAGAGATTTATTATCACTCTCTGGCTTCCAGGTTGTAGTCTTTCAGCCAAAAATGATCCAAGATGAAGTATTAGTTAAAAGAAGCATGGCCCATTTCTGAACATAGCAAGATGTTAATTTTAGTGTGAAATTTATCGGTGTCAGATTTCTGCTAACAAAGGCTGAATCGTTGGTTGTACTTGGAGACACTGCTGAAGCTGATGCTCTTGTTACATTTCCCAGCTCTCCAAATGCCCCTCTTTGCCCTGTCACCAACTTCCTGGAACAAAGGTTTTCCTGTTTTGTACAAACTACACTTCACAGTTTCTGTTCAGGTGCTAGTGGCAGCACCAGAGAAAAAAAAATGGACAGGAGAAGGTAGATGGGGCAAAGTAAATATACAAAGACCCCTGCTGGATAAGTCCAAAGGTCTATCTAGTCCATCATTCTGTTCTCAAAGCAGTCAAACAGATGGCTGTCAAAAGCCCACAAGGAGGACAGTAGCCCAATCTTTCTCTCTCTCATGAACCCCAGCCACTAGAATTCAGAGGTATACTACCTCTGATGCTGAGAATAAGATATAGCTGTCATTTACCCATTGATAGACTTACAATCTACGAATTCATCTAATCCACCTTTAAAGCCATCCAAGTCGTTGGCCATCACTACATTTTGTGGTAGTGAATTGCACGGTTTAACCATGTGCTGTGTGGAAAAAGTACTTCGTTTGGTCGTTCCATTCATCTCCTCTAGATTCTAGTATTATTGGAAGATGGGGAGACATTTGTCTATTCACTTTCTCCAGCCTATTTATAATTTTATATACCTCTAGCATGATTCCTCTTACTTGAAGACATCATGGCTGTCCCAGTGTTGGCCTAGGAGGACTCTGATTTGGATGATACAGCAGTCATCTCATTCAAGGAGGAGCCCCCCACACTCCCTTTTATAGAGTCTGAGAATGATTTTCTTTGCAGCTGTTCTTGCTCCTTCTCCACCACCATGCAGGAGTATGCAATTGCAGATAGGCTACAGGCCCTTTAAATATTGGAAGCAGCTCTCCCAGAGGGTGGAACCCCTGAAAGGTAAAGCCCAGCCAGGTTTTTAAAGGTTTCCAAGGACTCCAAACTTATGCCAAGTGAACATCTTCTGAAACTCACCTGTCAGGACCCACAGGGATTTACCTCACCTAAGACCCAAGCCCCAGCAGAAGATGATAGCATTTTTTCAAAACTAAAATTTCCCAAATGTTGCAGCCTTTCCTCATCGGTTGTTGCGCCAACACCTTGGTAATTTTGGCTGACAAGTTTGAAAGTGCATTTCCAGGAGGGGCAAAGAGTTTTGTACCACATAGTAAAAATAAAAGCAGCAGTGTATTATTTGGATGTTGAGCAACACTCAGGTTGTGGGGCCACACTTTTAGCCCCATGTACAGCATTGCACAAGTTTCCATCAGCAATCTTGTTGTCCATGTGACTGTCTGTAAATCAGGTTCCATTATCATGTATTAAGGTTAATGGCTAAGGACAGATTTATTTTTCATACATTTATTTATCTACTCTTTTAAAAGGCCATCTACGTCAGTGGTCATTATCAAATCCCATGACAATGAATGTCATAGATTTATGTTGAAGTCTTTGTTTCTGCTTTTTTTAGGGAAACAGCCCCCCCCCCCGGTAGCATTTTAGACTTCAGAAGTATCAGCTGGACATATTGCTGAATCAATAGATTATCTCCAAATAGTACCCTGAATTCCAATATAGCTGCAGTAATTATCTATATCAGTTAGCAGTTGTGGGAAATAAGTTCTTAATTGAAAGTTTAATTAATGCATTCATCTAAAAGCATGTTCTGGCATGGGAACCACAGGCTTATGAGAAAGCATTAATACTAGCTTAGTTAAACTAGTGATCCTCCTTTGAACTGCTGGACTCAAGACTATAGCAGAGAGAGAGAGAGAGAGAGAGAGAGAGAGAGAGAGAGAGAGAGAGAGAGAATAGAATTTGGAACTCCCATCAGTTCCAAAAACATTTTGCCATGAGGGATACAAAGCTGCTTTTTGAGAGAGAGAACGTAAAGCTGCATGGAAGTCACAGAACTTGTTCCAGGGTACTTTGGATCCTGACCATGAAAAGCCACACTTAGCACTACTTCATTTCTAGGTCAACAAAGAGTTCCAAATTTATAGTTCTGTCATGGAGCAAATGCTCTTGCACAATTATCTTGTCACCTTCTGCAGAAAAGTAGAAAGTTGAGCTCTGGGATGTTTAGATAGTGCTCCTGGGGACACTTAGAAAATGTAGCCACTTCAGCAGACATCTGTCACACCTAATATGGAAATATACTTCTTCATTCTGGAAACAGACACCTTCTCACTTGCTTAAGCAACCCATCTGATTTGAGAGCACCTAAAACTGCAATGCAACAAGGATTTTTTGTTCAGTGACTATCACTGTTGTTTTCTTTTAAGCTTGCACGGTATTTAAAACTTAAGTCTAACACCTACTGAAATTCATAAAGTCCCATCTGCACTATACATTTAAAGCAGTCCAATAATATTTAAGCAACCATAGCTGCCCCCCCAAAAAATTATGAGCGCTGCAGTTAAGGGTGCTGAGAGTTGTCAGGAGCCCCCTGTTCCCCTCATGGAGCTAACATTCCCAAAGTGGCTTAACAACCAATCCCTCTTTCCACGAAGATCAAATGTTTTTCTCAAAGAATAGCATTTCATTAGAGTGTATTCAGGCACTCATTTCAAGAATCATTGACTTTATTTTCCAGAATATCATGAGGGCATTTCTGCCCCCCCCCCGGGAGATCTACTGTAGTCATGTGTTAGGAAATGGGAAGGTCATTAGAAATGACTAATAACACAATCAGTTCAACTGTACTGATTAAATGCCTTCTTTTAAAAACTTTCTAATAAGTTCAATCAAGCAATTTATTTCCGTAACTCTCTGTTCCGATCCCATAAGCCAGTAAGCATAGAAAAACACACAATCAGGACAATTGTCTTGGTTTCAGAACAAGGGTACAATTCAAGCACGTGTACCGCATTTGCTTAAGGGTCTGTTAGGATTCATGAAGCAATGGGGGGAATCAAAGGACTCTCGGATATGATATGTTTTGTGCCTTAGAGACAGAAAACAAAAATTAACAAATACATACAGTGCATCATTAAACAGAAAACAGAGGGATGTGACCTTGTGAATGGATCAACGAGTACCCAAAGGGCACTATTAAAAGATATTTACAAAGTGGTTCCATTTTCCAGTTGAAGATAAAAGTTTTGCCTCAGGGCTATGTTCCCTGACATTTATATTAAATTAATTCAACTTTTATTTACTTGCTCACAGCCATTGTGATGCATTTGTATGCTCTTACAGCTAACTAAAGTGGTCTGTTTTTAAAAAGGCCTTCCTTCAGAAGCTACTCTCATGGAACACGAAGAGACAGGAACACATCATTGAATCAATGTTGCAAAGCCACCCCCATCGCAGTGCATTCATAAGGAAAAGTCTATCAAGCATTGCCCACTTCGAAGGCTCTGACAATGGATGCGAATCCAGCATTTACCAGTTCTGATCCAAGATTCTCCACTCTGTCAAGCTTTTAAGTGGATGACAACGGAAAAGTGACTAAAGTCCCAGTCCTTTTACTGCTGGGTCCAACAGCCCTGCATAGGACTTCTTATATCATGCCATCCACCTGTACCATATGAATAAAACCTCAATTTAATTAAAGCTTCTAATCTAATAATGAATTAATTTTCTAACCTATGTGGAGATCTGTGCCTATTATTCTGGCATTTAAATATCCTTGTGCAGGTAATAACCATATTTAAAATTAAAAGCAATTCGCTGTGTGAATAAGACACAATTAGATTAGTCCTTTATTCCTGCCTCAGATGTTTCATAAAGTAGAATAAATACAGAATTAAGATTATATTTAATCACATTTTAGAAGCAAACTGTGATGAATACATAGGAATACCTGGCCATAGTCAATCACATATTGGTTGCCTTCTCTCAGTGGGATGTATCTAGTGAAGTCATTTCACTTGGTCAAGGATTTCTGTTTGAACAACAGAACTTTCTCTCAAAATAAAACTGCTCTGGGGTGTTGTGGGAACCCCTGGAACAAATTTGGGGAGGCACATGGAGGGATAAGTGGAAGAAAAAAATTCCAGTGCACAAGCAGAAGTCCTTGTGCCAACAAGGTGTGTTCACCGGACGTAACCCAGAAACTCCAATTATCTTCTTCTTCCCATTGTCCAATGTATTGCTTTTGGGCAAAGCCATAACAACAGACCCTTCCTTGGATCAAGCCAACACTTGTCTAAGGTGTTCTTCCATCCCCACAGAGATGCATCTAGCATCTTCATTCTATAGCTTCCATCACATGTTGAAAATGCACCTCTTTACTTTGCAGGTTCAAGTAGTGTGTGTGTGTGTGTAAGTGTGTGTGTGTGTGTGTGTTATACATTTTCTATTTTATTTAATCAATATGGCACTGCTTTGGTTTTAAATTGTTTTACTTTATTATTATTATTAATAATAATAAACATAAAAATAAACTGACATGTCTTTTACTTGTTTTTACTTGTATGAATATAAAGCCCCTTCCGCCCATAGAAAGGAGGGGGGGTTGCAGACATCACGAGCCCTTCACGTGCACAGGGGATGACTCCATCCCCTGACGCCGTGGCGCCTGGCTGGCCAACCAACCGGTGTGGCCAACAGGCATGGCTTGCTGCATTTAAACAAGCACGTGACCAGGGCTCAGCCTCTTGCTTCCTGCTACCAGCTGACACGTTTTCCCCGCCCACCCTCCCTTTAATAATAATAATAATCATAATAATAACAATAATAATAATAATAATTTATTTGTAGCCCGCCCATCTGGCTGGGTCTCTCCAGCCATTCTGGGCGGCTTCCAGCAAATATTAAAATACAATACAAAATCACGGATTTAAAACTTCCCTAAACAAGGCTCCCTTTAGGCAGCGTTTCTTCCTGACCTTGCTATGGACCATGGTTGGTCGCCGTTGAGGGGCCTGGTAGGGATTTTCCTACTTGGCAAATTGGCTTTGGCCTAGTGGTTTTCGCCTACCTCGTAGCAATTCGTCACAACTTTGGTCTTGGCGGTTAGGCATTGGATTATCTCGGGAAGGCTGAAGGTGGGGCGGAGGTTGGGCCATCACCTCCCCCAAATGCTGAAGGGTACTTCGTTAAATGAGTCCGGGGGGCGTGTCCCTGTCCAAAGCCATGGTAGGTGAGGGCTAAAGGCACGCCCCATATCGGTGACCACAGGGTGAGTCCCTAGCTGATGTACAGCAGCAGGGCTCTCCCATCGGTGGTTAACCCTTCCCAGACTGCCAGCACGATGTACTGGAGTTGGATATAGTCGGTTAGTTCCAATGCCTAAGCCAATACCGCTCAACATCCATAACCAATAAAGTTGTGGCCTTTTCATGCCCATTAACCTTACTTGTTGAGTCCTGTGTCTTTATTTCACCATGGGAGGGGTCGGGATATTGACATGCAATGCTCTAATCTGCCCAATGACCAACTGATAAATAAATACCCCATGACTTCAAGTGGAAAAGAAAAATGCTTATTTAGAACAAACTAGCACAGGGAGCCTGTTCCATGACCCACAGCTGACCATGTGTCCAGGTGAGTTAAACCACCAAGTGAGTAATCATCAATAACTGTGCTCACAGTTAGCACTCTTCAGACACCTGTATGTGAGAACTTATGTTAGACACATTTGGTACACACATCGTTTCTTCCAACTTTTCCAGAGAGCATCATTTTCTATTACTTTGTATTATACTGTAAACTGGTGGAGTGGGCCCCCTCTGCCAGTTTGTTGTTTTATTGATTAGTTTAGAAATTGTTTATTGTAAATGTTGAGTGGATTTCTGTTTAACTTTTATGTGTTGATATTATTTTATATTACTCTAATAATTGTTGGATGTTACTTTTTGATGTAGGTTGCTTATTTTAATGTTTTGTTTTATTATCACATTTTTGTATTGCATTAGATTGTTATAAGATGTACATTTTTTTGTTTCTTCTGCTTGTAAACTGCCTTGAGTATCGTAAGATAGAAAAAACAAAATCGAAAATTCTTTCTAGTAGCACCTTAGAGACCAACTGAGTTTGTAAGATAGAAAGGCGGTAAGATAGAAAGGCGGTATACAAATAAAATATTCTTCTTCTTCTTCTTCTTCTTCTTCTTCTTCTTCTTCTTCTTCTTCTTCTTCTTCTTCTTCTTCTTCTTCGGGCTTGGTGTCCATATGGTGGCAGGATTAGTCAGACAGCATTCCCTGTCCTTGTTCTTAGTTTCCCACTGTTTTCCCCTCAAGCCACAGCCTCCTAAAGCAGCAGAGCCCTCTGAAAAGATGAACTGCTGCAGGACTGAAGCACAGCTCAGTGCCCTTTTCAGACAAGCAGTTCTTTCATCTGCTTGCCCTCTGTATGGCCGGGCTCCTGAGACAGAGACATTTTTATGGCATCCCTAGAGAGACGGGCATCTAGGTCACAATGACTTTGGTGGCTGCATGCTTCAAACAATTTGGAGCTAGCCTTAGGCTCATTCATATTGTTGAGCTGTGAATATCTGCTATCCATTAGAATGTTTTATTTCCAAATTACAAATAAAATATACACTACAAAAGCATATATTTGTGGTACTCCAAAGCTTGTTAGAGCATGTAATCTGAAGTTACTTATTTCATATCTTAATAGCCCAGTAAAGTGCTCACCTTTTGGAACAAAGAGCATTTGTGATTGTTACATTCAAATTTTCAGGACGATGTCTGAGAAAAAGCACCTTTAACACCATACTAGGAGTCCACAAAATCTCATTTTGCACCTTTTGATACCCACTTTACACTGGAGTCTATACATTTGGTATATACATTAACATGCCTTATGGTTTTATATACCTTATGTTCTATGTTTGTTTCAAAATTTGATAGAATGCTTTTCAGTACATGGAGATTCACTAGTTTGAAATTCAAGGACAAAATCATCTGAAAGAATCAATAATCCACAAATGTAAGCTTTTAAGTATTCACCAAACTGCTATTGCTGGACATATTAAAAACAAAAATAATGTGATAGGATTGGTTTTAATATTAGATTGCACAAAATTACCAATTCCACTCTATGAAATTTAAATAACTCAGCTGAATTGCATTGGATATAACCTATTTGGATGTGGAAAGCTCTGGCTGTACAGCTTCCAGTAAGGCTTAGAGGTTTGTTTTTATTAAGAAGTAGATAAATCAGGGGTGTGTGTGTGTGCGCGTGTATAATCTGCTGGAGTACTGCTACTTTTATGTGCTTATAATTAACTAGTAACATAATTGACTAGTAACATTTCAAAACTCCTTTTTTGAAAAAAGTTTTCAAATTAATCTTATCAAACAAATTGTAAAGTTAATCTCTTTTGTGCCATGAAATTTGTAAGAAGAAAAATATAGTTTATGCCCATTTGCCCAGGGGTCCTGAATCAGGGTGTCTCACTTTGAACTAATCTGCTGACCACCCACTCTGCCCTAGATCTGTAGTTTGGAGAGTGGGGCTTAATTAGAGTTAAACATACATCTGAGAGGGGACAGGGGAAGCAAACACTTCTCTTTCCTCCAGCCAAGAGCAAGTGGGTTTAATTCTGTGGGTGCTCCTTTACAGGAGCAATCTGCACCCCACAGGAAGGAGAGTTACATAGCAGACTCCTATCTTCTCCTGACAGGGCCTTTTTCATGGAGTTTCCCCGTTCTATGCCAGCCTATCCTTCTAAACCACTGAGCCTCTTAGGCTTGCTGAACGGAAGGTGGGCAGTTCGAATCCCAGCGACGGGGTGAGCTCCCGTTGCTCTGTCCCAGCTCCTGCCAACCTAGCAGTTCAAAAGCACACTGGTGCAAGTAGATAAATAGGTACCGCTGCGGTGGGAAGGTAAACGGCATTTCCATGCACACTGGCACTTGACACGGTCCTCCGTGCACCAGTAGCGGTTTAGTCATGCTAGCCACATGACCGGCTCCCTTGGCCTGAAAGCGAGATGAGCACCGCAACCCCGTATTCACCTTTGACTGGACTTAACCATCCAGGGGTCCTTTACGTTTACGTTTACCTTATTTGATGCCTTACCCTTTGACAGCCATGGATCACTCTGGGCCTTCCAACCTGATCAGTGTGTACCTAACTCCTCCAACACACAAGTCCCTGTGAAAGTGCCTTATTTGGCTCAGGACTTGCCTGAATCCAGTGCACAGCCTGAATTTATACCCTTTGGCTGCCTTAGGAAAGTAGTGGTAAGGTGATGGTTGCCACCACCCTTTTAATTGGGTTGCCAGGATTTCACATGCTCCTATTACTCCCCAAAGCTGTTTTTGTTGACTTGCTCAACATGCACAGGAGAGGAGAGGGATTTGGTCAAATTCTCCCAGGTGTGGCTGTTATCTACTCTGTCCACTGAACAATATTAGACTCTCTTATATTTATCTTGGTTTCAGGGAGGGTGGCACAGTATATTGGCTTCTTCACGTAGGGTGAAAGCATGGAACAAAATTGGTACAGGGATAATCTTCCCTAGCTCTACTTGTGCTGGCATAAGCATTTGCAAGATTTCAAGATATACACCGTGGCTCAGGCTGGATGTTGTTATTATACTGACAGAAGGTGATCCCAGAAAGATAACGCCATATCTGCTGTGTATCTCTGTATTACTGGAAGGCAGGTAGCTACAGTCCTTTGAATAATGTACATGTTATCTGTGCTGACAGTATATATTATGCTTTTGCATAGCTTTGAAAGTGATCACACCTTCCCTCCTTGCTAGGATGGATATGTGTAACAGAGGGCAATCCATAACAACAACAACAACAACAACAACAACAACAACAACAACAACAACAACAACAACATAATAATAATAATAATAATAATAATAATAATAATAATAATAATAATAATATACCCCTCCCATCTGGCTGAGTTTCCCCAGCCACTTTGGGCGGATCCCAACAGAATATTAAAAACACGATAAAACATCAAACATTTCCCTAAACAGGGCTGCCTTCAGATATCTTCTAAAAGTCAGATAGTTGTTTATTTCCTTAACATCTGATGGGAGGGTGTTCCACAGGGCGGGGGGCCACTACTGAGAAGGCCATCTGCCTTGTTCCCTATTCGCATCTATCCATATAAATTAGTAAAGGCAAGCCTTATACAAATGTGTGTCCCCTTTTTGGGTACTGTATTTCCACTTTTCTTTGGAGGGGGGAGAGCAATGTATGAATGGCTACCTTATCCCCCACTGGGGCTGTGACAGAAGTTGCCCCTCCAACGCTCCCTTCCACACTGCAGCTGTTATTTGAAGGAAGCTCCTATTGGCATCAATGGGAACTGCCTTCTTAGGACTAATAGCAGCTTCAGAGAGGTGTTGGAGGAACGTCCATCAGCACCACAGCAGGCGAGGGAAGTATAAACCTTCCTTCCCATATGCTGCGATCCCAATTCTGATCACCTCCCCCTTCTGCCTACTGTGGTTTTATTATTTTTGTTTTTTAAAAATGCAACTTAAAAGTGACATGTTTAGTGCCACACATACTTGGATTCCGTCCGCTCACTAACAAAAGCACAGGCACTTGTACAGCTCTCCCATCTTGTCTGTGAGGCTGAGCAAGGGATGGAACCTGAGAACCTGTTTGGCCAGAGTCTTGGAGGCCCTGATTTAGATCCCAAGACTTTCAACCTCCACTTTAAAGCATTAAAAACAACAACAAACCCACAGCAAAACTCATCAATGTACATTTTGGTCTCAAGATGGGAGTTTGTGCACACTAAAGTACAGACAGAACCCAGGCAGAAATTGCTGTAAGATTTAAATCCCAAAGTGGAGGGTTGTTGTTCAGAACCTCATTGAGAGCAAATTATACCCCTTGAGCTGCGTGAAAGAGAAACTGAAATAAGTGCATTTTCCTTTCCATTCCTTAATGATTCCCGTCAGCATAAGGTGCTCTCTAAATGATTCCAGCGATGATGCAATTGCAATAAAGATGCAGAGTCAGAGTAAATGAGCAGATTGTTAAGTTAGCATTTTTTTTTGCAAGGGCTGAGAATAGCATTCTTCAATTGCTCCGAAGCTTTATTGCTAAAGGATGCAATCTCCTGGGAAGGTTTCCTAAGCAAGGTTCATTGAAATGAAAGGGAATGTGCATCCTCTCTTATGTTTTTCTATGGGGATGGTATAGGAAATGTCCCAAGGAATTATGGCCCAAAGCTCAATTTTAATTTCATTTTCTTAGTATTTTTACTCATATAACATACCACCAGTTTAGTACAAAAGAGCCTTCTAGGCATCTTCAGTAATTTTAGAATGACTGACAGCTCCATATTCAAATCTCTTCTCAGCCACAAAGCTTATTGGGTGACCTTGGGCCAATCACTGTCGCTCTAGCTAAAGCTGTGAGGATAAGCAGGAAGAGGCTATTTATGCTGCCAGGAGTTCTTTGAAGGGTGGAAGAATAATGATGACAATTCTTACTGAGCTTGGAAGAATAGAAAAAGAGCTGTCTATGCCAAAACAACAATGACCTAGAAATGAGATCCAAGGAGCCTAACAGGTGAAGATACAATGGGGAGGGGGCAAGCTTCTCAGAACCCCCTCCCCTCTCTGTGCGTGGTTATTAAAAATGAAACCACAACAAACCATCTTAAACAGGGGTGCCAGCTTGGCTCTGTGACCATGGGTGCCCAGAGCTCTGGCACCAAAATTTGTGGGTTTCTGCCCCTTTATGGGGAATTTTGTGGGTACATGGGCACCCTGGGCCCCAGGGAGTTGGCACCTATGATCTTAAAATGCACTCCTTCGCGGGGGACAAATTAATTTTGAGTATAGCACAGGCTCTTGAACCTTGCTGTGGATCTTTTCAACTTACATGTATATTATTATTATTATTATTATTATTATTATTATTATTATTATTATTATTAATTTATTGCCTTTATGTCCCACCTTTTTCTCCAAGGAGCTCAAGGTGGCATACATTGTTCTCCCCACAACAACCCTGTGAGGTAGGTTCAGATGAGAGGCAGTAGCTGGCTCGAGGTTACCCAGTGAACTTCGTGGCTGAATGTGGATTTTAACCCTGGGGTGGATCTACACTCATGTGTTTAATGTTTGGATAGGGTTAATGAAGGGTCTTGGTAATGCAGAGGGGCAAACGGTGCACTGCTTTTAACGTTCTTAAGGTGTTGTTAAAATGTGACACCAGAGGGCTCTACAATAAGGTCAGAAAAACAATTTAAATTACAAGTATGCCCTGCAACATTTTTAGAACGGTAATCTAATATCATTCTAATTATGTTAAACAGGTCAGTGTAGATCCAGCCCTGGTTTCCCAGGTCCTAGTCTAACCTCTCTCATCACATTGGCCTTTTCTCCCTCCTTTCTTCCATCAGGTAACCCAATGCAGCATATGTGTGGTTCCTAAGTGGTCTCCCATCTGGGCACTGAACAGAAATAGAAGGGATTCGTGCCGACAAGAGGGTGCTGCCCTTAGGTTCTCCTTTGGGGCTTCCCATGGGCGTTGGGTTGGCCACTCTGAGAACAGGATGCTGGACTGGATGAACTATTAGCATGACCCAGCAAGCTCTTCTTATGTACTTAAGGTGGTGACTTCAGACCATAGCCTGGGACCCTCCACCCCCACCCCCCACCCCCTGAAACCTGAAATGGAGTGTGAGGGCCAAAGGAATGACAAAAAAGCTAGGCCAAAGAGAAAGTAGATGCCACAGAAAGGAAGGTGTTTTAGATTGTTCTTAACACACCCTTTTCTCTTGAAAGTAGTCTTGCAAAAAACACTCCATCTATTATCTATCTATCTATCTATCTATCTATCTATCTATCATTTATCTGTCTATGAAGACACCCTGAGTCCAAAGTTAATTCAGAAATTTAAAGGTAATACCCAGATACTGCAAAGCAGAGAATTTAAATAAATGTATTGTCAGACTCAAGTTGGTACCCAAAAACATTTGTTTCTAAAAGAATGTTGGAATGAAACGGAAAGTGAGTGCCTGTTCCATCCACAGAATTGCCTGGCACCAGGCTACGTACAGTAATTACTTTTTTATCCCCAATGAAAAGGAAAGTTTAAAGCTCCAGTCTAAAGGGAATGTAACATTCATCAGACCTTACACATTTTAAAACGAGCTATTTCAAAATAGATTTTTCACAAAAGGCATTGTGAATGTAAGCCATCTATTCCAAAGACTTTTGCGCAACGCATTGCTCACTCCGTGCTTAATGTCCGTGGTGCATGTAGGGATTCTTTATCTAGGGACTGTAAAACTGAAGAGCTGGAACAATGTCAAAACCCAACTAATCCAACCTTCGCACTCATATCAATGGAAGTTTAAGTTTCCATATATACTGAGAATCTATATGAAAAGCATGCTAGCTAAGATTGTGCTTGATATGCTCAGCAGAAATCCCTCCCTGCCTACGCAGTGGCATAGTGTGGGTTGTCAGAGCCTGGGGCCATACAGAGGATGGCGGGTGGGAGGGAGAGAAACAGACAAAGTATGCATGCACGTTCAGCTGCCTATCAGTGTCCATGTCACCCAGGTTAAGAGAAGATTTGTGGCTCAAGATAGCTTGATGAACTCCATAGATGAGCAAGGATTTTATCACCCAGTCTATAATTTGTTTTCAAAGTCATGGGAAGAGAAGGGGGAAGGGAGAAGGAGAAATTGTGACTGAATTCTCTAAACTCATAGCGTCTTTGCACTTGATTGCATCCACTCTGCACCCACATTTAAAGCACATTTAAAACACATGGCTTCTCCCAAAATCCTGGAAACTGTAGTTTATCATTCACCAAGCTACAGTTCCCTGCACCTTTAACAAACAAATTCTTCAGGGGAAGTCATGTGCTTTAAATGTGTGGTGTATACTCAGCCTTACTCTATGACCTTTTCAGCATATGGTGTGAGTCAACACATAACCAATCTGGCACCTTAGTTTATACTCAATTCAGGCTGGTGAGGCTTCAGATTGAAAGGATTTTGTGGGTCTATCCCATAGACATCACAGTCTGACCTATAATTTATATCCCTTATACTGCAAGCTAGTGCTCATCATAGAGGCTCCCTTCTGCTTCAGACAAGGTCAGGTAGTGTCTCACTTTGATTCTGGATTTGGGCTTTGCCCAAAGTGGATGCACGCCACTAGTGGTTTGCTGATAAAAGAATCATGTGACAGGAGAAGAAAGCAGGATAGGAGAGAGATGACTATGAAATACAGTTCAATAAATAAAAGCTGAAAGGGAGCCAGACAGTACCAAAACATTCTGTTCAGCACCATAAGTTGCACACAGCAGTAGCTTTGATCCACCTCCATACAAATGATATACACAGATTGCAAAATATATTTTGGGGGGAAATGCTATAAAATGCTGCTATCGTCTCTCTGTAGTTTTGAAAACAAAAATATGCTGTTGTGTGCTAGATCTGAAAAGGGAAAGGGAAGGCATTGCCTTCATTGTAAATAAAGCAGCAAGATTCAGAGTCTAAAGGAACAGAAATAAGTGCCTTGCCTCCTTTTTATTTCAACAACAGCCCTTACAGGTACATGCTGAATATTCAGGTATTCATCAAGCCTCGGCTTAACTCCTTTCTGCTTTCCCATCTCTACTATTTTTCTTGGCTTCCTTCTTATCCATATAATCTCAGAGAAAGTGGCAATGGGAAATTGTTTTAAACCTGTCCAAATCTCTTTCTATCATTGCATATCTAAACAAAGTTCATACCTTAATTCGCTAGATGGCCTCATTTTTGTGCACCAACATGGTCTCCTTTCAGGGGACTTTCTTTCATGCAAAGTTCACACAGGAAGAGACTTCCATGCTATTGTTTCAGTCTCCTCGTCAATGTATGCTAATGCTCAGTAGTACAAGCATCTGGTTGGTCACTGCAAAAACAGGATGCTGGGTAGATGGGTCTTTGGCTTGATCACCAGGGCACTTCTTATGCTGTGGGTAGGACTGTTCCATGATTCCCCTCCCCCACCTCCATATAGCATATGGCCATTTCAGTGGCTTACATGGTAGGACAAAGCATTATGAATTGTGTGGGGCAAGAATTATCAGTTGGGGAAGGGGCATAGCCTGGTTGTGGGTCATGTGCTTTGCATGCAGAGGGTCCAGATTTGGTTACTGTCATCTCTAGGTAGCTCTGGGAGAGATCCCTGCCTGAAACCTTAGAGAGTAGCTGCCAGTCAGTACAGACAATATTGGGTAAGATGGACCAATGGTATAAGGCAGCTTCCTATGTAGAAACACGAGAACGATGCTACCCTATCTGACTCCACACTTAGCCCATTCTTCAAAGCACGTTTAGAAGCCCTCTTCTCAAAAACAGCTGTTCCAAACATGATGTAAGTTGCATTTACAGAGGAGCCAATCTATCAATTGTGGTTCCTCTGTTTCTCATTTGTCCAGTCTTAGGTTTAGTTCCCCACATTTCCACATCACTCTGCATTTCTCTTCCTTTTTACGTCCTTGTGAGAATTCACCAGCTTTTTGACATGAATTTCTCCTAATATACACATTTTTTTTGCATGGCGTTTTGAGTAACATGCACGTTTTTTCAAAGCAAGTTACCCTAATATAATGCATTTCATAAGTTGTTTTCACTAATAAGTGCACTTGCATGCACACGTTACTCTATCATATGCATTTTTTGTATACATTACTTGTGCTGCAGAATTCAGAGAGGTGGCCATTTGGAAGAACTGCTGTGTTTTGGTCTGCATATTGTTTTGAAAAGTGTGAATTAGGTAGGTTCACCTTTAACTGTGAACAGAATTGAATCCCTTCCCCCAGTCCCTAGCTATATTTCTTTGGAATCTAAAAGCCATGCATATTTCTTCTTTTCTTCCACTGCAAACTGAAATGAAACCGGCAGGTTAAAGGAACCCATTCAGCAGTGGACAGAAAGAAGGAAATGAAGGGAGAGCAGCTTTCAATGATTTGCTTTTCATTATGCTCCGTATAATACACTCATGCATCCCTACTGATTTTGGCAGGCTGAGCAAAATGGTAGGTGGTGAAATTTACTTGCTTTCTTGCATCGTCACTTTCAGAGACGTGGCATGATGGCTTGTCTGTTCAGCAGTGCTCGATAGCTGCTCAAAATCCAGGTGCTAACTTTCTGGCTGGAAGCATATGTTCAATGGTCAACTGATGCTTGGAAACCTTGGCTGCAGCATCATGGCAGAAAAGCAGCACCAGAAGGGGGCAATTTGCAGAGAAAGGATGCTGGCGTCTTCTGCCCACCACTTCCCCCTTGAAAAACTCTCCTTCCATGTAACCTATAGAGTTTTTGTGAGAACAAAATAAGAGAGTGCCAGGTACTGCAATCTGAGATCCATAAGGATAAAAAATATACCTACCCATAAAGTAACATTCCCTTTTTACACTGGCAAATCATAGAATCATAGAGTTGGAAGAGACCACAAGGGCCATCCAGTGCAACCCCCTGCCAAGCAGGAAACCCAATCAAAGCATTCCTGACAGATGGCTATCAAGCCTCTGCTTAAAGACCTCCAAAGAAGGAGACTCCACCACACTCCTTGGTAGCAAATTCCACTGCCGAACAGCTCTCACTGTCAGGAACTTCTTCCTAATGTTTAGGTGGAATCTTCTTTCTTGTATTTTGAATCCATTGCTCCATGTCCGCTTCAAATCCTCCATGTTTATATGTGTGAAGCTGATATTTTAGTGTGGCAGTATTTGCACTTTGGAATTCCCTGTCTATTGATGTAAGCATCCTTGCTATGTTGGTTTAGACTCCTGCTGAAAATTTCATTTCAGCCAGCCTACCCAGGCATGCAATTTAATTACATGTATCTGCTTTTAAAATTTTGTTCCTTTTATCTGAGTTTTATTGACGATTATATAATTTTTGCATGATTTTTTAAAAACTTTTTTTTAAAAAAAACAAACCAATAAAGTACCGGTAATATATTCAAATTGTCAATCTTTTCATGGCAATGTGAGCATTGTGGCTGATTGACACATGACCTTTCATCACTTACATTCCTCAGATGAGTGGTCTGAACACTGTGTTGCAAATGCCCAAAGAAAGGAGCTGCCTTGGCACCACACACACACACACACACACACACAAAATTTGATGAACACTCTTCTTAAAATTCGCGAAACTAGGTCCTCCATTAAAGAGTATTGCGGTGCGACCTGGCCACCTGACCCAGTGTTGTGGGTGGGTAATCTTGGAACAGCCACAACCCCTGATAGGTGGGTCCCGCATTGTTTGGGTGCAATCTGACCAATGGGGTGCCTCAGAAAAGGGACCTATATAACCCATGTGAGGCATACGAGCTTCCTCTTTGGAGCTATCGCATCGGAACACAGAACATCAGATTGTGGGCCGATGTTGCTCAGAGAGACTTCGATCGACCATTGGTGATCGCTTCCCTTTTTTACCTCAATTTTCCCTTTAGTTTTCCCTGTTAATTATCCTGTTTCCCTTATCTTCTCCCTTACCCCGTTTTTGAAGGTTTTGCCTTGGGGGCTTGCCCCCCCGGGGGCCTATGGGCCTTCGCGAATACCTCCCCCCTTCTTCCTCCCGGGTTGCGGAGAGTCTGTCGGGGGGAGGGGTAATTTTAGTCCCTTTGGGAACCGTTCTCCAGCGGTCATTGTGTTCCCACCTTCGCCTCAATTCACCGGGCATCTGCGCCTTCGGCCTTGCTGGACTCAGCTTCCCTTGAGGCTGGTGGAGCGGGTGGGTGCCGGTGCTCCGTGGGGATCGGGGGGAACGTCGGGAGAGCCTTTGTTGGCGAGCCTGGGTTTTTTCTTGTCCTTGCGCGCATAGGCTCTGAACAGCCTGGGCTGTGTGCTGGGGCGGGAACAGCCATTTGGGGTTCGTAGACGCCTTCTTCTTCTGCCGCCATCTTGAGCATTGGGGCAGTTACCACTGCTGCGCATTTGGACCTGTCAGTAGACAGGATCAAGGACTTGGGCAGTTGGAAATCCAAAGCTTACAAAGGGTACGTTCGGAAACGGCACTGAGGTGCAGTCAGTAATTGTTTTTTGTTCATTTGCAGGTCCGCCTCCCTTGCACATCTGGATAGTTGGGCACAGCATTTTCCACTGGGCCAGCCGGAGGGCGGCAGAGTCTGGAATTGGACACCGGCTCGCGCTTCCTGAGCATGTGTGGCTGTCCTGGATTTCCAGATGAGGAATGCGTTGGGTGAGCTTCTCCCAATGCTTCAGAGCAGGCTGTCTATTGCGAGCATGCCTGCTGCAATGGTGCTCCAGCTGGGCGAGAACGACCTGCTGGTAGCTCCCAGCCTGAGCCTGTGGACTCGCATGCAGGAGGACTTGGAAGAGTTGGCGTTAACTATTCCTGGACTCAAAATATTTTGGTCGCAACTCTTGCAGAGGCATGCATGCAGAGGGAGTCGCTACCCAGCTGCCACCAAGAGGGCCAGGAAACACATCCAGAGCATGGTTTAATAATCACCTCGTGAGGAAAGCTCTAATGGCGGTGTGGGAAAGGACAAAAAAGAAAGTGATTCAGAAAACACCGTGGTGGACTTCTCCAGTAGAAGCCACCTCCACACTCAAAAGCAAAATAGGAAGGCAGTGGCCAACATATAAAGACTTAGTAGAGGAAATGAAGGAAAAACCAAAATTAAAAGAATTTGTTTTGTTGATTTCGTTTAATATTCTAATTTTCTGAGATTGTGAATTGTGAATATTCTAATTTTCTGAGATTGTGAATTATCAGCTGTACGCCATAATCATCACAATTATAACGAATAAAGGCTTGACATCTCTCGCTTTGCATGTCATGAGTCTATCTCATATGTTAGTTTCACCTTTTAAGTTGAATTCCTGAAATAAACGTACTTTTCCACAATAGTCTAATTTTTTGAGTATCACCTGTATGTTATGAGGATGTTCCCTGGTGGTTTGAAATCACTTGTTTTAAAATTCCATTATTTTTGCCTACAATAATTCCACTAGATAATAACTGTTGCTTAGAGATTATTCTTCTTTTGCTGCCACTCAGCTTTCTTTGATATACCAGCAGATGCTGTCCAAGACTCCATTTAGAAAATTATCCACCCATTTCTGAAATGAATCACTTTCCCACATCCGGCAAACAGAAACGGGGGGGGGGGGAAGCATTTACAGAGGCTTGATCTATTCCTGCAGGTATAATTTGACTGTAGGTAACAATGCTTATCATCAAGACTCTGTCCAGGGTTGTTTTTTTTTTTTTTAAGAAAATCGCCTAGCAATTCATTTAATATAATATTTGTGCTAATCAATGAAATCTTGTTAAATTTGCTGTTATTTGTGCATATTTAAATGAGTTCAGTCATAGCCTGTTAAAAACTGCTTTATTCCTAAAGCACCTCTTGTCAAATGTCCTGCATATTTCCATTTCAACTCAGTGTCTTTAGTCTACATCTATGATTTTTGGTCTTTGTAATAGCCAATTATTAGTATTTCTATCGTTGAATTATATTCCTAACATTGTGCATTCCATGGCATGTTGTGTTACTCTTAAGAAGTACACCTCTATCATGCCCCTCTTACTCACATTTTCTCCAAAGTAAAAAGCCCCAAATGTTACCAGTACTTTTCCTCACAAGGGAGTTTTTTCTTCCCCTTGTTTATTTTGCATGCCCTTGTGTGAACCTTTCCCAGTTCTGCAAGATCCTTTTCGAGTTGAGGTGACCAAGACTGTATAAAGCAGGGATCAGCAAACCTTTTCAGCAGGGGGCCGGTCCACTGTCCTTCAGACCTTGTGGGGGGGGCAGACTATATTTTGAAAAAAAATATGAAGGAATTCCTATGCCCCACAAATAACCCAGAGATGCATTTTAAATAAAATCACACATTCTACTCATGTAAAAACACCAGGCAGGCCCCACAAATAACCCTGAGATGTATTTTTAAATAAAAGGACACATTCTACTCATGTAAAAACATGCTGATTCCTGGGCCGTCTGTGGGCCACATTTAGAAGGCGATTGGGCCGCATCCGGCCCCCAGGCCTTAGTTTGGGGACCCCTGGTATAAAGCATTTCAGGTTGTGTCATGGCCCCATAGATTTGCATTACAGTGGTACCTCGGGTTACAAACACTTCGGGTTACAGACTCTGCTAACCCGGAAGTAGTACCTCGGGTTAAGAACTTTACCTCAGGATGAGACCAGAAATCGTGCGATGGTGGCGCGGCGGCAGCGGGAGGCCCCATTAGCTAAAGTGGTACCTCAGTTTAAGAACGGTTTCAGGTTAAAAACGGACCTCCAGAATGAATTAAGTACAAAACCAGAGGTACCACTGTATTAGATTGGCAGTTTTATTAGGAGACCCCTATTCCTCTCACAGAGCCACACATTCCAGAGCAGTTTAACAATCCATTCTTCTTCTCAGGGGACTCTGGGAATTGTAGCTCTGTGAGGGAAATAGGGGTCACCTAACTACCCTTGGCACCCTTAAGAAACTGCAGTTCCCAGGAATCTTTGGAAGAAGCCATAACTGTTAAAGTGGTATACTAGTGATTCAAATGTATGGTGCAGTTGTGGTCATTTCACACACGCACCCTAGTGGTGAGAATTCCCAGAGGCAATGCTACTTGGATTTCTATTGGAGGAGGGAAAGCACTGAAGACTTAGGGCATTTTTGTAATATTGGGTTTATTTACAAATCTAGAGATTAGATTAGATGTAATAGTTAAACCCTGCTTCTCTATTAAAATAATATGCAAAGTACTCCCAATACGAAACCATAACAAAAACGCACTATATAGAGGCAGGCAGCATAAGCATGCAGGTTGTAAACCCACTGCTCCGCATCAAATCCTCGGAGGTGCTATCCCCTCAAAAGCTCTCTGTCTCTGCTTCTGTCTCACCATTTCATTCTATCTCTGTACCAAAAGCACTATCCTCATTCAGAAACCTCAGAGAGCCACTGCCAGTCAACATGGACTATACTGAGCTAGAAGGATGAATGCCCTGACCTCCTGAGTTCCACTTTTATTGTTCCCTCACACAAATGTAAAGGCCCACCCTTAGCCTGGGGTGGAAGAATGGGGGAGAAAGTGAGTTGCCTTCTCTAGGCACTAATGGGTTTCCCCATTCAGAAAAAAATCTTTGTTTTCTAGCCCTTTGCTCTATTAAGAAAACATCAGCCAGCCATTAACTTTTTTGCCTGACAGGGGACATTAAAAGGCCAGCACTAAGAACACCATCTTTAAAAAAAATCCATTCAAAACATGAGGGTTTTTTTTATTATGTTGAGAGGTTCATTCTAGTTTTTTCTGAGGCAATATAGTTGGCGGAAAATGCTTACATTTTGATTATCTCTTACCTATCAAGCAAAAAGTAGCCTTTCAGACTTTCAAAAGCAGCCTGAAGGATATGTTATGGTAGCTAAATGGAAGCCTCTTTCTCTAATTGGATCTATATGGTAGGCCGTATCCAATAGGCCATTGTCCTGATCCAAGAGGCTGTTCTTATTTTGTTATGAGCACCTTCAAGGTTCTGTCTTGCCCAGAGTACAGCCTGAGCCTGTGCCCTGACCCACCTGTCCTTGCCTAGTATCCCTCCTGAACTTTGTTCTACCTTACTTTACAGCCCGACGAGTCATTGCCTTGCTTCACCACAGAACACAACACCAAAGAGCTTTTTCAGAGGGACCCACCCCTTCAACATACCAGGTTGGGCTACACCCATAGGGCAGCAGTGGGGGATGGAGATCCAGAAGAGGTGATGAATGAGGTTAAAGGGGAGAAACTTCATCAGGCAATGCCTTGCCTTCTTCCACCTGCCTTGCCCCACCCTCCAGTCTCTGCTTCTCGACTTGTATTGTATTATTTTATGCACTGTGGCTTGCCGTTGTTTTATTGATTGTCGTTTAGAAATTATTTATTGTAATTGTTAAGAGTGGATTTATGTTTAATTTTTATATTCTACATATACTATTCTAATGATTGTTGGATGTTACTTTATTTGATGTAGCTTGCTTATTTTAAAGTTATGTTTTATTATCACATTTTTGTATTGCATTAGATTGCTATAAGGTGTGCATTCTTTGTTTCTTCAGCTTGTAAACTGCCTTCAGTTTTCCGCTCCAAGGCCCCCAAGCCCCACCCCCAGGTAAATAACTTCACACTGACACGTAATTTTGGTTTAAGTTTTTGGCCAAAAATTAGGCCACAACTTTATTGATTACAGCAAAGTGAGTGGTATTGGCTTAGGCATTGGCAACCAACTATAACTGACTCCTGCCTCTCTGGCAGGAAGTCTGGAAGGGTAAACACCAAACGAGGGAGCAACATCAATGAAAACCAACCAAAGCTCACACCGGGGTTCCTGTGGTCCTGGCATGGCCCTAGCCCCTCAAGCGGACTTCGGACGAGATCCAGGACCCCCAGATTCCTTCACCGGAATACCCTTATTCATGGAGGGGCAAGTGATGGCTACACCTCCCCTCCCACACACCTCAATAAGCCAATGCCTTACAAAGTTGTGACGATTGCTAAGGGGGTAGGCAAAAACCAAGTGGCCACTGCCAATTTGCCAAATGGAACAATTCCTACCTGGCCCCTGTTCCAAAACAGGCGACCAACCAATATCCAAAGCAAGGCCAAAGCAGCAACACCAACAAATAGGGACAGGAGGGAGGGAGGGTATTCAGCAGTGCTGCCACTTTTAAAGCCCCCCCCCCCCATCACGCCACCTGCATCAGATTGGCTCAAATGGCCTGGTGTGATTGTGGGGCGCTACTGAGGAGGCCTGGGGCACGGCCCGCACCTACAACCCAGTGGGGTGTGTGTGTGTCTCAGGGGTCTGTGTGCAACCAGGACCCTCATTAAGGAGGTTCCCATTTGTAAGATAGAAAGACGGCATACAAATTAAAAGTGATGATGATGATAATGTGTGGATGTGTCCCTCCAGCCAACTGGCAGCTAAGCCGGCCTCCAACTGTTGGTATGGCACTTCCCTTCCACCTGCCGAACATGTGGGTGGGTGAAGTGTCACCAGTGAGATGCCTGACAACAGCAGCCAGTGGAAGACCCCAGAACAGGGTGCTCCAGGGGAAGAGAGTGGAAGGAACTAAGCTGACCTGGGGTCTGGGAGATCCTGAGCCAGTTTCCCTGCCATGGAATGATGGCGTCAGGCCCAATAGCTGAGATAGCTCCAGCACCAGTGATCTTCCCTGACCAATCTGTACAGCAGAGCTGAAGATGCACCGGCAGTCCTGCCAATCAGCAGCCAGGGTTCAGATTGCTCTACCCTATATTAATACCAAATTTGCACCTGTCAGGCCGTGGTCTTTGAACAGATTGCTGCCCAGGGATACAGTCAGTGGGTGGATCCTGCTATCCCCTTAATGTATATGCTGAACATGTCATAGGACAGGTGTTGTGTGTAATCCTGCCATTCACTGCTGCTTCATAAGATTCTAGAGTGTGAAAGGTAAAGCTCAGTCACACAGCTTCTGAACATGTTTTAAACATCTTAATTGTTTAAAAGGAACATTTCAATAGGCCTCTGGTAACCCATGCCATCAAACTGTTGGTGTCTTTTGAAAAAAAGAAATGCAACATTCCTAGCTGAAAAAAACCCAACTGAAATCACGTTAAGGGATAATGAAGGAATAAAACATAACACATTGTGGAATGATATAGAAGTGGGGATTAGAGGTTGGACAAGTCAGATCACATCTCCCAGGAAAAATGAAGAGTGATCTGGTGGAAGGTGGGTGGGAACCAGGCAGTTTTGGAGGGGGGGGACCTTAGAAAACTTGAAAACCTTCATAAGAAGAAAACTGACAGACCCCAATCAAATGATGTTGCTCCTCTCGACCCCTCAGTGAACAGTGTTAATGAAAAAAGCAAGGCAGAGATTCTCAGTAGAGGACAGCAATAAACCTGACAGAATATTATCTCATCAGCTTGAAAAGTGAGCCCACAGGAAAACTGACCAAACTAACAGAAATTAAGGCAAGTCATTAAATATTTTTTTGCACTGATACATATTTCTCCCTTGCAGCCATAAACAAAGCTCAAATTGAGAACCTTCACAGCAAATTAAAGCTACTTATTGCTGTAATAAGACAGTAAATCTTCACAGTTCCCCCAGAAGATTCCTTCACTGGTAAATGCAAATCTCTTGGGTTAAATAGATTTTGATCTAGCCGCTAATGGATAATTGTTTTTGCTGTGAGAGATTTTGCAAATGAACCATTTTGTAGCCAAACATTTTCAGTGGTCCTCTGGGAAGAGCTCTGGGGTATTCTGACAAGTTAACTGTTATCAAGGTTGGAAAACCAATCAGAATCAGAGTGGGAAACTTTTTATTGTTGTTGTTAATGGCCCACCTGTGGTTTCATCAGGTTCTGCTTATCACACCCCCAACCCCAGATTTTTTTTTACCCATGGTTTGCCAAATTCTGCAGCCTCCACTCATGACCTAAGACTTTATATTTTGGAAAGTTGTTTTGTTTGTTCGCCACAATATCGTTCACGTAAGATGTTGCAACTGAATTTTGCATGATCACTCCTGAAATTAATGACAGGTTTTCCTCTCTGATTGGATGTCATTTTGAATCAAGATGGCAGACTGAACCTTTCAAAACTACACTGATTTTAATCAAATTTTGAATGCTGGCTTCCATCAGCAGGATTTTGTCTGCGCTTGGCTAAAATTGGACATAATTTTGAATCAAGATGGTGAATTGAACCTTTCAGAACTGTACTAATAATTTTGGTGCAGTTTATTAGCTCTCATCTAGTCAATCAAAAACTCTTAGAGGCACTCGTTCAACATTTTACTCAATTCTGATGGAAATGAGAAGAGCTGTTGTTATCAGGAGACTGGTGGCATCTCTGTATAAATCCACTCAGTGGTTTCATGTCAATGGAAAAGGGCCGTAGCTCAGTGGTAGAGCATCTTTTTTTGCATGCAGATGACCTTCAACTCCTGGCTTCTCCACCTTGGAATGTCCCCTGTCTGAAACCCTGGAGAACCACTGCCATTCAGTAAGCTATATGGACCAATGGTCTGACTCAATCTAAGACAGCTTCCCATGTTCCTAATGTTAAAATTACACAGAAGAGAGTGCAGCTCTGAAGAACCCCATAGTGTAATTGCCATGGTCCAGAGCAGCAGTCCCCTGGTGCCACCTTCTGGAACTGACTGGAACTGAATCACTAAAAGCATGGTGGCCTCAATTTGTTTGTCCATTTAGCAGTAACACAAGGCACTACAAAGACATATAGATTCAATTTGTCCATTGGACAACAATACAGTAGGTCTCTAAACCAAATAAGAAACCCCTATGGCTGAATTCTGCACCAGTGTGTATCTGTGTGCATTAAAAATAAATACATGATTTGGGGCAGGGGAGGAGTCCTTTCCTACTGATGTCCATGGTTTAATCTCACTTTATTGAAGTAAATGCAAAGCTGTGGTTTCTGTACCATCAGTTTTATTGTGCCCATTCATTTTGCTTTCTTATCCAACCTAATTCTACAGTAGGAAAAGTGGGGGGAGCCCCCCATCCAAGACCACCCCCCCCCGGGAGGACACAGAAGACGATAACTTAGATCCCGGATTGTGGTGGTGGGACACAGAAGAGCAGTCTGGGGAATGGATGAGCTGGGAGGTGCTAGAAGCAGGACAGGGTTGGAGGCCGAGAGTCACAGTGTGAGCGCAGATTCAGACAGAGAGGAGTCAGAGCTTGCCCTTGCTACCCAACAGCAGGGCAGCCCCAGTCCTGCTGTCTCTCCTCCCACTCTGACACCCCACTTGAGGAGGGTCCTGTATGTTGCTGAGCAATGGGCCAGACAGGCCCAGAGGAGGAGCCCACCCCCTTCATCTGCTTGGGAGAGATCCAGAGTGAGAAGCTAGAGGGTGGGTGGGGCCAGTGTCAGTTTCAGCAATGTCTCAGCTGGATGAAGACAAGCCAGCATAGCTGTCAACTTTTCCCTTTTTTTAAAGGGAAATTCCCTTATTCCAAATAGGATTCCTCGCAAGAAAAGGGAAAAGTTGACAGCTATGCAAGCCAGATGACTCTGCTGTGTTATTTTCTGTTAATAAAAGCTAATTGCATTCTGTGCCTCCCATGCTTTCCTGCCCTGTGGGTGACCTGGGCTCATTTGACAGCTCCTTGACAACACATTACCAACTTAAAGTGTACCTAGTTTGTTCTTTTTTCAATCAAATATGGTTTTGGGGGGAAATGCATCAAAACACAGTGTTTCTCAAGAAACAACTGGATCGATATAGGATAGCTATGGACTGTGGCTAATGTTCTATGTACAGCACTTCCCAAACCAGCAGTGCGAATGCCCTGTTTCAGCCTCTTAACAGCTTCTTTTAGCATGATGACCTGACACTGCAGTCATGACACTTTGCTGCTCGGCCTAAAGCAGTAATGGGGGAGTTTCCAGATGTTCCTGGCTTAAAGCTCTCATTTTCCTTGACTATTGGCCATGCTGTCTGGAACTGATTGGAGCCAGAGTCTAACAACATCTGGAGAACCACAGGTTTTCCCACCTGGCCTTAACTTTCAGAGTGCAGCTCTACATACACGCGTACTAACTCACCTGTAATCATACAAGGTTAGATCACGACACCACAGCAACAAATCCATTCATTAGTTTTTATCCATTTCCAGTACTTTTGGATCCTACTGAGTTTGGCAAATATTCCTAGCAATCAGGAAGCATACTGACAGCTGTGTTTCTTCTGTTCAGATGAAATTGTCCTTCCCACTCACCATGGTATTTTGAGAAAAAGAATACAAGAGGAAAGAAAAATTTAAATAGTTAGGAAAAGGTTGGGTGGCTATCTGTCATGAATGCTTTAGTTGAGATTCCTGCATAGCAGGGGGTTGGACTTGATGACCATTGGGGGTCCCTTCCAACTCTATGATTCTATAAAAATGAGTACATTAGCCAGGATTTAGAACTTACCCATATGTTAGATGGTTCACAATAATTAAAACAGAATTTTGTACTTTTTAAAAATTACTCTACCCAGGTTATTAAGGACAGCTAACCATAAAATGAACTCTGTACATGTACTATGAAGCAGTTAGATGCAATCCAACAAATATTTTCCCCCTACAAGCCCCAATGAAAATTGGGGGTCTGAAATAGTCTCAGCAGGTTGAACCTTCCATTCTCCACAACAGACGCTTCAAAGTCGTGCCTCGCTGACATCAACAATGCAACAAGGCATTAAAGTAAGCCATTAATTATTGTGTAACTCATTAGCATCCTAAATTACAATGCAATTAGTTCAGACATTAAAGTCTCTGTGGCACAAATAATTGAATACTAATTTGTCATTCTTATTATTGCTCCAATTCATGTAGCTTGACAAATAACAAAAAATGGAGTTATAATCAGTGTGGCAATTTGCAGACACAATATATTTTTAATACATAACTTCAATCATTGTGTTTATGTTGCGTGGTCTTTCATTCCATTAAGCTTGCACGACACATTCTGATTAACACACATTTCTTCCAGGGGGATAACTCCATCCGTTTGTCTACAGCAAGACCAAAGACTTTTTTGTTCTTCCTGTTGGTTTCTTCATTCGCCAACAACGCTTATCAAGAATTCTGCATCTAATATGTAAACACTGATTCCGGAGTCCCGTTCACAACATGAAAAGCCCGCAACCTGCAGCGCCATATCTGCTCATGTGCGCGGTGCGATTTGACGCTTGTGCGCATGCATGAAGCGTGATTTAGCACTACTGCGCATCCGTGAGCGGCAAAACCCGGAAGTAACCCTTTCTGGTACTTCCGGGTCACCGTGGGACGCAACCTGAAAAAACGTAACATGAAGCGGACGTAACATGAGATATGACTGTATATGATCACATTTCATCTATCAGTAGTACAGTGGTACCTTGGTTTACAAGCGTCTTGGAAGCTGAATGTTTCGGAACCCGAACGCCAAAAACCCGGAAGTAATTGCTTCCGTTTTCAAACTTGCCTCGGAAGTAGAACGACTTCTGCTGTGTGTGTCCCCCCCCATTGACTTTGCCGACCGCCCTTTGCACCTCAGTTGTCGAATATTTCGGAAGTGGAATGGTCTTCTGGAAAAGATTACATTCAGCAAACGAGGTACCACTATAGTAGTAATATCCTACTCCCCCCCCCAATCCTTTACACTCATCCAGGTGATTAACACACCTGTCTCTTGGCATTTGGTGCTGCTTCATTACCACACCACTCTCTTGTCCAAAAGGGCTTGCAGTCCCAAGACTATTTGGCTGAACCAGACAACTCAGCATGATGGAATGCTCAGGGCTGAAGCTGGAAGAGGCCAAGAAGCGTTAAGAGCATTCAGGCTCATCTGGAAGCACAGCAATCTGACCGACTGAAGCATGGATCAGACTTCAGCTTAAAACTTTTTCTATCCTCTGGTCTTCCAGAGATTACAGCTGCAATGTGCTCTGCTGCAGAGTTCAATTTGTGCTTTTAGCCCTTCTCACTTTAAAATTATAATCTTGAAGCTTTGCTGTGGTCTAGCTTTGATTGCTGTTAACCAGGCTTAACAGCTACGGGAAAAGCTTTAAGCTTCTACAGAACGACCAAGAAGACACTAAATGAATACAAGGGTTTTTATTCAGCTAAGGTTCTTCCAGAGTAGACCCACTGAAATTAATAACCATGACTAATTAGGTACATTCATTTCAATGAGTCTACTTTGAGTAAAAGTTATTATATCATAATTCTCTATAACAGTGGGGCATGGTGGGGTGGGGACAGACTTCTCCAGATGATCACAGTGATCTGGCTGCTGTATAAGTTGAGGTGGTTCTTCACTCTTGTGTGATGCGTGACATTTCCCCCAGAAGGAATCTTTTTTAAAAACAGCATTTTGGTAAGATAGTCTGTCAGACATAGACGGTATTGAATTGGATTTTTTTTCTTGCATTCTGTTTTCCAAATGTCTGCTTTTAACTAAGATGGGTGTTTTGCTTGGGCAGACATGACTTCCTCCTTCTGTGGAGAGACAACCAGACAGAAAAAGAGGGCTAGGTTATCTCTGCAAGATAATCTCAGGCCACCAGACAAGCTACTCTCACAGACAATAATTTCCTCAGTTACTCCCTGTGTGAACGTAATGCAAACATTACACTTAACAAAAGAAGTAGGATAGAACACCAACAATGACAAACATTTCTGAGGTGGAAATGACGTGAGTAAACAGTATACGGGACACATAGCAAATTAGCTGCAAACCCTGTTTGGTGAGTGTCATGTTTAGAGTCTATATGATGGTTCAGAGCCATAAGAAATAAAATTAAAATCCACCTGTGTGTTTCCCTTTTATGACTGAAAGGAAGGTTAAATGCTATACTGGGATGAGAGAACATATTTTACCATAAGGAATTATGTCATCCTTTCATGTAGCTCATATTCCATATTCCACTTGGTGCACATCACATTAAATAAAGAATCCACACACACCTCAATCCCCTCAACCTGCCTGAAGTAAAGCTGGGCAGATTGCACTTTTCAGTTTTATTTTCTCTTAAAGACCATTCACCAGCAAAATCCCTTTGTCCGAGAGCTTACATGTGGTTCATCCAGGGTTCAGTAAGGGAGGCTGTTTCTATGAATAAAAGCTCTCTCAGTAAGGCAGGAAGCAGAGGGTAGGGATTCAATGGTCAGTTTTCACCATGGAGGGAAGTAAGCCAACGATAGTTCAAGAATTGGTTTGGGGACTCATCCTTTTTGACTCTGAATACCAGTTGCTGTGGAACGACTATGGAGAAGAGGCGTCAGGAACATAACAAGCTGCCTTATACTGAGTTAGATCATTGATCCATCTATTGGTTCATATTCTTCTTTACTTTTCCCCTTTTTCTCTCTCTCACCAACATGAAACCCGATATAGAATTCTGGTGATTTCCAAACCTTCCTCACTAAGGTCCCACCTGCACTATACATTTAAAGCATCATCATACCACTTTACATAGTCATGGCATGCCCCACATAATCCTGGGAACTGTGGTTTGTTAAGGCTCCTGAGAGTTGTCTGTGGCTCTATGAGGGAAATAGGGGTCTCCAAACAACCCCCAGCACCCTTAATAAACTATTATTCCCAGGATTCTTTGGGAGACGTTATGATGTGATACTGCTTTAATTTTATATTGCAGATGGGGCGAAAGTAGTGACATTTTCACTGGTCCTAATTAAAGTATTGAGGATGCGGGTGGTGCTGTGGATTAAACCACAGAGCCTAGGGCTTGCCGATCAGAAGGTCAGCAGTTCGAATCCCCACGATGGGGTGAGCTCCCGTTGCTCGGTCCCTGCTCCTGCCAACCTAGCAGTTCAAAAGCACGAAGTGCAAGTAGATAAATAGGTACCACTCCAGCGGGAAGGTAAATGGCGTTTCTGTGCACTGCTCTGGTTCACCAGAAGTGGCTTAGTCATGCTGGCCACATGACCCGGAAGCTGTATGCCTGCTCCCTCGGCCAGTAAAGCGAGATGAGCGCCGCCACCCCAGAGTTGTCCGTGACTGGACCTAATGGTCAAGGGTCCCTTTACCTTTAACGATAGTATTATCTGGCATGGGTTTTAAAATTGTTCTCAAAGTGTTTCTCCTTTAAGTTTTTTTCTGGACTTTTCATCTTTGGCCTTAACAATTCTGTCCATTCTCTCTTCTTTTGCCTACTTTCATCCTCTCAAATATTTAGAAGTTGGGCATATCATTTGACTTCCTCTCTGCACTTTCTCTTCTGCCAAACCCTCAGCAGAGTCAGAATTATAGCCTACCTGATTGTTTTTCTCACACCATGTTTTGGACACAGTATGCAGCCCAGCAGGTGAATCACAGTTCTTGTCAGGGGAGACCAAATGTCTGAATTCTGCAAGTTAAAAGTAATAAAGCTAATGGAGCGTCTCTCCACATCTTATTGCTTTGCTCTGTTTAGCTCCACAGAGGCACCTAATAAGAGAACCACTATTACCGGGAGATTTTGTTTGAAAAATACCCCTTGCAAATAAATTAATTGATTCTCACTGAATTGTCCATAAGAGCTATGACAGGTCTTGTCAACCAAATCCATATGGGGAGGGTTTTGATAGAGAACCCTGTTTAAAAATAAAAAGTAAACTAAAATATAATTACAAAGCATGCATAACAACTAATCTCCATTGTTACATTTTTGTGACTTGTGTACAAAAATAGACTTTAAGGTGTATGTCATGAGCCCTGTGGCGCTGTCAGAATTGGGCATGGCAGCCTCTGATGGCGGAGGAAGAAACTGAAGAGTGAGCTGTGGGAATCTGGGTTGGAGGAGAGAGGGTCTCCCCTTTCCATCCTGACTTCAGTCCCTTTGGAAAGGGGAGCAGGAGGAGCAAGTAGCCTCAGCCAAGAAGAGTCTGGGGAGCGCTTTGATCAGCTGCGGTGGGAGACTGAATAGGAGGTAGCAGCGAATGAATAGAAGTCACAGTCTTGTCACCTAGCACCAGGTGCCACCTTTGCACATGGCAGCAGACTTACCCATCTCAAAGGAGCATGCATGCACAATCTTGATGTTCCAAGAAGCTATGAGGGGCCTTGAGAGTGAGTGCACTACTCTCTGTCTTTAAAAGCTGGTGGAAGGGGTGGAGAAACTTGTTGGAACATCTTGGTTGCTTCCATTCAGTTCTCAACCTCTTGCCCCACTTCTGAATTCCTGAATCATGGCACAGAGTAGACTGTCTGAAAGCTTGCCAGGAGCAAACTGACACTGACTTAGCAGAGACCTGAAAATGATCTCCCAGCCTCTGCAAGGATACAGTCCCTGTGAGAATGCAGTTTATCCGGGCAGCCAGGGACTCTGCCTGGCCAGCACACCTATAGATATAATAGACATCAACCAGTGACCAACTGCTCCCTGTGACCACCTGGCTCCCAGCAAGTAAAACTTAACACAGGAAAGGAAAGGGCCTCCTGAAGCCACCTTCACATTCTGTGACATAGTCTAACATTCACCTGAGACCTCCTTGGCCAAAGCAGCTTTACACATGATACCATAGATGGGCACTGGTAAAAAGACCAAGTGATATCAAGTGTGGTACTTACTGTCAAGGAAGTCTTAGCTCTCCTCTGAAGATATAGTATCTATATACTAAAGAATAGTATCTAAGGATTGGAAGGTTTCTGGTTCACTTCATGTTTTTGAGTGAATCTACTCATTTTGCCTTGGAGACATGCATGTATGGAATGTATATCTGCAGATCAATGAACCAATCTCTGCATGGATCTGTATTGAGCACTGGTCTGCCTCTTTCTTTCTTAAGTGCATTTGCATGAGCAACCATATCCCTCCCTCAATACAATTCCTAATCAGGGCTTGTTCAGCAGAGAATGGGAATTTGTGGTTCTCCAGTTGTTGCTGGACTCGTGACAGCAATCTCCCAATCATATTTGGTGCAATAGTTTCTGAGGGGTGTACCCCACTGCTCAGCCCACTCCCCCCAGCCCACTTTAAAAAGCTGTCACCACCATAGGTAAAGGTAAAGGGACCCCTGACCATTAGGTCCAGTCGCAAACGACCCTGGGGCTGCTGCACTCATCTCACTTTACTGGCCGAGGGAGCCGGCGTACAGCTTCCGGGTCATGTGGCCAGCATGACTAAGCTGCTTCTGGCGAACCAGAGCAGTGCACGGAAATGCTGTTTACCTTCCAGCCGGAGCGGTACCTATTTATCTACTTGCACTTTGACATGCTTTCGAACTGCTAGGTGGGCAGGAGCTGGGACCGAGCAACGGGAGCTCACTCCGTCGCGGGGATTCAAACTGCCGACCTTCTGATCGGCAAGCCCTAGGCTCAGTGGTTTAGACCACAGCACCACCCGCATCCCCTGTCACCACCATAAAAGGGGTTAATTATTTTCACAAGGCAGCCCCTTATCAATTAGGCTCTCTGATGCCTCTTAAGGTAGCATAGTATTATAGCTTCTAAGTGTAAGGGTATTAAAATAAGCAGAGACCACACCAGGTGTGTGTGTGTGTGTGTGTGTGTGTGTGTGTGTAGTTTTTGAGAAGGGAAATGCAATTCTAAAGTTACAGAAAATTTGTATATACCCTTTGGAGCAAATAAAATTAGAACACCATCCAGGTTCCATGCACTGAACAGTACCTCAGTTCACCAGGATCTTGGAAGAATCGTACTCTTGAGTAGCAGCCCTTTGTTTGCCAGGTTTACTAAGCTTTTCCTTATCTCACTGAGTTCCACCTTGAATTAAAAAAAAAAAACTTCCAGGCTGGCTATCTGCAGATATAGAAGAAGAAAAAAACACCCTCCTTGCTAATCACAGGCTCTGCTCAGTGGGCCATAGGAAGTCCCTCAGAGGAGGAACTTGTCCAACCCAACATATGCCATGCTGTTTTTACTGCCTTACTATAACCCCAAATGAACAAACAGTAAAATATGCACCCTCATGATACAGTGCAGCAGTCCATACTTCAGAGTCTAGAACAATGAAGTCCCATGATCAAGGATGGTGGGAGATGTGGTCCAGCAATATCTGGAGAGCAACAGGTTTCTCACCCTTGTTGTACAGAAACAAGACCAAATAATACAGAATCTGAAAATCTGGGAAGACATTAGAAGAAAGACAAATTCAGATGCATCTCTGATATCAAGAGAAATGGTATAAAAGTTGTAAAACCAGGAGGAACTAACAGACTGGTTTCCACCTACACTTTACCTGATGGAATTTCCATGGAGAGGAAACTTATGTTCAACTTCTCATCAAGGATGTTGATTTCCCTTTATAATGAAGGTAAATTATGGAACAGTATTTTATTCTAGAATCCTGGAAGAGGAGAATGTAATACCCCATAAGAACTTGGCAGATGATGAAGAAAAGGAATTACCATAATGCTAAGAAAACTGCACCAATTTATTCTGTAAAGCCAAAGATGAAGAAATGAAATATCATTCACAGTAATGATTACAAGTTCAGGATCCTGCAATTTCTCATGATTAAAGGCATGAAATTTCAGTTGACATTTACTATGCCATCATTTACTCATCAGCTACCTGTATTGTCCCCTGGAGAAAGCCAGCACTGTCTAAAAGAAAATCAAAGAAGTTTGTTCTTTTCTTTTCAATTGCTCCCCATGAAGGCAAATGTTCTTTATTGTAACACCTAATTTCCTCCTTTCGTGTTCTGATACACAATGGGAATTGAAAATAACATAGAAATTGTGACAGAATAATTAACATCTACAATAAATTTTCTTGCAGTTAAACTACAAAGTTAAAATTGTTACTGGGCTGGACTAATTCTTGTTTAAACAGAATGGCACACTAATAAGCTGAAGATAAACACCAGTGTTTGAACGGAAATATTTTAGTGTACCGAAAGATGTGTTCTCATTTTCGTAATGATATTCCATGGCATTCTGGGGAGCTTTGGGCTATGAAGCAAGCAGGACAAAGACTGGACCATAAGTGGTGCAAGTCTCACACTAAGGCTGACTGAACACTGGTTAGCACATATAATCGTGCCTGCCATGTGGCAAAGTGAACTGTGAAGGTCATTTTTTGAAGCTTGCATTGCATCTTCTAGTAGCCAACCAGCAGAGTTATTTCAGGTGGTCTGGAGGGGACCTCTGTGGGGAAGAGGCCTCTGAATCATTTGAGGACCTTCTGTGGCCAGCTTGCTACACACTTTGAAGATAAAGGGCTATCAACTTTGGAATGACTTTCACTATGCATTTGTTGCAGTTCCAGATAGAGTACCTAATACCAGAGTCAGTGATGTGTTTCAATTTAACAGGCAGCTGATGTGGACAAGGTGCTGATGGCTATGCCACACATTCTTTTAATCCCTGTCCCTCTTGGCTTCTTAAATCTAGCAGAGTTTGACTAGTTGGGTCTGAAGTATGGTTAACACTTAAATGTATGAAGTTTTGACCTACTGCCTTTAAAGAAGCAGTGATGTGAACACTACCCAAGAAACCAGCCCTGAACCCCTTGCTCTGGAATAGTAAAAAAAAAAAAAAAGTCCTATTCTTGAGGGAGATGATGGAGAGAGTTGTGGTGGAGTAGCTGCATTTATTCTTGGATGACACAGATTATTCAGATCCATTTCAATCTGGATTCAGGCCTGCCCATGGGACTGAGTCAGCCTTGGTTTCCCTGATGGATTACCTTGACAGACAGTGGGACAGGAAAAGTGTGGTCTTACTCCTGCTTCTTGATGTCTTCTTTCAACACCATTGGCCATGGTATGCTCCTGGACCAACTCCATGGAATGGAAGTTGGGGAAACTGTGTTACAGTGGTTCTAGGTCTACCTAGGGGCCAAGCCCAGAAAGTAGCACTGGGAGAGTGCTTTTCAGACACCAGGCAGTTATACTATAGGTGTCCTCCAATGCTATTTCATATCAACATGAAGCCATGGGAATGCTCATGTGGAGTTTGGAGGCAAGGTGCCATCAGCACACCGATGACAGCTCTATTTCTCCATAACACGGCTGGATGGGATGGATGATGGAAATTAAGATGACCTTGAACCCTGGTGAGATGGAGGCACTGTGGATGAATGGATCCCATGTCCAATAAATTGGTCAAGTACTTAAATACATATTTTAAATATGTATTTAAATAAATGTTTTTGCATGGATTGATGGGAAAATGGAATGGAATGGTGTGGACATGCAAATTAACACATGCAAAATTGGCATGGAACAGAAATAGACTGATCCACCCATTCCAAAGCATGCTGGGCCTTCATGCCTTCCATCAATGTGCCTGAGTTCAGCTCTCGGGCATTGTACTTTCAGTTTCAGTTTGACAGTTGTCAGCGGGACGTCCGGTGCATGGATTTTCTCTCTAAGTCTATTGTGAGAAGAAGTTGCCTGTTGGTTATGAGTCCTTGGTGTGATCTCTTCTTCTTGATACATAATAGAGATGAAAGAGTTGCTTCAGGGGAGGACAAGGCCTCTCCTACCTTTTTCTCTGTGCCATAAATTCTCACAGAGTTTGCCTGTTCGACGTGTCATTCAGATTTCAGATGTTTCCACAGAAGAGTGCTCAAAATTCTGTAAGAGCAATTAACACACCTGCTGTCTTCTTTTTTTAAAATCCCACCTTGCATTTGAAAGTACATATTTTTATTGATGCCTTTTGCAAGCCGTATTTTGAAGTTTTGCTGAAGTATGAGGCTGGACATTTTTTTTAACCACTGGGACTTCTAAATTTCTCTGTTCATTTCTCAGGTGACAACTGAACAGCCCATTTGATTGTGCCACAAAATAGACCTCATTTTGTTCATTTCAGTCTTTCGCTTTTAGTTTGGTTATGAAAGTCATTAGAATATGCTGGCTTATAAAAGCTGTATTCTCTTTTGTGTATGCAGCACTATTGTTTTGAAGTTGGTACAAGCCTGTTTGAAAACATCAGTTTCCATAGGAACAGTTTTTTCCAGCTAAATCTTACACAGAGAAGTATGTCATAAATAATTGGTCTTGCCCCCAGGGAACTGTTAAACACCCAAAGAAAATGCAAGGAAAGAGGCTGGCAAGGGGGGTGGGGGGGGGAAGAAAAAGAGAAAAGATGTTTGAGATTACTATATTTTAGATAAAATTTTCACCAATACAGAAAATTCATTTTTTTAAAAACAGTGTAATAAATAACTATAGGAAATAAAGTTATGGGGTTCACTCAATATGGATTTTTGAAATGGCAATTTGTCATCCCAACCTCACCTTTGCCATATCTAGTTTATAAAAATTATATGGAGCACAAAATACTAGCAATTAAAGTGCTGTACTATGCTTTAAATATATTTTAGCTTTTTATGTCCACTTTCCTGTTCTGCAGAAAATTAAATTACAGTTTAAGTGGCTTTTAAGCACATATTGAAATGTAAATGAAATATTGTCCAAGGTTCTGGAAAGAAACCCTTTTACTGCCATCAACACAAAGGTCTAAGGGAAAAATATTGCCGGGTGCAAACAGGTACTCAAAAACTCATCTGGGGCGATAAGTGTAGCTGACCTTATTAACTTGTTTGAGCTCAAAAATTAAGTGGGGTTGAACTGAGTGAAAACCAAGAGGGTAGAATTTGATTACTGTTGAATAAACAAGCAAAACAAAACCCCTAACCAAATTAAAAGTCTACAACTAAAAAGTGTGCCTTTTGATTTATGGGGGTGTGGTGATAAATAGTCCATTAAATGTTTGCATTCATAGTGCAGAACTCAAGTTAAAATGAAAAACAAACAAACATATAGGCACAAGGTCTGAGTGAAAATCCCCCCCCCCCGTTCTTTATGTTCATTGTGGGTAGAAAAATTGGTGAGCATTTTGATGAATATATGTGGGCTCTAGGAGAAAGGGCCAGCTGGACGGAGAGAGAATGGGGCTGCTTTTGACACATAAGTAGCATGACCAAAAGGACAAAGAAGATCATGTGATGTGATTCATATATTTGAAAAAGAAAGAATTAAAGCTGGAAAGACCTAAAACATCATCTATGCCAACTCCCTGCTGGTGGAAAAGAGAAAAGGGATACTACAGCATCCCTGGTAGATGGCCATCAAACCTTTGGTTAAAAAAAAACCTCTAATTCAAGGAGAAACTCAAACTGCCACATTCTGAGTCAATCTGTTCTAGTGTCAAAACAGCTTGCACCAACAGAAAATCCTAATATTCAGTCAAAATACCTTTTCTTCTAATATTACCACATTGGTTCAGGTCCTATACTTTGGAGCAACAGAAAACAAAAGTGCTCCATCAAATACTTGAACATGACTATCACATCACCTCTTGTCTCTTCTTCAAGGTAAAGATACCAGCTCCTTCATCCTTTTTCTCATAGGACTCGATACTCTGGACTTTATCTCCAGTTTTGTTGTCCTTCTCTAGACACATTCCAGTTTATCAATATTCTTCTGGACACAGTACTCCTGGTGAGATCTGGGAGTAGGTGGGGACACAAAATAGATTGGTACTCTTACTTCTTGTGACCCAGACACTATACTTCTGTTGATGTAGCCTAATACAGTTGCGCCTTGAAGTCGAATGGAATCTGTTCGACTTCCAAAACATTCAGAAACCAATGTGCGGCTTCTGATCCTGCAGCCAATAGGAAGCTGTGGAAGCCTCGTTGGACATTTGGGTTCCAAAGAACATTTGCAAACCGGAACACTCACTTCTGGGTTGTGGCATTCGGGAGCCGAAACGCCCAAGTACCAAGGCGTTCGGGATTTAAGGTACGACTATATTTAGTTTAGTTTTGAGTGTCCACATCTTTAGCTGATGGTCTACTAAAACCCCTACCCCTTTTTCATGCATATCCTTCTTAAACCTATCCTCTATTTGCCCATCTGTATTTTTCTCTCTATACAAATGCAGAACCCTCTAGCCTCCTGTGTATCTTTTAGAAAATGTGTTGTCTGGTGTATATCATTCAAAGTCACTTTGCAAGGCAAACCTTCCAAATGTGTTTTATTGTCTCCTAGAAGCTTCAGAAAAGAAAATCAAATCCTAAAATTAGAATGTGGCACAGGGCTACTGTATTAGGGCGCTCTCAACTGTGTGCCTATGCCTTACTTATCAGTCACACTTTATATGAATATATATTATACATAAAAACTTCACATATTTCCAAGAAAATAAGAATTGTGGGCAATAATTATTTTGTCTCCTTCTTCCCCAGTTTAGTAAGGACTTTTCTGCAGTGGTGCTTGTGCAGTCCTCCCGAAAGGAGCTTGGAAGCAGGAGGATATTAATATAGCTTGGACTTTTATGGGATTGACAATTGACCTTGACGCACTAATACCCACGGCACTGAGGGCCTTCCTGCAGAGATTTGTACAGCATTGTTGCATCCTGCCACTTCGTTATTTGTTGCTAGTTTTTTTTTTTAAGGTCAGTAACAAGGAGGCAGATCTGCTCCCTGTTGTCACTGAGCTGTCATCACTTTATGGCCTAAGTGGGGGGAAGGAGGGAGGGGTCAAAACTCATAAATCCTGTAAGTAGAAAAGCAGTTTTAAGGCTCCAGGCATGTCTGAGATTGTGTGTGTGTGTGTGTGTGTGTGTGTGAGAGAGAGAGAGAGAGAGAGAGAGCTTTAGATTTAAGAAGAAATTGGCCTAAGTTTTAAATCAGCCAGGGATTTCGGGGAAAATAACTCTTCACAAAAGTAGAAACTGTGGGACATTGCCTAGACTCTACATGATATAATTGAGTTCAAACAGTCTTGATGGTTAGAGGCAAGGTTAGGCCACCACTTCACAGTTTAGTTTATTTTATTTAACAAGCTTTAGATACTGTTCAATAATTAATTAACCCACCTCTTAGTTTGCATAAAATAGTATTAAATATTCATAAGAGTGATAAGATCAACAGGCTTTAAAAACAAGTAGTTAGATGATCAAAATACAGTTCAGATCAACAGAAGATATCTGAAGGCAACACTGTATTGGTAAATTTTTAATATCTAATGTTTTACAATTTTGTATGCGCTGTAAGCCACCCAGAGTGGCTGGGGGAACCCAGACAGATGGGCAGAGTATTAATTAATAATAAAGGGGTTGGACTGGATGGCCCTTGTGGTCTCTTCCAACTCTATGATTCTATGAATAATATGCAAAAATATTGGTGTATCATTAAAGTATGTGATCTCTTGCACATGTAGTCAGGACAGTTACCACTCAGCGAGAACTGCATCATATGAATCTAATGACTGAAGATCTGAAATGCACCTAGTTATGTGGACTGCTTATGAGACAATTCATAAGATGGCAACATTTTTTATTGCTGTTATCTCAAAACTGTATCACTAACACAGGAGTGGTATCTGCTTTTCTGTTTCGCATTCCCACTTAAATTAAACATTCCTTTCTAAAAATCACAGTGATTTCATATTGAAATGAAACTTAAATATAGAAAGACCCAGAAGAAGGGAAATTAATTTCCCAGCTATCAAGATCAATTTGTTCACACTCTCCAAGCTCTGTGAAGAGGAAGAACAGATGTATTGGCACACAAAGTGCTTTACTGTCATTATGGTGTCTTCAGTGGTACTTAAATGTATTTTATTATCCTGTTGGTTATTGCCATCCATCAATTTTTAGGAGCTGTTCTGGCATCTGGTATTAGCTACATGGTTGCTGAGAAGGGCAGATGGTTACAGGTAAGGTAGCCAGAGCCTTCTTTATTGCCTGTGATTAATAAAAAAATTAGGAAAGACGGAGTCACGAAAACATTTGACGTCACTGGTACATACGCATTTCCTCTGACTTCTGGACTGTTATTGAAGCAAGGCAGGGTGACAGGCGGTGTTGAGGTCAAGGCTGGCAAGCTTGTTACCCGAGTGATTAATCATTTCCCTCAAGCAGGGCTGCTACTAGATAGCAAGACTCGAAAGATTTGCCCTTGTCTGGTTATCATCTTGTATCAGCATGCCCGATGAACCACAGTGATCATTAACATGTCAGCCTGATCCATTTGAACTGGCAAGAGCAGAGACTTCTCAGCACTTAAAGGAATGCAGTTTGCCTTTCCCGGAGGCCGATACTCTACAGGTTATGAGGCTGAGGTGAGATTGTGGGGGGGGGGGGGGATTTCTAGATGCACGAGACTGTTAACCCTCACGTAACACCTGCCCTTACGTTTAAAGCAAATGCTTGTGATGTAGCCAGTTGCCCAATTTGCCCCTGCCATTTTGAGTCTTACCTCAGTTCAAAGGGATTTCATTTTAAGGACATTAGACTTTTCCAATATGCAGTGACTGCAGCTAGGATTCTTCTAGCACAAAAATGGAAACAAGAAGAATTACCGACGAAAGAAGAATGGACAGTGAAATTGACGGAATATGCAGAACTGGACAAAATGACGGGAAGAATCTGGGAACAGTGGGACCAGAAATTCATCAAAGACTGGTTAAAGTTTACGAACTATTTAAAAGACAATTTACAATTGAACACGCTAATAGGATTTCAAGAAGTTTTGTAGTAAATGTGTAGAAATATTATTGTAAGTATGGTAGTTAAAGTAAGAAGGAATTTTATGATAATGTAAGCAATGGTTGATTAAAGAAGTATAATATCAAGATATAATTCCGAAAGCCATGTGGAGGGATTGAGGGAAGTCATGGCTTTGTAAGCCAAAGTGGAAAATGTATGAAAATGTTTGATTTAATTTTATATTGTAGTAGAATAGTGTAAAAAATAATAAAAATTATATTGAAAAAACACACACAAAGGGATTTCATTTTGTCGGTGAGACCTTGCAAGATTTCAATAAGATGATGCTAGAAATAGGCACTGAGGTCAGCACTGCTTCTCCACTAGTGGCAAAGACAGTGGGGCAGCTGCTTCATCCCACCTCATGGGTGGGCCAGCCCTGGCTACAGCACGCTGTGACTATAGATCAGGGGTCAGTAACCTAAGGCCCATGATCCACCCCTTAATTAAGTTGCCTGCTCGCATGCTGCACTAAACCGGCGCAGCATGGGGACTTGCTTCCCCAGCGCCGAAAATCATGCACAGACACAGATGCCGAAAATTGTGGGCGCACACACGTATGCACATGCAATCTGGCCCACAGAGGGATCTCCGTGGGACCGATCCGGCCCAGGCAAGATAAACCTTGCTGACCCCTGCTATAGATTAAAGGTCCCAGTATGTGTCACACAAGTGTATGTGTGTATGTTTGTATACGTTTCCGTATAGGTTTCTGAGTACAATTCAGAGTGTTGGTGCTGACCTTTAAAGCCCTAAACGGCCTCGGCCCAGTATACCTGAAGGAGTGTCTCCATCCTCATCATTCAGCCCGGACACTGAGGTCCAGCTCCGAGGGCCTCCTGGTGGTTCCCTCACTGTGAGAAGTGAGGTTACAGGGAACCAGGCAGAGGGCTTTCTCGGTAGTGGCACCTGCCCTGTGGAACGCTCTCCCATCAGAAGTCAAAGAAATAAACAACTATCTGACTTTTAGAAGTTTTTAGGGAAGTTTTTAATGTTTGCAGTTTTATTCTGTTTTTAGTGTTCCATTGGGAAACCCAGCCAGATGAGCGGGGAATAAATAATAAAATTATATTTATTTTTATTTATTACTATGTGTAGACAAGAACACATGGTAACACAGCCACAGGCTGTTGATCTGATCAAAAAGAGCCTAAGGTTTGTGTGTATTTTTGTGAAGAAAATCTAGATAGAAAGATCAAGATAACTCAAGTTATGTTCACAAAGAGGCTATAATAACTTCCGTTTTCATACAGCAGGGAATGCCATTTCGACATACAGGCCAAGAAAACAATGCTGTCTTCCACTCTCAGTAGACACTGCGGTCACCAAAAAATATTGGTGCCTGCCTGGGCTACTGTTTACCTATCGTAAACTTTTCATTTGTACAAAATATAATGCTGTCCTGAGAGGTAAATTAAGTATGCTGTATAACTTTACTGCATCAGTGCAGGGAGGCTGATATAATCTTTATCTTTCCACACACACTCCCAGACATTAGAGCTTTCACCCTGCAGCACAAAGGTGAAGGAAAGAAAAAAAATCGTAACTTTGCTGGTTTCATAAGCTTCCTAGTGAACAGAAATGTAGGCTGAAAACAAGTCGAGATGGAACGGAGTAAAAATTTATGGTGGCTGCTGTTTGATCACTTATCTCTTTCCAAGGCTGCCTTCAAGGTCCATCTACCATAAATCAACAAGCATACATAATGTAATAGCATGACACCTGGAGTTACTTTGACGGAAACTGAAAGGCACATTCACTGAATCCACTGTCACCTGTAGGACTAAATTTATTAATCAACCATACGCTTTCATAGACTTCTACTTCTTTGGATGCTGAGGAGTGCAGGAAACATATAGCAAGGGAAACAGATGATGTGACCAATAACATGAGAGGAAGTTACAAATGGTGAGCCTCTTATGAAGGACGGGGCTTCACATCCCAAGCCAACCGTGGCCATACTTAGTGACATTCAACAATGCAACAGTACAATGAGTTCTCCACTAACAAAAGGGACATTGACATTGATACTACGTATTTCCACAACAAGGGGGACCAGGGCTGGATCTAGACACATCAAATGAGCATTTCAGTTAAATGCGTTGTAAACTTTGTATGAAAAACCGGGTTAGCAAAAACAGAACTCCACAGCCCCATCTGGTGTCACGGTGTTACAATGCATATAACAGGGAACCAGGCAGAGGGCCTTCTTGGTAGTGGCGCCCGTCCTGTGGAACGCCCTCCCATCAGAGGTCAAGTAGATAAACAACTACCTGACATTCAGAAAATACCTGAAGGCAGCCCTGTTTAGGGAAGTTTTTAATCTGTGATATTTTTATGTATTTTAATATTTGTTGGAAGCTGCCCAGAGTGGCTGGGGAGACCCAGCCAGATGGGCGGGGTACAAACAATAAATTATTATTATTATTATTATTATTATTATTGTTATTGTTATTGTTATTGTTATTGTTATTGTTATTGTTATTATTATACAGTGCACATAAAGTGCTTTTTCTTTGCCAATGTAGCTGAGACCCAGGGGAATATATTTGTTGCAAACAATGTGAAATCTTAGCATTTTATTTTTTACAACTCAATCCCCATCCAGGGGGCAGGATAAATGGCTAAATTCACAGAGATTTTGAGAGAAACAAAGAATATAAGAACTGTGAAGTTCTATACCTGAAGACTGAAATTAGCAAATGATTTAACAGTAAATGCACAACGCAAGTGCAATTGTTTAAACAAATACACAAAGCCACTTTCTCCTTCTGTTGTCCAGCGTAGAATATCTTTTCAGATGTATGTATGTATTTATTTCAAAGCATGGATAGATGCCACCTTTTATCAAATGACAACAAGACAGTTTAGAGAGATTTTTTTAAAAAAAATAATAATGACAAGAGTAATACAAAAATAAACCAGCCGGTAAAAACAAACTTATTAGAGAGTTGGCTTCTAAGTTAAGTAAAGAAAGAGAAGGAAAACTTCTCTGGGGTAGGGAACCTAATGAACAATGGGGCCAGGGGACCTGCTGGGTGAGGCAGTTGCATGTTCAAACCCAGAGACCTCCCCCCCTAAATAAATTCACAGTTGACTCAAATTTTAGTTTGGTTTTTGGCAGAATTTAGGCCACAACTTTATTGATTGCAGAAAGTGAGTGGTTGCATAGGCTCTGATTCGACTAGCTCCCTGCACCCTTGCAGGTAGCGCTGACCCAGAGCTCCATCATAGGTCAGCCAAGGGTGAACACCCAGACAGGCGGAAAGCTGGTAACAGACTATGCCCGCCACCCAAATGTCCCCCTCAGGGGTTGACCAAACCAAGTTGAGTCCCTGGATTCCTTTAACGGAATACCTTTCACATAGGGATGGTGAGGCCGTTCTCCCATCCCTATCACCTGAACCAGTGCCTTTCCGCAACCTTACAAGTTGTGACAATTTGCTACGCGGCAGGCGAAACCCAAATGGCAACAGCCAATCAGCCAAGTGTGGAAAATTCCTGCCGTGCCCCTGTCCCAACGACAGACGACACACGACGGCATAGCAAGGTCAAGCGCAAAAGCCCTAAAAATAGGGAAAGGTGGGCGGGTGTTCTGAATGCACGCACCAAAAGAGGAAGCTCTGGGACGCGTGCATGGGCATATATAGGTCCCTCAATACATTTAGTCTGCACCCCATTGGCCAGATTGCACCCAGCAACAAGGGACCTACCAATCGGGTGTTGTGGCTGACCAATCTTACCCACCCACAACACAGGGGATTGGTCTCCGGAACACATGCCCTCTTTGTGGGAGGACAAGATGAATCACTTAAAGTCCCACTACATTTTGAGGGGTGCAGAAGATGCACAGGAGAAGAGAGGATGGGGAAGTTTCCTCCTATGAACTTCCTTAAGTTAATTTATCTTTTGATTCAAGCCATATAGTTTAAAATATGTAAGAAAGATAGCACATTTTTATTTGCCAGATCCACTTCTGGTGGAGTTGGATGGGGATTGGGAGGGGGGATTCAGTAGCTACCTCCCCTGTCCCCAAAGCACTATCCCTTGTTTTCACAAGCCTCATCTCCAGTAGTGGAGATTTTGGAGAGGATGTTAGGCCAATGACCTTAACATGTGAATGGGGTGAGACAGGGAGAGGCACACCTTCAAGCACTTGGGTTCCAAGTTGTTTAGGGCTTTTCAACTGCAAAATCTTTCCTAAGTTCTGACACTGCTTTTGCTGATACTGGCGATTGTTCATTTTATGTACTGTCTTGCTTTTTATCTGGTGCATAATTGTTCATAATGTTGTATTTTATATTGGCTTTTTAGTAATATTTAAAACACATTTTTCTTCTTAGTAGGAGTGGGGGGGGGGGGTTAAGCCAAAAAGTGACTAATAAATTTGTAAATAAATATTGTGCACAGAATCACTTTAGTTCCCCATCTGCTCATCATTTTGGCTTTTCTGTTTGCTCATTACAAATGTTAATTATTTGCTTTCAATGTGCGTCCTTATCCATCTGTGCAAACAATGAGCTGATTTTAACTGTTCTGCACTTGAGTATTAATTGATTATTTCACCATGGTGGAAATCAGATTGACAGTTTGTTAGAGCACAGTAATTTAATCTTGGCTTTGTTGGGGGGTTTTCTCAGTCAATTTTGCATCAGATTCACAACAGAATAGTCAACTGCAACTGCTGTATGAAGGGCAGATTTTTTTGTTGTTGCATGCGGCTGTTGACTAAGAGAAGCATTTTATGTAATGTAAAACAATAGAATGGATCCAGACCTTGCTTCCTACCAATGAAAGGGCTCCTTTTGCCTGTAGAAAACTTCTGATCCAGTAAAGGAATCCCCCCTGATGCAATGGAGAAGATTAAGCACCTATAAGCAAAACACCCATATATTTTGTAAGTAACAATTGTTGGTTGAGAAATTTGTGTACTGAAAGCTGTGCCAGGTGAAGCTTAAAGACTTCACTCTCCCAGGAGCTATTAATGTATGGGAAGAACACTGTAAATTAGCAAGGTTATATTTAACTACGCTGATATCACAGAGTTGAGTAAATGGTTGTGCTTCATAGTGGTCCCAAATCCCAAAATCACAGCAGTCATTTAGCTTAAGTCTTATATTAAGGACGAGGAGGCATTTAATATTCTCTTTCAGGGTCAAAACTAATTGTGAAGCATTAAGGAGATGTGAAGGAGACAATAGGAGTGAGCACCATTTCTGGGAACTTCTCCTGGGCAAGATCCATTGTACTGAATCAGTTGCTGAGAATTGATTCATCAGAATGGAGCAGGACTCCCAGTGGTTCCCAGAAAAATATGTTCCACAACTGTGGGAAGATCTAGGTTTTCCTCCTACACAGGTTTATTGGGGACAGATTGCAAATCCAACCAAACCCACAACCACAGGTGTGCTGGATCGGCATATTTACACTGCACCACACTCTTGTCCCTCCCCACCCCCACCCCCACCCCCCTGTCCTGGTATACAGCAGCAGTTCAGCTAAAAGAAGGTCAGGTGAGTGACGCAGCCTTACCACACCACCCACTACCAAGTTGGGATACAAACCTTTTCCTCCTTCTTGACTAGTGGCTTGACTTCTGGTGCTCAAAAGGAACAGCAAGAGGAGGTGCCTAGTGTGGCACCTCCCCTCTCCCTTACACACTCCCTTAAAATTGGATGAATGCATGCCTGGATGGTGCTAATGCTGACAAGGAATTAAGTGATCCAGAGTAGGTATGAGATTTAAAAAAAAAAAATAGCAGCAAAGGAAGGCAGAAAGCTGTCTCAACTATAGCCATTGGCAAAACTATAGTGTAAATCTCCTAAGTAATATATACAATCCAGAGCAGAATGAATATCTGTGGAATCAATACAGCTATGCAAATATATAACAACAGTGCAAAAGAGACAGACAAGAAATACTACATATCTAAACAGTCAAAAGAAAAAGATGTGACTACACTTGGGAAATAATCTCTGGGTACTTGAACACATGTATCCAATAATAGCACAATGACCTCTCACATGCAGTCCTGGCTGAGAAGACAAGATGGAGGGCGCTCACAAACAGCATACACCTCCAGTCCTAGCTGAGAGGATGTAATAAAGTCTGAAGCTTCTTCAGCGAAACACAAACTGTTCAGTGGGTCGCTAGACAAAAGCTCCTTTCAGTCTAACTTTAATCATGATGATGCTATTCCGGGAAAAAGGAAGATTCAACATTAACAGGCTCAAGAGTTGTAGGCCTCTTGTGGAAAAGATCATGAGGCTTCAGGGAACCAGTCTTCATATCTGCAGTTCTAATCTCCTGTGTGTGAATTCCCATGTATGTCTTCATTACCTTGAATCATACCTGCTCAAAACATGAACCTCTGATTCTCAGCCTTTAAATTCAGTAATCACAATATGGGGTGCTTTGCACAGTGTGTAGTTTGCTGCTTTTAGTAGGAGTTCTTGTGGAAAGACATCGCTAAAAGTGTGTAAGGAGTCAGAGAAACCGCTGTGAATGCAGCTCGCAAGACATATTACAAGGTAGTGTCACAGTAGGGAATGTCGCAAGAAACATCTTCCATTCACCAGAAGCAACTCTTTGATTTCAGGAACAGGATTAGGCAAGTCAGATCCTTTTGTGGCAAAGCTCTCTTATAGCAGTGGTGGCTTTCTAGCCTGGAAAACAAAAGTCTCATGAGGACACTAAAAAATAAATGGGCAACTCTACCCATATTCAAGCTAGGCCCGTATTCCTTTTCCTTTCTCAGCTTTTTTGGGGATTTCTGGATAAGAGCTAAGTGCTCCCTCTTTCATGTTCCATCTCTTCATCTATCAAGATCAAAGCAAGCATGCTGTGTTTTACAACAGGAAATACTTTTATCTACCTGTATAAAAGTGGGATATGTGTGCCGTCACTTCAGGCACACTAATTGTAGCTTTGGAAAGCTGTACGGGGACAAGACAAAATGGAGGAATAGCCTTTTCAGTTTAGCAAAGAATACTGTATGGTTTGATATGTTCTTAACCTTTGAAAAACATTATCATTTACAATGGGAAGCCAAAGGCATATGCTTCTTGCTGCATTTTCGTTGTAGTGCCTTTGCTGCTTTGGGAAATAGATCTGTGTTTCTGGAAATGCCTTAGCGTGCTTGAACTAAATTCTCTTCCTTCCCTCCTCTTAGAAAGATCACAGCTTGGGAGTTGAACACTTGCACCATGCAGCAATGAATGATAGATGGCAAAGCCTTAAGAAAGGAATGCTAACAGTCAGAAGGATGCCGTCCTTTTCAGGACAGAAACACCTTACTTTGTGGGAATACGTTTTTGGGACTTCCCGCGCTTTGCCTCCTCACAAAAACCTTCCGCGCAATGCACGGAAGAAAATGAGATCCGGCCAAAGTTTGCTGCCTGGATCCCTCCGTGCTTGCTAGAAAGCGCGCCAGGAAGCTTTTGAGTAACGGCTGAAAGCTGTTTCCCGCCCAGGAACACAGCCCAATGCAATGTTATGATTGGTTTATGCAAAAGCTATGACGCTGTTCAGTTTATCAATAAATGGCCCCTGCTCTCTGTAGCGTTGTGTAGAGTGCGCGAGACAAGCAAAGAGAGAACAACTGATGCGAGACAAGCAAGAGAGAAAGCGAAAGAGAAACCAACGCACAGAGTAGTAGTTGGGAGAGCGCAACTCCACCATTGACTGCAGTCTCTTATTTCTTATTTTTATTTGGCTGCTACTTTTGGCCGCACCTTTTGCTCTGCCTATCCTTTCCTCTTCGGAACCTTCAGAAACCTTCAGACCTTCGTAACGAACTCCAAACAACTTCTCACGACCTTCAGCTAAACCTCATAACCAGCGGACCCATCATAACCAGTGGGAGCAGGCACTCCAGAATTACTGGTTATCCCAGAAGTTGGTTATCCCCACATTACTTTTAATAGAATGCCTTGCATTTTTGTGCTTTTTGGAACCAGCAGGTATTATTGAAGGGTTAGGGTGTCTCGATGATCGCTGATGCTCTGGAAACGATGCCTTAATTGACAGAAATATTCTTCGTCTGGATTTTGTTCTGCTGTTGGTAAAATACTTATTTGTCTGATTCAAAGAAGCCTCAGGAAAGGGACCTTTTGAAAATAAGACAAACACCTTTTGAAAATAAAACAAACACTTCATGCAGGAAAATTCAGTAACAGCCTTGTCCTCAAATTATCCATGCATTGATTGAACATTTGGATAAGGAAGAATGAGGGGCCATCACTAGCCCCTCCTCAGAAGTCAACACACTACTGAGCCCACCTCTTTGACACTGAGTGTGAATGGGTGCTAAGCAGGACTTTTTCTCCGCAGGAACTGAAACTCATTTCCAGCACCTCTCAGGTGGGCATCATAGCCGTTACAAGAAAACAAGGGAGGTGTTCATGGTGAGTTCTGGCACCTCCTTTTCTACAAAAATAGCACTGGGCTGCTAAATCACTTTTAGCTCAACACAGGGAGACATTCCACATATGTGGAATGCCCTCATGCCTAAAACGGAGCATGCATAGGCATTCATTTGCAGACATTCATGTGCAAAGCAGTGATATGGGCAGGCAGGGCCCGTGGTCCTTGTGTTATTGGGACTGAAACATGACATTGTTATACATGGACATGTTGTGAATAGGGCTTGCGTGTCTACCATGATTCTGTGCAAATGAAGAAAAAGCACACATCCTGGTATTGGGCAAAAAAGGTTAGCTCACTGAGAAATTGGCATGTGATCAATTCAATGTCCATTCTCTGCTATCTATCCATCATCATGGCCAAGAAACAAGTCTCAAGCTGAAGACCCAAGTGTCTTGAGTGCACCCCTTTACTTTCTTCTATATAAGTATATACTGTAGCTGCCATTCATCATCCCTATGTGGAAAAACAAAATACTGCATCTGCAGTACTTTGCTTGGTTGTCACTTACAGGGAACCTGCCCAGTGATGTCTCTGGCTCTCAGTTACACTCTGCCAAACACATTCTATCTCCTAGGATAATGGCATGGACTTCACTCGTCTAGTTTCCAGTGAAAGCTGATACATAATATATATTTTTAAAAGCATCCCTGGTTTTCTCTCCCTTCTGCTTCTTCCTAGCTCTCCTTCTCATGTAAGAGTGCACTTCAGATTAATATTTTGTGAGAGCTTGCATGAACTATGATTGCACTTGAAACTTGTAAATGTTTGCTGCTGTGTCATAAGTAATTATATTTTGAAATCCCTTTTAAGCTTCAATCAATGCTTTTTGTGGCCTGTAGCTTGAGAAGAATGTGCTGTGAAGGGTGGGCCTAAGAAGACGGTATATGTAGGGCAACATAAGTGAATGCAAATTGCCAAAATCTTAAAGTGTAAATAGATTAACGTATTTCAGTTTTACTTATTTCAATTACCAAACACTTTGAATAAAAACCAATGCCCAAGTGTTTGTCAGCTATCCCAGTGCCACTGGAGTCATGTGTCAGCTCAATGGCAGGTTTTGTTCTCACTAAAAATTGGGTAGAGCAGAGGTAGCCAATGAGGTGCCCTCTGGACATTCTTAATCTACAGTTTCCACCAACCTCCACCAATAGCCATGCTGGGTGGGGATGATGGCAGCTGGAGCCCTACAACATCTGGGAGGCACCCTTGGAGTAGAGTATGTTTAAACTTCCTATGATTATGAATGGAAATATATTCCATATGTCTAATATGCTGAATCATACATTACAGATATTGAAAATATGTGTAACTAATTCTGACGTCCATGTTCAAAACTTTAGATCTTCTGACTCTTAGGTAATGAGAGAAAGGGTAAGGAGGGGGAAATAGGTTGTTTTGAGATAATGAGAAGCTTACATAAGTCTGAAAGCACATTGTGAAGACTTTATGTAGTGTTAAGCATCTTTCTCCAGCATAGCAGCTTTCTTCCACCTTGTCCTTCTGCCTGTAGCAATAACATCTGCATAAAAGCACCCATTCTTAATGAAAGATGGTGTAAGTGTGCATTACTTTTCCTCATAAGAACCATTACTCTTTAGTGCTGGAACCTATACAAATCTCAGGACCTCAATTTGCATCAAATTGTGATTTTACTATCCTCTCTGATATACTCATCTTCAAAATTATTATTCTGACTCTGAACACAGTGCAGGCATTTAAAAGCCAGAGGAGAGTAATTAGCGACTTAAATCATTGTTCTTATTAACTATTAACAGAAGCCATCGAAAGAGGCTTCTTTTGGTGGAACAGGAACAGCTGGAAAGAAATGAACAGATGGATGGGGACAAGGGTGGAAAGGCTATTTCCAGTGTTTCTATTAGTGAAATCTTTTGGGAAAAGAGCAATAGTTGTAAAGAAAGTTCTAACTTGATATTGATCAAGGGAGCTAGAACCTTCGGGGAGCCTTGCTCCTCTGTCATGTTACCTGTATTTGCAACGTTCAGCCATAAGTCCTCAGATTGCATGCAGACATTCTCAGAATGACAATTTCTAGTGTAGATTCACTGGGCTATGGCAGAGGAAATGATATGAGATACAGCATTAGTCCTGTTCAGGTGAAGTGCTAACACATTCTACCATGAGCATGAGCCATGTCCCCGGCCTCTGTGCAGAAAGTTGGAATGACTGCAAGGAGAAAGCCTTCACATATACAGTTGAGGATGCAAAGTCCCTTGCAGATGTTCTCACTGTAAATGTGAATGTCAGAGAATGGAGCTAGTCATTGCTGTCCTGCTTCCATACTGTAGCAGATTGCCTAAATAGGGCAGCTATTTGCAGCTTATCTACCAATACTGAGTTCCTCTAAGACAGGCATGTCCAACAGGTAGATCGTGATCTACTGGTAGATCACTGGACGTCTGTGGTAGATCACCAGAAGATCAGTGGCTCCCCCCAAAGAAGCTAAAAACTTTGGCTCCCCTAAAAAAGCTCAACATCTTTGTCCTGCACCCCTAAAATGACTTGAACCACCAAAAATAGGGCTTTCCTTCCTAAAAAAAAGCTCAATGTCGCTTTCCTCTTCCCTAAAGAAGCTCAACAACTTTGACCTGAACCCCCCAAAAGGGGGTAGATCACTGCTAGTTTTTAACTCTGTGAGTAGATCGCAGTCTCTTGGAAGTTGGCCACCCCTGCTCTAAGATAAAGGGAAAGGGAAAGGGAAAGGACCCCTGGATGGTTAAGTCCAGTCAAAGGCGACTATCGTGTTGCGCCGCTCATCTCGCTTTTCAGGCTGAGGGAGCCAGCGTTTTTCAAACAGACAGCTTTCTGGGTCATGTCGTCAGCATGACTAAACCACTTCTGGTGCAACAGAACACCATGACAGAAGCCAGGGTGCATGGAAACGTTGTTTACCTTCCCACCACAGCAGTACCTATTTATCTACTTGCACTGGCGTGCTTTTGAACTGCTAGGTTGGCAGAGCAACAGGAGCTCACCCCGTCTCACAATAGGGGGCGGTGTGCTAAAAACTCGTGCATCAGAGAAGGTGCCTAGCGAGGAAACATGTAGGTGTACATGCATGCAAAGCAAGGGTAGCCAGAAAATAACCCACAATCACTCGCCAAACTCTCCCAGAGTCCCTGCTATGGTAGCAAATCGTGTCTATGCACGTGACCCAGAGCTTCCTCTTTCGGCTCGTGCATTGGAACACCTGCTCAACTCTCCCTACTTTTAGGGCATTTTGTGGTTGACATTGCTATGCCGTTGTGTGTCGTTGGGACAGGGGCACGGCAGGAATTTCCCCCACTTGGCTAATTGGCTGTTGCCATTTGGGTTTCGACTGCCGCATAGCAAATCATCACAACTTGTAAGGCTCTGGTTCAGGTGATAGGGATGGGAGAACGGTCTCGCCATCCCTATGTGAAGGGTATTCCGTTAAAGGAATCCAGGGACTCAAATGGTTTGGTCAACCTCTGAGAGGGGGTTGTGCCCATGCCTGAGTCCAGGGGAGCATCTGGGGAGTGAACAGAGTCTGTTCCCGGGCTTTTCACCTATCTCAGGTGTTCACCCTTGGCTGACCTATGCTGGAACCCTGGGTCAGCGCTACCTGCATGGCAGGGAGCTAGTCGAACCAGAGCCTATGCAACCACTCACTTTCTGCAATCAATAAAGTTGTGGCCTAAATTCTGCCAAAAACCAAACTAAATTTTGAGTCAACTGTGTTTTTATTTAGGGGGTAGGTCTCTGGGTCTGAACCCGCAAATCACTAGTTTTTTCAGAACAAAATGAAAAAAAAATCTTTCCAGTAGCATGCACACGAAAGCTCATACCAAGAACAAACTCAGTTGGTCTCTAAGGTGCTACTGGAAAGAATTTTTTTTTATTTTGTTTCGACTATGGCAGACCAACACGGCTACCTACCTGTAACTAGTTTTTTCAGGTTAAGAATGCCTTGTGGAGCAGAGTTGCATTGCTCTGGAGTTCATAACACTCACTACATTGGGGGTGCCCTTCACATTGCAGCTTAAAGTTGGGAATGTATTTGTTGTCATAGTTTACATACCCCTGATATAAGCACCATGTGTGTGCCTGATATCTTGCAGTTGCACTTGGAAATTACTGACCTATGTGATTTGGGTTTTGAAAACTAGAACTAGAATCTAGCCAATGGGAAATTATCTGAAATCAGACATTTTCGCCATATGCATCCTCGACATGATAATCTATTATTTGAAAGAAATCTCACCAGAGCTGAAAGATTAGGAAGAGGATTTTCTGGCAGATGTCACCTCGGAAAAGAGCAGCCCACATCTAACATAATGGGAAGGAAATTATAATATGAGTCAGCCAGATGCACAGCACATGTCAATTAAAAAATGTCACCCTGCACAACAATCGGTGCGCCCTGTGAAGTGGATCAGATGAGAAACACGGCTTCATTTTACACTCCTTTTAAAAAAAAAAGTTGTGTTGAAATGTGCACATTAAAAAGGGGGATTGCAAATGTAAGCTTCAAACCATAAGAGCAAAACAAACAAGAGAAAGTAAATTGGTTTTATCAAGTATTCCGAGTTCCTCCTAGGAATCCAAGTATCACTTTACCATAAAGCGTGTTCTCCCATCGAAGAGAGCACGGGTTGCAGAAGGGTTAAAGGAGCAGCTCCAAGTTAATGGGAGGGGGTTTTGGGCTGGCCACAGCTAGGATTGGTTAAGGCAAGTTGCTGGGGAGTTTAGCATGTTGCTAGTTGGTTGATTGACAGTTCTTGCCTTTATAACCTAAGTTTGTGAAACTTTGGTTTCACTTTTGCGGTGTGCAACGGATCTCCTAGAACACTCGGACCACCTGGAGGACAGTGGAGTGATCTTCTCATTGTCTGGTTAAATTTCTTCATTTCCCCTTCCTTCCACTCCTCCCCAATCCCTTAATTACTTTAATTCCCCCTTTTTTCCTGTTTGATTTCCCACCCCACCCCTGGCAGGGGCTTTGCCACACTGGGAGCCTGTTTGGGCCCTTACCCCTGCACCTTTGGAAGATTCTCCCTGTCCCTGGGAGTGCTGCCCATGCGTAATCCTTCCCAATAGTGATAGCCCCCATTTGGGACTTTCCTTCACACAAAATGTTTTCCCCCCTTTCCCACATTTTATAATGGTGGGGTTTGGTCAGGGCTATTCCTATTTGGCTGGAATCACTTTCATTAGTATCCCTGATGGCTGCCTTTATTTGGGGGTGTGCAGCGCTGTTGGCTGTATTTTATCTAGCCTTGGGCAGGAACATTGTGGTGAGGTTCTTTTAATACTGCAGCTGTTGCTATTGCAAGGGTGCTTTCCTAGCGTTTTGATGTTACCACTGTTTTGGGCTGCTTCCTTTTTATTTTGTGTGGGCCTCATTATGACAAAGATCCTTAGAGTGGAATCAGTGAGGCCTACTCGGCCTGCATCAAGCCTAAGCCTTCCACTGTTAGCAGATGTGGCTGAGTCTCTGTGACATGTGACTCATTTCCTCTATAGAAATGTATCTGTTTGCAGGCTCAGTAGCTTGTTGCTAATGCATTGCTGAGGCAGACAGAGTGGAGCCAGTGACTCTGTGCCTCATATGTCTATGAGCATTCTGTGTATGCTCTTGAGCTATCCTGTTTCTGAGCAAGTTTATTGCCTTCAGTTATGTTTTGCCCTGATAGTGACGCTCACGATTTTAGATGTCTATTTTTTCTTGGTATTCCTTACTGGGGCTATTCTATTATGGGGTAGGTGGAATAGAAATAGACATACTTATTGTCACTGTACCACATGTTTACAGTGAGATTGAGTGAGCCCTGCTCCCCCCAATCTCCCAGTCACTGTCACACTCTGTGTGCTGTCATATTACCTCCAACCCTTAATGTCAGCTGCAATGTTGCTGTCTTTCATTCAGCAGCCCCTCAGCCCACGGGTAGAAATTGTTCTTTACCCTGTTGGTGCAGCTTATTCATGTTTCTATATCCCCTGCCTGAGGGAAGCCCATTTGTGATATTATTGATACCCCACCCCCCAAAAGAAAGAACTATGGGTTCCGAGGGGGTGCCTCTCTCTAAGAAGGGCATGCAGGGGTACCTAGACAGGCGGCAGGTCACCTCTCGTCTGTTATTTCACTGGAAAAGGGCTTTGCCTTAATAGGCCTAGTGGTCCAGTGGAATACAGCAATCAACTGGGCTGTTTAACCACCACAGCCTTAGTGGTTGGGGGAGAGGCTTATTGTTCCATAAATAAATTTGAATATACAAGGCAATTTCACACAGGATCTGATTGCCAGGGGTTTAATGGTTCAGCAGCTTGGTCTGTGATAGTTTTGCCTGATTCCTTTTATCTGTATGCAGCTAGAATGGCTCCAAAGAAGGCTTCTGCGCAGCCTGTTTCCTCTATCCCAGCAAAGAGGGCTATTAAGGAGCCATCCCAGTCACTTCGTTCGCCCAATCCTAGTTGTGCTGGGGGCCGTATTTAAATCCTTCATGCAAGTTTGGATGGTGATCCAGAAGTGTTGGCCTGCTTTGCATCCGGGTTGGATGGTCCCCTTCAACGCTCCGCCCGTCAAACCAGTGCACAAGCAGGGCCACCACCCCCAATTGGGGCTTCATCTCCTGCTACGTCGGCATCCAGCGAGGAAGGGGAGGAGCTCCCGGAATCGGGGGTTTTTAATTGCTGATTCCCAATTTTCACGGAGTCCAGTTCCTTTCTTTCCACAGGCCCCAGTACGAGTGGTGGGAGCATCAGCTCAGCGGGCAGCTAGCAGCAGGGGGCAGCAAAAGGCCCCTTCCCGTTCCAGGAGGTATTCTCAGTTCTTACACAGGCTTTCTTCTGGGGTTGGTATCTCACCTATTCCTTTCCTCAGCCTCTCCCAGGTGCTTTGCGGCAGGATCCTGCGCCTGAGTCCTCTGTGGAGGTCAGCCTGTCAGTTCCAGCAAGAACGTCTTCAGGCGGAAAGCGTTGCCACAAGAGACGTTCCAAAAGTAGACCATAAGGAGTCAAGGCGATGATTCTTCTTCATCAACGGCCTCTCACAGGTACCTCGAGGTGTCCAGGGGGCGGTTTGCCAGGATGGGAGCACCTCTTGGTGATGCAGCAAAAAGAAAAAGAAAAAAAAAATGCTTGCAAGCTTGCAGTGCTAAGCAGGCTCTGGCGTGGTTCTAATGGGATGGTGAACCAACTGTTGCATTTCATGGTAGTTTGCCCAATACGACTCTCAGGCTCCCTCCCTGCTTGTCCATTCTTGATCGTTAATTCCATCCTCCTGCAAATGGATGCACTTTTTTGTGCTGCTTGTGGTATAGGCAGACACCCTCCCATCTTGTGGTGGTGAAGGGGGCCCACAGCCAGCTGGTGGCCCGGAATACAGCAATTCAAAAGTCGGTTAGAGTGCTACCTGTGGTAGCCAGTAAAAAGGGTGATGGTAGGAGTTTGCATTGAGACTTATGGCGGGACTCCTTTTGATTCCCCCTTTATTCCTGACTTGCAGTTATCCCCATGGGGGATTGTCCCTAAGGAAGCCCCATGTGATTTCTGTATGATACATAATTAATTGCAACTCAGAGGCTATCCCGCATTTTATTTCATGACATAGGAGTCCCTGGATTCAGGTGATTAAGCTTATCAAATGTCAAATATTCCCTCACTGAGGAGCTGGGCGTCCTTGTGGCAGCGGATTAGTCGGAGGGCCATATTATTTCCCTTTTAACGTATTTAGGGATCCAGATGGATATCGTTGCCCAAATATACCGCTTGCCTATGCAGATGCTGTCTGCCTGAAGGAAGTTAACTTGTAATACTTACTCTGAAGCAAGTGCTGCTTCGTCCGATTTAGATTACGCCATAAAATTAATCAGGAGATTTGGCCCGGGGGCTTTGTTAGCCAAATGCGACATTGAGTCAGCATTTCGGCTGTTGCCCATTCATCCCCAGGACTTCTGGCTCCTGGGGTTCCGCTTTGATGGGCCATATTATTTTGACAAGGCAATGCCTATGGGCTGCTCGGTTGCTTGGGCAGCCTTTGAGTGCTTCAGCACATTCCTTGATTGGGCCCTCCACTTTTACACTGGCCTTATGGGGGGGTCACCCATTATCTCGTTGACTTCCTGCTGGTCTCATCAGACGATACAGGCGACTGTTTGACCTTGATGTGGGCCTTCACGGCCCTGTCGGAGGAATTGAGCGTTTCCCTGGCTGCGGGAAGATGGAGGGCCCTTCCACCTAGCTAACTCACTGGGGTATCCAATGGGTTATGGTATCGCAAACGTCTCGTTCGCCTGAAGATAAATTAGTTGCCTTGCAGAAGGTTATGCAGGACCTCCTCCCATTGCACACGCACCATGGGCAACGGCTGCCTAGAGAGGGAAGGCAAACCTGCAGGTTTGGGTGCAATTTCTGGAGGATTTCAATTGGTGGTTATGGTGGCAGGTCGTAGGGAACCTGCACATCGGCCTTTAGTTCATTCGGACGCAGCGGGGTCGCTAAGCTTCGGCCTCTATTGAAATGGGCTTTGGTGGCACGACATTGGCCGCACACCTAGCAAAGGGAGGCCGGCACACAGGATTAATTTTCTGGAGTTTTTTCCCTATAGCAGTCTATATTTGGGTCGAGGACTTCAAGGACCGCCGTCTGTGTTTCTGGGCGGTCAACCAGGCGGTGGTGCCCATTCTGGTCACACAGTCCTCCCGCTCGCCTCGGGTATCAGCCCTGCTTCAGCCATTTGTGCTCCACGGTTTGCATTTCAACATTGGTTTCGGCTCGCTTTGGGCCGGGGGTTACTAACGAGGTGGCTGTCGCCCTTTCCCATTTTCAGATCGAGCAATTCAGGTCTTACCCAGAACGCTCAGCCTCTCCCGGAACCCCTTTCCAGTGCACCGGTGGAATATTGGCAGCATGTACTTGGGCAGGGAGTAGCGGTGGCTGTTTCGCTGGACACCCTTAGGTCTTATGATAAAGCCTGGAGAGACTTCCTGGCAGTTCACCGGGAGTCTGTGGCTGTGGGGGTGGAACTACATCCCCATTGTCCCAGGTGCTGCGGTACCTTGCGCACCTTTTCCAATGGGGGAGGGCTGCCAAGACCACTTAAGCTGCAGTTGGCCGCCATTTCCTTTTCTGTAAGGCCCCTTTTCGACACAGATCCTGCGCAGAATCTGTCGATTCGCAAGGCTTTGGAAGGTTGGGGTAGGCTCCGCACTCCCCAAGCAGCTGCTAGGTGGCTCATTTCCTTTGAGCTGCTGACCAACCTGTGTTCTAGGTTGCATTCCATTGTTGGTCACGTTTCGAGGCCAGACTTTTTTCAGCGGCCTTTCCTGTTGCATTGGCGCACTGCGGATTGGCGAGGTGGTTTGGAAACCTCGGAGGCCGGGCTTACCAGGGGCTTGTTTTATCAGGCCGTCGACTTATCTGTTTCAGAGGTTACCCTGGCCATGTGGAGCTCTGCAACAGGCCAGCTGAGGAGGGGGACGGCCGTCTCCCTGCCGGCCATCGGGCTAGTGGGGCCGCGTCCAGCATGGGACATGTCTAAAATTTTTGGCAGTTAAACCTGCAGGCGATAGCCCTTTGTTGATCCATGCCAATGGGCTCCCCTTGACGCGGCAGCTGTTTTCCTGGGTGATGCGTACGGCGATCACAGCCTGTGGGGTCGTGGCGTCCATTTTGCCCCCCGATCTTTCCGTATTGGGGCGGCATCTACAGCCGCTCATTGGGGATTGACAGAATCAGGAACATGGGGCAGTGGAACTCTGACGCCTATAAGGGCTATGTGAGGAAGCGTTATTGTGGTACTTATATTTTTCTGTTTGACCCCTCAGGTGTAGCGGCTACCCGGATCTGGATTGTGGGACACAGCATTGTCCATTGGGATGGCGCCCGAGCTTTGGAGTCTGGGCTTGGTGCCGGGCTCGGCTTTCCCCATCACGTGCAGGTGTCATGGTTAGCCAGGCATGGATTGCAGTGGGGCGAACTTTTACCGTTGATTCGGCACCGCTGGAGTTGGGATGGTCGGCCTGAGGCAATAGTGGTGCACTTGGGGGGAAATGATTTGCCGATCATGGACTGTCTTCCATTACGTTCCACAATTCAGAGGGATCTGGGGGAATTAATGTCGCTGGTGCATGGGTCTAAGCTTTTCTGATCGCATTGGTGGCAGAGGCGGGAATGGCAAGGCAGCCTCCGCCCGGCGGGTACCGAAATTCCAGGAAATGCATTAATTGGTTGCTTCCTCTAAAGTCCTGGAGCTGGGTGGATCCATTATTAGGCACCTGAGGATTTCTGCCAGGGCAGTTCAGCTTTATCGGGCTGATGGAGTCCACCTTTCTTCCCGTTGGAGTGATATCTTGCTGGAGGATATTGCGGAGGGTTGAAAGGTTGGATTGGGATGGTGAGCGGTTGGCGGCGAGCTTGGGGTAGCTCGTGTGGCGGTTAGGCATTGGTATAAATTTGCTTGCACTAGGGGTCAGGATAGGCTGGGCCTGCCCCTAGTAACGCTGCTTCAGAGGTATGGATAGGCTGGGCCTACCTCTGAATGCGCGGGGCAGGGGTAGGAAATTGGTTGGGCCTACCCCTGAAAATAAGGGTATTCTGTTAAAAGAATCCAGGGACTCTTTCTGCTTTTGTCCATACCCAGTGGTGGGAGGCTTGGGCCAAGCGGAGTCCTAGGGAGCATTTGGGGGAGAGGCCTGGGTCGTTGCCCGACTCCGCTTCTGCCTTAGGTGTTCACCCTTTTCTGACTTCGCCCTCAAAAGCGAATGTCAGCTGTCCCATGGCTGGGGGGACAGTAGTCGGTTCCAATGCCTAAGCAACCACTCACATTGGCTGTATTTAAATAAAGTTGTGGCCAAAATTATGCCAAAAACCCAAACCAAAATTAATGTGTCATGTCTGAATTACTGGGGGGAGCTGGGACGGTAACCTCGACATGCAAAGCGTGTTCTCCCATCGAAGAGAGCACGGGTTGCAGAAGGGTTAAAGGAGCAGCTCCAAGTTAATGGGAGGGGGTTTTGGGCTGGCCACAGCTAGGATTGGTTAAGGCAAGTTGCTGGGGAGTTTAGCATGTTGCTAGTTGGTTGATTGACAGTTCTTGCCTTTATAACCTAAGTTTGTGAAACTTTGGTTTCACTTTTGCGGTGTGCAACGGATCTCCCGCCCGCCCTCCCTAATTTGGGAACGGCGCTTTTGCTGCTTGACCTTGCTATGCCTGTCATGGGGTTGTCTGCTTTGAAGCGGGAGCCTGGTAGGAATTTATCCGGTGGCTGATTGGCTTTTGTCACTGGTTTTGCCTACTACGTAGCAAATCGTCACAACTTGTAAGGTTGGCGGTTAGGCATTGGTATAAATTTGCTTGCACTAGGGGTCAGGATAGGCTGGGCCTGCCCCTAGTAACGCTGCTTCAGAGGTATGGATAGGCTGGGCCTACCTCTGAATGCGCGGGGCAGGGGTAGGAAATTGGTTGGGCCTACCCCTGAAAATAAGGGTATTCTGTTAAAAGAATCCAGGGACTCTTTCTGCTTTTGTCCATACCCAGTGGTGGGAGGCTTGGGCCAAGCGGAGTCCTAGGGAGCATTTGGGGGAGAGGCCTGGGTCGTTGCCCGACTCCGCTTCTGCCTTAGGTGTTCACCCTTTTCTGACTTCGCCCTCAAAAGCGAATGTCAGCTGTCCCATGGCTGGGGGGACAGTAGTCGGTTCCAATGCCTAAGCAACCACTCACATTGGCTGTATTTAAATAAAGTTGTGGCCAAAATTATGCCAAAAACCCAAACCAAAATTAATGTGTCATGTCTGAATTACTGGGGGGAGCTGGGACGGTAACCTCGACATGCAACAGATATATGTGGAAATGCAGCAAATAAAAAAGCAATGGTTATTTGATAAAGTGATAAAAAATAAACCAGTGTTTCCCCCTCCTCTTTGCTAACTTTGCACACATCTCTCTCATTAGTTTTACAGGAAACATGGTGCATGGTATTTCATTCTAATTCTTAACTTTGAGATATATACCCATGGCCCTTTTGACACAGTGAAATAACTACCGGTTGTTGTTTTCCTTTAAAGGCATGATGACAAGGTGTAGCACGAATGCTTCACCATGTTTGGAGCCTCTGGTATATTGATCCAGCTCTTAAGGTTGTTATTTTCTCCCTGGTGACACTATGAAATCTGTATCAAGTTGCGGCAAAGTTTGCTGTTTCATTCATAAGGATTCCCCCCGCTCGGAATTTTGTGTGTGTGTGTTATATACCAAAATTTAACGTTGCATCTCTCTTAGGTTTTTCACATGATGCCCTAGGCATGCATGATAGCTGCACGTGTCCTGCCACTACTTTCTTTAAAGCTTTTTATTTTATTTTATTTTTTACTCTGCCCTTCAGCCGAAAATACACCCAGGGCAGCTTTTATAACATCAGGGTTTTTTCATAGTTTTTTTTAAAATAAACAATAAATAAATAAATAATAAGACCCCACAGGCTTACAATCTAAAGAAGAAGAAAAAAGAATTGGAGAGGGTGAAGCAAGCAAGCTGGCCTTGTCATAGAGCTATGAGAATGAAATCATAGAATTGCAGAGCCGGAAGGGAGTCCAAGGGTCATCTATTCCAACCCCCTACAATGCAGAAACGACTTCCAAGACTACAGAGTTTCACTGTTTTGGTGCTGTAGAGTGAAAAAACCCTGACCCTTCAGAGTTGCTGAGTGACTACAACTCCTACTAACCCTGATGGAAGCTGGAGCAGAAAAAATATCTGGAGGGTCACAGATTCCCTATCACTGTGGTAGACTGTTAATGGATATATTGTGCAGGATTTCAATTGAATATGAAGGGGGTCAGGAAGACTACAATGAACTTTGGGATATATTATTCAGCTGTTCCTAGATCCTATCTTACTGTGTTTTTAAAAGTTATGCAGATGTGAATTAACTATGGCATTAAAGGTAAAGGTAAAGGGACCTCTGACCATTAGGTCCAGTCACGGATGACTCTAGGGTTACGGCGCTCATCTCACTCTATAGGCCAAGGGAGCTGGCATTTGTCCGCAGACAGTTTTTCCAGGTCATGTGGCTAGCATGACTAAGCCGCTTATGGCGAACCAGAGCAGCGCACAGAAATGCTGTTTACCTTCCCACCACAGCGGTACCTATTTATCCACTTGCACTTGACGTGCTTTCGAACTGCTAGGTTGGCAGGAGTTGGGTCCAAGCAACGGGAGCTCACCCCGTCGCGGGGGTTCGAACTGCCGACCTGATCAGCAAGCCCAAGAGGCTCAGTGGTTTAGACAGCTTGGTAATTGAGACTGAAAAAAAATCTATCATTCTCAAGAATAATCCCCCCCCCCACTAAAAATGCTTTTATAAACTGAACCAGTGATTCATTTCCTCCTTAGACACCTCTGAAATGTGCTATGAAATGAGCTACCTTTGAAGGTGACTCAGAAACTAGATTCTGGCTGCCAGACTGGTGACTGGGAGCGGCCACCAGGACCATATAACACCGGTCTTAAAAGTTCTGCATTGGCTCCCAGTATGTTCCCGAGTGCAATTCAAGTGTTGGTGGTGACCTTTGAAGCCCTAAATGGCTTCAGTTTCGTATACCTGAAGGAGCATCTCCACTCGCAGCGTTCAGCCCAGTCACTGAGATCCAGCTCCCAGGGTCTCCTGGTGGTTCCCTCAATGCAAGAAGTGTGGTTGCAAGGAACCAAGCAGAGAACCTTCTCAGTAGTGGTGCCCACCCTACGGAAAGCCCTCCCATCAGATGTCAAGGAAATGGACATCTATCTGACTTTTAGAAGATATCTGAAGGCAGTCTTGTACAGAGAGGTTTTTAATGTTTGAGTTTTCTGTGCTTTGATGTTTTGTTGAAGTCACCCAGAGTGGCAGGGACAACCCAGTCAGCTGGGCAGCATATAAATAATAATATGATGATGATGATGATGATGCAGGGATGATCCAGAACAGGTGTGTGTGTGTGTGTCCTAGCCTGTGGTCCTCCAGTTGTTGTAGGACTCCAATCTTGAACAGCATGGCAAATGGTCAGGGATGATGAGAGTTGGAGTTGCACAACTGCTAGAGGGTCACATATTAACATCTGTCCCTGATGTAGAAGCTGGAGAGTAGCAGGTTCTCAGCTGCTTGTCCATCTTCCTTTCAGAATCCACGTGGCATTTTGCATTCTGGCATGACCTTCATGGCCAGCATTCTTCCTCATGTATCCTTCGGGGTGGGGTGGGGTATTACCCTGACCATGGTTCTCAGGACCCACAGTCGCTCTGGCCACCCTTGAGGCCCTGTACTCCTTATAGGCCTTATAGGTACCCCCCCCCCCAAATGCTGCATCTAATGTTGATGTTACTTTCCACTCTGAGTCAGCCACAAAGGCATTCTTCAGAAAGAATGTAAATGAAAAGGACAACAGATCAGGGCGAAAAGGCTCTTCAAATCATTTGTTCTCAATGATGTTTTCCTGTCATGTGTAATAAAGTAGGTTCACATTCCACTGTCATCTGAATGTATTCCAGAGAAATTTAAGTTGTCACAACAAATAGAATAAGTGGTGCAACTGTGTGAGGAAATAGCCTTTCCAGTTCACTTCTTATCGGAATGCTGCATTCATTTTTTTTTATCCCTCTCTCCACACATTCACTCTCATCCAGATGACTATGAATCCAATAAGACTCAGCAATGCAATAATGGTTGCGATAGGCACTGCAAAGGAAGATGTTTTTAGTCAAACTGAAGCTACACTATCAGGGGAAACAATAACAAGATTTTGTTTTTATAAACAATAATTTATTGCAACCTAAATGATTGTTCCACATTTTCAGTGCCAAGGAACAAAAAACCTTTTATAGAGGAAAGAGGTGTTACAGAAGTAGACAAAGCTTTGAACTTCTGCTGCAGATATTCATTAAGATTTCATCTTTAAAAGAGGGGGGGACACGCTGAGATTTTGAATGCATTATTATGGTTGGTTACTGAAGCTTTATTTAATAATACCTCTGGGCTACTGAGGTAAGCAGCAATACAGGGAAAAGGTCGTGACAAAGGCTTTTAAAGGATAGACATTTTCAGCTGCGGCTAAGACTAACAGTGCAATCCTAAACTCAGAACTCCCATTGATTTTGGTATGCATATCTGGGTGTGCATGGGATCCAGGGATGGCCCTAGTGTTAGGCAAAGTGAAGCAACTGTCTCAAGCAGCAGATGCTAGGAAGTCAGTAGTGGTAGCCTCCTCCTACTACAGCCCCCCACCCCCAGTTTTCTCTCCATTTCTTGCGGGAATTCTTCGCTGGAGCTTCACGCGCACAGGACAAGGTCAACTGCACGCGGGATACCAGTTGCTGGGGGATCTGTGGCCAGCGCCTCACGTGCGTCCTTGCACGGGCACTGGCCAAGTCTGCGGATGGGACGGCCGGTAATTCCGGAGCCCAGCTCACACCGCGCAGTGAAGAAGGTTGTCCGCCAGGCTGAATCTGAAGGATGCGTGAGTCGTTCGGATGAATAAGTGCCTCGTAGATGTATCTGCAAGCACTTGCGACCTCCTAAGTTGTTCCCAAAAGCAAAGTACTCAAATAAAGGGCGGCCAAAACTGCGGCCAAATAAAGTGCTAATAAACGGTAAAAAATTAAACTGAAATGAAATGAAGACAGACAACCATGGTTTCTTTGGATGGCTTTGGCTGACCCGCATGGGCTGTTTCTTCTCTTTGTACCTTGCCACGAAACTTTCTCTCTGGGCTTGTCCGCTATAAGACCATCTAAGCTAGCTAACCCTTTACCGAAATATCTTCCGCGATCTAACCCTCTCTACCTCCTGCGCGTTCTTCTAACCCGACCAACCCGCGTTCTAACCTGCACGTTCTTTTACTCCGACTATCTGGTGCTGGAGGAGACTCTTGAGAGTCCCATGGACTGCAAGAAGATCAAACCTATCCATTCTCAATGAAATCAGCCCTGAGTGCTCACTAGAAGGACAGATCCTGAAGTTGAGGCTCCAGTACTTTGGCCACCTCATGAGAAGAGAAGACTCCCTAGAAAAGACCCTGATGTTGGGAAAGGAGAAGGAGACGACAGAGGATGAGATGGTTGGACAGTGTTCTCGAAGCTACTAACATGAGTTTGGCCAAACTGCGGGAGGCAGTGAAGGATAGGTGTGCCTGGCGTGCTCTGGTCCATGGGGTCACGAAGAGTCGGACACGACTGAACGACTGAACAACATCTGCCCAACACGGGGAGCCGCAGCCTTTTATTGACAAACACAGATAACGTCATGATCAATACTTTTACCAATCAGAACACTGTTGCTGCCCTTGAAAAGGGCGGGAAGCAGATTAACTGACCATTAACAAGTTTAAACCTTGGAGCCAAAAAATCTTAGCAGAGGGATCCCAGCGGCAAGACGCCCACTGGATCCTACTTTCACTTTCACTTTAACTCGGAAGCATACATTAAATAGTGCACATAATTGACATTTAAACAGGTATAAATGATCGCAGGTGCAAGCGCACCCACGGAGTGTATTCCCACAGTTTCTCCCAGTGCAATCCTATCCATGTGTCTTCAGAATTAGGTACCACTGAGTTCATTTTTTATTATTTTTTATTAATTATTATAATTTAACACAGGGAAATTATTGTTATTATATGACATTCCAAAATAAAATTTTACATACAATATTATCTTGCCTGTATTTTGTCTTTTGTATCTTAATTAATCCCCTTTCAACTAAGAAGGGGGGGAGAAAAAAAGAGGGGGGAGGAAGAAAAAAGGGAAAAAACACCTCTATATATATAAACTTGCATACCTTCATATACACAAAAAATAGTTCCACGAGTCCGACTTCCTGTTAAATCCCTTTGCATATACCTCACTTAATACAGAATGTGATCCAAACAATAAATCTTCATATATAAATTTTCCAATACATTCTTGAACATTATACATCCAAAATTTCCAGCACATATCTTTCATTTAACACTCAAAAGCTGGCATGGAAGCAAAGCTGTTGTTATATTTTTGCACATATCTTATATATATATCCCATTTTCCCACAAATTTCTGCTTGGAATTTCCTCTTAAACTGTTGGTTAATAAGGCCATCTCAGTGTATTCTTGTAATTTACTTTGCCATTCTGAAATTTTTGCGAGTTCCTTGGGGCTTACTCTCAGGTATGTGGCCGAGCATTGCAGCTTCAAACTGTGAAATATATTTCTAGTTTCATGCTTGGTCTATGTACAGTAAGAACACCATGCATTTTGAGCACTGCTTATCTCCATTTGTCTTCTGGTGAAAAACCCTTTGGCATGTGATGATTTAATTATAATGGCCCCGAGTTTCATAAATCAGTTGCAGGTATACAAAATATACAGTGATAGTCACAACTCAGTTACTCTCACAACAATCCTGGAAATCAGCTTATGGTTAAGTTGAAAAAGGCTAACCAGGACTTAATGAAATTGGCGCCCCGAAATCCCCCACACTATTTGGGGTGGTGAAATGGGAAAGGGGCATTTGCCGATGAAGGAAGGAGAGGGAGGAGGAATTCTCTGCTGAGAAATTTGAGTTCATTTAATATTGAATAAAACTCTTTGCTGGTGGGTGAAGGAAGCAATGGACTAAGAAGGTAGGACTAGAAAGATTAGGAGCCAAACCCTTCAATAATATTAAAATGATATAAATAAATAAATAAATAAATTGGTCCCACTGGTCCCTGAAACTTGTCGATCATGAAAAGAGGGAGGTCAGATCACAAAATATTCTCTAGTGGAATAATGAAATTATTTTAACCATTCAGGAGTAGCTCAAAATTGATGTATTTCCTCATGGAGTTTCATTTTGAAATTAGGACCCCACCTGCAATATACATTTCAGAGTTCCCTAGAAAGAGGGACTGACTGTTAAACCACTCTGAATTTGTAGCTCTGTGAAAGGAATGAGAGTCTCCTAACAACTCTCAGAACCCTTGACAAACTACAGTTCCCAGGATACTTTGGGAGTGGAGGCCATGACTGTTTAAAGTGGTATGTTACTACAGTGGTGCCCCGCTAGACGAATGCCTCGCTAGACGAAAAACTCGCTAGACGAAGGCATTCGTCAAGCGCAGGGGTCTGCAACCCACGGCTCCGGAGCCGTATGCGGCTCTTTTGCACCTTTGCAGGGCCGGTGCGTTTAGCGCCAAAATTTAGGAGGCGCTGCGCCGTGCTGCTGGCCCGCCTGCGCCCACCCACTTCTCTACCTTGCCGGCGGCTGTGCTGCTCATGCGTGCCTCGTTTCGTGCCAGCGCAGGCGCAGCAGCAGACCGCAGCAGCTTCCCTCCTTAGCGCCTGTCCCAGCGCTTGTGTTTAGCTGCTGCTGGTGGAGCTGCTGGCTGCTGTGATTCGAAGAGGCGCGACGACTCGACGAGGTAAGGAGGCAGCTGCGGGCTGGGCCAGGGGCAGTGGGCGGCGGGCGAGGGGGAAGCCCTCTTTTTAAAAAGTGGAAGGGCCCGGCTCCAGCACACGAGGTGTGAAGCGAGCGGGAGCGATTAGTAGGCAGAACCAAAACGCAAGAAAGCGCCGGGTCGGAGTGGCGCGAATCCGGAGTGAGGGAAACAATCCCACCAAGAGAAGAACTGAAGGGTCGTGGCAGTCTGGGAAGGAAAAGGAAGCCCGGCTGTTCAGCTAAGGGCGGCTCCCTCCGAGAGTCCAACGAGATGAGATGGGTGCGGGAGGGGAGCACAGGCCCAGTGCCTCCTCTCTGTGGGGCCTGGAAGGACAGAGGCCCGCGGGGGGAAAGCTCAGGGGACGACCAGTCCCGGGCTCTGTTTCGGGGGCGCGCAGGAGACTTCCCTTAAGCAGCGTGGTGAAAGGGGCCCGAGCATGGGCGCACCAACGGGGGGCAGGAGGGGGCAGCGCCCCCCCTAGAAGCCCCCTGCCCCCTCTAGAAGCAGGAGTCCCATGGACTGAAAGAAGGGTTTTATCCATTCTGAAGGAATGTTTTCCCGCGCCTGCAGGGGGGACGTGATCAGCCCCCTGCTTCAGCCCCTCTCAGCTGCCTTGCCCAGCCCCTCTGCTGGCCAATAGTGATTGGGGCAGTGTGCATGCTGTGTGCTTTTGCATAAGTTTGCTAAACTTTTAGGGTTGTTTTAGTGTGTTTTTGTGCTGTTCATGGGGCAGAAGTATTCTGGGGGGTTGGATTTCCCCTTCTAGATTTGCCCCTGCAGCGTCAGGCGTTCGGACGGTTCCTTTAATACAGTGCTTGTTTTTTGGCTGGGGGGGGAGCGTTTCGTAATATTTTGCCATTTTGCCTTCATTACCTGCTCTTCATTACCTGTCTAAATTGTGCTATGAGCTTCTGGGTGTTTATAGTGCTTGGAGCCTGTACTTGCATCCGTGTTGGGCAGTGGTTTGGGGACATATTGGAGGTCACCGTTTTTGGTGGGTAAAAAACTTCGTGTTTTAAAAGTCACCCTGCTGCATTTTAGAATTGCCCTTTGACTTTTTTCCCCCAGGCACTGTAGCTTAATTGCTGGCCTCTTTGTTATTCAGTTGCCTTGGAATTAGCTACATTGTTCTTTAATAGCTGGGCTATTACCTCACCGCAACTGGATTCCCAAATTGTTTTTTTTTTTAAAAGATTTTCTTGGTTTACAAAGTGTGTGCAATGAGAGAAGGGGGAAAGAGGTGGGTGGGATGCCCTCTGATTTCTAATTACGTCCCTGTTTAATTAGCATTAAGGTAAGAAACAATACATGCAGTGTTATATTTGTTTTAAATGTCGCAATGGTTTTGCGGCTCCCAGTTTTTTTTCCTCTTCGGAAACAGGTCCAAGTGGCTCTTTTTGTCTTAAAGGTTGCAGACCCCTGGTCTAGCGTGGAAGGCAGCCCCGCAAGATGAAAAAGTCTATGGGGCTGCCTCGCAAGACGAAAATTTTTCGTCTTTTTTTTTGTCTTGCGAAAACGTGGGTTGCATTGCCGCTTCGCTAGACGAAAAACCCGTTAGACGAAATTTTTTGCAGGACGAATTATTTTCGTCTAGCGGGGCACCACTGTATACTAAATGTATGGTGTAGCTGGGGCCTAGGTTTGGGGGAAAAAATCCCCACAGGCAACAACCAGAAGAATACATATAACAACACAACTAGGTCACAGATTGTAAAATTTGCTGGAAAACACTTTTCTGAGAAAGTGTGGCTCAGCTGAATTTTAGTACTAGTCACCGTGGATGAATACAACAAATGGCTTTCTACCATAGCAGGCACTGGTTTGTTTAATTTAGTCCTTGTTTTAATAAATCTGGCTTGTTTATCCATGCCTTTTTGCTTCTTTGTTCAGTGAATGCCACTGAGGAGTTCACTTGCACAACTCATGAAATCAGAGAAGTCCTCACATCCAGAGCCTGCCAGATTTAGATAGATAAGGAACCAAAAGTAGTGTCAATATTCAGCTTAGCTATTTTTTGAACCTGATGCAAAGGACATGAATAAAGAATGGCATTTTGAATAATTTGTGACCATTCCCCTGTTTGAAGAACATAAGGCATTTCATCTAATCTGCCTGTGGCATGTGCATATGCATTTGTCATTATTTAAGTTGCCTCCAGTTCAGATTTAAAAAAATGCTATCTTTTTTGGCACAGTGTAGGGACCACAATTTTCAAGAGAGATATAGTTTTTAAACACTTTGAAGAGTGGAAGTCAGTCCCACTGAGCTCAAAAGACCTGTTTTCTAAAAAGTTTCCAGAAAAAAGCTAGTTGTGTTTAAATCCAACTTGGGGGGGGGCAGCAACAATGGGGTAAATTAGTTGTAAGTAACTGAGATTGCACTCCTACCTTACCTCAACTGCATTTACTTCTGAGTAAACGATTGCACTCTTAGGTTCCTCCCCCCCCCCCAGCAGAACCTGAGCATGACTAAAATTTTATGAACCAGTATGTTAGGATTACAGCCTAAATTTGATTATGAGATGGGTTATGGTTGAAGGACATGGTGGGGCTTTTTAATGCCACTTCCATTTCTCATGGAGAACTACATGCCATCATGGTATACAGCATTCAAACTCTTTGACTAAGGGTACATTTAGATGTGCTTTCGTTTGCCTGGTGATAATGCTAGTGCTTCTGCCCTGTTTTCCAATGATCCTTTCACACTGTATTACCTGTTGTGTCATGGAACTGTGGCCTTTTCTCTTTTTTTACTGAAATGCTGGCATGCCTGGTGTATAAGAAAAACTCAGGTGTTCACATTTGAGGAATACCAACCAAAACATCACAAAATTGAGGAGAGGTAAGAGTTACCAGAGAAATAGGATGCCTGAAAAAGAATTAACATATGAAAATATCTGGGGGAAGTACTTGAGAACATAAGTAGGAAGTTAGGAGATGGACAGTTGCTGTAGCATGTTTTCTTTCTTTCTTCTTTTTTTAAATAAAGTATACTAAAAACTATTTTATCCAACCTTGAAAGCTGGTAGCTGTGTCAAATGTTTCTCCAGTCTACATGGCAATAGTTGTATATTTACTTCTGCTGCCCTCCTATTTGCTGTGGGATGAGATAACATTCAAAAACATACAATTTTATAAAGTCACTTAGTACACAGTTGCAAAGAGAACATCACAGATGGCAGATGTACTCTGAGCAGATTACTAAATTGGGAAGCAATGTTGAAATGGCTCACGTCATTTTATATGAATTTGAAGAATGATTACAATGTTGGAACATTCATTAAAAAAATGGCAAGGCAATTACTTTGCAAAGATGTATACAAAAATATTAAAAACAGGCCAAAGACATGGAACTGATGGGTTCATTAAATGGCTAGGGCAAAGTTGGAAAATGACTGGTCCATCTTCTGGGTGGACCTTGTCCAGAATAGAGATTCAAACACCTGGAGACCCAAGTTTGAGAAACCCTGTTCTAGGGATAAAATGGGGAAGAGGGGTAACTATGCAGGACATCTTGAGCTCCTCAAAGAAAGGAATAGAAATACCTGCCCTCAGCAATTAGAAGCCTAGTTGTGAAAGAGACAACTGCCTGCCTGGCAATTCTGAACAGAGGACGAAAAGCTGAATACATCCAATCCCACTATTGCTGACCCAAACCAATTTGTGGTCTCTAGTTGCTGCTTTTAAGGTTGTTTTTTTTTTAAGTTAGGTGATCTAATCATAGATCTCCGTCCCTACTTGTTGATACTTTGCCTCTAAGTATCTAAACCAGAAACTGGAACTGAGCAATTGAAGAGGGATTTGCTTGATACTCATTTAAAATATTGACTCGTACATGATATAGTAATATTTTTTGCATTCTATCTCAAGGATAAATGGACTCCTGAAGACAGCAGTGGAATATTCTCCTAATGCCTAGCTCTAAACCACATCTTTCAACAGAAGTTTGAGCATTAACCCCTTTGGGAACAATACCAAGCCTTTCAAACGCATTTGCAATCCTGCCTGGCAAAACGTTGTTACTATCAGATCTGGATCTTGGTATGATTAATATTTCACACGGGGGGTGGGGGGGAAAGGATTCAGATTCTTAGTCTATAAAATTTTGAATGCTGAAGTCTTTGTCTGCTCTGCAGTCCATGTGAATGCCTAGAGCCCTCTCTTCATTTAGTAGACACAATGGTTTGCCCTTTGAGGTCCCTGTTGCGATATTATTACTCAATTCATAGGAGGATTTTCTTTCACTTCAGTGGGAGTTTTCCTGAATAAAAAAAGAGTTAAGCCCCCAAGAACTGATTGATGCTTCGCTTTTCTTTGAAACTCCAAGTAAAACCTTATCATTAGCCCAAAGCCGTGAAGCATGCTACATTATCTCTATTGTTAAACTGTTAGGAGGAGCCTGAGACACAGGGTACTGAACAAAATGGAGATTCATCAAGGCTTGAATCTCACTAGCAGGCAACTGGGACCAACCCACACACCTGCTTTCATTTTCTTTTCTGTCCATTGTGCCCACAAAAAAGCACAAAAACTTCCCCATATGTCAAGTCAGGATTTCAAGAATGTTCAGATTTAATTAGAAGAGCAGGGATGTCCTAACTCAGGGATTGGAAACCTCCCAGGACTCCCTAAGGTCACACACCCTCTCCTGGCCACAACCCATCATAGGCCCTGGTTGGCACATCCTCAAACTCAGATCATGCCTTTTGTTTGAACAATGGAGTTTGAACAATGGAGAAACTGGCCTACTGCTCAAAGGTAAAAATTGTATTCAATGTTACACCCACTTTTCCTCTGGCCCTGCTTCCCACTGGCACATGACCCCCAGGAGGTCTAATAAAGTTCTCCACCCCTGTCCTACTTGGGATTGAACATGGGGCATTTTGAATGCAAAGCATTTCTAACCAATGTATAGCCCTTCCCTGACTAACTATGAACCATATTTCTGATAGAGCAGAAATGCTTAGCAAGGTTTCCAAAGAAGATCTGGATTTTCACAGAAGACTGCATCCAGGATAACCATTTGGGCTGTAAAATTCAACCCTACCGTGATTAATGGAGCCCATAAATCATTGGGAGCCAATGTAGTGCTGTAAAATTGGTAGAATGTCCTCCAAACAACCAGTTTCTATCAATAACTCGGTAGTCACATTTTGAAACTTCTGGACTAATGGAGGGTGCATTACAGCAATTCAGTGTGGATGTGATCAAGGCATGAATTCCTATGACCATATTGTTTGTCTCCTAGAATGGGTGTAGCTGGTGAACCAACCTCTCGGCTGTGGCTGCGACTTACAGTTGCCGTGACGATAAAATGAAATAGAGCGAATTGTACCCCACCCTGAATTCCTTGGAGAAAAGGTGGAATACACTTAGGATGCATAAAATGAGAAATTATTATTGCTGGATTCATCCCCCCACCCTGCCCTGAAACTGCTATATAGGTAAAAAATAAGTTGGTCAATGAGTCACTGCAGTTACTTTGTACCCTGCTGAGGTACCTTGAGTGCTACTTTATAAAACTGAAAGATACAGAATTATTTCATAGCAGTACTGCTAGAGAAATAGACCTTTTGTTATTTAATTGATTGAAAATGCAGTACCTAGTGAAACAAAGAGAGGGATGATTTAGGTATCCTAAAATACATGGTAAGAAGGTGGTTAATTTTCTGTTGGGTGAGCTCAGGAGGTGTGTAGATCATAAGATAAAGTCAAACTGCAGGAAGTGATTAGTGACACAGTGCAGGTATTGAACTGACATTTTCTTCCTTGGCAAAGTGTTGAGAATCATAAAAGGAAGGTAGCAATCTGTATTTAGCTTCAATTACTTGCTTCAGGTGGCACGAGCCATTAAATATAGGCTTGTTTTCAACCAGCACAGGAAAAAGGTAGTGTATATAATTTCAGTTCTCCCCACAGTCAGCATCTCCAATGTTTACAGTGCAATCCTAGGCTCATTTCCTTAGGAGTAAGTCCCATTGAACACTGTGGGACCTGCTGCTGTGTTCACATACATAGGATCAAGCTGTTAAGAGCACAACCAAAGCTGGCCTGCCCATTGGACAGATAAGGCATGGACAATATTCTCTGTAACAAAACCAGAGTTAATCCATTCAGGAGTTTTATCAGATTTTGTGAAGTGTTGTTACTTATCATGCCACGCCATAAGAGCGTTTTATTTTTTGGGGAAAAACAAATGAGTTTTAAAGAATAATTGATATTTGCAGTCTTAATTACTAAGCTGTAACACCATTGTTTATTCATGTCTGCATAACTTAAACTGTAGTCAAAAATGATCTAGTAACAGCTGAATAACATATCCTAGAGTTCAATGTAGTCTCCCTTCTACCTTTCATACTCGGTGAAAATCATGCAAATAAACAGAACAGATTACATCCATTAACAATCTACCACAGGGATAGGGAATCTCTGGCCCTCCAGATATTGTTCTCCAGCTTCCAACCACCTCAGCCAACATGATCAACTGTGATGCGGCTGGGCAGGCCAGCAACAGCTAGAGGGCAAAAGCTTCTTCATCTCTAAGCTATCACATTAGCTTTTTACCAACTCACCTTAGCTGTTAGTATTGAACATTCACCTTATCTCTTCCCTTTGAAAGGAAGACCATGGCTATCTGCATCAGTAGCTGCCTTTGAAAGACCTCTTAGCAGCAAGTCACTGACTAGCATATATTAGATAGGACACACGTTACCAATTCTAAATGATCTTTACTGGCTTCCTATAAATTTCTGGGCGCAATTCAAAGTGTGGGATTACCTTTGAAGCACCATATGGCTCAGAACCACGATATCTGACATAGCACATGCTCTAGTAAGATCTAAGGTCTTCCAGAAAGCCCCTTCTTCAAGCTTGCAGAAGTTAGCATGAATGGCCTTTGGGTCTTCTCAGCAGTCACTTCCCATCTTTTGAACGCCCAACCACAGTAGGTGCCATTGTGTGGTTTCTCTTATGGGTTTCAAGCACAAGTTAAAAATGGTTCTATGCTTTATCATTCTTAGCAAAAAATGAAACTGCTAAGAATTGCAGTTGGCATTTTAAACTTTATGTACTTCAGCACTTTGATTTGGCCAGCTGATCTTTTAATGTACTCCTAGCTTGAGTGCCTTACTGGAGCTTTTAGTGCCTTGTTCTTGGGTTATCCTGCTGTGGCTTTTGGTTTATTTGATGTCTGAATGCTTGCTTCTTCTTTTACTATTTGTAAGCTGACTCAAAAAATCTTTTTCACTAAGGCAGAGGGGGGAAATAGATGTCTATATTGTGTATATAAATGTTTTTCATTTGGTAGGGAATAAAGATAGGGAAGAATGCCTAATTTTGAATTTAAAAAAGGAAGCGAAGGAGAGGACATCAAATATTAAATACATACTTTAGCACTCCCCCCCCCCTCATGCACACTCTGCACACTCACCAGAATTCAGTGAACTCATATACCCATAGTCAGTTTATTAGCATGTATATACCATATTTTTCACAAATATATTGTGCTGAAAGTGGTTCACAATTTAAATGCAATGATGGCACAACATCCACATGCACACACACATGAGATGGATACTGATAGAGATGGATACTACTGTAATAAAACACTAGGGTGGTTCACATGGAAAGAATGCATGGCGAGGGCCTTGGGGATACTCAGGCTAGGGGCACCCATCACTGCCACCCACCACCACCATGTTCACCCAGTTCCTATGCATTCAATAGTCACTGGGGTGAGTTGTGTGCACAGGCAGGTGAACACAGGCATAGCTGCTCTGCTCAGTAAGGAACTCTGGTTAAACCACGTTGCCTCCTCATTTGCAGAAACTCTACCCATGTACACTGGTATTGTGCACTGAAGTCATTCCAGCATCTATTGTGTTGGGAGAAAAGATGGCAGTATGTGGTGGCAGTGACCAGCCCTAGTTTGTGGGGTCCCACAACCCCCTCTAGACATTTATTCTGTGTGTGCAGGGGTTTGTGTGAAGCCCTTTTGAAAGATGAACAATCAAATGTTCATCAGAAGCATACAGAAAGTTTAAATGAGCATGAAACATACCAGCAGATCAGTTTATAATATAAAAAACCTGAAGCATCTTTCTAACACCCCATCAATGGGATTCTTACATGTGTTGCAGTTCCATCTCATTGGCTCTCTGAAGTCAGGGAAATGCTGTGCCTTCATTAACACAGGTCTTAGGAAATGGAATGTAATAATTGCAGCCACATAAATCCTCCATGGAGATCCTTATAGCTGTCAGTATGTCCATATCCAACTATGCAGTCCTTCTGTGCAATGGCACAAAACCCCCAGCATCCTATGTATATTCTCCCCGGTTTTGGAATAAACTTGTCAACTCATTCAAGGACCGCGTACACTCCCATTACACGAAGAACTCGCTTTAAGGATAGCTCTTCAGAGTGACTGCAAATGGATAATTAGCATTTTAAAACATTTCAATTTTACTCTCTCTCAGAGTTCTTTTGCTCCCGCTTCTTCCTTATTATATTTCAGATGAGATTTGCTCATTATGATTTCTTCTTTGAAAAACTTTTAGCATTTTCTCTTTCTTATCTGAAGATCTTTTTTTTAAATTCACTTAATAACTCACCACTCTTCCTTTTTAGATACCCTTAAAGATTTCTTAGAATGCCTGGTATAAATATAAGGCTGATGATGGGAAAGAATTTCCTTTCTAGTTGAAGGCTATAGTTCCAAAGCAATTTTACTGATTTTCCCTGATGGAATGGATTGCTCCCCCCTCCTTTTCTACCCTCCTCTCGCTGCTTTCCCCTTTAATATTCTGTATTTGAAGACAAGAGTTACGCTTGTTTAACTAACCATCTTATGCTCAGGTCATTGTTAACTTCATTTCCGAAAATCAATCCACTTTTTCAGGCTTTGTCAGCTTTGGAAAAATAAATCTCTAAAATTGTTCTCCATTTATGTAAGTCGTGTTGTACTTCACAATGGATAGCACTTAAATCTGAGAAAGTAATCTCTTGGATTTCCACTTCATTCTCCATGCAGGTCTGGTAACCTTTGCACCACTTTGGAATAAGAGAACAAAGCGTTCTCACTGTAATAGAAATCACACTGAGAATTTGTGGGAAACAACTTTTTGGAGCAGCAGCAGCCACTAGGAATATCCTATGTGTCCCCTGTTTTAGTACCTTAAGGTTACAGTCCTTCACCTACTTATCTGGCAGTTAGTACAGTGGTGCCTCGCAAGATGAAATTAATTCGTTCTGCGAGTCATTTTGTATTGCGAAAATTTCGTCTTGCAAAGCACGGTTTCCCATAGGAATGCATTGAAATTTAATTCCCATAGGAATGCATTGAAATTTTCATCTTGTGAAGCACGACCATAGAAAAATTTGTCTTGCGAGTCACCTAAAAAAATCGCAAAACCCTTTCGTCTAGCGAGTTTTTCGTTGCGCGAGGCATTCGTCTTGCGAGGTACCACTGTAATGTATATCATTTTTATATAGAACATGTCTGATTCTCAACTACTAGTATCTCTCTTTCTAACAGTGATGCCCGTCTAAGTCATACTCAGAGCCGACCCATTGAAATCAATAGACGTAACTTACTTCCCTGCATTGATTTCAATTGTTTGGCTGTGATGTACAACTAACATCACCCTAACTCTCTATATTGGGCTCATAAGTCTATAAAAAGGAAAGTATTATATTGATGCTTGATTGCTTAAATGAAGCATGGCTGCTCTGCCATTGTGTCCTTAAGGTTTTTTGGGCCCGTGGTTACACATATGTCCACGATCTTTGTTCTGCTTTCAGTACTCTTTTTTATAACCTAAACTCTGAGCAGCTTCTTTATCACCCTTGAGAGTTTTCATCGCTGATATGAAACCGGTTCTTCTGAAACCCATTCTATACACTTGATTTCATTTTTTAAAAAGAACCCCAAACCAATCCACTTTTATTGGTAGTTGTTTTTCTTCACAATAAAATATCCAACTTTCATTTCATATATGTTGTTTCAATTTTTGAAACAACAAAGCATATGTTGTATCTGATTCCTTTTGAGGGGGGGGGGAAGTGAAATAGCTATGCTGTTGCAGCCAGAAACTGAGATATTTTCTTTGAAGTCACACTCAAGACTGCTAACAAAAGTTGAGCATATTGTGAGTTTCCTGAAGATATTCTGCCAATGCTTGCTTGACAGATATGTTCTACATGCTTGTTATAATGAGAGCTTTCTCATTAAAATGAACTTCTGTTGATTCATTGTCTTAGCCAATGGATCTCAGTAAGAATATTTTGATCTAGCAAACTATGTTTCTTTGGCAAATCCTTTTCCTTGACACTTTTTATTTCTTTCTTTGATATTATAACTATTCCCCCCTCTTTTTTTTGTTGGCATATACAGTTTCTTTTTCTAAATGACTGACAGAAAGCTTTTGCTGACTAAACTGAATTAAATAGACCAGGACAGACACGCTTCATTTTAATTTTTTATTTTTACTTTGCATACAAATGCTACTAACCAACTCATGTCCCACATGGAAAATAAATAATTTGAATTTGCATTTTCTTCCAATCACAAATCAAATGGTCATCTACAGAGAGTTTGTAAAATTACCCATATACAATTCACATAAACCACAACAGATATCACATGAATGTAAATACTGGTCCCACCAATGAGTGTTGCTTGTTTTGTAAGGAATCAAAAGAGGGACTTCTCTGTTGTGGCCTCATTTATGGAACTCCATCCCCTTGGAAGCATAACTGGAAACCATTTGGTGAAAACCCTTATGTGTTCAAAAGTCTTTTGTGGTTGACTCTGTTTTTCTCCTGCTTGGTTCTGAATAGAATGGAATTGTTATGAATTGTTATGTATGTCTTGATTGTATTTTATGATATTTTATTGATTTTGTTATGGATGTATATATTTTTATAGCAATCATTCTGGGGCATTATTGTTGTTATATTTCTTACCTGCCCTTTACCAGAAGGTCATACATTGGAAACAGAAGAAAGAAAGAAAGAAAGAAAGAAAGAAAGAAAGAAAGAAAGAAAGAAAGAAAGAAAATGACACTTGCATGATTAGTCAGTAAGAGCTGCTTGACAGTGGAACAGCTACCTCAGAAGATGGTGGACTCTACTTCATTGGAGGTTTTTAAACAGAGGTTGGATGGCCATCTCTCTCTTTAGCTCTATTGCAGAAGGTGGATGAGATGACACTTGGAGTCCCTTCCATTTCTACAGTTCTATGATTCTATAATCTGCCTTGTTTTTCCACACCCAACACATTGTCAGAAAAATGCCCTAGGGTGCCTGCAAGCCCCTGAAACTCTGAGCGTCTCTGGTACGCTCAGCTCTGGAAAAGTCATCTCCCTTCTCCAGTGTGCTTCTAGCGACATACATCATACGCACACTAATCTTCTGGGATAACACAGCAAGAAGAGTGAGACATCGTAGAGCTAACCTACTATTTATTTACACACTATGTACACACAAAAGCATAATGACGTCCATTCTCTCCAGCTCCGAGAGAACACAACAGCAAGAAATAAAAGCGAAAGTACAATATAATAGTACCCGCAGCGGAAGAGATAAGGCTGTCTTCCTTTCCCAGACTCATCCCAGACAGGCATGTGATTTACAACAATCTCATCTCCAGCATCAGAGGAGTGAAACTGCTAACACAGACTGGCCATTGCCACTATTTCTGCTGCAACATCATCTGTCTTGTAAAGACATATCATTTTGCTCATTCAGATCATGAGATCAGACCCTGATCTTATTTGTTTGAATTCCTGTTCTTATATGCTTTCATATTATTGTTTTACTGGTTTTATGCTGTGTTTCTTAATGATATGGTTTTTATATCGTACACTGCTTAGAGATTTTTTTTAAAAAATATTAAGCAGTTTATGAATGCCCTATGTCACTGCCGCCTGGCCCCCTGCTGCCCACCTCCACCTAACCTTAGCCAGCTCATGCCATGGCAACCTGAGGCCTCATTAGAGAGTGCCTGCCATGGCAGCTACACAGGGACATCCTGGATGTGCTTGCAAGTGCCAACAGTCAGCTGCCCCACCTCTCCCGGTGGCTGATGGGAGTTGTAGTAGAGAAGAAGGGCACCATGTTGGTGGGGGAAGGGAAGGAGCTCTCATACCTCTTTCCCAATCCTGCTGCCTCTGCAAGAGCTACTTCCACAGCCCCCATCCACAGGCCATGCAAAATCAGTGTGCCTTGGGATGAAAGCAGAGCCTGGGGCGCCTTCATAAGAATCATGAACATCCCACTTAAAATGGGGCACTTGGAAGGTTTGAAAATGTAGCCTTAAAAGAAGGACCAATGTTTCCTAGTAAGCTGTTTATACCGAGTCAGGCCATAGGTATTGTATACAGTGATTGGCAGTGGCATTCAAGGGTTTCAGACACAGGCCTTTCCCACCCCTATTTGGAGAGGCTGGGGGTCGAACTCTGAACCACTTGCATGCAAAGCAAATTCTTTACTATTGACAAAACCCATGGAACATCACAGTGTTTTTGCTGGTCCTTCAGAACCTGAACTATATCCTAAGTCAGGGAATGATTTTAAAAGTCTTTTGAGTAAACTTCCCTGTTAGTTGATCATCTCTTTTGAAATATTGCTGGAATAAAGATGAGTTTTACACACTCCTTTCTGTTCTCCATGATTACATTAGATTACTGAAAGAAACAAGAAACCCATTTAAAACTTAATTTTCTATATACTGTTTAGAATTGCTCGCTCTTTGGTGGTTTATTTTTCATAGTCAGGATTAAAATTCAAGCAAGAGAATTAACCTATCTGCCTCGGCACTCCATGGGGGATTTTATTATTGAGATTTATTCATTAGAAGGCTTCCTATTCATGTATGGCCTATTAAATGTTTGGCATCAAACAGCCTTCTGTTACTTTACTCACTAAAAGAACCGAAGGCAGCAGCAATGGGGGTGGGGGTGGAATCTGCTCAATAACTCAAATATATTCTAGTCTATATCACTTAAATTTTCAGTCCAAAAGTTGGGAGAGAAGAATACAAAGTTAAAAGAAATGGATGAAAGATATCATCTGAATCAACTCTGCTTCTGCTCACAGTGTCCTGCAACACACCTGCTTGGTATGCTAGACACTCACTTATAAAATATGAGCCTGGAATTCTGTCATTTCCTTGATCCATTCAACGTGGTTTTTTTAAAAAAATGTCAGAAGTGAGAATAACTGCAAATAGAGTGTTCCACCTTACGTAGTTCACGATGAAAATGTAGGCTTTGGGTTTCCATGCTACACAGCCCCCCTAATGTAAAGTGATTCACTTCAAAGCTCTGTGAACTGAGAAATTATATGTCAGTTCTGAAGGGACAAATCATGGAAATTCTGTAGAGTGAGTTCATGAAGCTTTTGCACAGGAGTCATTATCTTGGTCAGCCAGAGATACAACCTGAGGCCTTTGTCCTAGAACTAACAGCAGCTTCAAGCTAAGGAATCAGATAATTAATCTACAGTTGGATTGCAATGTGCATGGTGATTCTGACATAGTATTAGATGTCGCAACATGGTAGAAGCATAACACTGATTAAAAAGAGTTGGATTTATTGACTTCTGTTCACACAAATATTTACTGTTGCCTTCTCCTCTACTCCTTCCTCACACATACCAAACAATGAAGCTGTCCATTACAAACTTTCCTACCAGGTGACCTGAAGTTTCAATAGCCTATTAGGTGGTGGTTGTGGCCCTTGTTTTAGGGTCACTTCTCAAAATATCTATTGTACTTTGATTAGTCATAGTTTGCTTGGCATGGCTAATTGAATTGTTGCTTGCAGCTGACAAATAGTCTAGATGGGGTCCAATGAACCTGAAGACAAACAATAAAGGGGATTGGTGGTTTGGGAGGTGATGTCCAGTCATTTCTGGATGCATTCCCCTTGAAAGAGCAGGCTTATCGTTTGATGGTGATATTAGATCTGGTCATGTGCATCTGGCCTCAGTGGATGGCGAACCATCCTGGGTTCCTCTGACATCACATCTGACACCACCTCTTCCATCTCAGTCAGGGAGACTTCTGGGCAGTAGGGTGGGTGGTACCCTGATCTGTTTCAATGCCCATCACCTGATGCAGGCTCCTTAAGCCAAGCTCCATTCATAGGACTCTCCTGAGGGCTATGGAGACACTCCCCTGGCCTCCTCATCTGCATTGGTGCTGCACCTTATATACAGGTGGGCAAAAAGAGATCTAAACAAAACAATGCATCACAAATAAAAATGAGCAGTGTACAAAGCTTTCTTTTTAAAAAAGTTCAGGAAAGCCTGACCAAACATACATTTTAAAAAGCCATTTAGCTGTCATTACTCTCTCTGAATCACTTGAGGGAGTGTCTTCCAGAGCATGGGTGCTACACCAAGAAGGTCCACCTCCAAATTGTCACCCAGTGAAAATCTTCTAATCATTCCTTGGATGATCTTAAAGACTGGATTAGTGTGTACCACAGGAGGAAGTTTGTTGGGGATCCTGTTCTCAAGTTGTTTTGGGATTTAAATGCCAGCAACAAAAGCTTGAACTTGGCTTGGTAATTAATAGGTAACCAGTGTCTTTCAACATTTTATAATAAGCATAAAGCAGGACAACCCACTAAACACCCTAGCAGCTGGATTTTGCAATAGCTGCATCTTCTGAACCAGGATAGACCCACATACAGTGTGTTTACAGTAATCTAATTGTATGTTCAAGGTTCTTGAATTTCCTTTTTAAAGCATTCATTTTCCTAAGAAAGCAAACTGAAATCAAGAACTGGGACTTTGAGGAGGATGTTCAAATACTGCAGAGAACATCGATACTCAGTCAAATAGGAATTTTTGTTTCCTCCCAGCTCTAATTAGTACTGAGTCCAATAAAAATCGAAGGTGATTGAACATTGAACAAATTATAGTTCATCAAGGAACATTTTCTCAACTCTTTTGGAATGACCTGCTGCAGAATCCAATGTCCATTTAGGGTTTTGTTTGGTTTGTATGAGGGTGTTGCAAAATATTAGTCTGTGCATTAAGGTGGTTAACTGGATGGATTATGTTTCCATTCTCAAAGTTCATCTTACTTGTAACCTTTCATTCTAATTTACTTACATTTCCTCATTCTGCGGTGAGATACCTGACAATGGAAGCAGTTCCCCAAATCTCCAATTGCATTTTCCTCTAAGGCAGTTAGTGGGCAGTAATGAAATTGGTCAAAGCATGGTAGGTCAGCAGAAGGGCAATTCAAACTCCCAACAGAATATTCATCACTTCTAAATTAATAATAATCTTCCCCAACACAAATCAAGGTAGAGAAGCCTGTAGGGTGTCAGCACAGGCTCCCCCCCCCCGTTATTTTGGCTTGTTTTAATCACATGGATATGAATAATGGAGAGAAGGTGGAAGTGTATACAAAATCTTCTTTAATTGCACCTTAAGCTTCAACCGACAGAAGGCTGTCCATGTTCAGCATGCATTTAGCTGAAAAGAGTATTTTAAATACGATAATCCTACTGCAAATAATTGAAGCTGCCAAATGATTAAATTTTTTGTCAATTAACTCTCTTGCCCTTAACTGATTAATGGATTAATTACCCAATTTAAGCATTACAGTATTTCAATAAAGGTGATATTTTGAGGATATTTAATTAAGTACAACAGCCAGATCAAATTAGGACCAAGCGTTCTTTCCAAGGGGGTACAGCTTTGATTAAACCCACTTACAATCCAGGTATCATGAATGACTGATACAGATAGCATTAAATATCAAGATTACCATTTCAACCCTATAAACAGACACTGATTGTACAGCTATCTTTTAATAAGGATGGGCTGCAAAGAGCATACTGTATCTGTTCTGGGTCATTTGCTCTGCCTTTCTGTTTGCATGGGACCAATAACTCTTAAAGCTCTCAAATGATGTGATGAAATGCCACTTCCCGCCATCTATCGCTCTCTGCTCCTCAGGTCAGCTGGTAAAGCTCTCTTGCATGTTCCTTAATTCGTGTATCTTTTGGAGCATAGAGTATGGACTTTTTGTGGTGGTGCCAATTATTTGAAACTCCTTGTCCATTGCAAGGGGTTGGACTAGATGCCACTCAGGGTCCCTTCCAACTCTACAATTCTAATTCTAGAAATCCAGCAAATTTTATCCCTCCTTCATTTTGTCAGTGTTTTTTTTTTTAAAAAAAGAAATATATCCAATTATGTCACTCTGCTGACAGAAGGATCTTTGATCTAGCAGAAGCATCTATGAGCCAAGGAAGGGAAGAACCTCCTCCTCTTCTCCATCCCTGTGGGGGAGCTTTTGGGAAGGCAATATTGTAGATCTGGAGAAAGTTCTGAAAATGGCAACCAAAATTATCAAGGGTTTTAAGCCTTATGAGGAAAGGTCGCATTATTTTGGGGGGTTTTATAGTTGACAAACAAAGGCAAGTAAGGGGAGGCATGATGGAAGTATGTAAAACTATGCATAGTTTAGGGTAAGTGGATAGAGACACATTTTTCCCTCCCCCCCTCATAATACAGGGTCAGGGGTGGACTTTGGTAATAATCGTGCTCTGAGCAAGGACAAAATTTTGTTTCCCCCAAATATTTCTTATTTTCATGCCCTACTCCCTCTTCCCTCCTGTTCTGTGCCACCTTGGCTCAGCACCCTGTGGGGGAAACCACCTGCACCACCTTAAGTCTGGCATTGTCGGGGTCACCCAATGAAGATGGATGCTGAAATATTTAGGACAGACAAATAGTGGGATGGGAGAGATGAAAGACATTTCACATATGGCAATGAATGTGCCACTTGGGTTTCAGATAGTACATGGATGTTGTTGTTGTTTAGCCGTTTAGTCGTGTCCGACTCTTCGTGACCCCATGGACCAGAGCACGCCAGGCACTCCCGTCTTCCACTGCCTCCCGCAGTTTGGTCAGGCTCATGTTGGTAGTACATGGATAGATGAGTCTAAAAAGCCCAGGATACAAATTTTCACGACCCGCTAGTGGCTTTGGTGGCTCATTTACCTGAAGTAACGTATTTAGTGTTAACTATGGAAGTGTAATGGGACATTGGGTGGTGCTGTGGTCTAAACCACTAAGCCTCTTGGGCTTGCCAATCAGAAGGTTGGCAGTTCAAATCCCCACGACAGAGTGAGCTCCCGTTGCTCAGTCCCACCTCCTGCCAACCTAGCAGTTCAAAAGCACTTCTGGCAGGAAGGTAAATGGCATTTCCATGCGCTGCTCTGGTTTCGCCAGAAGCAGCTTAGTCATGAGAACCGCAACCCCAGAGTTGTCCGTGACTGGACTTAACTGTCAGGGGTCCTTTACCTTTTTTAATGGAAGTGTATACTCAATTCTGGCCAAACTAAGCCTAGCGCACAATATACATCACTATTTTATAAAAACAAGAAAAAAATATTTTGAGATTGAGAAAAGCATTAATGGAAGCATCTATCATTTTCTTTTTTAAAAAGCCATGAACTTATGATTTAAAACATGAATAAGAGATGTTACCTGGTACCTGCCAAGGTTAATTTTCTGCTGAGCACAGAATTATCATTCTAGTCATAAGTTATTTCCCAAGAAATAACTTAAAATCCAACATTGTTAAAATGCCAAAAGAGCCATGCTCATCACACATGACATTTTCACTGAGCTGTTTTTGACATTTCACACAGGGATACAGTAAAATAGAATCAGAACAGAAACTTGGAATCATTTGCAAATTCTGGGTTATTTTGAACCAGAATCTGGGTTTGTGTCTTGCAGAAATACTTACAACAAACATTGCTTTGACAAAATTGAATTAAACAGAGCCTCTAGCTACTGGCAAAATTCAACTTGACTTCGAGGAAGAAATGGACAATGCCAGCTTGTTAACTTCAGCTTCCAGCTAATCTATCAAGCTCATTAACTAAGTGGAACATAGGATACAATTGTGCACAAATAAAAGGAGAAAATGATTACAAATTCTGCTTAGTTCTTCTCCTGAGCTGTGGATATGCAATAAAAATCAGACTGAATGAACTTGAAAATGTGACTCGCCAGATCTGAATATTCTTCTTTCTATAGCTGTCCTTGGATGCACCCTTTCATGTAGATCTCCTTGTCTAGGTTGAGATGAAGCTATGAAAACAGCCTAGCTTTTTCCAGCAATTAGTCCAAGTGATATCCTTAGGAATACATTTACCTCCTGCAGTTTCCATTAACAGGCTAATGGGTGCAGTCAGTGCCCCTGGAAGCTAAGCTACACAATTTTGTCCCAGGACCTTTTGCCACTTCATATTGAGGTAAGATATGAGAGAGGGAGGGGGGAAAACCTTTTTTCTGTCCACTTTCTCCACACAATGCATATATTTCCACACTTTTATCATGTCCACCACCTTTTTGTAAACTAAAAGACCCCCAACCAATGTAATTTTTCCTCATGAGGGTTTTGTGTCACACACACATCCATCATTTTGGCTGCCATTTTCTTTTTTTCAGCTCTACAATATCTTTTCTGAGCTTCACCGACCAGAACTGTACACCGTGTTCAAGTGTGATCACACCATAGATTTGTTTCATAGCATTATTTTGAAGTAACTGGATTTTTATGAGGTAAAATTTAAATGTAAGAAGGTTGTTCCATTGTGAACACTGTTAGGTATGAAAATTGTTAACTGTGTGAATAGAGAGAAGAAAAAGCTGCTATTTTGCTTGTTCCTGGCTAAAGTCAGGGGGAAATATGATTGTGGGTTCAGCTGGTAGTCTGCCAAGAAGCAACTCGGCTGTTGTACTTTCAAAAGTGATGTTTTGAATGCATACTCGCAAGGAGAATGGAAAAGAGCCAGCTTTAGGTCTTTTAGTTGACATTCAAAATCATTGGTCCTTAGTTACTTACCAATGAGTATTCAGAATTTCAGGGAGAACCTGAAGACTCAAAGGGTCTGAGTGGAGTGAATATTAGGGCAGACACAGTAATGTTTTAAACCTGTCAGTCACAGGGTGAATCGACAAAGAAGAGGCAGAAAGTGAGCTGAGGATCACTGGAGGTAGAAGCTGAGGGAAGACAGCCAGGAGAGGGAATCTCCACAGGCAGCTCTCCAGGGTAGCTTCTGACAGTGGCAACAGGTGGCCTGCAGGAGTCTGTTCTTCAAGTACCTGACCACAAAAAATCTCCAATCAAAGTTGCCAGTGACTGAGATGGAGAATAAGGAATCAGGCAGTCCTTAAGGGACTTTTGGCCTATGTTGTTTAGGGCTTTGTGAATTAACAGCTGTGATTGCAGTGTACTGGGAAGACAATTCACTGTGATTAAAGCTTGACCTATTCATCAAAATGAAATATCCTGAGTCCTCTATAATCCTCCTCTCTTGAGTTCCAGTTCCAGGTGGGTAGCCGTGTTGGTCTGCCATAGTCAAAACAAAATAGAAAATTCTTTTCAGTAGCCCCTTAGAGACCAACTGTGTTTGTTCTTGGTATGAGTTCTCTTGAGTTGGCAGTGTTTCTCCAGTCAGCTTGGTTTCATTTTATTTATTTATTTTTAGAAAATATAGCAGGGAGATAAACTTTTTGGAACAACAGAAGCTATAGAGCATAGTTGCAAACACCTTGATCCTTCTCAACACAGTTAAAGGTGTGATCTGACTTTCGAATGTGAAAGTCTCCCATTTTGACTCATTATTTGGAATTGATGTAGAGTCAATGGACATCCCTAATATATGCAGAGATACGTCTAAAAACTAAATAAAAAGATGCTTCATTTTTCAGAGTACTCAATGAGCAAATATCCTGCCCAAATATTCCACTTAAATGTTAAAGTGGGATGTGGCACATCTTGATTCAGGGAATCAGGCACTCTTTCATGAAAGAGAGGAAAAGGAGCTGCTTGTAGAAGTGATAAAATAAGTTTTCGCTGAGGAAAATCTCCTCAGAAAGGCACATCAAATAATGGATCTACCCTAGACATAATAAAACACTAGCTAGGTGTTTCTGATAAAGAGCAAAGGAACAAACTTGACAGGCAGAATATTTTTCCAGCACCTGTAAGAGATAGGAATTGCTTTGTGTCACTTGTGTGGACAACATATAGATACAGAGGTTTTTGATTTTGGTAAGAAAATAGGGCAGGGGCGGGCAGGAGAGGATAATCAGATCAGTTGTAATCAAAATAGTGTCAGGACAAAGACTGACATTTGAGACAATCATCCTTTTGCCCAGAAAAAATTAAGAACGGTCCTCTTATTATATGTTATATGACCAATAAAATGAACATCCTGGTGATGACTGTTGTAGGAGTAAAGTGGCATGCACATTTTCATATAGGTATATGGTTGATAGATCATGTTGATTGATTAAGGGAAAACCAAGAGGGTTCAAGTATATGGGGACATGGAATCATGGGACTAACAGCATATCACAGCTAAAAGCAGGTAAGAATTTGCAAATAAGGTGATGCAAAGCAAGGCATGTAGAGTATGCTTAGGCAAGGGCTTTAAATAGAAAACTGATGCACACAAATCTTTTTTATTTCATTCTACTATAGTTAAATTCTGTTATATTAAAACATTTGAAATTGTCTGATCTATCACCACTGGGTTCAGAAGGTGAGGAGACTCCAGTGAACCCCTGTTTTGCATCTTCAAGCAGGCTGTTAGAATCCCTATTGGAGAGTGCTGGACTAACATTATACAATAACTGATTAAATAAAATAATTGCACTGCAGTGATGGTCTGTTCTATATTTTTGTGCGCATTTTTAACATTAGTGCTTATTTGTGTGTGCAGTTTTTAGTGTGCCATTGTTGTTGCAGTAGGCACTTAGAAACAAAATCTTTTCTTGCTCCTCCTGCTGCTTTGTCTGCTACCTAGAAGTGACAAAAGAATTATTACTATATTATCTGCTGTAACCTAGAGATAATAATAATAATATTTATTATTTGTACCCCGTCCATCTGGCTGGATTTCCCCAGCCACTCTGGGCGGCTTCCAACAAAAATCAATTACATTACAATATCACACATTAAAAGCTTCCCTAAACAGGGTTGCCTTCAGATGTCCTCTAAATGTCTGGTAGTTGTCTATCTCTTTGACACCTGAAGGGAGGGTGTTCCACAGGGCGGGTGCCACCACTGAGAAGGCCCTCTGCCTAGTTCCCTGTAGCTTTGCTTCTCGCAGTGAGGCCCTCGGCGCTGGATCTCAGTGTCCAGGCTGAATGATGGGGGTGGAGATGCTTCTTCAGGTATACAGGACCGAGGCCGTTTAGGGCTTTAAAGGTCAGCACCAACACTTTGAATTGTGCTCGGAAACATCCTGGGAGCCAATGTAGATCTCTCAGAACCGGTGTTATGTGGTCCCGGCGGCCACTCCCAGTCACCAGTCTAGCTGCCGCATTCTGGATTAATCGCAGTTTCCAGGTCACCTTCAAAGGTAGCCCCACATAGTTTGGGGAACCTCTGGCTTTTGGACCTAATTAAAGCCTGCTAGGTCATTTTGGTCAAGTTATGCCCAATTATCTGATGTCATATATGACATCAGGTGTGGGTAGGTAAAAATGCTGCTGAGTCAGGCCAAAGAGGGCTTCTGAAGTGCTGGTGACCAGCTAATTTTCAAGACTTCACCTGACATTAGGTGATAGGTGGGTGTTCTCATTCACCTGTTAAATTTGGCCTGCAGGGGTAGAAGCAATTCCAATTCCCCATCCATGCTATGACTAAAGATAGTAGCTTGGTTTTAATGAGGACATATATTAGTACTAACTGAAAATTCAGGACTGAGTATTGTAGACTTGAAAGAACTTCTGCTATGCCGAAGATGCTGTGGTACAATGTGTCCATGGCCTAACACTGCAGAGTGGCTGCTAGATGGGCCCTGCAGTAGCTAGGCTGCAACATAGCTATCGCCTCAAAAAGAGACAAGGAGAAAGCCCTTTCTGAGCATGCAGCAGTAATTTGAAACTGTGTGGGAGAGCATGGCTGTGTGTCAAAGGAGAACTGCTCGTGAGCCATGAGATATTAGGTAAGGTTGTGATCCTAAACACACCATTAAGCATACAGTGGAACTTACTTCCAAGTAAGCATGCACAGGAGTTTATAACAGAATAAAAAAATTCCTCCCAGTAGCACCTTAGAGACCAACTAAGTTTGTTATTGGTATGAGCTTTCGTGTGCGTGCCCACTTCTTCAGATACACTACTTCAGAAGTGTGCATGCACACAAAAGCTCATACCAATAACAAACTTAGTTGGTCTCTAAGGTGCTACTGGGAGGAATCTTTTTATTTTGTTTCGACTACGGCAGACCAACACAGCTACCTACCCGTAACAGGAGTTTATATTTATTTTAATTTTTAAAATACTTTTAAAAAAAATCATTCCACCTCAAGGCAGCTTGCTAACAGTAATAAATGATTAAATGTTCCTGTGGTCCTAAAGCATCCACCAACTGAGGAGCAGAGAGCATTGTCTAGTAGGAGATAAGCTGTTTGAACTCTTTCTGCTTTCAGTAATGTGCTTTCCCCATCTCCTGCATGCCCATGTTTTCTAAAACCACAGAAGCGCATGCTGGCATTGCTCTTTCTTTCCTTGCCTCAACACTGTAGGATTCCCCAGGCTTCTTCCCATTATTTTTAAAACAAGTGTAACATAGAAGAACACAATGGAACTGTGGGACCATAACTTTATTGATCTGTATCGACTTGAACCAGCCAAAACACTTCTCTACAAATTTACCTCTATTCCAGCAATGCAATCCAGAATTGTGATAATTTCCATGGGCCGTGAACAGGCTCTCTCTCACAGATATTTGTTGGGATGTGAATAGATGCCAGGAGAGGATATATTTATTAGATATTATCCTTCCTTGGGTTTGTGAGTTCATCAGAGGGCCATTCCTTTGCAGCTTAGAAGGAAGCTTAGGCTAGTTTTAGCCTTTTAGTTTAAGTAATCTGGGATGCTTTAAGGCAGACTAGATTTTTCCTGGTATTTCTCCCTTTTCTCCCCTTAAAATAACAACCACACAAACCATATTGTAAAATATAAAAATAATATTTACTCAGAATACTTGGGTAACAGATACAGCAGCTTTGTTCAGGCCAGCTTAAAGTGGTAATGTGTCTGACCTAAACAGATGTTGCCACATTGCTGTCAGAGCAGAAAGAGATTGAAAGTGGAAAAGGGTGTGCCTAGGCAGGTAGGAGAACATGTATATAGCTATGCCCTGCTATATAGGGCCCAGTGGGAGTGTTTCTCATAGTCTTCTCTAGCAAACTTACAAGAAACTCTGTGAACTTCAGCTCCTATCACATCCCTATCTAGCAAAACACAAATTGTTGGTTTGACTGCATTTTTAAATATCCCAAATTATCCAGCACAGCAAGACACCTGAAAAGACAAATCTTTTATTTCCCATTCCCAAACTGGGAGCCTTCAATTTAAAATAAATGTGTGTATTATTTATTTTTAGAGTATTTGTACCCTGCTCTTCAGAAGAAAGACTCCCAGAGCAGCTTACATACAAAACAAGGCTACCCATGGGCTGACAAGACACACAAGGGGGAAGGGAAATGGAAGGAAGAGGAGAATCAAAATAAAAATCCAGGCACCAGTTTCTAAACCGTTGTTCCTGTAATGACCAGTTGGCACAGTTTGGGGGCAGGAGGTGCTGATTGATGTATTGTTTCACACTGCCAAAAGAAGTCCAAAAGCCATTTACAAGGAAGGAGATTCAAAATATAACATGAAACTCAATTAAAACAAAACAAATACACTAAAAGTGTTTGTCCACAAAAATGGCCCCACATAAAACAAACACCCCACTCACCTAACAATTAGCATCAAGTTTGACATTAAGTTGACAGTCTATCAATTCATTGGACAAGCTTTGCAGTTCAGTTCTTCTTATCAAACAAGAAGACAATGATAGCTAGTGCCAGGTAAGAACTCTGTAGTAATCTGTCCCCTAGAGTGATCTATCAAATATCCCTGAAAATGGAATGGTGGAGATGGCCATTCCCATCTAGCTTGGAGCTCTCTCTCTCCCCCCCCCCCCCCATTCTCTGTGTGTGTGTGAAGTAAAAAAAAATGCCCCTATGTTCAAAAGTGTGGAGAGGAATTAAGCTAGATATCACAGAAAAGCAAATTAGTCTATCCCTAGGACAGATGAGCATTGCAATAGGTGAATGAATTTAATTATTAAAAACACTGACTCCCATTCCTTGGTCTAGTGAAATCTATCTAGCCAGTTGCAATTATTTCTTAGATTAGCATGACACACTGTTTGAAACTTAATCCAAACATTAAGTGGAATAATTGCAGACAAAAGTAAGTAAGAAGACTGAGCTTATATAAAGGAGATTATTATTATTTGGATTGCTGTAGGATTTGTAAACTCCCAAGGAGACTACTCTGCAAACATATAGTGAAAGATAATATTCCTTAGGTCAAAGTGAAAAGATGCAGGCAGAACACGCTTTCTGATATAACATTTATCATTTCCATGACAATAATTTATTGAAGTGGTCTCATTACTCCATATGCAGATTTCATTTTCGAGATTAAATATATGAGCAGGATGCAGCAGGCAGATATTTGAGCTAATCTTGGAGAATGAACACACTGTGTGTGTGTGTGCCTGTGTGCACACAATACACATATATAAAAATGTTCCAATAGACAAATGAAGCTATCAGCCTTTCCATAGCCTTTGGACTACAACTACCATCATCCTCAGGGTGTATGGCCAATGCTCAGGAATGGTGGAAGTTATAGTCTAATGACATCTGGGAACCTAAAGTTTGGAAAGGGTAATCTAGTAAAACGCTATTCTGACTTGGTGGTTGCTCTCCGAGGTTTCAAGAAATGGTCTTTCTCAGCACTGCTGAGATTCTTCTAATAGGAGATGCCATGGATTGATGTTCAGACCTTGGATAGCTAAACTATGTTCCCTACCACTAAGGCATAGCCCTTCCCCTACTTCCATGGAATTGCTCCCCAAAATGGCTTTCCAAAATCGTTCTGTTTGGTGTTAAAACATGTTATCTGGGAATATGGATTATCCTGGAAACAGAAGGATAGCACCAGTCGAAGAAGAAGAAGAAGAAGAAGAAGAAGAAGAAGAAGAAGAAGAAGAAGAAGAAGAAGAGGAGTTTGGATTTGATATCCCGAAATTCCTCCTCCACAAAAAAAACACACTCTGTGAGGTGAGTGGGGCTGAGAGACTTCAAAGAAGTGTGACTAGCCCAAGGTCACCCAGCAGCTGCATGTGGAGGGCGGAGACACAAACCCGGGTGGGTCACCAGATTACGAATCTACCACTCTTAACCACTACACCACACTGGCTCTCACATATTATATGAATGCAACAAAACCCTGTTACCATATCTATATCAGCAAAGGAGATTCTGATTTTTTAAATATATGATATTTGGAAAATGAAGAAAAATATCATAGCATGATAGTGAAAATTTGTCAGACCGATATCTCGTCAGGCTGGTGAGGCAGAGCAAAACAAAGGAAGTCCATGTTAGGATTTCATGCTGCCCAATGCTGATTTTATGATTGGTATAATTCACACACTTGTCTGAATGGAGCATGAGAAAGGAAGACTGTCTTATCTCTCTTCCGGTGTGAGTCTGTGAAACTGTACCTTCTCCTTTACGTCGTTCTGTTTTGTTCTCGGAGCTGGAGAGAACAGACGCCATAATGCTGTTGTCTGTAAATATTCTGTAGATAAATAGTAGTTTAGAACTACGATGCCTCTTTCTTTTGCTGTGCCAAGAGAGAAGGCTAGTGTGCATAAATCAAGTTGGTTTATGTCGCTGGAGTGCCCTGGAGAAGAAGGGGATGCCTTTTCCAGAGCTATGCTCACCAGAGGACGCTCAGAGATCCGGGGAGGCTGCAGATAGCCCGGAGCACTCTCCCAACAGTCTATAGCCTGTAAAAGAAGTAGTGACAGTACAAATTCCTGGCTGCTCTGATTAACAAGCAAGCCTGAGTTTTTGTGCTTATAAGGGGTAAGGGATTTCACATGCCCTGCTGTGACCTACTGCTGTTCAAGAACTTCCTTCATGTGGCTGGTGTCCCTGTCGTTATCTCCTTTGGCCAGAGTAGAGTCACAGTACACAGATAGCATACATGACGTCCCTTATACCCTCAGTTTCAGATCTATTATAGGTGTGAGTCTAACCAACACCTACTCAGAGCTGAGTCTGAAATCCTGGGGACAAGGTGGACAATACTGAGCTAGATAAACCATGGGTCTGAATCAGTGTATGGCAACTCCCTGTATTCCTATGAGAATATATGATAAGAACTTAAGAAGAGCCCGTGGGATCAGGCCAATGGCTTGTCTAGTGCAGCATCCTGTTTTCACACACACACACCGGTTGCCTGTGGGAAACCAGAAAGCAGGATTCAAGCGCAAGAGTACTCGCCAAAGCTGAAGTTTCCAGCATCTGGTATTTAGAAGCATGATTGCCTCCAACTATGGAGGAAGAGCATAGTCATCATGCTTCGTAGCCTTTGGTAGCATTCTGATTTCATTGTCATAAAATGTCACTGTTGGTATAAGACCACATGTAGCATTAAAAGCTAAACCTTTTTTTAAAAAAATGCTTGCATTTGTGTGTAAAATGTCTAGCTAATAAAATAAACTAGTGAAATAGTAATTTATGTATTTTTAATATAATTTTATATATTTTCCATTTAATATTATACATCCACATCATTATTATCCACCATACCACCCTGGCTCTTAGAGCCTTTCAACTTCCTTCCCTCCCACCTCGTGGCTTTCAAAATTAACCATTATATCATTGCATTTTGTACGTTTTCCAATTCTAATTAAACTCATTACAGAATAACTCAAAATTTAAATAAATATAGAAAGTTGGAAAAAAATTCTCATTACAAGTCTTCTCTTCAGACAACCCTGATAGTGATGTTAATTGCTTGCAATGATCTTTCAGATATCGTATAAATTTACTCCAGTCCTTTCTCTCAAATCAGAGTTTTAGAATCACAAAAACTGTCAGAACTGTTGCTTTTGGAATACTTGATCATGCTGGTTTCGTATTTTTCCTGTCAGCTTCGCCAGTTCTGCAAAGTCCATCATCTTCATCTGCCACTCTTCTTTCGGTGAAGAGATACCAAGGGAAGATAAAATACTGTTTATGTGTGCAACAACTGCAGCAAGAATTCTTTTAGCCCCCAAATGGAAACAACAAGAAATACCAACGAAATAGTAATTTATAGATGCAATTCTTGCCCATTCATCACCTCAAAATTTGGGAAAGGTAATGTGAATTGATTTTGCATGCATAATACATTTTAGATAGGGCGAGAGAGAGAGAGCACATGAATTTGCACTCCACTGGCATGTTGTCATGGATATTGGAGAGAATAGATTCGTTTTGCACTTGCAGTCTTGCTTAAGTATTCTTATTGTGGCATTTTGTGCTGTCCCAAGCCTTGTCATGCTTTTACTGTGCAAACAGCTTGCCTACTAATATTACATTAGTGTTGTTGCCTCTCTCTAGTAGAATGTTAAAGGCAGCATGAAAAGATGGGCGTTTATTCTGCTCTTGAGCTTGATTCAGTCTTGTAATTTTCTTCTCCGTCCTGTTCACTTTGTTTTTAGCAAATATATATTTCTCTCAAATCAGAGTTTTAGAATCCCAAAAACTGTCAAAACTGTTGCTTACCTATCCCTGCAGCATGCAAGGAATTAAGAGGGAAACTAGCTGATTAGCTAGCAACAATAACATTCTTTCCATTTTCTGCTTATGATGTGAATGAACAAAGAGGAGATGGAAGATTTGGGGAATGAAGAGAATTCAGAGAAGTTCATGGTGGATCTAGTGCGAAGACAATGGGAGTAGAGGAAGGGAACTCAACCATAACATAGAAGCTGAGTTTCTTAAACATAATGGAAATCTATTGTTTGGGAGATGTTGGGAATTTTGACAGCTGGTTAAGAGTCCGTTGTTACAGTCTGCTGACAGAAGCCAATTTCTTTGTTAACTCTCACATCAAAAATTGTGAGAGTTAGAAATTCTCAGCTTAATATCTCCTTTTGGATTTCACTGATACCAGACACTAAGTCTCAATAAATTGCTTCACCCAAGGAATTGAACCCAAGCCAAGAAGGAAGGACTGTAACTCAGTTGGCAGAGCATCTGATTCAGAAGGTCCCAGATTCAGTCTCTAGCATCTTCAGGGATGCTGGGAATAAAGCCCTATCTGAAGTCCTGGACAGCTGCCAATCAGTATATACAATACTGAGCTAGAGGGATGAATGGTATGAGGCAGCTCACTGGGTTGCTAACTATTTTGCCTCTGGAAATGACCAGGCAATATTCTAGTCTTGTTGCACGTCTGTGTGTATGTGTGTAACTACACATTTGCACACACCTCTGAACCTCACCCTGCATCTGTCTCATAACCTCATTTTTGTATAACTCTGAATGCCTCTGAAATTGTAGCTTCCTTCACAGATTACTAAGGATCACCCATTCTTTTTAAACACCTTGTCTCCTACTCCGAGGAACCTCTTCATATCCCCCATTTTAAATGTTCTATTTCTGATAGCATAAATTGATGTTAAACATATGGAAGTTAGTGTTAACTTCCCATACTAACCAGTCAAGGTAGCTAGCTAGCATGCACATCCCTTGGAAACAAGACTGTTGACAAGAGGCATTTGTTTACATCTACAGAGCCCCTAAAATAATTATTGTGACACACCAAGAAAAAAACAAAATGAATGTTGGGTGTTGGGCCAGTGAATATTTACTTGGAGATGCAGAGGGAATAGGGAATAGGGTAGTTTATTGAATCAGTGAAGCTCCTAATAATCATGAAGTTGTGTCATTATAACCACTGCTGGCAACAGCAGGGCTTTCTACAGAGTTTGAGTCTATCATTTACACCAAAGTGACACAAGCTGGTGCGCTGTGAGCTTGTGCCTGCAAAGACCTGGAGAGATCAGAGTTCCTTAATATGTGGCAAAATCTGTATGCACACAGCACATACACACAGCCACTTTAATACTAATGATTAGCATGCAGAAGTGGGAGGTGGCATTTGCAGGTACAATCCTGCTTCCCCTCTGCACAGTCAATGTACAGTATGTGTGCATGGAGAAATGCCTGCAAACCTCTTACAAGAAGTTGACTGTGGGAGTAAACAGACACATACACTCCAGTTAGGTAAACAAAATGCTTATAGGTAGCAGAATTATGACACTGGCCTTGTCCTGACATTCACATATTTAGCTTGGGGCTAAAAGAGACTCTGTGCACATGGAGTTATTAAGCATGTGGGCTGCTCCATGCTGTTGGGAAAACTGGGGCAATCCTGATCATGTGCAGAAGCATATATGCATACCGTGATACACCATAGAGAATGGTGGGCATGTACTTGATCTCTCAACAGCTGAGTCACTGCTACAGGGGAGTGGTGAGGAGGCAAGGAAGTTGGTGCAGTGACAACACACCAGCAGAACCAATTATGTGCTGCTGGTGGTGCATTTTCACCTTGCTGAGCTTCCTACTGCCTCACCCTGCTTCTCTTCTTCTTGGTAAGTAGAAGTGACCCAGCTGTCAGGAGGTCATGTAAGCACCACTGCCCCCTCCCATGATGCCTGCTACTGGCTATAGGACTGTAGGATAGGGATGGAGAAGAATTTCATTTGGTCTACTTTTCCTTTTTTTATATAGTAAACTGACCTAATTTGCCGCTGGTGGACAGATTGAAATGTAATTATCCTTTGGGTTTCACACTTCTCTGAATTTTGCAATAAAATGAAACAAGAATGTATGAAAACCCTGTATTTTAGGATATGTATTTAAAACAAGTAATTTGGGATAAAACTCATGTTTAAATATGATTTTTAATGGATCTTTTAAAACAAAAACAACACCCCAAGATTAATGCAGAAAAAAGGATGGAATGGATTTAGGAAAAACACATGCCAATTCATACGACTGGAAATAGAGTGATTCATCCATCTCTACTGTACAGCCCCTTTCATGCTAATGCTGAACATGTGTGTGTCAGAGAATATGCCAATGTGGAGGTGGAGCCAGTGGGCATTCATTGTGTATGTGTGTGCTTGTGTTTGTGGACACCTTTATACCCTCTATCCTCTTTTGTCTATGAGACAAAGGAAACTGGGTTCAGCCTGTGTTCTTTCTCTGTAAGCAAACAGCTTGCTCATGAAAGAATTGCTGTGAATTGTTGTTTTTAACTGACAGACAAACAGGAAGAAGAATAGTTTTCCTTTTAAGCGAAGACTGTAATTTATTGAAAAGGCTTTGTGATCTGCGTCAATTTACTCATACTAACAACAAAAATACTCTTTCTGCTTTCTGTTGGTTTTTGTCCAAATGTGAAGTATTACAATTATGACCATTTCAGAAGCATTTTGAAACACAAATTGTTAACTGTATCCAGCCTTCATAGGTCATGACATTGGACCCAGTTTGATGTGACACCAGCTCCAAATATGTCCAATTCTGAACTGTACCAGAAATATATATAATCAAGCTGTGAAATAAATCCAAATTACTTGAGCCCCCACTGCAGAAAAAGATATCAAATCCAATGCTGACACCTGACATGAATATGGAAAGCACGATTTTCAGAGTTCCATTTTCCACAATTAGAAGTTACTCTATTTTGTATTTCCAGTTCTGCAACATTGTAATGATATTCTTGGAGTCTGTATTTGAGGTTAAATTATAGACATCAACACGATAACTCCTGAGAGTCACAGTGCTACTGCTAATAGCAAGTCTGATAGAAAACCCAAAAACACAAAACAGAACTACAGTTCAAGACTTTTGGAAGTATCTGCTTGACTATAATAAATAAACACTTTCCAGGATAAAAATGGGCAACTTTTGAAATGTATTTTTGGAATCCCTTTCCCTGCCATTCAACCTGAGTTCTATTAGCAGCATCTGTTTGATGAATTGAACTGGCAGAGTATGTGAAGAGCTTCTCCCTCTACCTAAAAATGCAATGTTTATCAAATGAGCCTGACATCTTACTGAAGATCATCACTGTCACAAGTTAGCTAGAATAGCTTCATGGAAGCATTTCATGGTGGGCCTACTTTGTGCCTCCTTCATGGTGTGGCGAGAAGGAGCCAATTGGGCTCCTTGTCTGGCTGGCACTGTCTTACTGAAGCTCAGCAGACTTGGGTCTAGTCATTGCTTGGATGGATGACTGTGTTGAAGCCACATCTATGCTATTTTCAGTTCCATAATGGCAGAAAGGCAGGATATATATGTAAACAAGTAATGGGTTGACATCATTGGGCACATGCTGAGTCCCACACCCCCAGATGGCCCTAGGCCATTTCTGGAGTCCTCTGGACTTGCTCCTTCTGCTACTTATCCACTTGCTCTTACTAAGTGAGCTAAGAGGAGAGCATGTTAAAGGAGCTATCTTAGCATGTCCTATCAGCTCTTGCATGGTCACTTTAGGAGGAGGAGGAGGAGGAGGAGAAAGAAGAAGAAGAAGAAGAAGAAGAAGAAGAAGAAGAAGAGGAGGAGTTTGGACTTGATCTCCCACCTTTCACTCCCCTTAAGGAGTCTCAAAGCGGCTAACAATCTCCTTTCCCTTCCTTCCCCACAACAAACACTCTGTGAGGTGCGTGAGGCTGAGAGACTTCAGAGGAGTGTGACTGACCCAAGGTCACCCAGCAGCTGCATGTGGAGGAGCAGGGATGCAAACCCGGTTCACCAGATTATGAATTTACTGCTCTTAACCACTACACTACGCTGGTGCAGATTGGGTACCAAGGGAAAGGCAATTGAATGGGGGGAAACAACCAAGACAAAATTAATTTATTTACTTTCTTTAGATGATTTATATATTGTTCTTTGCAGAATAATAAGGTAGAAACAAAATCAAATAAGTAATGCATAAAATCCTTAAAATAATAATGTTACAAGAGGGAGGAGGGCAAAACCCTTCAGAGAGAGCCTCCTCAAACCTGGAACAAACCCTATATTTATTATTCATAACTTTGTAAACTGCTCTGAATGATGCTGTTGATGATTTTGCTGAAGGGCAGTATAGAAATCTGCCAGATAAATATATAGTTTGGGCACTTGATTATTGTTGGAATCAGACGTAAGCACTATGGTGGAAGACATTTGTAATTCTGAATATGTTGTGTCACCCTTTTGATCTGTGTATATAATATTATAGGTAAAGGTAAAGGGACCCCTGACCATTAGGTTCAGTCGTGTCCGACTCTGGGGTTGTTGCACTCATCTCACGTTACTAGCCGAGGGAGCTGGCGTACAGCTTCCGGGTCATGTGGCCAGCATGACAAAGCCGCTTCTGGCAAACCAGAGCAGTGCACGGAAATGCTGTTTACCTTCCCGCCGGAGCGGTACCTATTTATCTACTTGCACTTTGACATGCTTTCAAACTGCTAGGTGGGCAGGAGCTGGGACCGAGCAACGGGAGCTCACCCCGTCATGGGGATTCAAATCGCTAACCTTCTGATCAGCAAGCCCTAGGCTCTGTGGTTTAACCAACAGCGCCACCCATGTTTTACAATCTGAATAATATTAGATTGTAGTAATTTTCATTTTTATTCAACATTTTTTATTTGCATTTTGTGTGATACTTTGGCATGCTTGTAGGGAGCAGGTGTTATTTGTGGGCTACTCTTTTGTTCGAATAGTGTATGTGGTCAATAGAAATATATAATGTGTAGCTCTTCTAATAATTGATACAATATACATTATATATGCACAGACATGTAAGTTTTTCAATGACAAACTTTGTTTTCTTTATGATTTTTGCTTAATCACCATTGCCTCCACTTCACTCCTTTGTTGGGTAACAGTTGGGCGGGGACAGGGGTGTGCAGTGGGAAATGTTATTGATATATCTTGCCCTTAATCCATAAAAGGCAGACACCGGTGTTGTCTCTTTTCAACTCTTTACCCTGCCTTCAACAGCAGATGTGCTTTGAATGAAACATGGCATGTTTCCACTTGATCAAAAGAAATTTTCAGGTATTTTTAAACATGCATGGAGATTAATCCTAAGGCATGAAGATACTCTTTTAAAGATGCAGACAATAAAGAGAGCTATAATTTCTAGAAGGGAAAGATGATGGCTTCTCTTGGGTTGAGATTTACGACCCAAATCTATATATCCATCAATTGGGGAAAGTGACTGAAACCATCCCAAGAAGGACTAAGGTAATAAAAATGCAACAGATGTTGATTCCCAAATCAAAACAACCACACAGGAAGAATGGGTTGCATGTAGAAGAACAAAGGGAAAGATATATCATAGAATTAATGTCTACATTAATGTTTGGGTTATTGCAATGTGGTGTATGTGGATCTACCACTGAATGATCTACCACAAGCTAGTATAGAATACAGCTGTCATGTTATTAACTGGGGCAGTACACTGCTTACTAAAGCACGCCATGGTCCACCTCTAATCTATTGGGCCCAGTTTATGGTGTTATAATAGGGATGGGAAAATCCATCCATTTCAGCAGGCTTCCCCAAACTAAGACCCGCGGGCCAGGTGTGGCCCACGCGAGCCAATTATCCAGCCCCCGCCTACACCCGCCGCTGCCCGCTCTTACTGGCACGGAGCGGTGAGGCTGCCCATCTCCGGGTCGGCGCAGCACCAGAAATAGCTTTTGCGCATGCGCAAAGCATCATTTCCGGTGCACTTACAGGTCCGCGGAGCCCCGTTCACATGCGCACAAGCTATTTCCGGTGCCGCACCACGCTGGAAAAAGTGAGTGCACACACATGTGAGTGCGTGTTCCCTCACCCTCCGGCCTGCCACGCGATTGGCGCCGGAGGAACCGGCCCAAGGCCTGGTAAGTTTGGGCACCCCTGCATTTCAGTATCTCCAGGTTCACATGTTTCCAGTCTTCTTTTTTATAATCTTTTTAATTGGTTTTCAAATATATAGGCATACAACATAAAACAATATAAAGTCCAAATACCGAATTTTCTCTGAATCTCCTGACTTCCCCCCATCCCCTCCATGGGTCCTTTTTTATTTTATTTTCAACTGCGTATCAGTACTTCTCCATTTTTTCATCTTCCTAATTTATCTATATGTTTTGTTACATTACAAGTGTATTTAAAATCCTGCTAATGTTTCGACCTATTTACAATGATTTTGTATATACATTATGAACATTTCCCATTCTTTAAAAAAAATTCTTGTCATTTTGATTCCTCAGCTTCCCAGTTAATTTTGCCATTTCGGCACAGTCCATCAACTTGTTTTGCCATTCTTCTCTGGTCGGGACATGTTTCCAGTCTTAAGTTCACTTTTTCATGTTTCCACATCAGCTTGCATTTGTTTGTTTGTTTAAAAAGACATCAGGAAAATTCAATAGCAGTTTTTCCTAATATAAGCATTTTTATGTGACGTTTCTCCTAATATACAGTTTTCCAAAGTATGTTTTCCCTAATATTTATATTTTCCCTAATACAATTTCTGCATGTTATTTATAGTATTTTGTGTGTAATTTATAGCAATATATGAATCTTTATGTATACTTGCATACTTTGCCCCCATATAAGAATTCCTGCGCTCCTTAATTGGCTGAAGAACTGAGTTGAGAATTTTGATGGATGGCTGTGTCTCATTTTGTGTATTGTTTTGGAAAGTGCGTAAAACCTAGACATACAAAGTAATTTGAATTTCTCCCCCATCCCTAGTTGGTAATAAATCTCTAAATTGCTCAGGGCCCAAGTATCTGCAGCAGTGTCTCCTCCAATAGCAGCTGATTTGATCCATAGATCAGCAGTGTGTGTGTCTGACTGTTTTTTGTACGTCTGCCATCATTTGCACCACATTTCTATCCCTCCCATTTCAACCACCTTCTTTTTATCCAATATTCAGTACTTATGTGAATAATTAATGGCATGATCATAGCACCAATAAACTATGCTGTTCTTTGTATAGTCCTAAATGTGCTTTGTTTCAGGAACCCTCAAAGCAATGAAAACACAACAAAGCAGCATTGCACCTGAATGAATCCTAATCAAATATCCAACACTCACATTTCGTCTATTAGATTGCTCATCAAACAATATTTCAGTAGGTTTAATTAGCTGACTAATTTCTTCTTACAACACTCCAATTTGCTAAAATGTGGAAGAAAATTTACTCAGAGAAGACATGCCCTGGGAAGGCAATTTTCCTACACCTTCAGTAGGTGTTCAGTCTTTGATGATGAATATAAATGACTTGTGACACGTTCAAAATAGGGCTTGCTTCACATCTGCTTCTCCTGTTGGTAAAAAGGAAGCAGATGGTATGAGTGTGTATGACTGATTTAAGACTCAAGATGCAGCTTTTAAAGGGATTTTTTTTTTTTTTTTAGTTCGGAGAATGCAAATGCCAGAGGAAGATAGCTCAATACAGAATGAAATACAAATTAAATTTTGGCCAAATGGAAACGACTCTTGTTGAAATTAATGGTGTTTCTTTCAAATAAATATTTTGAGTTTGCAGTGTGGTGTTTGACTAATAGCACAGTCTTAGTTTATGTGCTGACTCAAAAAGAAATTTGATAAATGGGGCTTATTCCCAAAAAGCTGCCAATCAGATTACAACTTAAACCTTATTAAACTCAAGGCCTACGCAGGCATTGGCTTTTAGTGTCCAGCAAACTAGCAAGGAAGGCGGAAATGGATGAGCAAACTTGTTCCATATCCGACTTGAACGCATCTTTGAACTCTGATAATTACTCTTGCTGTTGGGTGGACAATAGACAGTGGACATATGTGGAAATTAGCATATGGCACAAAGGTAAAATGTTTTTTCTCACCCTGCCCATCACTAGTGTGTGTTCCCTGGAAGCTTTCCCTGAAGAGAATGTGGCTCTCAGGCTGCAGAAATGGCTCCCCTTCAAGAGTCCTGCACATGCTCACATTGACACAAGGCTTTCTCTTCATAGGTCCTTAACAAGGCAGCACTTCCCTGAATGCCCTTCATATCATCCAATGGGCATTTGAGGAAGCGCTGTCCAGTTGGTAGTCTGCATGTAAAGAAACTCATATCATTATTGCACTTTGAAAAACTCAATGGACTCCAGCAGCAAAGCAAGGTTCTTGTGGGGCATCCTGCTGCCCACAGGTAACCCTGCTCCTAAAAGATATGCACCATTTTCTTCCTTCTGTTTCAGGTCTTCACAGAGCAGCTTCAATACTAGGAGCCCAATGGAAGATTTGTTCCAAGTACATTATACATAATGAACAGAGCAGCAACTGAAGTTGGTTGCGATAATCTAATTGACTCCTGTCTGTCAGCTGCCAAAAGTGTTTATTAATATACGTTACTCTTAATTAGTAGAGAGGACCTAGGATTGAAGTATTGCCTAACTATGTTAAATTGGACAGTTTCATTAGGCTCCCTCTAAAAATAGGCAGACGGGAATAAAAGGAAATGGATTCAAGATTTGCCTAGCCAATGTAAAGAAGTCCTCTGAGGTAATGGGAGGATGCAGATTGTTACCAGGGAATCTGCTTATTTGTTCAATCAAATAGAGATGTTTGGCAGACAAAGAGTCACACTCAGTGGAAGCTAGATGCGAGTGAAAAGTGATCCCAGGTGCTCAGTAAGACATAGACAAGCATTTAAGAGAAATGCACACCTTCAATTTCCTGTTACTGTCTTATTTACTGGATATGGTTTTATAAGAAATGGGTTTTCTTCATAGAAACCAATAAGGCTACATCCCAGTATTTGAAAAGATGACATTTAACCTCCCAGCAAAAGCAATCTCTGATGTGTGGCTGTAACTATATTCACAAATGGATGTTTCAGTTGTCACTCCTGTGGCATGTTTCATCGACAGAAATATTTTTCCTTCAAAATTCCACAGTGGTGTTGAACTCCCCTAAAATGAGGTAATCTTGAGAAAAGTTCCAAGGCAAGTGTCACACAAACAGAACTAAAACATAGATTCGTGAGTTAATTATTGGAACAATCGCTTTATGAAATGGTGCACTATATGAATACAGAGAATAGTTTGAAGCTCACATACTTAAAATATTGCTCAAAAGTAAGGCCCATTGTGAAATCATGCAATCCTTTACAATCCCTGGTTTAAAATGGCCACTTTGTGGGCTGGGTGGGTGCAGGTTTAATCCAACATGAGCCATGGGAAGTTTACCAATCACCACTTTCCTATCATATTTTATCTGAGATATCATGGAACTGGCTGCCCTTAGATGTAGCGATGACTTTAAAAGAGGATGGATGAATGAATGAAATAAATTCATGAAAGATAAGGCTATTACCTCTTCTTACAGATACTGCTCCTGATTCCACAAGCTATCTGAATTTATTTTATGTTTACACTTTCTTTAAACATTGGTTCCTCCCTCCCTCTCTTTCACCCCTCTGATGAGATATAATCAAATGTGCATATTCACACCTTCTGATATCATGTTGGTCTCCTCTCTCATGTAGAAAGACCAATGGAAACTTTTTAGCTGCACTCAGCCCATAAACACCATGGGTTCCCCTTGCATCAACATAATGAGCAATAAGGATGCATTAATCTGTACACTGCTTAGAGGTAATATTTGTAATTAAGTGGTATGCAAAATCTGTCAAACAAACAAAAACAGACAGTGGGTCAGGCATCTCAGACTCTCCATCAGCTATTTTATTAACTCATATAAGCTTGTGATTGCTGGCTTGGCTTTCATCCCAGAAGTGCCAGTGTGGGTTAGTAGTTGGAGTATTGGATTAGGACCTAGGTGACCAGAGTTCAAATCCCCACTCTGCCATGAAGCTCACTGGCTGACTTTGGGCAAGTCACTGGCTCTCTAATCCGAACCTAGTTCATAGTGTTGTTGGGATTAAACGAAGAGGAGGAGAACCATGTATGCTGTCTTGAGCTCCTTGGAGGAAAAAGGCAGGATATAAATGCAACGAATTACCGTCGTCATCGTCATCATCAACAACAACAACAACAACATCCCAGGTTTAAAGACCCTGCAGCAGAGAATTGTCATTCAGATTCAGGGTGTTTCTGTAGTCTTCACATACAGAATGCAAATGCTCTGACTTCTGTTGTTTCAATTATGATGTATACTGATTAATATCAAAGAAGGGAAGCAAAAAATTGGAAAGGGGGAATGTTACAGAGGGAGGAATAGGAGGCAGAGATGATAAAATTTATAATGGGGAATGAAATATATATGATGGTAGACCACATAAATGTGAAAAAAGAAAGATTCAAGGCTTACTGCGAGAAATGAGAAAAAGCCACAAATCCTGGAATAAAGTGTTTATGAGTCCAGCGACTTAAATTATGTTTAATTTCTAGGTTGAGACTCCAAAATGGTGAAAGCTTTGGAAGCAAAGAAAAAAGAGGGAACAAAGGAAGAAAGGAAGAGAAAAATTGCTCAACAGGAAAGCAATTTTCAGGTCTAGCTAGATGACAAAATGACTGAGAAATGAATGCTATACAGGTGAAAGCAGAAGGTGTGCCAGTATTGGTATTATTTGCAGGAGAAATCAAAGTTAGATTGGAAATTTCATAAAGAAACCTGTCACCATAGAGGAGACGTAGGGGTCAGGATAATATGGAGCCTCTAACAAGTAGTAAAATTACATGATGTAGAGCAATGGAAATAGGCTAATAAAAATGCCATTTGTGGCTATTTAACAAACTGCTCCTTAAATGACATTACTTTCATATAGATGTAAATAAAATGCTGACTTTTATGGTGCTTCCTTGAAGAAGGCAATGTGAGCAGACCTATCTTACTGTAAGTCAAAACATTTGCTCCCATAAATTCTGACTACTATGCTGCGGTTGTGGGCCTATTCGGATGTTGGCCATGGTAATTTTATTGGTTTCTGTTTGTGTTAAGGGCACCCCGTGGATTTCATTTCAGCTAAGCAGTTTATCACAGCGTTGAGAGACCCTAGCTCAAGAGTGCTAGGAGGCATCTGTTAATATCAGCTGCCCACCATAAGAATAAAATCAATGACTAGATAACTATAGGTCTATGCAATTTAGAATATACTTCAGTTCCCCCCTCCACTGCTCCATCAGCGAGTTGGGGGGAACAGGCAATCATTAACCATGCCATGGCCACTTAAACACCTACCACATGATAACTGAAATGATATAGCTTGAATTAAATCATTGCACAACTGCTTTGAACTGAAGTCGGATGGTATGGTAATCTATATAGCCCAGCTATAGACAACAGCCTCTCCAGGATGTTGTGTCAGCAACTGCATTTGCTTTATGCAGATGTTGATGGATCAATCTGTTTTCAATTTGTGCTTCTTCAAGTGTGTTAAAGTTTAAGTCTGTTCCATTCTATTTCCAGATATCATTTTTAAAAATCAAAATATGCCCCACAAATCATATTTAATATGCTTTTGAATGTATTTTTGCTCACAAACTATCAAAAAAGAATAAAGAAAACAGTGCAATTTTGAAATCAGAGTAGTTTTGAAAGGTACAGTCCACCATCTTGATTAAAAGTGGAATGCAATTGTATCCAAACATAGATGCACACCTGCTCCTCCATCTCAGGAACTACCACTCTCCTGGCACTCAGCTGCAGCATGGGACCTTCAGCTTAGGTGCTGCTGTCCCTATCAGCATTGACCCATGGGCTTCCCACCACAAAGCAAGGGGGATGGCCCAAGCAAGGAGAGGTCAGTAGTTGCTGGTTTGCCAAGCAGACAGGTTGTGAGGCAAGGCAAGATAAGTCAACACCTTGGAAGGAGATCAAGCTGTGGGCTCAGGACCACATCTAATGCTCCTAAAGCTGAGACCAAACATTAAAGATGCCTCAGCAAGGTCCCGGAACTAATGTATGAGTTTTATAGCAAGGCTAGGTCATCACTGACTGGAGGTTTCACCCACCTCAAGTGCCGCCTCCAGGCCTGTTAAAAAGTTGGTGCCTTTTTTCTGCAGCGATTATCTCCTTCAAGCTAATGGAGTTTCCAACTGTGGGGAAGACTCAGGGCTTTCTTGATTCCCCTGGGGATTCTGTGGACATGCCATCAGAGTCTGCTGATATTGATACTAAGGGGAGATGGGCTTCAGGGTGGACCAGGATGTGGATTCATCTCAGCCTTGAAGCTGAAGTTACTTGAGGACTCTTGACTCTGGGGAGTGACATACTGCTGTCATGAGTAAGCCACTTCCCCCTGGGTAGTATAACCCCCACCCTCCACAGTGGTGATAACGCTCTAATGGTCTAGGTAGGAGATTCAGTCACAGCCACCTGGTACTTTCATAGCAGAACAGTCACTCAGCTCCCAGCTGATTGCAGTGCTGCTCCTACCTGGAAAGCCCGCCAGCTCCTCATTCAGGTGGCAGCAACACTAGTTCCAATTGGTCCAAGTGGTAGCAAGTGCTGGGGATTAGTCAGCAATGAAGGGAACCAAGGGCAACTCACCCCAAGATTTGGAGCTGACCTCATGCACTTTGCAGGGGGGGGGGGGGAAAGGGATCATATTCACAGAAGGAAGAAGACATGATACAATAGCATGTCAACAGCAAGGTATCTTGGCCACGTAGACCAACAATGCAAGAAACAACAGGAGTTGTGGCTTTGCATCTCTTGTCAATGAAATACCATATTTACTTGAATCTAATGCTCACCTATTTTTGGCCAAATTATGTTGTGAAAATCAAGGTGCACATTAGATTCGACAGTGCATTAGACTCAAAGCAATGACTAGAAAGCAATGACTACATTTTGGGAGAAGAATGGAAGAAATTTAAATTGTATTTTAAAAAGTATAGTAAGATTGAAATTTAGAAGGAACTTGTAAGAAAAGTTAAACTGCAGATTTAGAACTATGTTAAGTGTTAAAGAAATGTGAAATAATGAATTAAGAATATAGTTAAAGAAATGGAAAGGATCTTTTGAAAAATAAGATTTGTACAATGTAAAGAAATTACTAAAAATGAATGACAATGAACGCAGGAAGGGCAGACGTGAGGAAGTCAATTTACAATGTTAAGGAAAGAATCGGTTTTTAACGAATGATTTTTTGTTTTTTTGTTTTTGTAGTTTGTTTGTAATAGTTGTATTTGTATGTGTTTGTTGTATGTATTTTGTTGATGTTTTGAAAAAGTTAATAAATTTAAAAAAAAAGCAATGACTACATTTTGGGTGGGCTGCTGGCAACAATAATTTTCTATATAGAAAAGTAAATGGCTTCTACTTCGTAGGTTAGCATCTTAACCACAGAGCTACAGAGAGAATTTATGATGCATGATGAGATCTTGATGGTCTCTCAGGGGCCTAACCACCTTCCTCACAAAGCCCAATCCACATGATGATCCTGATTATGTAGAGGATACCTCTCTGAACCTCAAAAAAAACCCATGCCCACTTTTCATTAATGAAATGTATATCCAGGTTTATCCTTAACTAAAAAACATGTGAGATTTATTAATACCTTCAATCTGATCTTAAGCAATCTAATTGCCAAAGTTATGGTGTGCAGACAATATTGAGGGACAAATAATTCACAGACAGTTCATTAACAGCAGCATTATCCTGCACACAGGACTGACAGCAACACTGGTAGAACATTAAATAATTATGCCCCAATATTAGACTTCCGTACAGAGGTCACTTCCTACTGGAGTAATGGGAATATTAGGAACAAGGGTCGATACTCTGAGTCTACACCTTACTGAGTTCAGTCTTGAAAAATGTATTGTTGAAATCCCATAATATTTTTCAAAATGCTAATTTTGAAATGAAGTGTCAATCTAACTGAAACACTTTCCAGAAGGGTAGGCATATTAATCTCTGGCAGTAAAAATAAAGAGACTTGTAGCACCTGACAGCCGAGCAAATTTATTATGAGAGAAGCTTTTGTGGAATACAATCCGCTTCATCAGATGAACAAAGTGTTATCCTGAGTCGTATATAGACAACATGGTGTGTACATGTGGAGATTGTAATAAGTGAGGTCAGAAGGAAATTAATGCAGAAAACTACAGTTGGTGATAATTACATTATTAACAATGGTCATTCATAAAAGCAGTTGTGTTGATAATGCAGCCATCGTGGCACTGATAAACCAATTAGCACATGTAGCATGATAAAAATCCATTACACCAATTTAATCCACAAGTGATAGCACTGAATTCCTTGCTGAATGTAATTTAATGGTGTCACACTGCCATCTCCTTTTGTTCCAATAAATAAAGAAGATGTAAACAATTAACATCAGACTTTCCGCAAACTACAATCCTCACCCAAGAAAAAAAAAACCCAACTCAGATAAAGGGGTTAGAGAAATGCTACTATCTACAAGGTTGGCAGGTAGAATTATCCCCATATTGCAGATGGATAGGGTAAGTTTGAAACCAGTAGTGGTGGATGTGGTGGGGCAGATCCAACCTCCTGACTTCAGCATCACTGCTGCTTACCTGGACAGAGGTGAGGCAAGAGCTGTGTGGGCACATTGGGGAGAGAAAAACTGGCACTTCAGATAGTGTACCTGTATGGCCTTGACCCTGTCCAGGTAAGCGGCAGTGATACTGACGTCAGGAAGATTTTGCCATGACTCCACCGGACCATGTGCCCCGCTACTGTTTGAAAGATAGTGGATTGCCTATGCAATGGTGGCTGAGATTGGAACGGGCAATCTTTTGCTTTACAATGCATTCTCTAAGCCACTGTGACACACCAGCTGTCAGTGATGAACTTACGTGTGCATGAATAGCACTGCTAAAGCATCTATGCAGGAAGCATTAAAAGGTGTTGATCCCATGCCATTAAAATAAATAGGAGTTGACGTCAGTTGGATATGGACACATTTTCTATACAGAATGTATTCAAATGGATGCAAACATTAATTTTCTTTGGCTGTGTTCATTCTGTTTCATGTAATAAGAGGTCAAATGAACTGCCACGGAATGCTGTTCTCTTGATGGGTTTATTCAGTGATTACTCAAGCAATAAAATGTTGAAGTCTAAAGGTATCGTATTTCAGGTTCAGTTCCTGCCTACCAGTTTGAGCATGATGATGCCCAGAGCACAGCAGTAATGTCAGAAAGAATTCCACATACACAGGAAATGAAATGCAACCATATTTTGTCATTTGATTGCTTTCTACAATGGTAGTGTTAGATCTGAAATGGCCATTGTATCATTTTGCAGCTCAGAACAGAATAGGATTGGCAAATCGTGGCAACCAATCAATAACCCCAGCCCTACTCATCTATGCATATATAATGTTTTCATTTATTTATTTTTCAAATTACAATAGGTACATTTGAGAACACAACTGTTACATATTATATAATTTCTGTCACCATCATCTCTCCTTCAAACTGGATGTTGCCAGGACAGTATTTAACAATATTTTAAAATCCACAAATCCACACCAGAACCATAAAAACAGCAAAGTAAAACAAGTTCTTTATTTGGTACGAGGGTTGAAGACAAACATGCAGTTTAAATGAACACACATCCTGACAAAAGGTTCCGTTCCTCTCAGGGGTGTACATTAGGGTTCATATACATGGTGGGGAAGTATGTGGGTTCAGACATATACCTCATAAGGTAAAGGACCCCTGGACGATTACGTCCAGTCAAAGGCAACTATGGGATTGTGGCGCTCATCTCGCTTTCAGGACGAGGGAGCTGGCGTTTGTCCACAGACAGCTTTCCGAGTCATGTGGCCAGCATGACTAAACCACTTCTGGCGCAATGGAACACCATGACAGAAGCCAGAGCGCATGGAAATGCCACTTACCATCCCACAAGAAGGTACCTATTTATCTACTTGCACTGGGGTGCTTTTGAACTGCTAGTTTGGCAGTAGTTGGGACAGAGCAACAGGAACTCATCACTGTTGCGCAGATTTGAACCACCAACCTTCCAATTGGCAAGCCCAAGAGGCTCAGTGGTTTAGACCACAGCACCACCTGCACCCCAACAGGCAACAAGCACAGTCCTCACAGGATCTGAGTGAAGTAACAACTCATGCCAACACTACCGGGGTTCCAGCTCCAGTTGCAGTTGGCCCTCTAAGACTTGCCTGGTGATTCTGCCTGCTGGTGCCAGGCATACCATACAAAGTAGCAATGAAAATTTGTTTTTTTTGTGAATTATTACAATAGAAAGCCAACAGCACAGCAGTCAATTAGGTTTATCATCTATTTTCCAAGTTTCTGCTTGTCACACAATTAAACTTTTGATTGGAAAACACCTTAGTGGGGGTGATGGGAAAACCCCAGCTGTGTAAAATATTTTCATAGCATTTTTGCCTATACATTCAGTTGCGGCGGTCTTGTGATAACAGTGTTAATGTGAATGCTAATGCTGTGCCTATTGGAACAGAAGTCACAACTTTGAAAATAATTGCCTCCCTGGAGCATATTGTGTCTCCCTCCAAACGGTTTGTTGCTGGCTTGTCAGAGCTGTTGCTGATTTTCATGAAAGTTTGAAAGCAGGGGAAGAAGCAGAAGCAGAAGCAAGCCCTTTGACTTTAGAAACGAGCTTTGGACTGGTCTCTGTCATTCCCCTCTGGCAGTGGAAAATGTCTCAAGAGGATTTACATTCTGAGTGACTCATCTTTGATTGAAGACTCTAGGAAGTAATTTGGAGCTCATCACTGAAGAAAAGAAGATTTACATTGTGCATCTGGTGGGAGGGAGGGGAGAAGCTGCTAGGTCTCATTCAGAGAAAAGAAAGAAAATCTGATTATTTTAATGCATCACAGTTTACTGTATCACCTGACACCATTGGAGAAATAGCTCAAATTATTATTATTATTATTATTATTATTATTATTATTATTATTATTATTATTATTATTATTATTTTGCCTACCACACGGCAGCTCTTAAAACTGAACAGCACAAGAAGTTGATAATGCATTAATGATGTCCATTTGAGAGGAAATGGTGGGAATGTGTCATTATGGTGGTACTAACCACAAAGCTAAAAGCATTCAGATATGCTCCTGCTCAGTATGGGCATAATTTTCAAGCCAAAGCCTGAACATTACAAGAGTGTGCACAAGCTGTGGGGATATAAAATTGGCAAGCTTCAAAATTGAAAACTAAAATCTGTGAGCTTTAGAATGAGAGCCCTGCTTTCTTTCTGCCACCCTGTTTCAAAAAGCACCAGGCTAATAGCCCAAGGTGCAACCAACAGCTTTAGTAACATGCATTTTCATCAACAACAAAAGGTCTTTTAAAAGTAGTGGGATCCTTCATTTAGCTTAAATTTTGCATTTCCTTTTAAAGTCCATATTATTTCCATGGGAGAGGGAGACTCCCAAGGGAAGTTGCTCCTTAGGAGTGTGGGGAGGGCAAGGGAACTCCCCATTATTATTGGCTGTGGATGGGCTAGCTCCTAAGAGAAAGACAGGAGAAGCTGATTGGCCTGATCCAGCATGCTCTTCTTATGTTCTCAGAACTGCCCTCCAAATTCCCACTCAGCTCCACCAGTGAGTGACAGAGAAACCTCACATTGCCTTCTTCCCATGGATGAGCAACCCCTCACATCCTAGCGCCGGCAGCCAGACTCCCATTGCTTTGTCTAGGAAAAAGGATAGGGCAAATGTGCTCTTGATGAATGCTGGGGAATCATTAATTCTTTATATTCACCGTTTTAAAAGCAGCCCACATTGCATGGATCACTCCACCGAACTTACACCACCAGAGAATTAAAACTGCAACACATACATTCTTTGTTCTGCCAGTGATGAAGAATCCTCTCACTCTCTCCTCTAAGATGCACAGAAGCAGGCGAGATGCCATTTTAGTTCCCTGCCTAACTTTGGCCTCCCACGAGTCCCTCCCCCCCCTCCATAGTTTTGCTCTCTTGCTCTGCTACATATTTTTAATGTTTCTTGCCTGTGAATTCATTTAAGTGATGCTCTGATCAGTTAAGTCTCCTTAGGAAGAAGGAGCGGCTGCAAACAGATGGATCACAAAAGCATACGAGGCTTTTAATGAAACCAATCTTTCTAATTTACTTTCCACCCGCAGAATGTCATCTGTGGTTTTCTCACTCCCTTAGAGAGCATCTCTCCAAATCATCTGTTTGACCGTGATCCCGTCGAGACATGCACCGCTATCATAAAACACAAACATTAAAAGGATAACAATGCTTAGGCAAAGAAGAGGAAGAAATGCCAGGCAGGTTTCACAGGTGTTGTGAGAGTCTTTAATTTTTTAGTGTGCCATCATTCAGTGGCATCACAATTGTTACCTTGGATGAAGATTCATTCCTGCCTTAATGCTGGGTGAACTTTCCATGGTTCCATGGCTCATGTTAAGCCTAGAGGAGCATTCGGAGTTTGACTTTTTCTGAATTATATCCCTCGCTTAAATCCTCAAAGCAACATTGCCTTGGAATACCTGCAGCTAAGTTCATTTCAAAGGATGTTGGGATCTGGAAGGCACAATGAAGGCTAGTATGTTCTGATGATATTGGCACCATGAGAAACCCGGAGGGGGAAGCAATAGCTCACTTTTAGCCTATTATGCATAGTTTTTGTTTGTTTATTAAATGTACATGGTATCCTTCCTCCCAAAGGAGCCCAGGACACCACTTCAAATTACTTATTAAACAGAACAGTGTTATGAACTGCTGGGGGGGGGGGAAATGAGATTAAGAAGTCTGAAGACCAGCCAATTTATCTGTCCCAAATGCAGCAATGACTGCTTCGGTAGAAAGGAATATCAAAAGTTCTTCAGAATGCAAAGGAAGGCTCCCACCCTCCCTGTCTCCTCATACACTCAGAGTAATCCACATTCAATGATACTGATAATATTTTTTTCTGAAATTAAAAAAAAATCTCCCAAAAATAACAATCATACAAGTTACATGAGGAAGTTGCAATCAAGCATCTGTGCAAAAATTGATTAAAGATCTTTTGGCTCATTTTAAAGGGGCAAATATTGTTTAATAGAGTGGTTCAAATGCATTGTCACTCTTTCAAGGGGCATGTGGAATCCTCTGAACAGATGTACCGAATTCTGTTGGTGTTTTGATGGCACAAAATCGAGCAGATTAACAGCTGTGGGGTGGTTTGTGAAATTATTTGTAGCAATATTTTGTAGCATCAATGTCTTAAGTGTTGTTTACTGATCTTTTCAGAATAGCATCGAAAACTGCTCCCCATGGTTTACCATTGATTTTTCTGAATTTATTAATGCACAACATATGCTCATACTGTTTACTGTTGTGAATGGATTTTATGGGTCCGTGTTTTGCAATGCAAATGTTAGGTTTTGTTTAGCTAGGCTTCATATTCACTACATTGTAATGTATTTGTAGTTGGAGGCTCCATTTCAGCTAAAGTTAGTCATCATAGTGAAATGGGAAACCCAGTGCTTGAAAAGCATTTAAAATGTTACAAGCTGCTGTGCTGCAGCATAGGGTCCAAATGTAAATCAGGGACCGCACAAGTAATCAATGTCTAACAGACAGAATGTCAACAGGTGAAGCTTTCCCCATAATTGTATTTCCATACTAGAGAAGGCTAACACTGTTTCATTTGTGCCGGTTATGCAGCTGTTAATACTAGGCATCATTTGCTTTGTTGCTGAGGGCTGAAATGAAGACAAGGACAGAAATAAATTTAAACTAAGGGCCACTTCATGAAACTTGTATATTTAATCTTCAGAGCAAAAGCTATCAGTGCAGGAGTTAACTACTATACCTCAGGCAATGCCTGAGGCTCTTCGACCAGTGAGCCCCTGCTGGGGGAAGGAGCAGCAATAATGCCTGCCCTTACCCCAGCCACAACCAAGATGTGTAAATATCATGACCTCTATGGGACCCTAAAACCCTGAGTGGATGAGGCAAGTTGGCTCCAAAGGAGGTCTGTATGCTGCCCCTAGGCCAGGCATGTCCAAAGTCCATTTTGGGGCCTAATCCAGCCCGCCGGTTGGTTTAATCCAGCCCCTGTGGCAATTTATTTCCTAGGGTAAAATCCTAAAAAAGAACCTCAACAACTTCAATCCTAAAAGAAGCTCAACAACTTTTGGGTAAAATCATAAAAAAGCTCAACAACTTTGGTCGGCCTTTTGGTCGGCCCCCACGGCCCTTCACTTCATCAAATCTGGCCCTCTTTGAGAAAAGTTTGGACATCACTGCACCCTTTAGCCCTGAGCTGTGAGCCTTAGAAGCTACCCACCACCTCCAAAGTTGCCTAAGGGGAATCACCAACCCGTTTTCCTGTTTTCCCTTCTCGACCTTAGTGTGAAATGACCAAATTAATTGAACCAATTATTCTGTATAACAAACCACTGTCCACAAAAAACAGTGTGGAGTAGGCAAGAACATACCCCACTCTGTCTTCCCTTCCCAAACCATGACAAACTGGTGAAAATAACTGCAAGTTACTCATATTTGAAGAGAATGAAGGTCTTTAGCAAGGAAGATACAAGAATGCCTCACATGTCCTCAGCAATAGCAGCCTATCCATATGTGCCTAATAAGTCCTAGAAAACTGAATGTCTCAGTTTTGTGCCTATATGTGCCTAATAAGTCCATATTTTGCTTTCTAACTTTCTTTACTGATGTCATATTCAGCTTCCATTTTTGTTTTTAAAGGTAAACCAGAGTCTGGGCCTCCTGCTGGGGGTCGGGGGGAGAGGGAAGCAGAAATCATTCCAAATTTTACCCCCAAATTAACTTAACTCACCTTTAGTTCACCCTGAAATTATGGGTAATATTTTCAGGTGTAGTTCAGAGACTTTGTTTAAATGAACTAGTTAATTCCACACACTGGGTAAACATCTTCTGCAACGAGTCCACTTCAGATTGGACCACATTGAATTGGTGTTAATCTGGTCTTTGCTAACTTTTTAGAAAAATAGCTGATGGAATAAACTGGATGACATTTAAAGCACTATGACACTACTTTAAACAATCACAGCTCCCCCTAAAGAATTATAGGGGCTGCTATTTGTCTGAATACTGCCCAAAATTTTATCACAAGAAATTACAATGCAGAACTTCCAGAATTTTCCTGGCTAAACAAGCAAATAATATGTAAATGAGCACTAAATTTCTGCTAGATTCCACTAGTTTTCCATAAGTGGCTTTTACACTGGTGAAAAAAGTCACATAAAACATGGAAGGAAACACAGGGAAAACAGAATCATGTGCTATCTGAATGTAGCCTATTTCTATGAGAGAATACAGAATGCTTGCTTGATTCTTTGTGCCAGCCTATCGCACCACTGTTTGTTTGGGGTCCCATTTCTCATTTAAGTATTATATTAAGCTGTTTCAGACTGTTTTGCGCTCTCTCTCTCTCTCTCTCTCTCTCTCTCTCTGCTATTGGCCTTTTAATAACAACGGCATTTATAGTTGTTGCCGCTATGCTATTTTGTTTTTGAAAGCCATTACATTTGTAGGAGAGGGAAGCAATGACATATCTCTATTTTAAAAAATCTTTATTCACTTTTTACCTCTGTTTATCCTTTCATGTTTCTGAAACGGGGATGCTACAAGGCATATGGCAATATAAGACTGTTGATTTATTATGCATTCTGAATTGTTCATGTAATACCATCTCATGTATATCTTCCATTTGATGGTAGATGCTTATTACATTTGACTCAATGTTTCCTTTATATTATATGCTATTCATTCACAGTGCCCCCGAGGAAGATTGCTATCAAAACATGTTGGGCAATTTACGTTTAAGAACAAATTACTGCTCTTCATCACTAGCTGGAGGCTCTGCTTCTTCTCTTCTCCTCCTTTTTTCTTACACCACTCCTGCCAGCTCATCCAGAATCATATAGTGAGAGTCATGGCTTCCTAGTGTCACACAGCCAATCAGATTTGCCTACATGACATCACTACTGAGGGCAAGGACAGCCCTTTCATTGTCCTTGTTCTGGATGGGAGGAGCGAAGGAATGCATCCTCATTGCTGAGGCAATCGGGACAGTCCTTCCTGTCTTGCCACCCTTGTTCGTCAGCACTACATTACAGGACTTTTGCTGCCATCAAATTCTAGTGGACAGGTTGAAACAGCTTGCATATGAGTCAACATGATGCGCTTCAGATGTTGTTGGCCTACATTTCCCATCATCCTTGGCCATTGGGCTTTCTGGCTGGGGCTAATAGAGGTTGAAGTCCAATGAAATGGGGAAGGTACCATTTGGATACCCTGATCTAAATGCACATTCCATTGGAAGCATTCCATTGCATTGACATACATCTCCAAGTGCATATGCCTATCTACATTCAGCCACACTTTATATATGAGACACTGCACTAGGGTTTAAGAATATATCATCCTGGTTGTCTCAGCAATTGGAGAGGGCAGGGTGGGGTCTCTGATTTTTTGCAATTTGTGGAGTGTGTTGTACCAAGGGGAATGTGAAAAATAACAACAAAAATAACCATCACATTTTACAGGATGATATAATGTTTGCAAAATCAACAGCCATGTTCTTGGACCTTCACTAACTCTGTGTTGTTGTTGTTGCTGCTGCTGTTGTTGTTTTTAAATTCATATAGCGCCCTTCATCAGAAGATCACAGGGTAGTTCACAACATAAAAAATACAAATTGAGAACACAAAATACACGATAAAACAAAAAACAAAACAAACCAATAACCCCCTGCCACAAACACATTTAAAGGGCCACAAAATGTTTAATCAGCCCAAGGCCGGGTTGTAGAGAAATATTTTCACCCTGGTGCCTAAAGATATGTAATGAAGGTGCTAGGCAAGCTTCCCTGGGAAGAACACTCCACAAGTGGGGAGTCACCACAGAGAAAGCCCATTCTTGTGTTGCCACCCCCTGGACCTCTCATGGAGGGGGCACACAAATAAGGGTCTCTGATGTTGATTGCAGGGTCCAGGTTGGTTCATATGTGGAGAGCTGGCCCATGAGGTATTGCAGTCCTGAGTCATTTAATTTCTGCAGTATACATACTAATAATATGTCATTGCATGTGGTCAGATTGTATTGGTAAGAATATTCATTCTTTGAATTAACATTTCTGGAAAGATTTCATTGAATGAGGTTTATTGACTCTGATGTTATACTTAGACTAATGGGGTAAAGATGAGCTTCATACACTGGACTGACATTCATTTGCGGAGGTTTTGCCATCAGAGACTGGCCCCATTATCTTTCTGTATCATTCACTACCACCCTACCAACCAGGTAATTAGACTTCCAATGTGTTTTCATTCACATCTCAGTTGAAACTATAGTCTCATGGGGGGTTTCGTTGAAAAGCAATTCCACTTAGAGACGGGGAAATATATTTCGGTTTTGAACTCTATGATTGTTTAGCTGGCTTCATCACATTGATGAAGCAGGTAAACCAGCTGAGATTATCAGTAGAATTCATTTGTTAGCATTTGGGCTTCTATAACTCATCTCGTCAGAAAGAAATAGGTAGGATCTGAATTGAATATCCCAGGTGGGAGAAAGGTGCATGAAATCAAGGCAAAAATGTGTTTGTGTATCATGTGCAAGATGTCCTATGAATACTGTAAAGTAATAATTATTAGAAGTCCTAAGGATTGCAATTCTCTAATGTGAGAAACCATATAAATATAACAAAAAAGAAAACATATTTATTTCCCCAATAGTTTATTGAATTAAAAAGAATAAATATTGGGAGAAAATGAGTAAGAAAGTATCACTGAGAGCCAGTGTGGTGTAGTGGAGGAGCGGTAGACTCGTAATCTGGGGAACCGGGTTCGCGTCTCCACTCCTCCACATGCAGCTGCTGGGTGACCTTGGGCTAGTCACACTTCTTTGAAGTCTCTCAGCCCCACTCATCCCACAGAGTGTTTGTTGTGGGGGAGGAAGGGAAAGGAGAATGTTAGCCACTTTGAGACTCCTTCGGGTAGTGATAAAGCAGGATATCAAATCCAAACTCCTCCTCCTCCTCCTCCTCCTCCTCCTCCTCCTCCTCTTCTTCTTCTTCTTCTTCTTCTTCTTCTTCTTCTTCTTCTTCATAGAATCAGAGTTGGAAGGGTCCCAAGGGTCATCTAGTCCAACCCCCTGCAATGCAGGAATCTCAACTAAAGCATCCATGACAGATGGCCATCCAACCTCTGTTTAAAGGAATGAGGCATGTAAGTAAGAAGTATATTGGGTGGGTCTCAGTGCATGCTATCAGAACCTATCCCAAAGATTTGGGCGAAAGAGGGAATCGGGTTCTTCTTATGATCCAATGAAATGCTCAAAGGACATAATTCATTTTTTGGGGGGGAGGGGCATGAGGTACCTCCCACTTCTCAAGTGAGAAGCAGAGAGTCACAATTAAACAGAGAACTGTAAATTTGTCCTATTTGACCATTTGATTTTATTTCTATATAGAAATGAATATTTCAGAATATTAATCTCCTAGTCAATGTGCCAGAATGAAAACCTTTTTGAACCTTCAGTTACATCAATAACCAATGAGCTACCATCCAGTTGTTTCTGGACCCTTAATCCCATCAGACCTAGCCTGTAAGGCCAATGATCTTGGATGATGGGCGCTGGCGACAAATAACATCTGAAAGATGCCATGTTGACTACCCCATTCTGTTTTTAATCTTTAAAAATATCAAAGATGTCTTTTTTCAAAGAATTTAGAAGATGATTCCCCCCCCCATATTCTATTGGTAACATTTTTAAGATTGTAGCCTCAATAAGCCAAATAATAAAGTCACATTTTTAAAGCTTAAAAGCCCAATATATCCAAAATGAACAGTATAAATGGACTTTTGAATCCTGCTGTTTTCATATTGACTCTTTTATGGTGATTGTGTGCTTTATTGGGTTTCAGTTGGATTGTAAACACCATAAAATATGCAATCCATAAAACAGTCAATTTGAAAACAGTAGGGTTCAGAACACACAACCCCCTTAAAAACCATCATGGGAAAAGTCCTTATTTACTTTAAATGCTTGACATTTTTTAAGAAATATGCCAAGCATTTGTACTTGATTGTTTTAGAAATATGTAGTAAAAAGCTGATAATATGGTCATAATAAAGTGCATTCTTCAGTCACATTCTTTTTAGAAAGGCCTATTTTTCACAAAAAATGTGGCAGCACCATTTTCTGTTCTGAATTTTTCTCAGTTCCATCTTTCTATAAAATCACATCTGTTTGCATTTCTTTTTTATAACTGCCCATGAATGATTTACCTAACTTCTCTTCCTGGAAGATTGCTTTCCTTAAAATGTTAATTGCCTAAAAGCTTTAGCATGAAGCAATATTTTGCCCAGAAATGTTAGGCTATAGCAAGACTGAAGGTTGCCTTGATGAGGATGAAATTCCCAAAGTATGTCTCTCAATCATGTTGACCATGGACGTTTGAGAGCATCTATTTTTTAGTGGGGGGGGGGATGAGGAAGTATGGGTTCCTACTAGATCTGGGGGCAGTGTTTTTATACTAAGTACTTTGAATAAAAACAGGGCTGGGTCCAGGTTTCTGTACCACAGGGTATAAATAGACCCTTTGGTCCTTCCCTTTCTTCAAACCATACTTATCTCTCTTGGCCATATCCCTTTAAACTAAAGCATTTGTTGTCCATTATGGCAACCTCCTATGGTTAACACCTGCCCCTAAATATTAGCTCAGTAATTGTTGACATGCAATTAGCATAAAGTTCAGGTGTGCCCTCTGCATGAGCTAGGAAGTGCACAAAATAGACTTTTGTATAGTGAGAAAAGAAAAACAAATGGAGGCCATATAAAAGGAAATGGAAATGAAATTTAGCAAACTTTGGGTTAGCAATCCTTGAAGCAGAATCGATGTGGGCACTAAAATGTTATTTGTGTGAATCTGAAAGAGAACCATCTTAAAACAGTATTCTAATGTTATTTAACTCCAGACAGAATGACTGTAGTATTTCCACACACACACACACACACACACACACCCAAAAACATGCAATGCTAGAGGTGCAACAGCATTAAGGCAGATTTAATGTGTATCTTTTGCAGTTGTTGTTGTTGTTGTTGTTGTTGTTGTTGTTGTTGTTTTAAATGCCATTCTGGACAGAAGAATTCAATATTATATGAGTAAGTACAGACTGTGATCTCCCAAGAAACCCTAAATTTACTCTCCTTTGATACTTCATTCCCAAGTCATTAATATTGATATTTTTTATTATTATTATTATTATTATTATTATTATTATTATTATTATTATTAGAATTGATATACTGATATACTGCCCTAAACCCAGAGGTCTCAGGGTGGTTCACATAATAAAATCAAAATATAAAACCACAAAATACATAATCAAATTAAAAACAACCCAATACCCCCCAAACCCCACATTTTAAAAGGGAATAGGATGTCAATCAAATCAATCAAAGGCCTGGTTAAAAAGGAACCTTTTTGCCTGGTGCCTAAAGGTGTATAATGAAGGCACCAGGTGAACTTTCCTGGGGAGAGAATTCCACAGACCCCTGTGGAACCACTGCAGAGAAGACCCGTTCTCATGCTGCCAGCCTCCAGACCTCTCAAGGAGAAGGCACATGTAGAAGGGCCTCTGAAGATGATCTCAGGGTCTGGGTAGGTTCATATGGAAAGAGGCGGTCCTTGAGGTAGTGCGGTCCCAAGCCATTTAAGGCTTTATGGGTCAAAACAAGCACCAGTGTGGTGTAGTGGTAAGAGCGGTAGTCTCGTAATCTGGAGAACCGGGTTCACGTCTCTGCTCCTCCACATGCAGCTGCTGGGTGATCTTGGGCTAGTCACACTTCTTTGAAGTCTCTCAGCCCCACTCACCTCACAGAGCGTTTGTTGTGGGGGAGGAAGGGAAAGGAGAATGTTAGCCGCTTTGAGACTCCTTCGGGTAGTGATAAAGCGGGATATCAAATCCAAACTCCTCCTCCTCCTCCACTTCTTCTTCTTCTTCTTCTTCTTCTTCTTCTTCTTCTTCTTCTTCTTATTGGGCACAGAAACTAATTGGTAGCCAGTGCAGTTGGACCAGGATCAGTGAAATATGCTCAAACCATCTTGTCCCAGTGAGCAACTTGGCCGCTGAATTCTGCACTAGCTGAAGTTTCCAAACCGTCTCTAGAGGCAGCCCTATGTATAACACATTGCAGTATTCTAAGCTTGAGGTTACACGGCAGAGACAACAGTAGTTAGGCTATCCCTGTCCAGATAGAGGTGTATCTGGGCCACCAGCTGAAGCTGATGGAAGGCACTCTGGGCCACTGAGGCTACCTGAGCCTGGAGTGACAGCAAAGGATCCAGGAGTAACCCCAAGCTATGGACCTGCTCCTTCAGAGGAAGTGTTACCCCATCAAGAGCAGGCGACCTCCCAGCCATCTGGTCTGAGGAACCACCCACTAACAGTGCCTCAGTCTTATATGGATTGAGCTTCAGTTTGTTGGCTTTCATCCAGTCCATTACTGAGGCAAGGCACTGGTCTAGCACTTCCACTGCCTCACCTGAAGAAATAGAGCTGTCATCAGCAGACTGCTAACAATGTACTCCAAACCTCTGGATAACCCCACCCAGTGGTTTCATGTAGATGTTAAGCAATGTAGGGGATAGGACTGAGCCCTGCGGAACCCCACTTTGAAGTTTCCAACTGATTACTACACTGTCAACAACGGAAAAACTGTGTACTGTATAAAAATGGGGGAAATAATGATCCCTCTCTCATAGTTAATTGGTTAAGGAAAACTTGGCAAACTGTCTTAATGAAAGATAAATGCAATACTTAATAATAAAGAAAAGAAATTCATTGAGAGGTGGGCCTTGTTTTTACATTCCTTTAATGAGAAAGTATTTGACGATATTTTTCGTTTTATTCGGAGCACAGCTGTGTAGTAGGTACCTCTGTCTTTGAATACTCAGGCCAGCAATTGATATATACCTTGACTGGCTTCAGCCATTTTACATTGTATTTACTCTATATTTAATGACTATCTCACAGACGGAGGCCAAGGCTTGACTCTTTGCAAATGAGCTAATCTGTCGTGAGTTGACACCAGAGGAATGGTTGTGGAACTGTTCCTTGACAACAGAGCCAGTATGGACTCCAAAACATAGCTGGCAACCTCCTTTTCTATTCTCAGGATCACATTCCACTTTCATTTTATAGCTCACTAATCCCAATAGAGTAAACGGAGCAGAATGTGATCCTTAATATACACCACGAGTAATTTGAAAGACGAGTTGTCAAGTCTGTTTTACAGACTGGAGGTTTTGCAGACTTCCTCCTTTGACTCAGTTGGTTCAGGAGGTGAGTAAGTAGGATCTGACTACTAATGAAATAAAGCTAATCAAAATGCAGGCAGAGAAATCTGGAAAGGGTAGAGGGATAAAGTGGCAATATTTGAATATAAAGTAAAGCAAATGCATATTCCCTGCTAAGAAAATAAAGACGTGTGATTTTGCAGGCTTACCCAGGTCTTTGAGACAGGAGTGTCTACTGATATCTCAGCACCTGATATTACTTGGTATTTTCTGGGTTTATAAATGTATCTTTTAACCGTTCTCATTTTATGGATTACATTGTTATGTTGGTCACTGTCCCAAGCTGCTATGGGAAGGAGGGCAGCATAGAAAAGGAATAATAATACTCATTGTGTTCAGTGAGACTCGGGCTGCAATCTTCTGCTCACTTACTAGGCCATTCCAGACACTAAATTATGCCAGCTTAAATTAAGACAAAATAAAGGCCACCATATCCAGAGCTAATTTAGGAAGGTCAGGGACGGGGAAATGCTGGCAGAGCCAGACCAAGCCCAGGGAAGTGGAAATAACTCACCAGAACACAGAGAGCCTTCCTGATGCTGATGACCTCCACATCTCATCAGTATGGCCAATGGTCAGGGACAATGGGAGAAGTAATACAACAATGTTTAGCTAAAAGACTACTTCTTAGAGTATGACCTGAGGCATTTATGACTGCAGTGTGCATGTAACACTTATAAACTATTACAATGATAGCTAATATGAACTGGTGAATTTTTGGAAACAATGGTGTATTTAAATGCCTTCGTGGCATTTTCCAGACTGTCTACCTTCATGGCACCATAAACAGTAAAACCATGCTTTGACATTTGTGCTTATTTCCTATGGTATGTATACAATAAGCATCTGAATGACCTGTCAAGTGCAAATTCAATTTACAAGGCCAGTCTGCCTTGTGTAGTGTTGATTACTTAAAAATACAAGTAGCGTAGAAGCCATTTATCATTGCAAAGAAGATTTTGATTGATCGGTTTACTGAAGGATTGATTTAAATTTTATTCCCTGTCCTATTTGGTATGCGATGGGTCTCTTCCCTTATTAAAATATAAAGTAGTACAACAAAGAAACGCTGCTAAAATAATTCATTGCTTACTGTTAGCCATTAAAAACATAAAGTTTTGTTTCAGTCTCTAGATTTAGTTAGCTTTCTGCAAAAGGGAAATGTAATACTTCATGCCAAGCAGTCATATGAACATAAGAGAAGCCATGCTGGATCAGAGGAAAGGTGTATCTAATTCAGCATTACCACCATGGCCAGCCAAATGTATATGAGAAGCCCCAAAACAGGCCATGAGGGCAATGGCTGACTCCTTCTGTTCCCCTCTACTGCTGCTCTCCTAACCCTCCTGCAGTTGACTAGATACCTGCTGAGGCCCTGCCCAATGACATCATATCTAGTGGACTTGCCAAACCACATCAGTTGCTACAACCAGGCACACCCCTCAACATGCATTGCCATTGAATGTGTGTTCAGGGTCCTGGAATCCTGTTTCTGCTGCTAGCATCACATGGGGCAGCATGTAACAGCCCCCCCCCCATAAGGTGTTGCAGGTGGTGCTTGAATGTGCTTATACCAGATTTTCAGGTCACCCAACCAAGTGGAATGGGCTTAGGATCTAGCATTAGCCTTCCCTCTACTCTCACTTACACCAATCCTCCAGAATGTCCCTTTCCAAAGCCTACACTGACCTAAGAGCTGCCTGGCTCAGCTAAGCAGGCTGAGCTGGGAAGTGGTCTTTCAGCTGAGGCATCTCCCACTGAGGTCCCTCCAAGGAGCTCTCTCCACCCCATCCTTGGCCACTCAGCCTGGTGGATCTGGACTCAGAACTTGCACCCTTAGTTACAAGTCTTTAACACATTCAATAGTAAATGAGTGAAGGTGATCTTGGGAATTTGCACATTTTTGGGTCAACATGCATAGCCGCTGAGAAACATCTCCTAATCTCTTGTTCAGAATTGTGCAGTTTGTACCCCTGGGCAGCACACAACATACTCTCCCACTGTCCAGCCAAGCAGCAGGAAGAATGGGTCGCAGTTCTGCCTCCTTTTCCCCATGCTCAGCTGTTCCTGGTCACCTGAGCAGCGCAGGAGAATCACAGGAAGAAGATTGTGTTTGTTCATTCATGAGATCACCCCCTACAATTGGAAGTGGTGAACCAGGTCTGAACTCGGTTGTATGTTCTTAAAATAGCATTCCATGTTTATTTTCTACATCTACATATTTCATTGAGGCATGGAATAAAACCATTAAAGGTTAAGCACCAGAATGACACTAAGGCTGCCATTCTCTGCACACTTACTTGTCCAAGGAGAAAAGTGGGACTTAATTCTGAGTAAACAGAGTACCGGTATAACTGCAGTAATAAACACAATGGACAAAGGTGGCTATTCCAAAACCACCAGTCGGATTTCCATAGCCTTTCTGCTAGAAACACCAGACACTGTCAACAAGTACAGTAACATACCCTTAAGAAGTTCAGTCAGACAGAGAGTAGAGTCAAAGAGTCAGCAGAATTGAAATACAGATATAATGGATGTACTCAATCTTGATTAAATCAGGAAACATCATTTCTTCTTCTCCACTTCCAGGGAGTAGCTTAATTGCTTATTCCCGCTCTTGCCCTTCTGATGCTCTGAAGGTCTAAGGTCACCAGTTGCATTATCCCTTGTTCTTTGTTAGCACATTAATATATTTATTTTCCTCTTCCCAGGCACAGTGCAACTTTTCAGAACTTGCAGTTCTGTTCTTGCTATTCCCTCCCCCATTCATATGGCTTAGTATTCCACCCCAGCATTCATGCGCTTTAAAATTTTATTTTGCCTCATTAGAGTTGTCAGCACTATGCCACCATGTTTTTGATGAACTCACATTACTAGCTAGCTGGAAAATGCTAATCAGCTGATTTTGAAATCAACAACGAAATACATGTCTTTGTGATATTAAAGTAAAGTGGGAGGGGAGGTAACAGTTTCCAAACTCTCCCATAAGTTATTTTGTATTCTTAATGTAGCCATAAATCTTTTGTGAACGAATTTTCTGGATAGTTCATAACCCCTCTACTCTACCCCACACACTGCATTTTGGTGGTGGTGATGGTGGTGTTGTTGTTGTTGTTGTTGTTGTTGTTGTTGTTGTTGTTGTTCTGTTCCGTTTTTTAGGGGAGCTTCACACATCCCCCTCTTAAGGTTTCTAAACAATAATATTTCAGAGACAATAGAATATACAATGAGCGTAATTCTCACTACCTGCTCATTGCCTCATTCACTTTGCTTGATACTGAGTGGATGAATGCAAAAAGGGCCAAGCCACACAGTATATTTTAGGTGTACACGAAATACACCCCTTGTATTGGATGAGAAATGGTGGCAACCAGATCCTTTTCATGTATTATGGGCCAGAAGTCATGCTGCCAGCAGAGCTCAGTAGAAGGAGAAGTCAGGTGGTCACTTCTCCTTCTGCTCCTTCAGGCTGCTGCTCAGCAGGTGGAGCCGACTCCTGGCCCTTGACACACACACATCTAAACTGTAAAATGTTAATGGGACAACTGTTTGTATCATACACAACTGAGCCAGTGTTGTCTCTGATTTCCCTCTAAGTCTATGCTCTAGCCAACACAAGTTTATTGCTGTACTATATGTGAACTGATCCAGACAAGTTTTCTGGAAACTGAATTTGCCTGTTTGTTTCCTTGTAAAACACACTTACAGATGTATCTACTTCTGCCCACTATTTTTCTTAAGAGAAAATGGTGGCAATGAGAAAGAGAGGAGGGGCAGCAACAAACATCTCTCTCTACAAAGATTCTGACTACTAGGAATATTTATCCCTTGGGTCAAGCTCGCATATAAGAAATGAAATGGAAGAAGACTTTGCTAACCGAGCAGATTATTGAATGTCTAAAATAATTTGCTTGACTGGGAGAGAATATTTTAATACTGAATATTTTAAAATGCAGTTCAAGAGCAAGAAGTCATTTTCAAGGGAGAGGCCAAATAACAGGCATTCATTGCAACAAATGAGCTGGCACAATCTACTGCAGAGCGTCTGCTTGCAAACAAAAACAAAAACCCTCCAACTATACAATGTGTCATTATGAAAGATGATGAAAACGATAAAGAATAAGATGGAAGTGCCAGCAGCCAAACACTGAAAGGATCCAATAATTTAGCAAAATTAAGCATCTTAGCTAGCTGCCTTTCTGCTTTGAATGCTACCCTGAAAATGAGTGTGTGTTCTGTGAAAACACAGGTTAGTTGCTGAATAAAGAAAAGGGTCCGCATTACATGCTCTTCCAATGCTGTCTACAAAACTATTTTCATCATGAACAGGAAGGGACTTTTGCATAACTCTGTGTGCCCTGTAAAATGAGCTGTTAAGAATAAGTGATATAGAAAGCAAAAAAATGTGAGGGATGGATTAGTCAATTTTGAGCTTGTGCTCATCAGTAATTCCATTCCATAATGTTTCTATAAAATGTATTTTCTCTTAATTGCATTTATGCACAGAATGCACTTTTTTGCACATCCTGGTACATTTTTTGAGCCAAGAAATTCAGAGAAATGCAAAAGATCAAGAGAGAACTGATTCATGTACTGTAAGATTCCAATTGGCAGTAGTGGCTGACAGGCTTGCTGCATTGCTCTTCTGTCTTCCCAATGCCACACATTACTGTCTCTTACTGAGAAGGAGAGGGCAATGGGAAGGCAGCGGGACCTTGGTGTGGTATGGCCATTGTGTTGGATTGGCTCTGCCACTACACCCGCACCATCAGCCACTACTACCGGTTGTAGTGGATCCAATAGCAAAAGTCTGTTCTTGTGGTTAGTGCTGGCAGATCCAGTAGGCTAAGCCCATGTTCATGTTCTTGTGTGGGATAAAGTGGCTATATGGGAGCAATCCCCACATGCTTGCTCAAGTTTTAGGAGATGTACACCTATGCCCTGTGTAGCTTCTTGTCTATATAAAATGGGCAGCTTAGGCTGAGCTAAACAACTTCTCCAGCCACTCTGGGTTCCTTTAGGAGGAAGGGTGAGATATAAATTCAATATGTAAGTAATTTAATATAAATAGCCCTCACAGTCCACTAGCTGAACAGGAGGTCAAAAATCGAGCTGGGGCAGAATTTCCCAATCTCTTGTATTTGGGCAACCCTACCAGCCAGTTGGCGCTGTGGGTTAAACCACAGAGCCTAGGGCTTGCTGATCAGAAGGTCGGCAGTTCGAATCCCTGCGATGGGGTGAGCTCCTGTTGCTCGGTCCCAGCTCCTGCCCACCTAGCAGTTCGAAAGGATGTCAAAGTGCAAGTAGATAAATAGGTACCGCTCCGGCGGGAAGGTAAATGGCGTTTCCGTGTGCAGCAGCTTTGTCATGCTGGCCACATGACCTGGAAGCTATACGCAGGCTCCCTCGCCCAGTAACGTGAGATGAGCGCCGCAACCCCAGAGTCAGGGGTCCCTTTTCCTTACCAGCCACTTGCAGCAAACACTATTTAAGTAGAATGAAATGTACTTTTCCAAATCAAATGCTTGAAATTAATTTCAAATTCAGAAACTCACTAGCAGGGCCTACAGCAACATGGAGTGTTCCTGACAGGGTTCCAGTCATGGTTTCTTTCAGGATATCCCAATTATCCTGCCTCCACAGTTAGTTTGCATTCCATGGCTACTGAGCATACACAAGCCCCATTGGTTCATTTGGGGAGGGGGGTCCAATGAATACTATACATGACTGCTGATAAGTATGCACCACTGAATTTAACGGGACATTTTTCTTGATAAAGTTGATTAGTGTTGCAGCTTTAGTTTCCCCATTAAAGAGTTTTGTACTTTCCCCAAGGCTGCAGAAACCTCTTTATTCACACTCAAGAGAAGAAGTACACCATTAGCAGATAGGATTCCATCAAATGTTCTCACATACACACTGGGAGGAGGAGCTCACTGTGGAGGTCCTGCTAGCCAAACCTTGTAGAAAAACAATTAATTCATTCTCCCTTCCTGCTAAATGCATGAATAAATGAGGACTCAAGAGTGAATAATAAATATTAATTAACGAATAGCAAATATCAGGTACACGATTCTTTACATGGGTGTTCCTCCAGAGATTTTCATGGTAGTAATTAGTAAAGGCTCAATTTTTCTCATTATTTATGGTAATTTAATTCTTTCAGGGTTCATAAAGCACTGGATATATTTTTGTACAGCTGGCAATAGAGGTTGGCTTGAGTGCTGATAAGAGAGGCAGAAAGTTGTATTTTCCCCCTATTACTCAGGAGACAAAATATTTTCCCAAATCAAATGACGTGTGATAAAAATTGAATTTTATGGAAAATAAGTTATTACTGCTATATAAACATTCATTTCACTTCAGGCAGTGAAGAATACATTCTTCCACAATGGTTTACAAGACACTGCGCACAACTTAGCTTCATAGCCAAACATAAGGCTATCAGGCACTACCTTGCTGCTTGCGCGACACAAGTGCGCCCTCTCCGCTAGGCCCGACACTCAAATAAACACACAGGACAATGTTGCTTTGGGTCAAATCAGTTCACAACTTTACCAATTACAGATGTAGAGGTTTGGCAAAGGCATTGGGTATAACCATTGAACCTCCAGCCCACCTGCTGGGACATACCTGTCAGGGGTCAACCTGAGGCAAAGAGGTCCTATGACACACATCAAGTAGGAACAACTTGTGGGCTTGCCACCTTGAGGAGTGCTATGGCCCCTGCCTGGGCTTCTGGACAGAAGCAACTCTTGCTGGATCCTATTAAGGGGGTACCCCTGAATACTGCAGGGGCAGGTAGAGGCTACAACCTCCATCCACCAAGGACTAAGACTTACCCAATGCCTAAACCGCATTGGGTTGTGACACTTGCTATGAGAGGTAGGCCAAACTACAAGGTTATTCAGACTCTTGCAAAGCAATGGACATGGTCCCTCGTGGACAGGGTGCAACATCTTTTCCAGCTCTGGGACTTGCCTCTCAGCTCCTCATCTGGGTGTCAGAGTCTGAGTTGGGTGGAGGTGTTCCGCTTCTAGATCCCTGGCTCCCTCTTATATAGTGTAGCACTATGCCAGGCATGTTCAGTGTCCATTTTGGGGGCCTAATCTGGCCTGCCAGATGGTTTAATCTGTCCCTCAATCCTAAAAAAAAGGTCAACAAATTTGGTCGGCCCTCACGCATGTTCATTTCATCAAATTTGGCCCTCTTTGAAAAAAGTTTGGGCACCCCTACACTATGCTGACAAGGCTGATTTGTGCATTACTCACATCCATCTGGCTTATACGTCATTTGCTGTAATGTTGCTTCTGCATTCCTGGGACAAGAGGGCATCTAGTGTGGTTATTCTCATGGCTTTGAATTAAAGGCAATACTGCAAGCCAAACCTTCAGCTTATCTATGAAAGATAAGCCACCAGCTAGTTTCAGCCTTTGATCCTCCCAGTTAGTATATTGTTTCTCATACTTCACCAGTGATGTGACATTCTACTCTTTTTTAAAAAAAAGAAAAGAAAAGAAAACATAACTAGTGAATATACAGATTCATATGCAATGCTAAATCTAGGCTGTTTTGGGCTTTTTCCTGAAATATTGATGACATCAGACTAGCTCTCATGATATAACACTCTTCTGCAATTTGCCCCTACAGTGCCCTTGTGCTAAGGAAAGGGTTTTTGACCCAGAAGAGGCTGTGCTAACAGAAGAGATGGGGAGCACAGACTCTCCAAGTATCTCTATTTTCCAGGGAAAGTCTTGTCCCAGTTTTCTGATTTGATCCTGAATTTCCCACTTTTCATTAGGACATCCCTATTTCCATCAAAGAAATGTTGGAGGGTATGGAGTTATGTTACCCCCGTACCAAGGAGATAGGTAAGTTTGAAAGTCATCTGAAATAGGGCTGCCATACGGCTGGATTTTCCCAGATATTTACCGGGATTTCAAAGGTGGAATTGATGTCCAGGGGAATTTCTGAAAGGCAGCGCTTTGTCCTGGATATTAGAGAAAAGTCAAACTGCATTTCTTTGGGGTTTTGTCAAGAAAAGCTCTACAATTGTGGGGTCTTCCTAAACAAACAAACAAACTTTTCAGGTGTTCTGGTTTTATTTTTTGAAATATGGCAACTCTATCTGAAGATAGCCCTGTATAGGGAAGTTTTTAAAATGTATAGTAGTAGTAGTAGTAGTAGTAGTAACAACAACAACAACAACAACAACAACAACAACAACAATAACAACAAAGTAGGATATCCCTATGTTCATCAGAGAAATTTTGGAGCCAACTCTCATCAATTTTCCCTTCTCCTTGCAGCCTTCCAACACCACCTTCTACCTTTCTCTGGAGGGCCCCCCAACTCTCTAGATATGATTTTCAGAAACTGTGGGAGCTCCTAGGGTATGAGCAATACATTATGTCTTCTGTTAGAGGAGCTACTGGATCTAGATATGCAGAACACCGACTGGATTCCACTCAAAGGATACAGTAGCCTACCAACAGCAAGGCCTTTAATCTTGAGCAGATGGTACATGTGAGAAGGCCTAATTATTACAAGCAGAATGCATCTGCAAGTAAAATAACTGGGATTCCCAAATGGCACGGTGATTTAATCTCTGTGCCCAACTTGCAAGTTCTTTTCTAAATGCTGCTGATATACAGCCTATTTTCAGGAGAACTAATTGAGATTTCAGCACTATTTTGCTTCAAGATAGTCTTACATCAAGCTGTGAGACAATCATTGAACAGTCCTATTTCAAATGGTAAGGAAATTGTTGCAATCAATCCTCTGTGCAGCTAAATGATTTATTTTTTTTAATCTAAAAAAATGTGGATTGGAGTAATAATGATCATATTGCCTATTAGTCCGTAATCTAGTTAAGAAGAGATGCACGGGTATTCTGCTTTAGGTAATGGTGCAAGAAGAAGGAAAACACCATTTCTTTCTAGCCTCTTTTTCATAAATACAGCACAAATCCTGGAAAGGAAAGTAAAACAAGAGTTCAGGAAACATGTATTGCAATTTGAACTTGGACATACAAAGACATTTTATGTGTTTTTGTGTGTGTATGAACATTTCCCCTTTAATTTCACAGTGTTTGTCCTGGAACTGCTCTCCCCATTTTTGCAAATTCATTGTGAGAAAATATGTATGTACTTGGTGACCATTATTCAAATGTAAGTCCCATAGAAATCAGTGTGATGGCTACAGAGATGAGCACAGTATAGCAAAATATATTTTGCTATCAATAACTTGATGTACTTAATTTCAGAAAGAATTATTCACCGTCTCTTCTTCTTTTACATTCATTTTCTGCTAATCTTCATACTTCCTCAATCAGCAGCCAAACCTCCAAGCACTGGGGGACCTCACATTTTCATAAACACATCACTCCTCCCAGATGCACATGCATGCACACCTTGCCACGCCTCAACTATGGGACTCCAGAGGAGGATCTGACCCAAGCTCTGAGTCAGTGGACAGTTCTTCAGTTAAGTGGATGCAACAACTGTGAACCTCCAAACCAGAGGTGCCTTCTTCTTAAGATGACTGAGGGGGGCCTGACGCAATGTCCTGAAGTTGCATGCACTACATCACAAGAAGCCAAACACCCTCTGAACATTAAAAGGGACCAGCCCCCTAAAAACAAACCAACAACAACAACGACAACAAAACAGGGGGGGGGAGAGTACCTCAGCCCCCAGGAACTGGTGCCTATGCTCCAAACTCTCTGGCCTCCCTTCCACTGAAACTGTGATTACTTTGTAACACTTTGCAACACGTTGCAATAGTTCTCTGAAGTTTGAGTTCTTTATTAGCTTGCCTTTTTCAGTTGTTGTTTTAGGTTTAGTACAATGTTTGTCTTCCTTACGCTTCCCCTCAAACACTGATACTAATGAAACCAAGTGTGGGTGTTGAAGTCTGTGCGGAAGGGAAGAAGGAAAGACAGCTTAAGAAAATGTGGCCTTTTGCTCACCGATTTGTCACACCCACTTCTACTTCTTGAGGAAATGAGCTACCCTGACATAAGAGGTAACAATTTAGAGTCATGTAAAGCTAGATAAAAGAATAGTGACATTGTTCTCACCTGCGTGAACAATAAAGAAGGGGGCCAAAAAACAATCGCATTTAAATTATGACACTTCAAGGAAAGATGTGGTAACAAGCTGCCCATGTCAAGCTTCTATGGGATCAAGAAATGTTCAAATGGAAATTCACCCCAGCAGTTCAGGGGAAGAATATTTTGACGAAACTGGGGTGGAGGGTATTTTGACCCACCCTTAGGTCAGTTGCCAGTTATGTCTGAAAGCATTATCACCTTCCTTTGTGACTTTAAATTGTGCTTGATTGTGTGAAGTTGTCTTTAAGGGAGCAAATGCTGGAGAAGCAGGTCACTGATGGGAACCACTTGCAAACAAGCGGAATTCCAGCTTTTGCCAGTAACTGCTAGCAGATAGTGGAAACAGAGTCACCTCAGACATCCACCAAAGATGACCACATTCTGGGTTGGTCAGCCACTTTTGCTGATGTCAGCAACCTTCTCCTGTTGCAGCTGGCCAGTCAGTAAGCATGGCCTTGCATGATGCTGAGTGCAGCTGGGCTACTCTGATGGAAGGCACTCTGAGCCATTGAGGCTACTTGAGCCTCAAGTGACAGCAATGGAACCAGAAGTACCCCCAAACTCCTTCAGAGGGAGAGTAACCCCATCAAGAGCAGGCAATCTACCATCCATCTAGGCTAGGAAACTATTTGCTGATAGTGTCTCAGTCTTATCTGGATTGAGCTTTCATAGCTCTTTCAGTGTTGAGGCCCCATTCCCTTCTGTACCCTTCCTCCTCTGTAAGAAAGCTGTTTGCAAGAAACTCTTGCCTAGTTTCCATGATACAAGAAGTTGGAAAGTGATTAGCAATTTGAGAGCACGCTTTAACCAGTGTGAATGAGAATTGCCTAACAAAAGGCAAGTATTAAATATTAAATTAACATCATCATAAAGCCCAAGGCAAATGGAAAGTTGTAGACTGTGCTTGTTGGACCTCCAGTGAAGTGGAAAAGACTGCAGGGTTAACTTTTAATGTGTGCATAAAAGCAAAATTGTTTTGTGGGCATTGTACTGCTTTTATTACATCTACATGGCAATTCAAGTTATGCAAATGCCTTTACTCAATGAAGTCTAACCCCCTCCCCAATAAAATATATTTCCTGTATGAATGGGGGATGAAACAGCACACAAAAAGCAAACTGAGATGTCTTGCTTGCACCTGCTTAGGCAAGTGTCCACCTCCTTGTACTAAAAGCATGTAGCTGTGTTCCTACCCCTACTCTCCTTGACTTATTCTTGTTGCTGTCGTATGGCTTCAACCTGACAAAAGTGTGGTGGATGCTTATCTGAGACATGTTGTTGGCAGATGATGTAGTCTTGACAGCACACTCCAAGGAAGCTCTACACAAACTATTCAGCCATTTTCCCCAAGCCTGCAGGGAGTCTGGCCTTACCATCAGACTGACAAAGACCAACATCCTGGGGCACTATGTCACCAGTACTCCATGCATCAGCATTGGTGACCACATGCCTGAGGTGGTAGACAATTTTGTCTATCTGGGTTCAAATCTTTCCACCAGTGCTGAGCAGGACAAGCATATTGGCAAGGAAGCTACATCAATGGCTTGGGAGTGGGTCATGGGCAACTTACAACCATCGGGAGTGATGCCTCAATGCCTTCCCCACATGTGCTGAATCAGGAGGATTTTGGGTATCCAATGGCAGGACAGAATTCCAAACAAAAATGTGCTCTCCCAAGCCCACATTCCCAGCATGTTTGCACTCCTGCCTCAGCCATGTCTATGCTGGCTTGGTCTTGTCCACAGAATGGAAGATGGCAGGATCCCCAAGGACATGCTCTATGGGGAGCCTGGCTTCTGGCACCAGGCCCATTGGCAGACCAACTCTGCAAATGTGACATGAAGGATGGCAACATCAACTCCGCCATGTGGGAATCCCTTGCAGACAACCACAGTGCCTGGACACAGGCAGTCAAATTGTGTATCCATAGGAGTGACCAGAGGAGGAATGACTGCTGTGAGGAGCACAGGGAGGAAAAATGCAGAACTGCATGGCTTCACCTGCACCAAAACATGTTTCTCCCGCATCAGTCTCTACAGCCACAGCAGGTGCTGCAACCTTCAACAGCTTGACCTAATCCCTGAAGGCACACTCTTCAATGGTCTCCTAAGGCAGACAGATGCCAGCCATGTTGAGAATTGTCACTAGAAGTTCTGCAGCTAAATGTGATCACTATGCTGATGATCCCCACCTCTATATCTCTTATTACAGCTGAGTCAGGAGAGGCTCTGCAAGCCCTGCATTATACGTATTTTTGTAAACATTGTTTGGTTAGAGAGCTGCATCACTAAATTTGGAAGAGTGAGAATTTTGAAGGATGGCTGTCTTTTAGTTATTGTATTGTCTTGGAAAGTACAAGTTAGGTAGGTTCACCATTTTGTGGAAAGTGAATCTAATTTCTCCCCCATCCCATACATATTTCACGCACTAGGAAATAACTAGAGGATCAGAAACTGAGGGGGTGAAGTTCTCAGGTAAATGGGCACTGAATTTCCCATCAGTCACAGAACAATTTTTTGTTTCCATGTCCATTGTATGTATCTCCACCTTACATTTTCTTTAAAAAAGATTAACCATGTATTAAAGCTGCTAACACATGGAGACAAAAAAGGCTTTCTTCCTTAGTCATTCAATGCTATTCACAATAGAATTTGATAAGAGCTCATCAATGACATAATGTAACCCTCTTTCCTTGAACTTTCCTGTTTTGCGCTGGCAGCTGCTCTGAAAATACTGAGCTTTTTAATCAAAGCACAAACGCCCCCCCCCCCCCAGCAATTAATCTTAGTTTATTTGGAGGGGGGGAGGGAAAAGGAAAATGAAGCTAGCTATATCCAAGAAAGCACACTTAGCTCTGAACCATAAAGTTTTTTAAATTTTATTTTTGCTTGGCGTTGCTTTGTTTGGGCTTGTTTTGCTAGAACTGTAGAAAAGGTATTTTGCCACGGATATGAAATATTTCTTTTATGCTTCCTCACAACATCAGTCATCAGAGAAGAAAAATGTGTGGATTAAAATATAACAATGGCAGCTTCATGGAAAGGATCTGGAAACCACATTGGTGGAAATGCGGCTTGAAAAGAGATTCAAAAACCCTTGACCTGGCACTTTGGCAAACTCCATGCAAATTTTGATTTATAGGCCACCCAGAATGTTGCTCAACTGAGGCTTTCAATAGTAAAGAACTTGAAGAATTACTTTCACAGCCCATTTCTATCTCTCAGGAAAAATCTGTATGCAGTGATTATAAGTTTATAATAGCTTTCTTCTGCTTTATCTACGCTATGGTTATTGTTATAAAAACAGTGGCTTTACAGCTTCCAGTCCTTATTTCCAAATTAACAAGTGTGGGGAAAACCCACAACTGAAGATTTGCAAAGTCACCACCCCGAACCAAAGATGGTTTTGCCAAAGCCATTCATCTATTTGACATCAGAGCCATCAGCACAGACATCTTACCTGGTCACCACCATATTACATGGCGGAAATGGGAAAGAGGAAAAAAGAAACAAGGAAACTTGACTTCCTTCCTTCTGGTGTGAGGGACTGTGGCCTAGCTAAGTCTAGGAAAAAAAGCTTACACTATGGTCTTGGTGCCTTAACAGAGCTAAGCATGTGAGAATTAATTACTGTACCTCAAAAATTCGAGGCTCCCTTTGAGCTTGTAGCCCAGGCCAAATTACCATCTTGCCTCACCCGCCCGCCCCCCCCCATTGGCCCTGGATCCCCATAGATTTTTTCCTGGTTTGGATTCAAGTTGCACCTGCAAACAGACATTTCTCTCAGCCACATATGAGAACGCTAAGATTGCAGGTTTGGTCCCCTTAAGGGACAGCTACACATTCCTGCATTGTGGTGGCGGTGGAGGTAACTATATGACCCTCAGGGCCTCTTCCAGCTCTATGATTCTATGACTACATCTTCATCTGCCCCACACCCGATATCAGATGTCATCAGGTGTGGAACAGGTTAAATGTAGTTTAAGGGAAATAGCTACACAGGGCTAACTGGGACCCGGGCTGGGCCCAATTAGCCACATGGGTGGGAGATTCCTCACCACTGCCATTAGTAATTGCTGCTTGGTTTCAACCAGTTATTTCTATTGATTTAACAGTAACAGCGATGCACGCCTTGTAGCAGTGGAGTGGGAACGGTTGCTAAAGTTAATAATGAAAAGCTTTTAAAGCTATAATTCCCCTATCACTTTCCTTTCTAGCTACTTATCAGACTTTTCACCATTCACATATTCTGTCTGGCAGAAATACTAAGTGCTTGATTGCAGCATTTGGTGTGCCTTCTATTCCTGCCATTGGACAACTCTGCTAATTCTATTCCGAAACTAGAATTAATTTTCCATTCGATTGGATGCATAGCTTGCCCTGTTTGCAAGGCTTCAAGGCAAACAATACATTACGCATTACACAGCTAAATAAAACTTGCCTTGTGCGTTGCAGCTGAAACAATATCACCATCTCCAGAAGATGCTCAGGTTTAGCTCTTGGAGAACCGCAAGAAGAGAGAGAGACACTACAAAGAATGCTGAGGTGCATGTCCATACTTTGTGTACAGATACATTAGAGGGTATATTTGATTAACTTTAAAGATCAGGAGAAAAAGATAAGCCATTTTAAAAATAAAGAAAATGATAAAGTGGACAAGGATCACTAAAAATGGGGAAAAAAAACCAGTGTGCAAGATTCACCATGATCTCAAGGAACTGTTTTATTATTTATTACGTATTAAATTTGCACACCACCCTTCATTTGTAGATCTCAGGGCAATTCACAGCATAAAAATCCAGGATTAAAACACAAAATATGTAATAAAAACAAGAAAAGGAACAACAGTAACAAAAAAAAGTCTCCTTCCTCAATACCTATTTACATTACATTACATATAATGCTTTTATGTCAGATGACTTCTAAAACCAAATTTTAAAGTTCTCTGGCAGGCATAAATTTCGTACAGGATTGTTCCCTGGGTTTTTTTTATTGCTGTAATTATTAATTACATTTCTTTTTTTGCTTGCTATAAAACTGTCTCACAGCGTTCTACAATTATAACAGTATACTTAATTCAAAATTTACAATACATCAAACAATAAATAAAAGAACATTGATTGTCTAAAAGTGCTAATCTTTCAATAACATAAAAATGAAAAAGAACACAACCTACTAAAAAACACCAATAGGCATGAGTATATTCCAGCCCCATTACCTCCATGATGTCTTTGTCTGGCGCCTAAAACTTTAGAATGATAAGTACCAGGCATATTTCTCTGAGGAGAGCATCGCACATTTGGAGAATCATCACTGAAAAGGCCCATTCCCACACTGCCACCCTCTACATCTTGTGTGGCGGGGGCACACAGAGAACGGCCTCAAGTGATGCTCACAAGTTCAGGGTAGGTTCATGTGGGCAGAGGTGGTCCCTAAGGTATTGGGCTTCTAAGCCATACAACTCTTTCTAGGTCAGAGGCAGCACTTTGAATTGAGCCCAGAAATAAATCAGCAGCCAAAGCAATTGGGTCGAGATTAGCGCTGTATGATCAAACCTCCTACTCCCAGACAAACAAATTGGCCATTAAATTCTGCACTACCTGCAGTTTCCAGAATGCCTTCAAAGGTAGCCCTACATAAAACAAATTGCAGTAAACTAACCTAGAGGTTACCAGACTGTTGACAGCAGAAGCTAGTGAGCTATGCCACCAGCTGAAGCTGATGGAAGGCATGTCACACCTATACCCTCCAACATTTCTCCAATGAAAATAGGGGCATCACCACTGAGGCCACTTGCCCCTCTGGTGATGATGGCAGGTCCAGAAGTATAAGCAAACTATGCACCTGCTCCTTTAGAGGAAGTTTCATTTTGTAACCTGTAATTTGTTGCATTAACGAAATAAAGTTAAACACTAGATGAAGCCAGGCAAATGTGGGGAAAGCTCAGATCTTCCAACTATTATTTAATTCTATTATATCTTATGACTTTCAATCCCATTATCCTCCACTCTGCTTAGAATATAAGTAATATCCCTCTGCCCTTTGTGGTGCAACAGCTTTCAAGCCAAAGCAATTATAACCATTTTCCAATAGATTTTTCTCTCCAGTAAGATGGCAAATGGCAGGACCCCTGCAAGAGATAATATGGAAAAAAGGCTTCCTTTTCGCAACAGGCTACAGAGAATATACAGAATGATCGGGACTTCCCTGCTATTCAGGACATGTTGGACTTGCTTAAAAGAGAGAAAAATAATTTTAAAATGGAATGGAATAGAAATTCTGTGGCAGTAGAGTGCCTCTGTGTTCTCTTAACCTATGACTTGCATTCAGAAATATTGGGATAATAGGTTACACCTATAAGAGACTAGCAGTTAAGTAGACAGAACAGACAGACAGACAACTATGAAGAACAACTTAGGTAAGGCTCAGCCCTAGAACTGTCACTTTTGATGTGATATTATATATGTAGCATTTTAATGGAAATTGCAATCAAGTTGCAAGCTCACACATAGGCATTGGCTGGGTGGGTGGGTAAGAATTAAAGAACCAGGAGTTGGTTCTGGGATAGAATAAGGCCACAACTTTATGGTTTCCAAGAATAGGTTTGGTGTAGGCATGCGGCAAGGATATGTTCATTGAATAGCCTCAATGTGGGTGTTAGCCCACAGGGAAAGCCTAATGATAGGGGTCCGCCATGATGTTAACTGCTTCTGGCAGGCCTTTTCACGCACCCTGGCAGGGTGCTATGGCCCATCAGCCCCCAAGATGGGTTTCCAGACAAAAAGAGCCGCCCTCCAAGATCCCTTAAGGTTACATCTCATTGGGATGGGGGTTCGGTGCCTCTCCCACAATACCTCCACAATAGTTGATCATAGTTGACTGGGAGGTCTTGCACAACAAGCTCAGTTTAAGTGATGGGGGGAAACATGTGCATCTCAATTCCAAGGCTTTGTGAGAATTTTCAGGATTGAAAGCAAGCTGGGAAAGCTTCAGCTGGGAATGCTCCCAGAGTGGCTTAGAAGCCACAACAGAAAATGAAATGGAGATGCAAAGGATAGAGGGGAAAACCTGCAGCCTTGTCTGAATCACCCTAATACAGTGGTACCTCCAGTTACGAACTTAATTATTTCCGGAGGTCCGTTCTTAACCTGAAACTGTTCTTAACTAGAGGCGTGCTTTTGCTAATGGGGCCTCTTGCTGCCACTGCACTGCCGGCACACGATTTCCGTTCTCATCCTGGAGCAAAGTTCTCAACTCAAGGTAACTCTTCCAGGTTAGCGGAGCTTGTAACCTGAAGTGTTTGTAACCTGAGGCATTTGTAACTCGAAGTTCCACTGTAACAAACATTTCAAGAGTTCATGGACATCACTACAGTGACATTTAGTATAAGAATCCTGTTAAAGTATGCTAGCATTGCTATCTCCATAGCAATGGGCAACTGGGGCGGGAGAGACTAGTCGCCTAGTGACTTACGGAAGAAGAGGGACTTGTCAAAAGGAATTCCCCGCAAGGTTTGCTCCCTCCCTGCACTGACAGTGAGAGTCTGAACTCAGCAGGTGAAGTACTTTGAGTCAGGCATGATGGTTGCTGTTTGAACAGCAGCTGCCTGTTTTGATTTTCATACTGCCTTCGCTCCGAGTCAGAAGGCAAAAGAACAAAAGACCAGGCTGCTTGTGTACAGCGCTGAGCTGCATTGTGGGAAAGCTCAGGATGGGCAGAAATGAGTTTGGCAGCGGTGTGTGTGTGTGTGTTGATATAAATGAAAGTCGAATTGGTTTGGGGAGAATCTGCTGTTAAATCTAAAACTTGGGGCAAATTAACTGAAGGGGAAATTGACTTGAGGGAGTTGATATTTGAGGCTCAGGCTCTTCCTTCTGCCTTGTTCTGGGTTTGGGGCTTTGGGCAAGTCACTTTTCTCCGTGGTCACACCAACACCATTTGTTTAAAGCAACGGACTTCCGCCCCGCAAAAATCCCAGGGCCTGCTGCAGTTTGTTAAGGGTGCTAAGATATGTAACTCTGTGAGGGGTAAACTACGGTCCCCATATTTCATTTGGGGAATGTCGTGCACTTCAAATGCATGGTGACTCATCACACCCAGCAGCGGACGCTTGCATGAGAGCAGCAGCATTCCTGCTTCCAACATTAGATATTCATTGGCACACAGCCCCTCAATATGGAGTTTCATGGCTGCCAGGGGAGGCTTTTGTGGGCAGAGCAAGAGTGAACAAGGGAGGGAGAGGGCTGAGTCAAGAGAAAGTGTAGCAGAAGTAGCTTGGGAGCACTAACCGCCCCTCCATCTGATCAACATGTGGCCTGCGTCCGCAATCTTAAAATACAAGAGACTAATGGAATGATGTTGACAGTATTATTTCCTACAGCTTTTAGATGAGACTTCTTAAAAGAGTTTGGGTACTTAACAGAAAGAGCACCATCTGCTGGTGTCTAATATTTCACAGCGTCTATAAATTAGTATGTAAGGGATTGCCGATTCCACGTGGCTTCTAGTGTGGTGCTATTCATATGAAGCATCAGCTTGCTGGAGAGAAGTCATGTTTTGCCATTTGTTTCTGGCATGGATGGGAAATCTTAATGAGGAATAGCCATATCGTAACTTATTGGCTTCCGGCTGCCCTGATTAAATAGGAGAAAAAAAGAACAAGGGAAAATATTTTGTGTATTATATTGAGAAAGATTCTGTGTTCTACATGCATGCAAAAAGGGCTAGGTTGAATCACTGGCAAGCCAAGGTACTGTAGTTAAAGGGAAGTCTCCTGTCTGAACCCCTGGAGAACGTCTACTAGACAGTGTGTAGACAAACACTAAAACAGATTGGGCAATGTATAGTATAGGTCAGTTTCATCAGTACATACACTGTATGTTGTGTGGTGACTGAAGCTAAAGGCCAAATATTACTTTCATATAATGGCCAAATATAATGGCCATATAAAGGCCAAATATTACTTTCATATAATGGTTAGCAACTGGGTGGTGGATGTTTTAACTAGGAGTGGGGGTAATTTTCATCAGGACCACAGAACACAGATGGTATCATTGTCTTCCACACAATGGGAAAGCTCCCATTGGTGCCAGTGGGAGTTTTCCCCATCACTACCAGCCAAAGCAAGTGCAATTCTTGCAGGGAGGTTATTTTCATCAGGATTGTGGCTCGGGAGGTGAGCGATAGACCTCATGCCCTGTGTGCCGTGGCCACCAATGGAGATGGCCTCTCTATACTTCTTAGTTCTGATGTCTCTTCTGAGATCAAACAGAATATATGACCACACCATGGACTTAAAAGAGCATCATTATACTGGGTGTTTTATTTTCAATTTCTTTCTTAACTATTCTCAGCATGGAATTTGCCTGTTCGCAGATCCTGCAGCACATTGAGTCAACATTTTCATTAAGCGATTCACTGTTTGCCTAGTACTTCAGAGACCCTCGGTTTATAAGTGATATTTTGGGTCTTTTGCCTCAAAGTACATCATTTTACACTTATGTACACTGTCTGAAGCTTATTCTGGTGCCCTTTGATCCAGTTTGGAAGGGTTTGGAAAGATGGAGGAGGGGAGAGAGAGCAATGGAGAGAGAAACTCGAGGGGGAAGAGAGGGGGGAGCACGTGTGTGTTAATGATGAGGGTTTGGGAAAGCAAAATATTCTCCTAGGAGTTGCTAAGTTGTAGGGCAAGTTTCTGTGCAGTTAGAATTTACTAAGCACCATTATTGTCTGCAGACCTCTAGTTTAACTTTCTGTTTACGGTCTGTTTCTGGAACTTAAACTGAGATTTGAGGAGTATATGAGTCAGTGCTTTTAAAGGTGAATTTTGTCAATTGCAGTTATTGTTGTAATCATCATATTTGCTAGGTATACATTATAGGGCCTGGTTGTAAGCATTACAGAAGCTCTTAGAAGCTCTCAGACATGACACCAGGTCAGTATCTGTAATGATAAAAATAAAGAAGATTGCTATGGTTTCTGCTGTAGCCATGATTGTAATAGGCAAAGGACTGACACTGCATGGCCTGAGATATAACTAAATACAGTCTTGTAATGTTACATTGCCAGTATTGGGCCCAATCCACCCTCTCAAGCAAGCAGGCATTACATTTGAGACTCAGAGCTCAGTGGTTCCCAAACTCCCCCCCCCCACCCTGCCTGCTGTAGTATTTGCATTGTGCTGAGCTAAATGCTGTATAATTTATTGTGTTTAAATGCTTTTTTATTTCTTATATTGCATTACGATTTGTATTCCATTACAAAATACAGTGTAAGAAATAAAAGAAGCAACAAAATACAAATATACTTTATGTGGACATGCCTCAAACCAGCTGAATGAAGCTCATGGACCACAGTTTGGAAACCTCTACTATAGCTAATTCTGCACTCAATGCCTGCTTTCAGATATGATGGCTGCATTTAGTGTTATCCCTGAAGAATAATGAATGCAAACACCAGTTTTAAGGTCCAGTAAACTGCAGCTGGAATGACCACCATAAATTCCTATCAGTGCTTGAACCATTCAGCATCAATCTGTAAGGATGCATCATTTTTCTGAAGCTTGATAGCCTGTGCTGATTAAAAAGTCAAACCAACTCAGAATTTCAAAACCTTAAAAAGTAACAGCAACAAAAAAGCACTCCTTTAGTGCCAATAACTTAGTTACATTAGAGATGCAAAAAACTAAAAATGGTGTGAAAGAAGAACATATAGTTTCTTAGAGTTCCTTCTAGTTGTAAAGAACACCTTACAACTGATTTATTAAGGCACTGGACCAGTGTCATAATTTTGTACAGTATGCATTTGGCTTATGTAAAATTGAGCCAAACATTCTTGGAGAAGAATTTTCTGTTTGGTTACTAAATTTCCTTTTCAAACTTTTTTTGGGGGAAGGGGAATGACTCTTGGAGAAGGTCTGTTGCTCAGTAGCAGAAGACTTGCCTTGAATATAAAAGATCCCAGGTTTAATCACTGACATCTCCATGTGGGTCTTGCAGTCACCCCTGGCTGAAATCCTGAAGAGGGACTGCCAGTCATTGTAGACAATACTGAGCTAGATAGAACAATAGTCTGACTCAAGGTGAGGCAATTTCCTCGGTTCCTAAAATCCTCCAAAAGCGTTGGAGAAATTCCATCATCTCCTGCAGAATATTCAACAAAGTGCAACCCCCCCCCAAATCTCCCCATGAAATTTTGGGTGCACCTGTGGATCCAGTTTTAATGCTGTTTGATGTTATTTGTTGTTGTTCAGTCGTTCAGTCGTGTCCGACTCTTCGTGACCCCATGGACCAGAGTATGCCAGGCACGCCTATCCTTCACTGCCTCTCGCAGTTTGGCCAAACTCATGTTAGTAGCTTCGAGAACACTGTCCAACCATCTCATCCTCTGTCGTCATCTTCTCCTTGTGCCCTCCATCTTTCCCAACATCAGGGTCTTTTCTAGGGAGTCTTCTCTTCTCATGAGGTGGCCAACATGATGTTATTTACATGTTGCTTAAAGAAGTAAAGGACTTGCCCCCTCCGTCTTCTAGCCATCCTATCTTAGCCGAATGCTATCTCCATCCTCCAATATGAACTAATGACAGAGTGAACACTCGGTGAACTGAAATTTCTCATTAGAAGAGAAATTTCTGATTCAAACGGTTGGAGAATTTCACCTCCCCCTGAAGAACATTTGCTAAAGTGTCTCTCCTCCAATTTCGCTGCTTTCAAATGGAGTGTTTGGGGACGCCATTTTCATTCAGCTCCAGCTGATGTTTTCAAATGGGAAAGACTTGGCCCACATGTGAATGAAGACACCTGGAGTGATCCACTGGAGTCACTGGATTCAAAACACCACAGAATGGAGTCCATATCCCGCTGAAGTGAATGGCAACTCCACTATAGATGTTGACACCTGTGCATTAAATGCCCTGGCAGTTCTGCTACTTTTCTCCTTTCCCCAGCATTTTTGCATGTTTGCTGCCCATTGATAAGAACGATTTATTCAGGAGGTTCCAAAAGTAATTGGAAAGAAAAACCCCTAGCTGTGCTCCTATTTTGAAGTGAAAAACTTTTTGTCACCACTATAGTCAACATTATTGTCCTTAATTAATCATTTGTAAAAAGATCGTTTAACACCTTTCCACGGTTTAAAAAGAAGTTTTATTGTTTGTCCTGCTGCATGCAGTATAGCTCATTTCCTAGTCCACCTCCTTTCATAATTTAATGCATTTTTGCCTTGCTTGCTTTCCATTGATCCCCCCCCCCCAACAATTAGGCAAAAACGCTGATGAATGAGGGCATGTGCCTGCTTGAGGATGGAATCCCATTGTCTCCTGAATTAAAAGTGGTTATTTGACTTGAAACAGCTTCCAGGTTGGAAGTCTATAGCTGCATGTTAACTAAACATTGGAGGGAAGAGTTAAATTGAAATCTGAGTGTTTAGGGAATCTTTAGTGAGGCATCTCTACATCAAGAAGGCTCTGAATAAGAACCGGAGAAGCACCAAACCTCTACAGCCATTTTTGACTGTAGACATTCCACATAAGCAGTTGTGTCTAACAGCGCTTTTCTGGAAAATGGAAGGAGTCCTTCAGGGTTGGTAAATAATTGCTGTGTTGTGGTTTGTGTGTATGTGTGTGTTTACTGCAGTATATTAGGAACAGAGAAGCAGTTTTAAGGCATGGAATTGTGGCACAGGGGGAAAAAAAGAAATGGTAATGGTTTGCTTCGCAACTGAAGGGGTTCAAATGGCCGCCTGAAACTCTCCCCATCACCACCACTCTCCTAAGTCCCGGGCCTAAAATGGCTTCACTGCAGCACCGTGTCCATTTGCTCTCATGGATTATTTATTTAGTATTTATTTTATATCACTTAACACTGAATTTGCTAAGCGGTGCACAATAAAATTTCAAAAATATATATACAGGGGGTAAAATAAATTAAAATAAATAATATAAAAAGGAAACTGATTGCCAGCTTTTCAACTGGCCTCTGTCTTTTAACCAGACTTAGTGCGTGAAGTTTTTGATGGCTCAGATATAGGGATGTACTAGTGTCAGACTCACTGATATTATTTTAGCTGCTGCTGCTGTGTTGTTATTATGCATTAATGATCTAAAGTATTGGTTTAATCTAACACTATTGTTATATTTCAGTTTTTATTATGTACTATGAACGACCCTGGGGTCTTTTGAAAAAGAGCAGTCTATAAATGAATCAAATAATAGTAAGCTCCTAGATTTTTGGCAGACTATCTCTGGAATTGCACAGCTCGATTGTTTGTAGGGATCAGGGATGAAGTTGTGCCTCATGCCAGGGTCACATCAGCTTCCTGGAGCTTTAAAAATCAGCCGTTGGGTGTTTTGCACAGCCCAGCTTCTTATGAGCTGTGATTAGCTCCCAGGAGTTGGATGAAAACTCAAATTTGTGCAAAATCTCATTTAAAATTATAAGATGGAGATGAACTTCTCAGGAAAATGGCACTCAGTTTGTGACATATCTAAGTGTTATGAGCTGGGCAAATTTATATTTTGAACAACATATTTATGAACATCAGCAACACCATCCCCTTGTCACATGATGATGCTAGAAAATGACCACCAAAGGGTCACTCTCACAGTTGATGCTATTGGGTATGTTTTTATGAAATCAAATATACAAAACAGAAAACTGGATCATTCTTTTGAAAGGAACAATACTAAGCTGATTTGCCCAGCGATCCTGTACATGTCTACTTAGAGGCCAGCCCCGGTGAATTCAGTGGGACTAACTCTCAGGTATAGGGCTGCAGCCTCAATGAAGAAGCCCTGTAGTAAGCCATTGACAAGATGGCTTAGGAAATACAATCCAGTCAGTCAGTCAGTACATATGTAGTTGCCATAGTAACCAGCTCATTCCACTACTCTAGAATGAGATTGTTAGCATTTCTTAGATCACAATCTTCATCCATCTAAACGTGTGGGAAATCACAGAAGGGATTTTTTTTTTCAAAATTAGCTCTTTGAATATTCACAATTATTTTATAAACACAGGTCGGAGATGCCTTCAGATATTGCTGAATTACGACTCTCCTCACACCTGATGATGTTGGCTCAGTCTTATGGGAGTTTGGAGTCCAACAAGAAGCTGAGGGCCACATCCTCTGCCTCTGTGGCTTAGGCACTATACAATTAAAGCACTATAATAGCATTTTAAACAGTCATGGCTTCCCCCATAGAATTCCGGGGACTGTTACTATTAAGGGTGCTGAGAGAGGAGACCCCTGTTCCCTTCACAGGGTTGCAATTCTCAGAGTTCCCTGGGAAGAAGGATTGTTAAAAGGATTGCTGAGAAAAGTAGCTTTGTGAGAGGACCAAGGGCTCTTGTTTACAGTGGTATGATACTGCTTTAAATATATAGGAACATAAGAATATATTGCTGGCCCATGTAGTCCAGCATCCTGTTCTCACACTGGCCAACCAGATGCCAGTGGAAAACCAGGGAGCAGAACACGAGCACAAGAGCCCTCTCCCTTCCCATGTTTCCAGCAACTGGTATTCAGGTGAATTACTGCCTCCAACTGCGGAGGTAGAGCATAGCCATCATGGGTATTAGCCATCAATAGCCCCCTCCTCCTTGAATTTGTCTAATCCTCTTTTAAAGCATCCTCCTGCAGGAGTGAGTTCCATAGTTTAACTTTGCACTGCATAAAGAAGTACTTTCCTGTATTCTTGTTTTATTGCATATTTTGATGGTTCAACTGAGCAGATGTGTAAGCCATCCTGGGATTTGTGTTGACAAAGGGCGATTTATAAAATATATCAGCGCTAAAATCTCAAGGTCAACTGGCTCGTTTCAAATATTCATTCCGTTTGTGACATATTTTTTGTCGCTTAGGGAAGTGCTGGAATAAAAATGAAGGCAAATACAGAAGAGAAAAATGAGTGGCTGTGTGCCTGATATTGCAAAAAAAATGTTCATTTCTCAAAAGCTGCCAATCTATGGAGATCCTGATTAATCCAAGGCCCATATAAAAATGCATTATTTCAGCTAGTGTCTTTTCACCCACGCACATACCCGGTTTTTTCACATTTGCCTGTTAAATATGCATTGGAATTTTCTGTTTTGGTCAGAAGACACCTGCCTAAGATGTTAAACTTATTTACCCAAGGCAAATAAGCCAAATACTCATCATGCAAAAGCCTTCACCTAATCTGACCACCACCATATCTCTTATTGACACTGATGGAATTTTGCTTTCCTTATATTATACCTGGAAATGTGCACTAAAATGCCGCTACAGAGTTTTCGGTATCAGCATGTCTGCATGTCTCCAGAGTCTATATTGTGAAGTATTATCCTTTTCTAGCTGATTTTACTGCCATCATCAGAACTGGCAGCTTATTTCTAAAGCTCATAGTTTCAGAGATTGAATTTCTCCCTTTCTTTTGTAGTTGTCTCAGTGCTCTGACTTGTTGGTGATAATCTCTTTGTGCACATACAGAGACTTATGCATAAACCTCTTTCTCTTGACATGGAAATGAGTACTGTACAGAAAAGGCCACAGACTCTTGGCTGGGAGTACAACTTCACTGTCTTCAATGATGGAACCAGACGAGTAAGAGAGGGGGGAAGCCAGCACTCTTTCAGTCCTCGGTGACCTTATAAACAATTAACCTGTGAAAGTCTAACCAGTTTCAACGCATCCTGATTGGGAAAATCCAGAGGCATGCATTTGGGGAAGGTCCTAGTACCACTATTTTAAAAATAGAGCAACCCTATGCATGCCCCCTTAAAAGTAAGTCTAACTGAGTTCAATGTACTTTGCTCCTAAGTAAGTGGCAATTGACTTGTAGTCTCTGGAATGCTGGATAACTTTTATGGGAGTTGGAAACCAGACGGGTGAGAGAACTGCAGCATTCTCTTGCAGGTTCTCACTTTTAAACTCGTTTAAATGCCTCTGCGATTACCTAGCAAAGAAAGACCTTGTTTTGGCAGGCTTTTTACTTGCCAAGCTGAGAATATACATGTCCTTGGAAAGAGAGATGTACTTGGGTTTATTTTATCTGCTGATGTTCTGCCTCTGAGTTCTTGCTGTTTTGATAATATTGTTGTGTTATTTATTGTTGATATGTATGTTGTGAACCACCTTGAGCAGTTTTCAATAGAAAGGCAGGGCATAATAATAATAATAATAATAATAATAATAATGGTAAAGGGGCCCCTGACCATTAGGTCCAGTCGTGTCTGACTCTGGGGTTGCGGCACTCATCTTGCTCTATAGGCCAAGGGAGCCAGCGTTTGTTCGCAGATAGCTTCCAGGTCATGTGGCCAGCATGACAAAGCCGCTTCTGGCGAACCAGAGCAGTGCACGGAAACGCCGTTTGCCTTCCTGCCGAAGCAGTCCCTATTTATCTACTTGCACTTTGACGTGCTTTCCAACTGCTAGGTGGGCAGGAGCTGGGACCGAGCAACGGGAGCTCACCCTGTCGCAGGGATTCGAACCGCTGACCTTCTGATCAGCAAGCCCTAGACTCTGTGGTTTAACCCACAGCGCCACCTGGGTCCCTAATAATAATAAAAATAATAATAATAATAATAATAATAAGGCATCAATAAATGGATTCATGTGCAGACAAGAGCCTGATAAAGCTTACCTTGGTAAACCTTACAAGAAAGACCTAGAAGCTTAATTCTGGTTTCAAGGCTGTAGGATCTGGAAGAAACCATCTTCACCTGCTCAGCAGGAGGGTACCACCCCACCCAGTCTTTCATTACTATTATCAAGGAAGGTGGTCTATTCTGCAATGTGCTAGAATTCTGACTGCCGCTTTGGCCAGTCCTTCCTCCTCCTTTTCATATTTAATGTTTTGTTGCTTACAAACGCCAAGATGTTTTCTGTATATAGTGTGTATACCTGCCAAATTTGAACCAATTTGATATGGAATAAATTCTATTTCCAGATTTTAGACTTTAAGGATTTGTATTTGTGTGGGTTAGGGGGTGTTGCTGTATGATGTTAGGCACGCTATAATGGTTTTAATTGACACTGAAATGAGAATGCCTAAATGTGTATTGGTAAAAAGATTTAACATGGGATCTTCCATGGGGCTATTTTAAAGCCAAGAGGAGCACAAAATTTTGCCACAGAGTAGGGAAATGACTGGAAACCTTTATTAAAGTCCACATTACCTTTGGGGTTCCATGTGCCTAATATAAGCTTATCCCTTTGTCATTTTCTTTTCATGTCTCATTAAATATTTGAAGCACTGTGTTTGGGATGGAAGTGATTCCTATGCAATGGAAATCAGGAGATTATATCTATAGCCATATCTATCTATAGGTACTACTACACACATGAAAAATCTGCAACTATTCCAAGAGAATGACTCCACAGTTGGAAAAATTGTTTTACATGGGGGTGGGGTAGGGGAGATCATCATCTACTGTATATGCTTCCAGAAGTTTGATTTGAACAATGCCTTTAATGATATATTCTTCTGCTTTTTCACACATAAGATGAATGTCATTATAACTAAGAATTAGAAACCAATAGTAACCAAATAGTACGGAACTTGCAAAACTGCCCTGCAGGATCCGGAACCAGGACGAAGCAAAATTCCAAAGAGATTGGAGTAAATTCATTGACTATATAAATAATAACTGTATTATTACAGCGGGACTGAAATAATACCTACGACATGGGTTTGAGGAAATTGAAAGAGACTGTAAGAGTAAATTGAATAAGAAAGCCTGTGGCTGGGAAGGAGGGAAGTCACAGCTCGGCAGAGCGAAGGGAAATAAGATGTATACAAGATTGTTGAAATTTGCAGTTTTAATTTAGGTGTTTGTTTGTTTTTGTTTGTTTTTGTTGTTAAAAGTGAAAAACCTAATAAAATTATTTTTTAAAAAATAGTAACCAAATAGTACAATGGAACATCTGGTGTAAAATGTGTGTATGTATCCCCCAAAATATTCCTGAATATGTATTGTGTTTGTCTGTACCTAAAACCAATAGATAGAATCCTCTTGTTTAGCCATTGTGCTTATGGGACAAAGCCACTATTCTTAACATTGACCTATATTATCCCTTCATTTGAAGATTTTCCATAAATTATTAGAGCATCTTCCAGAAGCAATGTGAAACTAGTGGCAAGACAAACATAGGTGTGACTTTTTTTTAAGCTGTTGTATTTTAAAAGTTTGATTTGTAACCATAGGTTAGACCATTTATCCATATCGCCCAGGACGCTGGTGGCGCTGTGGTCTAAACCACAGAGCCTAGGGCTTGCCGATCAGAAGGTCAGCAGTTCAAATTCCAGCTACAGGGTGAGCTCCCATTGTTTGGTCCCAGCTCCTGCCCAACTAGCAGTTTGAAAACACATCAAAGTGCAAGTAGATAAATAGGTACCACTCTGGCGGGAAGGTAAATGGCATTTCCGTGCGCTGCTCTGGTTCGCCAGAAGCGGCTTAGTCATGCTGGCCACATGACCCGGAAGCTGTCTGCAGACAAACGCCCACTCCCCCAGCCTATAGAGCGAGATGAGTGCCACAACCCCAGAGTCGTCTGCAACTGGACCTAATGGTCAGTTGGTTACCTTACCTTTACCATATTGCCCAGGTCAAGTCAAAGCATGTTTCCATATAGCCCAGTACGGTCTAATCTAACTTGCAGCAGCCCTCCAGGAATTCAGACAGAGGCTTTTCCCATCACCTGATAATCTGAAACTTTCCTAACTGGAGAAAGGCAAGGAGTGAACCTGGAACCTTTCACTGTCTAACCATGTTCTTTACCACTGAGCTGGCACCTCTCTAAGTCTGCTGCACTGTTTGCCCTGCATACTATGAAACAGATGTTGCCAGGTCTCGCTAACCCCAGGCAAACTGGATTCTAGAGACTATGCTTCTCTGCAGTAACCAGCAACACTGCTGTGATGTGACGGGAGTATCACAACATCCCTGCCAAGCATCCCCAAGCCCATGGCTCCTTCTTCCTGACTGGGTGTTGGATTGGTTGATTGTGTTAGCATGGTTGTTGCATGGCAATCGGGTCATGTGGTCTTCTAACCCTTAGCAGTTACTGAATTCTGATGGTATATAATGCCATCAGTGTACAGGGTGCATTTCCTTCCTTCCTTTTGACATAGGAACATAAGACACTGAGTCACTCAATTAGTCCCTCTAACTCACTATTATTCTATACTGACTGGCAGTTGCTTTCCAGGGTTTGAGCAATGAGTCTCTCTAAGCTCTAACTGGCAATGGAAGGGATTGAACCTGGTACTTCTGCATCCAAAGTAGATGCTCTGCTATGGTTTATATTGCATTTACCCCATATCTGTTCAAAAACCATGAGATCATCATATACAGCACCTGGGTGCTCATGCAGACATTTGCATGTGTGGCAGGGGAAGAGGAGAACTCTACTTAGAATATGGCTAGAATTTGCTGCAGAAGACTTTCGAAAGAAAATGTCAGGGTGTTGCTGTTTTTTTAATGCTTTATTTTGGAAGTAGGAAATAGCTTCTCTACATCCCATTCATTACGGAGTCTTGACAAGTTACAACTTCAAGTTGCACAGTCAGGAAAAGAGGAAATTAAACTTCTGAAGATCAAAACATGATGTAACCCTTCCAGGTTATCTGCAGCTAAGCTGATAAAGTACAGTCCATTTCTTTTTCTTTCAAAAAAGAAGCATGAATAGCACAGCCCAAAGGCTTGTGGTGGTGGCATATCAGCCCTGAGAAGAGAATGAATGACATATACACCAGTTCAATCTTGAATCATGGGGGTGGCAGTGCTCAGCATGATGGAGATAATGCGAGGAAGGACTTCAGCATCAAGGAATATTCTATGTGCAGATCGCTGCTGAGCATGTGGACCATTATGCACTGGCATTCGGAATAGGGGCAGTCCCACCTGAAGGCACCAATATAAAACACCTCTATATATGCCAGAGTCTTTGGACAGGCAGATAGATTTGCTGCTCTGCATTCTGAAGATGCAAACATCTTCCGCACTTACCATATTTAGTGGTATAAATGCTGGTTTTCTCTCAGATTTTTCTAGCATGCTGCTATACAATGTCATCATTATTCAGCTGGTATTCTAGAACAATGTACTTAAAAACCATTCTTCCTTCTACTGCAAAAAAACCAACTTTTTGGAAAGATCTTGAATCGCACCTCAGTGTTTTCTTCCATCTGGCATGTGTACAAACATCATCCTGGTTTCTATTGGGAGGGGATGGTGGTTGGTAGGTGTGGCTTGGTTAACTTCTGTTTCCTGTTGCTTCCTTCTGACTGGTGCATGTTGTCAATTTGTAAGCTCAGTTAAGAGGAGAGAGATGGAAGACAGAGACAATGGTACTGATTCAAAGCACTACCCATGACAGCAGTCATCAGCTGCAGACAGAATTTCATCACAAGAGCCATGTTTGTCATAGCTCAGCCAGGCATGTAGTTTCTCTTCTAATCTCCTATTGTTGGCATACGTCTGTTTCGAGAGACAATGGAGTGCAGTCAAACCAATGGAGAATCACAGCACCTGCCGTGGCTGCAGAGACTGGTAACTCGTAACTGCTGCTTCCCGCATTGTTTTTGCTGGTTGCAATGTTTCATCTGGGTGTGAACGGAGGTCCTGGGCTGCCCGGATGACAAGACATCTGAAAGCAGCCCTGTTTATGGAAGCTTTTAATGATTAATAGATTATTGTATTTTAACATTCCGTCGGAAGCCGCCCAGAGTGGCCGGGGAAACCCAGCCAGATGGGCGAGGTATAAATAAATTATCATTATTATTATTATTATTATTATTATTATTATTATTATTATTATGACTCTCCCCACTCTGCTTTGCTTATATGGTCCAAAGGAAAGCAGAGCAATACATTTGGCACCAGCTGGGCTGCAGGAGTTTCCAGAAGGAGGACTACAAGACACCATCCAACAGTCTTAGGGACTCCACTCCATAGCTGTCAACTTTTCCCTTTTTTTAAAGGGAAATTCCCTTATTCCGAATAGGATTCCTCGGAAGAAAAGGGAAAAGTTGACAACTATGCTCCACTCTGGATTTTTGTAGGGTTTACTTCTTAGCCTTTCCCCCCCTCCAAAAGTGTCCCGCAAGGCAGTGGGTATGCATAGTTCCTCGGGGTTTACTCCTGAAATATTACGAATGAGTATATCAAGACAGTGGAGCTTTAGGATTAGAGTTTTCTTTCCCCTAGACAGGCTACCTTCCCAGGTTGATGAGCTCTATCTGTCCCTCATTTCCCTTTACAGCACCCGTGGGAACTGACTTCTTGACCATTGGACCCACTATTGGTCTTGTCCATTCATTTAAAAAAAACAAAAAAACAAGCAAACCTGAATTTGTTGTCCTTGGAATAACAAAATTATGCAAGCATTTTTTAAATGTTTCTGGCAATCAAGCTCTTACTTTTTCATCCAAAATAAATTTGCTGCTCTATAAAAGTCAGGACAGTTCCAAATATTGGAATTTTTAAACGCTGGTTTGAATAACCCTAAGCTGCAAGACTGCCAAGTGGTAACACTCCTTTTTTGTCCTAGTCTACCTGAAAGAAAAAAAGAAAACTATGGACATTTCAATCTGCGTCACTGAATAATTTTCCTTGGATAGTTGTTTATCCGAATGCATTGGCTGGGGGCAGGGGGCACACACTTTTTCACTCTGTCATCCTATGTACCCTACTTAGACCAGTACCCATTAAAAACAGCCATGCCCACCTGTTGGAATATTTAGTCAGAGCTTCACCTGTATGTGATCCTGGTTTCCTCATCTTCAAAGCTCCCCCGGTAAGCCTGTGAGGCTCCTCTGATCTGACACATCTCTTGTTGTGTTTGTGATATGTGCTTTGTGCAGTCCTGAAGGATAAGTCAGGCAGCACTGTACCTGAAAACACACAAAGTGTACTTTTGAAGGTAAGCCCCCGAGGCTCTCACATCTGCTCAGTGTCAAGAACTGTATGAACTAACATCTGAGACTGTGCCGATTCAGGTCAGAAGAAGTTTTGATCGCATTTTGATGCTTGAGAAACTCTTTTGCCTATATCTCGGCTGCAACTAGTTAATTTTTCTCCCAGTTTCAACAGTCACACAGGCAAAAATCAAGAAGTATTGTGTTCCCTCTCCTCCTTCCAATCTGTTGTGACATCTATCACAATGTCCTTTTTGTGTGTAAAAAAATAATAATACTTCTTTTATATACTGTGAACAAAAGGCTGATGATGCTACAAAAAATGTACCATTATTTAGATTAAAGCTTTTGTTATGGAAATTGGCACATTGCTGCATTTCAGAGTGAGAACTAATCAGGGACTATCAATAAAATGAAGGGGAGGGGAACAAAGAAAGCATGCAAACAGAAAAGAAAACCCCTAGACCAAAAAAAAGGAGACTACATTAACGAAAGACAGTCACAAAGATGTAACAAGTCTGACACTTTTACAGATCAACACACAAACTGAAGAAAAACAAGTGAAAATGTTTTTTTTCCCCTCCAAGGGGGGAAAATAATGACATATGTCTTCTCTCTTCCTGGAATTCACCAATATACACTGCTGTTGTTTTTGTCTTTTTCTGTACCATTGCCTCTGGCACCTGGTTATTTAATGGTGTGTTTTTTAATGGAATCAAAATCTTAATAAATAAGGCTTGTCATGAAGTGAATAGATGATTACTTTAAACTTTTCAAAAGAAATCTCTTTATGCCATTGACTTACCTTGCTTAGGAATTCATAGGCTTGAAACTGGCTCCCATACTCCCAATGACAGTGTGCATATGGGAAGGGACTGTAGCTCAGTGGCAAGGCATCTTCTCCGTATACTGAAGGTCCCAGGTTTAATCCCTGGCATCTCCAGCTAGGGCTGGGACTGCCCCTTGTCTGGAATCCTAGAGAGCCGCTGGCAGGCTGTGCAAACAATCCTCAGCTAGATGGGCCAATGACCTGACTCAGTAGAAGGCAGCTTCCTTTGTGTAGTTGCTGCATTCTGAGAAATCTTGCAAAGAACGCTGCTTATTCTGTTCTTGGAAGGAAAATGATGCTTGACATCTCCAGTCTAAAGGGTCAGGTAGCAGAAGGGAAGGACTTCTGCCTGAGACTTTGAAAAGCAGACAATTTGGACCAAATGGACAAACACTGTTTAGTCCATTCTTGCCATTAGAGACATATGCAGTGTATTTGTATAGACAATTGCTCTGGTCCATAGTCCAGCTGTGCAACAACTTTCTTTGCTGTGACAACTAGTCATTACCTCCAGCATCAGGTAGGATGCTTCCAAATGCCAGTTGCTGGAGAACACAAGTAGAAGTGTGCTGTAGCTTGTGGTCTTTCCATTGGAATCTTCTCATTGGCTATCATAAGAAAATACTGCTGGCCTAGATAAGCAGTGGGGGTTGTCCTATGCTCTTTTTTCAAAGAAAGAATAAATGCTAATTCTATATGACTAATTATTTTGCTTGCAGGCTTGAAAAGCAACACCCAGAATTAACCGATCATTTTCACATGGCAAGGCATAGTTAATACGCGCATGGAGGCCACTGGACCAATGGTAAAGCCACTGGCTCCTGGTTCAAAATTTCTGAAGCGGGATTGTTTTATGTTACTGCATCTCATCCTAGAGCTTTGTAATAAATGCATCAAAATATAAATATCTACACAGTTTCTATGTACAATAGCGTTCAGGGGTATGTGTGGTTTTTCTTAGGAGAAACCAGTTTTTCTTGAGATACACCATACAGTTCTCTACACATGTTTTGCTTCTGTGTGTAAGAGATCATCCAAGAAATGGTGGCAGGTATCATGCACTAGGGATGTGAATGTATGAATATGCAGTTGACACTAGCAATTTTCTGGGCATTTCCTTCATGCTTTTTCAAGACACTAGTAAGGATACGTAATGTAAGGAACAACCTTGACACCTATTTACATCATTAATAATAGTTCTTGTGTTTAAAATGTGCTTTAATCTCCTGTGTTCGGATGCAAATTAAGGGACTCACCTAATAAGTCCTGTCAGCGGAAGCCCTGAACAATGACTTCCACTTGTGCAAAGGGGATTTCCTTCCTGTCCTCCCTCTGGAGGACGGGGTGTCAGAACAATGCCAGAAAAGGACATAGGGGTAAGAGAGGGGGAATTGTTCTGTCTGGCAAGTTGCAATGCTTTTCAGAACATGGAATGATTGGAAGAGCACAATGTTGAATTTCTCCCCAAGTGTTTTTCTTCTCTACGTGTTTTTGCTGTTCAGTTTCTTGTTATTAATTCTCTGAACAAATTGGCCTTTTCCTCCATTCTTGAAGGGATAGATTTTAATGTAAAACCAGGCTCCCAGATTAGGAAACTACATGTTCATCTGTATGGAAGAACATGATACATGCTCTCACACAGTGCCTTAAGTGAATAAAATCTTCCTCGCTGCTCATTGAGAGCATTGCATTTAAAAGTGTCATGAAGCTTTTGCAGCAAAGTGAATATCTCTGTCCAACCAAAGCCAGAAACACAGACTCATGCGTTATTCTCCTTTCTTTACTTCTCAGCATAGGTTGTTCTTACTTGCTATTCAATTATATTGAAACCTTCAATTGTACAGTCTAGATAAGGTAGTGAAAACATCATATTCACTTGCTTCCTTTTCTTTGAAAACACGCTTTGTTCTCATTGCGTATAGAAAAATGCCAGCAGGCCCGATTTCTGCACTCAACATTTTGTTCAAGCCAAGGCTGATGAATACTCCGTAAACGTTCTGTGGTGTAACTCTTTCAGTCAAATGGGAGTCAGACCGTTGAGTAACACAAGCTATAAATTTGGACTACCATATTTAAATCCGCAGGTGAGCTACCAAGATAAGGATGTACTACAGGCTCAACTGTGGGTTTTTTTGCCAAAATGAGGCAATGTGTTCTAGTTATACTTTAAGATAACAATTCCATACAACTTGAAGTCAACTTCCAAACCATGGTCTCCAATTCTGTGACATGTAGTAAAATGATAAACTATGTGAGATTTTGTTTTGGATACCTCCTTCACAAACCTTTGTGTTCATAACTGAATCACAAATGGCCCACTACAGTTGAAATAATTGATGAGTCCATAACTGCATTGCCTGTTGAGCTACAGTCCATATGACAGTATGGTGGGAAACACTGAACACAGGTTGAGGTGATCATCTTCTGTGCCATCCTGTGTTTGCTAATGTCTACGTGTCTGGTAAATAAGGAGTCGGATTCAGTGCCACTCTTTTTGTCTGTAGTCCCTCTCAAATGTTCGGTGAAATGTGTGGAGGAGGGAAAGATGTCAAAGAGAAAAACAACTACAAGACTTTTAGAAGACATCTGAAAGCAGCCCTGTTTAGGGAAGCTTTTAATGTTTAATGCCTGTTGTCTTTGTCCATGGAGTTTTCTTGGCAGGGATACTGGAGTGGCTTGCCAGTTCCTACTCCAGGTGGATCACGTTTGGTCCAAACTCTCCACTATGACCTGTCCATCTTGAGCTGTCCATAGCTTCCCTGAGTAATTCAAGCCCCTTCGCCACGACAAGGCAGTGATCCAACGACAAGGCAGTGATCCACGACAAGGCAGTGATCCAGACCTATCCATTCTCAAAGAAATCAGCCCTGAGTGCTCACTAGAAGGACAGATCCTGAAGTTGAGGCTCCAGTACTTTGGCCACCTCATGAGAAGAGAAGACTCCCTGGAACAGACCCTGATGTTGGGAAAGATGGGGGGCACAAGGAGAAGGGGACGACAGAGGATGAGATGGTTGGACAGTGTTCTCGAAGCGACTGGCACGAGTTTGGCCAAACTGCGAGAGGCAGTGAAGGATAGGCGTGCCTGGCGTGCTCTGGTCCATGGGGTCACGAAGAGTCGGACATGACTGAACGACTGAACAACAACAACAACAACTTAATGTTTAATAGATTATTGTATTTTAACGTTCTGTTGGAAGCTGCTCAGAGTGGCTGGGGAAACCCAGCCAGATGGGCGGGGTATAAATAATAAATTATTATTATTATTGCATCACACTTTATGTCCCTACTCCTGACCTCCATGCAGCCATCTGAACATAGGGTTCCCACATGCAGCTGCAGGCAGCTGCCCTATACAGTGGTACCTCTGGTTAAGAACTTAATTTAGACCTTCAGATAAATGATCAGAGTGGATATAATATTCAATTAGAATCATGGGAAAGGTTATGGAAGGAAGGTATTAATTTTACTGCATCAGTGAACTTAAAGAAAATGTTGTGAAAATGATATATCAATGGTATTTAACACCAGCTAAACTTGCCAAAATGTATAAGACAAGAACGAATGAGTGCTGTAAATGTAAAGAAAAGGAAAGTATCTTTTACCACATGTGTAAAAGAGGTAAAGGCTTTCTGGGAAATGATATATAATGAGTTAAAGAAAATGTTTAAAAATACTTTTGTTAAAAAACCAGAAGCCTTTTTATTGGGTATAGTGGGTGAAGAGATACCAAGGGAAGATAAAATATTGTTTATGTATGCAACAACTGTGGCAAGAATTCTTTTAGCCCCAAAATGGAAAGAACAAGAAGTACCAACGAAAGAAGAGTGGCAGATGAAGATGATGGACTTTGCAGAAGTGGCAAAGCTGACAGGAAAAATCCGAAACCAGCAAGATCAAGCATTCCAAAAGGACTGGAATAAATTTATACGATATCTGAAATATTATTGTAAGCAATTAACATCACTAGCAGGGTTGTCTGAAGACTTGTAATGAGAAATTCTCTACCTTTCTATATTTATTTAAATTTTGCATTATTTTGTAATGTGTGTAATTAGAATTAGAAAACGTACAAAATGCAATGATATAAAGGTTAATTTTGAAAGCCATGAGGTGGGAGAGAAGGAAGTTGAAAGGCTCTAAGAGCCAGGGCGGTATGGTGGAGTGTTATGATGTGAACATATATTATACCATGGAAAATTTTATTTATATATATACACACACACACACATACATATATATATATATATATATATATATATATATATAGAGAGAGAGAGAGAGAGAGAGAGAGAGAGAGAGAGAGAGAGAGAGATGATCAGAGGTTGGGTGCAGGGACAGCAGCTGGAGTCCCCATTTCTCACCTTCCCTTGTCTTCACTGAACATGCAAAGGATGCTTATTTCAACTGGAAGAATTCTAATCACCCCAGGTGTGGGTGAAGTGAGACCTCTGTTCCCCTATTGACAACAGATTCACTACCACTTTTCTAGGCAGCAAGCAGTAGGGTCAGGCCAACAGAGCCTTTCCAGCAGTCTTGCTTGTGCACTTGCTCAGCCCTGAGCTCACCACTGCCTCTGCACCATCCAGGCCAGCCATGCTGGTGCAAGAAGGTTAGCTCTGTGGCACTGCCCCATTAGGACAGCCACTCCTGAATCAGCTGTTGTGTAGGTGACAGGAAGAAAGGGGAAAGGAGAAAACATCCTTCTTGACTTTAAAACTTTCTCCCAAGCAGTTATGGACTAATCTATCAGTTCTGATTCTCCTGGAGTCTCACCACCCCCCTCAATCTTAAAATCACTTCTCAACATTTCTCCAGCAGATTATTTTTTTCAAAAAAATTCCTCACGGAAATTTATCAGCATTTTAGTGTGCATTCTTCTTCTTCTAGTTTTAGTATACATCTGAGTAATGTGCATTTTTTTTTTGCAAGCAGTCTCCCCTAATACGATGCAATTTATAATTTATCGTCACTAATATTTTGCACTCAACAGCTTGTAACCTACCCTGCAACCTTAAGCTGAGATACTGGTAAAAAATTAAAACAGTAACAAGAATTAATAATTATATATACATGTTTATGCATGCTGTCCCCTAATATGTGCATTTCCATAAACATTGGATGGTGAACTACATCACAAAATGTGGATAAATGCAGATGTTGAAGGATGGTTGTGTTTGGGCTGGAATATTGTTTTGGAAAGTACAAATTTGATAGGTTTACCTTTAAATGCAAACTGAATAAAATCTATCCCCGTCTCTACTCACAAGTCAGTGTTTAGCATTGCAGCAAAACAGGTTTTGGACAGTTGAAGCCCATGGCACTGCTTCCCTGCTCTTGTAATAACAGAGAACAGCATGATTCACTGTTGAGCAGAAAAGAGTTTTGTTTGTTCCAGATATATTGCATACTAACATTCTGGGGATATGTCAATTCAAAATAGCAATATGTTGTTGTTTTTTTAATTTCCTCCTTAGGAAATTATTTCTAAAACATCGCCAGGTAACTCTTTTGGTAGAGACTTTTAATCTCAGGGTTGGGCAAATTTCCTGTATTGCAAGGGGTTGGACTAGATGACCCTCATGGGCCCTTCTAACTCTACAGTTCTATGATTCTATGGTTCATTTGGGGGGGTTACTTTCTAAAATGCTACGAAAAGCTGTTATTTGAGCCAATGACTAGCTACATTCTAAGCGGGGTAGGGAGTGAGATTTATTAGAAATACCATACATGGAAAGAAACTCACTTATTGCAGATTTCCCCATAAAGAAAGATAATATTTTTGGGAGCAGGAGCAAGTTCAGTTTTATAGCATCAAGTTTCAGTAAGTACCAGTATACAAGTAACACACACACAGAGAGAGAGAGCATAATAGGGACTTTATGTCAATCAACCTGGGAGGTCAGCTGGAATATGAACTTTGAGTATATATAAAAATCAGACCTGATTTGAATTTTGTGAAGAGGAAATAGCTTGCTATATTTTGGTCAGGACCACAATTCTTGACCTGTGCTGAACCTGAACAGATTTCATTTATTGCTCTGTCGGGACAACTGTAAACTAGATTTAGGTTTCTCCTAGGTCAGAGAGCCATATATTAACAAGTCTAAACAACTGGACCCTACCGAGGCAGCTTGAGCTACTGGAAAAAAAATGAAGTGTATTGCACACCAATATTTTCTTACTATATATTTTGGAAATATCAGTGGTGTTCCATGATGAATAATGGAGACCAAATACAGGCATTCCCTAATACAGTCTTGTCCAACCTGGTGCTCTTGGACTACAACTCTGTTCTTCCTCAAGCAGCATAGTCAATGGTCAGGGATGGTGGAAACTGGAGTTCTAAACGGCCAAAACTGAGGAAAGATGGACTAAGGGGTCCTAGATGCTTTAACCTCTCTTGCAAGGCAGCATCCATGACTTTATTATAGAATGAGTCTTTAGGTAGAGTGACATGATTGAGAGTCATTGAGAAAATATAGGATTGCGATACATGGGCATCAGTGAGTCTACAGTATATGTGACAATCCATCACAAGTAATGGTATCTAATTATATTAAGGTGTTATGGAGAGGGATGGGGGTCCATAGCTTAGAAGGGTTCATTCATTCTCTCGACTTTAGCTTATTCTTTTTTGTGAAGATTATGGCTGGAGGACAACTACCTGGCAAGTTGCAAGCCAACTTGATGGACTTCATTTTGTTTCTTGTCCCGCTCAGATGCTTTAATGTTCAAGCTAGGTTAAAATCCCAAACAACCCTTATTTGAAGATGGGCCTTGTGAATCCATATAAACTTTGTTCTAATGAAAGGACTTTGTAACCCTCCTACAATTTAAACTTGGCAGGAGTCACATAGCTGTAAGGCCGAAGAATTAGACACTGTGCCTTCAAACCAAGCAGAACTAAGGCCCATACTATTAATAAAAAAAACTATATTTGCTCTCGCTCATTTCCAAGCCTTTATTTGTTTTGTTTTTTAAAGCCCTGCAATGGAGAGCAGAGGCCAAACATCTCCTTCTATTAACTCTATTTTAACAAGGGCTATTATATACTGTAGTATTATTCTCTCTACACATGCATGTCCCATTTTCTCTCCAGACCTCTTTTTATGTGCGAAAGCTGCCTCCTTTCACTAATTAAATTTCATTACCTCCCACTGAAGGGAAGAAAATGAGGGATGTTGGCTGACTCCTTTTGATATAGTTAATTCCTCAAGGCCAGATAATGGCACCTTGGGGGAGTTCTTATTTTCTTTCCTCCTCTGAACCCCCCCCCCCGCTCCATTGAATCTTTTGGGATCATTATAGGCAGTTGGGGAGACATTGGCAATGCTTTTTAACAGATACTGGGTCCTGATTTTGTAACGGAAATGCGACCACGGTGTATCTAAATAAAATGTGAACATCCTTGAGGGACAGAGGAAGCTGCCTTATGCTGAGTCAGCACTAGCTCCATGTTGTCTACACTGACTGGAAGTGGCTCTCCGGAGTTTCACACAGGTGCCTCTCCCAGCCCTATATTGCTGGAGCTGAAGAGGTTTGTTTGCACAATGGCTTTTGAGGGACAGGAGAAACCACTTTAGTGTGACATTGCACTCTTTTATTTGGAGCAAGTTAGTAGCTTGGTTACATAATACAGGCTTTGCAAGCAAAAGACCCAGGTTCAATTCCTTCACTACTATTTATTCTTACTGTGTGTATATCCTGCCTTTTGTCTATCATGACAGCATTCATGGAGTCCCATGCAGGCATTGACCAGACCTAGAACCGCATTATGTGCCCTCAGACCATCCAGTTCTATCATTTTATCCGTAGCATCAACAGGATGGGAAAGACTTCTGCCTGATCTGGCCTGCCAGGCCTCTTCATTCAGCCCTTGGCAGTCCATTTAGGACATGTCCCCTGCCCCGCCCCCCTTGCCAGAGATCAGAAAAACTCCAACATAGGAAAAAAGAATGGGAATAGGAAAGAAGCTAAATCTTATTGAGGGTGGGGCTGAAAAAGAGCCTATAATCTGTTGATCCAAAGACTTCCTCCTTGCTAGAATGCTGACCTAAGTGGACAGGGATGGCAAAACACTTCCTCCATTCCCCGACATGAGTCAAGGGAAGGAAGGGAGGAAAGAAGGGGCCAGAAGGCTGCATCTAATCCAAACTAAGTTAGTTACAGTGGTACCTCGGGTTACAGACACTTCAGGTTACAGATGCTTCAGGTTACAGACTCCAATAACCCAGAAATAGTACCTCGGGTTAAGAACTTTGGTTCAGGATGAGAACAGAAATTGCGCTGCAACAGCAGTGGGAGGCCCCATTAGCTAAAGTGGTACCTCAGGTTAAGAACGTTTTCAGGTTAAGAACAGACCTCCGGAACGAATTAAGTTTTTAATTAGAGGGTGGGTGGGAGCAGAATCAGGCAGATTAGATACTGGAGGGGGCATAGTGGTTAGATTTTCCCTCCAGTGATTCCCTCAGGGTATGTGGAGAGGAAGAAAGGGGGAGGATGCTGAAGCAGCTGCTCCCTCCCTCCTTCCTTCCTTCCTTCCTTCCTTCCTTCCTTCCTTCCTTCCTTCCTTGAAACAGGCAAAAGAGTGGGGAGGCAAATAGCAAATAGTATCAGCTGTGGTTTTGCTGCTGCTGGGAGGTGGTGACATCAGAGAGTGGCTGATGTGCCTGAAAAGCAGATGGAAGGGGATTGAGAGAAGAGAGACACGCAGATCCCTCCCACTGGATCAGCCCGTCACCCTCCGTTTCTCTCAACTGACCTTCCATTCCACCCAATCTATCTATCTTGTGACAAGGATCTTTGTTCCCTTTCAAAGCCTATTTCTCTTCTCTTCTCTTTGCTTGTTCATTTGCTTCATTCAGAGATTCAGGGATCTCTCCCTCCTTCTCTCCAGTTTGTTATCTTTCCCAACCTACTTGCGCTACCCCATGTATCTTCCTGTCCATCACACCATGATAATACAGTCCTTGAGCTGGAAAAAAATCCCCATCCCCTGATGTAAACAAGACTGATCTAAATACACCAGTACTGTGATTCCCGTAAGGCAACTTCCTCTGTGTTTACCGGTAGATAGGAAATGATAAAGCAGCTGGAAGTTGCAGTGTGGCTGGCAAAGGTTTGGCTTTTGCAGCAGGTTGGATGAAGGAGCATGAAGAGTCCCCAAGCAAATCTTGTGTGTTTTGTCTGTCTGTCTGTCTGTCTGTCTGTCTGCTTGCTTGCTTGCTTTAGAGAACTGATGCTACTTTTCAAATTAAAATCATCAGTGTGCTGCTTGCCTGATCTCTCCAACTCAACATATGCATTTGGTAAACACAAATCGCAGACGTGCTGGCATTCTCTGCTCACAAAAAATTAGACCTGGTAGCATCTGCCCCTGGGTCTTCCTTCTGCTCGGGGAAATGAAGCGCTGCATGCCCAACACAATATTGTAAGTTGCAATGTCATTCTGCCTTGAAAAGCAGTCTCCTATTACTCGTGGAAATATTCAGCAAAGGATAAATCCTACTTAATGCATCGCATACCCATCCAGTCATAATTACATAGCTGTAGAGAGGCATTTGCATGAAAACTGGTAAGCCTCCTGTCTCTGTTCTCATTCCCCACTGCTCACCTCAAATCACTGGGACAAATTTGCTGCAGATTTAAGGAAAGGATATTGCCGTAGAGGGGGAAAGAAACAAAGCAAAACAAGAAAACCAAAGGATGGCGTTTCCTGTTAATCAGAGGTAAGCCTCACCGATCAGCCAGCCATACTTCCCATCCTTTGAAGGTTTCCTGAATCTTGATTGAGTTGCCAACGGAAGCAACAGGAGTGCAAAATTCATTTTCCAGCACTTGATGGCACACCTTTAACAACAGCGTAAGGACAGAACAAAGAATGCCAAAGCAAAACAGCCTTGGATTAGAACAGTGGGAAAGGGAAAGGAAATGTCAGGTTTAATGCAATCCAAGCAGGCAAGAAAAGAATCACTCTCCTGAGTTATTCTGGATTGGCAAAAGTGGGGAAAGGCAATTCCCTCATTTTAACAAATTACCATGGCTGCTTATTGAAGAGCCTTAACACGATCCAGTCAAAATCAGGCATCTGCAGGGGTGGAACTATGCATGCCAAGGAAACATGGGGATGTGAAATTCAATGTTTTGCTCTTTTAGGGGCAGTGGAGCTTAACCTTTCCTTTCCCACCAAGTATTTATTTATTTACAGGTGTGTGTGTGTGTGTGTGTGTGTGTGTGTGTGTGTGTGTGTGTTTTAAAAAAAGATCTCCCAGAATAGTTTTGAGGCAGTGTACAAAAATGGAACACATCAATAAAAATACAGGACCATCTAGAAAAAACACAGTTGAAAACAGGTAGGGATAAAACAGGTCACACATAGGAACTAAACACCAGCAAAAGTCTGGGTACATCTTAAGAGAAATTGGCACTAAAATGCTCGTGAGAAATTAAAAGAAAATGTGGAGAATGGAATTCAAGACTGGTAAAATTAGAAACTGGGAAAAACCTAAATTGACAGATTTGTCTATCCCTAGTTGTAAATTATGGAGGAAACTTCTGCCTTTTAAGATAAGGAGATTTATGCCCTTGGACTTGCAGTTCCAGAATCTTCTTTATACAAGTCACATTTCCCTCCTCTTAGATATATAAAAATCACAACTTTGTAAGTGCCGAAAATGCATTTTTTTTTAGTTAGTACTGAAATTTTATGAATACTTTCTTCATTATATAGCTACCTGCTGGCACTTGGAAATCTTTGTACATAGCCCTCCCTTTTATTTAGATGATGAAAAGCCAACATCTACAGCTGTGTGTGTGTGTGTGTGTGTGTGTGTGTATTATATTTGGTGATCCTTTCTTCTGGCTTTATTTTGTAAGGGACAACATTCATCCCTCTTCCTCGTTGCCTTATTTTCAAAATATTTTTTCTCATACATTTGCTGCTCCTTTTAAAGGTTTGAAATTGGGCTAGTATAATTGGTCAGATGAAGAGGCTGTATTTTTGCCAGAGGTCAGAGAATGGGGGAATGGAAATGCTGCACCATTCAAAAAGGGAGCATTTATGTTTGATGAAATATATGGTGAGAGCTATTCAATCTTTTACTATTCTGAAACATCTCACTAGGAGATGTATTTTTTTTAAAAAAAAAGCTAAAATCATCACATCGCTGACACTGGTAGTGTGCCATCAGTATAAGAGTACAGGTTGAATCCGATAAAGTCATATTCAGAGTAGATGCAGCGAAATTCATGGACATGACTAATTGAGGTCCATTGATTTCAAAGGACAGCCTTCAGCTAATGCATCCCATTAGCACAAGGATTTCCACTTGTGTAATGGAACTTCTCCCTCCTCACCTGTGTGCCCCTTACATCTGCTCTAGAGGTTCCCCCAACCCTCTGGTGATTTGGGAAGAGTACAGCTTGCACACAGGAAGAGGAGAGAGGGAACTTACATTGCATAAACTAAGACAGGGTGTTTTAATTAGATACCACCCACAGAGTCCACTCTGAGTAGAAGTTAGTTGGACACAACCCTGTTTATCTAGAATAAGTGCTTGAACAATTGCAAGTAGTGACATGCAATTGCAGATATATGCTTCCATGTGTGCGCACACAAACATTTCACAAGTCTGAAGATGGGGTCGGTTTCACTAGAATTCCTCAGATTTTCTTAAATGGAGATTTATTTAAGCAAAATCTGGCAACAACCTACACATGTGCAGAATATTTCCAACCAATTTTACTAGTCTTTAAACCAGTGTTGTTGTTTTTTTAAAGAAAAATAGGTGCCGGTTGTGGCGGTCCACTCCAACTGCGCAGAACCCCCAGATGTTTCACGATCTGTTGGTACCTGCACCAACCACGGGTTAAGTACACGCTGCCACCAACCTGTATGTGCCTGGTAATCGCTTCACTCACTTCAGTCAGGGATAAGGTTGGAACAAACTGTGTTGATTGAAGTTTAATACATAAGCATGTGGTTTCCGAATGAATAGTTCTTTTTATCTTTAATAACAGTTCCTATACCTGCATAGACCTACAGCTTGTAATCCCTTACAGTTCCAAACTATCTCTCCTTTCCTTTGACTTCACTACCTCTCTCTTACTCTCAGACTCTCTCCACTGCCCCCTCTCAGAACTTCCCGCCACCCATCCTCAAACGTCCCAACCCCACCCTCCAATTCTCCGGGGTGGGTTTATATAGTCCTCCTAACTCCGCTCCCTAAGGTTCTGACTGGCTAATCCCTTTAACTCCTTCTATGCGGTCCCTATGTTTGGATGATCGTCACATCGGTACTCACCATGAATTTGTTACAGTAAGTGCCACACTTTTTAACAACAACAAAAGAGGTGCTGGTACTCTGTACCCTAAAAAAACAACACTGCTTGAAACTCTGTTGGATCACCATGCAATTCTTCAAATGTTTCATCTGAGGATTCCTCGAATAATGTTGATATTTGTCGTAGGCAAAAGATCAGTGGCAATTCCTAACAGAGCTTATTAGGGCCTGTAAAAAATCATCTTGCTGCCTCTGCCCAAACTTGAGACTGATTAGTATGAATATTGAATCTGCACACCGTTCCCCCAAAGTTAGGCTTTTTATTTTGAAGGGTCATGCTGATCCTCTGCTTAAGTGTCTCCTGTTTAAGGGCTCTTAAAACAGTTACTGAAGAGCAGATCTCATTGAACTCAGTGGGACTTAATTCTCACTTAGGATACCTACACATAGAATGTCAATGGTGTTTGACGTTGGGCATTGATGTTGCCCATTGACTTCCCCCTTATTTTATGCATGATTTTTGTGACCATGGTGATAATATCTGTACATGAAATATTGTTTAATAAACAATCCCATATCCATGGAAACACTGAAAGGAGATTATCCATTGTTTTCTATAGTGTTAACAAAGTGCAATATTGCAGATTTCAAATGTATTATTTGGTTAAGTGCAAACAGAACCAAGGTTTTCAACAATCTTTCTGAGAATCACATCTGCCAACAAGTTAAGACTATGAATCAAGGTTCAAGAACTATGGGCTTGGTTATTGATTGATTGATTGATTGATTGATTGATTTATCAAATCTCTATATCACCCTTCATCCATGGATCAAAGGGTGGTAGTTTACAACATAAGCACACCAAAATACATAACATACATAACATAGGAACAAACAAAAACTTTATACTGAAATTTCCTCGTATCATAAGGTTGCAGATTACATCCCCGGGAGTTATTTACTTTCACTCTATTGCATAAGAATTCCTGTAGGGCTTAATTATACCAGGCAAGTCTCTCATTGCTGTCATAGACACTTGGCAAAAAAAAAAAAATGTTTAAAAGGTCATCCACAAGACATGTCAAACCAAAATGTGGCAGGGGGAGGTAGTTTCATTCCTGAGAGTTAGTGGGGAAAATATCACTTTTATTGGCAGTGCCACCTGTTTCATTTAAGAGGTTGTACAGCTGAAGGCAAAGGTTGAACTGGAACATATTGTCGAGAAATATTGGAACCTTGTCTTTGGTCGTCATTATACAATAACTCAGGAGATATTTCTTCCTAACCCACTCAGTTAGCAATTGGCTTCTGACCTGCGGTATAAAGGTTTGTATTCCTTCACAAAGCTGAACAAATGGATTTTTATCTGATCTAGTACCACTTTAAACTCATTTATTTATTTCTAAACTTCTGCCATGTCTCTGACCCTTGGTGTTGTACAATTAATTTGATTATTGTGCTGGATAAAATATATTTCCCCACAGCTTTATAGAAGATATAAACAACAGAGAAGAGAAAGCAAAAATTGCTACAGTTAATGAATGATGTGTGGGGGTTTTTTTTAAAAAAATAATTAACAGTGTGGTTGGTCAGTGTTGATGTAGCGAAGTCCCTGACCACAGAGGCAATACAATTAATAGATGAGGCACAGAATATATAGAGCGGGGATAAAGAATATTTGGCTCTCCAGGTGCTGTTGGATTCCAGTTCCCATGATCCCTGATCTCTGATCATGCTGACTGGGGCTGATGGGTGTTGGAGTCCAGCTGCATCTGGAGAGTCATAGGTTTCCCATTGCTAGTGTAGGGAGATGGATCATATCTATGGATGGATGGATCGTATCTATTTCCTTCCATGTTCCCCACCCACCACTTCCCCACCCACCACCCACAAAGGCCTTGATAGGCAGCCAGGGAGACTAGATGGCTGTGTGTGAAATCCAGCTCTGCCCAAGAACCAAAGGGAACAGCCATTGTTTTTAATTTTCCCCTATGATCTACCCAAGAGTGATGGTACATCATTATGTCCCAATTGAAGACATAGTTTCACTTTGTGTGGAAGAAGCTATTCCAGGTGTCTAGTACAGAAGAAGGAAGGGTGGATGGATGGATGGATGGAAGGAAGGAAGGAAGGTCAGCCCTTAGATCACCTTCCAAGTACATATCTAAGTTTGTGTGAATGTTTTGGGATTCCCCCTGAAAATTTACATGGCAATGGGATGGGATGGACTTACCAGTGAACACATAAAAGAGATATGAACTGAACTAAAGACATTCTGTATATCCCTATGTGTCCACCACCAAATGGTCTTAAAATGGAAGTTTTGGAGACATAATGTGGAGAAAGAGGTTCAGTCTTGCATAGTGACTTTGCACACCCACAGCTAGGGATGGAAGAGGAATTTGGTTCAGAATTATTATAAATGCACACCTAATGAATTTGCATGTTCCAAAACTGTATGCACACCAAAATCCAGCTGTCCTTTTTTGAATATTGTGATGCACTTCTCCAACCAAATAATGAATAATAAAATGCATATCCTAGTGAAAATTGTGAATAAAATGCATATTTTGTTGAAACTAGCATAAAATGCATTGTGGTAGGAGAAGAGGTCTGCAAAAATATGCGTATCAGGCAAAATAAATGTGCATTTTATGGGAGCTTTGCACAAAAATGTTAATGAATCTTTATAGGGACTTTAAAAAAAAAATGCCAAAAGCTGCTGAAGTTTGGAGAACTTCACTTCAGAGTGAAAAAAATGATAAAATAAGAGAAGCCGAAATGGACAGATTTGTGCATCCCTGCCCACAATTATTGTTTTTTTTTTACGTATAGCCTAATCATATATAACAAATATGTACGTTGATATAAAAATGTTTTTGACTTTAACTTTCTTTTTAAAATCCTATTAATGATAAACTTTCTAATTACAATTGCTTTTAATATAAACAAAGACACTTGAAATGTTGGAGACATCGAAACAAACAAGTTTTGAAAAGCTGTTTGATCCTTTTGACAACCACAAAGTCACACAGGGTTACCTCAGATGACTCAGGATTTATCATGTCAAATTTGAGGTGAAGCAACTTTGTCACTGTGATTTGATAAGAGGTGACACATTTTCCTTAAACGTCCTTAAAGAGAAAAGCTTTTGTTATGTAATTCTCACTACAGCTGGGAGCCCATGGCCTTAAAGGTAAAGGGACCCCTGACCATTAGGTCCAGTCACGGATGACTCGGGTTGCGTCACTCATCTCACTTTATTGGCCAAGGGAGGCGACATACAGCTTCCGGGTCATGCGGCCAGCATGACTAAGCCACTTCTGGCGAACCAGAGCAGTGCACGGAAACGGTGTTTACCTTCCCGCTGGAGCGGTACCTATTTATCTACTTGCACTTGGATGTGCTTTTGAACTGCTAGGTTGGCAGGAGCAGGGGCCGAGCAACAGGAGCTCACCCCGTCGCGGGGATTTAACCACCGACCTTCTGATTGTCAAACCCTAGGCTCTGTGGTTTAGACCACAGCACCACGAGTAAGTAAAAGAGAAGTGGGGTAGGGGAAAGAAACACTTTAGGGCTATTATTCATAGCATGTGCTATGAGTTCCTTCTCAGTACCTTCTCAGAAAACAAATACAGTGGTACCTCAGGTTACAGACGCTTCAGGTTACAGACTCCGCTAACCCAGAAATAGTACCTCGGGTTAAGAACTTTGCTTCAGGATGAGAACAGAAATTGTGCTCTGGCGGCGCAGCGACAGCAGGAGGCCCCATTAGCTAAAGTGGTGCTTCAGGTTAAGAACGGACCTCCAGAACGAATTAAGTACGTAACCAGAGGTACCACTGTACACTGATGGGGATAAATCCATACTTATATAATTTTTTTTAAAAAAAAAGTCAGTTGGGAGAGAGTCATCAGAAGAGCCTGCTGGATCAGGCCAATTGCCCATCATGCAGCCCAGCATCCCATTCTCACAGTGGCCAGATGCCTGTGGGAATCCTGCAAGCAGGACTCAAGCGCCAGAGGCCTTTCCCCTCCTGTGCCTTCCAACAACTGGTATTCAGAACTGTTCCCGCCTCCAGAACTGTGGAGACAGAGCTTAGACATCATGGCTAGCAGCCTCTGATAGCTATTTATTCAATTTTTCGAATCCTCTTTTAAAGCTGTCCAAGTTGCTGACCATCATTGCCTCCTGTGGGAGTGATTCCATAGTTGAGCATTGTGCTGTGTAAGGAAGTACTTTCTTGTATCTGTCCCGAATCTTCCAACATTCAGCTTCTTTGGATGTCCATGAGCTCTGGTGTTACAAGAGAATGAGAAAAACTTTTGTCTAACCACTTTCCCTATGCCATGCATAATTTTATAAACTTCAATCATGTCACCTCTTCCTCACCTTTTCTATAGACTAAAAAGTCCCAAATGCTGCTACCTTTATTCACGAGAGAGTCGCGACATCCCCTGGATCATTTTGGTTGTCCTGTTCTGAACCTTTTCCAACTCTACAATATCCCTTTTAATGTGAGACAACCAGAACTGTATACAGTATTCTAAATACAGTTGCACCATAGATTTGTATAATGGCACTATGATGTCAGAACTTTATTTTCCAGTTCCTTTCCTAATGATCCCACCATGCAAATTATGTTTTTCACAACTGATGCACACTGGGTTGACATATTCATTTGAGCTATCTACTATGACCCCAAGGTCTCATTCCTAGTCAGTCACCACCAGTTCAGACCTCATGAACATATATGTGAAATTAAGATTTTTAGCGCCAATATGCACCACTTTACACTTGCTTATGTTGAATTCCATTTGCCATTTTACTACCCGTTCACTCAGTTTGGGAGGGGTCCTTTTGTGGTCTCTTAGAAATGATGGTGAGCTATGACGAAAGTTTTTCATATACTTTCCCGCAATTTGAGAGCCTCTTGCTTGCATATGTAATAATGTTTCAGATGCTATTTTCAAGGACAATTCTATAAAGGATAAAACATAGCATTTCCTATAAAGACCTGGAATCATTCCAGGTCGTGGAATGAATGACACAGTAAAATGCTGTCCTAGCATGGCTAGAGAATAGAGAATAACTAGTAAAAAAAATAAAAATGTATGGCTTCTCCTGCAACATCAATATGAGTGTTTAACAAAAGAGCCTATAAAATGGGTGTTGAAGTGCCCTATAAAACATGCTGTACTAAAGCAATAATAGTTACAGTAAGATAAAATGGTGCAATGACCAAGGTGAAGATTTATACCAATTTTTCCACAGTACAACTGGATTCTTGGTCTCCCAAGTTAGAGACATCTACTCCTGCCAATACATTATTTTCAAAGAATTTACCTTTCAGAGTTTCTACTTTTTGACATCTGTTTGCTTTTAGTGCGGAACATACTACTTGGAGAGTTGAGAAACCAGAGGACAGAAACTGGGCCAGAGCAACTTTTTCCAACCTCATGGCTTCCAGATATTTTTGACTGCAACTCCCATCAGTCACAGCTAGTGCAGCTACTGTATGCTGTGGCTGGGCTGATGGGTGTTGAAGTCAAAAACAACTGGAGGTCATCAGATTGGGGAAGGCAGGACCAGAGCATCATTTTTAGTATTGACCTGGTGAATACATTGGGCTGCATCCAGGCTTAGTCATGCTTAGAATAAACTCATTGAAATCAATGTGACTTAAGTTAGGCATGGCTATGTTTGGATCTCACCCATTCCTTGCTACAGTGAACATCAAGAGCTCACTAGCAACATTCATTGTCGTTTTTTAAATGCATATTATACTTTGCTAAAGAGCTATTATTGGCTATAGGAAGAGGCTTACTGGGCACTTTATTATATTTTATTCTCAAATGCATTTTACATGCTTTGTCTTTTAAAATAACATTGGAAGCATGATGTATTTTAAAACATGGGAATTGAAGGGTGTTATTCAACTTAAGTTTAGCCCAGAGCAGACCTGTCATTTTCACTGATATATGCATGTTTGTGTACACTTTGCCCCAATATGTGCACTTTTGTGTGTGGCTGGAGAACTACATTGCAAAATTTGGAGAAGTGCGAATTTTGAAGAATGGTTGTGTTCCAGTTCACATATTGTTTTGGGAAGTGCAAATCAAGTGCATATCCCCTGGCCATCAAACCACCCCTATGTCCCACCTGTAAGTCTATCCTATTTTATCTGTATCTCCACCAACAAAGCGATTCCACCTGTGACATCTTATGTTAGTGTATCTGATGTGTTCCACCAGCATATCTCTCTAGTAGAATATTGTGTCTGGCATCCCACCAGTAGAGCACAGCATCTACTGAATCTGTTGTCCCTACCACTATCAGCAGCATATCTCTACAATAGGACTATGGCCTTTAATCAGAACTTTTTCGACAGTCTACACACTAGAGCCCATTTGTATAATGCCTCAAGCATAATATATATCCTGAACCAAGAAATATACTTTCAATCTATATCTTCCTATTAGTCAAGACCAGGTACATTTCATGCTTCCATTAGAACACAATGGGAAATGTCCATTATCAAGAGTGAAGAAAATAAAGCTGTAAATCATGGTGCTAACTACCAATACAGAAAAGGGTGTGCGCAAACCCAACAGAAAATACTGATTTAGCAATAAAAGATGGAAGCATATATAAAATTTATTTATATCCTTTAATTATTTTAGAATTAAATTGCAGAGAAAGATCTTATGACTATTAGGCTATATTGGAAAATTGGATAAAGCATAAATGCAGGAGATAATGAATGCAGGTGCATAGAGAGGCAAATGGCTTATAACATTCAGGTAGCAGTAAAAACAATAATCTTACATTTACACCCTACTGTGAAATTTTAACATGTTCTGTGCAAAATGGCTTTCAGACTTGCAGAGTGATGTCACTATAGATTCTCTTACTGGAGATACACAAGTTTAGCTTCTCATTGCAAGTTTTTTCCCCCAGTGAGCACGAAGGGCCAATTTATCCACAGTAGAGAACAATCCAACTCAGTGAAGAGATGTTGCTCCTGCTTAGGGGCTGACTCATTGCTAGAGTTTGGGGTAAAGAGTTACCTTTTTATATCTCTTTTTCTGCTAGACCCCAAAACAAATGTTGTAGATGTTTGTTTCTTACAGATTAAGGTAGGTAGCCATGTTAGGCTGACACAGTCAAAATCAATTTAAAAATTGTCCAGTAGCACCTTAGAGACCAACTAAGTTTGTTCTGGGTATAAGCTTTCGTGTGCATGCACACTTCTTCAGATACAGGTATCTGAAGAAGTGTGCATGCACACGAAAGCTTATACCCAGAACAAACTTAAAGGTAAAGTTACCCCTGACCATTAGGTCCAGTCGCAGATGTCTCAGGGGTTGCACACTCATCTCGCTCTATAGACTGAGGGAGCCGGCGTTTGTCCACAGACAGCTTCCGGGTCATGTGACCAGCATGACTAAGCTGCTTCAGGCGAACCAGAGCAGCGCACAGAAACGCCGTTTACCTTCCTTCCAGAGTGGTACCTATTTATCTACTTGCACTTTGATGTGCTTTCAAACTGCTATGGGACCGAACAACGGGAGCTCACCCCGTCGCGGGGATTCGAACCGCCGACCTTCTGATCGGCAAGCCCTAGGCTCTGTGGCTTAGACCACAGTGCCACCCATGTCCCTAGAACAAACTTAGTTGGTTTCTAAAGTGCTATGGGACATTTTTTTAATTTTTTAATTTGTTTCTTGCAGGACACTCTTGTAGATAAGGTAGATAAGGTAGATAAGGTGCTTAAGAACTGACAGACCACTACAGCTTAGGGAAAGGATGGACATTTAAGAGGTTGTTCACTCAAGCAGAAACAGTCATTAGCTGCCCCAAGTCCACCAGCAGGTTATTTTGCCCTAGAGCAGCCTTCTTCAACCTTAGGTCTTCAGATGTCGTTGAACTCTTAGGGAGGAACTCTATGTTGCACTCTTCCATCGTTCCATCCGTACTAGCATTTCAGCTTGCCTGGTGGAATAATCTCCCCCTTCCCTTCCTCTGCTCTATTCTAGGGGTTCTCCAGACCCCCCCATCCCCAAGCTAATTGGGGAGACCCAAGGGGTGCCTGGGAGGAGTAAAGGAGGGGGAAATCCTCCTGCTAATGCACTAAGCTGACTCCAGCCCCAACTCACAGCCTCCCAAGCCATCTTAGCCAATGGCCAGAGATGATGAGAACTGCAGTCTAACAACACCTGAGGGCACAAAGTTGACAAACGTTGCCCTAGAGCAGGTGTGGGAAACCTGCAACCCTTCAAATGTAGCTGAACTATGACTCCCATCACTCCTGACCACTGACCACGCTGGCTGGGGCTAATGGAGTTGGAGTCTACAGAGTCTAACAGCATGTGTGGCGTAAGGGGCAAAAGTTCCTCACCCCTTCCTCAGAGGGTTCAACCTGGAATTAGTAGCCCAGAAGGAACACAAGTTGAGACACATTTCCCAGGCTCAAAAAAAATCTCAGGTTCTTCATTCATACACACACACACACACACACACACATATATATATATATATATATATATATATATATATATATATATATATATATAGTCCCTGCTGATAAAGTAGCTTGAGAAAAGTACATAGAAGAAGAAGAAGAAGAAGAGGAAAAGTTTGGATTTGATATCCCGCTTTTCACTACCCAGAGGAGTCTCAAAGCGGCTGACATTCTCCTTTCCCTTCCTCCCCCACAACAAACACTCTGTGAGGTGAGTGGGGCTGAGAGACTTCAGAGAAGTGTGACTAGCCCAAGGTCACCCAGCAGCTGCATGTGGAGGAGTGCAGACACGAACCCGGTTCCCCAGATTACGAGTCTACCGCTCTTAACCACTACACCACACTGGCTCTCAAGAAGGTGGTTATCTCTCATATATGCTGAGATACTGCCAGAGAAACAAAGGTTTATAAAGAGGGAGTAGAAGAAAGAAGCATGGGGAAAGGGAAACCTTGCTTATCCTTGCACTTAATGGCAAGTTCTCAACAGCTAATATTTGTTACACTTTGAGTTGTGTTACAAAATGTATGCCAGAAAGATACACGTTGAGAAGGCGCAGACCTGGTGGAAAAACTAGAGCACATATTATTATCAGTGTTTGGATCAGTTCTCATCTTGCTGTTGTATATTGTCCCAATATGCCTTCCTGAAGCTGTGATGAATGGGAAATAGGACTATAAAAAAACAAAACAAAGTCCTCTACTGAACGTAACTCTCCACATTGTTAACCCAGTTAAGTTCTGTTGATTCTGTATGTTAATGCCACATTAGCCCAAGGTCTGGCCCAAGGCAAATGCTTCTGAAGTAGTGTCCTTGTATGAATGGGGTACAAAGGATGGTATCCTTATTGTCTGACTTTGTTTTATGTCTGTAAAGTGTAAAGTCCTAACCAAGGGCAGTCCTAACCAACTAGAACAGGGGTCAGCAAACTTTTTCAGAAGGTGGCCAGTCCACTGTCTCTCAGACCTTGGGGGGGGGAGGACTATATTTTTTTTTTTGGGGGGGTGAACAAATTCCTATGCCCCACAAATAACCCAGAGATGCATTTTAAATAAAAGCACACATTCTACTCATGTAAAATCATCGTGATTCCCGGACTGTCCGCAGGCTGGATTTAGAAGGCGATTGGGCCAGATCCGACCCCCGGACCTTAGTTTGCCTACCCATGAACTAGAATCAAGCTATGTTGAATTCAGTGGGGTTTAATTGCAGGTAATTGGGTTATGGGTTGCCACTGAAAACCCCTTGTACGTATTATTCACATGTAGAGCACACTCACGATGCGCTTTTAGCCCCACACTCATTACCAGGTCTTCTTTTCACAAGAGTGAAACCACTGGGTGAGCTTCTCCTCATGTGCAGGGGCTCTGTGCAATGAGGAGATCCACACAATTGGGGGGCCCCAGTCATATGGAGCCCCTACATGTTGTGTGGAGCTGGGATATTGGCTTTTTGATACAGGCAACTGCAGGCGCGGTTTTGTTTTTAAGACTTGGCATCATGGACAGGGCTAAAGGCATGGCCCCGCTCCAGACTGCATCCTTTAAACAAGAGCCACATGGGCTTAGCTACATGCTTTTTTAAAGCCATCGCTACAAACAGACAATATGTCAACTAACAGATTTTGCCTTGTCTAGGATTTACAACTCGACACCTGTTCCTTATTCTAAAGATGCTGCTGCAAGAGATTAGAGCAACCATGCACCACTGAATTGGAACACAGCACTGGATAAATGACAGGTATTAGATAGGAAAGCTAAGAAACGGCCCAGGAAGACTGCACCTTGAACCACAGGTTACATAGCCTCAAGGTTGGTCAAGGGAATGAATTAGACTTGATGGGAAAATGCTGCAATGAGTGGCAAGGAACGAATGTAACCAAACCTTTATTTAAGCTGCAATTCTTATTAGGGTGTAAGCTAAAAGAGACTTGCTTCTGAGTAAACAGGCACTGGACTGCACTGCTGGGATGTATTTCCACTAATAGAAAAAACCTGCAATTTTGTCCCTCTTCCTGGAGGGAGACTTCCATAAGAGGACAGGGGAGGGAAGCAATTTCCACTGGTCTCCCCTCCCTCTTTCAGTGAGGATCTGGCAATACTTGCATAAAACCTTTCAAATTCTGGGCTGTTCTTTGTTGAAACAATAGTTCCCAGTAGGGATTTTGTTATCTTGGACAGTCCTGGTCTAGCATGAAAACAGGTCCTTAAATAATATTCTATTTAGCTTGCCCCAATGAGGTAGTGGTGTTAATCAGGAAGGGACCAGGATCAGATAAAATAAAATAAATCTTTCTAATGTATTTGGTTACAGGTGGGTAGCCGTGTTGGTCTGCCATAGTCAAAACAAAATCGAAAATTCTTTCTAGTAGCACCTTAGAGACCAACTGAGTTTGTTCCTGGTATGAGCTTTCGTGTGCATGCACACTTCTTCAGATAATGTATTTGGATCAAAGCACAGAGATGATGAAAATATACATACTCAGCAACAACTGAAATATAAGCATGTGAAATTAATACAAGGGAGTAATTGAAAAACAATATTACACTGGCAAATAAAAATAGCTACCAATAGCTATCAATAAAAGCATGCTGATTACTAAGCCCTAAAATGCAACCTCCGAAAGCTTCCACCAGTCAAAACTGGTTAAAAGTTTAGGATTTTCTAGCAGTTTAACCTAAAGATTAAGGAGAAGGAATTCTAGCTACCAATCCAAGCAAGGATTTGAGGAACTTACCTCTCTGCTCCCTTCTGCATGTCATATACTTCTTTTGGATTTTAGCTTCAAAATCTTATGAGATTACAGATAGGGATACAAGCAGCTGAGAAAACAAAAATCATTAACTCAACAAGAAAAAAAAAAGTTCATTCACATCCAAATGAAGCTAGCTGGTATATTGGAAATGGAACCATGAAACGTAGAAGTTACTTTGAAGTACCTAAATCTACTAGTCAAAAATAGCTTTAAGCAAATATTTTCCAACAGAGAAGCTGCATTTAGGAAGCCAGTACCATGTATATGATCCTGAACATTTTGTACAGCTAGCTCTTTAATCTCAGTTTACTTTGCTTCTTTGTGGAACAAAGGTTGGCATCTTTTAACTCTTCTAGGGTTAACTTGGGCTTTATTAATTTGTCCCAATCTGGATCACACACACATGAATGTGGTTCATTTTATAAATATGGTAGTGTGGCTATGCATTACCTGCCGGTTGGCCTTGTCTAGTGAGATGTTGAAGAAAGGGAAACGGAACAATTGGGTTTGTAGCACCTCCAAGCAACAGGTAGCACTGTATAATTTTCTGACTCAGTGCCTTGCTTTGTTCTTAAAATGACCTGGAATTTCAGCCATATATGTATACTTCAGGGGTGACTCTGTAGTTCAATAAAGTTTACTTCGATATTAGAATTCGGCACATAGAAATCTCAAAAAACTCAGAGAGGGGAGGGAAAGGAGCAAGACACAGAGAGAAAAGCATATAATCTGGCAGCTACAATAAATATAAGAAAACATTAGTCTTTTTTTGCAGAGCAAAATGCCAACTCTCTCTTCAGACTCTCTGCTCTGCTTTAGATTGCTTCGTTCTGAAGCTAGAGAAAGGGGCATAGCTGAATGGCAAGCGTCTTGAAGAAATGATACGCTTCTAGAAAATAAGGGTGTTAAAGCAGTAATACAGAGACATAAGGGCAATTGGGTGTTAAAACAAAAAATTTAGAACAGCAGCGCTTTTCTAGAATTGCAGAATTCTGTTAAAAGGATCTTTTGATAGATAGACTAGATAAAATAGAGTGGCTGTTAGGTTTTAATGAGGGTTTGAAGAGGCTATTACAGAAAGTTGTGAGCTTGGAACAGCCATCCTTGCTTTGTGCTAAGTTTATATTGTTTTTAAGTAATAATTTTGACATTTCTTGGTGTGAAGCAACTTCATTAAATCCCAGTGTGAAACAGAAATGAAACATTTAGAAATGGCCTTTTGATGTTCATAACAGTAGACATATGAAACAATCGGTTGTATATACACATTATGATGCATTGCCTTTCCCTGGTTGCTCTGATACATTTCCCTTTTGGAAAAAAAGGGAAAGTTTATAATTGCTATCTGTGGGCTTAAATGAATAAAATAATCCTATTATTCTATTGTTGTTGTCTATTTTCCTTATCATCACCCAGAGGACCATATCTATTGAGTGTTTTCCCAGCATCTCTACCATAATGGTGCCGTATCTGGCATTTCACCCCCATCTTCCAGCCCAGACACTGAGATCCAGCACCAAGGGCCTTCTGGCGGTTCCCTCACTGTGAGAAGTGAAGCTACAGGGAACCAGGCAGAAGGCTTTCTTGGTAGTGGAGCCCACCCCCATCCTGTCAGATGTCAAGGAGATGAGTAACTATATAACCTTTAGATGGCATCTAAAGGCAGCCTTGTATAGGGAAGCTTTTTGATGTGTAATGTTATATAGATAGATAGATAGATAGATAGATAGAGATCGATATAGTGTCTCTCTCTCTCTCTCTCTCTCTCTCTCTCTCTCTCTCTCTGTGTGTGTGTGTGTGTGTGTGTGTGTGTGTGTTGGAAGCCAACCAGAATGGCTGGGGTAACCCAGTCAGATGGGTGGGGTATAATTGTTGTTGTTGTTCTTTTTATTGGATGACTGAGCTTCTGCTAAATCTTAGAGCTCTGCAACCATTGCAACTAAAGTATAAAATTTCACCTTCAATATATGAACTAATGACACAGGTGGTACCTCCTGTTTTGTCATCTGAGGTGAAATGGGAAGGTGCTGCCCCTTTGTCGCCAATACCTAGGTTGTGCGGCAGCACATGTGAAGCAGCAATGGCAGGTCCAAGATCGTTTGAAATTTCAGTGAGATCTTGAGATGTCAGTGAGATCTCACCAAAAGCTATTGCTGCCGCCACCACTTTTCTGCCAGCAACTGGGTGCCTGTGGGACGTTACCTCTTGGCATTCCGCCTGCCCTCATTGGGCAGGCTGGCCCTGACTAATTACATCAAAGTCCCAACCTCTCTCACCAAGCGATGCTGACCCCAAACCCCACACATACACTAAGTACAATAGAAGCATTGCCACTCGACCCCACCCCCATTCACCATGCCCCCCTCCACCTCTTTCCCCCTTTTCTTCCTAATGTAACACTAATGTCTCAACAAATGAAACTGATCTGTAGAAAATGTAACTTGAAAAAAGAGACATTGCACATACTGTTGTAAACCAATAAACCTTTAATAAAAATGTTGTTTTTAAAAAAGAGCATTGTGTTTGAGGGAAGGTGAGAAGTTTTCTCCATGCTGTTTTATGACGTGAGAAATCAGATCCTTGTGAATTCTGATCCTAACCTGACCCACAAGTGCAAGACTAATGGGGACTAGTAGCCATAGCAAAGAAAGCTACTTTAGAATCCATATGTTTCTAGGAAGCTGCCTTATAATGAGCGTTCCCCACATCAAATGGGGTGTGCATGTTGCGAGGTTGCAGGGAGACCCGTTGAATCACGGTGGCAGCTCCTGGCAGTTGGTCTGGCTTCGCCTTCCCAGGTTGGGATACCTGTGGACTCCACCTATGCTAGCAGCTGCCCAATCCCGGCTGGGGAGGTGTTGCCAGGGGGATTGGCCAGGTAGAAGGAGGGATTATACAGTACACACAATGGAACTTCAGTCATACCTGGGAAGCGGCCGTTGGATTCAGAGCTTCCCCACCCTCCACTCCCTCAATTGATGCTTACTTTGCATGTTTAACCACCTTTTTCCCACAGCCACACAGTCACGCAGGCGCTGCTATGACAAGGTCGCTGTTGAAGGGCCGGAAAGGAATTTCCCTGCATTGGCAGGTTTCGCCTTTCCCATAGCAATTCGTCACAACTTTGGCGGTTGCAGGCCTTGGGCGAAATCCTTTAGTCATTTACAGAATGGGGGGGGGCGTGGGGTGGTGACCCCCGCCCCCATTGCGGCGGCGATAACAGGGTTCCCGTTAAAGGGGTCTCAGGGGGAGGCATTGACCAAACGCCCAGGGTCGTCACTGCCCTCCCCTTCCAGCGGCAGCGAACATAGGGGGGTGGGCTATCTGCTTGAACATATGTTCTCCAGACTGGCCCACTTCCCAATCATGCTGGATAACCCTGAAGTTACCCAGAACCCCGGCTGGGGGGCTGGGAAGGATAAACGCCCAATGCCTGAGCCAAGGTCTTCCTACATCTGAAATATTAATAAAGTTGTGGCCAATTTAATCCCATAGAACATTGTCATGAGTCATTATTTCCCGCAGGGGCTGCCCCGGGGTACGGGGGGACTTCGCCTGGCTGCGCAACAGGTCGGAGTGTTGGTCTGTTTAGCCCATATTGTCTACTCTAACAGAACCTTTCCAGCATCTCAGGCAGAGGTCTTTCCCATCACCTCTTGCTCCCTGACCATTTTAACTGGAGATGCTAAGTATTGCACATTTTTCTTCCAACAGTAGAAGAATCAGTGCTCTCTGCAATATCTATCAGAATCCATCAATTGTAGATAGGAAGCTGCCTTCTATCAGGTCAGGTCATTGGCCCATCTAGCTCAGTGTTGACTACATTGACTGCCATTGGTCCTCAGGGGTTTGAGATAGGGTTTTCCCCCAGCCCTACCTGTGACCTTCTGCACAATTGCAGGGCAGGGAATGGGGGAAAGTGGCCCATAAACTGCTCCTAGCTGGCTTCTGAAACTTGTTGCTCACCATGGAGCAGCCAAGAGTGTTGCAGCAAAGTTTAGAGATGTTCTCTAGCTTCTAAGCAGGACTAATATTGGCTTCCAATTGTTTATTAAGGTTGCAACACTACAGGGGGTAGCCACAGCCTCTAAACTGGCAGTAACCCCAGCATTCAACAAGCCTTCAAGTTTTTTTCTTCCCACACTACATTATAGCATGCAGATATGTATTTTCCTACATTTTAATGAGAAATTGTTTAATTTGCGCTTCTCAAATTAATGCTACACAATGTGTCAATGGAGCATGTGTAAGTCCTTGCCACCCCCACCCTGTTCTGCCCTTTTTTGTGACGTATTTATGACGTTTGGGGGCTACTTCTGGGTTTCACATGTGGACAATTACATGTTACACACGTAAAATGGTTGTTGCATGTAAAGCACTGCAGAGTTGGGGACCAGAGTGTCTTCCTCAGCCAAGACTGTAGTCATGGTGACTAGGGTGGAAGAAGTTCTGGCAGAAAGGATCAGAGGGTCTTTCAATGGAGCTGACAAGGGCCAAATCATTCATACACAGCACCCTTTAGCTTTCATTCCCATTCTTAGTGCATTTAATTCACAAGTTTGGCCTAGATGTGCCCATTTTTGTGCATTACATTTCTGTGTACACACACAGTTACATAATTGAGTGCTACTATTAACACGATGCGACAGCACTAGATGTCCTCTTATGTTTATATTGGGGTTTGTTTGGTTTTTTTTGGAAAAATTGTGTTTAATGTGCATTAAGCACTCCTGTCAGGGTGAGTGCATTTCTCTAGGCTGGTGCAGCAATTAAATGGGCATTTAGCATCTCCACCGAGAAAGAGGTTGGGCAGAAGACAACTGCTAATCCCAGGAGAATGTTGGACTAATGAAGAGCATGACTAACAAGCCTCAGGTGTATCTACTGTGAGCCAGGGCACTTGGCTTCAAAGGCAGAGACAGCAAATATGGCATTAGTACGCTTCAGAGCACCCTTCTGCGGTAGCTTCTGTACATGGATTAACAAATTAAGCAACTGAAATAATTAAGATCAGAAAAAAGAGTGAAAAGTTATTGATGCATTTTGTGGGTTAGTAGGGTTGGAAAGAAGTGGAGTAGCTTAGCCCCAAACGCCTGCAATTTTGTGTGTGCATATCCAGAAATATGCTAAGCCTTGGACAACACTTAAATTGGGATTTTATTAATAATAATGAAGTTTGGGAATGGCTACATACACCAAACTATTACCACGATTTCCCTACAATTCTGCCCTAAAGAATGAATGCATTCACATAACTAGTAATCATGAATAATTATTTACTAACACGATTTCCCTAGTATTGTAATGGAGTGGTTTCTGTTGTTGGTTTTTAAAATGTTACCTGTCTTCTATTGATTTGATTCATTTTTCAGCTCTGTCTTCAGCTGCTGTTATATAGAACAATCACACAGGGTTTGGTTCAGCAGTAGCAAAAATGATTTATTTTGAACTGCTGGAGATTTCATAATAATTGAAGTGTTTCAGCACCACATTCAGCCAGAAGGCCAGCGTACCCCAAGCAGCCGTTATAAGACCTTTTAATTCCATTAGACATCCATTCTTAGACAAATTTCCGTATTCCATTTTAATGTATTGTCCTCCCTAGATACATGCAGAGGGAAAAGAATGTTGAAACAATTCTCCTCTATATCTTCCTCCTATAACTTGCACAAAATAGTCACCCTTGCAGGATGGTTTATTGTCCACAAACAATTAGTGTGTGCAATATCCCCTCAGGCAGAAATGGAAGAGGGAAACCAAAAATACCTGCAGCAACATGACTCAGCCCCAGCTAGCAAGGCCAATGGTCAAGAATGATGGGAGCTGTAGACCACCAAATGTGGAGAGCCACCAAACACTTATTATTCACAGACACCTAAGAATATCTGAATTCAGCTGCAGAGACTCTGTGCTAGTGAACAGAGAAATCTGGGACTCAGGTTCACCCTTCTGCCTCTGACAACCATCCAGCTCCAAGGTAGTGGTGAGGCTTGAATTAACTATGATATAGGATCCCTACCGTACACATAATAATTAACAGCAATTGATAACCACAGTCTTCAAGCATCTTGGAACTTTAGTAAACATGGAAAGCCCTTATCACAAGCTGAAAGGCCTTTTTGATTGCTAATTGAATCATGATTAATATCTGCTCATGAATCTATTCCTCTCCCTGTGTCTTTTTTGGTCAACCCAGTAAGTCACTCTGAGAAGCAGCTTTTTTTTAATACCCAGGTTTAATGCTTACTGGCAAAAAGTACTTTGTCTGCTGTCACTAACTGTGTTTTGCACCAGTCATTTGATTTTGTTCCTGTCTCAACTTAATTGTAGCAAATTTTCAGATCAAAAGTGAAAAGGGCTTTTTCTGTGCACCTCGGTAAGTGAATAAAACACAGTCTGTCATATTCCTGACAGACCTGAAATATGCATGGAGATGCACTCAAAGAATTGGACCCCCCGAAACGTGATGCGAATGCCAAATGATGAGCTGAGAATGGATTAGATGCAGTGACAGTTTAGAAAATGCATGGCGGAAAGAGAAGTACCTCAAGCACAGATAGACCATTCAATATGATCCATGTTCATTATGGGGTGCTTTGTGTCACAAAATGACAAAAGATGCTAATGTGGGTCAGCAAGCCAGCTGAAAAGAATCTGAAATCTGTAAAGAAAAGAGATTGCGTAGGTAGAAAATGAACTTTGGAAAACAGGAAACAAGGGCCTGAAAAGCAATAGACTAAAAGCCAACAGAATGAGGAAAACCTGAAGATTTATGATTTAATAGCAAGTGTTAATGCTTGCGAAGCAACTTTCTGTGCAAAATCCCATCAAGGGTAAAAACCAAACAAGAATAATCGATAAAATATCCCCACAGAAACAAATGGGAGAGCCCAACAGCATTAGTGTTCTCGTCTATATTGGTAATCCTCAGGATCATGAGGACAAGAGATGGTCTCTGCAAATACTTGGATAGTGAAAAGGAAGGCTATCAGGATCACTTTGTTCACTGCGACTTGAACAAGTTATGATACCCTTTGTGATTTCATCAATGCACTTGCTTACCCAGTTGCAGCAACCCCTCCCCAGGGAGCAGGAGCCCTCTCACCGGCACCTGCACTAATGATCACATTGGAGCAGGAGCCCTCTGGAAGGTAGTACCAGACAGGCTGTTCCCTTCTGCCTCTTCACATGGCCAACCCACCAAAACAAAGAACACCAGAGCAGGACCCCTCTAAAGGCACCTGAGAGAACCTACGCACCAAGGTGCTTGGGCAGCTAACAAGCCCAGAGCCTTCAGCTCTTCTGAGGGCTTGTTGCTGCCGAAGCTTCGCTCAGGGAGCCTGTGCCTTACTCCTTGCCACTAGTGCACTTCCTCAAGAGCAGAGAATCCTGGTGATCCCTGTGGCTCTTCTCCCGGTGCTCCTGTACTGTGTTGTAGCCAATCTCATGAGGACCCTCTCTCTGGGTCTTCTTCCTTCTCTACGATGTTCTCTTGTGACATTCCGCGCCAACAGCGCTGCTGAGGGCAGCGCCGGCCTATTTAAATGCCCTGGGGGCAGGCCAGAGCAACAACTTTGGCAGCCAGGCCCACTCCTTGGCCCTGCCTGCCCCAGCTGATGTGGACTCGTGCAAATTCAAATCTGGGTCTGGCAGACCTCACCTCAAAAGGGGATATTGTAGAGTTGGGAAAGGTTCAGAAAAGGGAACCATTTTTTAAAAAAAATAAGAATTTATTGGTAGAAAAGGGAACCAAAATAATCAAGGGAGTGGGGCAACTATCCTTTTTAGAAAGGCAGGTCTATTTTGGGCAGCAGGAGGATCCAAAACTGGATCTGCATGCAAAGCAGATGCTCTACCACTGAACTAAATTCCTTCCCCCAAAGCATATTTCTCCTCTTTCTTTTCCTCGCTGCCGACTCGAACCAGACCAGGCAGTTGTTGAACATCATTGAAAGTCACTCCCCAACTATTTAAAATTCCAGTTTAAAGCAATAAGAAAACAATGTTTTAAACCATCACCTATAAATTAACTACCAGGTATCTTGCCAGCAGCTTGTGCCAATTTCTGCCCGACAAAAGGTTTCAGTTCAATTCTTTCACATTTAAGTTACTCCTATGAACTCATTGCCTCCCTGCTTTAAAGGTTTTCATAACTATAGGTCTAGAAAACAACAAGTAAGAATCAACTTATTCAAGTGAGCTGAAAGAGAAATTAGAATCCAAAAAAGATTTTAACGCTGAATTTAATCTCAAGTAAATAGGATTATGAAAGTTCAATAGCATCTTCAGCATTATTTTTTCTGACTGAAGTATTCTAGATAACTTCTGGGCTTATTGATTTAATATGAGTGTTTGCGTGTTTCCAACCAGGAAAACTGTGCTCAGCATGAGATTTTATGCTTCGGCTCTTACAATCCTGTCTTCCCACAGAGATCTTCAAAAACTTACATTTCAAACATTTTTCTTTGAATGTCATCTGAACAGAACAGCATTTCTATTTTTCCTGCTTGGTTCTGATTGGTATCTCTTTGTTTCAGCCAATGAAGATGTAATGAGGTTTCAGAGAGGACTAGTAATTTCTTATTTTGTGAGAAGGGGTTTTTCTGGTTTTTCTTCAAAGCAGAACTCTCCCTTCTATGCCATTCACATTGGTGCATACCTCTTTTAAAAATGCTTTGGGTGTAAGTAAATTAAAGACCTAATCTGAGGTATGGCAACTTGAGATACTGGGTCCCTGCAAGATTTGGCTACCACAAAACAAATTTACGTTGGGATTATTTCCATGGGGACAAATTGTCCTGCCATTTCGAATTATGGACTGCATTATTAATGAGCTGCATAATAAAGGATGCCAAGGTTAGCTTTCTTCCATTTAGAGGAGTGAGTCATGCCTTTGGCTGATCCTCTGTAGCAACAATTGTAACTTGACAGAATGCAAGTAGGGGAAAGAGCTTGGAGCAGACTCCATTAAAGCTCTGTAGCAATCAAGGAGCAATTTTCATTTCTTCATCTGGAACATCCCGAGGATGATTTTCAACTGGCTTTGTATTTTGTATCCCTATTTATGCTTATGCAAAGCCCACATATCAGTTCCTAATGGTGAAATGAAAGTTATTTTCTTGCACTCAATTTGCATGGGTATAGAGAAGATTTGCATTCGTTTAATATATTGCACATTGCACTGGGGATAGAGAATTCTTCGGGGCAAGGCTTCATGACTCTCTGAAAAACTTCATGGAGGTTTCGTAGACTTGATACCGTCTTCTCATAGGGACTATGCAGGACTGAAATAGAACATGCCCATTCACGCACATAAATTTATATAGATAATAAATCATTTGCTTATTTAGGGGAAATGAAGGGGCGCTCACTTGAGATTGCTGCAGAAAGAAAGAAAGAATGAATGAAATTTAGTAATGCAGGCAGTTTGCTACTTAGTCTGGTTTGTCAGAAAGAATTTCAGCTCTAGGAATCAATACTGATAATCCTCTCTGAATCTAAAAATCACCATCCAAGAGTTTGCCTTTTAATTAATACCTTGTGTTTGGTAACAGAGGGACTTCTTTTGATAGTTACAAAGCACTCGCGTTCCACTTTGCCAAGACACCATGGAAGAAGACTCGAGAGACAGAGCAATGATTTATATTTATTCAAATATAACAACAGAAGTTATGCCAAGTTATGTAAGTATGGGCAGGTGGGTCTGATTTGGCTCCCCAGCCAGGGATTGGGAGAAAATTATCCCTAAATTCTTCCTACCTGCTAAATGAGCCTTGAGTATGCGGAACCAGCATGCATGCCTAGGTCCCAGCATTCCAGGCCTAAAGGGGAGCCCCAAGGATCCCCACAAGTCAAGATAGTGGAATGTGAATCAAGAGTGCTCTTAAAGCCCATAATGCCTCAAAGTGCCTGTCAATTAAGTTCTTAGATTTAATTACCTGCCAGCATGGAATGCCAACAGACCAAATAAGGAGAGAGAGAGAGAGAGAGAGAGAGAGAGAGAGAGAGAGAATAAAAAACCCTGTAGTGTGGGGTAGGCATAAAAAGAGGAACGCCAAAGGCCAATCAAGGGCTCCCCCTCCCAAAAAAAATCTACAGTACTCAGCTCCTGAAAGGATTACTAGCAAAAACAAAACCCATCCTGTAGCAGGAGGGAAGGTGCAACAAAAGAAAGGGGGGTGGCAGAAGGTACATTTCACCATGGCTGTAAAGGTTATGCACAATGGTATCAATTCACCAGCATAGATTTATTATCCTTGGGTATTGTGTCACTCTGTCAGTGCAAAGCAATTTAACAGCAATCCTATTCTGGGTGTAAATTGAATATAGGACACCTCTGCCCCGTCTTATCATTCTAAAGACATTTTCCTCCTTTGGTTTTCTTGTTCTCTGGCTATGAAGGCAAAGAGGTGCCAAATGCATGCTGCACATACCATTGACAGGGGTGGTCCTTTGCATATAATAATGTTCTATCTGACTGAATAGTTTTGAAAACTTATGAATTTGGGTCCGAACTATGAGCTCAGCATTCAAGTTGGAGATATTTTTGCAGAGATTAGATCAATATTGGAGGTGCTGAATGCCTTCTGAGTCTGTTACATCAGTGATAACTGGTGTCCTGCAACCTGAATATGAGTAACTGATCATTTTCTGATCCCATTAAAAAAAAAGCACAGCATTTTATTTACTTCTCTTTTTTTACCCACAGTTATATGCTCAGCAGATGTCTTTTGTGAGCAGTCTCTGATGGGAGTGATTTTAATTCTGGTTCCTGCTCAACAAAAGCAGATGGCACTAAACAGTTAAAAGCATTAGCTGCCATTTTGGAAAGTAAGATGCAGCTCACTCCCAAACACACACACACACACACAGACACACACACACACACACACAAACACAGTCTTAGCCAGCAGATTTTTATAGGGACAAAAAACAATGTTCAGAATAAATACACCAGCCACTAAAAGCAAAAGGTTGAAATTAATGAAACGCGTGTGGGCACACACAAAATCTCCAGCTGATTAAGATGAAAACTGTCTGCTTTTTAAAAAGGCCAGGAATTAAGTACAAGACAACACAAAGAAACAACTTTGCATGAAAATAAACACACAAACGAATGGAACAAGGCAATTAAGAGGGGGGTGGGGGAGTGGGATGCTAATGTCTGCAGCTGCAAATGTTTTTTTCTGTCAGTCAACAAATGCGTATGTAAGTCCCACAATGTCACAAATATGAAGAGCAGAAGAGAAAACCTAGTTAAAGCACAAAACAAAGGGCATCTTAAGCATTCATAAAAAATGACTCCCCCTCCCCCTGATTAATTTAAAATATGCATAGTAGATAATTTGGTACTGAATGCCATCACTGAAATGGCATTTGTGCATGTGAATAATCTGCATATTTTCATTAAAGTGCAATAATAATTCTTTTATGGAAAAGCAACTCCAAAGGCCTCTGACCCAAGGTGCAAACATGTAATAACTGAATGGTTCTTTCCATATAAAGCATCTACACCGACCATCCCCATTTTGCAAAAAAATCTGTCTAGGGGCGAGGTGGGAGTGGTCAGCTATGTAAGCTCCCCTGCTCAAATTATTGCAAGGCACAGCTCAAGCTCACCTCAGCCAAGCACCTTGCTTCAATTCTGCTTGCACACTCAAGTTGTCTACTGCTGACCACACAAGAAGTGCCCTGGTGGATCAGGCCAAAGGCCTATCTAGTTCGGCACCCTGCTTCTCTCTGTGGCCCAATAGATGCCTCTGGGATCTAGGTCAATAACTCTGTTTTGCTATCGGAACCCAAAGTCTTGTATTCGGAGACATCAATGGGAACGTCATGACTGGTAGCTACTGAGAGCTTTATCCATCAGGAAGCCATGTTGCTACATCTTGTGGTAGCAGATACCACATGTGTGAAGAAACGCTTCCTTTAGTCTACCCTGAATTTCCCACCATTCAGCTTCATTGGCTGACCCTGGATTCTAGTATTATGAAAGATCAAGAAAAAGCTCGTGGTGGTCAGAGGATGTAGTAGTAACCAGAACAGGGCTATCAAAAAGATAGGACAGGTGGCCAGTGGTACTAATGGAGGCAGAAGTTCAGAGCCCCACTCTGCAGAAAAAGCAGGAATCCCCTGCCCAAAAAAATTAAAAAGTTGGCTTACAACATATCCCATCTAAACAGCCCCTTGCAACAATAATGTTAGGTGTGCTGTGCCAAAATATGTCCTACAATTTCTAACAAAAATTCATCCACTGTGAAAGAGGATTCCAGTTTTGTTCCTCATTCTCAGTGTACTTCAATTGAGGGTTTCCAACATGAGCATTCTGGAGGTGCCTGGACCATGTAGCCCTGATTGTCAGTGAGTCACTCCCACAGGTACAACGGATAGCAAACACACATTTGCTCCTCGGTATCGTGTGAAGCAACCTAATAAAATACACTCCAAAAGTTTTGAAAATGATGAAACTCCAGTTTTGCTTTCCTTCTGAAAACTACTAGCTGTTTTTTTTGCTCTTGCTGAAGAATTTAGGCAAAATCTTATTGGGCCGAGCAACTAGTGTTCATTAGACATTCTCGAGTAATATAAGCAGAGATATCAACCACTATTTGGCGCAGAGAGAACAAAGAAAGAAAGAAAGAAAGAAAGAAAGAAAGAAAGAAAGAAAGAAAGAAAGAAAGAAAAATGCACTCATAAGTCGCTGATAGCTATAGTAACTATGTAATTTACATGAGCCTCATAAGAAAGGGCATAATCTTTAGAAGCTTCATGTTCTTTTTTTCCTGTTCTTTTTTGCTGAAACAGCAACATATTTTGCTGCCAGCAGGCAGAAGTAGCAAGTAATAATAATACATTGAAGAGAAGGAGAAAGCGATTTGCATTTTATCAACCAAGTTTGCAAAATGTAAAACAGCCAGGCCTTTTACGAGGAGATAGAATTGAGACATCTGTAGTTTTTAAAAGAGAGACAAATAGAAATGTCTTCTGTGACAACTACAGTAATGTCAGTTAATTTTTGTCAGCACACCCTGAAAGAAGACTCAACACACCTTATTGGAGGGGAAAGGTTGTATTTATTTAAATTTAACAGATCAGACGATCTGCAAATAAGTCAAATCAATAATTGGGGTAGGTGGAATTAAATTTATGTGTATGAAGGAAGCATTGCTCCGCCCCCCCCCCCCAAGGGCTTGAAAGCTACCAAATTGTTGGCTCAATGATTGGGGAGAAGATTCTTTCTTCTTGCTAAATGAGCCTTAGGTATGTGAACACAATACGTGCACCTGGGTCCTGCTGTCCAACATTCAGCAAGGTGTCTACACCAGGTCCTAATGGTGGCCTCAAGTATCCCCAAGCCTTAGGCTCAAGAGTGCCCCCATACCAAATAAATCCTTACGGTGCCAGTGACTTCCCTACCTACAAAACAGTATAACAATACAGCAATACAATACAATGGTTTAATTTCCATTTTAAGATTTTGGTTTGCACCTCAGGTGCATTTTCTGAAACAATACGCAATTTGAAATGCAGCTCTTCATCAAAATTCACAGTTCTCTGAATTTTCAAATGGCGTTCTGCAACCAAAATGCACATATTATGGAAATGTGGACATAAAAAATGCATCTATTAATGAAAATATTTCAATGCATTATTGGAAATTGTTTCAAAAATGTGCATCTCTCAACAGAATTGCAGGTAGAAGTGTGGCTATTATGAGAAATCTGCACTGAGATGTTGGTGAATTTTCACGTGTAAACCAAAAGAAGGAAGAAAACAAAAAGAAGGAAGAAAACTGATACAGATATGTGAAGTACTCGACTCAAGAATGGAAAAATGAGAAACCTAAGTTGACAGATTTGTCCATTGCTATTGGTGACCATTCAAAAATAAATAAATTCATATATGCTTAAGAGTGTAATCTTGTAAGAAGTAAGACCCAACAACTTCAGTGGGACTTATTCCCAGGTATCATATTGTATCATATTGCAGTGTAAGAGAGTCCTCTTTACATGAATGCCATCTCTCCCCGCCCCCATGTGTGAGTGTGAGTGTGTTGGGTAATATTGTAATCATTTTGGGCCAACTATTTTCATGTCCACAAGAAAAAACGAGTGATCCTGTCATGTCAAGGCTACCTCATGCTGTATTGCCATAAGAGAAAGAGTGAGCCAAACATACATATGCATTCAGGACTATGAATTGGCAGGCAGAAGCAACTGAATGGCTAATGGGACTGGCCAAAATTCAAACAGATAAGGCAGATTTCCTTTGAAATCCACTGTTGGGATTCAGGAAATGGAATTTGAAACAGTTTGTCCACAGGGTTTCACATCTCACTGGTTCCCTTTTAGTTAACAGCTCATCTGTCCCAGACATTTAAGAAGTCTTTCCCCCCATTTTGGGAAATGCCATGGCTTGTTTATCTTTAGTTTTTAGGCACTGCTCTTTAGCTCGTAAGGGCTCCCAGAGTGGCTTAGAATAAAAGCAATACAAACCAATAAAACAACTGCAAAACAGAGCAGATAAATGTTAGCATTCAAAATGATCTAAAAAGCCTAGGGAAATGAGAAAAGGGTATCACTTGGTGTTCTCCAGTTCATTTGGACTACAACTTCCTTCTGCCTCATCCTGACAAGGCCTGATAGGTTTGCTGTCCAAAACCACTGGAAGGGACCAGGTTGAGGAAGGCATGGTAATATTTGAAAGGGGGGGCAGTTCTGCTCAACAGCAATCACTGAGCACCAACTACATGTACATAGAGACCATCTTAATAACCTAAGAAAAGTCAATGGACCATCTTATCCAACATCCTGTTCTCACAATGGCCAACCAGATTCCCCCTCCAACAGTGGAGGTAGAACTTAGCTTTGGGTCATGAGCTGTCCTGAGATCTATGGGTACAGGGTGGTATACTGCTGCTGCTGCTGCTGCTACTACTACTACTGCTACTACAGTACTAAAAATATTAATACAATGATACCTTGGTTGTTGAACGTTATCCATTCCGGAAGACCGTTCGACTTCCAAAACCTTCGACAACTGAGGCGCAAAGGCGGCAAAGTCAATGGAGAAAATTGAAAAACACGCAAGGCACATTCGAAATAGAAGCATTTACTTCCAGGTTTTTGGCGTTCGAAAACCGAAACGTTCGGCTTTCGATACGCTCAAAATCCAAGGTACCACTGTAATAGCCATTTTTGCTAGATCACCATTTTTTAATTTGCAGTGTGGCTCCTCAGGCCAAGGAAACTAAACTATTAAATGCAATTCTGCTGAATGACTCCTGTTAGCTACATGACCAATGTTCCTTTAAGCACCTGTAGTTGTAAAAAATCATAAAGGATGATAAAGATTGCAACCATTAAATAAGTAGTTGATTGAATGAAGCACACCACCTTTTCTTATAGCCATGCTAATCAAGATCACTTACCCGGAAAACAGACTATTTTCCTGCAGCAGTTTGGTCCCGGCTATTGCTGTTTCTGCCACAATTAATCATTTCTATAGCACTGTTAATAGACAAAGTGTTACACACCTCTGGAGTGTAATCCTGCCAATAGTGATACAAAGGTCAGTGAGACGGCCTTCAATGGGACATATGCATGAATAAACATGAACTGAATTGTGGCTTGACTATAGTATTCATATTTCTGAACGATCACCTTGGGAGTTAAATTTCATTATTGTGAAGGACTATCTGAGAAACGATTATGTGCCGAAAGCCACCCAATCGTCCATTGCAATTTGACTAAGGTTCAAACACCATCCGGGAATAAGATGGTGCTGAGTGAGCTTCTTCCCACCTGATTCCACATGGGCTCATTTCAGGGTTGATTCAGATCTTGCAATTCATATATGCCTGACCCCAATGCAGTTCTGATGGTATAAGGCAGGGGTGGCCAACTCCCAAGAGACTGGGATCTACTTTCAGAATTAAAATCTGGCAGTGATCTACCCCCGTTTTTGGGGGGTTCAGCTCAAAGTTGTTGACCTTTTTGGGGATGAGGAATGCCCCATTTTTTAGGGGTTCGGCTCAAATACTTTTCTTATGGGGGACAACAGAAACTTTTAGAGATTTCTTGGGAGGGAGTTGCATCATAAAAGCACTCACAAAACTGTACACCGCACAAACTCCTTTACCCACTCCTTTAACCCCTTTAACATACCTATCAAGATGTTGTAAAAAAAAAATGCCTTCATTGATTGTTAGTGTGACATCTGCGTCACCATTTCGGTAACCAACTGTTCAATATCAGGCGAGTACTGTGTCAGGGCCAGCTTCAGGGAATCCTTAAGGTGCTCATCTGTCATGTTTGAACATTGCTTACTCTTCATCATTTTTAAATATGAAAACACAGATTCACACAAATAAGTACAACCAAAACATGAGTATAAAATTTCACTGCATCTTTTCAAATTTGGAAATTTTTGTCTAGGCACAAACTTCCAAAATGATTCTTCTTCTGCACAGACCCTCAGAAAAATGCCGTTTTTCAGAGTTAATGTCTCGTTTTCAAGAGATTTTTTGCACAATGAGTAATTTGTACTGATAATGACTGCAATTTTTAAAATGTCCAAATCAGATTTGAATGGAAATGACATGTACTCTACAATTAATTCAATTTTTTTGGAAATCGCCAAATCTTTTTTCTAACTCCAGAATAACAGAATCAATTTCGGCCACACAGTTCTCTGTTTGAAAAACAAAGTCAGGATTTTTTTCCAGATGGTCCTGCATATTAGGAAAGTGATCAAAAATGACTGGGGAGGGGGCAAAATACATTCCTTTGCCAACTCCCAAAAGGGGGGAATTCTGCCGCTGCGGAGCCCCCCCCCCCAGCCCTCAATCTTTCTCTACTTCTCCCCTGCTGCTTTCTGAGGAGGCGCTGGGGGGGGGACTTCCAAGAATGGTCATTGTGTAAATAAGAAGCATTGCTAGTGAGGGTGGGGTGGTATCAATTCCTCTTAATGGGGACAAACAAGGGGGACAACGCCCCCGCCCCCATCTACAAGGCAGCTGTCAAAATGACACCTCATCCCCCCCCCTCAGACTGCCAAGTTCGTTCCCAAGAGGGATTGACCTAAAACCTAAACCAGCAAGGAAGACTATTGGAAGGGGGATGGAGCGGGGAGGACCCGATCCAGGAGTTGCATGGAAGGAAGTGGGATGTGAAACTGGCAAAAATCAAAGTGGTGGAAGCGTGGAAGTGCAGAAAAGAGGATGGTCCCTAGCAATTAGCCCCACGTTGAAAGGGTCTGGGACAAAAAGCCCCCCATGCCCCAGCCCCACAGACACACATCTTGTCACTCCTGGATAATACATGGGCATGGCTGTTTTTTAGAAGAGGAAAATTACATTGGGATTTCTGTGACTGACTATGCATGTCTACTCAGAAGTAAGTTCCATTTAGTTCAGGGAGATTTACTTTCAGGAAAATGTGAACAGGATTGCAGCCTGAATACCTAAGCTCTAGTTTAGTGTTCTCGTGCTTATATAGGAGGAGAGCTTCCCATTTGTCTCCCTCACAGCACACACCCAGGCAGGCGGCCCCCCACTCCCCGTCCCTAGCGGACGCTGGTGTCCCCGGAGGTGCAGAGCAGGGCGCAAAGGAGGAGGAGCAGGCAGCGGCACCCTCAGGCAGGGAGGGGCTCCATGGCATCATGCTGCCTCCACTCAGGGGCTCCATGGCATCATGCTGCCTCCACTCCATCCACGCATGAGTGTGCGCCCAAACACAAACACGCCAGGAGAAGGAAAAGGAAGAGTGTCATTCAGGGTCTTAACACACACACACACACACACACACACACACACACTGCGCCTCTCCCACCCCCCCCCCCACCCCATCAATGGGACAAAGGGAAGCGGGAGGGGAGAAGTAGAAAATGATTGAGGGCTGTTGTTTACAAATGGATTTTTCAAAAGACAGCAAAGATCTCCAGCAATTGGCTCTCTATGGAAACCAAGAGGTGGTGCAGTGGGGGAGACACCCCAAAGTTGTAAATGGGGACGGGCGGGGGGGGAGGAGAGGAAGAGAAAGGAAGAAAAGAGGGCTTCTTCACACCACGGCCAGGTTGGGTGGGGGGGCGACGGAAGACGCAGAAACAAATCCCACCCTAAAGATCTCCCTGGTCTCTGCTCTTAAAAGCAAAGTCTGCGAGCCTTCTCTCCCCAGCAAGGTGGAGGGGAACTGCACTGAGAAAGGAGACATGCAGCTGGAAAAGCTTCTTTCCAAGACACACTCAACGAAACAGTCCTGAAATGAGTTTCGTATTTAGTCAGTGCAAGTGTATGAGGTTATAACTTTCATACTTTCCCCCAAAGTGGCCCCTAGTAGATACACCCATTTTAAATGCTCATTTTTTTGGTAAGCAATTTGCCATAATACTGTGTATTTTTGTGTTATTTTCAATTATATATGCATGTTATGCACTTCCCTCCAATAGATATGCTTTTTTGGTACACATTCTTTCATTGGAGATGTGCATTGCTAAATTCAGAGTAATTGTCATGAGCCTTGTCGAGATGCTGTGGAGAGGATGGGCAAATGAGGAGAAATGGGAGAGGTGTAACTCAGGGCGTTGTCCTAGTGGCCTAGGGAATATGGATCAGGAACTCTGAGAAGATTCTGATGCTGAGGAGGATCACAGCCACTTCGGAGATGGAGACCTGCATCCAGCGGAAGGGCTGAGTGAGTTGTCAAATGAATGGTCTGCCTCCATGACATCAGATTTCCCAAGAGCCATGTCACTGCCAGTTGAGGCAGTTCAGGTGGTTCCTACTCCCCATACTTAGTTTTGCTCAGCCTTCACAGAGGTGTGCCTGCTTGCTTGCCTAGTCCTGAGCCCACTGCACTCTTCAAAAGAAGAGCACAGGGCATGTGTCAACTGTTGGAACAATATCTTAGCTTACGTCCAGTCATGAACTTGCATCCTTGAGAGTCAGTGTGGTGTAGTGGTTAAGAGCGGTAGACTCGTAAACTGGGGAACCGGGTTCGTGTCTCCGCTCCTCCACATGCAGCTGCTGGGTGAGCTTGGGCTAGTCACGCTTCTTTGAAGTCTCTCAGCCCCACTCACCTCACAGAGTGTTTGTTGTGGGGGAGGAAGGGAAAGGAGAATGTTAGCCGCTTTGAGACTCCTTCGGGTAGTGATAAAGCAGGATATCAAATCCAAACTCTTCTTTTCTTCTTCTTCCTGTAGTCCTATACTGGGACACTCCACCAAATTCCTGAATAAGGCTTTTAAACCTAACAACCCTGGTGAGGTTTCAAGTACCGAGTCTGAAAGCAGGAGCTAGGACAGCAATGTGAATTTGAAGGGTTGCTGTGCTTCGGTTTGTGTGTTATTCAAGAAGGACAGAACCAAATTTCTCTCCTCATTCCTGCTATGAGTTGCACCCGGAATGTAGTAGGATGTCTGCAGTAGAATTGCTATTATTAAGAGCTTGAAAGGAAGGAAAAGGTCCTAAGTAATGGAGTCATTAATTAAATTATTATTATTAAGTCATTGTTATTTTAAAGCATATAATTATATGCTCTTTCTACTGGCTCTTGGGTTCCTATATCGCTCTTGGCTTGTGTGTTTGAACTTCATGATTTTGTGACACATGATTTTGTGAGTCTTTCACTTGCAATAATTTTGCATTGCCTACACTGCTTATGTGTTCTTATGGGAAAGTGCTGATCGTCTACCTCTTTGCATTTTCAGCCACAAACTGATACATGGCTTATGGGAATTGGACAACTTTTAAGGTATTTCACTTTCATCTCTGTTTGTCAGAAAGAACTTTACAGGTCCTGTAAAACAAAAGTTTTACAGAGGACAGAGTAACCCCTTAGGAGTACATGAGGCAAAATTCTTCATTTCAAGAACAAGTGTCATAGAGATATTCATAAGCAATATGTACTTATTACACTTTCATCCTGTTGTCTGCAAGTCACTTTAAAAATAAAATAAAACCTGCACACTCAAAAATGAAATGCTTCTGCCTCTTACATGTGACAAGAGAAGATGCTGATGGGAGGGGAGTTTAAGGAAACCCACATCTTCAACCATTTTCACTGTGTACAACCACCGTGCTCTACAAATGTTGGGTTAATCCAAAGTTACCATGAGTAGAACTCTATTTGTTGAACGCTCCTTCCAGCAGAAGATTGGAGATGATTTTTGAGTCAAACCCAAAGCTCTATCTAGCTCAGTGTTGTCTACACTGACTGGCAGGAGCTCTCTGGGGTTTTAGGTGGAGTTCTTCCCAACCCTACCTGGAGATGCTAGGGATTGAACCTAGCACCTTCTACATGCAAAACAGATGTTCTGCCAGTGAGCTATGGTACTTCACCCTGAAACCCTCTGTACCTTCCTAAAATCTGCTCTGGAAGCTGGAAAAGCCATCCCCACTCGAAAAAAAGAGAGAGAGGCAAATTGGCTGTGAAAAGAACAGGGGGAAAACACAAAACAGTACAATATCTAACATATTACAAAGCTGCAGAGATGTCAAAGGTAAAAGAGAGACAACAGGAGCAGAGGAATGGTGGTGACCAGTATATAAGCAGTCAGAACAGCTAGCAGCTTTCCCCAGCATACCCCCCACCCCCCAAAAAAATCCCCACCAGAGATAAAGTTTTCATCCTACTGAAGACAACTCAGTTACACAGCCTTGCTCTGCCACAATCTTGTTGGTGAGGAGTTATATCTGCATGCAGAGCCCAACATTTGTTCTAATTTTGGGCGTTCTCTAAATCCTTTATTTCTGTTTAGCTAGGCCTTGAGGTATGTAGGAAGTCCCTTGCTAAGACCCCTTATCCCAGCGTGCATGCAAGAGGAATCTGAGCTTGAGCAACACGCCAGCAGATATAACAAAGGGGATCTCAATTTCCAGTGATTTTTGTAGAAAAGCATAGCAGGGACAAAGGCAGCAGGAATCCGGATAATTGGATTTTAAAATGGCTGTTGTTGTTCCACAGCCGTAAAACACAGCAGCTGGGTTCTAACACTGATAACCCAATATCCCTTTTGTTGGACTCGAGTGACATCTTAGTTTCCCTGAGACATTACAGGAATGAAGGGCTAAAGTTTCTGAAGGTTCAGTGGGTAGATGATTTGTATCTATCATTTACCCCAGCAGGGAGTTTCTGACATTTGCTCAGTAGGGGCCTAGGTAGGGAAAGAACACCATTTTCATGTCACCGAAGCCAGAAAATGGATATGAGACAAGAAAGACACTCCACAAGCTGCGACACCCTTGAAGTATTTCATCAGTAACATGTTTCTATTGTGTTTCTCATAAACCTTTTTGTGTGGATTTCACAGGTTAGGAGCCTCGTAGCTCTGCTGCAAATCTTGCAAAGGCTTATCTCTCTGTTAGTCAGAATCACCATTCATAGCTTTCATATACATAATTCTCAAACCTCTTTCCTCTCATGAACACACTTAATATGCACAATAGGAAGGACTCAAATAGAAAGTTTAAGTTGCAACTGTGTACATTTGCAGAGCACATTGTCTCTTGACTGGTTTCAATCATACATGAGAGCCAGTGTGGTGTAGTGGTTAACAGCGGTGGACTCGTAATCTGGTGAACTGGGTTCGCGTCCCCGCTCCTCCACATGCAGCTGCTGGGTAACCTTGGGCTAGTCACACTTCTCTGAAGTCTCTCAGCCCCACTCACCTCACAGAGTGTTTGTTGTGGGGGAGGAAGGGAAAGGAGAATGTTAGCCGCTTTGAGACTCCTTCGGGTAGTGAAAAGCGGGATATCAAATCCAAACTCTTCTTCTTCTTCTTCTCTCTCTCTTGCAGGCTGCATTAGCCTGCATTCTAGCCCCCAAGGCTGTTAAGCGCCTAGAGACATCTTGCTCCCACAGAGCCTGGGGGAAAAGGCTTCAGCCACAACCCTTCCAAGATGGCAAATTTGCAATTCAGTAGCTCTCCTGTGTGATCTAAAGTTAAACTTCTTGCTACTGGAGAACAATAATAGTTAATTATCAAGCCATCATGGAGCTCTTGGTGCACTCCAGTGGAATTTCCCCATGTTAAATCTTTTCCACAATATTCATACATACACATTTTCTATTTCAGTGTCAATTAAAGTTATTCTTAATAATGCTTTGGCTCTTTTATGAGCAGGTATAGGCTTGCTTCCCAACCTGCCTAATGAACCCAAGCAAATAAATACAGCTAAATATGGAATTGTTCTTAGTCCATTTGATCCAGTCCTCTGTCCATGTTCGACATTGCCTTGCCCTCGTGAAGTAAGCAGCAATTGAACCCACAACCCATTAACTGCTTAGAATTATAACCACAGGAACCTTTTATTTTAATTTATAAAGAATGTGATCATATTCCTTAACTTTACTACATTTCATAACACAGCATGTCAATAACATAATTTTCCACCACTGATTCATATGTTTATGGTTCCATTACAGAACAACGGAGCCAATATTTTTTTTTTTAAAAAAAAAACAGTTCACAATTTTGCGTATGTCATTTATTTTCAATCATATCCTCTGACTCCTACCATTAGCAGAAAGCTCCTATGCCTATGACATCAGCTTCCAGCAATAATTATTCCACTGGCTAGAAAACCTTTCTGATCCTGATGTGAATCTGTGCCTACAGATACCAGCAAGCAGCAATAGACTTTAAATTTCTTCTGATGCTGATATCTTTAGCAAAATATGACTGGAGGCAAAATTAATAAATAATACACTTCATCAGTCAACTCCTTATGGTGATTGCATGCAAACTTTTGCGTGTCCCAGGGCAATTCTCAGGGAAGATTGAAGCCATATGATGAATTACCTTCGGTACAAATAGGATAACTAGATGCCAAAAGGATGCAGGTGTTCTCTTGCCTGAAGATGCAGGCTTTACTGTTCCCTATAACTCTGCAAAAGAAGAAGTTGAACCTGTGAAATGTCTCATTCATTCAGATCTCATTTGGAAAAGACCTGCCCCTTTAGGGAAAGGGCAGTGCTATCTAGACACCAAGCTTAGAGATACCCATTTCAGATATTAGGTACATTCCCTTACCTTTATCCCAAATAATGAACATTGAAAGCTAATGAGACTGAGCTCTTTTGAAACTCCATTGTTTTCATAATGTGACGTTGCTAATGGAATCCATCTGCTAAAGTCCCCAACTCTGCTTGGAAGGGTTGTTGATTGTCAGATCCCTGTTTAGTCAAAAACTACAGTGGTACCTCAGGTTACATACGCTTCAGGTTACAGACTCCGCTAACCCAGAAATAACGCTTCAGGTTAAGAACTTTGCTTCAGGATAAGAACAGAAATTGTGCTCTGGCGGTGCAGCGGCAGCAGGAGGTCCCATTAGTTAAAGTGGTGCTTCAGGTTAAGAACAGTTTCAGGTTAAGAACGGACCTCCAGAACGAATTAAGTTCTTAACCCGAGGTACCACTGTATAGTTTTAAAAATATGTAAATGGCGGTGGATTTAAACCAAAGGAGAATTAGAGAACCAAACTGCTCCCTTTTGCAATTTCCACCTAATGTTTGTTCCCCCGCTTGCAAGGAATCTATGCTTCTGTATAGCAGTCCGCACTCTCCAGAAATCCTCTCCATTAACATGAGTCAGGTGCTTTCCTGTACTGTTTTTGGCACCTGCTAAAAGCTTTTTCGTTTCAGCAACCCTGCCCAGACAGGTAATTTTAAGTTGAAATTTTTAATGTGTTGTTACATATAGTTCTTTTAGAATGGCTGGTTTTATTTATATTTTGATAAAATGTTGCATCAACTAGTTTTCAAGATTTGCTTTTCATGGATATTTCAGATGGTTCAATGTAAACTGCTTAGAGTCTGTTGTCAATAAGTAAGCAGCATATAAATGTAAATAAATAAAATAAAATAAAATAACATTGCTCAAACAACAGCTGAATTTCAAAGCCTGCAGGAAAAGTCTGATGGTATGCCACTGAAGAAGGAAGCAAATTAACCTATCAGGAGAGGGGATTTCACATTCCAGGTGCCATGACAAAAAGGCCCTGTAGCCAACCAGTGCAGAAGGACTTCCTCAAGTTCCTTTAACCATAATGAATGACGATATTAATGTGGGAGCATTCCTTCACATATCATGGTCATACATCATATATGCTGCAATGTGATGCACACTTATCTGGGGTAAGTCCCACTGAACTCAGTGGGGTTTACTTCTGATTAGACATGCAGAGAAATAGTCATTGGGGAAAGGCTCTCCATCAACATCTCCATCAACATCCTCATGGACAGATCAGACAGTGTCTACTCAGTGACTCCCTGCCACTTGCATGGCTGGAGGGAAAGGGGCAGGAGATTGCTGAAGGTGGTGTGGAGCAACCCACCAGTGGAGTCAATTTGAAGCTCCTGCTGGTGCATTTCCACCACGCTGACCTTTGCTGCTCCCAGTAAGCTAAGGCAACACCAGCCATGGGAGGTCTGATAAGTGCTGCTGCCCTGCTCTGCCAACCAGTAATGTGGGAAACCAGGCCATAGTGAATAACAGAGGTAATGTGAATAATTAGAGGTTCACCGAGATTGTAGTAGCTAAAACCTGGTTTCATGGGGGAGGGAGAACCAAATCAATTTTGGAAAGGTATTAAAACTACTTTAATTCCAACCCCCCAACCCCCAGTAATTTAAATTATTTCTACTCAGATAAACCAGAAACCAGAGTATAGCATGTTGGAAGTTAATTAGTTCATCACTCCTGGCTGGAAAACACTATTGAAGCCTCAATTTTACATATACAAGAGTCTCATTAATGAAAGTACCTGCTTGGGTCATCACTTCAGAGACTGTGATCTAAAATTAACAGGCAGAGTTCGGCAGAACACTGTTAGGTTTCATTCTATATGTGATGAGGAATGATATTGCTTGACCCAATTAGTCGTGATTAATGAAATAGAATGTGATTTCTACATAAAGTGCAAATTATTGTCCAAACTCTCTTTGGTTTCTGGATTTCCAGTTATTCAGTAGAATCAGTTCTATTTGACTTTTCACCCTCATATGGTTACAATTGTTATTATTTTCATTTCATTTCCTTACATTGATATCCTGCTTTTCTTCCATCATGGAAGAAGCACCATAGCTCAGTGCTCTGTCATCAGCTTTGCATGCAGAAGGTCCCAGCTTCAATTTCCAGCATCTCCAAGTAGGACTAGAAGAGACCCCAATGTAGAACCCTGGAGAGATGCTGCCAGTCACTGTATACAACACTGAGCTAGATAAACCAATAGTCTGTATAAAGCATATTTATATGTTCCTATGTTCCTATCCCAAAGGTGATGCACCCAGATGGTGCATCTAAGCCAATGCCAGAGCCAGAACTGATTAGCTTAGGCGAGATGGCAGCCTAATATGCCTTCATATGATCACACTTTTTAGTGCTTTAATGTACATTGTTCTCATTTGAATTATGGTATTATGGTAACCTGCCCTGTGTGACAGGTGGGCTATAAGTACTTACTTACTTACTTACTATCTATCTATCTATCTATCTATCTATCTATCTATCTATCTATCTATCCATCTATCTATCTATCTATCTATCTACAGCTAACACATCTGCACTAAAGTACCTTTATATTTTCTAGAAAAATGTTATGGTTGTATCTACTGCAGATATTGATATTACAAAGTTTGAAGTGGCTGGATTCATAAAAAAATGACTTCTTTTATCAAGGCCCATAAATTGTTCAAAACTTTACTTGCAGAACTTTCTTCAAAACCAAACTAAAACATCTAATGATACATCCAAACAGTTCCATAAGATATATGCCAGTCCATGGCATATACTCAGCATATTACAAAATATGAAAGACTTCCAACAGACCTAGAAGCAGAGGTCGGTTTTCCCCCACAGCCTTCATCCTGCTTGAGGCTGTTTATCTGGAGAGCTTCATTTGCATCCTCAATCTCACAGAACCTGGGAACAAAAAACTCCAGGCACCACTCTTCCAAGATGGCGAATTTGTAATTCAATACCTCTCATGTGATCTAAAGTTAAACACTCATGCGTTAGCTAGCAGAAAACAACAATAGTTAATTATGAACTCGGTTAAAGCTCAGAGTCCCTTAAAATATTGCAATGGAATTTCCCCAAAGTTAGCAATACATTAATACATATTTAGGCATTTTTCAATTTCTGTGTCAATTAAACAATTATACCTAACAGTATCAATAATTCTTCTGGTGTTCCAGAGTTTTTCTGACTCTTAAAATTAATGAATCCTTGTCAGATATTTTGTTAGCATCTTAGTCTTGATTCAGCCCAGAAACTGTGTGCACAAGCAAAAGATCACAATTGACCAAATTTGGTCATTAGGCTCCATAGAGCTTTTCTTGCTGTACAGGACTGACTATAGACCCATTTGTTTCTTTTACTACCTCATGTTGTTGTGGGAACAGAATGCTGCCATGTTGACCTCTAAGCACAATGGTATATATTTATTTGAGGGTTTCCCCCCTATCATTCTCTTAACTGTAGTCTTATTTAAGTTTCTACCACTGAAGTTTGGATATTATTGAAAATAGCCTTAAGGGAATGGTATCTAGTCAAAATAGTTCCATTTGACTGCAATAAAAACTCAAATCCTGCTAGTGTATTGATTAAATTTCACAATGGGGGTGAGAGGAATTGAAGCAATGTTTGCAGCATGAAGGCACAGTATAAACAACTCAAAATATTTCTAGTTAAAGTATGTGTGTGTGTGTTTGTGTTTCTATACCCTGTGTTTTTTTCCTAGGGGTATGCAGGGGTACACATACCCCTAAACATTTTGTGAATCTTTGTACTTTTGTCCATTTACTGTATTTGTTTTTCCCTATTTAAACTATAAAATGGTGATTTTTTGAGTCAAAATGAGAGTACCCCTAAACATTTTTTTAAAGAAAAAAGCACTTTCTATACCCATTCAGCTCTCTCTCTCTCTCTCTCTCTCTCTCTCTCTCTCTCTCTCTCTCTCTGCAATTATAGGACCTAAAAAAGATCTCCTGATCAAAAGAATTGAGTGGGGTGGGAAAGGAGTAGTGAGATTTGTCTAGGGTTCATTGTAGTGTTTATAAATTAGATCACACAATTAGATTCTGATAATGCATTTCCTTCAAAGAATCCTTTGATAGTACCACCTAATTAGTTAATCATCCAGAAATGCCCAGCTAGCTCCATATTTAGAAGACCTGATATAAACATATGAGATAAGAAAAACATCTTGCAGAGTAGTGCAGGAAGCTAGAATGATGTGCACAATTTGTATATTAGCGTGTGACAAAAAAGGCATACCATGAGAGAGTTTGAAGTTCATTGTGACACTGACCTAACTCCAGTAATTAATGCCATGGGGTTTTCGTTATCCATCCCAGTCCAAGCTCAACCTGTTGCAGAGGTGGGAGAGGCAGGCCCCATAACACCACACAACTGGTTCTCCATCGGGTTTCGTTTCCCCTTCTCGCCAGTGCTTCAACTCTGTAGAGACAGGCTGACTACTCTAGCCTAAGCACCTGAAAAAAAGAGGCAGGGCAGGGCATACCACTTGACATATTACCTGGCTGTGCCCCCTGTGTTGCTCTCTGCAACTGTTAATGTCTGAGATGTAGGGCCTATTGCCCCAAACATTTGCATAGCTTGGCTGTGCCCCCTGTCTTGTTGTCATCTTGGTTTTATGTTGTGAATCGTCCTGAGATCTATGGACGAAGGGTAGTGTACAAATTTTATAAATAATAAGAATCATAATAATAGTTACTGCAACTGTTGACACCTGGTGTGTAGGGAAGGTTGGAAAACCAGTCCCTATTGGGTCTGTCCAGATATTTGCATGGCTCTCATAGGAGCCAGCTTCTAGGGGCAGAGGTCCCTTTAGCACCCCCCTAAAGTATTTGAGTGGGCTGGGGGGATTCAAATAGTGTGTGTCATATGATCAGTTTTGTGCAGTTTTGTGCAGTTTTATTCAAGTTGGCACCCCTGATTGTTCTACTATCAGCCCTGTCTGTTTCTTGATCATGTTCCAGTGAAACGTGCTTCATTTGGGCACAACATTCCAAAACCTACTTTCTGTTCATGAGAATGGGTAGATCTGCCTTCACAAAGAGTGTGTATTTATGAGTGCACACATATATCCTCTTTAAATATGTGGCTTTCCCTGGCTCCTTCTCCGTCCATATTTTGGATGTTTTGCTAGCAAGAAGACAGGAGCATGGAAAGCTGCCTTGTATCTGGTCAGACTTTGTGAACATCTAGGATCTCAGGCAAAAGGCCTTTCCATAACCTGTTATCCACTCCTTTTCCTGTTGCTCTGTCCCAGCTTCTGCCAACCTAGCAATTCGAAAGCATACCAGTGCAAGTAAATAGGTACTGCTGCAGCGGGAAGGTAAACGCGTTTCCATGTGCTCTGGCACTCATCACAGTGTCCTGCTGTGCCAGAAACAGTTTAGTCATGCTGGCCACATGACCTGGAAAGCTGTCTGCAGACAAACGCCAGCTCCCTTGGCCTGAAGCAAGATGAGCACCACACCCCACAGTTGCCTTTGACTGGACTTAACTGTCCAGGGGTCCTTTACCTTTCACCTTATCCACTTCTTTGGATATGCCAGGGATTGAACCCAGAGCTGTCACCATTCAAAGCGTGTGCTCTCCCCCTAAGCTATGGCTCTGACCCTAAAGGATCCTGTTTCCCACATTTTAGAACTTTCCATTCTAAAGAATACAGAATTCCAGACACCTTTTCACAGTTCCATTTGCAGAATACTATGGATACGGAACCTGTGGACCTCCAGATATTTTTGGACTCAAACTCCTATAATCCATTGCCACCAGCCATGTTCACTGAATTTAACAATATCTGGAGGGCCACAGGTTGCCCATTCCTGAAGTATTCCTTATTTTACTCACAGCCAGTGCACCTGGTCATGCTGCTTGCTTCCCCAAGAAACCCTTCAAGTAATCCACACACTATCATTTTCACAAACAACAATGGCTATTAAAGAAGTCTCTCTTTCCTTGCAGTTGACTTTTAATCACCTGCCGACATTAATAACTGTATGCTATCATAAGGCCACCAAAACCATCAATGGGAGAGAGGGCAATAATATCTTCACAGGAAAACCTATTAAAAGATTTCAATCAGTCCACTTACTTGTTGCTGAATTTCCATTCAAATAATGAATTAGATTGCACCTAGCACCTTTCTTGTTTTGATATACTGTCTTGGGACTGTGTTCCCTTGTCAGTCATAATCAACATTCTCCTTGAAGCTGTATCTTATGGATGACTGATTTGATTTTAGGTAAATTGGGCATTGGGGCTTCTGCTCAAAGCTAGATAGGGCATCTAATGTTCATGTTTTGTTCACTGCTCCAGTAAACACAGATATTATTTTATTTATGTCTCCACTGCAAAATACAAAATTGGAACACTACACCCCACATGCAAAACAACACAATAAATCTTAGCAAAACCGTTAAGGCTGAATTAATTATACACTTCACATCATGCCACACAGAGACATTTTCAATGAAGTATGTTCGAAAGACAAGGTGTTAAAATGTAACATTAGATAGCGTTCCCCCCCCCCATTATCAATTATCTTTTTGTTCTACTTTCATTATCATGAAGTTCTCTTTTGGCTGGATTATAGAGTACTCCTAATATATCTGAAATATAATAGAAGCAGCTTTATTTAACATGGCAGTGCAGTCTCAGAAGGAAATCACAGTTAATTTAATGGGACTACTTCTAAGCAGATGTGCCCAGGAAGATTTTGAAAATAATAACAGTCATCACAGTCTCTTCTTCCAAGTGTCAAATATCTAAATATTACATTATAGAACTGTTGAGATAATACGGGTCAAGCAATGCAACCAAGTTTTCCGGTTTGTACAAGCAAGAGAATGCTCGTTTTTAATAGGGTTCATATGGAGTCCTTGAAGAAATGGGGGGTGGGGATGTTTGATCAAAGGACTGGAAATAACTTTTGTCATCATCTTATCATTTCCTTTCCAAAAACCCTTGATTGAGAGAAATAGCCAAACTTCATTGTGATGAGAAATGTAAATGTTTACCAACCAAGCTGCTTTCCCCAGTATATTGCTGTTAGCATCCATCTGTTTCAGGAGACCACGGAAGAGTGTGCCTTCGGGGGTACAGTCAAACTATTGGAGAGTTACAGTGCCTGCTGTGGCTGTAGATACTGATATGGGAGAGACATGTTTTATTGCAGATGGGGCAGATGAAGGCATCTGGGATTGCTGCTACAGGTGCACCATGGCATTTCTTATCTCTGTGCTCCTCCCAGCGCTCAGTCCCCCTCTGGCCACTGCTGTGGATACATGACCCGTCTGTCTCCAGATTCTGCAATTGTCTGCAAGGGATTCCCATACAGCAAGCTTAATGTTGCCAGCCTTCATGTCACATTTGCAGACATCCTTGTAAGGCAGATTTGTTTTGCCAACAAGCCTAGTGTCTGAAGAGCAAACTCTTGGGGATCCTGCCATCTTTCATATTATTTTATTATTTTTTAAATTTGTATATCACCTTTCGTCTGTAGATCTTCCATTCTGTATACATGACCAAGCCAGTTCAGATTATATTGTCCCCAATATATGCCAATATATTATCTGCCCTACTCTCTTAATTAGATACATCATTGGCAGGGAACCTCTGACATCCTATGAGGCTGCTTTGGGCAAGCCATGATCATCTCACATGACATCAGGATTGGGACAGATAAAGCCCAGTATACCTGAAGGAATGTCTCCACCCCCATTGTTCAGCCTGGACACTGAGGTCCACCTCCGAGGGCCTTCTGGCAGTTCCCTCACTGTGAGAAGTGAGGTTACAGGGAACCAGGCAGAGGGCCTTCTCGCTAGTGGCACCCGCCCTGTGGAACACCCGCCTACCAGATGTCAAGGAAATAAACAACTATCTGACTTTTAGAAGACATCTGAAGGCAGCCCTGTTTAAGGAAGTTTTCAATGTTTGACGTTTTATTGTGTTTATTCTGTTGGGAGCTGCCCAGAGTGGGCAGGGTATAAACAATTAATAATAATAATAATAATAATAATAATAATAATAATAATAGGCTGCAAAGTCTAAGAGTGCACTCCCACTGGCTCCTTTGCAGCAATGCCTCAAATTTGACATGTTTGAATGTGACACTTTTTCTTTTATGCTGCTTTCAGCAGGGATCTGATACATGACCTTGGGATCCCTTCCAACACAATAATGGCTATGTTCCAAATTTTTAAAAGGTACGCAATACTTTATAAGAAATTTGATGTAGATCTGATTTGGGACTGACGTTGTAGGACAAGACTTGTACATCTTGTGATATATTAAACCAGTGGTTTTCAACCATTGTGCCGTGGCACCCTTGGGTGCCTTGGGTGTAGTTTGTCAAGGGAGCTGTGGGCTCCAAAAGGTTGAAAACTTCTGTATTATACCAAAGGAAGGCCACCATTTAGTTATTTTGGTCTGTCAAGTACTCGACAGCCTTCCTGTTTTCCAACTCCAGGTGAGCAGCAAACATAGGTGGTTAGATTAACAAACCTGTGATGTTTGGGTTGTCAGTCACAAGCTTTTGCAGTTTAGCACAATGCAAAACCCTTGTTCATGGCAATCTGCATTGTTGGTTTAAATCTGGCAGGGAAATCTTAGTTCCCTCCCTCTATCTGCTTATAAACTGAAATTCATGCAGGTTTGTATGGGTTACTTCCAATTATACATAGTCACACACTTTGGTCCTTTTCATCCCACAGAATACATAGAACTAAGGATAGAATACTGATGTTGTCCTGCACTGACAATATCAGTTGTACAACATTTATGATAGGGTATTGCTTTGAAATGCCTTTTCAATTTCTGCAGGGTGAGTTTGTGAGCCAAACATGCCGGAGGAAATGTTAAAAGGGAACCTTAAAGAAAGCAGAGATGAAGCTTGCACTGAAGATGCTTATCCAGGTCTTTGGCATTATGCTGAAAATGAGATTGTACATTCCATTATTACAAGTCATCTTGTACCTTTTATAATAAAAAAAACCATTTCTTCATTTCTTTGGGGCTTGGCTAGGAGTATGGAATTCACAAATCTTTTTAATAAAGACTATAATGATCAAATAATTATGTGAGAAGCTGCAAAGGCACACAGCCTTCTGAGCATAATTCAGTGTGAAGTTTAAAAAAAAATCTACAAAGTCATGAATCTTGAACCTTTAATTAGAGCTTACTCTTCAAGAGCTGAGCCAAAGTCTGCCCAACTACTGGAGAGCCTTTCAATCTGTGCATTGAACCTGAGACATATCCATGCTAAGCATAGAGCCCCAATCCTTTAAAATATGTACAGATTCTTCTAGATGGTGTCATTGTTCCACTTAAGGATCAGTGGAAGTTCTCCTCAACTTGGCCATACTTCTAGATGCTGAGGCTGCAGCTGTGACCTGGAGCTCGGTTGGCTGACAGGGCAGCTGAGCTTCCAAACAGGAACGCAGCCACAGTCATTCACACTCTGGTAACCTCCAGATTAAATTACTACAATGTGTTTCACGTAGGGCTGCTTTTGAAAAATGTCCAGAAACTATAATCAGCCCAGACTGCAACAGCTCTTGCACTCATTAAGAGTGGACAAAATTGTTTTAAAAAACATTAATTATTTCATTTATGGTTTTAAATAACATATTTGTTTTTATATTCATTTATACAAATCACTTTTGGTTTCTAAATGCATTAATACTAATAACATTTGTTTTGTTCCTCAAATTCTAGTTCTCTCTTTCCCTATTTAACAAGCTGTTTTTGTTAATCGGGTCCTCCATGAAAGAGGGCACATGTTGCGGTGTGACCTGGCCACCTGACCCAGTGTTGTGGGTGGGTAATCCTGGAACAGTCACAACCCCTCATAGGTGGGTCCCACATTGTTTGGGCGGAATCTGACCAATGGGGTGCCTCAGAAAAGGAGCAACACGGGACCTATATAACCCATGCAAGGCTTATGAGCTTCCTCTTTGGGGCTATCACATTGGAACACTCGCCCACCTCTCCCTATATTTAGGGCTTGCGCTTGACCTTGCTATGCCGTCATGTGTCGCCTGCTTTTGGGGCAAGGGCACAGTAGGAATTTTCCCCACTTGGCTGATTGGCTGGTGCCATTTGGGTTTCACCTGCTGCGTAGCAAATCGTCACAACTTGTAAGGTTGCGGATAGGCTCTGGTTCAGGTGATAGGCGTGGCACTGGCACGTGCTCCAGCGCCGTACAGACGGTGACGGGATCCTCTGCTTGCGGCTGCAGCTGCGAGCAGAGGATCTTGGCACCACTGGCAAACCACATGCCTTGTCACCCCCGGAGATGTGGCACAGGGAGCGCACCACTCCCCCCTTGGTACACCCCTGCTTGGAAGCTCAGCTCCATCAGTGACCAGAGGTGCTTTTTACCAACCTTGGCTGGTACACCAGTTATGCCCCTGTAGGGAGAGGACTGATTTTGCAACAGTGATCTATGCTCTAATCAAGTCCAGACTAGATTCTAGTAGACATTCCAACTGGTCCAGAAGGTGTCATACTGGGGTGAGGCAGTCCACATCTGTACCACTCCTTGGATTCTTTGGGAGAAGTAATGTGCTTTCTGGATGCACTGAATGCATTTTCATTGATATGACAACAGTAGCACATGAGGCAACTATTCAAATGACACATCTTTGGCTTCTTGTCTTTGTTCCAAAGTTTCTGCAAGGATTCTCAATCATAAAACTCTCCTAGTAAGATCTATCCCCCCCTTTTTACTAATTTATATATTGCCCCCAAACAATATAATTATGAGAGCATTTTAGTGGGAATGGCCATTTATAAATTCTTTTGGAGTCTTAAATATTGCCAGTAGAGGAGAGACCTTGTCTAATGGCACAATTCATTCATTTAAGAACAGTCATAATATAGTCAAAATCTGTTTCAAAAATGCAATGCCCCGAGGCTCCCCATTCATAACTCTGTTTATAGATTGTGGAGTTTCTGAAGAATAATTAGATCATGGGTAGAATCCCAATTCTACAGTGGGACAATGCACATGATTCATTGACAATTTACTATAGCATCCTTCGAAGGCATTGATGCATTTTATGAAAGAGAGGTACATTGTGCACTTTTCTGAAAATGGAAAGCATGTCCTTCATCTTTAAAGTGAGTACCTGTGGAAAGCCTATTACACAGGGTGGGGGACACATTGCAATTCCAGCTGCAATTTGCAGGTACTGGAGAAATGTGTTGTTTTCCACATGAGACACTTCTGGTTTTTTACAGTTACAGATAAGGTGCATGTGTCTGCATGAAGATCTCAAGTTTCAGGTGCAAAATGTTATCATATATTTAGCCAGATCCCTACAGCAAATCTTTCCAAATACAAAAAGGGGGCAGGGATCCTTTATATTTTATTCCATTCAGGGGGGAAATCTATAAAACATGATTTATTAAGTGAAAACAGGGGGAGTCCTTAAGGGCATGCTAAACATAATCTGTGTTTCACTGGTAGGAATATAGGTGTAAAGAATATGTCACCAAACAAGAAATTAGTGTTGTTCAGCTGAAGCAAGGTTCTTTCCCAGAAATACAAATGTCATTCTTCAACTGCCCCAAATTTCCCATAGATTTGAGTGCACAGCAGTGGGAGGAAGCAATACCTGTGCTGTCCCATGTAGGCAGTCCAAAGGTAACAACTTCCACAAGGCTGGAAAGGTTCTTCACACCAGTATGGGGAATGAAATCTTCACTCCCTTTGGTGCTAGAAAACTTGGCTCAGGGTGCTATATGCATTTGGCTTACTCAGGCCAAAAGGTTTTCAGCTTAACCATTCTTCAGATCATCTTGAAGAAAATAAATAAATGCTTTCTGAAATTCAGCAGTTTCCAGGTTATTATGAAACAATTGCTTGCCAGATATGTAATTTGGAGTTGTTCTAATGTAGTTACATATGTATGCAATCCCTGTCAGGATGCTAGTTTTAATATTTTATTGGCAGCTTAATTAAGTTTTATTTGGTTAATTGACCACTTTTAAAAATTTAATCATGATAGAAACTGGTGCTTTCAATAGTAACAAGCGGAGTGCTTCTCTGAAAAGTCCCCAGAAATGTGCTCTAAGGAGCAAGTCTTCAGGAGAGACATGTTTCTCTTATGTACACTGAGGGGTCAATTCATCAACAGGAGCACCTGATCTCATGTTAAGCTCTGGGTAGGGTCAGCCCACCCATGAGGTGGGATGAAGCAGTTGCCTTGGGTAGCCAAAACACTGCCAAAACAAGTCATTACTTGTTGTGTGCTCTTTATTTTTTTCATTTTGTCACATTGATGTACTGGACTTCAGTCTAAATCAACCCTTTGACTCAGAATTACTGCTTACAGGGCTTTTTTCAGCTGGAACTCAGTTCCAGCACCTCTCGGGCGCCATTGCCATTATAAGAGAACAAGGGAGGCATTCATGGTGAGTTCCGGCACCTCTTTTTCTAGAAAAATAGCACTGGCTGCTTGTATATGGCTATCAGAAGTCTCAAAACTTTTTTTCCAACTATGTGGTTTTTTATAGGAGAGAATATTTGATTTAGATCCTGCTTTTCCTGCAGGAGACACCCACTTTTGCTAAATTGACAAACTTGTATAAAATTTGCAGACTTAGTAGTGGTTTCTGATGGGATGGACCCTACCAAATTTCAGAGAGATGTATGTAGAGTTTTAATTTTTAATTTTGAGTGTGTGTTTTTTTTTAAAAGAAAACTGCCAATATTTATTTATTTATTTTGCATAATTGGATGAAATTTGCAGGCATAGCTGCTGCTTCTGAGGTTGTAGATCCTGCCAAATTTCATGCAGATAGGAGCAGGAAAGCGGTGTTTCTCAATGTATTTGTGAGGTTGTTTGCTAATCCGGTTTTGTTTGCTAATCTGCTCTTATAAATTTGCTGTTTTGCTGAAATGAAGCAAGAGTCGCTCTGAGTTATTACCAGAGGGAATTTCAAGACGCTTTTGCAGGAGGCTACTTCCAGAAGGCTGCGAAGTACTATGCTGAAATCAAAAGGGAGCAGAAGCTGCGCCACGGAAGTGCTGCTGGGCTCCATGTTTTCGAGATTTATGGCTTGTGGATATGGGGGATATCACCTCACAAGCTCAGAGTATTTCAACTCATTCTCCCCATATGCTACTGGGTGACTAGAGTGTCAGAACTACTGGCTAAGAACCATTGGACTAAAAAGACAGTGGGGCTGTCAGCAGTTTTATCCCACTATGGGATAGCAAGGCCAGAAAGGAGGCTCACAATAGTTTTTGTTACAAAAAGCTCCCCATGAAAAAAGAAGTTTTGTTTTCAGCATTACAGTAAAGTTTTAAGGACAGCAAAGAAAGCATATGTTCTCTGTAAGGTGCAATTCTGCCCTTGGTGTTGGGTTTGCTATGATCCAGAAAGTAAAGCAATTGCAGAAGTGACTTGCTCTAAAGCAGCTTTCCGCACCCTGGTGTCCTCCTGATATTTTGGGCTACAACTCATGCCATTCCTAGCTCAGCATAGTCCATGTTCAGGGATTATGGGAGAGAGAAGTTTGGCATCTTTCCCATACTGAGAGGAACAAGATGTAGGTAGCGCTCAAACACCTGCATTGCTTACATGGCAACTTTCCTCTTTGGCCATTGTACTAGATTTTTTTTTTTTAAAGGAAGATGTGCAAGTCACTTGTGGACAGCATAGTTCTTCTTCTTTGGCAATCACTCGTAACCGAATAAGATTGTCTTCTATAAACACGGTTTTAACAATGAGTCCGTAAGTGACTGTGGAGGCCAATTCTGGATCCACACATCCTTCCACAGTGGGGACATTGGTTTCTGGGCAGGAGTTGATCGCGGCGTGGATTTGCCAAGCATGCCTTCCTCTTAGCACATTTCTCCCTTGCCTCCTGAGTTCGAGTGTCTTCAAAGCCCATGACACCTTTGGTAAAGGCTGTTCTCCAATTGGAGCACTCGCAGGCCAATGTTTCCCAATTGTTGGTGTTTATACTGCATGTTTTTAGATTTCCCTTGAGACAGTCTTTAAACCTCTTTTGTTGACCACCAGCATTACGCTTTCCATTTTTAAGTTTGGAATAGAGTAGTTGCTTTGGAAGACGATAATCAGGCATCCACACAACATGAACAGTCCAACAAAGTTGATGTTGAAGAACACTGGTGATCACAGTTGAACTTGTTTGTCTGGGAAGATGCAGTGGTGTGCAATTCCCCATCTTTCCTCTTCCAATCCTCATCTCTCTTAACACTCCAATTTGAAAGTTTTAAACTGTAAGTGTAATATTAAGTAGACATCTCTGAGTGGGGTGGGGAGAGGGAACATTGCCCAGAGATCTGCAAATATCCTTTGAAGCGTTTCCTATCTCTTGAGTAAACATTCTCAGTTATAATTACACAGTTTTGTAAAACATGCAATAAAGAACAAGAAAGCTGGCAAAGCTCCAATGCTGTTTCTCTTTATTGTGCAAATATGTAATTAGTGGATTTTTAAAAAAATATTACTACTCATTAGAGTCCACCTCTCAACCCCAGTGAAGCAGAAGGGTAATTTTGATGCCATCATATGTTCCACAATCAAGACTATTCAACACCAGGCTCTAATTAGTTGTAGGCTTTCATTGTGGACTTGTTGGTGATGAAGCTGATTTTGCCAAGGAGAATTTGTGAGTAAATTTTACTTTCATAGTCGAGAGCTGGGAAGGAATTTCTTGACATGATGAAAGCCAGTCAGTGGTTTGAATCCAGAGCAACTAGCAGAGCGAGGTTAGCAAAAGGTGAATTTCCCACCCCACCCCCTCCGGGACAGGGAACCCTTCTGAGTGGAGTGAGTTGTGTCGTGAGAAGGGAGGAGGAATTGCTGAAAACTGGCAAAGGAACATTCCACAAATAGATGGTAGTTTTCAATGCAATCAAGTTTCGATCAGAAGTGCTAAACCTCAGGACTGTGGGACAAAACAAGGCATTTTCAGTCTTTTCCTGGGCCCCTTTCTTCTCCAGGCCCTTCACCGGCCCTGCTCTGCACCCTCCCCAATGATTTTTGCCTAGTTTGAATGCATCCCTGAACTGTTACTGATTTGTTTGCTATTATGGTATTAGTTTTGTGATTTTATACTGTAAACCACCCTCTACGAGGTTGGACTGTGCACTAAGCCATTTTGCGGGCTGCGTCCTCGGGGAGGTAATATAAACTTAATTAATAAATAAAATAATAAATAAATCTAGTGAGATTCACAACCAAGTCTCTGATGTGTCAGCCTCCTGTCTCCTCTCAGAACCACTTAATGGTGACTGCCCGAACCATCTTCCCCTACCACAGGGAAGTCCAGGAGCTGTGTTAAACCACTGCTGTTTCCCATTCACCAGATGGGCAATGGAAAGGGAGCAACATGCACCTCCTAGTAGTGGCGAGGACTGAGTGAATTTAAACACAAGAGCATAAGAAGAGCCTGCTGGATCAGGCCTTTGATAGCTTTATCCCCCACGAATTTGTCCAATCCAAGTTGGTGGCCATCCCTGTCTCCTGTGGGAGCAAGTTCTATAGTTTTAACTTATGTGCCGTGTGGAGTTGGGGGGGGGTTCCTCTGCTCCAGAAACACAAAATTCACTGAGAATAGATGAAATGTGGAGCAAAGCCAAACCTGAGCACACAGATAGGTTCGTGAAGGACTGACACTTTTACAAGCACCACATCATGTTCATTCTGCACATCCAAAGAATTATGCCTGCACCTGCACTTTAAGATTCATTGTACTGTTTTCGGTGCCTGCTAAACACTTTTCTATTTAAGCAAGCCTACCCAGACATGTATGGGTACCAGGTGGCACTGTGGGTTAAACCACAGAGTCTAGGGCTTGCTGATCAGAAGGTCAGCGGTTCGAATCCCTGTCACAGGGTGAGCTCCCATTGCTCGGTCCCAGCTCCTGCCCACCCAGCAGTTCGAAAGCACGTCAAAGTGCAAGTAGATAAATAGGGACCATGCCGGTGGGAAGGTAAATGGCGTTTCCGTGCGCTGCTCTGGTTCGCCAGAAGCGGCTTGGTCATGCTGGCCACATGACCCGGAAGCTGTCTGCGGACAAACACTGGCTCCCTCGGCCTATAGAGCGAGATGAGCGCCGCAACCCCAGAGTCGGACACGACTGGACCTAATGGTCAGGGGTCCCTTTACCTTTACCTTTACCCAGACGTGTACTTCGGCATGCATTTCCATATATAATGTTATAACATATATTTTGAAAACTGCCAATTTTGTTTTTAAAAATAGAGGCTAACTTGCTCTTAACAGCTGGTTTTATCGGTGATTTTAATATATACTTTATGAAAACTGCTTAAAGGTTCCAATGATTAAGCAGTACATAAATCCCATTAGATGATTTTAAAAGTAGCCATTCCTTAATATACGGTATTTCTTTTTCAAAACATGTGATAGATATTTCTTTCTTTTTTTTAAAAAAAACTTATTAAGTTTTCTATTTCACATTTCCAAATAAACATTTTACAAACTTTAAAATAGCCAATGACTTCCCTTCTTCTCTTTCCATGGTTCATTTTCACATATCATACATCCCTGCATTTTTTTACTATGAGCGTTCAAATCAGTTTTCCACTTTTACATCCATCAAAAATTATTTACTCCGTTGAATTTATCTTAGTGCTGCCAGCATTTTCAGCCGTATACAGTTATTTTCCATATATTCAATAAATGTTTTCCACTCTCCTTTAAATGTAAGTTATGTGATATATATTTCTGTTGAAGCTTGAAAACTTGCAGTTTCACTTGTCAGCAGAATTTGGTATACAACAGGACACGTAAAAGGTCTCAAGTCACCCAATTTATCTCTCCCTCAAAATGGTAGCGGTGCTCATTTTCAAGCTCAGCCATGTGTTTGAAGAGAAGGATTTCCTCAAATCCACTTTCAAATGAAACAAGGTATTTCTTTTCAGCACCTGGCTCTATGTTTGGAAAGGTTTCCAGCTCATCTGAATACAGTTGTGTGAAGGAGAAGAAAGCAGGGTGAAAGTCATTCATAGGTCTATAGGGTTGGTCAGTCAAGCTTTTCAACTTTTCAGTGATTGGTTTTGAAGGAAGGATTGTGAAGGAAAGCTGTGCTAATTCATTCTGGTTTGGAGTTTATATGACACATCAAACAATTGTCATCCCACCCTTTCCAGTCCATTCCCCCTGCCACTGTTCTTTTTTAACTTCAAAAAGTCTGATTTTGTGGCGGAAGGAGGGTTTGTTGTGTAAGTGCGCCAAATCAGTTTTTATTATGGAACCTGAATTTGCTGGCATTTGAATGAACCCCACACCTGCAGTTACTCTGTGAGAGTCTGTACATGGCCTACATTAATGTACCTAACTACTTGACTTAAAAAAGGGGGGCAGGGAATCTCCTGTTTACTGTCTTAGCAGCTTTAGACAATTAAGATTGTTGCATTTAACAGCTCACCTTAAAATAACAATATGAGGCTTCCTGAGAGAGGTGAAATCCCAAGCCTGATCTGTCAGAGCTAATAAAAGCAGAAGTTTGTCAGTCAAACAGTGAGAAGAAACCTCAGGAGGAGATGAATTAATGGAAATTTACAAATGTGTGGCTGTTGATTGAACATGTGCACCAAACAGCTGCTCTGTGAAGAATTAAACAGTGCCGCAGCACTTCCATAAAAGAATTGTTTCCATTTTGCCTACATTCTATTAAATTCCTGCCTTTGGAAGAGTGGAAATGTAACTAATGCTGTACTATAAATAAAACATTTCACTAAGGGCAGGTCCATACTCTGCATGGGAAAGTTGGGTTGTTATGTTTTCACAGCTGTTCATAGCGGTGTTCCTGACAGCAAATATGTAAAGATGGGCAACACCGATGTCTTGAAACTCAAGGCTCTTCCATGCTTCCATTTCCCCTGCCACTTCCCCCTGGGGAAACCCACGGTTTAGTGCTGAATCATGGGCCAAGTGGGACAGTGCTCAGACCCATGCTTTCTAGTCATCGGACAAGTGGAAATGTGGACCAGCCACCATATTTAAAGCAAAGGCAGCTGTGTGAAGGCATAAATGAGTAATTACTAGCTTTTTTTAGTCTGAAAAATTAGGAAATACATGTTCTTTTGCTTTAAAAAAATTGATAATCCTAGGTGCAGCATACAACTCGATTTACACTTTGAGATGCTAATCTAACTGTGTCTGCAAAACACCTGCAATGCTGCTCTGGATAGTTATAAACCAGAGATGTGGGGCCTGGCAAACAACAGTGCTTCCAGATCCCTTTGCAGCTGCCTCCATCTTGCTTTATGCCTGCCTGATGAAGAGTTCTAAAGGGCTTGAAAGTGTGGCACTTTAGTCATATCTAGGGAGGGGGTTTACTATCTCTAGATTCTCCTACACTCCTTTGTAACCCTACACCTGTGTGTTGAGAACTGGTTATGAAACAGGCAAGGAGAGTTGGAGTGAAAAGCCCAGTCTGGAACTCCAATCACACAGGATTCCAGCTTTTGTGGACAGCGACACCTACATGAAGAGATTTCTATACAATTGGTTTCCCTTCTTCAGTGCCTCAGACTATGTAATGTCAGAAGCAGGGCATAGCATCTCAGCCTTGTTTCCTATATATGATGCAGAAACCCTCTATACACATGTAACATGTGAAGGAGCTAAAAGTTCATTAGGTCTCCTTGTGTTAATCCTTCCATCACCTGCTCCCTCCTGTTTGGGCAACAGCAGCAGGAGGAACACAGCTAGTAACAAGCAATTTGGTATAGCTCAGGGACATGCTGGCTTTCTCATCACTGCTGCTAGACCCCTCACAAAATTGGCAAGTGGTCCTGAGCTCAGCTCAAGGTGTACATGGCTGTGTACTATCAAGCATTGTGGTGCTCACAGCTGCAATCACGACCTGAACAGACAGCACAGCGACCTGTTCATTATTGGCCTCTTTTATGATCTAAAAATACAACTGTGCAAACCATTTTTTAAAGAACATTTTTTTCTTGAGAAATACAAAGTAGCATCATGCCTTCTGGCTAGAAAGGTCCATTGTAGTGTAAAATGATGTGCGCAGGAAAAAATTACACGCAACAACAATATTAAAATGTCTGAGATTTCATTCCCCTTAATGCAAACACTCTTCTCCCATAACCTCTGCTCCATTTCCTTTTATCCTGGCAAACAGAAGAAAAATATTAACACTTGCAGTACTGAGGGAGGGATACTGTAGGACTGTGTGAGAGCCAGTGTGGTGTAGTGGTTAAGAGTGGTAGACTTGTAAACCGGGTTCGCTTCTCCACTCCTCCACATGCAGCTGCTGGGTGACCTTGGGCTAGTCACACTTCTTTGAAGTCTCTCAGCCCCACTCACCTCACAGAGTGTTTGTTGTGGGGGAGGAAGGGAAAGGAGAATGTTAGCTGCTTTGAGACTCCTTAGGGTAGTGATAAAGCGGGATATCAAATCCAAACTCTTCTCCTTCTCCTACAGACCCTCCTAAGAAGGAATTGCCCCCATACCTGCAAAGAAGACTCAGGAGGTTAAACATTGGTGGAATGACTATATTTGTTAATATAACAATATTGGAGGAACCGCAAACCAAATTAAGCAGCTTAACCAAATTCTGAAAGTATGGACAGGTGGAAAAATTATCTACTTTTGGCAGCGAAATATCCTTCCAGACCCCTGGGTATATTATTCAGCCACAGTCTGTGGTTCCCCAGCAAAGGAGCATGCGAGAGCTAAAGGACACCCTTCCCACCAGGAACAATGCACTGGTGGATCCCAAAGAGTGTCACTAACCCAATAATGTCTCAGTATCTCTAAAGTTTCTCTCCTCAACTTCTTCACCTGCTCAGACTTAATGCCATAGGAGTTGATCTGCTCCAGCTTGTTCTCTTCCCCCAGGAAAGAGGTTAAAAGCATTCTTTCTGCAGGTCCTCCAAGAATATGTCACATCCCTGGACTGAAAGATGCATCTCATCATCTCTAAACAAATGAGGACAATCATGTCACATCCTGCCATGGAGTATGTAGGCCCAACCTATTTCCAAAACAAATTTCTTGAGCATCCTAATTCCCCAGTGCCTAACCTTATCCTCTTTATTGGGGTGAACTGCCCTGCCTCCATGTTCTATAGTCCAAGAGCTCAGGTGACAAGACTAACAAATCGGGGAAATTACACTTAATCCAACAAAGATCATGTGTTTATCCTATGTAACAGATCCAGACCTGTCCACTGGATGAAGTCTGGCAGCTGGCTCTGATCCATTAAAAGGGAAAAGAGAAGCTGTTAAATGAGAACCTGAACTGCATGTTACAACCAAACATAGGCTTTGAACACAGCAGATCACCCCCTGTCAGTTGCCTGTATGATGTGGCCTATTAGTGCTGCAGCAGTAGATGCCCCAATCCAGAAAGTGTGTAAACCACAATAAACCACTGGCTCTAGTCCTAAAGGCTTTCCAGAGCACAACCCATGTGGCCAGCATGACTAAGCTGCTTCTGGCGCAATCTAACACCGAAACCAGAGCAGCGCACGGAAATGCCGTTTACCTTCCCACCGGAGCAGTACCTATTTATCTACTTGCACTTTGACATGCTTTTGAACTGCTAGGCTTGCAGGAGTTGGGACCGAACGACGGGAGCTCACCCCGTCACGGGGATTCGAACCGCTGACCTTCCAATCAGCAAGCCCTGGGCTCAGTGGTTTAGATCACAGCACCACCCGTGTCCCAACTATAATATTATCAGAATCCAATGCAGTCATACATAGGAATGAAGAATAGTTCAAGTCCAAATGTAGGCGGGGGGAGGGAACTCCTATTAAGATTTGTGTACACTTATCAAATGCTTTCCTGGGGGAAACATAGATTAAACTTATGCAAAATCAGTCCTCAGAGTTACCAAAAATATACGTTTCAAAGGCCTTTCTAGATAACCTTGGGGACATGTACTACTTCTTTTCTAGTTCATTTTCATTTTCATCAAATCCAATTCAGTGGAAATAAATGTTACTCATAGACTGGTGGGCTGGTCCCCTAAGTAAAGAATTAACAATTTTGTCAGAACTAAAAAGAAATGGATACAGACAACTTTGCACAATTCTAGAATGAAAATCAAAAGGTACATAAAATTAGAACGGCATATACTAAAAATCCTTCAGGGCTATTCTTTGTTGCCTTTCCAATAAAAGTGCAATGTGAATAGGAATATAATGGGATCACTGAATAGATGATACCCCAATGCCATTATTTTTCACTCATATCCCTTCAGCACAGCCAGCATTTTCTAATTATCAACAGCTGTAGCTAATCAATTAATTAATGGATTGTTGGCAACATCTCTAAACTTGCTCTCAATTTTAGCTGCTAAACTCTTGAAACACCATGCCCTCACATCTTCCCCCATCACACTGTGGTGATGGAAAAGGAAACTAATATGCAGGCTTGGTGCCCCTAAAATCCTTTATACTTATTATACTTGCTGCTCTTCACCTGAATAATGCACACACTAGTGCTGCTTTCTGCCTCGCACTCCCTTTGCATCCTTGTCACTCACTGTTCCAGTCCAATGATCTTCCCATTTCTCTTTCCAGCTAGCACATTCTAAAGCTCCACACAGCTTCTGTCATTGCCTCCAGTTTATTTCCTTCATTTCCATTCCCCGATTTGCCTTGCTGTTGTTATTATTCGGTTTGGATATAATAATAATAATAATAATTTATTATTTATACCCCGCCCATCTGGCCGGGTCTCCCCAGCCACTCTGGGCAGCCTCCAACAAATATTAAAATACAATACAGAGTCACAAATTAAAAACTTCCCTAAACAAGGCTGCCTTTAGGTGTTTTCTGAATGTCAGGTAGTTGTTTATTCCCTTGACTTCTGACGGGAGGGCGTTCCACAGGGCAGGCGCCACTACCGAGAAGGCCCTCTGCCTGGTTCCCTGTAGTTTTGCTTCTCGCAGTGAGGGAACCGCCAGAAGGCCCTCGGCGCTGGATCTCAGTGTCCGGGCTGAATGATGGGGGTGGAGACGCTCCTTCAGGTATACAGGACCGAGGCCGTTTAGGGCTTTAAAGGTCAACACCAACACTTTGAATTGTGCTCGGAAACGTACTGGGAGCCAATGCAGATCTCTCAGGACCGGTGTTATGTGGTCCCGGCGGCCACTCCCAGTCACCAGTCTAGCTGCCGCATTCTGGATTAATTGCAGTTTCCGGGTCACCTTCAAAGGTAGCCCCACGTAGAGCGCATTGCAGTAGTCCAAGCGGGAGATAACCAGAGCATGCACCACTCTGACAAGACAGTCTGCGGGCAGGTAGGGTCTCAGCCTGCGTACCAGATGGAGCTGGTAGACAGCCGCCCTGGACACAGAATTAACCTGCGCTTCCATGGACAGCTGTGAGTCCAAAATGACTCCCAGGCTGCGCACCTGGTCCTTCAGGGGCACAGTTACCCCATTCAGGACCAGGGAGTCCCCCACACCCGCCCGCCTCCTGTCCCCCAAAAACAGTACTTCTGTCTTGTCAGGATTCAACCTCAATCTGTTAGCCGCCATCCATCCTCCAACAGCCTCCAGGCACTCACACAGGACCTTCACCGCCTTCACTGGTTCTGATTTAAAAGAGAGGTAGAGCTGGGTGTCATCTGCATATTGATGAACACCCAACCCAAACCCCCTGATGATCTCTCCCAGCGGCTTCATATAGATATTAAAAAGCATGGGGGAGAGGACAGAACCCTGAGGCACCCCACAAGTGAGAGCCCAGGGGTCTGAACACTCATCCCCCACCACCACTTTCTGAACACGGCCCAGGAGGAAAGAGCGGAACCACTGTATAACAGTGCCCCCAGCTCCCAACCCCTCTAGCTGGTCCAGAAGGATGTTATGGTCGATGGTGTCAAAGGCCGCTGAGAGATCCAGCAGAACCAGGAAACAGCTCTCACCTTTGTCCCTAGCCCGCCGGAGATCATCAACCAGCGCGACCAAGGCAGTTTCAGTCCCATGATGAGGCCTGAATCCTGATTGGAAGGGATCCAAATGGTCCGCATCTTCCAAGCGTGCTTGGAGTTGTTCAGCAACCACCCGCTCAATCACCTTGCCCAAGAATGGTAAATTTGAGACTGGGCGATAGTTGGCCATATTGGCCGGGTCTAGAGATGTTTTTTTAAGAAGCGGTTTAATGACCGCCTCTTTCAGCGGGTCTGGAAAGATTCCCTCGCAGAGGGAAGCATTCACCACCGCACAGAGCCCATCGCCCAGCCCTTCCCGGCTAGCTTTTATAAGCCAGGATGGGCAAGGATCTAGGAGACAGGTGGTTGGTTTCACTCGTCCAAGCAGCCTGTCCACATCCTCGGAGGTAACAGATTGGAATTGATCCCATGAAACATGACTAGACAGGGCTCTAGCACTCTCCCGCCCCGGCCCTGCTCCCACGGTGGAGTCTACCTCCTTCTGAATCTGAGCGACTTTATCTGCAAAAAACTTTGCAAAAGCATTGCAGGAGATCTTGGGGTCCCTACCAGACCCCGGTGACAAAGGTGGTTCTGCTAGGTTGCGAACCACCTGGAAGAGTCTCCTGCTGCTGTTTTCTGCAGATGCAATAGAAACAGCGAAGAAGGTCCTCTTCGCTGTCACCATTGCCACTTGGTAGGCTCGAAGTTGAGCTCTAGCCCGTGTCCGGTCTGATTCAGAATGAGTTTTCCGCCACCGGCGCTCTAGCCGTCTCAGCGACTGTTTCATCGCCCTCAGCTCCGGGGAAAACCACGGAGCTGTCCGGGCTCCATGCAATCGGAGAGGACGCTTCGGAGCCAGACAGTCAATAGCCCTGGTTAACTCCGCATTCCAGCGGGCCACCAGGGAATCAACTGAAAGGCCATCAACATGGGATAATGCATCCCCTACCACTCTCTGGAAGCCAATTGGATCCATTAAGTAGCGGGGGCGGACCATCTGAATCGGTCCCACCTCCCTGCAGAGGGGAAGGGTCGCAGAGAAGTCCAGTTGCACCAGGAAGTGATCTGACCATGGCACTTCTTTTGTTTCACTTTTACTTAGTGTCAGATCACCAACATCCATAGAGGTAAACACCAGGTCTAAGGCATGTCCGCGGCTATGAGTTGGACCAGACTTATTCAGGGACAGCCCCATGGAGGCCATGCTTTCCACGAAGTCCCGAGCGGCCCCTTGTAAGGTCGTGTCGGCATGGATGTTAAAATCCCCTAAGACAACCAAACTAGGTGTCTCCAGGAGCATATCCGCCACGACCTGAAGCAGCTCGGGCAGGGAATCCTTGGTGCAGCGGGGAGGTCGGTACACCAAAAGGAATCCTGTACTGCCCCTATTGCCCAACTTCCAGAACATGCACTCAGAAAACTGGGTCTTCCCAATAGGACGCCTGGTGCAAACTAATGACTTCCTAAAAATCACTGCAACCCCCCCTCCCCGCCCAGATGGCCTGGGTTGCTGTGCGTAAGAGAAACCTGGTGGACAAGCAGCGGCAAGGACAGGCCCATCTGCTTCATCCAACCAAGTCTCTGTTACACATGCCAGGTCAAATCCTCCATCCACAATCAAGTCGTGGATGGCAGTGGTTTTGTTAATCATTGACCTGGCATTACACAGCAACACTTTCAGGTCATGTGGGTATCCCCTGCTGATTCCAGTATCCATCCGGTCAGGACCAGACCTGGAGGCAGGGATAGTCTTCAGACAACGACTAAACCTGCCTCCTCGGTAATGACATGGTCTGGTCTTAGCGTGACTCCTCCTCCTGCCCATGATCACTGAGATCGGGTGTCTTTCCAAGACTACCCCCCCTGTGGAACCTGCCCCAGCCATCCTGTTGGCTGAGGCCCAATCCCAGGCAGCCCTACCCCTATCCCCTTAAAAAACAAATAAAGACCATACACTAAATTAACAAAATAATACAAATAAAAAACAGAGAACAACGCTAAAATTAAACTAAACATTTGCCCCACCCCAAACAAAAAATAATAAAATGATATAAAAACCACCATTAAAACAAATTAAAAGTGCAGCAGTGAGTGCAGGCCACGCCCCCTCAGCCAGGTGGAATTAGCAGGAAGGGAGCGGCCTTCCAAACACTCACAAGCAAGCGGCAGCAGCAATGTCCCAGGCCTCTCTGCAGGCTTTTAAGCTGTAAAGGTGAGTGCAGGCCCCGCCCCCTCAGCCAGGTGGAATTAGCAGGAGAAGGGAGCGGCCTTCCCAACACTCACGAAGCAAGCGGCAGCAGCAATGTCCCAGGCCTCTCTGCAGGCTTTTAAGCTGTAAAGGTGAGTGCAGGCCCCGCCCCCTCAGCCAGGTGGAATTAGCAGGAAGGGAGCGGCCTTCCAAACACTCACAAGCAAGCGGCAGCAGCAATGTCCCAGGCCTCTCTGCAGGCTTTTAAGCTGTAAAGGTGAGTGCAGGCCCCGCCCCCTCAGCCAGGTGGAATTAGCAGGAAGGGAGCGGCCTTCCAAACACTCACAAGCAAGCGGCTTGATGATGAATGTGTGTCATCATCTTCAAATTTTCAGATCCTGCATATCCCATCACTCTATCTATTTGCAGCCCAAAAATCAAAGCTGGAAAATATTTAGAGCTCAAGTTACATGCACAGGGTAAAAATTACATTTTGTGTATTTTGCGGTTCTTTGTGAACTTCTGAATTTTAAAGCCCCTGAAAGAGGGAAGAGCAGAACCTAAAGAATGCAAGAAGAGCCTGCTGGATCCGGCCAGTGGCCCATCTAGTCCAGCATCTTGTTCTCACAGTGGCCAACCAGATGCCTGTAGGAAACCCACAAGCAAGATTTCAGCCCAAGAGCACTCTCCCCTCCTGAGTTTTCCAGCAACTGATATTCAAGAGCATTGCCCCCATCTGTGAAGGCAGAGCACAGCCATCATAGCTGGTAGCCAACAATGATACTCCTCTCATATAGAAACAGGGCTACCAGATTTATGGCATCAGCTGTTGCAATAAAGGGCAAGTGAGCCTAAAGGTTACTTGAAATCTGGTATCATAAAGGCTGCAACTTGGTTCTTTTGACTAAGCCTATGTTGGTATTAAGTGGAACATTAAAGAACAGCAACACCTTTAAGAATTATGTGGTGGTGTGTAAGTCAAACTAAAATAATACCAGTGTTGATGCCACTGGGTTCAAAGTGAATAGACGTGTCCAAAACAACTCAGTCATTTGATCTTTGCTAGTGTGAATAAATATTTGCTTGCCATACCTTGAAGACAGGTATATTATGTGTAGAGCAGTAGCCAGTAGAGCTGTGTAGAGGGCTGTGTTGTTCTTCTGACTTATCATAACTAGGCATCAGGGCCAGGTACCAAGAAATGTTAGGGGGCAAGCAGCTCAGCAGGGATGCAGGCACAGCAGGGATGCAGGCCGTGTCAGATTGGCTCCGCCCCAGGGTTGCACTGTGTGTGCCAAGCTCCCTGCTGCCTTGCCCCTCTCCTCCCTCTTGTAACCAGAGGTGATGCACAGTCTTGAGAAGTCAGGAGAGCAAGGCGGCCGCACCTGCACAGCTCGGTTGGCTGCTACTGTATGCATATTTAAAATAAACATCGTTATGTTGAGTACATTAATATGTGGTTCATGCTTCAAATGAAAACAAGAAATTACACAGGAAAGACAGATGGTGTAGGGGTTTTTCCTTCTGATTAACATGCTACTTTGTCAACTACAATCGCACCCAGTGAACTGTGTTTGTGCCCTTGGAGTTCTTCTGCATCTCTCTTATTAATGCAGGTTTCCCCACCCCCAGAATTAAAGCCTTTGTTTGCCAGATACAGAACTAAAAGAAACATCATTTGGACAGCAAGTCTTTTCCATTGCAGTGAATCTTAAGGCAGGGCACTAATGTAACACATTATGATAATTTTGTTTGTAAAAACTGGCAAAATATGCATAGTAAGTAGGAAAAACTCTTCATTAAAAAGGAGGACATAAACATTGTGTCAAAGCTGATTACATGCTTTCTGTGCTGCAATAGACATTTTTGCATTAAAGAGCACCTTGGGTAGCAAGGAAAGCAAATAGCAGTAATTGAAATCTTAATTTATATTCCAACACAAAGTTTACCGAGGTCCATAAAATGGATATGGTGGGAGCATTAGGACTATACGGCAGTGTTAGCCTGATTATTCTGGGCATGACCTATAGCAAGACAATTCTGAAAGGCTGCCCAATCCAGGGAACCCTTACGCATGCAGAATAATGTTTTTCATCTGTTTATGTGGCCACATAAAAACAAAATAGCTTGCATTGTGGTAGGTAGGTAGGTAGATAGATAGATAGATAGATAGATAGATAGATAGATAGATAGATAGATAGCAGGGGCAAAATAAAGTACATAGGAGTCCCATTGGAAAAGGAATAAAGGTTATTTGTGTACAATGACTTCATCTTCACATTGTGAGAGGTAGTTTCATGGCTGCCTCAAGCAGCAGGAGAGGGAAGAGAGTGAGCGAGCAGGAGGAAGGGGAGCATCTTAGGTATACACAAAGAGTACTTTCCCTGACTATCTGTTAGTCTCAACCCTGCCCTTGCATAAGGAATGCAAAATTACTTATAGCCAACAAACTTACACTTGGTGGGAGGGGAGGGCAGTGTGTGTGTGGAATCATTTATTGTCACATTGTTAAATACATTTTCCAGCCTTTGTTTACCTCCTAAGTATGGAACTCACTTTCTCAAGAGAAGTTCCTTCTTGAAGTCCACTTGCAAATACACATTTTAATCTGTTACTAATGACTCAAATCAAATTAGAGCCATACTGGACCTCAGGTTAATCATGCCATTAGTCCTTGTGCAATATATATACATATAGACACAGACACAGACATAGACACACACACACACACACACACACACAGACGCCATGGGACAGGATCAGGGCCATACGATCAGGACACTTGCCATTTGCCCTGGTGCCATTGCTCATACAATGAAGTACTTATGCTGGAATTGAACCAGGGACTTCATATCCCCACTATATATGAAACTCATTGCACCAATCACTATGCAGGCATTCTGGAAATCTAGAAATATAACGGATGAGATGGATGGGGCCTTTGTCAACCTCTGCTAGATGGGAGAGTGACTGAAGTAAAGTATCTGCTTCTACACCATGCTGGAGGCCCCTAAAAGTTGGGAAGCTTCCAAGACTCCAGACAATGGGGTTAGAGTGTCAAAGCCAGCACACTTGTTCTCCCCCCCCCCCCCCGCCCCATCATGTTTTGTACTTATGAATTTCCACATTTATCTCTCAGCCCAGTGGCGGAGGAACCCTCTCCGTCACTGGGGCGGTATGCCAAGGCACGGGGCAAGCTGCCTGGCAGCCCGATCAGACTGCGCATGTGCGGCAGCCCGTACAGATGCCATGCGTGAGCGGCAGCCCGTATGGATGCCGCAAGTGGCGCCCATACGGACTGTGTATGCACCCTTTGTCGCTCCACAACTGGGAGGAGGCAGCAGTCCATCTTGTCACACCCCTCCAGAGTGGCACCTGGGACGGCCCCCCTCCACCCCCACCCCCTTTCGTATGCCACTGTCTCAGCCTGAACTACTTCATGGGGTGGTTGTAACAAAGAGAGAGAGAGAGAGAGAGAGAGAGAGAGAGAGAGAGAGATCCCTTTATGTGACCCAGAGTTTCTTGGAGGCAGATATTTGTGCACAGTGCTATTTTCTACATTCAAACAGTCAATGGGGCATGCAGTGATTCTCCTGGTTGTATTAAGGATCTCATCAACAAATAATGAGCAGTGAAGCATGCTTACTGCAAGGAATCCATTGTGGAAGCTATCATAAATTATTCACCGAGTTTAATTTTGGGCATATAGGGAAGCTGCACTCTAACCTTTGAAACGAACAATGAACTTCAGTGTCATTAAACGTGATAGCTCTCTCATATATAAGTCAGCAGGTGCTATATCATTCCATTCAGAGTGGAAATATGCTAAATCCAGAGCAGTATAAAAGGTAATTGGTGAGCTCTACTATACATATATAATCTGCTCTATTTTATTTTTTAAAAAATGAGTTGAAAAAATGGCCAGGGCTACATTTAGTCATTCATGGCAACGCACTCGGGCATAAAAAGCAAGTATCAATTTTACAAAATCAATACATTATTACTTTATGCTAATAGGACCTGGATTCCATTTATAATTTACTTGTAGTGTTTTATTTTAGGGAGAGGCACATCTGAGCAGTACTGGCTTCCCTCCAGCATGAGCTCAGCTAGTCAAATACAATGTGTCGCCGGGATGAACATGGATATGGCCAGCATCAACTTCTGTGATTGCTTCTGTGATGTTTCGCAACAAATATAATAAGGGGGGGGGTGCTTCTAGCCATACCTGCAATCTCCTGGATCCCCTATTACATTAACCTATGCAATCACTTCTCCAGATAGACCAGCATTCCACACACAGGCTGGATATATTTTATGAAACCATCCTCAGATATGCAGTTGTCCGTTAATTTGTGGGACTGCAGATCCTATCTCAACAGGTCCGGTGGTGTCTGGGGCTCATTGGAACTGGTGGGGCAGAAGGCAGGGAGATCCACAATAGGCAGAGCCAGAGCCAATTCCAGGCAGAGGTAGAACCAGGGAGAAGCGGAACCAGCTAATTCCAGTTTTATCCCCATTCTCCTCCTTCCAGAGTTCTACAAGGGAGACACTAAGGACAAGGAAGCTGACAGGCCATGCCATCCCCTGGACTGGATGTAGGTAAAAAGGCAGGCAGGTGGGTGCTGGCTGAGGGGAGACCGAGGTTGATGGGGCAGTGCCTACTTGATCTAATGGATCAGCTGTTAGGGCACCAGCAGTCGGCTGCAGAGAAAGTCAAGGTCCAACAGACCAGGTCAGGAACCAGCTGAAGTCAGGAAGAAGCCAGGAGCCAGGAACAGGATAAGCAAGAACAACCACGCACTTCAGCACAGCAGTTGCATGTGCTGGTGAATGGAGCAGCCGGCCTTCCTTAAGTAGCCAGCGCATGACCACGCCTCTAATGAGCTGCAACTGCCTCTAATTGTTTCCTACGTCTCTCAGCTGTACGTTCTGCAGCTAAGAAGGGAGGAGGGGAGGGGGCCAGCCGGTTCCTCTCCTCACAAGGGCCTGATTCTGGCTCGACTTCTTCCTCCTCCTGTTCAGGTCTTTCCACTTCCCCTGTCTGATTCTTCCTCTTTTGAGGAGTGCTGCCACCAGTCTTCTCCAGGTATGAACTCCTCCATTTCCCCAGATTCTTCTGTGGGTGCAGCCTTGCCGGGGGGGGGGGGGCTTGCCACCACTCCTCCTTGTCTGGCTCAACCCTGACATCAGCCTCCACTGAGCCATAGCTTCATCTGTTCCAGATATCAAATTGCTCATGTGGTGGGGGGGGGCGCTATTGTAGGACTAGCATGGATTGTTCAGTCAACAGTTGGCTTTGTGGGAAGGGGAGGTACTAGAAGATATTTGTGGAAATTTCCCCTTATGCTTCCAACTGTGAGTGCTGCACTTTCCAAATAGAAGGTCTGGCAGTTTTGTGTTGACATATTTGTAAAATATCCAAATAATATGAGTCACTGAGAGTTTCTAATCACTGAACATACATTTTATCAGACAGGCAATTCAGTGTCTTGAAGCAATGTTTATTTGGGAAACTATGGATGAGCAATGTTTACTGATGCCTCATACAGATGAAGCCTTTTTCATTATTCATTATAGATAGACAGTCACAGTCAACTACCAACACATCCCTATGCACGTTTACTCAGAACTAAATCCTACTGTGTTCAATGGGGTTTATCCCCAGATAAGTGTGCACCGAATTGCATCCTTAAAGTAATTAGTTGCTTTTGTAACTCTGATATGTGTGTGTGTGTCTTTAAACTGAAGACAATTATGCCTTACAAATTGAAAAAGAGAAACGCCATCCCCCAGTGCCTTCAATTCAGAAGCATTTCCAGCTTTCCCTATTTTAATAATTTTCAATAAAATATTTGTCCACAAAGCGTGCCTATTTTATGCTTGATTCCATATTTATACAACATTTTCCTGCCTTCTCCGGACTCCCTTGGGCAAATAAATAGATTTTCAATGAGGAGGAGCATTCAGATTTAGATGTTGCTGTAATGAGACAGTAACATTCTATAAGAGAGAGATGAAAAATATCCTATCAACTGCACTGAAGAATAATGTAAGCCTTGGCTCTCTTGTACTTATTTCCCTCCTTTTCTAAGATGCCATTGCTATAGCCAAAACATATTTTTTTTGCATTACTACTCTGTGGGTGACACCCAGCTAAGAGATGGAGGAAGTATGTGATAGTTACCAACTTGGATTACTTTATAAGAGGATTCATCAAATTCATGGAGGATATGTCTTATCAATGCTACTGGCAATGGTGAATACTCTGGCTCCATAGTTGGGTGTAGTAATGCTTCTGAATAGTGGTTGCCAGAAACTGCAGGACAACGACGACAACAACAACAACAACAATTTATTATTTATACGCCACCCATCTGGCTGGGTTTCCCCAGCCACTCTGGGTGGCTCCCGACCAAATATTAAAAACACAATACAGCATTAAACATTAAAAACTTCCCTAAACAGGGCTGCCTTCAGAATTGTGTTTGGAAACATACTGGGAGACAATGCAGGTCTTTCAGGACCGGTGTCATATGGTCTCGGCAGCCACACCCAGTCTAGCTGCCACATTCTGGATTAATTATAGTTTCCGGATCACCTTCAAAGGTAGCCCCACATAGAGTTCATTGCAGTAGTCCAAGCGGGAGATACCTACAGCATGCATCACTCTGGTGTGACAGTCTGTGGGCAGGTAGGGTCTCAGCCTGTATACCAGATGAAGCTGGTAGACAGCTTCCCTGGACACAGAATTGATCTGTACCTCCATGTAGAGCTGTGAGTCCAAAATTATACCCAGGCTGCGCACCTGGTCCTTCAGGGGCACAGTTACCCCATTTGGGACAAGGGAATCCTCTATACTTGCCCGCCCCCCTGTCCCTCCAAAACAGTACTTCTGTTGTGTCAGGACCTGCAGGTCTTGCTTTCAGGTTTCCCACAGGTATCTGGTTGGCCACTATGAGAACAGAATGCTGGACTAAATGGGCCATTGGCCTGATTCAACAGGCTCTTCTTATGTTCTTTAATGTAATGGATACATTAAAACCAAGAGAAAAGAGAAATGCATTAAAAACATCCCACCCACTGAGCTGAGCTGGACTTTTGTTGGAGGTTCCTGGATTGGCCCTGGGTTTATTGTCTATTTGTTTGTAAATTGTTTTGGGTTGCCCTGGGCAAGATACAGTGACTGACAAATTTAATAAATGGGGGGGGGGGGTATGACTAGTTGAAGCCCATACGGACCACATGGGCAGGTGGGTGGAATGCCACATTGACTGCAAAGAGGAGGGCAGCACTACCTCTTAAAATGAAGCCATCATCTTGCGTCTTGAGGCCCCAAGCCAGCCCCCCATGAAATAACTACACACGGACACAGAATTAAGGTTGATGGGTAACATTAAGGCCACAACTTTATTGATTGCAAATTAACTGTGAATGGTATTGGCATAGGCATTGGCTGAAGACTATAACTGACTACTGCCCCAATTGACTATGTAGGTAAACCCATCAGGGCAGCAACATCAGGGTTTTGCCCAACAGAAGCTTACCGCGAGGTTCCTGTGATCCCAGCATGGCCTTAGCCCATCAAGCGGACTTCGGACGAGATCCGGGACCCCCAGATTCCTTTAACAGAATATTCCTTTAACGAAATTGATCCCCCAGATTCCTTTAACGAAATTGAGGGGCAGGTGATGGCCACACCTCCCCTCCACACACAAAATTAAGCCAATGCCTAACTGCCAAATCTATAAAGTTGTGATGATTGCTAAGGGGGTAGGCAAAAAACCAAGTGGCCAGTTCCAATTTGCCAAATGGATAAAAATTCCTACCCAGCCCCTGTCCCAAGACAGGCAACTCACACAAAGTCCAAAGCAAGGCCGAGAACCTACACTAAGGGAAGGAGGGCAGGTGTTCAGCAGCGCCAATCAAGTGCCTAGGGAACTCTTGCACTGATGCTTATATAATTCCTTAACCACCCCCACCCCTTTCCTGATTGGCTGTGACCTGTGATGCCTATTTAGAGAAATGAAACTTAGACCTAGAAATGAAACCTACTTAGTCAGGGGTGTGCCCAGGGGTCCAGTCGCAAGAAGGACCGCCTTCTGAGGACAATCCCATTTCCCTCACTGGCCAAGTGCCCCATCCATGTGACCTTCATTCCGGCTTCACAGAAGAGAGGACAAATCTGCACCCTGAAAACCATGGAGGAGCAGTATTGCACCACACTAGCAATTCAAAACATTGATAAGAATGGATAGTTAATCTCCAAGGTGCTATGAGTAATAAAAAGCTTCAGATGAGCACCAAAAGTATACCAGCTTACCTGGGAGTAAGTCCTATTGAATTCAATAGGAATAACTTCTGTGAAGACATGCATGGGATTTGCCCTATCAGACATATGCATTAATGTTCACTCTGGCAACAAATTCCTTGCTGCAAGTAAAAGGCAAATAGAGTTCCTAAGCTGTAAAACTGTGATAACTGAAGAACTCAAATGAGATTATTGTTCTTTTTCATCTTAAATTTCATAAGGGATTGCCCTTTTTCTTCAAAAGGAGGAAGAAACACCCTCTGCTATCTTAGTATGAAGTTGAGTAGATAAGAAAAACAATTATATTTTCTGAATTAAAATTCATGAGTTAATCACATTTTCAAAAAGGCACAGTTTAGAAGCGATTTACATTTTTAAACTTCTTTGTTTACAACAAAATATTGAGTGATAAATATAACATTATCAGCTAACACCCAAGCTGCTGCTTTTTTCCTGAATTTTTAGAAAGAGAAATCATGTTAAATAGCATAGCAATTGCTTGGGTTACTTTTCCCACTTGAGGTAATTGCGTAAACTCTGCAAATGCACTTTAAATATATATATCAGAGCTCACTCTAGATGCTATGCATTTTTATTAAAATCAGACTTTAAAGAAAAAAATAATCTCCTGAATGAAAGTGTATGGTTCAATAAAATTGGAGCTATAGCATATATCTCCAAAGAATTTGCCTGCGTTAAAACATAATCCCCCAACAATGTAACTTTATTATTATTATATATCTTACTAAAAATGAACCACAGTTTTTCAAAGGGAAGAGCCACTGCATATTTTCTTTGCTCAACTTGTAGTCACATATCGTTTGTAGGAATGCTAATTTTTATATGTAAAAATCTTCTTCTTCTTCTTTGGCAATCACTCGTAGCCGAGTAAGATTGTCTTCCATAAACACGGTTTTAACAATGACTCTGTAAGTGACTGTGGAGGCCAATTCTGGATCCACACATCCTTCCACAGTGGGGACATTGGTTTCTGGGTGGGAGTTGATCACGGTTTGGATTTGCCAAGCGTGCCTTCCTCTTAGCACGTTTCTCCCTTGCGTCCTGAGTTCGAGTGTCTTCAAAGCCCATGACACCTTTGGTAAAGGCGGTTCTCCAACTGGAGTGCTCACAGGCCAGTGTTTCCCAGTTGTCAGTGCTTATACTACATTTTTTAAGATTTGCCTTGAGACAGTCTTTAAACCTCTTTTGTTGACCACCAGCATTACGCTTTCCATTTTTAAGTTCGGAATAGAGTAGTTGCTTTGGAAGACGATCATCAGGCATCTGCACAACATGACCAGTCCAACAAAGTTGAAAATGGTAGTATATTGGTTGTGGGGTTGTTGTTGTTTTGCAAATTTAGCACTTAAATATTTCATGTTTGAATGTGATCATAAGATTTGCATGATAAATTGTCATATAACTTGGGGAGTTCTCTTGGCTACTTTCTGTAGTGGCACACATGGTTTGGCAGGTTCTTGGAGCTACTCTCATGGCACCAGCTTTGTGCTGTTTACCAGGCTAGTGCCAGGCAGCGATGAGTTTGGGTGGGGCGTCTGATTCATGCTGATGGGAGAACTGCTATCAATCTGGCATTCCTATTGGTGCAGCCACACAGCCCCAACATGGCCACTGCCCTGCCCCAGTCCCATTCAGATAAAGAGCAGCAACGATGGTGTCAGGGCTCTGCCCCCCCCCAATACTACCTCTATTTAATTTATTATCCTTTATTTATTTTATTGCAGACCCAGTATCATCAGTGTAACAAAAGTACATGGAGAGACCTGGACCCAGAAACAGAATGTGTTGGGACAGGGAGTCAGGGAGAAGGCCCACCAGTCCTCATCCTGCAACTTACAGAGATCAGACAGGTGTGTGAACTCACACAGAACTCAATAACAATCTTGCATCTAATCTAAAGTCTGGCAGAGCTTTTTCTTAATGAAACAGATCCCACTAGTTTATGCTTTTACATTTACAGTGCCATCATACACACACCTGCTCTGACATTGTTCAATGGGACTTATTTATCAGGCAAATGCATGCAGGTTGTATGATAAATTATTATTATTTTTTATAGAAAATTTATTGGATTTTACAAAACACAAAATAGGAAACAACATAACAACAAGACTACACTACAAAAACAAAAACAAAAAAACAATAAAAAAACAATACAAAAAAGAAAAAATTCATCTAATTTTTTATAACCTTATTTCTAATCTTATTATAGGACTTTCCCCATTCCCTTATCTGCGTACATAATAAATCTATTTTAGCAGTTTCTTAACCAGTCTAATACACATTCACGATAATTCTTATTAATTAAAACCTTTCTTATCTCTAGCTCTAATTCCCAATTTTAACACATCTATAACACCATCTTATTTAATTATATTATATTATCTTCTAAAAATATTCACTCTTCACTTCTTATATCCTATTATCTAACATTGTATAGCTAATGCCTATATTTCCGCTGATTTCACTCAAACGTCCAATTTTTCACGATGTTTCAAATAATCCTTAAATTTCTTCCAGTCTTCTTGCACCGCCTCTTCCCTCTGGTCACGAAGCTTCCCGGTCAGCTCTGCGAGTTCCATAAAGTCAATTATCTTCATTTGCCATTCCTCTACAGTCGGTAACTCCTCACCCTTCCAGTATTTAGCAATCAAGATTCTTGCAGCCGTTGTGGCATACATAAAAAACACTTTATCTTTTCTGTGTATCTCATGGTTGGAGATACCCAATAGGAAGGCCTCTGGTTTCTTAGAGAATGTGTATTTGAACACTCTTTTAAGCTCGTTATATATCTTCTCCCAGAAGTCCTTAACCTTTGGGCACGTCCACCACATGTGATAGAAGGTACCTTCTACTTTCTTACATTTCCAACATTCATTACTCAGTCCATGATACATCTTAGCTAATTTAACTGGTGTTAAATACCATCTATAAATCATCTTCATCACATTTTCTTTTAACAAATTACAAGCAGTAAATTTTATACTTTCCCTCCACAATCTTTCCCAATCTGAGAACAGAATGTTATGTCCCACATCCTTTGCCCAGTCAATCATTGCAGATTTTACCAACTCATCTTTTGTATGCCACTCCAACAACAAGTTATACATCCTGGAGAGGTTTTTGGAGTTCGTATCCAAAAGTTCTGTTTCCAACTTAGATTTTTCTACTTGAAAGCCAACTTTTTTGTCTGTTTTAAAAACTTCATTTACTTGATAATACTGCAACCAATCATACACCCCTTCCTTTACTTGGTCATAGCTTTTTAGCTTAAAGCTTTGACCTTCTTGTTGCAGTATATCTGCATATTTCAGCCATTTCGCAGGCATGTTGGGTCTTTTATGAGCCTTCGCCTCCACTGGTGAGATCCAATTTGGGGTCTTTCTCTCCAATAAGTCTTTATTGCGAGTCCAAACCTGATACAAGGCATTTCTAATTATGTGATTTTTTAAAGCCTTAAATTAAAGGCTTACAGTCTAATCAACACTGTGGCAATGCAAAAGGAGGCAGGAGGGGAAGTTAAACATCAATTCTTTCATAATGTTGTATAAGGGTTACATAAGGACAAGGTATATCACTGCAGATGGTGGCAGCAATCACGAAATGAAAAGACTCCTGCTTCTTGGGAGGAAAGCAATGACAAACCTAGACAGCATCTTAAAAAGCAGAGAATCACCTTGTCGACAAAGGTCCATATAGTTAAAGCTATGGTTTTCCCAGTAGTGATGTATGAAAGAACTCAGAGCCTGGGCAGGTTTGTATGGTCCTTCAGATAGCCTGGACCTAAGCTATATGGGACTTTATAGGTCATAACCAGCACTTTGAATTGTGCCTGGAAACAGAGCAGTTGCCCATGGAGCTGTAACAAAGGAGTCATGTGCTCTCTGAAACCAGCTCCGGTCAACAGTTAGGCTGCAACTATTTAGGCCCATTCAAAGGCAGCTCCATTCAGAGTGTGTTACAGTATTCCAAATGGGATAAAACTAAGGCATGAGACACTGTGATATTCCAGTGAGCTGCTTTATCCCAAGCTAGACCAGTGATTAATCTAGCTCAGCAGTACCTGTTTTGAGTGGCAATGGCTCTCCAGGATTTCAGAAAGGAGTTACTTCCAGCTTTACCTGAAGCTGCCAGACATTGAAACTGGGGCCTTCATCAGGCATAGCAGATGTTCTACCAGTGAGCCGCAGCACTTCCCTTCTGAATGGGTCCACCTCCAAGATGGCACCTCATAGGGGACCTTCTAGGGAGAAAATTGTATGGGCCTGTCAGAACTTCTTATTGCTGGCATTGTTAACGATGTTACTGCAGTGAATAAAAAACAAAACAAAACACCGATTCCTAAATCTTCCCATGTCCCCACAAGCAGGAAGTGACAGCAGGAAGAATTTTGCCAACCTACTGGGATAAAAAATAATTTGTTTTCCTAGCCAAGCATGTGTCTTGCATGCAAAAGTTTCCATGTCCAATCTCTGGCATATTAATGTAGGGCTGGCACAGACTTTCTTAAACCCTGCATCCAATCATTGTCAGTGATACTGAGCTAGATGGACCAATGGTCAAACTTGATATAAGGCAGCTTCTTATGTTCCTAACTCCACCCTTTCCTTCCTTCTTCCTTCTCCCTTGTTCTCATTAACTCCTGCTCCTTCAGGGTCAATGCTGGAGAAAGTTCCAACTCCTAGTGGAATCTGGGAAATAAGAAACAGGAACTTTTCCCCACTGTAGGTGAGAAATAGTGGTATAGCAAAAAGAAAAATAGAAGGAAACTTTTCCTATTATTGAGGGAAGGGAAAACGAAATAAAAAGTACAAATAGCAAAAATTGGTGGAATAGCAATTAGCATAAATCTGCCACAGAGAATTGGTTGCACTACCGCTGAATTTTCTGAAACTTCTATGAAATTATTACTGATTCTTTCTATGCAGACTCTGTCAGCCAATCTGACTATTATATTTCCTTGCCTTTAGAAAACAATCAAGAAAGCAAATATTGGCAATGAACTCCCTTTTCTGTCTTGAAATGATTGCATTTTATCGTAGGATCATTGTGGTTAGTTCTGTTTGATGATCCTCATTGTCAGAGATGGGTAAATAGCATACTAAACTAAAGAGGATCAACTAGGTGCTCAGCACTGTTATTACATTTCATAGAAGGGTTTTTTCCATTTCCATTTTATTTTTATCAAGTTGTATTCTATATCTAAATTTAAATTAGGGATGGTAACAGGCAATTCACAGGTAGGATCAAGTCCTGACTGCGGGATCCAGATATGATAATCCTGCCATAGAAATGTCTATGGCAGGGATGGGGAAACTGTTCTCTCCAGAAGCTGTAGGACTACAACTCCCATCATTCCTGAACATTGGCTATGATGGCTGGGGCTGAGGGTGAGTTGTTATCTAAGAAAATCTAAAGGTCCCCACAGGTTTCCCAGCACTGGGCTAGGGATTCGCTCTTTTCCAAGGTCAAACAATACATGATGCTACAATGTAGTTGCCTTATTCTTTAAAATTGCTTAATTCTTTAAAATTTGTAAATAGCAGCCACTGGCGAGGTGGGTGAGGGAATGAAGTCAATATCAGGACCCTGGACAGCATCTTCCTCTGCTATGGTCCCCACAATGGTCCCATCCCAGGGACTGTTCTATTTAAGATGCGCCTTTTTCAGTGAGGGTGTAAAGGCGATTGGAATTCATTACATCCCAAATACAAAAAGAAGAGGAGGAGGAGGAGGAGGAGTTTGGATTTGATATCCTGCTTTATCACTACCCTAAGGAGTCTCAAAGCGGCTAACATTCTCCTTTCCCTTCCTCCCCCACAACAAACACATTTTGTGAGGTGTCACAGAGTGTTAGTTGTGGGGGAGCTTCTCTTTCTTTCAGGCTCATCTTCTGCTATGATTACGTTCTTTCCTAACACGAAAAGAACCCTCGTACAGCACAACCAATGCTTAAAAGGAGAAGATTCCTTCAAAAAGACATCAGAATGCATCCTTTATCTGTGAGGAAAACCTAGGCAAGGCTTTCAAAATCTTGGCAAGATCTCAGAGCAGGCAGTGGTTTTACATATCATCATTTCAACATTTGCCTTTTCAGTATTTATAATCCAAGCAAGACAGTCAAAGCAAACAGTGATTATAGTTTTCGGAAATCTCTCCAGCTGTTGAAATAGATTAATGACATGCTTTTTGCATATCTTTAGGTTTTGTAATCTCATTGGTCGTTCACCACTGGGCTGACAATCCATTAGAATCACATCTCGAAACACTTGCCTTCATTTACACTTTATGCAGTAAGCATTCAGGGCAAGTGAAATTCCCTAGGTAATTTCCTCACTCTACAGAGCTCCGCATGTGCTTTCTGGTGCACATTTGAGCACATGGGTACCCACCTCCTGTGGAGGCAACAGATTTGTCCAGGTAAAAAAAAAAATATGCAGAGCTACTTCTTCCCCTGAAATGAAAGAACGTGGGAAGGCGAGAGTCTGTCATTCAGGTTTTGTTAAATGTTTATTTCTACTTTGAGATAGATTCGGGTAATGGCAAAATTCAACTTTTTTGCCTTCTGAATTAACTTCTGAAGCAGATGTTGAGCTTGAAGGAATTAAAGTATTATGAAAAAGAGTAGGGAGGAAAGAAAGAAAGAAAGAAAGAAAGAGAAAGAAAGAAAGCTTTTTTTGTAAACTATCTCATCCCCTAAAGTGTGAAATTCAGTGGATAGCTGCATCCTAATGCAGACATTGATAACTTAAGGAGAGCCCTGCTGCACATAAATATGTAGGATTGCACACACTTAGTGTAAGAATTGAGAACAGTCAGATTCCTCAAGTATTCCCACTCTTGCCCCCCCCCCCCATGGCATAGTTTCAAAGTCTAAAACATCCATATAACAAAGTAAAAGCAGATTAAGTCAGCCAAGATCTTCTTTCCCTAACCAGGGGAAAGGGTTGTACTATACGGTCTGCAAAATGGAGCTGTGGCACTGATTTCAAGAGAACTGGGATTTCAGGTGAGAAAGGCCTATTGTCAGTGATAGTGTGTTTATCTACCACCTCCTGTGAAGAAGAGATGGAAGGATTTGTTCGTTGCTTCCAGACAGGGCTTCAGGCATCAACAGCCTGGTTCTAGTATGAAGGATGAATTCTTGAAGGAGAAAGTATAGCAGATATAGAATTTATTGGTCTGCCTGCACCAGACTTTGTTGAATATATATATTTTTTCCCAACTGTCTCTGAAACATGTGAGATTTTGATTCCTCTCTCCACTTCTTCTGCCCTGGATGAGGGAAAGGAAATTCTGGCACATATGCCTGAAAATCCTGTCTGAGTTTGCTACTTCTCATTTGTTTCCTGTGCTTGAAGGGGTAACAAATTCTGACAATTTCCCTTAAACCTTGTCAGATCTTACTGATCCACACTTCTTCTTTTTGGTCTGCTGAAGCAAAGGTAGCAAATTCTGACAGATTACACTACGTACCTGCATGAAGAGACTGCATACAGAAACTGGAGTGCAACACCTTTGTGTCTTATTCCATCTCTTCTCAACAAGGCAACCCGAGATCTAAAAAGAAAGGCTGTTTAACACATTTAGAAGACCTAGAACATCTAGCACTATGGAAACTAAGGTCTGTGTTCAAGTTAGGTAAGTGGAGAACTTGGATTCTGGAACTTACGCTTTTCTGTGTGAGGTTATTTCAGGTTTACATGCATCACGTTCTCTTCCAAAGAGACAGGATAGTTTACAAAGAATGTGAGGAGATGGGAAGCATTAGATGATAGTGCCTAATCCTTTTCCTAGAGCATATAAATGATGGCTGTGTTTTACCTACACTGTTGGAGGCAATATGCTAGGAATCACAAGTGGGTAGAGTGCTGTTGCACCAGTGGTGTTGCGTCCTTCAATGGTGCCTGGGGTGCACACATGTGCATATGCACATGCACCAGGAGGGACCAGAGGCTGGGTGTGGAGGGTAAACAAAACCTACCACACCAGCCCAACCCTTGCCACCACCATTGGGCAGGTGTGGAGCATGGAGAGTTCAATGGGCCATGCTGTGCCACCCACCCACACAGTGAGGAGTCCGGCTGGCCAATGCAGCCATTGGTGGGGGCTTCCCCTCAATGCTGGCTAGGCAACCATTCAGCAAAGGGGGCAGGGATGTGGCAGCAAGACAAGGCCAAACTGCAGTGCTCAGAAACCCCCAGCAGCAGGCAGGGCAAGGATCCCTGTGTGGGGGCACCTGGCCTTCCCCACGCTATGCCCCTATGTCACACTCCAGGCATGCTTGTGGGATTCCCATAAGAACCTGGTTGGCCACTGTGAGAACATGATGCTGAACTAGATGGGCTTTTGACCGATCCAGCAGGGCTCTTCTGGATGAGCAATGGTCAGTCTCCTCAATAGCAGAAATTTCAGAAAAGTGTCACAGCATTAATAGAATATATGTGGCATCTTGTTCTCCAGGCTCTTGCCTTGCTGGATGACAGATGGGAGCACATCAAATTGACATCCCCATGTGCGCTTGCTCCTTCAAGGAAGTATAGCCCTATCTGGAACAGGATGCATCCCATTCATCCCAGCCTATTTCCCCTGACCCACACCTTTGCCCAACACTGCAAGGAGCACAGCAAACTCTTCATACATGGAAAGACAGATTGCATTCAATATTCTTGAGGCATTTGTCTTGTGAGGTGAGAGAGCAGGGACAAGTATGCCAGCTGAGCCCTCCCCACCACTGTCCCTGCTGCACCCCATGGTGGCTCTGCACCATTCACACAAGTAGAGCAGGCTTTTTGGTGGAGTCGGTTTCCCTCTCACTCATGGAAGGCAGCTGGAATGGTGATTACAGGGCAGTGTCCCTCACATGTTGATTTAGCACATAAGACAGATGAATGAAGGGGAATAATGTACATCAGTACATTGCAGGGATGGGGAACATGTGGCCCTCGAGTTGTAATTGGACGCTGACTCCCATCCACCTCAGCAAGTGTAGCCAATTGTCAAGGATGATGGGAGTTGTAGTCCTGCAACATCTGAAGGGCCATAGATTCCCATTCCTGGTTCATTCAGCTTGTTAGCCTTGTGGCAGGGGCACGCTGAAATGGCAAACAATGAACATTTTTGGATTGTTTTTATTCTTTTATTCTTTTATTTTTTAGGAGGGGGAATGACAACACTTTGAAATAATGGCAGGAGGAGCAAAGAACACATTGTCCTATGTATTTATGGAAGGCCTGTGGGAGCCAAACTATATCTCACACAAGCCTCTTGCTTGTCAACCTGCCAATTTGACAGCTCTGCGGAGAGGAAAGGGATGTGCCCGCTAGGGAATAGCCACTTGACGTGTCTTTTCCTCCTCCAAATTATTCATATTCTAAACAAAGCAATAAATTCACAGAGTTAAAAAAAGGAAAGCAGAGGGGAAGCCTTGTGAATGTGCTTCATTCGCAGATGAGGTTACAAGTTAATAGTAGCATTACTATTAAAAAAAAACAAAAAACTCATGCTATTAACACTATCAGTTAACCTGCAATTACAGTTATATAGTTATGCCCATTATCTTCTTACAGTGGCTCGTGGAGTCACTGGCAGAATTAAGAGAGCTTTGTGGATGGTTTCCAGATTCCAATATATGGTAAGGAAAGGGCACATGGAGTTTCTGGAAAACTAAACCTAAATGATGTAATCCCAGAATACAAATAAACCAGTGAAGGTCTAGAAAATGAACATAATATATTTATTCGACATATGCATGCAAGAATTTGAAAACTGTACCAAAATGAGATCTATGGCAACAAAAGAAGAGTGGCAGATGAAAATGATGGATTTTGCGGAACGGGCAAAGCTGACGGGAAAAATCCGAAACCAGCACGATCAAGTATTCCAAAAAGACTGGAGTAAATTTACTCAATATTTGAAAGATCGTTGTAAGCAATTAACAACACTAGTAGGGTTATCTGAAGACTTGTAATAAGAAAATTTTTACCTTTCTATGTTTACTTAAATTCTAAGGTATATAGTAAAGAGTTATACAGTATTAGAATTGGAAAATATATAAAATGTGGTAATATAAAGGTTAGTGTTGAAAGCCAAGAGGTGGGAGGGAAGGAAGTTGACAGGCTCTAAAGAGCCAAAGGAGTAAAGTGGATAATATTGATGTGATTATATATGTTTAAATAGAAATGTAATAAAAATTATTTTAAAAAAAAATAAAAAAAGATCTATGGCTGGTAACCAATAGAATCTATAATAATGGCTAAATGGCTTTTGTGGCTTTACAACATTTTAGTATGAACACAATGTGTGATTTCACATAAATTGGTTCTCAGCTCTAGCTGTGCTGTCTTAATATGTCTTTAAACTCCTTGCTACACTACAGCAATAGAATATAAAAATGTTATTGCCCAAAGCCTTTTGAAATCCAAGATGAACAATGGTAACAAGACCTGTATTACAAATGACTTGCCAAATGTACTTTGACTATGAAAAGTTCTTCAGTAGGATCTGTTTGAAGGGATTCTCCTTGTGTGTGGACTAAGATATTCAATTCTTTAAAATGTGGCTAGAAATACTTTTTTAATAACACAAATCTCCACAATTCCAATTATACTTCAATAAAAACTTCAATAAAAAATGGAGCTTACCATATAACATAGACTATTGCTGCGGGTTCAAAGTTTGAGAGAAATAATTTAAATTTCTTCTGCGATGCAGCAATATGCAAGGCCTTGTGAACATATTCCTTCTGAGTCATTATAATCCAACTTTTTAAAAAGCATAAAAATATTTCAACCATGAAATTGTACTCACCAACACGCTCTCAGTCTTGCTGTTCTGAGTCCACACTCAAATATAAGCCAGTGATAAGCATGGTGTAGTGGTTATAGTGTTGGACTAGGACATAGGAGACCAGGGTTCAAATCCCCACATGGCCATGAAGTTCATTGGGTGATCTCAGACCAGTCACTACCTCTCTGTCTAACCTACCTCACAGGGTTGTTGTGAAGATGAAATGAAGAGGAGGAGAACTATGTATACCACCTTGAGGTCCTTAGATGAAAAGATGGGACATAAATGTAATAAATAAATATTTATACCCACTGTAATAATTCCGTACCTGGTCTAAAATATGATCACATGTTTACTCGTTGAAATCTGATACTATTGCTGCATAGACGAGCTTCATTCTGCCAGTACTCAATACAGTTATGTTGAAACTCCAAAACATGACAATACAAAACACATAAATACAATGTATACAATCACAATTAACTTCCACAGAGCCGAAAGCTTACAGACAATGGCATGGAATATGAATAAAGTAAATCAGCAAACAGAATATACCGTACTTTTCCGTGTATAAGACTAGGGTGTTTTTTTAACTTTGAAATAAGGTTAAAAATCTGGGGGCATCTTATACACGGATAGTGCATATGTCCATTTTCTAAATTTGGGGTCCCTAAAAGTATGGGTCATCTTATACATGGGGACATCTTATACATGGAAAAATATGGTACTTTATCTTATATAATGGGCATACAGTCTATATTATGTTCTTTCTTCTCTAGTATAAATATATATGTACATATGAAAGTAATTTCGTCTGAAATTTCTAGCACATGAGGAAAGCTCATAAATGTGAAAGAGATAACAAGGCAGCACAGAAAAAGAAAAGTCATTCTGTCTTCAGCAACACACTTCTTACAAAGTGGTAGATGACCAAACCAGTCTGATTTTTATTAGATCAAAATCTTTTCAGTTAATGAGCAGCCACACTTTCAAGTCGCGTTAGAACCATTTATCAAGACAAATAGAAAAAGGAATAATTGAAAAAAATAGAAAGGAATAAATGGTTGTCTGTTGGTGTCGTCCAATTGAAACTGTGGCTTTGGCTCATTCCCAAGACCCACCTGCTTTGTACCGCTTAGGACAAGTCTACATATTATCTGAGGTACGTGGATTTTGTCTTAATCCACTTCCTTGTGGCCAGTGTTCCATGCCATCATTGGATGTTCCTGACAGCTGTTGGTCATGGGAAGGGGTAGGGGACTCTCCACACAGTGCAGGAAAACACTGTTGTGAGCTGTTCTTCTTGGTGTATAGCAGCTGCCACGCAGAAGCTGTTTCAGCCAGCCTCCATATGGCTCGTGAAACATGCACTCCTTATTCTCTGGTATATATGAAACACATCGCAAATATCACTGCAACAGCTAGCTTGCCTACCTTCTCAGTTCAGCTCATTTTACTGATTTGAGCCAATGGTCATAGTATGAATTCCGCCTCCAGATTGTTACATTGGTGGGCAGTGTTTGATGGGATGTCAGTGCCTGACTGAATACATAAATAAAGCCCTCAATCATTTTCTCTGAATCGGAGGTGAATTGTTATTGCTACTATAATGCATTTCTGTCGGGGTTTGGGTGCTGGAGCTCCTCGTGCACAAACTTGGACTGCTCATGCACGAGGTACCAGTAGCGGGGAAAGCGGCCAGCGTTCCGCGTGCTTCTGAGCACGGGCGCCGACCAGGTCTCACAATCTGAAGGTTGAGTAAGCCGGGTGATGACTCCGAAGGTGCATGAGTTCTTAATTGCCTTTTAAAGAAAAATGTTGCCTCGAGAAATAGAATATGCCCTGACTCTGAATAGATAGATCAACTTAAGGAAATTAAAATTTTTACTCTAAACCTTTTACTCCCCCTTTTACCCCAAAGAAAGACAGACACCGGTTATATCTTTAGTGGCCTTGGCAGAACCCGCGTAGGCTCGTCCCCTAAGCTAAGTTCTCCTAGACTCAAAGTCCCTGCGCGCCCAATCTTCCGCGAGGCTAACTAAAATAAACTAAAACCGAAATATCTTCCGCAAGCCTAGCCCTAGGCTAAACCTAAAGAAACCTAACTAAAGCTAAACCGAATGATCTTCCGCGATCTAACTCTAACTAAAGGAAAAACCCATCCAACCCATCCAGCCCGCTCCCAATACCCTTAAACTAAACCCTGACTTCAACTGAAAAGAACTAAAGAAGAACGTGACTGACTTGCCTAAGCGGGGAGCCTCAGCCTTTTATTTAGGAACAAACGTGACATCATGATCAATGCCTCAACCAATAAAATCACTGTTGCTGCCCTCCAAAAAGGCGGGAAGCAAGTTTAACGCTCATTAATAACTTTGAACATGACCGGAACTATAAAATAAAGGCGGATTAATCTCATTGGTGAACCAAACCATTCATTCTTACTTTCGCTTTCGCTTTTGCGCGTAGCAATACCAAAAGTAGTTCCTGAAAACCTCATCAAACAAACAAATAAATGTGGATCCTATAGCGGATCCGTGCAGCGTATTCCGACACATTTCCTTTTGGTCAATAAACTTTTGAATGATCACCTGCATATGGCATTGTAAGTTCACTGTAAGTAGGTGGGATATTTCTCTATTTGGATAGTTTTACAAAATGGTGTAGGGAAACAACATCATATCAACATTGCTGCAGCTATTTCATTGAGGTATTTTTATTCTCTCTCACCCCCATACCACTTTGACATTTGGGATCAGCTGTTTTATAGTCTTCAACATGCCTGGGACCATCCTAATTCTCGGCCCAACATTGCAAATGTAGCTTTGTTGCCCAGAAATATCACCCATCCTTAATGGTATCCAGTAGAATAGGTTGTTGTGTGCTTGGTTGAGGTGTGGGTATGGTTCCTATGACAGTTTCTCTGGTTTGCAAGTGTGTCTACAGGGCCCCAGAGTTGGTGACCTCTGGCTCAATCAGTGGTTTCCATTCTATTCAGAGCTTTATAATGGAAACAAAACCTGTTTTTGTAACTGCTTCATGGTAGTTTGATTCATTTTTATGTACTTGGAAAGAGTCCCACTATATCTGTGAGGTAACCATGTTGTTGTTGTTGTTGTTGTTGTTGTTCAGTCGTTCAGTCATGTGACCCCATGGACCAGAGCACACCAGGCACGCCTATCTTTCACTGCCTCCCACAGTTTGGCCAAACTCATGCTAGTCGCTTCGAGGTAACTATGTTGTTGTTGTTGTTGTTGTTCAGTCGTTCAGTTGTGTCCGACTCTTCGTGACCCCATGGACCAGAGCACAGTTTGGCCAAACTCACTCTAGTCGCTTCAAGGTAACCATGTACTTCTGTTAAAATAAAGTCCTTAAAGAAGGTATTTGTTAGAAAGGCCCTCATTCCCCACCAGCTACTACTAATGCCAATGTGCTATGGAAGAAATAGCTAGCACCAGCCTACATATAATTTGAATTCCACTGTTATCACCGGTGGAAGGAAAAAGACTATCCTAAAGGAAGTTCTGAAGCATCCATTATTTGCTAAGGCTATGCATTGTTAAACAACAATGTAAGTACAATTTAGCAAAAAAGTGTTGACTTGCGATACAATACATTGAATGAATTCCACAACTGAATGCAAATTCCATATTACTTTTGCTTCATATAGAAGCGATTATTAGCTTGAGTTATTGTTAGGTTCCAACATTGCGTCTACCTTCTTGTCAACATTGAGATTAAGCACATTAGCATATGCTATCTCTGGGAGGCAGGCGCTTCCCTTTGCAACACGTGTAAAGTCAGTCAAACTGCTTATTGAAAATACTTCAACTATCCCCTGCAAAAACAAACATATTAGTTTAAGCCAGCAAAATCTCTATCTCATTTTCCCAGCTGGTTTCTACAACAGTTGAAGAAACCAGCTCCCATTCACTGAGCCCCTGGCGTGAGCCATTCTAAATGTCTATTGAGCTGCTTTTGGCTTGGTGGTCTACAAATTCTGCTGACCCATCATTAGGCATACAGATACATATGAAAGAAATTTGACAAGTATCTAATGGCATTATAGGGCAGACGTCTAAAAACACTTTTGCAACAACAAGTCAAGATCCTTGGGAGGACTGTGCTCCTTCTGGTGGACCTGCCTATGAGAAAAGGTTGCAGCTTTTGGGGCTTTCCAATTTAGAGAAAATATGGGGAAACGATGACATGGCAGCAGTGTATAAAATTATGAACAGCATGGAGAACGTTGCAATGTTCACTTTATATTTTCAATTTCCATAGCAGTGACAAATAATAGTAAAATATCACCTTCTAAGATAGCAACTGATATTGTAAAGCCACAACAGGCTGATATTTTTCAGCTTTGTGACTCATGGTGTTAATGTTTAGAGATGTCAAAGACCAGAACACATTTGCATTGTTAAAACGGAGGGTGAAGCAGAAAATTGTCATTTCCAGATTCAGCCTCCATTTTAATGGAAATTCCTGGGGATGGTGAATCATTGAACTTACTATTTATCTGTCACCTGCCAGAACAGTCAAGTCACAGCAACCCTTTACAATGTGCACATGCACACTTCAGGGGTGGCTTCACTTTCCTCGGGTCTTCATCTGCAGCAGTTCTTAGAAACCTTTGGAAAGGTTGTACTTACAATTCATTATCTCAGAAAGTGAAGCGGAAACTGAGGAGCAGTGATGTATTAGTAACATGGAACTGTGGATTACATATGTATGATGAAATACAAACCTGCTGCTGGTATCTTGGACCTGAAGAACAAAGAACAAAATGATTTGAAGAATTCATGAACGGAATCACTGTAGAGTTTGGAATACTCTTTGAGCTCTGTAGTTACCCACTCCACCTTTCTTTCTTTCTTTCTTTCTTTCTTTCTTTCTTTCTTTCTTTCTTTCTTTCTTTCTATTTATTTCCAGTCCCTGTGTCCTTATTCACCCAACTTGCATTCTCCTCTTGTCTTTCTTTTCAGCTCCTCAGGATTTTCAGAAGCCCCTAAAGCACATTGTTCTTTGGAAGTTTTCAAGGGCTGATCTTTCCTCTGAAGTCATAAGAATGTCTCCTATTATACAGCCTATATTTCACTTTGGGTAATTCTGCCTTCAGTAGGAGGTAGGTGCTTGACTCTACATCCTACTTATAGGTAATGTGACCTTCAATAGAAGGCAGGGGAAGAAGATAAGAGATACATAGAAGACTACTTGACAAGCTCAGCTTTCAGAACAGTCCCCAATTTTCAAAGAACTTGTGTAGGTGAGGTGTAATTTTCCTCTCCTGGTTGTTAGACAAATTGCTGGAATGGCTCCATTTTTGTGGCTTAGCCAGATGCTTTTGATGAACCATAGATGCCATGCATTTCCCCCAAAATCAACCATAGATAGATAGATAGAATCTTTTTTTTGTTTATAACTTCATGGGGACCTTTGGAGCACAGAGGAAGAAAAAGCAGTGAAAAGAAACTGCCTCTGCCCTTGAAATTTTCACTGTTCAAAGAAGTAGGGAGCAAACAACAAGATATAATCCTTGTGTTGAGGTTAGGAAGGATTCTCTGAAGATGTTTTTTGAGTTCATCATTTGGTGAAGAGAAGGCTAATAAAAGCAGTATTGTTCTTAAGCATTTCAATTTTGAGATTGTGTTTTTTGCTGTTAGGTTCTCCCCCCACTCCTTTCTTTTTTCTTGCGGAAATCCTTGCCACAATTTTTTTTTATTTAAATCTCATCAGAAACAAGCTCCTGACAGCTGTAAACAGAGAGCAACGGAACTTATGCTATTGTCATTTGCTTTGACAGTACAGGGAAATATCAACATAAAGCCAGGATGACAGTTTATTTACAGGAAAGGAAGCCCGTGGATCTACAAAGAAGTCTGAAAAGCTGCTTCATCTTTCCAGGGCTGTTCACACTATCCAGTTAACACAAGGCCAGAGGTTCTGTCACATTGTCTTAAAGAAAAGAAGGGGACATTTTTATGTTGGAAAGAGGTTCACTTCAGTGCAGGTGTAATGACTGCTCCTGTTGTTATAGTTGAGCTGAAAGTTTTTTTGAATGGGGGATTTTCATGAGGAAGACAAAAAGTTTCACCAAACTACTCCCTCTCACTTTTTAGCTGCCCTGTTTGTGGCCTTGTTGGTGGTGGCAGCAACGATTGGGAGGATGTTGAAAATTTAAGTTGGATCAGAATGTACTTTTTTCTGGAATCCACAATCACCCCAAGTTGTCCAAGGGCTGCATTTTCATCTTTCTTTCTTAACAGTATCCAGCCACTTGGAGCAACTTTTTCTCTGACTGCAAAGTACACTTCATTGCTGTCAGCTTTCAGTAGCTCTGAAAAGTTATTTTTTTAATTTGGGAGGAGCTGCAGAAGGAAATGAAAATGTTCTCCCACTCATACTGTGAGCAAGAAGCACTGCTCGCACCCTACAGCACAATGAGTCAGTTAACCAGAAGGCAGGTGGTTTGAACACACCCAAGGACACCAATGGGCAGGGGGTTGGACTAGATGACCCTTGGGGTACTCTCTCTCTCTCTCTCTCTCTCTCTCTCTTCTCTCTCTCTCTCTCTCTGTTTGTGTGTGTGTGCAAATAGTCTACCAGAAACAGAGAAAAGTGAGGTATTTCCAGAGAACATTTCACATGCGTCCTAGAAATGCTGTCCTGATCCGTAGCAATGCATCAGAGTATAATCCAGACAGAGGCCCTGGAGATTGCCTTATCAGTTTCTCAAAGCAGGTGAATGTTTGATGGAGCCTTAGCGGACAGTGAAGAGGAAATGAGTGATAACTTGCTAAAAATGACAAAGGCGCTTGTCGCAGAAGATGCAACAATCTTTTAAGCATCTAAGTTGCAATGTTCTTCATGCTGATCCAAGCATAAAATGGCCCTTTCCCCATCCCCAAATGTGAGGTTTACAACTAGTGACAGCTATGGAGGAAGTGAATAAGTGAAGATGTGTGAGACATTTTTTTCCTTATGACAGCCCCATCCTTAAAGTATCAAAATGATCAAGACACTTAATAAAATTTCATTCGCCTACTTTATTGCCTTTAATTCTGCTCCTTTCTAATGGAAGGGCTATCAATTTTGAGACATGTTGATTGGAAATATTTCCTGGAGTTAGAATTAGACCCTTTCCCACATTGCATCTAATTCTATTTTATGAGACAGCAGAGGTCTCCTTTACAATAATTTTACAGCAATACGAAGACAGGAAAATAAAATGACATAAACTATAGCTATTACTTCTGAAGGGGATAAGGTGGTGGAAAGGGAAGTCGTTGGAATTCTATATTCACCTGCATTTTACTATGTATTCCAGTAAAACCAAAGCCTTTCCAGCTGAAGTTTGCGCTCTGCTCTTATCCATTTTTAAAAATTGTGCAAGCCTGTGAAATAGTAGAGAAATAGTATTATTTTAAAGGTTTGGAATTGAAGGTGCATTCAATTACAAAGGTTTTTTTTTTAAAAAAAGAGTTGGGAATTCCTCGAACCCTGCATGACCACCCCTTTACTTGTATGCTGACTCTTCAATGCCTAGTCAGCTTCAACACCTTCCCATGCTTCTTCTTCCTTGGAAGTAATCCCAGCAAAAGAGGGATCATCTAGAGAGTACAATGGCATCACAAAAGCATCATGTGGTGACATCATGAAGCCAGTTTAGAGTGAGGGCAATGCACACCCTGAGAGACATAGAGACAGGTAGTTTTTCCTTTAAGTATTTGGATCCCAAACCATGGAGGGCTTCAAAGATCAGAACCAGTGCTTGGGACAAACTGGGAGTCAGTTCAGCTGTGACGCAGCCCGGGCATGATGTGACCACAGCAGCAAACCCAGTTCCTAGAACTAGCAGCCACACTGTGAGATAAGTGCAATTTCTCATGCATCTCCAAAGGCAGCCCCAGGAAATTGCATTGAAGGACTTCTATAATAAATATAAACTTTATGTAACAAAACATGACCGGAGCCATAGAGTGCTAAACTCTGTTTCCCAATCTAGTAATCGCATTGCTACCTGTGGACTCTAATGCTCACATGAAACCTTGCAGGAGCAGAAACCTGCTGTGTGTGTCCAATCCCATGGCACGTCCAAAACATTTCCCAGTGGTAAAATCAAGGAAGCACCCCAAAACTGAGACTGAATTCCATATGTAGATCAGCCGCCTTCTCCATTCCCTCCCCCACAATCTCGGGAAATTGTTATTAATAGCTTTGTAACCTGAGTGGCTAGGAAATGAAAGTGATAATTGAAGTAATAAAAGAGGATTACCTTCGGAATTTGATTTTGATTGCAGTGTAATGACTGCAGGGTAAGGGCACAGGGAGGAGAAAGGGAGGAGTTACAAGGTGCACCTGGTTAAAAATTGATTTAGACACTTACAGTGATGATGTGCTAATCGATATGGCTGGTGGCATTTTCAGACCATCCTTTTTAAGTCTGGGAAACACGTTGGTTCTCTGGGTTGAACACAAAGCATATAATTATACCCCTTCTATCGTGTTTTTGTGATGGGCATTTTCTGATTTTTCCAGAGTCTTATAATGCTAAGTTGTGTGCCTTAAAAATTGGCAGTATAACTGCCAGGTAATAATTTCATAGGATTTTGCATCTGAGTGTAGATTCTGCTTACATTGCATTGACATCATGGACATTCTTATCAGTCCCAAATCTACCACTACCATTTCTTCAGCAACCTATTCTTTTTTAAACATCAGCCATCACAACCCTACTTAACAGCATCTGAGATGTGTGTATACATGATAGATATAGATATAGATAGATGATAGATAGATAGATAGATGATAGATAGAGATAGATAGATAGATAGATAGATAGATAGATAGATAGATTCTTCTTCTTTGGCGATCACTCGTAGCTCGGTTTTAACAATGTAAGTGACTGTGGAGGCCAATTCTGGACCCACACATCCTTCACAGTGGGGACATTGGTACCCGGGTGAGAGTTGATCACGGTGTGGATTTGCCAAGCGTGCCTTCCTCTTAGCACGTTTCTCCCTTGCGTTTTGAGTTTGAGTGTCTTCAAAGTCCATGACACCTTTGGTAAAAGGCTGTTCTCCAACTGTGCTCACTGGAAGTGCTCACAGGAAGGACAGATCCTGAAGTTGAGGCTCCAGTACTTTGGCAACCTCATGAGAAGAGAAGACTCCCTAGAAAAGACCCTGATGTTGGGAAAGATGGAGGGCACAAGGAGAAGGGGACGACAGAGGATGAGATGGCTGGACAGTGTTCTCGAAGCAACTAGCATGAGTTTGGCCAAACTGTGGGAGGCAGTGAAAGATAGGCGTGCCTGGTGTGCTCTGGTCCATGGGGTCATGAAGAGTTGGACACGACTGAACAACAACAACAACTTCCTCTGGATCGTGGCCTACGTGTCTAAATTATTTGTATGAACAAAGAAAGCTGCAGCATTGTTTGCATGATTATAGCTTCCTAATACAGTATGGTTTGACTCAATGCTTCCAGGATAAATGTCAACCCCGGACTAAAAACATTCATTTTAAATGTTAAGTGGATTGGCTTAAGTTTGATCCAGGTTGTGGGAAGCTGAAAATCAGGATTAACATTATAAAATAAAAGTCTGGTTTCTACCTCATGGTATGACTCTCATCTCAGTATAATTTTTATGAGCAGTTGAACTAAGTGCTGCATTTTGCACTTAGAAATGTATTATTTCAATTCAAATTCCAGCCTGCTAATTACATTTTGATCCTGCAAATCATGTAGCAAGACTAGGTGACAGTAATTCTTTTGATCCATACCAAGGTAATAAGACTGTTCCACAAAGTCCATTGGCTGCCCCAATGGAGACTGCATTCTGCAGATAATATTTCAGGTTATGATATTGTCAAGTTCAACTGAAAAGTACTAGAAAAAGCCACTTATTAAAATGCTTAGTGAGTATCTCCTCTGAAGTAATGATAACATCATCAAATTCCAAAACCATTGGGGCAGCTAAAGCTAGAGAATTGATTGACTCTCTCGCAAAGTGGCTCTAATTCAACTAATTAGATGTTGAAAGGGTGTTAAAGTTCAGCTTGAGTGATTCATTGCTTTTTCAGCAACTCTACCTTTCTCATTTAAACTTCCTGAAAGTTAAAGTAGACAGTGGTGTGAGAGAAAGGCACGGAGTGAGCTTTGTATTACAGAGAGCTAATTATAAAGTGCTTCAGAGATCAACGCATGAAGAAAGTCAGAGCAAGTCATTCAGTCAGCCACTCTGAATATATGCAAAAAGCAAATTAAAGGTGTATGAATTTAGTACAATTTTTGGCCTGCAATCCTGTGTGACTTTATTCTGAAGGAAGTCAGGACTGGCAAAAGGAAGCGCCTTTCTGACTGTGCATAGTTGAACTCTGGACATGGCTACCACAAGATGTGGTGACTGCCCTAAACTAAAATGGCTTCAAAGAGGGCTAGTCAAAGACATGGAGGGATATCCAGTATCAGTCATACTTGGAATACACTCATTGAAATGGCTTCAGGCTATACATTTCAGTAGGCCTGCTCTGACTGAAGTTAGGTGTCACCTCATAAAAATAAGGCTCTCGATGGCTACTAGTTATGATGGCTGCATGCAACCTCAAGGTTCCTCAGATATTGCTACCTCTGAATAACAGGAAGTGTTGGGGCTTGGCCTCATTTCTGCTTCGAGGCTTCCAAGAGCAATCTAGGGGACCATAATCTTAAAATTGGATAGTCCTTTGATCTATTCTGGCAGGACTCTTCTTATGTTCTTATTTTCGGATATCTTGGTTCATACAATGGGTAATGACCGCTCTCCCATCAACTGGAGGGCACCCTTTGCGTGGCCGATCCCTGAGACAACGGTAGAAGTTCTTGGTCCGCCTCCCCACGTCACAGCCCTTTGAGGTTCCTGCCAAACCTCAGTTCTAATGAACCTATCTGTGGCAAGAGGAGGCGGACCAAGGCAATTTTTAATTGTTAAGGCAATTTTAGATGGCTGGACAATGCCATTTATCTGGTGGCATTGTCCAGTTATCTAAAATGTTTGGATGCAAATGTTGTGACAGATCAAAGAAATAACAGAAGCAGAAGTTGTCTTCGAACTGGTTATAATTTTGTTGGGACATCTGGATGGAGTTGGATCAGAGATGGCAATTTTAATAAAATTTAATAAAAAATTTTAAAAAAAAATTGGAAATAAATATATTATGTGCTGATGGCAGCAAAAATGTTAGTAGCCCAGCAGTGGAAAAACATAGAGGAACCTATAGTGTTAAGGGGGGGGGATGTTGAACATTAGAGGCATTTGTGAAAATAAATTATTGGATGAAAAAGAAGAGTTAAACAGATTAGTTTGTTTGTTTGTTTGTTTGTTTTTAAATTATTATAGTAAAGACCCTGTTTGGGGTGTGATGAATTTGATTAAATTATTGAAGAACTGAGCAATAATTGGAGTCTTTATGGTGTGAAGATAGAATAGTTAAGCACTTAAGAAAAAAGGGGGACCAAGAGACTTGGAATTATATAAGATATATGTGATGGAATTCTGTGTATCTATATCATTTTGATTCAATAAAATATTTATAATTTTTAATGTTCTCTTGGCTTGAAGGGTATATTGCTCCAATATAGCCTTCTGTGAGAGGGGATAGCCCTTTATGTCAAGACTGAGTTCCAGACAAAAACTTATTTCTCCTCTCAGAAGTATTTTCCCCTGAACATTCCCAAGGCAGCTCTCTTTATGTCCCCTGAAAACATATACAGTCAGATTAAGTTGCTCGTGTGCTTGCAATGCAATTTAACATGGCACCTCCCATTTCATTCATTTAATAAGGTTTACATTTGTCAAAGGAACAAAAAAGAATATCTGCCACAAATGTGTGAAGTCCCATTGAACATTCCAATAGGGAAAACTAGATGGGAAAGAAACCTCCCATTTTGCTTTAGATTTAAGCAGCACCAAACACAGCATGCAATTCCTCACTGCCAAAAGAGAATGAAGTTTCAAAACATCTGATTTGTAGGACACTTAAACATTTTTCAAGGAATTAAGCAAAATCCTGACATTGCCAGGTTGCAATAAAGTTGAGGCCATGTTTACCATCCTAGCTGATTTTTTTTACTTGAGAATAGTAAATTGGTAAGTCTGTACAAATATTTATTAATGACATATACTTACTTCAGTGTTGTCAGGCTCACTTAGGCCTTTTCAGGAATAGTGACTCTAATTCAAGCTGTCACTCTGATGAGCAATATCTGGTTGATATGAAAGGCGTATATAGCCAAAAAGATTAAGACACAGCTCTTAGGATGCTGAACCAACACAAGTGAATTACAGGCCATTCATTTAAATGGCATTCCACTCAATTAAAGAGCTTAAATCACCTCAGATATGTGCTTCTACTTAAGGATCACCTAATCCTTCGTGAAATGGAAAAAGAGAGAGAGAAAAGCAATGCTGCCAGTTCTTTTTCAGATTCAAAACACCTTTCCTACTTTGATACCTGAGAGACGTTTAATGTATGCCCATATCTGTCATTGGCTGAAACCTGCCATTTAGTTAGAAATGCGGGTGCATTGGCACAAACTGAGAGCTAAAACAAATGTTACTTTGATTATGTGGCTAGTTCACAAACAGGACCTGAGCAGGACAGAACTCACCCCACCCCCTTGTGATTTCCAGCAAAAAGTATCAACAGAGGCCTTTGACAGTGGAGATAGGCATCATGGCTAGTAGCCACTGATAGTCTTACCCTCCCTGAATTTAGCTAATCTTTTAAAGACATCCAGGTCGGTGGCCCTTATTACATCTTCTGGGAGCAAATTCCAGAGTTTAACCATGCATTGTGTGAACAGGTGAATTATTTTGTCTGTCCTGAATCTTCCAACATTCAGCTACACTAACTGTTTCAGGCAATCAACTTCCATGAGTTGCAATATGACAGAAAGAGTACTGGAAGCAGGTGGAGCTTGTGAAGTCATCTGCATGGCACCCTCACCTGTCTCCATTAGTCTATAAGTAACACCTGAAGACTAAGAGGGCTTGTGGGTTCCCTAGAACCACAGGGAGCGCTCTCAGTCACACTCAGAATTAAGTTTCCTTTGTCTGCCATAAACTCTCTACCCTAAGGTTACCAAACGTCCCCATTTCCTGGCGGCAGTCCCCGGATTTACATATCAGTCCCTTGACAAAATCCTATCATTCCTTACTCTACCCAACACGATAAAATAAAACAAATTTAAAATTCATCTCCATTCTTCCAAATGCAAAATCTTTGCACAAAAGTACTTCTAAATGCTTTTATGTTTTCTGGAAAATGTGAGTTTCATGCGCGCGCGCGCGCATCATTACAAATACATTTCAAGAGCCTGAATAGGTTATGAACCAGCTGGTGGCGCACCCGGCAGGATGAACTGCAGAGAGGAAGGGTCCAACTCGCCCCCCCCCTTAGGATAATATTTCATACAGGAATACACAGTTGGATTTCTTGTTATTCTCAAAGAAAATCTCATACAATGACCAGAAAAATCTATATGCCAAGGTGATTTTTGCTGGGATTTCAAGGCTAAGACTTTCCAGTACAAGGCTGAGACCATTTTGTTGAAAACTACAAGAGGGAGTCAATTGCTACATTTTGCATTATGTTGCATTTTAGTTTTTAAGTGGTTTTCGTTACAAAGAGAGGGGTTTTGCCCTGACAATATATAAACCTAGCTCTGACTTCTTTTCTTTGTTTCCTTTCAACCTCCAGTTACTGCATTTCAGGAGATATTCAGTGTTCTGAGGACAGGCTGAGATGTCAGACAACAAAATGTATTGCAAAGCTGCTAGATGACCTTTTTAGCAGATCTAAGCCCAGGATGGTTGGTAGATATATTCTCAATGGGAGCTAATGGTTAGGAGACAACCGAATTCAGGGATGGGGTACCATGGGTTCAGGGGTCAAATGTGGTCCTCCAGGGCTCTATGTCTGGCCCTCAAGACTCTGCCAGGGCCACTCCCCTTCACCAGCCGCCGTCCTCACTAGTCTGTTTCTACACCACCTAGTGTGCTTTTGCCTGGCTGGAATGTGCCATTGAACTCTGATGATGCTTCTTGCTTGCCTGGATGGCAGGGAGAGAAGGATGCCTAGCATACAAAACTAAAATTCTGGTTTATTTTTCTGCCCACTTTTGCCCATGGCCCCAACCACCACTGGCATGTGGTCCCCCAGAAGAATGCTCAGAAGGGAATGTTGGCCTTGGGCTGCTAATGGTCCCCCACTCCATATCTAGCTGGTGAATTCTCTTTGTGTCTCAAATAGAGGAAGCTATTTAAATCCCTTTTCAGGCATTCCCTCTCCTGCAGTTTTACAATTTCTTAAAACATTTCTATACTGCCCACTACATCAGTCTTGAGGTGGTGTACAATATATATATATTTTAAATACCATGCCCACATTAACATCCATACAAGTAACAAAGGGTATACCGCTTCTTAAAAGAATAGCATTCTGCAGATGCTCAGGGACACTTTGCCTTTTGGTTTTTCATTTAAATTCATTTTTTTCTGAGGGAAATTTTCTCTGCACATGTCCAGAGGCAGTCAGCCCAAAACTCCTGCAATGCAGAAATCTCAACTAAAGCATCCATGACAGATGGTCATGAAAGCTCCGCTTAAAAACCTCCAAGGAAGGAGAGTCTGCCGTCTCTGTTCCACTGTCGAACAGTTCTTCCTGATGTTTCATTCGAATCACCTTTCTCGTAACTTGAATCCATACAGGGCATGCATGTGTCTACATTTAGCATACATATAAGTTTTGTGTCATTTCAAAAAATAAAATGTTCTTTCACAGTTTAGTATTTTTATTTGCATGTGGGGGGGGGGGTTCCCGAAATCTGAAACAAAATACAAGGCTAACAACTTAGTTATTTTATCTAACAAGATTTTAAAACTGCTTAATCAAATCCTGCTTAATCAGAAAAACAATATAAAATGTTTATAAGAACATAACAATAGAATCAAACTTTAAAGGAACAAGAAGGCATAATGAAATGTGCCAAATATAGGTAAAACCAACTGCTTTAAAACAACATATAGGAAAGTTGTAAATATACAACTTCTAAAATTCAGTAAGATTATACACTGTCCATTTTGCCATTGGCAAAAGTTTCTGCTAGAAGTTTTAAAAGCTTTTCTCCAACCTGCTTTCTTTGAATGTCATGCACTAAGGGGGAAGGCTATGGATGCTGGTATGGTTTCTGAGGGCGAATTCTACTGGGGCATGAAGAGATCACTAGAGATATATATTTTTTAAAGTTTATATATGTCCTTCCTTTCATATCCTGCTGGGTCTCTTCTTTGTCATCCAGCAGGGAGTTGCTGAAAAAGAGATTAAGTTTTTAGCCTTTGAACTGAGCCCACAAGACCTTTGCCCACTGCACTGATTAAAGCAAAAATTGCAATTGAACTGCTAATCATTAATACAGTTTATTAGCTACAAATAGCTATTTTCCAGACATAAAGCAAACAGTGCAATCTACTTGAGGGAATATATTCAATAAAGAGACTGCATTCAATTATTTTCATAGGGGATTTCATTTGATGCTTCATGCAAATGGGTCCCATAGAGACATCTTCGTAGCCATTTGCCAGGTTGCTAAAATGTAGCCGAGAGGTCACCTGTTTCTTGATTTTAATTGTCCAGAATAGACTTTGCACAACTTGTTTTCGAATCCCTAGCTGCTAATATCCTTTAATTTTAAACCACTACATGGAAGAATAATGTTGCAGTGCTAACTTTCAAATGCTACTAGCAAGGATTTGAAGTTAATGAACCTCTTTAGTTGCGCTCTCTCTCTCTCTCTCTCTCTCTCTCTCTCTATATATATATATATATATGCAGTACACAAAGTCATAACACAATAAGCACAAGCTCTGGACAGGACTTGGTGCTCATGGGTGTATGCTTGTGATGTGGCCATACATACAGCTGATGTTTGATGTGGCTTCAGACGGCTTTTAAATTCATCCCCCCCCCCACACACACACATACACATACACAGGGGCTCAGAAATAGTTTTTTCACTTCCTTCCCACCATGCCCCTCGGGTAACCAGTAAACATACAGAATAGTCGTACCTTGGAATTCGAACGGCTTGGTTGCCAAACGTTTTGGCTCCCGAACGATCGAAAGCCAGAAGTGATTGTTCTGGTTTTTGAATGTTCTTTGGAACTCAAACGTCCGACGCGGCTTCCGATTGGCTGCAGACACTCCTGAAGCCAATCAGAAGCCACACCTTGGTTCCCGAATGTTGTTTGACGTCTGTACATCAAGAAGGAGATGAGTAGCATTGCCCACACCATCCACATTTCCCCACAAGCCTGTAAAAGCTGACAGAAAGGGCTTTGTTTGTTTGTTTGTCTATTCCACTTTACCTGAGGGAAGTTAGCACTTAAAAGGCCACTGACTGTTTAATTAGCCAAAGGCCTGGGAGAAAAGGAATGTTTTTGCCTGACATCTAAAGATATGTAACAAAGGGACCAGGTGAGCTTACCTGTCAGAATACCACAGAAAAGGCCCACTTTTGTGTTACCTCCCTCTGGACCTCTCATGGAGGAGGCACACAGAGAAGCACCTCAGATGATGATGATGCAAAAAGAACCAAACTGTGGCATGAACCCGTCACTCTGACATTACACTGCTGATCTGAGCTGAACTTCCAGGTGAGTTTTTTCTTCCATAAGTGAGCTGGCTTTTGACCATCATCGGAAGTGCCTCTGGGTTTCAGGTGGGGATGTGTGTTCCACTGATAACACAACACCCCAAATGCTATTTTGATGTGATTCTGTGGATGTGTGCATCAATCCATTCTTTTTGTATACTGCTTTATCAATAAGTGCAAAAGATATTGATATGATGCATATTATCATAATATGTTTATGGGTTTTTTTTTTGCTATGTTTATCCATGCGCATCGGCATCAGTAGGCCTAATGTGTGCTTGTATATTGAAAGGGGAAAAATATGAAAATAAATTGAAGAAATGGAAAACTGAAGCAAACTCCAAGCCCCAGTTTCCTTGTTAAATGAGATATTCAGGAAGGGTGGAATTAAGAGCAGTGCAAAGCCATGGAACAATAATGGGAGGAAACAATGGCTCTGTGTATGTCCCTAGTTTTAAGCAAATGGAACAGATTTTGTAAAAACAAAACAAACTACTGCTGTGTTTCAAAGCTATAGACTTGGGTGTCTACATGCTACAACTGAACAGCTGAACTGATTATCACAGGTTTACTCAGGTTTACCAAGCATGAGCCTCCGCTAAAAGAATTATTGGAAATGGGTGATTCCTCCAGCATTATTCCAATGAAATGTCCACTGCAGTAAATCTAAATCCTAGCTCACTGTGTTATGTGTATCAGTGAGGAACATATTCAGTTTCACTGCAGAGCTTTGCTTGAACCAAACTGTTTTTAAGGAGCTTTCCCTCCCCACCCAGCCCTAACAGTTAAGAAACTGCAAAAAACCCAAGAAGATATAGGAGCTCTGCAGACAAAGGGAGGAGATAATAATTGCATCCCACTCGTAAAATGGATGGGATATTGTTTCATTTGCTACATCGCATTATCATACAGTGGCTTTTCTGTCAATCACGTTTACGAAAACTCTATTTGCTCCGTTGTATGTACAGTTGGGTTGCCATGGTTTCTCCATAGCACCTCACCACGATTTACAGATCTTTTGTGTGCTTTAACAAAAAGGGAGGGAGGGTGGGGAAGGCTGGCAAGTCTCATTTTACAATGGCGTGTTTATCTTGGGGACGCATGCACTTGAGATTTTCAGTTTTATCTCTCCAATATTGTGTATCTGCTGACAGTGCACTCATGATTTACCGTAAAACATAGCAGTGATAACAAAAGCACTTTGTGCAACTGGCCACTATAAATCATGCAAAGCTTCACAGTGTTAAAGTTGGTACAATAACTCGGTGGGTTGTGCTATGGATTGCGTGTTTCAAAAGGGGGAGGGGAGAGGTGGGGAGGAGAGAGGCACTTTTATCTGATGTAGAATTTTCAGGCCTCTATCTCTGTCCTGTTAGTCATATCACAAGAGAAGATTGCCCTCTGCTGTTGCAAATCTGTGACTTTAGTCTTATCTCCACCCGCCCAAGTGATCATCCTGCTTTTTTTCTTTTTCTGCTGCCTTCAAGAATAGCAGAGCAATAGCAGAGCCTTAAGAGGTTTCAAAGAACAATTTCATTATGTTTTCTAACGCAAACTTCTGCCACTTTCAAAATGCATATTTATCCAGAATAAATGTTTAATATTGCCTTTTGCCTTGAACATCAAACACAGCCATCTGGGTGGAGCCAAGAGACCCAAGCCTATTGCAGAATTGATATGCAGAAACAGAATTCTAACAGAAGGATCAGAAACAGAATTCTATGCAGAAACAGAATTCTAAACAGAAGGATCTAGGAGTCTTGGTAGACCACAAACTTGACATGAGTCAACAGTGTGATGCAGCAGCTAAAAAAGCCAATGCAATTCTGGGCTGCATCAATAGGAGTATAGCGTCTAGATCAAGGGAGGTAATAGTACCACTATATTCTGCTCTGGTCAGACCTCACCTGGAATACTGTGTCCAGTTCTGGGCGCCACAGTTCAAGAAGGATACTGACAAGCTGGAACGTGTCCAGAAGAGGGCAACCAAAATGGTCAAAGGCCTGGAAACGATGCCTTATGAGGAACGCCTTAGGGAGCTGGATATGTTTAGCCTGGAGAAGAGAAGGTTAAGGGGTGATATGATAGTCATGTTCAAATATATAAAAGGATGTCATATAGAGGAGGGTGAAAGGTTGTTTTCTGCTGCTCCAGAGAAGCGGACACGGGGCAATGGATTCAAACTACAAGAAAGAAGATTCCACTTAAACATTAGGAAGAACTTCCTGACAGTAAGAGCTGTTCAGCAGTGGAATTTGCTACCAAGGAGTGTGGTGGAGTCTCCTTCTTTGGAGGTCTTTAAGCAGCCATCTCCTTCTTTGGAGGTTTGGCAGCCATCTGTCAGGAATGCTTTGATGGTGTTTCCTGCTGTCGGGGTTCGGGTGCTGGAGCTCCTCGTGCACAAACTTAGGCTGCCCATGCACGAGGTACCAGTAGCGGGGAAAAGCGGCCAGCGTTCCACGTGCTTATGAGCATGGGCGCCGGCCAAGTCTCACAATCTGAAGGAAGTTGAGTAAGACGGAAAATGACTCTGAAGGTGTGTGAGTTCTTGAATGCCTTCTAACTAAAATAACGCCTCGGAAACTAAAGGATGCCTCGAAAACCAAAGGACGCCCTGAATCTGAACCATGTAGACCAAACCAAGGACATTGCATTGAAATTAAAATTCTTAAAACCTTTACCCCCTTTACCCCAAATGACGACAGACACCAGATCTTTCTTTCATGGCTTTGGCAAAACCCGCGTAGGCTCGTCTTTTGGCCCTAAGCTAGGTTTCCCTGAGCTCTAAGTCCCTGCGCGCCAATTCTTCCGCGATACTAAATTAATCTAAATCTAAACCGAATATCTTCCGCAATTCTAGCCCTAGGCTAAACCTAAGAAACCTAACTAAGGCTAAACCGAATATCTTCCGCGAACTAAACCTAACTAAAAGCAAAACCCATCCAACCCAACCAGCCCGCTCCCAAAATCCCTTAAACTAAACTTGACCTGAACTGAAACCCAACTAAAACAAAAACGTGCCCAAGCGGGGAGCCTCAGCCTTTTATTAGGGAACAGATGTGACATCACGATTGACACTTCAACCAATAAAACCACTGTTGCTGCCCTCCAAAAAGGCGGGAAGCAGGTTTAACGTTCATTGATAACTTCAAATATTGCCGGAACTACAAAGAAAAGGCGGATTAATCTTATTGGTAAACCAACTGTTCATTCTTACTTTCACTTTTGCTTTCACGCGTAAAGATACTAAAAGTAGTTCTCAAAAACCCATTAAAGCAAATGAAACAACCGCGGATCTTTTAACGGATCCACGCAGCGTATTCCGACATCCTGCTTGGCAGGGGGTTGGACTGGATGGCCCTTGTGGTCTCTTCCAGCTCTATGATTCTATGAATTAAGTCCTGATAAGTTTGATGGGACCAAGGATGGGGGAGATTTACGGAGGGTGGGAGTGACTCAGCTCAAACAGGTCTAACCTACGGTTGCCATATTTCAAAAGGTGAATATCCAGACACAAAAGTTGTTGAGTTTTTTTGGCCAAAGTTTTAAAGCTATTTTTAATCTACACTTCCGACATGGGTTGACAGATGTCTGCATTTTCCCAGACATTTCAGTGATTTCCATCCGGACACAGTTTCTAACGGCCAGATCCCGGCTATGTCTGCGAAACTTTGGGCGTTTGGCAACCCTAGCTCTATCCACTACCCCTTCAATACTTCCTCTTTCATCCCTTCCTCACCCTCTACATACACCCCATGCAGTTACTGTGCCTACTTTTTGTGTTTTCCCCCCATGAGGTCATGCAAATCGTGTTTGTTTGGAAGAGAGAAACAAGAACTGCATGTCACATAACTATCTAAATCTTGGGCCACAGGTATATGGCAGCCATTTTGTACTAACACCCACGGCACTTCATCTATATCATTATAAAAAATTTTTAAAGCACTGCATATATTCAATATATTTTGCTAATTGGCCATTGATCTTCATATTGAAAAAAAAAACATTCCAAAGTAGGTTAGCAGTTTATAATGAAATGGAAATTAGAGGGACTAAGACTTGGCCTTTATAGCCAGAAACATATACATTCTAAACAAGCTTGATAGTTTCACACAAAATATTGGATGAAGCAATTATGTAGAAACAAAAAGTGCTTGGAATTCCCTGCCACACTTGGTCTTTATTCAGTCGAAGGTCTTGCCTATTTCCCACTTAACTTTCTCCACCAAAAAGCCTCAGAAGGCCATTTTCCTAATTGTAAATAGGTTAGTATTCTTTGGTTCCAAAAACTGAACCCACTTTTATCTAGATATAGAAGTGACCCAAGGGGCTAAGTGCATTTCCCACCCTCCCACCCTCCTTAACTGTGTTTGATACAAAATCAAAATGCATGGAATCTTCCACTGATTCAGCGGCCTACATATCTTCCGATGTAGGATGGACACACATTGCAGCTAGGATGCCCTAAGCAGCTTTATGAATATGTAGACATTTGACTGTTCAGTCTATTCAGTTAATGATTATGCTAACAGATAGGTTATACAAGACTTCAGAGGCATTGATTATCTGCTTCTTTATCCATTTCACCTATTTCTATGCGGGCATTGTGGTGGACCACCCAATGCAGAGAACAGAAGGAGTATGTGTTCCACCCATATCCTTGTAAAGCCCTCTTCTGCTTTTAGTGCTCATGTCAGAGCTCAACAGGTCACAGCCTGCCATTGGCCAGCTGCCAGACGCTGCTGGGGATTGAAAGATGTTTACCCCACCACCACCCCAATGTGTTCCATTAGTGCTCCTGATCAAATTATATGCTTTTAAGCCCCCTTCATACATTCTGTGCCAGTATGTGCATACCCTCCAACACTTTGACACCAAAATTCAGGATACCACGTTCCCAGACCCCATCTTTCCATGTTTTATCACGAGATAATGGTGGCCATTTTGGTCCCATCCTCCCTGGCCCCCCAAAAGTGGGTTGTTTTTTTGTTTTTGGCATGGAGCCCAGAAACATGCATTTTGGCATGCTGTGCGAGATTGCAAGGCCGAAAGAAGTGCTTTTTCAGGGCAAAATCATGCTGTGAAATTGCAAGAGATCATGACAAAAGAAAAAATTAAGGCATAGTAGCCCCTTCAGTGGAGAAAATCTGCCAAATAACAAGGAAATCAGGTCACCTGTTAAATGCTTTCTTTCTCTTTCTTTCTTTCTTTCTTTCTTTCTTTCTTTCTTTCTTTCTTTCTTTCTTTATCTTGGGAAACAGCCACAACTGTTTCATTGTGGGGCACACTCTGATGAAATTTATAGGCAATCTCACCACTTCGGAGGACATGAAACATGCAATATTTCAGAATGCTAAAATCTCAGTTTCCCAGAAGGGCAGCTATTACAGTTTTAGGATGGGTAAAGAAAGGATTTATTTAATCTCCCATAGTGTTTTATGGGCAATTGGTTTGAAAATTACAAGCATACTCCTCAGTAAGAAACCTACCAAACTGCAGACAAATGTGTTCACAGACGTTGGGGCTAAGTGGCTTGATTTGGGGGTGAAGAATTCAAAAGGATTTGCTTCGGGGTGAAATCATTTACTCTGGCTACAAGCATTGACCTGCCAGTCACATCATAGCTCTTCTTTTGCCCTCTCTGATGTTGAATTCCTGTCGATCTATTCAGAGAACACCAACTTAAATGACTTCTCCATTCAACATGAGGAAATACAGAGTTTATGGAAAACACTGTTCCAAGACATTCACTATGAATGCATACAGATGTTGTTATATGACACGAGTTTCTATAGAGTAGTTTAAATATATTTTATTTCTAATCTCCTGTTCTAAATAAAACCATAAACCTTTTTTGTCATTTGTGTTGCCCCTCATAGAGTTCACAGGCTGGCACAGGCTCTTACTGCTTGTGTTTTTCTACAAGATGTTGTATGCATTTTAGAGGATCAAGACACGAAATCCTAGGCCGTGTATATGGTTAGCCAATGTTATTAAAATTAATGGAACTCTCTGCACAGTCTTTTTTATAAGGCAATTGCTTATTTTACAAATTGCTGGAAATAATGAGGATAGCCAACATTTGGAATTTATACAGTGTCTAATGTCTACAACCAGATATTGCAATGACATTATTAATGCCAGGTCACCTTTTTTTTTGAAAATTTGTTCTGTTATGCTACTCTAAAATGCAGCTGGGGGAACCTCAGGCTCATGGATGAAATCTTGTCTGCCTCCTTTTTTAGACTGAATCTTTATCTCTGGGCCATGATGTAACTCTATTTTGTCCAGGCTGTCATTGGTCAAACATCATTGCTGTCAGTCAGAGAGACTGCATTTCTAAGATGCAGTCACACAGAAGGTTTCCTCCATGTTTCTGGACACTCGTGCACTTTCTGGAAAGGGGGAAGCAAGTCAAAGGTGGGAGGCAAATTGGGGGCCTTGGAAAATCAATTGATAGTGGGGGGAGATCATAGTAAATAAAACAAAAAAAATATGTTTCCCCCATTATAATCTGTGTCTGCAGTATAACTAAGCCTTATGTATATTAGATAGCAGTGGCTTTCAAAAGTTCAACCTTTGTGGACAGTTTTCACATTTTTATAGTTATCAAGGTAACTCAAGGCATCCATCAGGGAAGCCATGCTCATTCCAAAGGATCCTGGAGCATAGTCTAGGATGCATGGTGTTATGTATGTAGTGGTTTGTGTTTGCCTGATCTTGAGACTGGACTTGGGATTCTGAGCCCTGTGTTTTGATTTGATACATGATATCAAACCATGTAGTATTGTCAGGGTTTGGACTACTGGTATTGGCTCTTAAGCTCTGGGTTACAATTTGCAGCTTGGGGCATTTAGACAGCAAATCATATTGACAGTGGTAGTGTCCCAGGCCTTCAGAAATACATATAAGCAGTTGCTTTGCCTCTGTTGGACTGTTCTGTTAGCTCAATTAAGTCTCTTGATGAAATCACTGCGTCTCGTCTTGTAGAAACCCATGTATACTTCACATGTTTAGTTAATGCAGAGCAGGGCGGGGGGCTTTTTCAGTCTGAGGCCAACATTCATTCTGCACAACCTTCTGAGGGCCACATGTCGGTGGTGAGTGGAGCCAGGAGCAAAAGGGAGGCAGTGAATGTAAATTTTCCCTTTGAGCAGTATGTTAGTTTCTATACACACCCACACACCTCTCTTTCTCCTCAATCCAGACAAGGAAAAAGTATTCTCAGAGCTCAAGTACACATTCCAGCACATGGAATGCAAAGCAGGGCTAGTGAAGAGTCTGCCATCAGAAGAGGGGCACAGTTTGGGGAAAATTCCAAGGTGCAGAGTGAAGCCTGGAGGGTTGCATTTAGCCCCCAGGCCTGCAGTTCCCCACCCTTGATGTAGAGCTCGGGCCAGGTCTTCTGGATCTCACTGTCACTCTCTGTGAACTGAACTTCCACCTGATGGGCCACCAAACACTCCCCAGAGGCTATACATTGCAGGAGGTCAATAGTGAAGGATATGTTTTCTTTGAAGAAAGCTTGTCTGCTATTGCTGATCTTCTCCATGTGGAATCTGTGATAAGATTTGGAAGAATGCCATAGTTCCTCAGATCAAAGTTTGAAAGCCACTGTATTACAGCAAGACATTTCCAACATAACCGTTTCCGCTTGAAATCTTACATACAAAAATGTACTGATGCCTACATATTGACATACAATCTCACACATGGATAAACATGCCCTCCAATTTTGCTTCAAAGAGTTAATGGTTCCAGTTCCTGATTGAGCATACTTGTAGAAAAAATTAAGTTTCTGAAAATGCTATACAGAGGAGCATTTGGAAATGCCCTTTCCCCAGATTAAAGCAGTACGGTCCCCTTGCTTATCAAAATTATAGTTGTCGGTAGGAAAAGCTCATCTTTGAAGTAGACAGGATTTGATGGTGCATTTCCTCTTGGATAGGCATCACTTAATATATGCACTGAGGACTGTTTGAAATGTTACATTCTATGGAAAACAATCATGAGGACTTATAGCTATTTCAGTAGATACAGAAATTAAAAGGCTACAATTAATTCCAGAATGGTCTAATCGAGTGAGTGGATTGGACAGCATTTTTGCAAACCAAGTTCATCTCTAATAAAGGCAAGTTAATGAACATCTTGAAACACAGTCTAGCTATCTCTGCTGTTTTGATAGACTTCAATTTAACATGATCAGCTAAAAATGATCAATGAAGTAATCTACCTGAAATAAAATTTCTAGAGAAATAGTTATTCTTACCTAAAAGGAAGACTTTCCCCCTCATTAAGATATAAGGTCATTAATGACCTTTTAAGGAAGTAGGAAATAAAAGAGATTTTACTGAGAACCACAAATAATGCCTTGAATGATTGGATACAGCTGTTTACTCCTTCAATCATCTGGCAACCAGATAACCATGACACATTTCTTAAGAATACATTTAAGAGGAATGGAAATAATAATAAAAATCAGCCTATGGTACTCACTGCAGCAGAGGCTCTTTAAGATAAAGGACAACATGCACTCCTGATCAATCAATACAAGGTAAATATACACAAATGTGAACTTGCAGCTTCAGATCAAGGGTAGACATAAAGCTCATGTGTTCTTTGTAAAGGAATTTTGGCTTATACAATCTTCAGATGTCTTGAAGCATAGTTATTGGTTTGACAGGCCCAGAGGGGATGACAAGCCTTTTGAAGCCCAGAGGACAAACTTGGTAAGAGTCATCAGTTGTTTGCAAAGGTCACAGAGAATGGTCTATGGACTCTAAAGGCTCCCAAGGCAATGTCTGTGGACGTTCCTAACCATAGGTTTGTTGCTTAAATAGGCATATTGAATAGATATGTGGAATTTATAAAAGACAGTCTTTGCCTCGGATACTTCTGTTTTTGCAGCTTGATTCCAACTTTTTTAAATGTATAGGTTTCACTAACTGCATAGCTAAACTGTTTTGGCATCACAAACGGAATTCCTAAATGATCTGAATTACTCCCAGTTCTGATTTCTCATTTCTAGCACCCATATTACTACTCTCTTTAACTGAGCAAATAGACAGTGGCAATCTTCTTGAAGTTCTTCTACACCACTGTAAGTTGTTCTGAATGGCACAGCAATAGTCATAACATAGACAACTGTTGAAAATGTGAAAGGGAATCTAGATTTTTCCATTACCATAGTTGTCTATTTCTCCTCACATCCAGAAAGAAGACATGAGACCATATATGGATTTAATAAAGAACCACAGCTTTATGTAGCTTACAGACATCTGCAACAAACATAAGGTTGATGTCAAGCATATATAACTCTACCCCAAAGGTCTGAGTGAAGAGTTGCATTTTTAAGGGGTGCTGAAAGCCAGATTAAACAGTGCCAACTCAAAAGCTTCAACTGTTCTTTCACTTCACCACTCTGACCAAGAAGGTATCAATTGTCATTTCTGTTCCACCCACTACTTAACACTTGGCAGGGGAAGAGCAACAGAGAGAAACAAACAAAATACAATTTTGCCCATCCTTCAGTGGTGCTGAATGCTGCAACTCCTTGGTCATTTTTGATGAGCTTACCAAGATGTTTCCCCGTTAGGTACCCACCACCTACATGTTTTGTTCTGAAAAGTTCTGAAACTTCTCTCCAGTTTTCTAAAAAGAACACCAAATCAATGCAAAATGTAAAGATGTATTAGATTTACTCACTCCTCAGTTTTATCACATTTTCACTGCACTTGCTTCTGAACAGATTCTCTTTTGAAGTTCTCAAGAGATTGAAAAGGCTTTTAAAGAAAGCTTTTTTCACATTTTCTAATATTTGTTTTCATGTCTTCTGGTGCAGAAACTACTGTTTATCAGTGTAATTTTTTTTGGCATCTTTTCTTTCCTGACAGTCATTGCTAGACCATTTAGATAATAAGGTAGGGAAAGAGTTGTTATGAGGAACTGAGTCGGAACTTGATGTTCCATTTTTCTTCATATATGTCCAGTGCCTTTTCAGCCTCCTTTGGAACAGATGGAAGCACAAATATCAGGTTTAATTGAATATATCTGTTCCATCAAAGGTGAGAGCCATTCTAATCTAATATATTCAATAACACTTTAATAAAAAAGCACATCATGAAACAGCACATCACTGAACAGAATTATTCACTTTAAAAATACTCAAAGAAGGTATTGGATCAAGAAAGGCTTCCTTCAAAAAGTCTAGTCTTGTCCATATGAAGAGAACAAAAAGGAGCACAAACTTTGGCTGAAAAAAGTGCAAGCAGACAGTAAGGGATGCTCAATTAGAATTTGAGGATCACATTGCTAAAATCATTAACACCACCAAGAAGTTCTTAAAATAGATTAGTAGCAAGAATCCATCCAGTTAGACCCTGGGATGGCAAGGGAGCCAAAGGAGGATAAGGATACGTTTTGAACTAAATCTCCCATCATGCCTGGTGGCTGGGGCTGCTGAGAGCTGGAATCTATCCACCTCTGGAGGACATCAGGTTGCAAAAGGCTGTTTTAAGAGGATATTCTGAGCACCAGCATGGTAGTTTTCAAAGAAGCAATGTATCCCTTGAATCCCTTATTTGCACTGCCTGCATTGTGAGGCTCTATCCTAAGTTACTTTGAAGCCTATGAGAATAGCACAATCATATTTTTCTACATAAATTAACTTCTAAATAATTGAGCTTTCAATAATGTGTGTGTGTGTGTTCAGCTACACGTGCTTGTTTTTAATCTTGTTTGCTATGTTGCTAGATGAAAAAGAGAAGTTCTATACAATGAGAAATATCAGGCCCTTTAACAGGTGCTAAAATGCTTGACATGCAGGTCTAGTTGCATGCTCCTGCCGTGACAGAGTTATGTCTCGAATAGATAAGCAAAAAACTGCGGTGAAGCCAAGTGTTACTACCTGAAGGCTTCGCACATGGCTGGTTTCTTTTTTCCTACTTAACCTCATGTAATTTGTTTGGCAGCAAAATAAGATCATTGAAGTTAAATTGCAGATTTACCTGAATTAAATGTTTCCAACTTTTTATTTCTTAACTGTAAACTACTTTGAGTTTCCCTGTAGCTGAAAAACCACCTATAAAGTGAAGAAACACAAACACACACACACACACACACACACACACACACACGTACTCAAAAGAACCCAAACAAATGCACACTATTGCCTTGACAAATGCATGTTATATTAATGATCTAATGCTCTATAAAGTATAAAAGCAAAATGGACAAACAGAACACCTAGCCTTTCAAACCATCTTCTGTGGATCCTTGGTACATTTTTACAGAACTAGGCATGTGTTAAGAGCTGCCGCCATCACCCAAATTCAAATTTAGTAAAGGGACCCCTTACCATTAGGTCCAGTTGTGGACAACTCTGGGGTTGCGGCGCTCATCTTGCTTTACTGGCAGAGGGAGCCGGCGTACAGCTTCCGGGTCATGTGGCCAGCATGACTATGCTGCTTCTGGCAAAACCAGAGCAGCGCATGGAAACACCATTTACCTTCCCCCCGGAGCGGCACCTATTTATCTACTTGCACTTTGGCATGCTTTCGAACTGCTACGTTGGCAGGAGCAGGGACCGAGCAACAGAAGCTCACCCTGTTGTGGGGTTTTGAAACGCCAACCTTCTGATTTGCAAGCCCTAGGCTCTGTGGTTTAACCCATAGTGCCACCCACACCCCAAATTTACTTTACATCAAATCACATATACTGATAGTGTCTCAATTGTCTGAGTGCCAGTCTTTATGTAGCCACCATGGCAACATCAACACACAGTAGGGTTGGGAAAGCCCTGAGGTTTGCAAGAATACAAAGAGGAGGAGGAGACCCTTAAAGGGGAAGCTGGCCAACAAGAATGTCAGATGAACCCTGCTTGATCAGACCAAAGGCCTATCTAGCATCCTGTTCTCTCTTTGGCCAACCAGGTGCCTATGGAAAGCCCATGAGCAGCATCTGAGTATGAGGAATGAATATTCTCAATGGCCACGCATAAGTTCCTGTTAGGAGGAAAAACTGAAAATTGGAGAGGAGGGAGAATGCAGTGGAATATCTGGGATTCTGAAGAGGAGGAGTTCACACTGTAACATTTTGTTGAGGATCCCACTTTTAATCATTAATAGTAAACTGAGAAGCCTACTAGGATGTTCCGTCCCCCTGCAGTTATCTTTAGTGTTGTCACCAAACCTTGCATAAAATGGAAATCGAGTTTAATTTGGAGGTTCCTGCTTAGAGGGAAATGTCTGAGAAATCATGAGTGAAGCAAAATTGAGTTTTTGGTAGGACAAGGAAAATTCCCCTCTGGCATTTCACACAATATTAGGTAGACATTGGTCACACACCAAAGAGAACATTGAGGTTCCTACTTGGGCAAAATGTGAGAGGAATTTTGAGGACAGCTTAAGTGTGTGTGGTTTTTTTTTAGCAAAGAGGCAATACTCCCTCCACGTGAGTGAAGTAGGAAGAGTGCCTGCCATTTGCAGATTTTCAAATATATTTACGTGACAATGAAGCAGAAATGTCTCTTTTAAGATAGTACCTGTCATCCTCAGATATTTATATTAATATTAAGAAATAATAATAAATAAATGCATCCAATGTAGTGCTATGTGAAAGTTCCATCAGCGTTTAGTTTTCAACCATAGAGTAAAATTCCTTCTTAGCATGTTTGTGTGAGTGTTTTTCTGTGTTGAGTTCATACAAGCTCCTAGTAGCCATTTGCAATCACTCCCTTAGCAAATAAATTCCTTAATGGAGGTGTTTTATTTGCACATGGCTACCAAAGAAGCAGTAAAAGCCTGGCCTGTGTTGTATGGAAGGAAATGAGGCTTTGGCCATTCACTGCAGTTGGGAAAGGATCATCAAATCCTATGATTGCAAGGCTGTAAAATACATTTCATCAGCATAAGGAGCTATAACATTTTGTAGGCAACATGGCGACATCAAATGAAGTCAAGACTGCAAAGGGAACCCCCCCCCCCCAAAAAAAAAAAACCCAACACCCTACCCATGTTCAAGATATACAGGAGCACAAAATTTAACCTTCTGTTTTGTCCCTTTATGCATTGGGGAACTAAATTAAGAGGAGAACATATAAACGAGAGGCACTGAAAGCCACTTACCATTTTCAGCCCTTGGCTACTCTGTAATGACTTTCTATTATGGGCTAAAATTAAACCGTTATAAAGAAGTGATAATTTCATGGCTAACCACCCAGGAACTTGGTTGAGTTAAAACAGCAGTGCAGAACTTGGAGATAATGTTTTCTGAATGCAAATAAGTGCCATCTCATTTAGCTTCCAGGGATTTTTTAAATTTTTTTATTTTAATCCAGAAAATGTGGCAGTAGTCAATAGGAACGCGGAAGAATCATGATCGGTTTGAATCTCAGAAATGCGTAATAAAATACAACTGCATGTAATTCAATCCAGGAATGGATGAATTCATAAGTAATAAAGGAGTGAATGTTGATCCATTTGATCACAAGAGAGATACTCTGAGGCTTTGAAAACAAGAAATAGCAACAGGACAGGTTGCAGTGGTCTGCCAGGCTCCTAGGTTAGTTATAACGGACAAGTTTATTAATTACAACCCCTTTTCCAATTTTAAGATGTTTTCTGCAGCCTTCCAGTCTACTTCATAGTTGCAACACACACACACACACACACCATGGCACCCCTGAGGCTCTGTGCCCAGGGCAACCAAGCAAGTCATGCTCCCCTAAATCTGCTTCTGCTGTTACATGCAAAGCATGTACTCTCCACCAACCTTGTTTCAGGTGGAATAAAGATAGAAAATGCATCTGGTATACTCAGATGGTTTGTAAACAGACCTGTTTTAACTTTGTGCCATTTTCCCTTTAAACAGTTACTGCTCTGCCTGCTGCTTTACAACTTAGAAAGGCATTTCAATTAATGTTTTTAACTGCCTCTCCAGTATTGGCCCTTGAGAACCTTGTCCACTACTGTGCTGACATTCAAAAGGCAGCTACTCAATTTCCTGGCTCACCAGTCAGGACAGGAATCCTGGCCGTTATTATGTAACAGCGCATTCTCAATAAAGTTGTGCAAGCCTTAAAATGCCGGGGCACACCTTGGGACCTGCAGGTTGCCAGCAACCCAAAACAAGCATTATGGATTCACATCTGGCTAGCAATGAGTGGAAATGGGACACTCAATCCAGATGGGGTGGGAGCTTATTGTGGGTGTTAATTAAAAGTGAATGGGTTATTTATGGCAGGCTTCACCAACATACTGATTCAAGTGGCTCAAGTACAGATATATAGTTATTTCTGTGCTTGCAAACTTTGCACATTTACACGGTTGTTTACTGCTCATTACAACAGGCAAATAAAAGTAAGGGGGGCCAATCAGCATGTGTTCACACCCACACTGCCCACAACATCTAGTGGATAAGCATATTATGTTACACTAAGGAATTTTTGATAGGGCGATTTTCTTGTATGTGCAAAGTTGCTTTATGATAGCTAGATTTGAGAACCTATGTCATGGGGCAGCTAACAAATGAATGAATAAAAAATGCGTTACTAATTTCTGTTTTAAGTGAAGATAATTTTTTGCTAACCCAAAGGAAACCCAGCTGGCTTACACTACACACAAACAAACCTGAATAAAATAGAAGGAAATGAAGAAAGGGGAGGAAGGGACATTGCAAGGTTATAAACCTCTGTAAAATTATGAATACAAAAACAAGCAAAAGGCAACTGCGGTCAGTTCTGGAGATGCAGAAATGTCCTCATCAGTCTGAGGTGCACTGGGGCCCAGTGGACTTGCATGAGGAAGGAGTTCAAAAGTGGGGACCTTAAGTGGCCAGAAACCTCGTCAGCATGACAGCCCGACTCCATGGGTGGAAAGCAGGGCACAGAGACTGGTTCTGCCCGTGAGAAAAATACAAGGTCTGGGTTTATGGCCAGTGTGGTGTAGTGGGTAAGAGCGGTAGACTCGTAATCTGGGGAACCGGGTTCGCATCTCCGCTCCACCACATGCAGCTGCTGGGTGACCTTGGGCTAGTCACACTTCTTTGAAGTCCTCAGCCCCACTCACCTCACACAGAGTTTGTTGTGGGGGAGGAAGGGAAAGGAGAATGTCAGCTGCTTTGAGACTCCTTGAAGGTGAAGGTGAAGGGACCCCTGAATGTTAGGTCCAGTCGCGGACGACTCTGGGGTTGCGGCGCTCATCTCGCTTTAGTTGCCGAGGGAGCCAGCATACAGCTTCTGGGTCATGTGGCCAGCATAACTAAGCTGCTTCTGGTGAACCAGAGCAGCGTACGGAAATGCCGTTTACCTTCCTGCTGGAGTGGTACCTATTTATCTACTTGCACTTTGATGTGCTTTCAAACTGCTAGGTTGGCAGGAGCTGGGACTGTGGGATCTCCCACAGTTGCAGCCTTGGGTTGAAGCAGAAACCAGCCATTGCTCTTTGATCCTCTGCTCCAGCTTGCTGCCTTTTACAGCCTGCAGCTTTTTGCATCCAGCTTCAAACTTACAAACCAGTAAAAACTCCAGTGACTCTGGCACTTTGGTCTTCCATATTCTTCCATCTTTAAACCGGGGCATCATTTATACACAGCAATTAAAAGCAGCGGCTTGTTTGGGGAAAATATAGGCTAGTTCATGAAGGAATTCTTTTTGAACCTCTGCAACCCAATCCTATGCATGTTGTCCAAGTTCAATGGGCATTATTCCTATATAGGAGCACATAAGATTGCAGCCCAACTAGTTAACTAGCCCGCTAAAGGTCCCAGGGGCAATCCCCAGCATTTCCAGGTGTAGCTGGGAAAGATGTTCTTTTGAAAACCACTGTCAGTCAATGTAGACAATATTGAGATGGACAGACCAGTGGCCTCAGTATAAGGCAGCTTCCTATGTTTCTAATATTCTGTGAGAGGCCTAAACTATATGTTTGCTTAAATGACTGCACTCTCCATGATTAGATGATTTACACTTCCATTCCCAAATGATTCTGCAGAAAATGTAATAATCCGGAGAGGGTAAAACACCTGTATGTTTCTCCATCAACCTTCCACTTCCATCAACATTAATTGACTAACTGTAAGCCACACGAAACATTTTGTGGATGCTATGCCATTTAATACAAGGTGGGAATGTTTATATAAATCTTACCCATCACTTACTGTACATTATTTAATTTAGGATGTAGTGTTTTTTGTTCCTACTGGCTTCCAGAAATTGGCAGCTGCTACAGAACTGTTTAGATTAGCTCATTCACTGCTAGGCATTTTATTATGTTCTTTCAGTCATGTGGGAACAAAGGAGGTCGAACCTTTATCTACACAGAGCATATTCACCACCTAAATGAGAATTCTTTCTCTCAAACATGAGATATTGACACAGTGGTTGTCAGCCAACTGGCTCAGTATGCTCTGATTCGAACAGATATGTAAAGGAGAGATGCAACTGATTTGACCCAGATGTAGCATTATTTGACCCAGACTATGGACCCTGAGAGAATGGCAGTAAATCACAAGATCAAAGAGTAGGAAAGGACCTCAAAGCACCATCTACCCCAGCAATGTCTCCCAAAGTGACAGTGCTTAAACCACCCATTTAAAAAGCTTATCCATCCTCTTGTTAAAACCTCCTCATGAAGATGATTCTGCAATACCAGTAGACCACTGGTTTCATCATTCAGCTCCACTTAACATTGGCCTTAGAAAGCCTCGCTAACAACAAGGCCAGTGGAAGTGATGATATTCCAGCTGAACTATTTAAAATTTTAAAAGATGATGCTGTTAAGGTGCTACACTCAATATGCCAACAAGTTTGGAAAACTCAGCAGTGGCCAGAGGATTGGAGAAGATCAGTCTACATCCCAATCCCAAAGAAGGGCAGTGTCAAAGAATGCTCCAACTACCGCACAATTGCACTCATTTCACATGCTAGCAAGGTTATGCTTAAAATTCTACAAGGCAGGCTTAAGCAGTATGTGGACCGAGAACTCCCAGAAGTGCAAGCTGGATTTCGAAGGGGCAGAGGAACCAGAGACCAAATTGCAAACATGCGCTGGATTATGGAGAAAGCTAGAGAGTTCCAGAAAAACATCTACTTCTGCTTCATTGACTACGCAAAAGCATTTGACTGTGTCGACCACAGCAAACTATGGCAAGTTCTTAAAGAAATGGGAGTGCCGGATCACCTCATTTGTCTCCTGAGAAATCTCTATGGGGGACAAGAAGCTACAGTTAGAACTGGATATGGAACAACTGATTGGTTCAAAATTGGGAAAGGAGTACGACAAGGCTGTATATTGTCTCCCTGCTTATTTAACTTATATGCAGAATTCATCATGCGAAAGGCTGGGCTGGACGAATCCCAAACCGGAATTAAGATTGCCGGAAAAAATATCAACAACCTCAGATATGCTGATGATACTACCTTGATGGCAGAAAGTGAGGAGGAATTAAAGAACCTTTTAATGAGGGTGAAAGAGGAAAGCGCAAGATATGGTCTGAAGCTCAACATCAAAAAAACTAAGATCATGGCCACTGGTCCCATCACCTCCTGGCAAATAGAAGGGGAAGAAATGGAGGCAGTGAGAGATTTCACTTTCTTGGGTTCCATGATCACTGCAGATGGTGACAGCAGTCACGAAATTAGAAGACGCCTGCTTCTTGGGAGAAAAGCAATGACAAACCTAGACAGCATCTTAAAAAGCAAAGACATCACCTTGCCGACAAAGGTCCGTATAGTTAAAGCTATGGTCTTCCCAGTAGTAATGTACGGAAGTGAGAGCTGGACCATCAAGAAGGCTGATCGCCGAAGAATTGATGCTTTTGAATTATGGTGCTGGAGGAGACTCTTGAGAGTCCCATGGACTGCAAGAAGATCAAACCTATCCATTCTCAAAGAAATCAGCCCTGAGTGCTCACTAGAAGGACAGATCCTGAAGTTGAGGCTCCAGTACTTTGGCCACCTCATGAGAAGAGAAGACTCCCTAGAAAAGACCCTGATGTTGGGAAAGATGGAGGGCACAAGGAGAAGGGGACGACAGAGGATGAGATGGTTGGACAGTGTTCTCGAAGCTACTAACATGAGTTTGGCCAAACTGCGAGAGGCAGTGAAGGATAGGCGTGCCTGGCGTGCTCTGGTCCATGGGGTCACGAAGAGTCGGACACGACTGAACGACTGAACAACAACAACATTGGCACTCCCAAGCCTTCCTAAATACTTTTCCTTGAAGTTAAATCCTGTTGATTTCAGTAGAACATAGTTCAAAGTCAGTGTGGTCAAAGAGAAGGTTAAGGGGTGATATGATAGCCATGTTCAAATATATAAAAGGATGTCATATAGAGGAAGGAGAAAGGTTGTTTTCTGCTGCTCCAGAAAAGCGGACACAGGGCAATGGATTCAAACTACACGAAAGAAGATTCCACCTAAACATTTGGAAGAACTTCCTGACAGTAAGAGCTGTTCGACATTGGAATCTGCTGCCCAGGAGTGTGGTGGAGTCTCCTTCTTTGGAGGTCTTTAAGTGGAGGCTCGACAGCCATCTATCAGGAATGCTTTGATGGTGTTTCCTGCTTGGCAGGGGGTTGGACTGGATGGCCCTTGTGGTCTCATCCAACTCTATGATTCTATGATTCTAAGAACTTTATCTTAGGGCTAAAGTAGACATGATGGTAAACATACCACCACTGAAAATGACAAACTCGGAGCTAACTCTCCCTCAGAAACATCTAGTAGAAATTACTTAGTTACGACATCAGGATATTTTGGGTCTTCTCCCCACACCTGCATCCAGAACAGGCTATATATCATTGGCTGCCCCAGGTGAGAGATGAATAAATGTGGAACATGACGTCTACTAGGGATCTTATGGAATGGAAGCTAGATGTATTTTTGCAATTCTCAGCAGCAGTAACAGATTTGCTGTTACGGCTAGTTTGGCTTTCAAGGTAACTTCATGAAATTATTTCTGAGAGGAAAAGTTCTCTATGTTGTCAATTTCCCTTCTAACTCTCTTGCAGTTAAGCTTTCTTGTGAACGGCTCATTACATGGTCTGATTAGATTTCATCACATTTTCAACTACATCTAAAAGCAAAGTTGTTTTAAACGGAGGTGGAATAGCTTCTGACAATCTGTGGGGGAAATTACATCCATTTGTCTTATTTTGCTTTCAGTTGCAAAGCAGAACAGGCAGCCGCCATTTTCTGTAAAGCGGATATTACATATTTCAAAAACAGGTGCTATATTCCTTCCTAATCAGGGCTTGAGAATGAGCAAGAATTTTGGATGATTTGTCATTCTCTGTGGTGGTGGCAATGGTTGAATCCAATGAGCTGTTCCTTGTGCATTCAGTACAAACAAGTCTCACTGCATCTATCTTTGACATATATTGGTTGCCCATCATTTTCGCAACAGATAAGTGGGACCACTGTGTTAGCCCATAGAGTGTGTTCAGCCAACATAAACAACAATTCCATTACATGTCTTATCGCACCTCTTTCTGGAACTTCTTTCCATTCACCTGGTTTATTGATTTAGCTGCCACAGATATGCTTCCTACACTTACACATCAGAAATTTGTGGTATCCTGCTGGAAAATGTTGGTCACTTCTACTACCAAGGCAGTTATCTTTCCACAAGGGCAGACTATTGATGCTGAAATCCAGCATCGCCAGAGCTCTGCAAGTGCAGCGTTCTCCCAACTGAAGTGCAGAGTGTTTGAAGACTGGGACATTTACAGGGAAACCAAAATGCTTGTTTACAAAGCTATTGTACTACCAACCTTACTGTATGCTTGTGAAATGTGGACCACTTATAAATGCCATCTCTAACTCCTTGAAAGATTACATCAACGGTGTCTCAAAAAAATAATAATTACACATCACTTGGGAAGACAGGCAAACTAATGCTAGTGTACTGGAAGAAGAAGAGATCACCAGTGTCAAAGCAATGGTTCTTCAACATCAACTTTGTTGGACTGGTCATGTTGTGCGGATGCCTGATTATCATCTTCCAAAGCAACTACTCTATTTCAAACTTAGAAATGGAAAGCGTAATGCTGGTGGTCAACAAAAGAGGTTCAAAGACTCTCTCAATGCAAATCTAAAAAAAAATGTAGTATAAACACCAACAACAGGAAAACACTGGCCTGCGAGCGCTCCCATTGGAGAACAGCCTTTACCAAAGGTGTCATGGGTTTTGAAGACACTCAAACTCATGACAAAAGGGAGAAATGCACTAATAGGAAGGCACATTTCCTATGATCCCTCACCATGATCAACTCCAGCCCAGAAACCTATGTCCCACTGTGGAAGGACATATTTGATCCAGAATTGGCCTCCACAGTCACGGACTCACAGTTAAAACCATATTTATGGAAGACACTCCTACTTGGCTTTGAGTGATCGTCAGAGAAGAAGACCCTAGCTATTGCAAAAATATAACGTCTCTGCACACCTTGAGTTCATTCTCAGAGGGCCTTCTCCAGGGGCCACCAAGATGACTACTTGAGGAGAGCCTTTTCATTGGTGCTGCCCAGCTGTGGAATGCTCTCCCTAGAGACTTGCCCAGATCCTTCTTAGTGATCTTTGCAATGCCCAGTGAACACTATTTTTGTTTTTCCGGTGCCTTCAAAACTTTTGACTCTTTTAAAGAAAATTGGCTTAAAATATTTTTGGTGTCGTTTGGGAGTTAAGATCATTGTGCCTTACTTTCTACTGCTGGATTTTTAAAATGGTGCATTATATATTATGGTTTATTCATTGTCACGTTCTCAATGTTATTGTTAGCCACCCAGAAAACTTGGCTATTTAGTGTCATGTATATACTGTTAATAAATAAAGAAATAGCATTGTGTCACCTGCATTGTAGTGATGTCATCATGCAAGCATTGGACGGCAATAGGTTGGTGAAAATACTTTGGATTTCGGAGTAAGTGGGCTTGTGGTTACTTGTTCATTTTAAATTGGCTTCAAACCTTTATTTCTGAACCACGCTTGCCCATCCAAATATGAGTCGATCTGAGTTCAAATGCCTCCTGTACTTATTTGTCAAAGATGCTGACAGGACTCACAAGAGTATAATAATGAGGGATTAACCTGTGACTTTCAAAGGTGAACACTGTTAGCTAATGAAATTTCCCCCAAAGCATACAGAAGCAGAGCAGATGTACTCTGCTTTTTGACACGATTGCATGATTTATTAGCTAGCTGTTTGACTTCACTCTGACTTCAGCTTACTTAAAGCTTTGAAATGTTGCATTTAGTGATACACACAAAAAAGTACCAGCAGTCATAGGAGGAATGAGGGTCAAACAGTAAATCCAGCCTCCTTAGAATTTCCATTTCTTCTCATTGACTTGCAACGTAGAGGCATTCCTGCTCTCATTTACATACATTAAAGAGTGCAATTATAAAGCAATCCTTTATCCAGCAAGTTCAAAATGCAAATATTGGCTCTTGGCTGAGTGTGGAGATTGGTTTATGCAAGTGAATTGCAATTTAACGGAGACTACTATGCTCTTACTGATTTCCTTAAATTAATGTAATTATTATCTGGCTAATTAGCTGGCAGAGTGACTTATTCTGTTATTCATTAACTGTGAACATTCTTCCTGGATACTGAGGGATAAATGGAAATCCATCTATACAATGTACAAATACTGATTAGGCAGACCACGCTATCCATGAAGAATGGTAATTATCCCCTTTTAAAAAAATTATTGATGCAACCCAATGGTCCCTTAGGAGGGTGTCCCATGGGGCATATGATTTTGTGGGTCTCCTCTGTGTGTGGAGGGAAATTCTTGGGCAGAGCAATGGAGGTCTCCTTGTTACAGTTGCTGAAATCACTGTGGCTGTTCCTCTCGCACCATCAGTGCTCTGGTGGCAAAGAAACCAAAAAAGGTCTTCTGGGCCTCGTGGTGTCAGTGCAAGTCCAGAAGGGATTTGGATTTTGCAGTTCTCTGTTTCGGGTTCTCCCTCCCTCTCCCCCTTTGGATCACTTCCCAGTCAGTTCCTGAAAATACATCTATTGAAGGTATTTTGGATCACCACCCACGCTTTGAAATGGAATGATGCTTTTTAGTGGATGCACAGACACAGATATGGCACAGCTCTGATGGAATGGCTTAACAGATACGTAAAATAATCCACAGCATAAATAAAAAGAGATTTAAAGGAGTGAAATAAGTAGAAAGATATGTTCTACTTTCTGCTTTTGCACGCTGAAGAAAAAGGAAAAAAGAAAGCCTGATGGTGACAAATCTAAAACATTTTAACCGTTATAGGTTTAATCTATGCTTTTTTTCTCTACTGCACAAGTAGTCAGCACACAACCCTTTCATTGAAAGAGAAAAATGGGAGAGGAAATGAGAATGAATAGAGAAAGAGACGGATAGGAAGGGTAGCAGGGAAAATAAGAGAAGAATGAGAAAATGACAGAAAAGGGGAAAGGAAGAGAAAGGTAGGTTGGAAAATGAGAAGGAAAGAAAATTGGGTAAGACACACACACACAAACAAACAAACACCAAAAATCTCCATTCAGTCATCTCCCTTTTCTATAAGTGAGTACTGATATGCCCCCTAAAAAGGGGGGGGGAGTAAATGGCTAAGCCCCTTCCCAATTATAATTGTGAAGACCAGGATTTGTCCTATGTGGCAAAATGATTATTGTTGCTTTAATATATGTAGACAGGTCTGTTGATATTTACTGTGGTTCACAGGTACCAATTCTGGGAGGCCCTGGGTGCCTTGCATAGCTGTCAACCTTCCTTTTTTGCATTGGGAAACAGCCATAGCTGTCAACTTTCCCCCTTTTTTGCAATGGGAAACAGCGTTGGAATAAGGGAATTTCCCACAAAAAGAGGGAAAGTTGACAGCTATGCAAGGGCCTTGGCACACACAAAATTTCCACAGTGGGTGCCCAAGCCTGTCTGTGGCTGCAGTGGGCCCCAATAGTGGGCCTGTGGTGGAGGTCCCGGCCCAGTCACTGCCATGGCACTGGAGAGCCAGAGGTGTGGCAGCGAATGGTGGCAGGAGGCAGCAGCCCAGCAGCTTGCACGATGTGACATCATGACTTCATGTTGCATGGATGTGGTGGCACGAGTGACATTATGACGTCATGCACGCACCACTGGGCACCTACAATCTGGGGTCCAAGTCAGCACCACTGCTGTGGTTGTCTATTTGGGGTTAATGGAAGCTCTTCACAGACGGTCTGATCAAATTCTAATCTGCTGGGTTTTTTTATAGCACTGTCTTGGGCACAAAGTGTTTCTGACTGAGATTTATCTGGGGGCCCTTTGCCTCTTGGGACCTAACAAAGTCAAAATCTGTAAAGTCCCACAGTCAATTCATCATCTCTCTGATAAGTTGCCTCCTGAACCTTCCAGAATTCTAACCAATGTGATCCGAGTCTTCTCCAAACACCAGTTCTCCAGAAGACAAGTGGTACAAAACTAATACTGGCAAACAAGAAGAAGTCCTAAGAATCCTTGGAACTGTAGAACCCGACACAATGGAGACCTATCCTATGCTGCTGCTGTCATAATTGAGAGATGATAGAAGAGCTGGGAGAGGAGAGTTGAGGAACGATCCTGTGGCTGGCCAGTTAGCCTACTGTAAGGGGATACAACAAACTCTCCTACCAAAGCCCTGTTTGGCTGAGGAGAATTGTAGGTACTGGAGACAGCTGGGTTCGTAGCATGGCCCTAGCCCCTCCCCGGGCTTCGGACAAGATCCACACCCCCGGATTCCTTTAACTGAATACCCTTAAGCTTGGAGAGGCAGGTGATGGCCACACCTCCCCTCCCCCATCATAAGATCAACCAATGCCTAACCGCAAAACCTCACAAAGTTGTGATGATTGCTACGAGGTAGGCGAAAACCAAATGGCCCATGCCAATTTGCCAAATGGAAAAATTCCTACCAGGCCCCTCAACGGCAACCAACCGAGGCTCATAGCAAGGCCAATTATGAAAACCTGCAAATTAGGGAGGGAGGGCAGGAGAGAGATTGGGGAAGCGAGCAGAGAGGAGGCTCTCCGGCTCGCACCTTTGTTTAAATGGGTCCCAGCCATGCCTCCCCAGCCAGCGGATTGGTTGGCTGGTTGATGACATAGCTGGAATCCTCCGGGCAAGCAGGACTCCATCCCCCACCCCCGGAGGGGAGTGGGTAGCCACGTGGTCCACCGTAACTCCTCTCCACATTTAAGTGGAGTGGATTTGGACCACGGGCTGCCAGACATGAAGCCTGCACAAAACTGCACCACTTTGGAAATAATCCATTGTGGGCTATATGCTTGTAGGGATATTTAGACAGGACCAGGTGGAAAAAATCAGTTACCCTTCTTTCACTTAGCCCATGTGTTCAGTTCAGTCACTTTAAGGATCTTATTATAGAGCAGTGTTTCCCAAAGTGGGTGGCACCACCCAGTGTTAGAAACTGAGATATGAAAGCTAGGAGCTAAATGGCACCCTAAACCTAGGTTACGGGCACCACAACAGAATGTCTAGGCATGCCTTTTTTATAACCAGAATACAAAGCTGAAAATGAGTGAACTGCAGCTAAAATCTTATATTCATTTTTCACATGGTCTAGTCCTCATCTGGAGACTGCAAAAAAAAAAACAAAGCCATACTTCCCCTGCCCCGCCCTCATTAATATTCTTACAAGGGTCCCTTCTCCATTCCTCAGAGCGTGGCTGGAAGTGGAGAGACAGATAAAGGTCCTTCTTTTTAATCCCAGTAGTAGCAGTTTTAATCTGAAATCTTAGGCACAGTAATGCGCCCAGAGCTCCGAAGCGGCCTGCATTAATGAAATTCCCTGTTGCAAAATGCACCTAGAACTTCAATTGCTGATACCACTCCCTGGGAGTGGGAATACCTAGAGAGGTGCAAAGAGGTAAGGGGGCTGCAGAGAAGGTGCTGGAGGTGTAAACAACTATCAGACTTTGAAAAGCTGGCATCACTGAATCAAGTTCATCAATTTTGTTCAATTAATTAAACTAAATAATTGTGCATTTATTTAGAATTCAAGTAAGTTGTTATTGTGTTGGATTTTACTGTGTTATTGGCTTCCTTAGTGTGTGATGCAAACTGCTATTTTGAATAATGCTTTTTATAGGGTAGGGGCACTGGGGATGAGTTCATAGAACCAAGGGGATAGTGGCATGTTAAAGTTTTGGGACCATTATAGATCATAATGAATCAGGCAGCACTTTGCCATTGCTAGCTCCTCTGGCTGAAACAGGTCAACTTGTTAATTGTAAGAACGCAGAGAAACTGGCCAGCTTAGTTGTGGAAAGGAACATTTCCTCCTTCTGTAGCTCCAAGAGTTCTCCAAACATGGCAGCAGGTCATGGAAGGGGCACATAGCCTGTAGTGCCAAGGGAATCCATATTTGATATCTGACCTGCTCATCCTGTGGTGGTCTTCAGGAACGTAGGCAGAGATTCTGGTTCTCCACAGAGACAGCAGGATGTGGGCTCACTTTGAAGGGGCAGCAAATCCCAGCTATGCCACATGCCCACATTGTAGGAAGCAGCTGAGCAGAGAACTCTCTTCAACCAAAGGAAAGCAAAATTTGGAGCTTTTCTCTGGACTTTGCAACAGTCACAGAAGTGGAGAGTCCTAACAATACAGTAACATAGCAAAATAACAGTGTATTAGAGTCATTGAGATTGCATGCATCGTTTTAGCTATTGTATGAATCTCATTTATAAAAATAAGGTTAAGAAAATAGCATCTGTGCAGTGCTACCATAAGACACACACACACACACACAGAGAGAGAGAGAGAGAGAGAGAGAGAGAGAGAGAGAGAGAACATCACATCAGCACAATTTCAGTGAAACTACTGAGATGGAATATCTGTCATTTCTGGCTTGCATACTGTTTGCTGAGGAACTAATAATATATGGTTCAGCTTTATTTTCTATTGCAGTTAATGTCCCATGGGGCTCAATTCTTCTCTCAACATTGTCGTCCCTTGAGTGATTTTTATGATTGAGCATGGAAGTAAAGAGCATCTTTATGCCTCCACAGAAATATAGAATTTTTTCATTGATTTGCTAACGAAAAATCCTGACTCAGCAGAATTAGTCTTTTAAACAAAGTTGCTTCATCTTTTTCCCTTCCCCCGGTCCATGTATCAATTGTTGTCAGATGCTCCACATAGAACTGTACCGAGCACTATTTGTTTCATACAACATCATCTAAATGAGCAATAAATCAATACTGTGATAATGAAAGATTTGGGAGAGGAAGGAGAAATAATGGAAGATTGGGAAGGTAATACATATGGCATCAGCCGCAAACACTTGTTACATTAGTTTACCCACTCATTGATCAGTTCTGACCTTTTAAAAGCAAATTGGAGAGAAAAGAAGAGCATGGATATTACTGGCAGGACCAGCTCCAAGCCATTTGCTGCCAGAGATCCATTCAAATTTATGGCCTTCATTGCCTTCTGTGCCACAATTTTTGCTATGCACTGCATGAAGGAGTACATTCTTTTAACGCGGTCACTTGTTTCACAATGACAGCAGGCCCAGGTTCGGATGGGCCTGGAAATAACAAACAAAGTTTGTTAAGGACTAAATAATGTTGCTTAGGAGTGTGATGCCTGAAGCAAAATTATCAGCATTCTTTAATGAAGTAAAGAGGGCCAGGGTGTGTGCGCTCAGGCCATCACACAATGAGACAAAAGCACAAAAGTCAACGGAATGTTCATCTGCCCTTGTGGACTGTGTCCAGCTGCAATATAGACTGAAGTTTCACTGCCATCAGCAGTAACGTTAAATTCCGCCGCTGTAACACATGGGGTAGTGAAGACGTAGCTTTTTAGATTGCAAGCAACCACCGATTGGGAAATGTAACTGGATCATCAGATGACACATGGGACAAATACAAATGCTGAACTGCATCCCTAGTTGAGAGAGAAGGTCTGAAAGGAGATTCTACATGTACAGTGGTACTTTGGTTAAGAACAGCTTACCGGTAGTTTATGAACAACCTGGATTAGGAATGCTGCAAACCTGGAAGTAGGTGTTTAGGTTTGTGAACTTTGCCTTGGAATAAGAACATTTTTCGCTTCCTGTTGAGTGCGTTCCATTTGTAAATTGAGTCCTGCGCTGGTATGGGAAAGCACACCTTGGTTTAAAATGCCTTGGTTTAAGAACGGACTTCTGGAATGGATTAAGTTCTTAAACCAAGGTACCACTGTACTTAGAAACCATCCTGCATTATTAGAGATCCCAACTGCAAGAATGATAAGCACACTCACTCAAGCACATTCAGAATCCCTCTTCAGAACTTCCTTCTCAATGCTGCAAGGTCTGAAGTGAAGTGGATGCATGTGGAAATGCAGGGAAGAAGCCTGCAAACATTTGCCTACCCCCTTTTTGAACCACATGTGTGATAACCCCAAATGCCTGAGAATAGCTTCCATTGAATGCCAATGGAATAGACCTTGGCAATATAGCACCCTATGCAAGGCAAAAATGTGATGCCCTAGCCCCAGCCTTTGTGGTGCCTTCCCAAAGCCAGTAAGTGGGATGCAGGTATTGGGAAGGAGGTGTGAGGCTCTGGCAGGATTCTAGAGCCCCCCCTCCTTCCCAAAGCTGGGAAAGTTTTGGAAAGGAAAGAGGAGGACTCTATGACCCTGTCAGAGCTCTTACACCTCCCTCACAAAGCAAGCACTTACTAGGTTTTAGGATGGAAGTGGGAAGGTGCCCCCTGGATATAGGGGAACCTGTTGCACTTCCCTAAATCCACCTCTGCATTCTTCTAAAGTTCCTTTTAAAAGTGAGGTTAGCAGAGGGTGAAGTGAACAACCTTCTGAGCCAAAGTCCTATTCCGCACAGTCTCTCAAAGTGAAAGACTGAAGGTGCAAACAAACTGAGGGCAGGACTGAGGGCAGGGATGGAGGAAGCCTTTCAGCCACCCCCCTCCCTTCATACACCCCTGGCTGAGGGGAGTCAGAGCCACTCATGAGCTTATGTTTGTGAAATGAACTTTGTAAAAACACCCGTTGATGTGTACAACTTGTGGCCTGCCAAAGGGAACAGCCTAACCTTCCACTCTCCCAGTTCAGCTGGGACAACTGTGTTTGTTAGGGCCTTCCCATGGGGAAATCCCACCTGTGAACTGACACAATTTTTTAAAAAAGGAGCTTGGTTTCTTTTCATCCAAGCCTACTCATAAGCCACAAACATCCCAAGTTCAGGGTTTGTTGTGAGGTCGTGTCCTGATGTCATTTGAGACAAATATAAATCCGTTTAACTTATTCCTCTTTAAGCTTTAAGGTTTCAAAGACCAGAATGCCAAACGACCTGTGATTAATGCCTTTGCTTTGTTCTGATCCCCCCCCCCCTTTGCATTGATTGCTATAAGTTACTATTGCTTGTACTGTGCATTGCCAGGAAATGCCATTATGTTGCTCCTAACTTTAAAAATTAACATTGATTAGCAAACGAGCACAGTACACATTCAGCACAAAATCATTTACCATGCTTGCTGTATTGGTTTTACTAGGGTTTCAGCATTCTTTCTCCTCCACGATTCTCTGAACAGATTATTCCTGCCTGACCTGCATGAATGTTATGTTTGCCAAAGTGCAGTAAACAAAACACTGCTATTATCCATTTCCCATTCATTTCTCAACAGAGCACAGATAGAGGACACATTCAGCTCATTAGTATTATACATATTAAATAGCCTTGGTCCTACCATAGAGATATTTCCCTGCTTCATTGTATTTTATTGGAATTTGTTTCCCTGATCTAGGAATCCCAAAGGTATCCATATTGATTTTCATTACAAACAGCAACATACAATCGATTCATTTTACCAAACAGAGTGTTTGTTCCTGTAGGAGCTCCACATGAATATGGTTGAGCAGCTGGAGCATTGGATCGGGCATCTAGGATTAAGTATGCGATGTCCACATGGAGAGGCAGCAAACGGTGTTGATTTACAAATAAAACCATTTCCATCAATTAGTGAACATGATAGACACAGAGGCACAGAAGTGGTAGGTCCCAGAGCAGGTTACAACCAACGATAGTGCTACTAAAATATAATCAGAAGGTACTTGGTTATCAAGTTTAGGACTGAGCAAAAATATCCCCTCCCTGTCCAAATTCCATTCCCATTTGCAGTTTATTTTTTTCTGGGGCTAAAGTTTAATGCTAAATTAAGGATTCTGCAAATGTTACTGCCTTGCTTTTCAAAACAGGTTGGTACCAAATCTCCAGGACTGCACCGAGTCAGCTGAGGATCTTTCTCTTTTTAAAAAAATGATGATCAGTAAAAACTGCTCTTAGAGTAATGCAGTTCCTCTTTGCTCACTAGTTTCTTACTCAGCTGCTTCAGTCACACACAAACCAATGGCCTGGCACCAGAAAAGTATCGTTGTTACTGAAACCTTTCTAAAGCTCCAGGCAGGTAAGAAAGCAAATGAAGCAGAATTATATATTTTCTGTAAGTGCAGACATCCTGTTCTGCATCTGAAACAGAATACTCTTATACATGTCAGGCTATACAAACCACTGTTCTGCTCCAATGGGATGAAAATCCATTTTAAAACATATTAGGATAAACAGCAAAAGTATTGGCCCCTTCTTGATTTTATTCACTGAATTACAACTCACATAGCACACAATACAGCCAAAAAGGTTGTGATGGCCTGGGACTCGGGCTCGGACTCAGCCTGCACAGGATCCTCTACCTGGGACATCAGCTGAACCAAGTCTGGGGCCTGATTCCAAGGAGCCTCAGTCTGCACAGCCTCCCCTGCAACAAGTATCAGCTGAGCCTAGTCTGGGGCCTGGTTCAAGATGCAGGGGATACCTCATTGCCCTCAGCTGGGTCGTCACCAGCATCTGGCCCACTACCGACTGGGGCTGAGGTAGCTCCTGGGTCCAGTAACCCTCCGGCGTCTCCTGAGCTGCAGAGACTCAGGGTTCAGAGAAGGAGGGACCTGAGGAGGAGGAGGAGTGCTCGCCTTCAGGCAAAGCAGGGTGGTAAGTCATCAGGGGATCGGGACCAGCCATTACCTCGTCAGAGATAAAAGGCGGTCAGACCCTGCCCCAGGTTTCCGGAGCAACATTACTGCTTGCCAGATCCTGCCCATGTACCTGCTCCTGACCTCGCCTAGTTTCCTGCCTTGCACCCTGCTTTAGCTTCATCGGACTGACCCCTCGTGACTCCTTAGACTTTGGACTGGACCTGGACCTCACCTCTTGGATTACCCTTGGACCAGCACAAAGGTAAAGGTAAAGGTACCCCTGACTGTTAGGTCTAGTCACAGGCGACTCTGGGGTTGCAGCACCCATCTCACTCTATAGGCTGATGGAGCCGGCATTTGTCCACAGACAGCTTCTAGGTCATGTGGCCAGCATGACTAAGCTGCTTCTGGTGAACCAGAGCAGTGCACGGAAATGCTGTTTACCTTCCCGCCAGAGTGGTACCAATTTATCTACTTGCACTTTGATGTGCTTTCGAACTGCTAGGTGGGCAGGAGCTGGGACCGAACAATGGGAGCTCACCCCATCATGGGGATTCGAACTGCTGACCTCCTGATTGGCAAGCCCTAGGCTCAGTGGTTTAGACCACAGCTCCACCCACGTCCTATAATACAGCTAAAGTTAAGTGTTTTTTATGCTTTTAGTTGGAAATTCACATGCTTAATTCTCCCACTGAAATCCATGGCACCCAATTTAGCACATGCAGTTCCCAGGTGATAAATACATCTGTTCAGACAAAGCATCCCTAGCTTATTGTAAGCCATCATTTATGAAACTAGGAATGCGTGTTGAGTGTGTACACCCTCCTTCGCCTCTTCCCATCAAATCTCCTGACCTGACCTGAATGAATCATTGAGAAGTCACCTTTCCTGGAAAGCAGAAGCCAGACCCTGACTCTTTACCATACATTTATTCACAAAGTTGTCACCTCTCAGTTTCACCTGTGAATTTTTCCCCCTTGCATCCTTATTTGGTTCCAAAATGCTTCTTCTGGATAGCACCTTCTCGTTGACTGACAACCCAGATTCATGCAGCAGACCTGGCTTTAGCAAGTGCAAGTGAAGTCTGCTTCCTTTGCATCTTTACTCAGTAAGACTGTGCAAAGTAACACATTCTGGTGTCTGCTTGTGTTTTCAGCTCACGTTTTTCTCCAGCTCTGTTCCTCTCTTCATTTCTTGCTATAAATCTTCTCAAAAGTTGTGTTTCTTAAATCTGACAAACAATCAAAAAGCTAAGTCTGCTTTGTGCACTGCCATGATCCAAAAACATTCAGCACATGATAGTCTCATTCTTTTGAGAAGATTAGTGCAATCCTATACATGCCTTCTCAGAAGTGAGCTCTGCTGATATCAATGAGACTTACTCTTAGGTAAGTGTGTATAAGATTGCAGCCTACAACGTCTACTAATATTTTTTTAATCATCTTCCCTTCTCGAATTGGGTTCTCACCACATATTTTTCCTGGGCCAAATATGATAAATCACTTCCATTAGTCAAGCACATTTTATTTTTCTTTCCCATAACCATAATAGTTTGTTTATTGTTTTGATACTTGCTATAGCTGCTTTGAAGGGCATCATTGTTGTTGCTGTTTTTAAAAAGGTCTATTTCGTATCTGGCTCTGTTTTATCATTTTCTTTGAATTGAAACCAAACAGCTTAGCTTTTCCTGCCATCATCACGAACCAAATGATAACTTTGTCTCCCGAACTTGAACTCAACCCTTATCTCAAAGAGAGAGTGGGGGGGGGGGAGAGACACACACAATAATCTTCTCTGCAAATTCAGAACTGCGTAAACTGGCATTGTCTCCTACTTGAGTTATTTTGAACACATCTGAGGAAAATAAATCGTGTGACCTTGAAGTTTTGCTGTTATTACAGTTGCTTCAGTACAGACAGAAATGCATATTTTATAGAAAAGCACAACATCTGCTTCAGTCAGCAATCACTTCCTTTGTTATTGCCAACACACCTGAGTGAAAACTCGGGACACAGTATTGTGGAAGGGAAAAGGTTATATTTTTAAAATATAACCGTGTCAAGGATCTGAAAACCAAATTAGTCCAAACAGAAAGTTCCCCAAGACAGGAGGAACCTGGGTGTGTTTACAGGTGATGCTTGTGGCAAAGGATTGGAAGGAATACTTCTTCCTTGTCCCAAGAACCTTTGGCACATGACTTCGCATGCATGCAGTGTCCCCACCCAGCATTCACCCCAACATGTATGCCAAACCTAAAGGGCACTCCCAGTGACTCCACACAAAGCAGAGTAAGGTGATCAAAGGATGCCTTTGACCCAAAATTGCCTCAGTTATTTACCCACTATCTCCTTACTTGTCATGCTCAACACCATTTCAAATGCAAAACAAACTTCCAGCAGTATGAAGTAGATGAAAATGAGGAGGCCTAAGGCAAGTTAGGGGCTCCGCCCAAAATTCTTAAAAAGATAAAGGTAAAGGACCCCTGACAGTTAAGTCCAGTCACAGACGACTCTGGGGTTGCGCCGCTCATCTCACTTTACAGGCTGAGGGAGCCGGTGTTTGTCCACAGACAGTTTTTCCGGGTCATGTGGCCAGCATGACTAAGCCACTTCTGGTGCAATGGAACACCGAAACCAGAGCAGTGCACAGAAACACCGTTTACCTTCCCACTGGAGCAGTACCTATTTATCTACTTGCACTTTTTGGCACGCTTTTGAACTGCTAGGTTGGCAGGAGCTGGGACTGAACAACGGGAGCTCACCCCATCGTGGGGATTCGAAGCGCCAACCTTCTGATCAGCAAGGCCAGGAGGTTCAGTGGTTTAGAAGACCACACATACACCCACTTTTAAACTCCTACCCAGCTCTTAAACAGGCAACTAGCAAAAGCCCACACTGCATAGGGAGTGAGGGTGCTACAGTGTCTGAGGAGGAATAAGGTATTTAAGGCTTAAAAAGCTTTGCTCCTCTCATTACCTTGAAATCCCTATTTCCCAAACCTTTTCATGCAACCCCCCCCCCCCCAAGCATGCACCTGGCATTGCATGGAGACAACACCACATCTGCTGAGAGATGCAAGGATATAACCTGCAGTCATACACACATTTGCAGTAGAAGTTCCAGCTGTCAGTATCTCACAAAAATAATTGCTGGATACTGCAAGCTGTATCCATGGTCCTACAGAGGCTCACCTAGGCAATGGGAAAGATCACACAGAGAAGTAAACCTCCAGTTTGCTAGAATGAATCTAACCTACAATATACCATAGGATATTCTAGTGTAGAGTTGGGGATTGCCTCATTGTTTTTGAAATGTGCCAATATTGTTTTGTAAGCCTGCAGGTAGGGCCATGCCTGCTTTAACTTGTTCGTTATGCCTAATGTAACGACAGGCAAGATATAACTAGTATGTGATGGTTATTCTTTCCTTGTCACTCTGTTTAGATTTCCATTGCACACAAAAACTGACATTTAGCTAGTGACAAAATACATTTCTTGGAAATGCAATACATTTCTTGAAAATGTTCAGCCACATTCCGTGCCTCTCATAAAGTTGTGTTCTGTGATGGAAATTTCAGGCGAGAATTAACTACCGAGTAATGTAACTGTCCCTTCTTCACACATTAGCAAGCTGCTTCTTATTGTCTCTTTTGGGTAAAGTTCAGCTGGCATCATTAAAACCAAATCAACTGTTTAACACAGTAGGAGTAATTTTATTCTGGGTAATTCTTCGCCTCTTGATATGCCTTTCTCTACTATTGTAATAAAGGTTTGTGTATTAATTATTTCTTAAGTCTCAGTCCTTAATGCCTGACAATTTATTTATACCCCAGATTTCTTAGTCTCTGAATTGACAAGTGGGCACAGTATTGTCATGTAAACACGTGCCCTAATTTGCTTTAGCAGAACTGCACTACTCAGGTGCTTACAGCATTCCCCCCACTTGAGATGCATGGAGGGGGATTTTCACCCCTTTGCCTAATGTGCAGATTTCCCCCTAAATATTGAAGGTCCATAGTTCAGTGGTGAAGCTTGCACTTCTCAGGTGAAGGTCCCAGTCTCAGTCCCCAGCATCTCCAGATAGGGCTCCTCTAAGAGAGGTCCGAAGGGTGGCAACACAAGAATGGCATTTGTGGAATTCTCTCCCAAGAAAGGTTCAGTTGACACCTTCATTATGCGCCTTTAGGCACCAGGCGAAAATGTTCCTCTTCTCGACATTTGATGCCCTTTTAAATGTGGTGGGTGGGGTGGGTGTGTTATTGATTTGTTGTTGTTCTTATTTTTATTATGTATTTTGTGGTTTTTATATTGTAAATCACCCTGAGATCTATGAATGAAGGGCAGTATAGTACTACGACAAGTAGTAATGATAATAATAATCAGTGTTTTTCTTCTAAAAAAAATTAAGGGTACTCTCTTTTTGACTCAAGAAAATCACTAGGAAAAATAAATACAGTAAATGGACAAAAATCCCCCCCCCCCGGAAAGAAAGCACTGATGAGGATGATTATTATGATGATTGATGATGATTGATGATTGATGATGATGATGATGATATATTTTCCCCTGTCTGAAATCCTGGAGAGCCACTGGCAGTCAATATGGAATCTACACTGTAGACAATACTGAGCTAGATGGTCTGACTCAATATAAGTCAGCTGCCTGTGTACATAATGTAAAAAGATGTAAGGTGGAATGTCACAATACAATTCAGAAGATCTGCAGAGCATTGGTCGACATATTTTCACCACATGGACTTTTGGAGAACCATCTTGCCCTGGGGGAGCAAAGAAGCAGCAGAAATGGGTTCTTCAAGATGAAGAGTTGTTTTTCTTTCCTGTTTCACTGTCTAATTTTTATTGATACTTATTACAATAAGAATAAGAATTTATTATTTATATGTCACGCATCTGACTGGGTTGCCCCAGTCACTCTGGCGGCTCCCAACAAAAAAAGTAAAAAAACAATACAACAATAATTTTATATAGTCTGCTTTGTGAGGTCCACCTGAAAAATGGTGCACAATACCACTTGTCTTCCAACCAGACTGTAGGCTCTCAGGACTAAACAGGCTGCAAAGTTTAATGTTGTGGATTATATGTGTACAAACAGGCAAAGTAAATGGAAACTTTCAATAGTAAAACTATTCTACAACCAGTCAGGATACTCTGGATTGCTGACCACAATGATGGAATGGATCCACCATGTGCCTTATTTGTGATTGAAACAGAAAACATGTCAATTGAAGACACATTTTATAGCAAACCAGTCAATTGCATTTCGGAATAATGGGCAAGTGTGATGGGCATGCATTCAGGAGAGATGCGCCCCTTTTTTATAAGTACTTGCTGCCACCACTTCAAAATCTCCCTGGTGTTGCAGCCAGAGACACTTCAGAGTGGTGAGGTTCCTAATGAATTAACACTCCTTGCCCCCTGCATTTAACTCACCAAACAAATCTATAGCATGGGCCCAAGCTGGTTAGACATGTGAGTAAGACAAGTCCCAAGCCATGTACCAAGTCAGTCAACTTCAGGATTCACATGTTAGACATTTTTCATGAATGGCCTTGGGTAGAAAAAAAGGGGGGGTAGTAGGCTACATTTTAAAGCAAAACAAAATATTAAATTTCTAACTTATTCTAGACTAGTATAATTCTAAATTGATTTTCAGCACTAATTTAATGGACAGCGACCTTCTTACACTCCTCAGTGTGACAAACGGAAATCTCCAGGCAAATGGAGACAAAGCATGGTTAAAAACAAGAGCTAGTCATGTTTATGTTGTCCTCAAGAAAAGTGAAGGGTTGGGTGGACAAAGGGGTCAGCATCCAGTCAGAGAGGCATTATATTGGTAAGATATAGTGAACCCAGAGAAACATCTGGAATAGATGTAATCTTGATATTTCCTCAACAAACAAGCAGAAAACATGTATTTGTATTGTTATGAGAGTGTTTTGTTTTGTTTTGTTTTTGAGGTATGGAATAGGCTGTATGCCAAGACCCTTCTAATTCCTGGATCCAGCAGTGTTAAAATTTAAACAAGGATTTGAATTCCTGGAATAGCCAGGCTAGCTTCCTGGTGAGGTGAAAGCTGGGTGTTAGAAAGTCAAAGGCCAGAGTTGAGAGTTGAGAACTGATAGTCATGTGAGCAAGAATCTGGAAGCAGGAGGCTGGAAAGCCAGAGAAAGGGCCATGCCTGATTTCTGCTTGAATCCAAAGCTGTGACTATGGGAGAAGCAATAACCTCTTGGGGTGTTAATGCTGTGAACCCCTCCACCATAGGCTTAGGTTGTATATTCATGTAAATAAACCATATATAATAAATACACCACGGCCTCCACTTATTCCGAAGAAAACACAAACCCTGGGTGAGCGCCTGGAACCCCTGGAATTTCACACTGCCCAGAGATTGGGGTGGTGTGCAACAGTATATTCAGCCAATGACACTTATTTAACTGTTCACTTTGAGGATCATGCAGTGCTTTTTCAAAAAAAAATGTTTAGGGGTACTCTCATTTTGACTCAAGAAAACCACAATTTTGGGGGAAAATAAATACAGTAAATGGACAAAAGTATGAAGGTTCACAAAATGTTTAGGGGTATGCGTACCCCTGCTTCCCCCCAGAAAAAAGCACTGGGATCATAACAATAATAATAACCATGGAGGTACAGAATTCTAGAGAGAAAGGGGAGACGGGTTGTAGAATATAGGGAACTGTGCTATGCTGTGTCAGACCATCTAGCTCAGTATTATTGACAATGATTGGCAGTGGCTCTGCAGGTTTTCCCTACCTAAAAATGCTAGAGACTGAACATGGACCTTTGCTATGTAAAGCAGATGCTCTACACTGAGCTATGGAGCTTGTGCTGGTCATGCGTTCTAGAACCTGCCATCCAAGCTGTTATTGCAAAAGGTGAAGGAGTACCAGGCCCAACCTGGAAGGTCAAAGTTTTGTTTCAAACCTCAGCTCTGGACCCACACCAATGTCCCTGGTTATTCGCCATTGTTGTGCATCTACCTCAAACCACTAGTGTTGCTGCAATGTCGCAGCTGCTGGATTTGTCATAGCACAATTTTGAATGGCAGGAGCACAGATACATATCTACATCTGTGAAAATCCTACTGACGTATCTCACAGAGTTATTGTCAAGATAAAGTGCAGAGCTCAGAAATCACACCTTCAAAGTCAACTCTGAAAGATAATGCAAATGATGATGCTGAGGATGATTATGATAAATGCTAATGCATTTCACATGACAATAGCAGTGAGTGAGTGGAGGTACAGAGAGCAGGTGGAAGGAACAGCTCCTGGGGATAACTTCAAAAACACTTGCTTTTTAAAAAGGGCAGATAGTCTAAGTGGAGTTTATCAAATCCTACATGAAGAGTCTGCATGTGTCTATAAGCTTTCCAACAAAGGCTTCAGAGATTTCTGCAGAGAACCATCACACCATCATGACCCTGATTTTATGTCAAGGATATCCATTATTTTTCAACACTTGGATAGTTATTACCATTTCTTTGTTTGGCTTCATATGTCATGAAAAGTGGTGAAAGAGAACACAAGAGTTTCAGGTATGTGTGTGATCTCTTCAGTGAACATAACAAGAGGCTGCTGGATCAAGCATCCTGTTCTCATAGTGGCCAACTAGATGTTTATGGGTAGCATACATGCAGGGCCCTTAACACAACAGCACAACTGCCCACCAATTCCCAGTGATTCCCAGCACACGTATTAGCTCCAGAGGTGGGTTAATGGTTCACATTTTCCTGTTATAGAGATGAAAAATTTGCCCATCTCGATATGTTGCAGGAATAATGAAATTTGAAAACATGACTCTATTGCCTATTTACTCGTTCAATGCTTTTAAAACATGTGTCGCCACCTTTAGGTATCTTTCCTTCTGTGTTCTGGTGCATCATGGGAGACTAAGAAAGGGGTTATGAAATCCCACTCTAATCTGTGGCTTTACTGGCTTGTATGAGCCACTTGGAATAACTGCTCCTTAAACATCCTTTGCAAATGTCCCTGCTCCTTGCTTGGAACACAGGTAATTGGGAATACATGGGTTGTTCTAATGAGGTCTAGTGAGCCAATTGCCCTGCCTTTGGGGAAGAAGTAGGACTAGGGCTATGTACACGTTAGCAGCTTGTAACTCAGTGAGGTCCCCGTGGTACACATATTGCATTTCAAGTTGCTTTTTCATGTTACTGTTCACATCAGAGTGGGGGCAGGGCTGACTTCACCTAATGCACAATACCTGATTTACTTCCCGGCACTGACTTCCAACTCAATGAAGCCGCCATCTGCAGGTGTGTTGTCATCTGTGCATGCACAACGGCTGCCTCAGATGGAAGCTGCTTTGAGGGGAAAGTGCATCAATCAGGAGCATTTCTCAATAAGCTAAAGGATATCTATGGATTGTGGCTAACACCATGCGTACTCAGCTTCAAACACCAGTGGTGAGATCGTGCTGGAGTAAACGGTAATGTGAGCACAGCCTAGGTGACCTCCTTATTCTTTCTAGCCCCAGCGATGTTTACAGTGCTAGCGGATAGCTGAGTCATGGCAACTGTTCATTGGCGCTGCATGGGGAACTGTTTTACTTAAAAATAAATGTGGCATTGTATGCACACAAGCCTGTGCAGTGAAAAGCACCACACAGAGAGAAAATAGCTTCAAACTGCTCCTGTTTCAGGAATTCTTTTCCTGTTAAAAGTCAAAAGGTTACTGTGGGAACCGTCTGCCCAATTATTTACTTATTTTGCTTCTGAGAGCCATTTCTTCTGAGAGCGTACATGTGAGGGCAGAATTGTGTGTTGAAACAGCCTCCAATCAGCCCTGTGTTCAATTTTTAAAATACACGTTTGAGAACAAATGGAGATCCTAGAAGCAACAGGGGATCATTTATGTTTCAGAGAGAAAGAGAGGGTAGGGGAGAGAGAGAAGAGAGAATGAGGAGTTGTTCTTGTTGTTTGTAAAAATATAATGCTGAATTTCAGAAGGTGACATTCCTGTATAAAGATCACAGGGGCCGATGTCATCACCACTTTGGGCCAAACTACATGTGATGGTGTACTGGAAGAAGCAAAGATCACCAGTGTTGAAGCAATGATTCTTCAACATCAACTTTGTTGGACTGGTCAAGTTGTGCGGATGCCTGATTATCGTCTTCCAAAGCAACTACTCTATTCCCAATTTAAGAATGGAAATTGAAATACCGGTGGACAACAAAAGAAGTTTAAAGATGCTCTCAAGGCAAATCTTTAAAAAAAATGTAGTATAAGCACTAATAATTGGGAAACACTGGCCTGTGAGCGCTCCAACTGGAGAATGGCCTTTACCAATGGTGTCATGGACTTTGAAGACGCTCAAACGTGGGACGAAAGGGAGAAACATGCTAAGAGGAAGGCACATTTGGCAAACCAAATGGTTGGACGTTGCAGCTTCTTAGGTGGAAATTCAGTCTGTGAGTAACTGTTGTGTATGCCTTATCTCTAGTTCACATGCATGCTATGTTAGGCATAGTCTGCTATTTGGTTTGCTGCAGACTGCAGTTGGTAAAGTGAATTGTGAACTGTTGATGATATACTGTAAACCCATTCTGTGTTTGTGTGTGTGTTTTGTGTGTTTAGTTTATCTTTAACCAAAAGACAAACAAACAGCCTTTCTTTCTTTTTGAGATCACTGCAGGGCAAGTTATAGCAGGCGAAATGAATCCAGCCGGTAGAAAAATATAATTTGGTGATGTGTGATAATGGGGTAGGGGGCTGTTAGGAAGTAGTCTTTGGTATAAGGATCAATAGGTTATAATCAATTAACTTTGCTCAAAGTAGACCTATTGAAATTAATTAGCCTAAGTTAGTCATGGTCATTCATTTTAATGGGTCTATTCTAAGTAGAACTTGAAGGCAACCCAGTATATTAACTTACAAGTGCACAAACATGTTCCAATTTTCAAATGCCACCTTTCAGAGGGTTCAGCTCCATCTCAGTCCAGTCTTCTTGAGATTCTTGCTATCTCTCAGTATGGAGGCCTGGGAGGAAAGGAAAGGAAAAGAAGGGGTCAGTGTAATTATTTATATGCAGAGATGCATTACTAATATTGAAGCTTCTCCACTTCATTGACAAGTCAGATAACCACTTCAAATATCCTCCTACGTTCTCCCCAGTCCTACTAGAATTAGTACAAGTGATAATATAAGCAACTGAGTATTGAAAATGTCACCCCAAACTGAATATACAGGAAAATTATAAACATCCCAAACTTGTAGAACTGATGAGAGTCTGTATCTTATGGCCAGCACACAGATCTCCTTCATTAGCCAGACTTAATCTCCTTGCAATCGAAATTCATTATATCTCTCCCAAGTAGACTGATGAATGTGCAATCCGATGGAAACAGAATTCTAGTTCATCTAAAATTCTGATTTATCCCACAAGTCATGCAGAAAAAAACCAGATTGCACTAATTTGCATTTCATCAATTGATCAATAAGAAGCACAGTTTCATTATTGTCCTGTCACTTATCATTCATGTGCTAATCATGGATGAGCAACTATGTACCATGACTATCGTTCCATGATGTAGTCAGGTGATCCAAAGGGATGGTGGGACACTTGTCCTGCATAACAGTGAGATTTTGGGAGTCTTGTGCAGAAAGGATGAGAGAGAAATTTGTTCGATTCACATTTCTTCAGTTTACCAACCTAATTTGCACTTCCTGAACCCATAGGTGAAGTGGAGCACATCAACCCTTCAGAGTTTGCACTTCTCTGAATTTTGCAATGCAGCCCTCCCTACAACTCCAAAATTTGTACAACCAAGTATGTATTAAGGGGGAGTGTGCACAAAAATGCACATATTTGTGAAAATAACACTTTGGCTGAGAACACAAATAAAAAGGATCCATCCAGCACAGATACTATTCCTACAAAAACAGAACAAGCTATAAAACTTGTCACCCGCAAAGCCAATTGCCACCTACCAGCCATACAATCTGGCCTGCCAGTGCGAAATGACACCCTTCCTATTTTTGCAGTCCAAGGCAAGCAGAAAAGAGAGGAGCTAGTAAGCATTTGGTGAGCTTCCATGGATTGTTAATGGGTTATGCTAAGCTTGGTGTGGAAGCATGAGACAAACCCCCAAATCTTGGAAGTATGGTACATCCCTATTGATAGAAACACCATTTGTCTCACATGCACTGAATCAGCAATGCCTAGTTTGGAAGACAAACCAACCTTCTAGTGAGATCTTAATTGCAAAGGCTAAGTAGAAACCTAACATAATACCAAATCCTGAGAACTACCAAATCTGTGAACCGATTTAGGATTCAGCTACAAGAATGACCTTTTGTTGGGTTTGAGGAACCTGCTCGGGATCAACTGGGGCTAGAACCAGGAATGCTCAGCAATGTGTTTTGCTGTCCCAAGTGGTGCATGGCCAGAACTGCAACTTGAAACATCTTCGGCACTATAAAGTGTTCTCAGGATCTGGACTAGCTTTGCCTACTCAAATTGGCCATTGGGCCCTCCTAGACAGGTAGGAAGAAGAAGAAGAAGAAGAAGAAGAAGAAGAAGAAGAAGAAGAAGAAGAAGAAGAAGAAGAAGAGTTTGTATTTGATATCCCGCTTTTCACTACCCGAATGAGTCTCAAAGCAGCTAACAATCTCCTTTCCCTTCCTTCACCACAACAAACACTCTGTGAGGTGAGTGAGGCTGAGAGACTTCAAAGAAGTGTGACTAGCCCAAGGTCCCCCAGCAGCTGCATGTGGAGGAGCGGAGATGCGAATCCGGTTCACCAGATTACGAGTCTATCGCTCTTAACCACTACACCACACTGGCAAAGACTTCCTAACTGGCTTGCAATTTACATGTATGTATGTATGTATTTCTATTATACTTTTTCTTATCTTACCCTCACAGGTGAGGTTGGTTAGACTGAGAGACTGTGAATGCCTCAAACTCTCCCAGCTAGGTTAATGACTGAGTGGAGATTCCACCCTGGTCTCCCAGATCCTTGTCCAACACTCTATAACCACTACACCATACTGGCTCTTAGGAAAACAGCAGGCTTTCCAGAGTTCTCTGGGTACAACTCCTGGCTTTGTCTATCAGTTTTGACCCCTCAACTCTGGTACGCCCCATCCTCTGAAACCATTTTTGGTTCCTGATTCCTGATTCCCAGTTCTGTTCTGACATCTGGCTGTAGTTCAGTCCTGAAAAAAACCCTGAACACTGTCCTTGTACTGAATGCCATACAGGAAAATGTATTTTACTTAACCCCAGTTCAGGCAGTGTTCCAAACAGAGTGGTGGTCAGGCATATGCCCTCTCCACTCCAACACATGCTGAAAATAACATCACCCAGGCATACTGTTTATATGCAGATTGTCCCAAATGATGTATCCTTCCCTCTTAGTTGTGGTAAGAGAATGGTACAAATCTGTCCAGTTTGCCTGTGGGCTTCTGTAAGGAACACCTGCCTCATATGAATAATAAGCATTGGAACTGTGCTTTGGTCAACTGCTGGAATGGGGAACCTCAGACCCGGGGGTGGGGGGCAACTGCAACCCTCCAAGCCTCTCTTATCTGTCCTTTGGGATTCTCTTCACACTGCAGTTTTAGCCATCCACACAACCTCCCCCCCCCCCAGGCCACACCCTTTACTTGCCCTCCATCATGCCCTTCTTTGGTGCCTGGTTGAAATTCCTCTTGCTTCCCTGAATGAACGATAGTGAGGTGTATGTGACTTTGTGTGGTGTATGTGACTGTGTGTGGAAACTAGCCTACTGTACAAAAGTAAAATTTACATTTGTTGCTACACTCACTTTTGCCTCTGGCTGCACTCAACACTGATGTGCACTCTCTGGAAGATTCCCCTGAAGGGAATGTGGCTTTGGGGCTAAAAGAAGTCCCCACCCCAAGGAAATGATAGGTCAGATGGTCTCCACCATACAGTCTCTCAGCAGAATGATGGGGACAACTGGTAATTATTGCTCCTGGGAGCACCAGGCAAGCAACTACATCGAACAGGCTGGAGCCCCACAGATTCAGCATGAGATGAACAGGCTGTGTGTTTATGATAGCTAGGCTCTGTCCCCACATTCAGAAGCAGTAATGCTTCTGAATACCAGTTTCTGGGAACTGCAAGAGGGGGACCTGCAGTCATGTCCTGCATGCATGATTCCCAAGGCATCTAGTTGGCTATTGTGGGAATAGAATGCATTACTAGCTGGACTATTGGCCTCATCCAGCAGCTCTTCTTATGTTCTTACAATGAATGAGAAGTCAATCTGAGAGGAGAAGAAGAGGAGAAGGAGGAGGAGGAGGAGGAGTTTGGATTTGATATCCCGCTTTTCACTACCCGAAGGAGTCTCAAAGCGGCTAACATTCTCCTTTCCTTTCCTCCCCCACAACAAACACTCTGTAAGGTGAGTGGGGCTGAGAGACTTCAGAGAAGTGTGACTAGCCCAAGGTCCCCCAGCAGCTGCATGTGGAGGAGAGGAGACGAGAACCCGGTTCACCAGATTACGAGTCAACCACTCTTAACCACTACACCACATTGAGAGAGAGAGAGAGAGTATACAGTGTGTGTGCGTGTGTGTGTGTGTGTGTGTGTCTGTGTCTGTGTCTGTGTCTGTGTCTGTGTCTGTGTCTGTGCATGTGTGTGTGTGTGTGTGTGTAACTGCAGAGCACACCAAGCCAAGGTGCAATTATGCTGCAGCCACCCAGTACAACCTACTGAGCTGAACTATAGCTAAATTCCTACTGCCAAGCCAGTTCAGCCCTGTGCTGCACATTTTCCTTCTCCCTAGAGATGCCTTCCTCAGAATGGATGTGACAGAAGGGCAGAAGAGTTCAGCTCTGCACACCGAGCTTCCAGATCTGTTAGCTATATCGCCAACAGTCTCTAATATCTCCCTTGATAGATTCAGTGAATCCTCTATTTTCTCCTTCCATCCCAAAGGATAGTATTCTTCACCAGCAGATTATAGTCTTTTAGCAGCATCTCTGCATGACAAATTGCCAGAATCTTATCATGCCTGACATCAAGAGACTACTTCTCTCTCCTACTATAAAGCATTGCCCCCACATCTCACTTGGCAGATTGCCCCAAGGCCATGCTTACGCCTTAGACCAGGTGCTATTTCCCCAGAAATCTAACAATTTCTTCCTCTTTCATTCCAAAGAAAAAATAACAGTGTCTCTATAGTTTTGTTTTCAGTAAGGATGCTCTTTTGATATGCCTATATATACTACTGTTTTTGTTAAGAAAAATACTGGGCTACATTAAGTTCTTTTTGCTGTATGAGAATGTTCAATAACTCTCAATAAAATAGTTCGAAGGAAATTCAGCTATGATGGCACCCTGCTTTTATAGGCGATATAAATATCTTTAAAATGCCTTTCTTTATCAGTCTGCAGAAAATTGGAGTCTAACAGACTCCGAGAAATAAAGAAAAAAAGAAAAGCCACATATCTCTGCAAAGGAGGAAACACCTCTAACCATTAGGGCACCAGGTAATTTTGTCTTTTGGTCTGCTTCACTAAACTGCAGTACAGGGAAGTGACTGTCCCAAAGTAAAAATGCATTACTGCAGAGAACTAGGACTTTTATTCTGGAAAGAGTGGCTTAATTAAATATATAGAAGCAAATTTCAAAGAACCTGCAATGAAAATATAAAGACTGAGCGAGAACAGAGGGTTTGCTTATTTAATACTGGGTGCAGGCTTGATTTCTTTATGTGAAAAGTAAGGCTGAAGAGAACCCCCTGATGACACAAGCACCTGAAGTCACAATGATGTCTAGTAACCCATTTTTGCCCCATTAAGCTCACAGCACTTTGAAGCCCTGACAATCAGCTGCTGTCTAGGCTTCAAGGCGCTGTGCAGGGCTCCCAGCAAACACTGCCTACCTGCTGAGAGCCCTGCACTGTGAAGACTTGACAATCAGGGTTCCAAAGCAAGCACCACCAATCAGTATTTGCAAAGGGCCATGTTGGGTGCTATGCATGTAGACTGCATAGGCAAACCCCTTTTTTGACCCAGCTACAACTTTACTTGCTCCACACCTGACGTGTGCAAGGAGCACCTTTTCTCAATTAAGGCTTGTAGACCAACCTCACCCTTTCCTGGACTGGAACAAGTTGACCACTATGATTCATACATTGGTAACCTCACCACTGACTACTGTAATATACTCTGTGTGGGGCTTGCATTGTGATTGGCTCAACAGCTGCAGCATTGAGTTGACCACCTGGACATGCAAATATTGCACCTGTGCTGAAGGAACTGCACTGGCTACAGATCAGCTAAGGAACCACAATCATAGTTTTGTTATCAACATATAAAGCAAAGGCAGCAACCTAAGGCCTATGGGCTGGAAGCGGCCTGCGGAGGTCATTAGACCAGCCCATGAGCCGCCCATGAACTGAGCTGCCCACTGTGCTAAATCAGCACAGCGCGGCATGGGGACTCACTTCCGCGCACCGAAAATTGCGGGCGCACACGCGCATGCACAATCTGGTCCGCGGAGGGATCTGCACGGGACCGATACGGCCCAGGCAAGATAAACCTTGATGACCCCAATATAAAGCCTTGAGCAACCCAGGAGAAGGTTACCTGAAAGACGGCCTGCCCCTATTTAGACCCATATGATCATCTGGGTAAATTTAACTTACAGTATTGTACCCTACAACATGTCATGGGGCAGTGATCCACAAACAGACGTTTTCACTTGGACTAGGACCAGAAAGCTACAAGTTCAAATCCCTACACAAACTAACCTACCTCACAGGGTTGTTGCAAGGAAAACGTGGGGTGGGGGACAGGGAGAAAAATGAACAGCACCTGAATATCGTTGGAGGTGTACGACATAAAAACAATATGATTTTTTAAAATACAACACAAAACCAGTAAAACAGTAGTATAAAAGCAAATAAAACAGATCCAGGAGATTCATACACATAAATCAGGGTCTGATCTTATGCTTCAGGAAAAGCCTGGACAAAAAAAAAAATGTGTTTACAAGATGTATGATTGCTGTTGCTTCATGTATGGCAGAGGGAAGGGCATTCCATAATACAGGGATGACGACACCCAAACCATCACACCTCACTGGGTAATCACTGTCCCATAATTTTGACATGAATGTTAGTGCAAACCTGAGATGAAAATGTGTTTAAAAAATAAAATAAAATCTCAACTTGGAAATACAGTGGTACCTCGGGTTACAGACGCTTCAGGTTAGAGATGCTTCAGGCTACAGACTCCGCTAACCCAGAAATAACGTTTCAGGTTAAGAACTTTGCTTCAGGATAAGAACAGAAATTGTGTGGTGGCGGCACGGCGGCAGCGGGAAGCCCCATTAGCTAGAGTGGTACCTCAGGTTAAGAACGAACCTCCAGAATGAATTAAGTTCTTAACCCAAGGTACCACTGTATGAATATACACTTTAATTTTCTCTCAGATATTAATATTTCTGAGCTGTCAGTGCTTTACTGCATTTTCTGCCAAAATTATTACAACTCTGTGATTTTGCCGATTTTTCAAACCTCTAGTCAATAAGAGCAGCAATATTGAAATAAATGGTGGTGGCTTCTTTGAATGCTATCGATTGAGTCTGCAATCCTTTATGCACGTACCTGACAGTAAGTCTTGTTGAAACTGGTGCTTAATTCTACATTAATTTTGTGAAGACATGTCTAGGATTGCACCATTACAGCCCAACCCCTCCAAATGCCTACTCAGAAGTAAGTTTTATTAATTTAGTTTCATTCCAGAAAAGCATAGGATTGCAGCCTTGGTCTCCTTTCACTTAGGGGTGAAGTGAAGTCCTTGTTAAATTGTTCAGTTTCGTGGAGTGCATTTTGCCTTGTTAGAAGAATTGGGTTAAAGGGAGAGGGAGTTAAATTAACATACATGTATATCTCACTGCAGATGGTGACAGCAGTCACGAAATTAGAAGACGCCTGCTTCTTGGGAGAAAAGCAATGACAAACCTAGACAGCATCTTATAAAGCAAAGACATCACCTTGCCGACAAAGGTCCGTATAGTTAAAGCTATGGTTTTCCCAGTAGTAATGTACGGAAGTGAGAGCTGGACCATCAAGAAGGCTGATCGCCGAAGAATTGATGCTTTTGAATTATGGTGCTGGAGGAGACTCTTGAGATTCCCATGGACTGCAAGAAGATCAAACCTATCCATTCTTAAAGAAATAAGCCCTGAGTGCTCACTAGAAGGACAGATCCTGAAGTTGAGGCTCCAGTACTTTGGCCACCTCATGAGAAGAGAAGACTCCCTGGAAAAGACCCTGATGTTGGGAAAGATGGAGGGCACAAGGAGAAGGGGATGACAGAGGATGAGATGGTTGGACAGTGTTCTTGAAGCTACTAACATGAGTTTGGCCAAACTGCGAGAGGCAGTGAAGGATAGGCGTGCCTGGCGTGCTCTGGTCCATGGGGCCACGAAGAGTCGGACACGACTGAACGACAACAACATATCTCACATTTAACCCCTTCAAAAGTAAAGGCAAGTACCAGATGTAGGTTTGCATTTACCAGAGGCAAATGTGGTACATATTAGGGATATGCAGCGATCACAAGATTTAACTTTCGTCTGCCTTTGTAGCGTTCAGAAGCAGCCCAATGAATTTTGGATCCAATTTTGTCATTCCACTCGGTGTCAGATCCACTCTTTTGATTGCTATACAAGATTCCTACCGCATCATAATTAAGGAAGGCTTAAGTATTGCCTCCAATGCACCTTTTCTGAGCCTCTAGTGCATAGATCGATGGTTGGACAGTGTTCTCGAAGCTACTAACATAAGTTTGGCCAAACTGTGAGAGGCAGTGAAGGATAGGCGTGCCTGGCGTGCTCTGGTCCATGGGGTCACAAAGAGTCGGACACGACTGAATGACTGAACAACAACAACAAGTGCATAGATCAGTAATCACATCTAGATTCAAAAGGGAAGAGGTAATCGCAACATGTTCATGAGCCCAAAGGCTGTGCCTTGGACTTCCGGCGAGGTCGCCATCACGGGCGGTCGTGGGTTGCCTCGGCAGCGAGGCGACCCAGTCCAGCCCGGGGGTTGGAGCCCCGCTACCGCTAAGCGGGGCTCCGGTGAGGCGCGGGAAGAGCGTCCTGCGCCTCGGGCTCCCCGGCGGGCCCGCTAGGCTCCGTACCCTTCCCTCGTTCCCCCTGTAAAGGGGGAGTGGGGGTGAAGGGAGCGCGGAGCTGGGCCATTAGGGGAAATGCCCCAACCGGGCGGAAAAGCGGCGAGCACTGGCCGTGACGAGCGACGACGTTCTCCCTGTAAAGATGAAAGGAAACAAAGCCCGGTGGTCGTGAGTACTTGATTGGATTAACTTGTGAACTGAACGACTTAATGATCCGGGAGGTTTTAGAGAATGGAAGTCTGCCTCCCTCCCTTCGGTGGCAAGAAAATAACGGTTTATGATACTGTTGCTACTGAGATGGCTACAATGTTAAGATTTTTTCATAAGTGAGACATTATAGATCTCCCTTTGGGGAGGAAGAGGATGGAGAATATTCCTTTTGAAAGTTATGGTCTTTGCGCCCCGGTCTCAGAGAAAATGGCTGCGAAAAGTCTGAGCCGAAGTGGAAAATTACTGTTATAAGATGGATAACATTGAAATAGAAACTGAAATTTGATACCTATGCCCGTCCTCACCATGTTGGGCTTTGTTTTTGAAATCGTTTTGAACTCTGGACTAACTGATGAACAAAGGATTATTATGTTGAAACTGGAACTGCTTAATCAGAAATTGAAGGTTTTGAGTGGGGATATGAAGAAAAATTTACTTCCCACAGAGGAGACCTTTCAGGTATTCGACACTATGGAAGAGAGCCTTGGCAAAGAGCTGAAGGAGATGATTGAAAAACTGAGAGAGATGGCTTGGCGACTCCCAGAAAAAGAAACGTCCTTCGGCGGTGGCAGCACGGGGATGGCGAGGAATGTTATATCCAGCCCCCGAGGTGAGAGCTCGGGAGCGAAGGGCAAGAAATTAAGATATCTACAAATAGAAGAAGAATGCAGCATTGAATGGGAGAAGCCGAAAGAAGATGAACAGTGTACCCTGATGCTCGATGCAAGGACTGTTGGGGACTATGTCTGGCTCTGTGGACGTATAAGTAAAGAGGACAATTTGAGGAGTGGTTCCGGTGTAAGATGGAGAAGGACATTGGACAGAGGGGGGATAGGGTGAAGTGTGTTAAGTGCAGAATATAAATGCTTTGTTATGGTAATCTGAAATCGGAGGGTTAAGACATGAAGTTTTATTTTATTTTTTAACAAGAAAAGGGATATTTTGAATTTTTTTGTTATTAGCAGCAGTTTAAGGGAAAGAAGAATAGCTTAGATTTGATATAAGAATAATTTGTTAAGATATAAAGTTATGTTATCAATTAGTATGGATTAAGATGATTTGTTCATTTAAGATGATTGTTTAGATTTGAATTTCTTTTTGAAATGAATTCAATTTTTTGAGAGATGAAGTTATTAAAATAGAATCTGGATTTGGAACCGAAGGAGAGAAGGCAGGGGAAGTCAACTGTAAAGATTCGAAACTAGATTTTTTTTCTGTATGTGTGTAAAAAAGAAGAAGAATCGTGGTTATGTTTGTTTTTGCTTTGTATAAATGTGGGTGGGTGACGGTATTCTTTGTTATGGAAAATACCAATAAATTCTTTATAAAAAAAAAAGGCTGTGCCTTGAAGGCTATGCCACAGAGACCAAGATATTACTAGCTCTTTCTTAATTGGTTTCAAGCCCAGTTGCTGTCTAAAGCAGAGGATCCTGTGTCCCAAAATCTACCAAGCTGATTTAACTGGAGATACTGGTGGCTCAACTCAAGGCCAGGCACACACAAGAAGGCCTGCATCCGATCACTTGACTAGATATTTCTAAAATAAAATCAGCATACCCTTTTGTTTTCTTTTAGCTGTTGTGCTTTTTTTGAGCGGATACATTCCATTAGAACTTCATCAACCTTGCAACTGTATCTCTGGCCCACTTTTTTTAAAAAAAAAACTTGCATAAAAAGCATCCAACACTCTAAAAAGTAACACTCTTCATTTTTGCAAGGCTGGGATTGCTGCGAGCAAGTTGTATTTTTCTTTGTGGTTGTTCTAATTGCCTCCTTTAAGGTCTCTGCTTTTCAGGTCCTATTGATTTATGGCACTGCTGGAAATTATTCAGGATATCTTCAGTTTTCTTCCTCATTATTTGTCATTTCTCATGCACTTTTCATTGTAGCCTGATGCTCTGAAAGCACTACACTTAATTGACAGATCGGGCATATTTGTTCTTTAACCAGCCGCCCTTCAGTTTGAAATAGTAGTGAGCTTCCTGCCACATCCCTGCAGTAAAGGCAAAGCTCAAGGTGTGATTTACCCATCCCCGCAGGAAAACAAAGAGCACCTTTACCATTGCTTTTATATAGTTTCCTCTTTCTTAAAAGCAATTGTTCAGCAGGAGAGGCACACATAACATACACAACACCTTTCCTTGTGGTCCTGTCTGCTAAATATATCAGGCATTCAATATTTTCTAGCCTTCCAAGTTCCCCAGTTCTTCCTTGCAAAACTAGCATTTGGCCTCACTTGCTCTGCCTATTGTTATTCTTCACTGGGCCCAGTGCCATTGTGCTGCTTTTTAAATTTCACTTTCTCTATACATTAACTAGCCACTACTGAAAACAGAACCTCCAAGTGTCCCTATTTTCCAGGGACAGTCCCGGATTTACAAAAACTGTCCTGGTTTCTGATTTGATCCCAGAATGCCTTGCTTTTGCTTAGGGCGTCCCTATTTCTTTGGAGAAATGTTGGAAGGTATGGAGCTATGCCAGAGTGGCTGGGGCAACCCGATCAGATGGATAGAGTATTATTATTATTATTATTATTATTATTATTATTATTATTATTATTATTATTATTTGAATAGGACATCCCTATTTTCACTGGAGAAATGTTGGAGGGTATGTGAAAGCATAGAGTCTCTACATACCTCTCCCAGCACTTCTATTTGCAAATCTCTGCTCCATTTTGGCATACACGTGTGTTTCTCATTGCACTGCTTCTTTAACAGACTCTGATATATCTTGGAGAACTACTTCATCCCATTTCCCCCAATAACTTATGATTATTTCATAAAGGTAAAAAAAGGTAAAGGACCCCTGGAAGGTTAAGTCCAGTCAAAGGCAACTATGGTGTGTGGCGCTCATCTCACTTCAGGCCAAGGGAACCAGCATTTGTCCACAGACAGCTTTCCAGGTCATGTGACCAGCATGACTAAACCACTTCTGGCGCAACGGAACACCTAGACAGAAACGAGAGCACACGGAAATGCTGTTCACCTTCCCAACACAGCAGTACCTATTTATGTACTTGCACTGGTGTGCTTTCGAACTAACAGGTTGGCAGGAGCTGAGACAGAGCAACGGGAGCTCACCCCGGCATGCAGATTCGAACCGCCGACCTTCCGATCAGCAAGCCCAAGAGGCTCAGTGGTAGACCACAGTGCCACCCACTCCCCTTAATTGGTTCATACAGGAGTGTAATTAATACCAAGATATAGCTGTTGTTGTTTAGTCGTGTCTGACTCTTCGTGACCCCATGGAACAGAGCACGCCAGGCACTCCTGTGTTCCACTGCCTCCCGCAGTTTGGTCAGACTTATGTTGGTAGCTTCGAGAACACTGTCCAACCATCTCGTCCTCTGTCGTCCCCTTCTCCTTGTGCCCTCCATCTTTCCCAACATCAGGGTCTTCTCATGTGGTGGCCAAAGTACTGGAGCCTCAGCTTCAGGATCTGTCCTTCCAGTGAGCACTCAGGATTGATTTCCTTAAGAATGGATAGGTTTGATCTTCTTGCAGTCCATGGGACTCTCAAGAGTCTCCTCCAGCACCATAGATATAGCTAGTGTGCCTGCAAAAATGGAAATGTTTCTCCCTCAAGCTTGCCACAGATTTTTCAAAATCAATATCTCTGAATCACCCAATATCTCTGAATCACCCAAAAATGCTTTGGCGGTCAAATAAGCATGGAATTGTAAAGTTGAAAGGGACTCAAAGGGTCATCTTGTGCAACCCCCTGCAATGCAAGAATCACAGATTTGAAAAATCCCTGGCCCATGGCAATCTGTCAAATGGCTGGCTTTGTATTGAAGTAAACCTAGAGGGTATCAAGGGTATCAAGATGCAAGAAGATGCTTTTATCTTCCAACCTGGGGGCTAAAGCATAGGGAAGAAAGAGGAACATATGCAAACAGGGTATGAATGCAAAGCCAATTAAAAGTTCAGAGAATCAGCATTATTGAATGAAAACGAAGAACAATGGTTTATGCTTCTGAGGGCAAATGCCAAAAAGGTACTTCTCCCTCCCCTTTCAAAGATGCCATGATATACACAGGATATTGAAACTTTACTCCTTTCTGTATCAAAACATTCCATTAGCATAGTGATAGGCACTATCTCCTTGCCTTAGACGAGCAGTTAATGCAGCAATTATTTCAAGATGATAAAATCTCCTTTCTTTCATTATTCTTTGTGAATTGCCCATTAAAAATCTCAGATGCTTCAGAAATTAAAATATATTAATAGGAACATAATTAAGTTCTTATTGCTTTTGTCATTTAAAGTAAGTTAGCCAAATGGCAAGAGGGTCTCCAAAAAGTGTCTTTCAATGTACAATTTAAATTTAATTAATGCACAGTAACAAGGTCATTAAATTTAAGTTAAATGCTGATTTCTGACAAATGGTAACCTTTTAGTTGGCTTAAAGCTTCCATTTACCTTGGCTGGCAGAGCAACAAATTGCACTTTTGAAAATGAACAAAGAAAGCATTATGGGCTATGTTGACATGAATATATGATCCATTCCTCCTGCCTTGAACATCATACCTCCAGAAACCCCTTTTTATGAAATCCAATTGTAAAAAATAATTTTTAAATGGGGCCAACAATCGATCCTAAACTCACCATCTACTGCATGGATGCAGAAGCTGGTGCCACCAGATACTGCTGCACTATAGCTCACATGACCCCAAATCATTGGCCATGTTACTTTGGACTGATGGGTCAGTCCAACATCCAGAGACCCAATGGTTCCTTGTTCCTGTTTCCTGGACTAGACTAGTAACTTACTTTTTCCAGCCTGGCTTCTTACCCATTTACAGAATCCCTATTCTGAATTCATTCCCTGGCACTAATCCCAACTCCCCTGAGAAGGGGACTTAAAGGGGTTTTGCCCTGGGGAGGAGTTGCAGAAGGGTCAAGTCATCTATCAGGCCATTCAGGATGGTGAAGGAGCTGGGGTTTGTATACTGCCTCTGCCCCCAAACACATTTCCAACTAAAATGGAAATGCAGTTGCCTTCTGACTGCACACCATGTTTGGTTTTATTTTTGGCGTTAAAGTCATGCCAACATGAAGCCTTCATCATTCAACCCTGCAGGTGGGTTTCTCTGCTGGACATATGTTATTGCCATCTGTGCAGGAGCACCAGAGGATATTTGTAGTGGTGATGACAGCTTGAGGGGAACTAAAGTATAATTAGTTTGCTTATTTTTACTTACAGAGCAATCCCTAGCATGATTACAAGGAAGGAAGCTAATGTCACTTTGTTCAGTGCGGCTTACTCCCAGTAAGTGGGTTTAGGATGGCATGCTTTGGTCTTTTATTTAAAAAAGAAAAAACTATATCAGGGACTTAATTTTAGGATCAGACATGGGAGAATGCGATTGAACTCCAACCTGATGCCTGAAGGAAGGTTGTTCAGATGGGGGGAAGCTCTGGATTATTTTGGCCAAAGTTTTATAGGGTTGGGTTGCCGTTGCCATCAAATTATTATTAATTATAATAATTATAACTATTATAATTAATAATAATTTTATTATTTATACCCTGCCCATCTGGCTGGGTGGCTTACAGCATATATAAAACATAGGTGTGAATACCTGATGGAGTTCCAGGTTGGTTCTGATGCAGTGTAATGAGAAATTAAAATGAACAGCAAAGATATTGATAAAAAGGTCATGTTGTTAGGAGGAAAAACCATGAACAAGAGAGAGCTGAGCATAGGCATGTGGCTTTAGAACTCAGATGTCAACAGTCAACATGATTTTCTCACTGCACCTGCTGCAGGAAAAATTCTGAGAGGAAAAACGCCTGTTGTGCATCACCTTCGTAGTCCTGAAAAAAGGCTTTGGATCTTGTAAGCCAAAATGATTCTTCATAGTGCTAAACAAGATAGAGTGCATAACTAAGCTTCACAAGATGATTGTACAGCACCGTCCTATATGACCACTCACACTCAGGCACCTTCCCTATAAAGAGCGGTGTGAAACTCCAACTCTCTTTGGCATATTTGTTTCCCTATTGCTTTCATAGGCCTCCAGCTTGACTGAAGATGGTGTGTTCATCCATTGAAGGAGCGACAGGGGGCTGTTCAACCTGGCACATCTCTGCGCCAAGACAAAATTTGGCCTTACCATCAGCCTGACAAAGACTAACATTGTGAGTCAGGACGTCGCCAGAACTCCACACCTCAACATTCATGATCGCACAACAGGCTTTTTACAGCTGATGTCTTATTCCACCTTTTTCCAAGGTTGTTTTCCTGATTAGCAAAAGTTGAAGACTTTCAGTTGAGTGCTGTTGCTTTTTTTGGGGGGGGAGGAACTGAATTATTTTAGAATCACTGATTGTGATCCCAAGATATCAGATTTGAAATACCGGGTAGCATTTACATCCAACCCCCAAAGGAAATAGATGGGTGCAGTGTTTTAAAGTATTTATTTTTGCCAACTTGAGCCAATTATATATAATTTCTGCCAAGGGGACTCGCAGCTAGTCACAATGGGGAAGAGATGTTTTAATCCTAACAATCTAATAGGTCCTTTAGTGCCAGCAGATAATTCCAAGAGTGGGAAGAGGGAACACTGTCCAAACTTATAGAGATTCCCCCACATGCACTGCATTAAAGCATGTACTTTAAGTGAAAAATGTAAAAGACCTTTGGATAAATCATCATGGGATGGAAGAGGAGATATCCTGTAAGATAAATGAAAACTTCTGGGGCTTAAACCTTGACCTATCCTGAAGAAAACATTCCATAAGGATACAATGACAGACACTGTGTGTGTGGATGAATTGACTTGATAAATAAGTAGCACCTTGAAATGAATCCCTCTGGCAGAAGGGGAAGATCAGGGGGGAAAACATTCAGCTGAAAAATGAAAATCATAATCGTATTTCAGAGTCTCTAAGAAAACACAGTACCTGTATATGATACAGTAGTTCCCTGAACAGTTTAGATGAGAAGTGGACTGAGCATTTTCAGCCAATGGTAGCTAAAATAAGGGTGGGAACAACCTATTTCAGTCCAAGAGTCTCTTTCACCTATTGGCCCCTTACTGGGGGTTGCATGACAGTGGTGAGGGGCACCAGGAGCAACAAGCAGGAAGGGACTGCTCAAGAGACTTTGCGGGGGGGGGGGTGGATTCAGGGAGCTGCAGTCGCCTGTCCTGAGCTTTCATTCTCCATTTGTAAGCGCAAGTCTTTGCTCGTCAAATTTCAGAGAATTGAATGACTGGACTTCAGATGCAAAATTCTTTTCTGAATGTGCCAATGTACCAGGCTGAGTTCTCCTGGACAATGGTCAAGAAGAATGATAAAGTGACCCATTGGTCAAACTATATGTGACACATTAGATGCATTTTTCCCCATGAAGTTTTCTTGTTTTGCAAAATGGATCAACAGAAGCTGCAAAATCTCAGTTTGATGGGGGAGGGGGAGAGAGAGAGGGAAGGAAAGGAACTTCTTGGCATTTCCTTTCTGGCAGTTTTTCCATTAAAAAACCGATCAGCCATTTCCCCTATTTTTTCAGCTAAAGATTTCTGAAAATCGTGGTCTGGGAATGGCTCCCGGGGCTGGAAGGTGAGGCAAGGCAGGCGGAAAAGCCATTGCCTGATGACCATCAGAAAGTCTCTCTCCCCTCACAGTTCCCGTCACTTTGCAAGCCAGCCTGAGGATCTTCATCCCTGCCTTGCAAGGCAGCTGGGTCTTATCCACCTGTGAAGGAGCCTTAGGGGTGCTGCAGGGGGTGTCACAACTGGAAGGTGAGAGGTGGGGAGATAATGAATTTTGGCACCCCAAAGTCCGCCACTGGTAGCCCTGGGACTTTGAAACAGTACATGGCATTTTTATTGCACCATAATTTTGCTTAAACATTTCCAAAGCATTGCCTGTGCTGCCGTTTTCTTTCCTGTTTTTGTCTTTTATATATTTGCTTCATTCTTCGGGGTTTTGTAAATTTGCATTTCACTGAAAGCTTTTCTTGTTTCATGCATCATTTTGTGGGAACAGACAGAACAGTCCCCTCAGTGTCATACCCTTGTTACAGAAGACATGCCTAGAAGCATTTACAGGCACAGATGTTGGGTGTCCAACACTGCGTGATGAAATTGGTTGATCCCTATTCTAACGTTAACAGAGAGATGTTCATTTTGCTATTTTTCTTTGCCTTGAAAGGTACTTTGAAAACGTTTAAAATTTTGGGGAGGGGGAATGCCACATGAATGCATTTAAAATGAGTACAAAGATAAATAATAGAAATAGGTTACTTTTTCTCCCAGGACCCAGAACTCATCTGCATGTTGAATCTATTTCCCTGAGCAGACTTGAGGGGAAAACAACTGAGGAGCATACGTGTTAATATTACGCTTTTATGGTTAATTGCTCTTCTCGGCATGTTTTTCCCCACTCTGTAAAACAAGTAATTAGAAGTATTTACCATAATTAAAGACCAATTAAATAATTTCTGTCTTACCCTTGACGTGAGGCAAGTGGCTAATTAACCCAAAATTGGCCACAATCCATGAACCACTTACAGCAAAACATCGTCATAGACATCCGTAGATCTCCTACATGGTAAATGAGATGTGGTCTGCAGCATCATGCAGCATTATGCCAGGACTAGGCTTATGTCCTACCTCCACTGCTGGAGTCAGTAGGGCTCTAAATGCTAGTCGCTGGGTGAGAAGACTGCTGTTGCTCTCAGATCCTGCTTGCAGGCTTCTCATAGGCACCTGATGGACCGCTGTGAGAACAGGATGCTGGACTAGATGGGCCATTGGCCTAACCCAACAGGGCTCTTCTTAGGTATCAGGAGTACATAGTATGCAGGAGAAGTCCTCATGGGGGGAAGAGCAGCAGGAAATGGGGAAAGCACTCTGAACCAGTCATGTTCAGTACAGAATGGGCCAGCAGCTAGACTCTTGTGTTGGCCAACCATGCCTCCCCCTCAAAAAAAAAAACCCACATGACCACTCCCATCCCTGTTATGGTGCCAAGTAGATCAGCACCACCAGCATGTCTGCAGGCCTACCAGTGTGGTGTAGTGGTTAAGAGCAGTAGACTCGTAATCTGGTGAACTGGATTTGCATCTCCGCTCCTCCACATGCAGCTGCTGGGTGACCTTGGGCTAGTCACACTTCTTTGAAGTCTCTCAGCCCCACTCACCTCACAGAGTGTTTGATGTGGGGGAGGAAGGAAAAGGAGATTGTTAGCCACTTTGAGACTCTTTAGGGTAGTGATAAAGCAGGATATCAAATCCAAACTCCTCCTCTTCTTATTCTTCTTCGTCTTCTTCATCTTCTTCTTATTCAACATCTTTATCAATGACTTGGATGATGGGCTTGAGGGCATCCTGATCAAGTTTGCAGATGACACCAAATTGGGAGGGGTGGCTAATACCCCAGAGGACAGTATCACACTTCAAAATGACCTTAACAGATTAGACAACTGGGCCAAAGCAAACAAGATGAATTTTAACAGGGAGAAATGTAAAGTACTACACTTGGGCAAAAAAAATGAAAGGCACAAATACAGGATGGGTGACACCTGGCTTGAGAGCAGTACATGTGAAAAGGATCTAGGAGTCTTGGTAGACCACAAACTTGACATGAGTCAACAGTGTGATGCAGCAGCTTAAAAAGCCAATGCAATTCTGGGCTGCATCAATAGGACTATAGCATCTAGATCAAGGGAAGTAATAGTACCACTGTATTCTGCTCTGGTCAGACCTCACCTGGAGTACTGTGTCCAGTTCTGGGCACCACAGTTCAGGAAGGATACTGACAAGCTGGAACATGTCCAGAGGAGGGCAACCAAAATGGTCAAAGGCCTGGAAACAATGCCTTATGAGGAACGGCTTAGGGAGCTGGGTATGTTTAGCCTGGAGAAGAGAAGGTTAAGGGGTGATATGATAGCCATGTTCAAATATATAAAAGGATGTCATATAGAGGAGGGTGAAAGGTTGTTTTCTGCTGCTCCAGAGAAGCGGACACGGAGCAATGGATTCAAACTACAAGAAAGAAGATTCCACCTAAACATTAGGAAGAACTTCCTGACAGTAAGAGCTGTTTGACAGTAGAATTTGCTGCCAAGGAGTGTGGTGGAGTCTCGTTCTTTGGAGGTCTTTAAGCAGAGGCTTGACAGCCATCTGTCAGGAATTCTTTGATGGTGTTTCCTGCTTGGCAGGGGGTTGGACTGGATAGCCCTTGTGGTCTCTTCCAACTCTATGATTCTATGATTCTTCCTCCCATCCTGTTCACCTGCTGCATACCTGTCTGTCATGGAGCTTGCAAGCAACGCCGTGGAGCATCCTGGAGATTTCTGCTAATCATGGCGGTGGTCCTCACTTGTGGTCAGCATTTGCAATGGAACCTGCTCCTCTTGGACCACAAGTTGATGTAATTGTGGAAAACGAGAAGCGACACACCAAGAGAATAATGAGCATGTGCTTCATTGTCCAGAAGAGGCAACAGGTGTTTTTGAGGAGGTGCGAGCTTATCTCTCTCCTTGTGTGTTAGCTTACCTGCCCCACTGAGGGAGAAGGAGACTGCATTGGCTGTGAGTACACTTTCTCCTTTGGGGTCTGTTTGTGTGCAATGGCTGTTTCTTCTGCTTCATGCATCTGGGCCGTTGAATCCACCAAGCCAAACGTGCTGGTGAGTGCTTGGCTTGCAGGTGCAATGGATGGCATCAAATCTCTTGCTTGTCTTCCCCCCTCGTGGGGGTGGGGTGGAGTCTAGATAAATCATTAGTCTCTAATGCCTGGTATGAAATTTGCCAACTGTGAAAGGTAATATAACAAAACATTGGGGCCCCCTAAGAAATCTGCATTGGTGACATGGTTTCTGATTAGAACTTCACTAGGAAGGTCTAACAGAATGCTGCATAAATGCACCTCCTAAATGCATATTATTTTAAAGGCTGGGGAAAATGGAGGTCTTTGAATTTTTGTACCATATTTGTACCAGTTAACCTAACTTTAAAAATTATGAGTTTTTCTAAAGACTCCAGATGGCATAATCTTTCTATATTTGGCTTTATATCCTGGGAACAGATCATGTATTTTAAGATTACCATTTGGGAACATCAAGAGCTCTCATGAAGAGGGAGGAATATTCTGTACTTTAAAGGCAGGGCATAAAATAAAGGCTAGGGCTGAAATGACTTCTTAATTAACTCAAAACAAACATTTACCTACCACTCACCATGGGAAAAGTATATTCCAATTAAGAACAGTCTTTAAACAGACTGAGAAATGTTTTATTCAAAGCAATCACTTGCATTTCATCTTTTCAGAGCATTTCATTTCATTTTCTTTTTTCAAAAATAAAATAAATTGAAAGGAGTGTATATGAAAAGCTTTTTTCATATTTTAGAGGGCATATCATTCAGGTTACTGGTTTAGTGGGGGGGGAATCTAGCAAATGTGAATGATAAGAAAGTGGCTGTTGCCTCTAAAGATATTATTCTGAGCTGCATGTGGTCTCTGAAATGTACAGTGATCAGTGCTGGGCATCGGAGTTCAAGGATGCTGTTGGCAAATTGGAAAAGACTTGGTGGAAAGCTACAAAGATTATAAGGAGCAACAACTGAAATAATTGGATACATTTAGTCTAAAGAAAAGGAAATTGGGGAGGGGAACAAAGAGGTGAGAGGATCTCAGAATGAAATGAGAGCAGGAGGAATTGACTGCTATATCTACCAAGCGTTGGATGATAAGCAATTACTGAAATGTAGGTTGAGTTCACATGACCATCCTGGCATCTTGTGGCCAGCAGTGTATTGGAGCAGGAACATGGCAGAAAGCACAGACGGTGTGTATCAATTCAATCCAGATTTACATTTGGCATGGTTATGTTTGTGGTTCCTTGCCATAAAGGGAGGTGGTGCCCTCTGAATATTGTTGGGCTGCAACTCTCAGCATCCCTGATCATTCTCCATGCTGGCTTGGGCTGATGGGAGCTCTAATTCAACAGTATCTGGAGGGCAGAACATTGACTATCCCTGACATAAGGTTCTGTATTATCCGGGCTGTATTAAGCACCTGACAGCAAGCACAGAACTATCATGGATCAGACAGACTCTAATGTTGTGTTTCATATTTACTAACACATAAACCAAATCAAAAGCAAAATAACAAATATTACGTTAACTGCTGGTGCATTTATTTGAAATTTATGAAACATTTTACACCATCTTCTTTTTAATTGATATGATTTCTTTCTGTGATACCATTGAATGGTTGAGCCCTTTTTGTTTGATTGCAAAAACCACATAATATTAGAAACTAATTAGGCAAATATGTGACTCATGGAATATTGAGCAAGCTGTTTCCTGAGATAGAACCAGTGATAAATAAGAACCTTTCAAGAACTCTGTAGCTTGCTACCTAGGGAGTCCATAGGTGATAACTGAGCATGGTCTAAATTTTCAATATAATAGCAGCTGCAAACAACAATGTAGTAGTAGTAGTAGTAGTAGTAGTAGTAGTTACACTTTTGATCAAGAATCCCAATTTATTCTGTAAGGGAGGTCAGCATTATTGTCTCCATAGTACAGATATATATGAAGAAGAGTTTGGAAGAAGAGTTTGGATTTGATATCCCGCTTTATCACAACCCTAAGGAATCTCAAAATGGCTAACAATCTCCTTTCCCTTCCTTCCCCACAACAAACACTCTGTGAGGTGAGTGGGGCTGAGAAACTTCAAAGAAGTGTGACTAGCCCAAGGTCACCCAGCAGCTGCATGTGGAGGAGTGGAGACACGAACCCGGTTCACCAGATTACGAGTCTACTGCTCTTACCACTACACCACACTAGGCTAAGACACAGTGGCTCCCTGAACTTTATGAGTTTATGACAGAGGACTTCACAGCTCATTCTCTTAGCCACCAAAAAACCAAAGTCCCTTAGCATATATGGAGAACCCAACAGTTTTGCCTTAATTTTCTCAATAATCTGCACCTGCAATAGATATTTTGTCACTTATCTCCCATTCATCACTATTGTAGTTTCCTACCCTGGAACTTCTTTTGCACAGTGCTTGTTCTGGCTCACTTGCTGTTTGCAAACTACTATTATCATTCCTGGTTCATGAGGCAGTCGGTCACTGTGTGTTTCTGGACTCTCTACAGGGTTCTCAAATAAAACTCCAGCTTTTCTGCAGTTCGGCACTGGAAGGGTTGCCAAGTAGCCAGGAGCTGCATTTTCCACAAGGATCAGAAGGATGACACTGTGCAGCAGAGTGATGAGAGAGCAAACTCAGCAGAGGCAGGGAAGGTGGGTTCGGTCCAGAAACCACATGCACAGTGGGCAGCCAGCCTTGCAGACCTTGCCATCCTTTTTCAGCTGTGATGATCTGAAGGATCACTAGTGCTGAAATAGCATTTGATTGTGCATGTTAGTTCCAACTCAGTGGTAAGCAGCTGGTTTTTTCTGGAGAAAGTGATGGGGGGGGAGAGAGAAACAGGCATGGAGCAGGAAAGTGTGAACCTGTGCCTAGAAAATGCAGCACAATAGGAAGTCTAGATGAGCCCTAAATTTCCTGCCAAACAAACAGTATAGGAACATTGGAAGCTGCTTTATACCATCTATCTTAGTATTACCCACAGTAAAGGTAAAAGGTAAAGGATCCCTGGATGGTTAAGTCCAGTCAAAGGTGACTATGGGGTTGTGGTGCTCATCTCGCTTTCAGGCCAAAGGAGCCGGCATTTGTCCACAGACAGCTTTCTGGGTCATGTGGCCAGCATGACTAAACTGCTTCTGGTGCTACAGAACACCATGACAGAAATCAGAGTGCATGGAAATACCATTTACCTTCCTGCTGCAGTGGTACCTATTTATCTACTTGCCCTGGCGTGCTTTCGAACTGCTAGGTTGGCAGGAGCTGGGACAGAGCAACAGGAGCTCACTCCGTTGCGGCGATTCGAACGGCCGACCTTCTGATCGAACTGCCGACCACAGCGCCACCCGTGTGCCCACAGTATGGATTGGCAGTGGCACTCCCAGGCTCATGGGTTTGAGCCCCACGTTGGGCAAAAAGATTCCTGCATTGCAGGCTGTTGGATGAGATGACCCTCGTGGTCTCTTCCAACTCTGCAGTTCTATGATTCTGCCAGTGAGCTAAGACCCTTCCTTGACACAAGGCTATCATTTTTGGCAGGAGGCTGCCCTGTGTAACAGATAGTTCCACTCTAGCATGCCACTCACAGATGTTGAAGAGCCTTAGGAGTTTCTACAAGACTACAGTACTAGCAATGGGCCTTGATGGATGGATATAGAATGTGCTGAATGCAGATGTCATTTAGATCACTTCTTTTCGCTCTCTCAGCATTTCCGCATCTGAAGTCCAGAGCCAGAGGAGCTTGTCCTTTTCCCAAGAATTGTACATGTCACCTTCTTCATTTAAAAACCGGCTCCAAAGAAGCTCCTCTGGTTTTTGCTAGCAGCAAAACAGAATATTATAGCTGGCCTAAACAAACAATATGTCCTTCCTGGCACTCGATTGCCTAATTCATACTACATAGAGATGGAAGGTTCCCAAATGGGCCATCTGCTAGCTCCGTGCTCTGCCTTAGGCAGGACTTCTTATTTGTTTTAAATCTAGGCAACAAAACACAAAAACAAACTGAAGACGTGGTATTAAAAAGAGGGGAGATCAATATTAAACAGGTGAGGGGACAGCTTAAAATCCATCTGAATAACAACTCCCAGGAAATTGCAACCTTGCGTTTCTATTAGCAAGAATTTTTCTAGCAGGGGAAAAAAATGATTATATATCTTAGCTGTTGTGACTTAGTATTCATTCTCTTTTCCTTTTTTATTTTTTATAAATATTTTTATTCATTTTCAAAAAGAAATGCAAACATAATACAACAAACACAAACACAAATACAAATACAGACACATAACAAAAAATTTCCTTCTCTATCTTAACGTAAGTCCTCTCTCATTTTAAAGGTGACTTCCCTCAATCTCCTCCCTCTGGATTTCATTCTCCTTTTTAGTTGGCAGTTCCATACAATCTATCACCTCCTATATATTTTATCCTGTCATTCAATGTTATATAATTCCTCTCACTACTGAAAATCTATAACTCCCTAAGGTATATAAATTTAAATAAAACAATATTTTTTTCAAATAACATCTAATTTTTTTCAAATCTTCCTGCACCGATTCTTCTCCTTGGTCGCGTAGTCCTGCCATCAGGTCAGCAAGTTCCATAAAGTCCATCATTTTCACTTGCCATTCTTCTACCGTGGGGATGTCTTGAGTCTTCCAATTTTTGGCAATTTGTATTCTTGCTGCTGTTGTAGCATACAGAAAGAAAGTAGTATCTTTTGGGGGGATTTCTCCCCCAATAATTCCCAATAGAAAGGCTTCTGATTTCTTAGTAAAAGTGTTTTTCAACACTTTTTCATTTAATTATAAATCTTTTCCCAGAAGTCCTTTATTTTGGGATACGTCCACCACATATGAAAAAGGATTCCCTCTTTCTCTCTGCATTTCCAACATTTGTTATCTGATGTATGATATATTTCAGCAAGCTTCACCGGCGTTAAATACCATCTGTACATCATTTTCATCATATTCTCTCTCAATGCTTTACATGCAGTAAACTTATAACCATTTTCCCACAACCTCTCCCAATCTTCCAACATAATATTGTGCCCCACATCTTTAGCCCAATCAATCATCACCGATTTCACTTGTTTCTCTTTCGCATGCCATTCCAGCAATAAATTATACATTCTAGAAAGATTTTTGAATTTTGTATCCAACAATTACGTTTTCAATCTGGATTTTTCAAATTGAAAACCAATCTTATTATCCATTTTAAACATTTCATTAATCTGATGATACTGTAACCAATCATTTAATTTATTTTTAAGTTGATCATAAGGCTTTAATTTAACCTTATTTCCTTCTTGCAACAGCAAATCATCATATTTCAACCACTTAGTCTCCATATTTAACTTTTTACGTGCCTTGGCTTCTAATGGTGAGAGCTATCTTGGTGTTTTCCTTGCTAGCAAATCCTTATATCTCAACCAAACATTGAACAATGACTTTTTAATTACATGATTTTTAAAACCTTTCTGCGCCTTTATCTTATCATACCATAAGTAAGCATGCCAACCAAACAAATTATCAACACCTTCCAGATCCAGCAAATCAGTATTTTCCATCATGAACCAATCTTTAAGCCAGCAAAATACTGCTGCCTCAAAATATAACTTTAAATCTGGCAGGGAGAAGCCACCTCTTTCTTTACTATCTGTCAATAATTTAAATTTAATTCTTGGTTTTCCCCCCTGCCAGATAAATTTGGACAATACCTTTTGCCATTCCTTAAGGCATGTTACATTATCAATACTAGGCAACACTTGAAATAAAAACAGCATTTTGGGCAATAAATTCATTTTCACAGCAGAAATTCGGCCTAGCAAGGATAATTTAAGATTTGACCAAATCTCAAGATCTCTCTTGATTTCATTCCATAACTTTTCATAATTGTCTTTATATAAATTTAAATTTTTTGATGACAAATTCACACCAAGGTACTTCACCTTCTTAGTAAAGTTCAGACCTGTGGTAGTCTCTAATCTAGAAATCTCTTCTGTTGAAAGATTTTTAGACAAAACTTTGGTTTTATTCTTATTCAGTTTCAGACCTGCAAACTGACCAAACTCTTGTATTCACTCTCTTTTCCATGACATAATAAAGTTTGATTGTTTATCTCCATCTATGTTAAGGAGCCAAGAGCGGCACATAATCAGCCAGTGACAGCATCCCAAATAATGAAGCCACCCACCTACTCACTGCTGTAAATGTGACTTTATGTCTGGATGATGTTAATCTGGTATCTGATGAGTACAACCAGAAATAACAGGATACAGCAGGGAGGATAATGTGGGAGTTGATATTTCATTCCTCTTCTAGTTTTATGTGAATATTTGTCATTGCTTCTGACAGTGTTCGTATTTTGTTCTTCTCTTTATTCGTGTCACAGAAATTCCTCTGGGAGAAGTTGGTTAAAATGCAACTTAACAGATAGCCTAGCTGCAGTATATAGGAAACTGGTCTGAGACCATGTTGATCTTTGAAGACCCCAGGCATAAAACTGTAGAGTTGGGAGGGAAAAGCAAAATAAAGTTGATAGTATTGTAAAGAACAAGCTTGGATAACAGAAAACAAGCTTTCTCTGTAGCCCCATGGATGGTAGGGTCATATCATTTATAAGTCTGTTTCCATATTAATGAGTGATTTTCAAATTATTGCACAAATACAATAATTTAAATACGTGTTTGTAAACATATCTCCTCTCAAAATAAGATTTCTAACCCTGAAATCCTGTGGCACTGGATCTTCTTTACCAAGAATGGAGAAAGGTCCAAGAGCAGAGAGAAGAGACCAGATGCACCCACTTAGACACAGCGCTGGCTTGCCTCAAAGAAGACTATTGTGAGCAAGCCCATGTAGTCAAATGCCTTGGCATGGAAATTTTGCTGGAACAACTTCTCAACTCTTGTGCAATCTTCAACTTCTTATAACTGACCCTGAACTTGTGCACCTTGGCCACTGTTCTTAGACTGGGCCTGTCCTAGCCAACCCTTCACCTTGTGAGAGCATTGTGACTTTAGTAGCTCTTTTCCTGCTGCTGAGTCTGTATTATTACTGTGCCTTAATAGAAGCCATTTCCTACTTACAAGTAAAAGCATCTGCTGTGGTGTTCTGGGCTGGCAGCCAGGAAAGATGTAGCATATGGAAAGGTAGAGAATATGGAAAGACAAAGCAAAAAAAAAAAAAGGTTGTTTGTTGACATTGTGCTTTAACTCAGTGGGGATAAAACAATTCAAAATCATCTTAATTCACCTTGTGTTTGAGCTCTAGCCCTGAGTGGTTGCACACACATGGTGGGTATTGAAACTGAATCTACTCTTTACATATTATTCTTTATATTATTTTATTTTTTATTTTATTTTTATTATTTGTTTATTAAATTTCATCTGAAGATCCCAGGATGATTCACAAATGTTAACCTTCCACGCTCAGTCTTTCTACTTTCTTGTATGATATTTCTATACTTGTATGCCAAAAGAGTCTTCGAAAAGGTTTCTCCCTCAGTTACTACTTTTGAATTTACTGACTTTGGCAGATTTTGCTCAGTATTCTGCGTTGTATGGTTCTAGAAATACCTGGTGAGTTTTGTGTGTATACTTTGCAACATCCGCAATTATGCCTAATTCAAATTTACGCACTTGCTTGACTAATAGAAGTGTTGGTGTACATTACGTATTGCCCCCACATTCTTTCCAGTGTGGCTCTCGGTGATCAAAATGTAGTGCACTCTGACAGTGTAGCATATTCTCAGCTTTATTCTGCCAGCTCCATAAAAATTTGCCAGTAAACAAATACATTCAAGGAACACACTTGGAAAGCTATAAAGTTCTTTGAAATCTAGCCTAATGAAGACAAATGAGGTACTCTGATCTAGATCCCAATCTGTAAGTTATATTTACTAGTGCCAGAGACAGGGCCTCTGAAGAAGTAAGTTAAAGAGAGATAATGAGATGAAGTTATAGGACTGATGGGCAACTTTAAAATGAACAAAATCACCAGGTCTGGATGTGGTTGCACCTGAGAGAGCTCTTATAGAACTGAAATGAATATGGAATCCTGTATTTCCAAGAAGAATAAGAAAGTTCCACTGCATCCAATGGGATTTGCTCCCCAGAAAGTGTTTATAAGACTATGGCCTAAGCCAAGGGATGATATGATAAAGTTTTATAAAATTATGAATTGGGTGTATTAAAAGGATAGAAATTTTCTTTCTTTCTTATAATACTAGAACCGGAGTCAGTGAAATTGATTAGCTCTGACAAAAGATAGCACGTCTTCTTCACACAGCACATAATTAACTTACAGAATATGTTGCTCAAAGATGTGATGATAGCCATTGGTTTAGCTGGCTTTAAAATAGAGTTAGGCAAATCAATGGAAGAGGGATCTTTATCAGCGGTTATTAGCTCTGATAGCTAAATGAAATCTCCAGTGTTCAGAAATAGCGTACTTATGAATACCTGTTGCTAGGAAAGAAACAATGGGGAGTCTGTTGCATTCATTATATTGCTTGGGGGCCACTGTCTGGCCATTGTTGGAATCAGGATGTGGAAGTAGATGGACCTTTAGTCCGATCCTGCAGAGCTCTTCTTTTGTTCATATAATTCTCAGCATGTCTCTCAAATCTGCAAGCTGAATGACTCAGTGCCTGCAACCCAGTACTTCTGAAATATCATTCTGTGGCTGGTTTCAACAAAGGAGGAGAGTCTTTCAGAAAACTGGACTTATGGCCCAGAAATTGCTAACTTTCTTTCATTTTCTCTGCTAGGATACTTCATGATTCAATGGAGATCTCTGTCAAAATTCTCCTTCAGCACAATGCCTTATTTTAGAACTCCTGTAGGAAAATGCCATCATTAAATAACGGCAAAGTATGAATGGCTCTAATGTCCTAAATTGTAGACTAACCTTACTTAGCTCATAAAAAAATGATAGGAAAGCTCTTAGAGGTATAACTATCTTGAAAATTATTGTATCAAGAGCATATTCCCAACTACATCCTCTCAGACATGAACTGAGATTCATTATGGGATTCAACCATCATATTTATTTATTTATTTATTTATTTAAAGTATGTATATACTGCTTTGCAAAGTGGTTTACAGTGGGATGGGGGGGGGCAGACACAAGGTTAAATAGTGCACTATATAAAACCATGAAACATCAAAAGACATCCAAACAGGACAGCACAATAATACCATAAGAGCATTCTAATAAGATAAACCACAAACCTGGCTGAATAAAAATGACTTAGCATGGCAACAGAAGCTAAGCAAGGATGTGGCTGTCTGTCCCACTAGGAGAAAGGAGTTCCAGAGCTGGGACACCACTACTGAGAAGGCCCTGTCTTGCATCCCCACAGAGTCAGCAACACTCACTGGGGAGACAAAAACCATCACCATCCTGCTGATCTGGGCAAAGGAGACTGAGAGGAGTTATGATAACCATCTTAAGGGCTGTCACATGGAAGAGGGGCCAAGCTTTTTTTTTCTCCTGCTCTGGAGGGCAAGATCCGAATCAATGGCTTCAAGTTACAAGAATAGAGATTCAGCAAGAACTTTCTGACAGTAAGAGCTGTTCAACAGTGGAACAGACTCCCTCAGAAAATGGGTGGACTCTCCTTCCTTGGAGGTTTTTAAGCAAAGGTTAGCTGGCCATCTGTCATGGATGCTTTAGTTGAGATTCCTGCATTGCAGGGACTTGGACTAGATGACCTTCCAATTATACAATCCTATGATTCTACACATAAACCAATGCCTAAGAAACAAATCAATTGTATACAGAAAGAGCTATCGCTGTACAGGTATTGGCAGTTGTGACAGTGATTGTAGTGATGTAGTTAAACTCTTCACCAAACTCAAATTCCACACCAAAATAATAGAGATGTTCCTTTCCTCTCAACCAGAAGGATTGCTTCCTGGTGGAGAAAGGAACTGTAGTGACATGCTAGGAGTTCAGCAAAGTCATTGCACAGCAGAATAGGGACTGGGTAGTGAGTGTAGCTGTCAGGGGCAGGAACAGGTCAACAATAAATCACTAGGCATCAGTAAAGTTCAAGAAAACAAAGTCGACTCAGAAAGCCTGGATTAATGAGCATAGCAACTCATCCTGGTAGAACTAGCCCCTATGAGACAGCTGTGAGGACTGAAGGTCCTCGCCTTCCCACAGTTGCCTAAGCCTCTTCCTCCCTCAGGTTTTTCCCAAGCAATCTGAGACTCCATCAATGAGTCTGTCTCTACTCTGCCCTCTTCATACCTCTTCTGGTTCTGGGAGACCAAGGGGGAAGGGAATTTGTCACAGCAGGAGCAGGAGAAACCTGTGTTTCTTCACCAGACTGACTCATCTCTGCCTCTTGCCTTCTCCCATCCCACTCTCCTGCTTCCACTTCTGATTCTGGACTTCTCTCTGCCACAGAATCTCCCTGCTCACTAAGTCCTCAGCTTCCAACACCACCACCTCCCTATCTGCTCTCTCTTCTCCCACTGACCACTCATCGTCATCCCACCACCACTCCTCGGGCTCTGAGCCTTCTTCTCTTGGGGGTTCCCCAGCTGGTGCCTCACAGGCAATTCCCCCAAAGGGCACCACCATTAACTGGGTCCTCTAATCAGGATTCAAATTTGCTCATTAGCAACTCAAAGGGACAGAGAGTAAATAATGATTATGAAGATGATGATATTAATAATAATTTATTATTTATACCCCGCCCAGCTGGCTGGGTTTCCCCAGCCATTCAGGGCGGCTTCCAGTAAAATGTTAAAATACAATAATTCATCACATATTAAAAGCTTCCCTAAACAGGGCTGCCTTCAGATGTCTTCTAAAAGTCAGATAGTTGTTTATTTCTTTGACATCTGATGGGAGAGCATTCCACAGGGTGGGTGCCACTACCAAGAAGGCCCTCTGCCTGGTTCCCTGTAATTTCACTTCTTGCAGTGAGGGAACCGCCAGAAGGCCCTCGGCACTGGACCTCAGTGTCCAGGCTGAAGGATGGAGGTGGAGACGCTCCTTCAGGTATACTGTAAAGCATACCCAGTGATAAAAGAGATTGTAACTGAAATGAATGAGTTGGTTTATTGGTGTACAACGCTTCATTCAAAGCATATCATTACCGTCATATAGAAGATAATCTTATGAAAGCCGAAGAAAATAAAGCAAATAATAGCAGCAATTTCTCCCTGTAAGGGTGATGGGCCTTTTTGGATGGACTGCCCTTGAAGATGGATGGAAAACGAGTCTAGCATCCTGTTCTCACAGATGCCTGTGGGAAACCCACACGCAGGACCCAAGCACAAGAACACTCCCCTGACTGTCTGCAGTTTCCAGCAAATGGTATTCAGAAGCACTGCTGCCTCCAACTGTGCAGGCAGAGCACAACCATCATGGCTAGTAGCCATTGAAAGCCTTATCCTCAATGAGTTTGTCTAACCTTTTAAACCCATTTTGCTGACAATCACTGCATCCTATGGAAGCAAGTTCCATATTTTGATGTCAGTGAAACTTCTGAGTTGAATTCAATGCAGTGGACAAAAAAAATTGCGCTTGCAATTAGTTTGGCAACTCTATTATATGTTAGCACGTTTCGATTTCTGATTGTTAGCTGGGTATTGTTACTGGAAAATATGTAGAGACTGAATAGTTCCTTGGATACTGAGTTCATGCTGAACATTTTCCAAAAAAAGAGTTCTTTCCATGTGGGAAAATCCTATTGTCCGAACCAGCTCCAATGAGACAAAATGGAAGGTTTGTCGAGGCCACAAGGAGCTACCAAGTAGTTGACCTTGGGAACAGTAAATGAATGCAGATATAAGATTTCTTTGGACAATCATATTTTCTAGCAAAGAAAAGAAATCATTAGAGGATTTCATCATGTTGTTGGCATTAATCTATATGAAATCTCAGCATGCCACTATAGTCTGTTTACTACAAAGCCATAGGAGACACCCTTCTCTTAACCCCCAAGATGACTTTTGCTAGTTTTTGTATGCTGAGCAAAAGCCATGTTAAGAAGCGTTTCCTGCTGTTTCAAATAAAGCTCAGAATCTTTTTTGTGCAGGACTGGCTTTGGAGGTTCAGGGTTTAAACTACTAATGCTGTGGAAGTTTAACATTTGTGGGGATTTGGGGGGTTTTATCGGCTTGTGGTCACTTTTCTATCTGATTTCTAATCTGTCCTGAGAGTTTTGGATGCGCCAACATCAATTTTAGATGCCCATGGTATTGGTGAGACTAGAATCCAGATTTCCAAGCTCTGTTCAGTGGACTGCACAGATTCTGAGAAGGAAAGGCTAGCCAAAAATCTGCTGAAAGTACTGCAGGCTGCATGTATTGACTGCTTTCATATTCCTAAACACAACGATAAACAGTGAAGAGACACAATTTTGGGGTGAATAGAATAGAATAGAATTTTATTTACAGCCATAGGCCCAATTTTGGGGTGTTCCATCATTCCACAAACATATTACCTTTCAAGTATCGTAAGATCTGATCTGAAGAGCAAAACTCTATGGGGATGGAATTTAAAGCCGCTTATTTACACTTCAGATTAGTATTTGCAAAGATTTACTAGTGACACTTATTTTGATGGTGGTTGTGGTCAGTGACAAAAAAAAAAATGCCCTATATTTTATGCTTTATAAAGGTTTTACAAGAAAGGTATGATGAGAATGTGTGTGTGTTTTTCCCAAAGGGCAGCTGAAGAATTTCCAACACTCAAGATTTCAGGGGGAAAGAGAAATATTATAGAAAGTGTGGCCCATAGAGATAAGTCAAAAGAAAGATGATAATCCTACGTCGTAATTATTCTTAAATTTACAAGTACACTAGCAAAGTGTTGCACAACTATTCTGTTAACTGGCATTGTATTTATAGCTGTATGTTCATTTTCTAAAGAAAATTAATCCAACTCTGGGAAATGGAGATAAATTCATTCCCTTGAACTACAAATTAAATATCAACGTAATTATAGTAATTGTATTATGGAACCTGGGGTGGTGGTGGGGGGAAGTGTGTTATATATTTTGGAACATCTAAAAAGTTGTTGTAGCTGGAGGATAAGTAATGGAACAGATCAAATGAGATGTTCTGTGTAGACTAAGGATCTAATTGCATTCCTAAATTTCTTTTCTTATAAATATTTTAGGATGATTATTAGTATTATTTAGATATGATGTGCTGGAAAGATATTGGGAGCCAAGCTCAAATTGAATAATTTTCTTAGGTTAAAGGGTACTTTTAAGCTGAGATGGCCCATACAGAAACGTCACACATGAGTAGTGAATGTATAACTGCACAGTTCAACACAGAGGGCTGTCAGGGATGTACAACGGAGGATGAAACCTTTCCTGGATAATTCCTCCTCCGCCACTCTAAATCCTCGTGAGATGTTCTGCGTTATAGGGTCCCAGCTGTACCCTATGTTAAGGGTGATTTAGCTAACATTCTGCCATTATATTGAGGATTTGGGGTAGAGTAGGTACTACAGCTTATTGCTGGAACAATGGACTACACAATGAAGAATTTCTCCCTGATGCATGCATTAAACGCATTGTGTTCTCTCACCATAGCAACGTGTGATGTAAGTATGTACATAGAGTTTTAAAAACACTTTTAAAACCCCTTAGCGCCCACACCCCATCCCACACCCCAAAAAAAGAGTTGCTTTGGGGGTGGATCTAAGGTGGGAATGGTGGCTCCAGGGCAAATCAGCCCAATTCAGGTGCCTTAAATTGGGGCTACAGGACAGATCAGGGGGTTCATGCACAGACACATTGCACCACAAAATTAATAGGAGAACTGTAGTTTACTCTCACAGAGCTATGATTTTGAGCACTGAGTTGCTTGAGTTCCCAGGATTTCCCTTTGCAAAGGTTGTTTGACATAGCTTGGATTCCAGTCTGGGAACAAGCTATAGGCTGTGGTCCTGGGGGTTGAGGCCTAGCAGCAAGTGATGATGGTCACTAAGGCTCTTCTGACACACAAACACCAATGGGAAGACACGGAATCAGATGAGCTTGAAACTCAAGCTCTTGAGTTTTACATTTTCACCTCGTAATAAGTGACATAAACGGCAGAAGAGCCATGGAATTTGACTCCTTAATGTGGTCAACCGCATCACCATGTTTTTTTGCACACAGCTAATAAGACCCCAATATCTGGATCTAGTCTGCATCCGCAACGGTTTTATTTAATAAGCACTCGGGGCAGACACATTTATTTTAAAGTTCAATTTTAATTAAAAGATAAGACTAAGAAGCAGCCTGGCAGGAAGATTGTTTGTTTACGACAGAAAGCATCTGCTTTCGTTTTTTTAAAAAAAATAACTGCACTTAATGTCAAATCAGGAAGCTACTTTTATATTTTTAGTACCTTTAATGAGTTACCCCAGCTCAAAACATATATAATTATCTTCCCTCATCTGAAGATTTTTATGCCGAAATGTTAACAGCATCCGGTGCACTTTGATTTTAAAAGGCTGTAGCTCAGTGGTAGAACACATGCTTGGCATGCAGAAGCATGTTGCCGGTGTCTCCTGGTAGGGCTGGGAATGTCTCCTGCCTAAATCCCTGGAAAGCCTCTGCCAGACAGTGTAGACAATATTGTGCTTGATGGACGCATAGTCTGAGCTGCCATAAGGCAGCTTCCTATGTCCCTGTGTCCTAGTTCTTACATATTTTACCTACTACTAAACAGCTCACTTCAAAAACTATAGTGAAGACTCCTTCATTAATTTGTTGAACAGAAGCATCAATTTAATCACAAAATATTAATGCATTGTTAGGTAAAAAAAGACTGATGTCGCCCTTGGAAGCACATCATACACCTTGCCCAAACAAGGTGTCAGCATCACTGTGGCTCTGCTGCACAGTACAGATATTATCAAGGCTGGCAGACAGAAGGCTGCCTTTCATCTTCCGCTTTCTGAATCATATTTCTCCATTTCAAGACGCCTTCCTTGCCTCTCAAGCTTGTCTCCTTACATGCAGCAGTGACTGTTTCTCCCTCTCTTCCACGTGCGCTGTCCCATTGACCAAATTACATTGCGAGCTTTTACTGTGCTGGGGAAATCCAGCCAGATGGGTGGGGTACAAATGATTATTATTATTATTATTATTATTATTATTATTATTATCATCATCATCATCTGTCAATGAGGGTGAAAGGAGATGCATGGGCTTTGTCCTGCTCCCAACTCCTAAATGGGTAACTGGTTATGTCAAAACAATAATGTTTGAAGTGGAAAGACAATGAAGGAAATCCCTCCATGAGTGTCTCTGTCAAGTTCAAAGTCTGTGTTTATTAACCACCTTGGAGGCCTTTTGAAAAAATGTCTGGATAATTTATTTTAAATAAATCATATATTCTAACTTTCTGTTTATCAGAATACATCTAAGGTGGCTAATAAAAATGTTAGGAAGGGATTATTGTTTCTCACTTCTTGAGTTTTTAAGCTTACAACTTAACCTGTAGTTGGAGCTTGTTTTATAACTGGAGCATGCTACCAGATTAGCCTTCTTCTGTCTCTTCATTTTTTCTCAAACAGAATATAGCAGATTGCCAATGTTATTGAGGCCTACCATTACCAGCTACCTCCTCCTCCTCCTCCTTTTGTGATCACTCGTAGCCACAACAGCTGCCACTCTGAAGATCTTCCTATTCATATTACCAGTGCTTTTTTCTGGGGGTATGCAGGGGTACACATACCCCTAAATATTTTGTGAATCTAAGTTTGGCCACATTGAAGGGCAGTATTTCAATATGAGTAGGAAAATGAGAGTACCCCTAAACATTTTTTTAAGAAAAGCACTGCATATTACTACAGTTACAGGGAAAGCTATGGTTTTCCCAGTAGTAATGTACGGAAGTGAGAGCTGGACCATAAAGAAGGCTGATCGCCGAAGAATTGATGCTTTTGCATTATGGTGCTGGAGGAGACTCTTGAGAGTCCCATGGACTGCAAGAAGATCAAACCTATCCATTCTTAAAGAAATCAGCCCTGAGTGCTCACTAGAAGGACAGATCCTGAAGTTGAGGCTCCAGTACTTTGGCCACCTCATGAGAAGAGAAGACTCCCTGGAAAAGACCCTGATGTTGGGAAAGATGGAGGACACAAGGAGAAGGGGACGACAGAGCATGAGATGGTTGGACAGTGTTCTCGAAGCTACTAACATGAGTTTGGCCAAACTGCGAGAGGCAGTGAAGGATAGGCATGCCTGGCGTGCTCTGGTCCATGGGGTCATGAAGAGTCGGACAAGACTGAACGACTGAACAACAACACAACATTACTACAGTTTTAACTGTTAACAGAGTACATTAGAATTTGCTGTGCCTGTCAGCACTGCGCCTTTCTCTGGACAAGTCTAGGAAACCAAAGAAGCTTTCAGTGATGAAGCCATGAAACCTTCTCCAAAGGTATGTTTTTGAGGATTGGGAGAGGGCAGAAAAGAGGAATATGAAAGTTGCATCAATGAAAGAGAGCGGAGCAGGATATAATGGGTCTTGGTTAAAATGGTCAAATATTAGGATAAATCTCTTGATGTCAAGAGGAATTTGAAAACAGAACCAGTTACTTAGAGGGGTGGAAAACTCAAATTCACTGGCAATTTTCAAGCAGGGGTTGGGCAGAATAGTATTGCTCTGGATTTCTTCCATTAAGCAGGGGGTAAAGTAGAAGGACTCTATGGACAATGGACCAAGTTGTTATATAAAGCTAGGAAATATCCTTCAAAAAAAAAATCTAGGGGTGGATTCAGGTGAACGTCTGAGGTGATAAAACTACTATGGGGTGTTTTTCTTTTGCCAGCAGTGAATACCGGAACATTCTGACAATTCACAAAAATATCACCTCCCGTTCAACCATATTTCATATGCTTTCTACCAGGTGGTAAATCATGATTTCACCACTTATCTGTGACAAAAATGTATCCCTTGCTGGATTCATTTCCTTCATTTTTCATCTGAATCAAGCCCAGATCAGCAGCTGTCAGAGATAGTTTGATACATGAATCCTCCTATTTCAGAAATGCTCTCTATATAATAAAACAAACAATAGGAGATGAGATTTTGTATCAAGATTGACAACTGTAGGTTATGTGTCTTTCACGTGCTATGTATGCCCCCAACTGATGTACCTTACCAGAGAGGTTCACAGTCATTAGGAACTGTTGTTTTTCAAGAACTCTGAGTCTCAGCTGGCTTGCAATTTATTGAAGAATCAAGACCTGCCAATGGGAGCTGGATACAGCCCAAATAAAAAAAATTGCTCAGAAGAATGAAGCCTGGCATAAACCTGAGCACGATGAATCAAGACGCCATGTTGACTGGTGTCAGCAAGGGCACTGAAGTGAAGAGTGCAGCATTTCTCTTTGACGACAAGCACCATTAAAAATTTGCCTGGGGGGGGGGGCTTTTTCAACACTTCTGACACACTTGGGCTGTGACAGCTCGATCGATCAGCCACAGCAGATGCTGGTGAAAACAGTCATCTGTTGGGACTTTGATATCAACTTCAGGGACTATGTAAGACAGTTAATATTCCATTTCTCAACAAATAAAATTCAACTGGTATTGAATGTTTTGGCTTTTCTCCCCCAATGTCACATTTGCTGTTTTTAGTCCCTCTGCCATTCCCAGCTCAATTTTTCTGTCAAGTGTGATTCCTGGACCTCACTTTAATTCTATACAAGCAGCTGAAAGCCTCGTGGTGTGCAAACTGCTGGTCCTCCCTTGCAGTACCCTGCTGAGAGGAAGTTTGGGTTTTTACTGCATTTACCGGGGGGGGGATGTGGGTTAAGTTGTAATTTCAAAGAATGTTATTAATTAGTAGGTGCACCCAGACGAATGTGTTTGTGGGGCTTCTTTAACACAGCAAGATGTATCAAGGTTGTGCCATGGCTCCAAAGAGGCATGAAAGGAAGGAAATAGAAACATTCTCTCTGCGGATAGAAGTCTTTCCGTAAATGCCCTTGAAAGAGATAAGCAGAAATAGAGCTGACCTTTATAAAGGAAGGGGAGTAGAGGGATCAAGAGTCTGCCGCCCCAAAATAGCTGTTATCTATTGCTGCATCAATTTAAATGAAGGTATAAATTGAGTTTGCTAACAGAAATGGTTCCCATATTTTCACCCATCTTAGCAAAAGCCTCAAGATATGAGAAAAAAATTAATCCTTGAGTGAATAAGTGCTAGAGCATGTCAAAATGGTTTTCCATTTGTTATATATATAAAAAAAGGTTTTCCATTTGTACAAGTTTGATTTATATATATAATATGCAAGGGGGGAGAGGGGAGCTGCTGAATTTGTCTTTGACCTTGGTTGCATCAGTGTCATAGAATATTCAAAACAAAATAAAAAATTTAAAAAATCCTTCCAGTAGCACCTTAGAGACCAACTAAGTTTGTTTTTGGTATGAGCTTTCGTGTGCATGCACACTTCCTCAGATGGAATGTTCACCAATTCTTTAAATGCTTTCTCGTGAAAAGTCACCCCACATTCTACCATTTCTCCATGGCAAGTCATTTCCATGCAGCTATTCTAGTGCCTTTTACAATGTGGATTTTGAAGAAAGCATGGCGAGTTTCCAGGTTAGGAACACACAACCACAGGAGCATTCCGATCTACATAATAGGATTGAACGAACATGGCAAAGGAGTGGGAAAGGGAGGAAAGCAGGGCTTAATCTGAACTGGGCCATAGTGGACTTCAATTGCAGCATTTATTTGCAGATCAGGCCTGAGCATCCAAAGCTACTATTTTCATTTTTCAGAATATGACGAGCTCAATCCAGGAATCAGAAGCTGGAAAGCAGTACTAGACATTGACAATGGACCTCATGTAAGATCTGAAGAGGAGAAGGGATCCCTGCAGTTTGAAGCCTACAGCCTTCCCCATAAAGAACCGTGAAGGAACTATGCTGTGGAAATGCAATTCTGTGCACGTTTACTTAGGAGTAACTCCTACCATGCTCAGCTGGTCTTCCTCCCAGGGATGTGTACATAGGATTGCAGCCTCAGTGACTCAGATGAGGCAGACATATTATCCTGGGCAGGGGTGCCAACTTGAATGAAATATTGTGGGGACGCAGGTAAGCCCCGTCCCACATAATCAATCACATGACACGGTGCACAGACACCACTTGAATGTCAATGCTCATCAACCATAGCTGTCAAGTCTCCCTTTTTTGCGGGAAACTCCCTTATTCCAAGCCGTTTCCCGCTGTTATCCCTTATTGTTGATATCCCTTAAATTTCCCTTATTTCCAGGAAGGAGAGTTGTAGTCTGGGGACTCCTTGGGTTCCTGCCTTTCTCAGCCCTGCCTGCCTCCCTGCCTACCTCACAGGACTGTTGTGGGGATTAAATGAGGACTAGGGCCAGGGAGCTCCTTGGAGAAAAAGGTGGAATATAAATACCTAATAACAAACAGACAGACAGACACATATATAAAGAAGAAGATAAAATAGGCAAATGTTTCTCGGCAACAGGTGCTCAGATTAAGCATTGCTGCCCCTAACTGGAGGCAGAGCAGAGCCAACCTGGCCAGAAGCCATCAGTGGTCCTCTCCTCCTGCATGAATTGGCCTAATCCTTTTCTAAAGCCATCCAAGTTGGTGGCCATCACTGCTCCCTGTGGCAGGGAGTTCCAGAGGTTAACCGTGTGCTGCGTGAATAAGTGCTTTCTTTTCTCTGCCCTGATTTCTCTTTCCTGGGAGCTCTTCCCTGGTGTAAATTAATTTGTAGCCTGGGGGGATTATCGCGGCGTGGACTGTCCCTGAGAACTGTAGACTGTCCCCGGGACAGGTGAGGGTGCTGATCCCTTATTTTCAAATCCGAAACTTGACAGCTATGTCATCAACTCACTGATTTGTCACACCCTCAAATATTGTATTGTGGGGGACTGAAGCCCCCACATCCCCAAGGTGTTGGTGCCTATGATCCTGGGCCCAAAAAAAAATTTCAAAAGGCATTTCCTCATTTTTAAATGCCTCATCTAGCCCTGCCCTGCCCCATGTATGCACCCAAATCCTACTCACATGATGCCTTTGAAGTTCAGCTGATCTTAACAGTTTGATCATATAAGGCAGCTCTAGGTCACCTGCCCACATTATTATAATATACCGGTACTGTTTGTTTGCTTGTTTCACTCTATTTGCCTAGCTGTCTATTAACATATATTATTTGGATGGCTTGCAAAAACGAAAATAAAATGCAATTTTTAAAATGTAATACAAAATGCTTAAAGCAGCTTTAAAAAAAGTTCTGTCTGCCAGGTAGATTAGCTAAAACAAGAACTGAGTTTTTGAAAAGCCCTGGGTAATTGCCATTAAAATATTAAGGCACATATTTCTCTCCTCGGTTCTAGATATGCAAGGTGGGATCCATATGTGGCAGCTGATGGAAAGCTCTGTTCTATAGGTAAACCACCATAGCCCTTGAAACTACTTCCAGAATTATAACCACAAACCTCTCAGGAAGGTTATTGCCAATGACTTATTCCGGCCAGGATCTTACCAAATAATGACAATGTTTTCACACAAACGTCTGCTCTAAACCCATTCATTCTGAGCAACTGTTTGCTACAATTATCCTTTCAATGGCAGATATTTGAGAGTAATGAGATAGGAATTCAGATTAATACATCTGCCTAATTTCTCATAAAACTGAAGTCTTCAGTCAAATCAAAGTACAGTGGTCTTTCCAGAAGCAAAGGTGACCATTGCACAATTATGCCAGAGCAAGCAGGTTGCAAATGACAGCCTTTCCCATGAGACTTTCTCCCTAGCAGGTGAAGTCTTGTCACCTTAGATTTTTTAGTAGCTGTGTGTAGGCTTGCTACTTTACTTTAATGAGACAACCCATGAATTCCTGCTGTGTCCCTTTTATGGAAAACAGGGAGATCCAAGCTACAGATCCTTATATTATGTAGGCAACAGTGCATATATTATTCCTAGGTTATGGCATGGATCCTTGAAGAAACAGGACAGATTCGGGGGGGGGGGGCATTCTTAAGCCTCTGCTACCCTAATGGTCTTAGGTAGGTAGCCTTAAGTTACAAATCTTTATTTAATCAAGGGGATGACCTTCATCTGTATTCAAGAGCTAGTTTTGTGAGTTTAGCTAATGGGGTTCAGTTTGTGATAGCTAAAAATGGGACTAATGAGATGCCATGCATCATAAATTTAGCTCTCTACAGTTCTGAATGCACAAAGCCACCACTTGTTTTAATGCTTCCTAGAGTTTACATTTGTCCTTGAAGGTTTCACCTCTTTGGAGACCAACAAAACAGGTTCCATGAAGTTCTGCCTTTACAAATCCCACTGCGGCTTGCATTGCTAAAACGTTTCCTTTTTTATCATCATAGCACTTAGTTCCTTGGTATACCCTTTGGGGTTAGATGCATCAATAGAAAAATCAATAAGGCTGAGGTAACTAAATATTCAAGTCTCATATGGAATAGAGATCCATGATTACCCTCACATAAGTCGCATAAGTGGCTGTAGCCTCATTAGATAACTAGATTTGCACATCCTCATCCATGATGAGGATGCCTTGAGGCCAGCTCAGAATCGCATGGTCTCCATGGCAACCATGGAACTGCCCCAGATTGCCATTTTTCCAGCATACAGAGCAGGGCATACCCTTGAAATACTTTCTGCTCCCAGTGGAAAGATGGGATAACCTTAACCTGGTGAAGTTTGGATGTTTGGTGGTGACCCTATCCTTCAAGAGTGGGGAATGCAGATATTTGCTCCCACAGATAAATGGAGCCCAATAGGTGATTCTGTTGACACCCTGGTCTCGCTATGGGATGGTGAGAAGAAGAGGTCTATTGACACAATTGCTTCTGAGGTTCCTCTCCAGTTCTGCATAGCCCTTGGTATACTTAGGGGTTGTGGGCAATGAAGCAGGCTGAGAGACAACTGGAGCACTGGCATTCTATACTGGTGATAGTCTGTCCCCATCAACAGTCTAGCCCCATGTAGACAGCATTGTAATAATCAAGTCTTGTGGTCACTAGTGCACGAATCCCCACAATCAGACTATTCTTGGCCATGAACAGCTGTCATTCACATCCCAGCTGCAGCTGGTAGAAGGCTCTCCTAGCCTCTGAGGCTACCTAAGCCTTCAGCAACAAAGATGAATCCAGGACCACCCCCAAATTCCAAATTGAAAGGGGCCTCTATGCTGTTCTGCTGAATGTGTGTGACTGGGACCTAAAACACAAGCAAAATGTGTCATTAGTTCTGTACCAGGAAGGCATAAGAAGCATGAACTGATGGACCACCTAGGGGTGGTGGCATTGGTAATAGAGCAAGGGGCATCTCACTTTACACTTCACGTATCCCCAAGCCCCCTCCCCTCCAAAAAAAATCAGGTTAGCTCAAATGTTGCACCTGTCAGATACCTAAAAATATTATGCTATTAATGTGTTTCTGTAATTTCCACGTAGAGAACAAAGGGGGTGAGAATGGTGTTGCGCAGAACAATAAACTAACATAGAAAGGTCAGCAATTAATAGGTAGTTTCATTGTGTCGGATATGGAAAGTTACTGCCTCTGCTGGAGAAGTATAAATAAGCAGATCAAGATGGATTAACTCTCAGCCCCTATCTCTTCCTCTCCATCAAGTTAGAGTTGGCTAACAGGACTATCTGTAATATTGGAAGAGAATTATTTGGGGTAGAAAAAGATGGTGAGGAAATTGCTGGGATAATGTCTCTCTCCTAGTTTAATTTGATACTCAATGCATTTTAAAAGGTAGATCACTGATTGCTGATCCCAAGGGTTACATCTGGCAAGACACATTATTGCTATTTATCATACACACACACACACACACACACACACACACACACACACACACACACTACTTAGTGCCCAAAAAGGCTTTGAAGTGATTAAGTAGCTAAATATGAGAATGGGGCAGCTCTTTAGGAAGACACAGTCTTTTTCTTTTTAGTTAGTTTCTGCTTTTGCTATCATTTTGTTTTGCTTACTATAATGCCTGTGTAGTTTGTGAACCAGTCCTAGTAAACAGGGGCATAATTTATTCTCTTGGTTGCTTCTGTCTGAATTACAGTAATTATCTCTTGTGTCAAAGGTACTACCACATTTTGTAACTGGAATTTCCTATCAAAACCCTTGGAATTTGCCCAAATTTGTTTCTTTTTTAAAAAAATCCTTTGATGCTCATTGATACTCCAACAATCTGTGGCAAGGAAGTTCTACACTGTGCAAAGATGTGCAGCATGATTTCACATTCAGCCCAATGCCTCTTATGTTCAGTGGGTGAGGGAAACACATTGTGACTAACATTTCCCAGTTCATTCTCTCTACGTCACTCGCAATTTTAACATCCCACTCTCAGGTTGGAAAGCCCCAGCTCTTTTAAATAAAGACAAGTTCTGGGCCTCCAAATTCCAGTAAGACAAGAGAGACACCCACACTGCCTGTCTGAACTTCTACTTCTTTTGTTTTATTTTCATGCCTGCTAGACCTAACGGTGCTTCATCCTCCTGACAGAGAAAATTGCCAGCCCAGGGACCAAATGTGCTTCCATGTGCTATTTCATGTGTCATTCCACGTGCAAGCCTTCAAGAGAGTTTTCCATGGACTCAAATACTCCGTAGGAGGAACAAAAGCAAAGTTAAACTGCTTGGAAGCATAGAGAAAGCTCAGTCATGCAGCCATCCTTGTCAATAACCTGGTCAGCTTCAATCCAATCACGCATCAAAATTTTGTTCTTCCCAAAGGTTCCCACCTTGGCCATACATTTATCATGTAATAAGGAATTTATCAGATTCTTCCCCAAGAGAACTTCCCAATTGATTCTTTGAAAACTCAGAATCACTGTGGAAAAACTCATTTATATTTCTGATATATTTTACTCTAAACACTGGCACTTGGCTATTAAAGGGTAAAGTGAGTTTTCCTGGAATTTCAGTAGGGGTTTCTAAAGTGGAAGCCACCATCTATGGGTGTCCTGTAGCTTCTTGAGAAATAAACCTGTTTATTTATTTATTTTATTATTATCTATTGAATTTAAATGCCTCCCTATACCCAGACAGAGGTCTCAGGGCGGTTCACAGAAAAGATCGCAATATATAAACTCAAAATAAAAACAATAACCCAATAACACACACACACACACACACACACACACACACACACACACAAAAGAGCCACATTTTAAAAGGGTATAGGATGTTGATCAGGTCAGCCAAAGGCCTGGTTAAAAAGGACAGTTTTTGCCTGGTCCCTAAAGGTGTATAATAATGTTTGATGCCCTTTCATTCCAATGAGAAAATGGAAGCTGTGGTTAAGTTGAGACATTTTGGGCAGCAATTGCACATGCCCAGATAGCAGTCAGGGAAAGGAGTTCAGCACAGGGAAACAAATCAGACAATATCAGGTAAAGTTCCAGTTACAGGTAGGTAGCCATGTTGGTCTGCCATAGTAAAAACAAAATAAAAAATAAAAATGTTCCTTCCAGTAGCACCTTAGAGACCAACTAAGTTTGTTCTTGGTATGAGCTTTCGTGTGCATGCACACTTCTTTAGATACACGGAAACAGAAGTCACTAGACCCTTATATATAGTGAGAGAGTGGGGAGGGGTATTGCTCAGAAGGGTGGTGGGAATGGGTGATTGGCTGATAGGTGTGGAAAACCTGTTGACGACTGTTAACGACTGCAATTGGTCTTACAGGAAAAGGCAAGGGGTGAGATGGCTAAAGATAGCTTTGTCATGTATAATGAGATAAGAATCCAATGTCTTTGTTCAGACCAGGTCTCTCCATGGTTTTAGTTTGGTAATTAGTTGCAATTCAGCAAGTTCTCTTTCCAGTCTATTTTTGAAATTACTTTGTAGTATGACAGCTACTTTGAGATCTTTTATAGAATGTCCTGGGAGACTGAAGTGTTCTCCTACTGGTTTCTCTGTCTTGTGATTCCTGATATCAGATTTATGTCCATTATCCTTTGGCATGGGGTTTGGCCTGTTTGTCCAATATAGAGAGCTGAAGGGCACTGTTGGCATTTGATGGCATACACAATGTTAGAAGATGAGCAATTAAATAGTCCTGAGATGGTATGTTTGATGTTGTTGGGGCCAGTAATGGTGTTGTCCGGGTATATGTGGCAGCAAAGTTGGTATCTGGGTTTATTGCAGGCTCTGGTACCAGTGTCCATGTTAATTCCTGTTGTTGTATTATTGTGGGTGAGGAGTTGTTTAAGATTGGGTGGCTGTCTGTAGGCGATGAAAGGTCTTCCTCCCAGAGCTTGAGAAAGAGAACTGTCATTGTCTGGTCTTTACAGCAAGATAAAGGAAACACAGCAGCGGAAAATGAGCTCACTGCATTTCTTATTGCTAACCTGTAAATAGTCTTACCTAAGAGTCCTCTTTTTCCCCCAGGGACCTGAGATATTTTGGACTCTCCTAAGACTCTGTTGTTATCATCTTCCAGTGCCATGGACCAAAAGTCTATGCCATGAAAGTATGAACCAAAATTGCAGCAGCCACAAAGCTTTTAGATTCTCCCCATGTCACATAATCTGAATACTAAGATATGCCTTTTTCTATGCTTTTGAAACACTGGAATGCCAGGAGTAACTTTTCGGTGTATTTGCAATGCTAAACCACCGTTATCGGAGGCATCCAATACTATTATATTCTCAGCACGTTTGCAAGTAGCAGCTGCTGTGGTACTTAAGGAACACACAGCTTCAAGTTCAGTTTTTTGTTTGTTTTGTTTTTGTTTTTTAAATAGGCTGCCCATAAAAAAGAATATCCCACAGAACAAGTAAAACACTTCCCTGGGGGGAAACTGGTTATTATATTTCTTACACTGATATGCAACTCTTTATGACTTTCTTTACACACAGGGCTAATAAATCAGGGGTTCCTCGGCTCATGAAAAATGCAACAATGCTTTAAAAGGTGGTTTATCCAAAGATGTGAATTAGAAGTACAATGCCCAGTTCAAAAGAGATATTTACATAAGCTGGCTCATTACAAATGAAAAATGTTATTACCCACTATCTATTCCTAGCTTCTTGCGAATTCAACTTGTTCAACTTGAAGTACTGCAAAGAACACCAGCTTCTGTGGCATGAGGCTGGTAAGAAAAACAAAAGGGGGAGGTTTCTACACACCCACGTAATCTCTTCGTTTCAGGCAAGAAGGATTATCACAGTTCAATGAAAAAGTTCAGTTCTTCCATGAAGAAGAAATGCACACCACAAGGGCATAAGCAGGGCCAGTGAGGGGTGTGGTTAAGAGAGAATTTCAAAGGTCCTGTTGTTGTTATTGTTATTATTATTATTATTATTATTATTATTATTACCTCATGAGCCACATTTGACTCCCCCTGATGAATGAGCTATCCACCACAAGAATGAGCTTCAAAGCTTTACTGCAGAACAGCCTTAAAATAGTTACAAATAAACATTACAAAATGCAAAGTAACACATTGCTGATAAACAGCAAGCAATGCATCCCTGTCTTCTTTATGACCTTAATATAATTCAGTAACTTTCCTCTCTCTGATCTGAGAGAGAGATACTGAAGATGATACTAAGATGCTGAGTTCTCAAGTTTCATCTCATGCTGTGAGAGAGCTATGCTTAGGTTTCCAGGATGAACAAAATCGAAAATTCTTTCTAGTAGCACCTTAGAGACCAACTGAGTTTGTTCCTGGTATGAGCTTTCGTGTGCATGCACACTTCTTCAGATACACTGAAACAGAAGTCACCAGATCCTTAAATATAGTGAGGGAGTGGGGAGGGGTATTGCTCAGAAGGGTGGTGGGAATGGGTGATCAGCTGATAGGTGTGGAAAACCTGTTGACGACTCTTAAAACCTGTTGACGACTCTTAACGGCTGTAATTAGTCTTGCAGGGAAAGGCAAGTGGTGAGATGGCTAAAGATAGCTTTGTTATGTATAATGAGATAAGAATCCAATGTCTTTGTTCAGACCAGGTTTCTCCGTGGTTTTAAGTTTGGTGATTAGTTGTAAGGATGAGTCATCAATTAACTTGATTGGAAACATCCAAGCCTTCTCTGCCACATTAGCTAAAGACAAACCTCTCTTGTCTAATGCAAACATCTCTGCATAGGATTTTAAACACAATGCAACCAAACCATATATCATCTTTACTGCCCCCCCCACACACAATTAAGACTGGGGAGGAAAATGGTGTGTGTGTGATCAGAGAGTCCAGAACCTGCACTAGATGTTTGCCTACAAAACTTGTTTGGTGTGAAACCTGTGTAGTCGAATGGGCATAACTTTATTGAGGGACGGTGACAGGGGGCTTAATTGTTCCTTTATTTTGCACTGCTCGCAGTTACAGATTTTATCTTGTTGCTGCTTCCTGGTCTGCAATTTTTTTTAAGGGCTTCTCTTTCCTGGAGTGGCCCCAATCACTCAGGGGGATCAGCAAGCAGAGAACTGCACTAGTGTCCTGGGCTCTGTGAGGACATCTCTTGAGTGTACACGAAGCCAATTCAAAGTCAGAGAAATGCCTCCTGGGTACCATTACCCTCATGCTGAACCCCTCCCCCCCTCCACTGGGGAAAAAACTTAAGAGGAAGTGGGCACTCTTCACCATGGATGAAAACATGAGACCCATTTTAGCTCCCCCCTCGTATTCATGTTTAGAGAGCCATATCTAATTCCTGAGGCTAAATCTTCTTACACACATAAAACTTTAAATAGTTGTTAAAACAACAACAATGGTTGTTGTTGTTGTTCAGTCATTCAGTCGTGTCCGACTCTTCGTGACCCCATGGACCAGAGCACGCCAGGCACGCCTATCCTTCACTGCCTCTCGCAGTTTGGCCAAACTCATGTTAGTAGCTTCGAGAACACTGTCCAGCCATCTCATCCTCTGTCGTCCCCTTCATGGATCACTGCCTTGTCGTGGCGAAGGGGCTTGAATTACTCAGGGAAGCTATGGACAGGTCAAGATGGACAGGTCATAGTGGAGAGTTTGGACCAAACGTGATCCACCTGGAGGAGGAACTGGCAAGCCACTCCAGTATCCCTGCCAAGAAAACTCCATGGACAAAGACAACAACAATGGTACGTCAGGCCAATTCAGAGTGAGAGAAATGTTTCCTGGATACTATTACCCTTTGTTTTATTCTTTTTGTAAATGTTTTACAATTTTTTTAAAAAAATGGCCTGCAATGCATATCTATGCCCAATCTATGTTTGTTAGGATGCATCCCATCTATATCCCCTTCTTCCGCGTTAGCAACCAGATGTTGTTATACACAGCATGAGAGAGGTTCAAAGCATCGCTTGTGGAACTAAGCATCGCTTGTGGAAATGGGCTAACAACTGACACCTTCCAATGACCATTTCTTCCCTCCCCCTGATTCCAACAGGGCTTGTGCTGCATATGTTCAAGGGAGTGTGTTCTTCAGAGAATCCTAAAACCAATAGTGCCCTAGTGACACTATTGAAATCAAAAAGAAATGATCAGAAGAGATGAGCTGTCTTTAAAGAACTGAGATTTAAAAGGTCAAGGTGGGAGCGACAACAGAGAGTTTTTTAACCTAGGCTTTAGCTAACATGAACGAATCCAGGCAATTCCTGCTTCCAGATGCGTTCAAATGCTTTACCCCATCACGCCAAACCATCGTTTTTATTGACAGCCGAGAGCAGCTTAAAAACACAGAGGAAAGTTGCATAAGGATTAACTTCTTTTCTTTCTCTCTCTCACATCTGACCTGATAAAAACCTACAGAAGGAAAAAGCATGCCACCTTCTGCATAGCAGTTTGGTGACTTTTAATCATAAGATTCTATCCTTCCAAAAATAGAGGAGCTCACATATCTAGCTATATAATCTAGCTATATATGGATTAATATTCCTAATTTCAACAAAGGTCAGGGGAGTTATCATATGCTCCTGGTGGGTGGGTGTTTTAATGCAGTTTTAGTACTTTGCAGTATTTACTGAAAATGGTATGGTTTGTTTCCCCCCCCCCTTTTCTTTTATGGCTCACTGTTCTTCCTTCTTGCTTTGCTTATTGCCTTTCTCAAGTCACCTCTGCACTCCCTTCCTTTCTCTGCTCATAAATATTTTTAATAGCTCATTGAGACACCCAGGTTTAACCAGAATCCCTTTATTAACTCAGATATGAAGTGGTTCAAAATGTAATTAATGATGGCCTAGAAAAGCACTTAGGCAGGGGACAATGTAGTCGATGCAGATCTAGATTTCAGCCAAAAGCTGTATAATTCGCATATAGATATTCACCTGCTCACAGCCCTTTTAAATGGATACCGTTTTGAGAAGTAGGCTCCCTTGGAGCATGGAATGAAAGTGAGAAGTTGATTGCCTGCTGTTAAAACTTGGTCTAAGGTACAGCAGTACGGTAAAGATTTACTGAACACTCACAAGTTAAAAGCGTGAAGATCAAACAGATACATTGCAATTTGCCTCATACCAGTTGTACCAATTGCCTTTGGTAAGGTTGCAATCCCTTTGAAAGAGAAGGTACATTGTATTCCTGAATCCAGTTTTGTCATCTGAGGCATCAGTGGCTAAGCGTGTCTATTGCCAGATACAGCAGCTTCAACAGTTATTGCTGTTCCCGGGCAGGAAAAGCCTGGCCACAGCAATCCATGCTCTGGTAACATCCAGATTGGAAAACTACAATGCTCTCTAGGTGGGGCTACCTTGAATATGATCCCAGATGCTACAGCTGGTGGAGAATGCTGTGGACTGGTAGCCAAAGATGTATAACCCCACTTTTGAGGGTGTTGCTGGCCATTTTATCAAAGCATATACACTTTTTATTTGTTCTATGCAGCTGAAATATGCATCCAAACAGTTCAAAACCACTGTATGCCTTTAAAGGCAACTGAGATTGTTGCCAATGAGATTCAGATTTTGATGTTGCCCATTTATTATGCACCGTTGCCAGTTACTTATGGATTCACTGTCATATACTTGGGTTGGGACATGCCCTTGTAAGTGTTTCAGAGCATAATTACTGCTAATATCCCACTGTATCACCTGCTGTTAGAAACAAAGTTTGGTTTTTCACTATCTCTTCTTAAGGCATGGAGAAAAATCAATACTAATTAGAGATATCTGGGAAAGGCCATGGAAGACCGCCAATTCTGCCTCACTTTAATTATGCTTGTGAAAATCATTTTGAGCCAAAGAAAGAAAGGGGGGGAGAGAAGTAAATTATGACCTATTTATGCATGCAACAGAATAAGATTGCAAATAATAGTGTCTAGAAAGAGTTTTATCCTCATCCCCTTGCAATGTAAGTACATTGGCAGCCATACAGGCTTGGCAATTTTTAAAGATCGATTGGGCTTCAGTTTATGGTCAGCCTATTACAAAGAGGGTAAGTTAGAATGTTCCAAAAAAAGAGAGGAGGGTAGTAAATCTCTTGGTCTGCACAAAATGTTAAGGAATTATCCTTCTCCTCCAAAACTAATGGGAGAAATGGTGCTTCCACTTCTGTATGGACTCTAAAAGAATGAAGGGGGGGAGGGAGAGAGAGAGAATCAAAAATACCCTATGACTGCTTCAAATATGAATGCTTGGAGTCTCTAGTATCTTACTGTCCAGAATGTGGTAGCAATGAATGTCTGACAGGATTTGAAAAATGACAGGATTTCGAAAATTAGAGCAGTCAATATTTGACATGTCAGAATAGCACCCAGCACAACAAGAAGAAAACTAGCTGACAGCTGACATTTAGTACTAGTCATTACTTGGTGGCAGACATGCAGTAGATGTCTAACAGATGCCTAACATTCAACAGCAATATCTAACAAAGGACATGCAGTAGAATGCAGTATCTGACAGCACACACACACACACACACACACACACACACACTTTAATAAGTCTTACTCCCAGGTATATATTCTATCCCAGGTAAAGGTGTGCACAGATGCTTTACAAATACCCAGGAATTAAAAAAAATTAAAGGGTGGCAACCCTTTGTGGGGGGTTTTGGGTGGTAGGGCTGTATGTATGTATGTATGTATGTATGTATTTTTGTCATCACAGGGGTGTGCCCTTCACAACTGAAGTTTCCACATATATTTTATACACAGGTTTCTACAGCCAAAAAGCCACCCTCAGATCATTGAGCTGGCAGACTGTGCTTATGCAGCGTGCGCCAGAAGCTTAATCAGCAAATTAAAAGGCACAGAATATGGAGGCACTAGCATATAATAAAGCAAAGATTAACTGAGATTAAATAAAATGGAGACTGGCTTATCAGTAACCATTCATGATCGCAAAGGTAATGGATGGAACATTATTACATTACGGGCAGGAACAGTTTCAGAATTGCAAAGTAACACAGAAAGGAAAACCACATAAGGGTAAACCTCCAACAGTACAGCGAAAAATAAAATAAACAACAACAGCTGACTTGCGAGAGTATAAATATGGCACAGAGCTTCTTGTTTTAATTTGATATTTAAAGCCCAATGCAAATTTACAGCAGTGTTTGAAAATAAGTTAATGTATCGCAGCTCACAAAGTCCAGCTTTATTGATAGGAAGAAAAATAGGAAGCTGCCTCAGACCATTTCTTCATCAGTATTGTCTCCACTAGCTGACAGTGGCTCTCCAGGATTTCAGGCAGCGATCTCTCTCTCAGCCCTATCTGGAAATGCCAAAGATGGAACCTGGGACTTTCTGCATGCATGGTGAAGTCTACAGAGGTTGCAACCTGGCACTGGAAAAAGGTAGTGGCATTGACCGACCTGCCATCACCACACTACAGTGATGACCACCTGTTGGAGGCTCTTAGTAAGTCCCACAGCTAATGCCTGCCTCGGACTTCTCTTAAGTCATGTCAGTAAGATCCAGGGAGCTGCCATTTAATTCCCCACATAGCACTATGGTGTGGAACAATATCCTTTAAGCTGCAAAGCGTACCCACCGTTGCCATCCCCACCTGGCACTGCCAAGTAGGACTAGAGGGGTCACTGATCTAGGAGAGAGTCCCCAGAGGGCATTCTAACCCAGTTCGGAGAACAATATGGCAAAATTCAGATAAGTGCAAAATTCGAAGGATGGCTGTGTTTCAGGTCTGATATGATTTCAGAAAGTGCAAATTTGACAAATTTGCCTTTAAATGCAAACTTAATTGGATTTCACCCCCATCCCTGCTTGACACTTAAATCCCAATCAGAATGGCCAAATAGCTCCCCCTGCGAACTTTTTTTTTCTTTGTCAGGCTACAATTCATTTTATCACTAAACAGGACTGAAAATGATACTTAAATCTAGCCTAATATTTATCCAGCAATTATATCCCCCTAGACTACAAGCAGATGTTCTGAACTGTTTGCAAAGCTAACTTAAAGAGACCAATATCTTTGTGGCCTCGTGTCTCGTTCCATTTCCTCTCATGACTAAGTGATGAATAGAAAAGCCTAGCCTGTTACCTGCTGCTGCTATTGTGTCATGAGAGCAGGCACCACACAATGGGTCTCGCCACAAATGCAGCGGTACACTAGGCACAGAAATAAAATGGCATCCCTCTCCTCAGGCACTGGTATGAGAGGAGACGTGAGCATTTGCATCAATGCCTGGTTTAAAAAATGTCCCATGTTTACCTGAATTGATGCCAGTCATTCTTAGTATGCAGGCCTAGTAAGTTGCAGGAACGTTCCCAGCGAGAAGGAAATGTGTTTAGAATTAATGCAGCTCTCTCTCTCTCTCTCTCTCTCACATACACACACACACATACACATATACACACCAGGACTTGGTACGTGACAACTGTTTCAATCATGACTTCTTGTGTTTTGTTCTGCTTTCCCAAAATAAATAGTGATTTTATTAGTTGCAAGTACTGCTCTTGTATATTAAATTTAGACTTGTTTGTCATTGATGGGCAAATGAAAGTTTGACCATTGCTGGGCTCTTGTGTTATTTTGTCTAATCTTGTGAATGTGAGAGTGGCTGGGGCATCCAGTTTGCATAACAACCTATCCATTACTAGTAGGTATTAAGATCAAATTGGGGGGGAATATGAAGGGGGGGAACCATACATACATACATATTACATAGTGAAGAAAATCACTCTTACATCCATCTTCTTAACATTCATGTAATGGAATGAAAAGCTGAACCTTATTTTTATATTGTGGAACAAAGAGAGAACATTCAACTTAGGACACCCCCAGAATTACTGAGATGCTATAGAAAAAAGAAAGTGGAAGGATTAATCCATTCTTCCTTCAATGGATGGCTGCAATCATTCTGCATTCTCTGCCTGGCAATGGCCTCTTCTCTCAATGAAGCACTGTCTCCACCCCTGAAAAACACAAGCCTTGGGAATAAAAACATTAAAGCACTCAAGAGCAGATATATTGCATTTTCTATAAATTCATTAAATATTTTTATCTTCACTCAACATGAAGGAAGAAATTTTCCATTCATAGATTTAATTTTCAAATATGAGTTATAGCTGTTTTATGTTGGCTTAATCTGTCCCTGCTGTGAGGTAGCAATAGGAAGCAAATACACAAATTGTTAATGGAACCTTCAAAGGCTAAACAGATAGCCTACATTGTGGCAGTCAGGTCTTGTGCCAGGTAAGGGCTGCAGTCAGGCTTTTTCCAGGTGTGCGCATTACTTAGTTAGGACATAAAGCAATCACATTAATGCTAACAAGATGCACCAATAAAAGACATTCCGAACTAACAATCAGAACCGGATCCATTTAGGCAGCAGAGCATACATACGGTTATCCCCCCCCCCCAGCAAATAATGATCTCATATACCTGGGAGAATAATACTTGATTGGCCGCTTGTGCCATCCCACTGTGGAAAGGAGGCTGTGTGTATGAAAATATACAGTCTGGGAATATTAGCAACTGTGCATGCTGGGAAGTCAATGGCCCATACAATAACAGATCAAGTTCATGAAAGAAAACTTGGAGAGTAAAAGTTTAGGTGGGAAAAGAACACTTATAGTTATGACACTCTGGGAGATGAGAGATGAGAGCATTCAATATATATCTACCAGATGGATAGCTCAGTTGGTTAAAGTGTGGTGCTGATGATGCCAAGGCTGCAGGTTTGATCCCTGTATGGGACAGCTGTGTATTCCTGCATTGCACGGGGTTGGACTAGATGATTCTTCCAATTCTATTATTCTAATTTTAGAGCCAAGGCCTAGATTACTTCCTTGCAGTTATGCCAAACACTTCCTTGCAGTTATGCCAGAGGAAGAGGATAGAAGTCAGAGCAGGCTGTGCCCCTAATGCTAAACTATGAGTTAGTGCTGGGGTGAGAAACCATTTTTCCATCAGGGGCTGTTGACTCACAAAAAAATTAAATCAACGGGTTGGGCAGCCTCTGTGATCCTTAGATTCAATGTTGCCTTTGTAGAACTCAGTTGAGAGGCCAATGGGGACAAAAACAGAATTAATTGGTTATCATTAGCTCTGGTGCCACCTGTTGTTGACCTCCCTGTCTTCTGCCCTACCAGTCTAAATCAGCACCAGCCTCCACTGAATAGATGCACAAAAGAAGATACATTATTTATCGGTTTGATTGCTTGTTTCTATCTATTTCACTATTCCATCCATAATAGAATTCCACAAGGCAGGTTTGTACATATGAAAACATCAAAACAGCCCTTAACAGTGACAGTTTCCTGGCATTTTGGAGCTTGAGTGAACATGAAAAACCCTTAACACAGCATGTTTTAACCAAAAGGTTTTTTGTTAATTGAATTTGATCAAGGTTGCTGCAGCGTGCGCCTCCAGACTCTGCCCTTGGAGCGGCTGGTGCACCAACTAAAGCTAGTAAAGTCACCTTGGCCACAAATGCTACCTGAACGTCATGGAACAGCTCCAGATTGAGAATAATTGTTCACCCTATTTTCTCAGGAAAATTGCCTCCCCCTGCACTTCCTAGCTATGAATACTTTGCTCCTCTAATAACGTTTTGTAAAATGGCAGCTGTCCATTTCAAGCTATTATCGTTCCAGACTGTGCAGTCATTAGTTGCTTGAGGAAAGACAGATTTTTAGCATGCTGAAAGCCAGAAATGGAGCCAGTCATATACCTTCAGAATTTTACACTTCTAGAAAATAAATACATGTTTCTTACCATCCAAAATAGAAGATCACTACAGCAGAGGACTGGAACTTAAAAAGATTATGGATTTTCTTTTTTGAAGGATAGATATATTTTCGTTTGAAGATGAGTGATCATGTAGTTCACTCCAGGCACCTGGCCTTTGTGTCCTACCCTTGAGGATCATCCTTTACTATTCAGATGTGACAGCTGTCATTTTTGGCCAATGTACTTGGCACCGAAGCTAAATCACATTTCTGTAAATGAGTTATCTGCTTCCAACAATTGGATACCCACATGGAGAGTTGTTGAACAGAACAACATCCTACAGAGAAAAACACAAATACCTTTCTGAAATACCTTTGGTTTATGGCTATTGGACCCAGAGAACATATAAGAAATGCAAAGAGCAAGTGTCACTTAAACAGCTCAGATATGAGCTGGATGGTATGAATGCACACATAGGGTGCTTTCTCTCATAGCAGTTGCCCCATGCATTGACATCATCAGGTGAGCTCCTGGCTTTGGTGTCACCTTTGTTTGTTACGAAGGACACAACATTATTTTGCATTTGTGTCTGTTTTGTGGAACCCAGTAGTGGATGAACTCAGGTCAGTCACATTGCTGCAGCTTTTCAGGAGATAGAGGGGAAGGAGGGGTGAAGTGAGGTCAGTGCAGTGCAAACACACCATCAGGCCTACCCAATTGGCTCTGCCAGTGCATTTGCACCACACCAAACTTGCTGCTGCCTCCCTGCTCTACCTCCCGGTAAGTAGCAATGACACAACGCAACAGAAGATTAAGTGAGCAGCACCAGCCCACCATGCTGCCTGCTGCTGGTGGAATCTGCTTCCTGGAGATATTTGAATGGTCCACTCATATATGGTATGGAGGGAGGAAGGCTGGCAACAACTTTAAAGGAGGTGGTGAGTCTGGTCACAACAGTAGAGCCGCATAGGGGAGAAAGTGAAAAGGGTCAACAGTGAGCATTCAGCTGCACCAAGATGGTGAGCAGCGATTCCATAGACCTGCTACTCAGGATCAAGGAAAGGAAACCCCATTGGGAACATGTTGCATCACATTCAGATTTTTTAGGCTTCAGGGTTGCGGACTGCGTAAACCACATTGGGTTGTGAACCACATTATGGCCAGATGGAGCGAACACAGTCACGACAAGGGTTGGGGAAAACCTCAGTTTGGTTCTCATTTAAAGGCAAAACTACCGGTAATTTATTTACACTTTCTGAAACAATACACAAACCAAACCACAGCTATCTTTCAAAATCTGCACTTCCCTGGATTTTGAAATGTGGTCCCCAGCCATAGTACATGCACACAAAAATATATACACTAAAGTGTACAAAAAATGCACAAATTAGTAAAAATCACATTAAAATGCATTGTGTTGGGAAAAATTGCACCCAAATGTCTGTGTAGAGAGATAATCGTGGATGAATTTTCATGATGGCTTAAAAAAAAAAAATCTTAATGTGGAGAATTTAATATAAGAGTGGAGGGAATGAGGAAGAGAGAGAACCTGAAATTGATAGATTTGCCCATCCCTGATCATTACTCTTTCAGGCTCATCCCCAAGTTGGCAAGAGGTGGCAAGGCACCCCCCTGCCTTAGACAGTGTTCCCATGCAAATAAGACTACCGGTAAGTGCTGCAGATCTCCGTGTTTTGCTTGGCATTAATAAAAGTTGTGGCTCCATTTAACCCAACCACTTTATCCTAGGTGTGGGCGCAATTCCCTTTTGTGCTTTGAACACCCTCTGGAAAGGTAGGGAGGTGTTTCAGTAGCATCTCATACGTAAGCCTCTTGTTTAGTCCAAGGTGACCGATCAGGATTGGTTTTATCTTTAGCATATTTTGTTATCTTCAACATGTACCACCAAACATCTCCTGAGTTAATTGTTCATTCACCTTCCAGACCTTTCCAGCTAATCAACGATGAAGTGGCTTTTCATTATCAAGTCTATGTCACCCTTCACTGGTCTCATTGTCTCTGAAGATGCGTCAACTCAGGCTCTTTATCCAAGAAAAAGAAAATAAATAAGAAACATGCATCAGAACGAATGACAAATCATAGTGTGGTCAGTCTATTTTTCTTTATTAAAATCTGTGAAATTAAGTAATTTAAATTCCATATGGTCCAGTGATTCAGGTAGCATGATTGGTTCTTTTTATTAATATAGCTTTGTTGAACACTGGGTCAATTAGCAATACTCATATCAAAAACTGATTTCACGATGCATAAAGGGATTGAATTTCATGCCAGTCAAAAATAGGAATTTCTGGATATATCCTAGCAGTACTAGTAGTAATAAATAGTATAAGTAATAACATTTGTATACCACCATTCGTCTGTAGAGTTCGGGCATGCTTCACAGCATTTTATTGCTTAGTTGTCTGAATGGAAGCTATAGCAATGGGTCCTAAGATCTAGAGTGAATAAGAATCACCAGCAGGTTTTGCTCCTATTTGTGGTCTCTATGGAACTCCCTCCCTAGAGAAGCTAGACTTGTTCCCGCCTTGCTTGCTGTCCTTCCATTGACAGGTGAAGACTTTCTTAATAAAGCAGGCTTTGGGGAATTGACTGCTTTTAATTAAAGGGTTGGTATTGTACTTTTTATTGTAACGTGGGTGGCGCTGTGGTCTAAACCACAGAGCCTAGGGCTTGCCGATCAGAAGGTTGGCGGTTCGAATCCCCGCAACAGGGTGAGCTCCCATTGTTCAGTCCCAGCTCCTGCCCACCTAGCAGTTCAAAAGCACGTCAAAGTGCAAGTAGATAAATAGGTACTGCTCCGGCGGGAAGGTAAACAGCGTTTCTGTGCGCTGCTCTGGTTCGCCAGAAGGGTTTAGTCATGCTGGCCACATGACCTGGAAGCTGTCTGCGGACAAACATCGGCTCCCTCGACCTATAGAGAAAGATGAGCGCGCAACCACAGAGTCGTCCATGACTGGACCTAACGGTCAGGGGTACCTTTACCTTTTTTACTGGTATGTTTTAACAAATTTTAGATAAGTAGATATAGATATAGATATAGATATAGATATAGATATAGATATAGATATAGATATAGATATAGATATAGATATAGATATAGATAGAGAGGTGTGTGTGTGTGTGTGTGTGTGAGAGAGAGAGAGAGAGAGAGAGAGAGAGAGAGAGAGATGATAGATGGATAGATAGAGGATTAGATAGATAGACAGATATAAATTTAATCCCATCAGTGTTTAATTGATTTTGTAATGATTGGTTTCTTTAGTGGTTATTGTTTTTATCTGAAAGTCGCCTTCATCAGGGAAGAAGACAGGGTAAAAATAAATATATAACAATATATAACAATAACAACAATTACTAGTTCTTATCCTAGCTTTAGGTTCTGTAAATTGAATCACATAACAGATTTTGGGAGCAGTGGCTTTTGCACCTTACCACAATAGTGTGAACAGGCAAGCCAAAGACAGCACGAAGAACCCAATGGCTATAGGGCAGGAAGTGATGGAATTCCACACACGGATTTGAACTTCCCCTGTAAGCTTCTATTGATCAAAGCCAGGCCTATCATTAGGCAGAATGAGGCAACCACCTCAGGTGGCAGTTGCTCCTGGTGTTTCTTCCTAAGGTTCCCAGGCATTCTGCTCTGCTGGATACCACAAGGCCTTCCCTGGGTGTCCTAAACTAGCCTGCTGCCTCAGGTGTGGTGGAGCATGTTATTCAGCCACTAGTGTGGAAGCAAGATTCAGCTGCCCCTCTGGTTGGCTTCTGGACCCAGGATGAAGAAAGGATGCCATTTTGCCCTTTGCCTCAGGCAACAAAATGTATTTGATTGGCCCTGCCAGAGATAAGCTAAGCTGGGACACAGTCCAGAACAGGATGGGATTAATTTCTATGTTACATATTATCAGGCAAACTCTGCTAGCAATTTTATCTGGTCAGTCCACCAAGACAGCTTTGAAATATCCTACGTGCAAGCATATGAAAACAAGGAAGATGCAGTCTTTATGGTACCAATAATAATAAACAGATGCCAATAGGCACACTGCAAAAATGTCTATTTGTCACGGAAACAACAATTTACAACAAGATCTGAGGAAACTGGATGTAGCAGTCATCTGGAAATCAATACAAAAAGTCATTACTAACAGGATTTTAAAAACTGACATAAATTGCTTAAGGGCTCTGTAATCAGCCAATGCCCACTGGTACGAAACGTAAGTGAGTCAGATTCATTTTGTTGAGAAATGAGCATTTGCTTCACATGCAGGTCTGAAGATGGTGGGGGCCTCCCATAAGTATTCATACTTTTAACTTTACATTTTTTAAATGTTTAACCGTTCTGAATCATGGGCACAATCCACCAGGAGCACCCCCTATATACCACTTTCCACAGCAGTGCACAATTCTTCTTATTACTAGTCCCTGTGTGAGTTTTCCTCCAAATAATCCTTTCAGGTACTTCACACAAATTACTGGTTTCCCTCCTTCAGTGACCGCCATCCTCCATCCCTGCAACTTTCACAGTTAGAATGCTCAACATTACCTGATATCACACACCCCTCAAACAGTCTTCCACAAACAGCACTTTATCAATAAAATCTATTTTTTAGCTGGTTTCCATGTCTGCTCCTGAAATAATTCTTAGAAATACAGAATGAGAAAGTGAGTCATATCAATTGTTATGAACATGTGAAGGAGGTTCACATCTTCTGGTCCCATTTCAGGACTGTGTTGTTTGTTCTGCAGTTCAGGTGAACTCATGGAAATTGACGGTTGGTCATAAGGATATGCTGCTGGCTCCATCAATAGCAGCTTGAGATGGGTGTTGGAGGCCTGCACTCCCATGATCCTTTGCAGCAAGTAACTATTTCAGTCATGATTACTTGGAGGTGTTGGTATGACTGGTGATGCCACAGCAAAGCAACATAAAGCAAAGTGGCTGTGTAGCTCCATACCACTACAGTGGTACCCCGGGTTGCGTATGTAATTGGTTCCGGGTTACAGTTCATAACCTGAAAAGTACGCAACCCGAACATGCGCGTGAAAAACCCAGAAGTAGATGTTTGCGCATGCGCGAATGCGAACACGTCTGCACATGCGCGAACTGCTCAGAACACTTCTGTGCATCCGTGCATCGGGTTGCGCACTCTGGGTTGTGCTTCCGGGTTACCGGAGTTCATAACCCGAAAAGTACGTAACCCGGAGCATGCGTAACCCGAGGTACGACTGTATAATACTTCAATCTAGTCATAGTTCTGACCTTAGGGGACTTATCACACATCCAGCAGTTGTGCTGCTGTTTCTGCCATCCTGCTATTTCATCCTGTCTCACTACCACCAGTGAATCACTTCATTTTTACTTATGTGCACTATCATATGCATGATGTTTTGCTCATTGTAGAGAGCTAACAATTCCACTAGTCAAGCACATATATAATCCTCCTTGATAACTTTATGACTGGAAAATACTGTTGAAGGTTTCAGCCCCATGGGAACTGAAAATCAGCAGAGTTGTGCAGGAGGAGAATGTCATGTGACTAGAGCTCAGATTAGATTATTCTCCTTTAAGCACAATTTTCATGTTTAATGTATGATTATTTAAAAGAAAAGGCACACGGGCCATTATTATATGGACATATTGGAAGTGACAATGTCATTCTTCATTATGTTTTACTAGTACTGTTACAGATAAGTGCATGATTTCTATTTTACCATCTTTGAGACACGTCTTGAAAGGATTCCAAGTGAGTCCATCAATATGATATTCACTGAAGTATCTCTTCTGTTTTGCAAGAGTATCAGTAGCTTTGACAGGTTCCTATTCAAAACATCCACCCAATTCATAGAAGATTAATTACTGTAATATCACTCCGGAGCGTTCAAGAATCTTAGTACTGCCAAAACCTTTTCGTCTACTAGCATGTACTTTCCTCTGCTACTCTGTTTTGAGGATACAGCTGCCAATGGTTAGTAGACATGATGTGCCTCCTGGTTGGAGGCACTAATGAATCTGAATAGCAGTTGCCAGAAACCACAAGAGGAGAGAGTGCTCTTCTGCTTGAGTCCTGCTCGAGGGTTTCTAACAGGCATCTGGTTGGTCACTGTGAGAACAGGATGCTGGACTAGATGGGCCATTGGCCTGATTCGGCAGTGCTCTTCTTATGCTCTGTCTCCTGACCCTACAAGAGATGCTGGAGCTGGGCATATGCTTGGTGTGCTATAGTTCAGTAAGCAGCTATAGTGTGTCGCATGAGCAATGTTAAGGCCCCAGTCTAGCTCTAGAATATTCACAACTAGTTGCATGAAACAAGGAAAGGCCCAAGTTGGAGCAAACACATTGAAAGATATTTCCAGTCAGTTTAATGTATTCCAAATGCAGCTTTTGCACATAAATTTCCCTTGCTGGATTTGGGTAACAGTGTTTTATTATATATCTACACAATTCAATCAGACGTTAAAATATTCTCCTTACATCTATAAAATATCTGATGCATTTTTCAGTCTTACAAGCCTTTTTTCAAGGGTGCATAAAAGCAGTAAAATCATATTTTTTAAACAAAGACTCACAAAAGAAGCATCAGCTATTTACAAGTTGGCATTCTGAAACTCACCGATAACGACACATCCAAAGCAAAGACAGAGCTTTCCCAACATGATAAATTAACATCTCTCCTGCTATAGATTAAACAAGAAAGCTTTAATTCGGATGTTTGTATTTTGGCAAGTCTCAAGCCAGGGCAACCACAAGACATCAGCATGGATTAGCATAGCAGTAAGGCACACATACCACCCTGCAGAAAAAAATGCCTATATATTTTATTTTTTATTTCTCTGGTAAATGTCTATCCCTCCAAAAGGAGCCTAGGGCAACAAACAATAATGCAATATGAATTAAAATTATGTGTACCTGTAGTGAGAGATGTAAGAAGGCATAATTTTCCATTCTGCCCTGTATTTGTCACATGTAGTACTGTCAGAGAATTCAAATGGAAATGGAATCAGAAGTGGAAATTGCCAGTGTTTGCTTCTTTGTCCCAGGTCTGGAATGAAAATCAATCCAATGAATATGATCATACTTGTTGTTTCTGTTGATTCAGCTGCAAATGATACATAAATTATTACATTCCCTCCATCCACTTTGCATTGTGTTTCCTTCGCTTTGAAATGAACGGGGTGAAATTGCATTAACAGCAATGTAATGAATTACATTTGCCACAATACAAATAATGTAGTTTTTGGTCAAAGATGAACTGCAGCAGAATGGAAACAGCGCTGCATTGAACAATTGCAGAGCAGAATGGGGAGGGTGTCTTCTTGCATCCCTAGACATAAATTGCTACAATCTAGGTGAACAGATTTCACTGAAGCAGGATATGTATTTTCATCACTTGAACAGAAGAGTCCCTCGTGGGATCTGATAGGCGCTGCCATCCAAATGCTGGTAATAGCTGGAGCTGATATATTGGCACCAGTCTTTCAGTAGGCACAGTGAGGAAACCTGTGACCTCACTAAGCAACAAGGTGCTTCAAATGAAGTAGGGAAGGACATATGGGAGCTTTCTAGGAAGCTGTGGCATCAGATTAGGGTTGTTGTTTTTTAGAGGGACAGGTGATTCCTAGGACCAGGAAGCTTCTGGTTTGTGTTGCTAGTGCCCTAGCATGAGCTACCTTGCATAGAGGGATGCAAGGGGGTAGGAGAGATGTTTCGTCTTCATTAGTTTGAGGCATTAGGGCACAGTCCTATATCCAGTTACCTGAAAGTAAGAATCATTTAACACAATAGGACTTACTTCTGAGTAGAATGTATAGGACAGTGCTGGAAACAGCATATTCCTTTAGTTATTAATTTGCTAAAATCAGTCATTTCAATTGTTATGCTACAATTGTTTCATGATGCCGTATTGCAATATTGTATTGGGGGCTTGTTGAAATGCCGTGGGCAGGTAGGTACATAGATGAGGTCATCTTCATTTCAGTAGCTGCATTATCTTCCACTTCCTTCCCTCCTTTCACAAAATTTAAAAATTCCATGGGATTCTAGCAAACATAATCTGGCCCTTGCACAAAGTTGTAGTCACTAAGGCAGGCATGTCCAAAGTCCATTTGGGGGGCCTAATCCAGCCTGCCTGTTGATTTAATCTGGCCCCTGTGGCAGTTTATTTCTTGGGGTAAAATCCTAAAAAACAACAACACCTCAACAACTTCAATCCTAAAAAAAAACCTCAACTACTTTGGGGTAAAATCATAAAAAGGTCAACAACTTTGATCTGCCCTCACAGCCCTTCACGTCATTAAATCTGGCCCTCTTTGAAAAAAGTTTGGACACCACTGCAGGGAACCACTTTTTTGAGGTTGCCACCATTTGTTTTTTTTTAAATATCTTGGAACAATGGAGTGTCCAGGGTTTTCTTTGGGTGTGAAGAAATGACAGCTGCCAGGGCAGTTGCCAAGCTCAGCATTCCTACTGCTGATGGAATAAGATAAATCATTCAAATCCCACCTGCCCCACCCAAATGGTACGAAAGGGTAAGAGTGGGAATCCAGACTGGAAGTTCTTCTGCATTAGAGTTGGAATAAGTGGGTATTCCCCTTCATGGATCACTGCCTTGTCGTGGCAAAGGGGCTTGAATAACTCCAAAAAGCTATGAGCTATACTGTTCAGGGCCACCGAAGGTGGACAGGTCATAGCCGACAGTTTAAACTAAATGTGATCCACCTGGAGAAGGAACTGGCAAACCACTCCAGTATTTTGCCAAGAAAACTCCATGGACATAAAAAAGGAGAAGCTTTGAGTAGAAAGTAAGAGTTTCCAAGGCATGCTCTGGATCATGGGGTCACAAAATGTTGAACACGACTAAGATGACTAAACAACAACAACAACAACAAGTGGGCATTGGACCAGGTGAGCACACTGGTTCACTTTTTCATTTGTTCCAAAATGCGTTCCTCCCCCATGAGGATCTCCAGTGACACTGGAAGCAAGGAATCAGCACCCCCACACACACAGTGGATCACTTTTCAGCATTTAGCACAGCACAATTTGGATACTGCCAATGCATGACTAAAAAGTCAATCTTTCAAAGCATGAAGAGAAAGGAAAATAGCAGTAAATAGGATACTGCAGCTCTAAAGCTATGAACATCAGGAACAATCCTATCCAATTTTGAGCAAAGAAGCCAGGAAAAAAATTATAGGTCTCTTAAGACAACTTTGTGGGTGCTCTAGGAGATTTGACTGAAGAGTGAAAAGCAGTGCATCTTTGTATTTTATAGATCCACATCCTTTTTACAGCAGATCAGAACTTCACCCTAAAATTGCAATCCATAAATCTGTACTATAAAGTTTAATGGTCAACAATGTCAAATGCTCCTGCTGTTCCTACAACAACAATAAGAGGTTGAGCCCATAGCAAAGTCAGTTCCTCTAAAATCTGAACATATCCCTTCCTCTTTTAAGTTATTCCAAAATATCTTAAAGAATTTTGAGAAAAACAAGGGCTATAGAGATAAACATACTCACATAATATTTGATTGGTGCATGCATAGCAGATTAATTTCAACCTGGTTTGTAATTCTGAGTGCATTTCCTGTCCGGAATGTTTGTGCATTAGGCATTGCTATACGTGAACCTTCGTCCACTGCGTTGTGGGAATTGTTGTCTCTTGCATATGCACATAAACATCATGTTAGTGTTGCATACTGGGATACTTCTACAACTCCAACATATCCATACAATGTCTTGTACAGTCCAGCACAGGCTCAGCATCTTACAAAATATAAAATAATCCAAACAGACCTATAAGCAAAGCTCTTTCTCTCTAACAGCATCCATTTTATCCAGAGCTGTTTTCCTTGATAGCTTCATTTACATCTTCACTCCACAGTCTTGAGACAAAAGACTCAAAGCGAACTCCCTTCAAAATGGAGTTTTGTCACCTGATGAAATGTTACTCACACGTTAGCTAGCAGAAAACAACAATAGTTACCGTAATTATCAACTCATTAAAGCTCAGAGACATGTCTTTTTGCTTTTAATATAAGCCCATGGAAAATCCCTATGTTAAAACCTTTCCAACAGTACAGACATTCCCATCTTAGTGTCAGTTAAACCAATAATACTTAACATCCCTTGTGCTTGCTTAGAAGCCACACCAACAGGGCAGAAGACAGTGTTCAACTAGTGCCATGTATACAGGTAAAATGGATGCTGTTAGAGAGAGAAAAGGAGCTGTGCTTATAGGACTGTTTGGGTTATTTCAAATTTTGTAAGATGCTGAGCCTGTGCTGGACTGTACAAGACATTGTACGGATATGTTAGAGGTGTAGCATAGAACAATCACAATTCTATGCATTTCTAGAAACCTGTTGAAAGTATATCTGGCATCTAATGAAGTAATATCATGGTCCTTGTTCACCCTGGATCTTCTCAGGCAACCAGTATATTTTCTGCATGTTCTCAGCCTGGTCTGAAAATAAGCTAGCAGTTTTCAGGCAGACTGAAGAACAAATGCAAGTCTCATATAAACTGGCCCATGAGGACTATTCTCAGCTCAGTCATTTTTCTCTGTGTATCTGCCCAACTACTCAGAGCAGCCCTCACAAACCTGGTGCCCTCCAGATGTTTCGGACTACAATTCCCATCAGCCCCAGCCAGCTGAGAGTTACAGTCCAAAACATCTGGCGGGCACCAGGTTAACAAAAGCTGAGTCAGAGGGTAGGCTTCAAGAGCTTTATGGCAATAGTGAGCATGACCAATGTAGATGTCCACATGGACACATGTTCGCAAGTGCACACACTGCACATATAGATGGCACATAAATGCACACCACACATGCACAATTACCACACACACACACCACATAGAAGCACACATACAGGCACACAGCACTTTCTCATACACACATGCAGTCTTACATACATGTTGTCACACACATACACAGGCAGACACACCACATACTTTCTATTGATCTTCATGGATTGTTCTTTGAAGATCAAGGCAGAGGAGAAAACATGATCTCTTGATCTTCAGGGAAAGATTATTGAAGCTCGAGAGACAGTATTTGTCATGCCCATTGCTGTTTGGTTCCCATGAAAGGGGACTGTGCTCTGTAAAGTAAGATATATGACCAACCTAGTTTCTGCACACGGATCACCTTCCTAGATATGTTCTGTGCATGCAAAAGGATCCCAGGGGAAAGTGAATAGAAATCAAAATGTGTGTTTTAATGATGGCTTTGTCTACTGCTGTTATTTTTATGCTTCTTAATGTTTTAATCACTAGTAATCTTATTACATTGCTGTTTTACTAATTGTGTGTAAGCTGACTAGAGAAACATCCCATTTGCAGATTCACATGGCATCTCCCTTTGACAGCTTTGAACTATCGGCTTGTTCTCACTTTGATATATCTCTGAGTAACCAGAAAAAAAATGAATGCACTGAATATCCCATCGCCCCCCAAAAACATTCTGACATTAATGAAAGCAAAGTGGGACATGGGGTCTGCCTTCAAAAAGAATTATGAAGCACAAAGTGTGCTTACTATGAGATGTTTGTGAATATTTCTTTATGGCAGAGAATTCTAATCTCCTTACGAAATGTTAACTGAAGTTACTGGCATTTTCCAAAGTATTTCCAAAGTATTTTGAGTAAAATTAATGTGGGTGTTAATGGGAGAAGGATATTGCAGTCCTCATTCACTCCAGATAACATAAATGGGCAACATAAATGTGCAGCACTTATTACAAAAGAAGATAATGAGGTTCGTATTTTTTTAAAAAAAAAGATAAAAGATTAATAGCTTGATAACAGCAACCTGCCAACCTTCCACATACAGCTAACAATTTCACTTATTTCCTTAAGGATGATTGTTAGATGAATGTGTCTCAAAAACCTGGAAGTGGCAAAGAAAGGTAGTATCAAAGTGAAGGATATCACTGTAAAATTATGAGAGTTTCCAGGTTGTCAACAAGCAACTCTCATCACTTCTTTATTAGGAAGTGTAGCACACTGCTAAACCAAATTTCAAGTTTTCCTGCAGCAATCAGTAATCTGACTTGTGAATATTTATGGTTTTCTTCATTGTGGATTCTGGACTTGTTCCCACTTTTGCCCAGCCTACGCCATTCTACCCGTAATGAAGAAATGAGACATGATTACAAGCTAAGAGTCACAAACTTATCTGCAAGAAGCATAGGCAATAAATAAATCTAAGTTGTGAGCACCTTGCACTCTGCTGCTGGGCCAGGACTCCCTGGCTCAAGAACTCCCTGTCTATTAGGCAAAATATGCTTATTAGGAGAAATTCACACTAAAATGCTGGTGAATTTTTGTGAGTCTTTTTAAAAAATAAATAAATCACGAATTGCTGTGGAAATGAGAAGTCCTAAATTTAAGATTGGAAAACCAAAATGAACAGATACATCCCTACTCCCTAACACTCCATGCTAGAGTTGGCATAGTTAATTCCTTCCCACTTACCACAATGGAGAAGGAAGGGGGGAAGAGAATAGCAAAAAGGAAAGGAAAAAGCCCCCTCCACCTCCCATCATTACCACAAGCCAGCTGGGCTTGGGAAGCGGTAATAGTTCTACCACAGAATCTCCTCCCCATCACCAATATAGGATCAACCTATGCAGTCCTATACTCACTTACTTAGAAACAATCCCCATTGAGCTGAATGCAACTAGCTCCTCTGAGTAAAGGTAAAGATAAAGGGACCCCTGACCATTAGGTCCAGTTGTGTCCAACTCTGGGGTTGTGTCGCTCATCTCGCTTTATTGGCTGAGGGAGCCAGCATACAGCTTCCAGGTCATGTGGTCAGCATGACAAAGCTGCTTCTGGCAAAACAGAGCAGCGCACGGAAATGGCATTTACCTTCCCGCCGGAGCGGTACCTATTTATCTACTTGCACTTTGATGTGCTTTCGAACTGCTAGGTTGGCAGGAGCAGGGACCGAGCAATGGGAGCTCACCCCATCGCGGGGATTCAAACCACTGACCTCCTGATCAGCAAGCCCTAGGTTTTGTGGTTTAACCCACAGCGCCACCCGCGTCCCTGTGCTAAAAGGGGGCAGGAATACAGATGCAGTAAGGATAGTGGAAGTTCTTGTTAGTAGTTCAGGCCTCCGAGGCTGCAGATGAGATTGTTGTAAGTCATATGCTTGTCTGAGAAGAGCGTGAGAAACAGAAGACAGTCTTATTTCTTCCGCTGTAATGTACTGTACTTTCACTTTTATTTGTTCTGTTTGTTCTCTCGGAGCTGGAGAGAAAGGACGCCATTATGCCTTTGTCTGTACATAGTGTGTAAATAAATAGTAGATTAGATCTACGATGTCTCGCTCTTCTTGCTGTGTTTTGCCAGAAGGGATTAGTGTGCATATACCAGCTGGTATATAATAATAATTTATAATAATAATTTATTATTTGTACCCCGCCCATCTGGCTGGGTCTCCCCAGCCACTCTGAGCGCACTGGAGAAGAGGGGAAATGTCTTTTCCAGACCTGTGCATTCCAGAGGACGCTCAGAGTTTCGGGGGCTTGCAGGCACCCCCAGGGCGTTTCCCCAACAATTCTGGCTAGGATAACCAGGAAGCCAGCTGCAGTAGAGAACAGAGGACACAAAACCAAAATTATGCAGCTTTCCATGATACAGTTAATTCTAAGCATGTACGGTAGCTGCAATGGACCTCTTGTTACTGACAAAGGAGTCCACCATCTCTAATGGAATAAGAAAACAAGGCATTTTTTTCCCCCAGGGTAAAAAATGGAAGGGATGGTTTTCTGGTAAAGATGGATAGGATAGCTTTTTAATATGACAGATCAGTCGGCTACAATGAAGGCTACTTTCAAAAGATACATAGCAAGTGTAGATAAATTGTTCAGGAACCTCAAGTTCCCCCAACTCACATGCTTGCTGCCAATAGGTACGGTATCAAGTAAAACAGTCGCTGCCACAAGGGATCCTTCTGTAAGTTGTTTGTTTGCATCACTGCCAAGTGCAAAGTCAGTCACGTTCTGTTAGTATTTTTTGCAGCGTATCAAAATACTAGGATGTTGTTGGGAGAAACAGATGAAGCATTAAAGTGCATCTTCACTCTTTTTCCAATACTGTAGATCAGGGGGAGCCAAAGTGGTTGTCTCCACTCTTCCATGTTGTTTAGCAGGTTTAAAATTGATGGCTTTTTAGCTGAAATAACAGAAAGGCAGGTAAGCAAGAGAAATAGGGTAAATAAGTTTTGAAGGTGGTAATCAGTTCCAAAGAGGTTTCTGGTGGTGAGGACTTAAAGGCCTGTAGCCAAAGATTTGGCTGGTTAGCTCCAAAGCAGTGACAGGAAAGTTGTGGGCCTCCAACGATTACAACGCCCATCATTCCTGACCATTGGCCATGCTGGCTGGGGCTCATGAGACTCGGAGTCTAACACCATCTGGAGGGCTTCCTGTCAGACAGGATGGCCAAGGAGGAACCTAGAGAAGTGATGATGCACCTTTGTGAGGAATGAAGCCAAGTTCTGTCCACGCCGCGCTAGAAAGGCTGCATTCAAATCCACGCTAGTTGATGCAGCCTGGAGGATCCTAAAGGACACTAATTTAATGCATAGCAAGCTCCCGTTTTGACTGGGACGGAAAGTGCAATCAATTAGTGGTGAAAAATGCGGTTTCATGAGGGACTATTCAAAGGCCTGATGGAAACGGAGAGAAGGGGAAGGGACCCAACAAGACTACAGAGAGTGAGTTAAGGCTTGCAGGGGAAAGATAAGGGAAACAAATTATGGAATGAGAAATTGCTAGCTGCAAGCACTAAAGGAGAAAGTCTTTACCAATTACTAAAGGGGAAATGGGGGGAAAGGGACAAATTTCCCACTCACACAGACTTGTGCAGCTTTCATTCCATTACATGGAAGCTGTGTTGGAGGAATTTTGTCCTCTAAACATTCCCCAGCAGTACAGATTTATGCCAATCTAGATTCTTTTGCTGGAAATGGTCCACACTCTTTCCATTAATTAAAAAACAGAGGGGGGAAAGCACTGGAGCGTATACCTTGAAAAAAGAGATGGCATGGGGACAGGAAGAGATCTAGGTTATTGGCACTGTTATTTGTTGTTTCGGTGACACAGGATATTAAGCTGCACAAACCCTCTCCAGTGCTATGCCGAAAGTGGAAGTAATGAACATGTAGGCATCCTCTAGGAAATTCTCCCACACAAATCCCATTAAAAGAAACAAAGTTCTGTTCCAAATCCTATTCATGCATTTGCTAGGGAGTATAACCATTCACACAATACATTTGCATGTGCAGCCAGCCAAGGAGATCATTCCTCAGAGATATTTTGTGTTGGGAAAAGAAAGCATTTTGCAAAATGTCCTAATCTGAAGTTACAGTTCTCCTTTCAAGGTCTGCAGTGAAAAAAGAAGAAGAAAATCAGAGAGAGAGAGAGAGAGAGAGAGAGAGAGAGAGAGAGAGAGAGAGAGAGAGACTTGTTGTTGGAAATGGGAATCAGCCCTGTAATTTCAAAGGATGGCTGTTTTTCTACCATAAAACAAGGAGAGAAATATATTGGAGAGTTCATGCAATTCACTACTCCCTACAGCAGTCGTTGCCTACTGTGTATAGCACATGTTGCTGGCTACAACTCTGATCTGCAAATGCTGGTTTCAAAGGTGTTTGCTGCCTGCTTTTATCTGGATGTGCATTACTGTTCATAGTACTGCACTGGGGGTGGGGAATATCAGACCCAGATGACATAATGCTCTAGATTATCAGCCAATTGACAACCATTACTGGTAGTCAATGGCACTGTGTGCTTTCCATTAGAGCTTCAGCTCCTGCCTCCCAATGTGCAAATTGTCTTCATTCTCGGGGATATTTAATGGTGAGTGGCACATAATTTTGATCTTATATTATCAGCCCATAACACAGCGGGTCTTTCCCCCCAAAATTTACATCTCTATTAAGTGTAGGCACCAAGAAGCAGCCCATGCTGGGTGTGTAATTAGAGAGCTGGAAATAATTGTGGCTTGTAGCTTTTGAGGGAGGACAAAATGATAGCATCACTGACAGTTTGGAAAATAGCGGAGGTGGGGGCATTTTACACATGCAAAGGGGATTCTTCCTTTTCTGTTCCTCAGGGAAAATGTGCACTGCTCTCTTCATCTTTTCTGTGCAAAAGATTAAACAATTAAATCATTTTGATCCTCCTGTTAAAGTTTGAGGCTTCAGAGCAATGGTGGGTGTATGGTAATAGTTGCCCAACTTGTGAGTGCATGTTTGCTTGCAGGCTTCCCTTGGGCATCTGGTTGGCCACTGGGAGAACAGAGTGCTGGACTAGGTGAGCATTTGGCCTGTTCCAAAAGGCTCTTCTAATATTATTATCATGCCATGTCAAATTTGGGCCAATAAAAAACAGACCAAGAACTCAGGCCAATATAAGTTTCAATAGTGAGAGTAATCCCTACTCACAAGTCAAATGTGAATTGCAACAAAAATACATATAGTTATACAGAAATTGTAAACTCCAAGTCACAAGGATATATGTAAAACAATAATCTGTTACAGCATTGGATATAAGAGTCTTTAAATTGAGTCAAGTTCATGCTAGTCCATAATCAGAATATATTCAGGTCGTGTTTGATGTAAAGATATTAGTTTCAATCATTGATCAGAAATCAGAAGTCAGTCATAAATCAGAAGCCAGGACAGGGCCCTGTTTCGGTGTATTCACCTTCATCAGCTGGAAGTATTAAACATTACATGAAAACACATTTTTGTACCCGTTACATAAATTAAATTGAAATCCTAAGTCATTATACAACATTTAAACATGTGGTTCCTTACCTAAGTTTTAAGATATCATATAAGTGTGTCCTATTATTTTCTATGTTTCTCAGAGTCAACAACTGAAAAAATGTAAACATTGAGTAAGAAGGTGCATATATATATATATATATATATATATATATATATATATATATAACATGGATTGAACTGAAAATTCTAACCACACCTACCCTTTAAAGTGCATGCATATAAAAGGTGATAAACACATTCTCAACTTCAAGACACGCAGAGAATCTCAGGATACACAATGATCTTCTTAAACTTAGGCGAGGAACCATATGATTTGATTACATGCTGTCTTAGAATTTTCAGTTCAATCCATGTAATATATATATATATATATATATATATATATATATATAGTAAGAAGGCACACACACACACACACACACACACATGTATATGTATATGTATATGTATATGTATATGTATATGTATATGTTGTTGTTCAGTCATTCAGTCGTGTCTGACTCTTTGTGAGCCCATGGACCAGAGCACGCCAGGCACCCCTATCCTCCACTGCCTCCTGCAGTTTGGCCAAACTCATGCTAGTCGCTTCGAGAACACTGTCCAACCATCTCATCCACTGTCGTCCCCTTCTCCTTCTGCCCTCCATCTTTCCCAACATCAGGGTCTTTTTCAGGGAGTCTTCTCTTCTCATGAGGTGGCCAAAGTACTGGAGTCTCAACTTCAGGATCTGTCCTTCCAGTGAGCACTCAGGGCTGATTTCTTTAAGGATGGATAAGTTTGATCTTTTTGCAGTCCATGGGACTCTCAAGAGTCTCCTCCAGCACCATAATTTAAAAGCATCAATTCTTCGGCGATCAGCCTTCTTTATCGTCCAGCTCTCACTTCCATACATTACTACTGGGAAAACCATAGCTTTAACTATACAGACCTTTGTTGGCAAGGTGATGTCTCTGCTTTTTAAGATGCTGTCTAGGTTTGTCATTGCTTTCCTCCCAAGAAGCAGGCGTCTTTTAATTTTGTGACTGCTGTCACCATCTGCAGTGATCATGGAGCCCAAGAAAGTAAAATCTCTCACTGCCTCCATTTCTTCCCCTTCTATTTGCCAGGAGGTGGTACCTCAGGTTAAGAACAGTTTCAGGTTAAGAACGGACCTCCAGAACGAATTAAGTTCTTAACCCGAGGTACCACAGTATAGGTCAAAACTAGCACTTTGAATTAGGCCCAGGAACTAATGGGCAGTCAGTGCAGTCGGGCCAAGATCAGTGTAATATGCTCAAATTGTCTTGCCTGGTGAGCAACCTGGCTGCCAAATTATAAACCAGCTGAAGTTTCCAAACTGTCTTCAGAGGCAGCCCTACATATAACACATTGTAGTAATCTAACCTAAAGGTTGCCAGAGCATATACAACAGAAGTTAGGCTTACTTGTTGTCAAAATTCTCCACAGGAAGAAAAGGAACAAATGTAATCTGTCTTTGCTCTGGGAAGGATAAAAAGCATGACACATCAGCAATATTAGGCATTCAGGGACAGGACTTTGGGGTAGAGGAGGGGACCAGGGGTGTTTGGAGACTGTTGCTGATTGACCCGTGACAATATCTGAATACAGAAGAGAGGACTTTGGAAAAGGAATTCCCCCAAGGAAAAGTAAATGCTACTCTGCAGCCAAGAATTAGGATCCAGTACCAGCATACTTACCAACAGGATGGAAAAGGAATGCACTATTTTCCTCATTTGGGGTGCCAAAATAAAACCAGCCTGGTTTACTTGCTTGTTAAGTAGAGAGGTTTATAGTTTTCAATTGTTCTCTGCAAAAGCACAACCTTTAATTCACATGTCTTTGTGTATCTTATCTTTTGATAACTCCCGACAGGGCTGTGTATGTGTTGAGTTTTAAGCAGAAATTTTGCTTCATTATTTCTTATTATCAGAACCTGCTTATGCACTCCTAATTATAGTTAGAAGGTCATCCAGTGTAGTAAGTCCCATTACTCTTTTTTCAATTACTCTGCTAAATGCAAAGGAATCTGAGGAAAGAACATTCTGAAAGAAGCATAACACAGACATGATAATACTTTTGCCCAAAATTAACATTTTGAAATGTAGTCCATAAAAAACAAACAAAAAAAACAATGCTGCTCTATATAACTTGGAGTTGCGGGGAATATGGGGCTTGTTCAGACATTTGTAATTTGTTCCATGGGGAGAAGCTTTGTCTGGAGGAAGTAATGTTTGACCTGACTTATCCACAGCTTCCCTACAGTGGTGGATGTGAGCACAGCTGCTCCCACACAAATCGCTGCAGGAAAGTAACAGCTACAGCCAAATGCAGGTGTGATCTTCTTCCCCAACCCTAAAATGTCATGATTATGAAAGGTACAAGTTTACAAAATAATACAAAAGGAGTTTGAAATATTTCAAATGGGTTATAAAGGGATTATAAAAGGCACAGAGAAAAATACAAACACACAATTACTCTCGCATAATCACACACAAAAGGGAAACAAACAAAACCAACAATACAACAATTCAAGAGGGCATTTTTCATTACAAAACAACACATTTGATCCATAGACACTTATAATTTAATAATCTTCCATATTACCTTATAATTTTTAACAGAAACATATAATCAATCCCTGCTCCTAAAACTCCTAGCTGTTGTTTAATATAATTATAGGTTCCCAGCCAATCATTGCTTTGTTATAGTCCTCCTGCAGTTTCATCATGGTTGTTAGTTTTATTGGTTGTTAATTTTATTGTTGCATGTATATTTCTCCTTGTGTAATGGAAAATTTCCCCTTTTCCTTCAGCTCTTAAGACTTACCCTCAGGGTTAGCTAGCTTTGGTCTGCTGAACTCTGATTCTCCATCATCACATTTTTAACATTTGAGGCTGAATGGCATCTTTTGTAGGAAGTGATATTTGATTTGCAATGCAGCCAATAATTACCGGCTCAACAAAGGTCTTTTCTGACGCGGTCAGCTTTGATTTCATCCAGGGCACTTGGGGGCCCTCCCAATGGCAAAGTTTACAAATATGTGAAGTTTTTTATTTAATCATTGCATTTGCCCACTTCAGACCTATGCAACTTGTAACCAACCAATGTGCCCTACTAGCCATATATGAGGCTCTCTGCTTGGAACGATAAGGAGAGGGTAGCAGTCAATCACTACAGGTAGTTGAAGGCTTCACTGGGTTTGCTTTATCTGCTACATTTGTTTACCATGTCCCTGTTCCATTGCCATCAAATGTCTAGCTGGCTGGAATGCAGATGAAGCATTTCAGGACCTGATATTAGGGAATTCCCTATTCTATGGGAACCACTTGGTCCCCTCTTTCTTGGGTTTTTTTTTGGGGGGGAGCATTTTACAATTTTGCCTTTTGACCAAGCCTTTGGGTAGATTAATTTCAATCCCATGCAGTTCTGATTTGTGTTTTTGTTGGCTCTGTGATCATTTTATATTGTATTACACTTGTAACTTGTGGCCATGAACAGGGCCATCTTACCCATAGGCACTAGGGGTGTGGAACACCTGGGCGCCGGGCTCTCAGGGGCACCAGGCTGAGAGTCCAGGGCCAAGATTGGGGATTGGGAAGAGCCGACAGCTGCTGCCAAGCGGAGCAGAGCCCGTCAGAGCGCCACAGCTCTTCTGCTGTGGGTAAGCGAGGCGCTGAGGCAGCTGGTCGGCTCTGCCTTCCTGCACGCCTGGGATTGACCGTGGAGAGGCCCGCCCAGTGCACACTGCTCACATGAGGTGCCTGGCTTTGCTGAGGCAGCCGGCCAGGCCACCTCTGCTGTGCGCACCTCGCCGGCAACCGGGGGGGGAGGGGGTGCCGGGTGGGTCTTTGCACCCTGGTGCCGCATATGCTTAAGATGGCCCTGGCCATGAACCGCAGATCCAAATGACAGATTCAAAATAGTTTTATAAATTATGGCAATTCTTGCAAGCATGATTTAGACAGAAAATCAGGTTTGGGGTTATGTGTGTGCATGTTTGTTTGTTTGCTTGCTTGCTTGCTTACGTTGTATGAACCAGTAAGATCTAAACGCGTTATCGTGCTCCATTGTGTGCATCAATAATCGAGGTGTGCCTTATCTGTCTTTTCCCCCAGCCCTTCTGTTAAAGCAAAAGGTACAAATATCTCTCTTCCTTTCCTTTAGTATTGGTTTCAAGTTACTTTTCTGACATGGTAGTAAATTGGAAAGGAGAAAAGGCCTTTAAAATATATCATTCCATGAAGCAAAATTATTTTATTCCTAGCCATATGTGACACTTTGAAAGTGAACTCTATTTCACTTTCAGATGATTTCCCTCCCCTCTGTCTTTTTTAAAAGCTTTGTGGAAGGAGGGACAAAAGCAAAGGATTTATTTGCTTCAGATGTAGTGACGGAAAATAAAAATGCACTACAGACAGTAGATTTGACAGAATGGTTATTGCTTTATAAGAAAAGAAAAAAAATGCTGTAATAAGTGCAGAGAAAGAGGGGGTGGAATGAGGTGGCAACGCGATCAGCCAAAAAACGTAATATACGATCTTGATATTCAGCGTTCTTGATGCAGAAAAAAACACTCTTTCAAATGAATGAATTTACTTCCACATCATTAGTGCAATTCACAACAACAGTTTCCAGCTTGGGAGTCATACTGTCCATTGGTTGTGTCAGCCTATTTATTTGCTAAATTCTTTAGCTTACGATCCCAAGGACCAGACAACATGGAATAGCATGAGAGCTCTGCCCTGTCAATGCAGAGATGGGGTGCAAGTGTGATCACAAATGCAAACAGGGAGTGGAAAAGCCTCTCGAGAGAGAGAATTCAATTCAGATTTAAAGGAAAACTTACCTCATTCACACTTTCCAAAATAAGCAAACCAAAACACAGCCATCCTTTGACTTTTTCACATCTCTGTGGCAGTGTGGTTCTACAGCCACATAGTGCATAGCCTACGGTAAAGTGTACATAAAAACACATACATGCAATGAACATAAGAAAATGCATTGTATTAGGGAAAATTGTAAAATACATATACAAATTGTATCTAATAAGAGATTGGCACTGAAATGCTGATGAATTTTCATGATGACTTTTTTTTCTTAATAAAAAAAAATCCAAACTGATCTGGAAATGTGGAGAAGATTGCAAAAGTGAGAAACAGAGAAAATGGAAATGAAATATCTGCCCATTCCCACTCCTATTGCTTTTCTTCCTGTTGTGTTGTTCATCCTCCAGGGTGATTCCTACCCTCCAAGTTCTATGCATTTATTTTTAGTTTGAAAGACTGCACAAAAAGACTGCCTTTATATGGTAGGTACATTTTGCATTAAATATGCTTTTCAGTGCATTCCCCATAAAATACACTTTTTGCATGCATTCCTAAAATGCATCAAATATGTATTTTTCCACACAACGAACTGCATGGCAAAATTCAGAGAAGTGCGTGATACCCTTGAGAGTTACATTCCAATCTGCAAGGAAGTTCAGGTAAAGCATCTGCTTGGCATGCAGAATGTCCCAAATTCAATCCCCAGCATCTCAGGGTCAGGCTGCTGAAATACTGGAGAGCCACTACCAGTCAGTGGAGACAGAACTGAACTAGATGGGCTAATGATGTGACTCGGGATAAAGCAACTTCCTTTGTTCCTCAAAACCAACCAAACAAATTCTTACTCCATATCTAGTGGGGATTTTATTAGTCAATTGGAACACTGGGAGCTCAGTCTAGTCCTCCTTTTTCACAACAGTTAAGCATATGCTCCCCGCCCCCCGGTTAAGGTGCAGGAGTGGTGGTTTATAAACTAGCATCCATGGAGCAACACAAACTTGACATTAGTCTTGCACGTCACCTGGGGGAGGGGTGGAGAAATTTATTATATATGTCACACAGAGGGAGAGGGAGAGGGGGAGAGATGCTGGAGGTGTCAATTAAGGGAGCTCATTTTGTCCATATTTGGTATAGCTGTACACGGATAAAGTTATACTGTGATAAAGAACCAAACAAATGTACAAATAATTACAGTTTTCAGTTACCGGTTGCTGCATCAGTAATCCTTTCCAGCTACCAAAATATTCGCTTAGGTCTGCTTTTCAGAAACTAGTCAGCAATTTACTGGTAGCTGTTAGAATAAATCTCACAGAGAAACTGGGGGTGGGGGACCAGAATATCATCTGCTTCTGCACAACTTGGTTCAACATGGTAATTGTGAAAACGAAGATATGCACATGTTTTAAGAATAACCTTGGGACATAATTATTGTGATGTGTTCCACCCCGGTATTGCAATAATGGTCAATTTCTGGACCAGAGGGCTACAGGCATGATTTGTCATGAGCCCGGGAGCTGGTTTACTTCTGCCACATCCAGTTAACATTTTTAATACATTTCTAGGTTCATTAATTTTCAAGCTATTAATGCTTATGGTTGGTGGGGTTAAACATGTCCTTTGCCGGTGCTTCTAAGAAAAAGGGCTGTGAATGTGAGATGGGTATGGGCTGTTCACTTCCTCTATTCCATCCACATGCCCACACTAGATAGACACCCCACAGGTAAGCATACACAAAGAGAAAAGCAGGCAAAAGGAAACAAACACAGTCAAACAGCACACTATCCTGAAGAAAGTATAAGCATGTGGAATATGGCATAAAGTCTCATCCCTACTAGTTGTTTGTAGAGCTGAATGCCATCCCATTTTTCAGGGATTCTGAACCAAAGAAAGCAATCCTTTATACATTCTAACATCCCTGGCCCATGATAGCTGCAGGCTAATCTTTGGCCCGAAGCATCTCAGATAGTTCTTTTCTTAATGTAAGCAGGCTCTCTGTGATAAACAGTTGAAAATCAAATATCATGGAAATGGACACGGATATTAACCTTCCCCCAAGATGTAAATTTACCTTTTAAAACTGCTGTTCTGATGGACAAAAAATAAAATAAAAAATGTCCAATACAGTAGGGCATGTGAACATTCACGGCATTTTCTTTTCCTCCCCCTTTCAGCTGTTGCGTTTCATACCTGTTCTCCTTTATGGATGCTGAAAGAAAATTAATGGGCTGCTTATTCAGTAGTGCAGAGTTTCAGGTAACAAAATGCATGACAGCTATTTAACCAATACCTGGGTAGCCAGCCGGTAAGGGTGGCATTAATGATTTTGGAGAAAGTTAACTAAGTACATCTATCACTTTGTCATGTATGTTAAAAGAAAGCATCAATCAAAGGATAAGAAGGTAGCACTTTTTGGCTTCTCTTTGCAGGTACTACTGAAATCTGTTACAAAAATCAATAGGACTGGAGTGGTGAGCTGATTTTTTGTTGATTAAATAGAACATGGAACGGAGTAGGAAGAGAGGGGATGAGAATAAACCACCTGTGGCCAAGTGATAGGAAGTTTTCTAAGAACAAGCACGTGCTAAAAGTGGTACATATGGCAGATGTCGTTCCCAACCTGTGGCATTAAGTCCAAAACACATCACTGGAAGGTGGTAAAAAAGGCAAGGCAGAGAAAAGAGCCACTGTCAGGTGTGGGGCAGGTGGATGTGGTTTGGAGAAAACATCCTTGCAGCTCAAATTGGAGCCTGTTCTTGGTGGTTCTTTACTTCTATGTCAGTTGTGAGTGTCATTGGGATCCTGTGTATCAGATAGATAGATATTCTTTATTCGGCTATAAGCCCACAAAATCCTGTGTATCAGTAAAAATATAGAACTGGGGTCCCACCTTCAAAATAAGCTGTTGTGACAATTGGATATTATTTCTGTACTGCTTTATATTTTAAGGGGGGGGGAATCAAACCTACATTAAAACATCAAATGAAACAATCCAGAATAAAACATTACTGAAGGAAGTCAAGTATACATTCTTTTGTGTTGCGAGGGGTCAGGAGCAATAAAACCCCCGCGTTCAGAAGCCATAAATCACCAAAATGGGTCCGGCAGGCTTCCCGATCACGCAGTTCCAAAATACTTTCACCTTCATAGCAGAGTTTAAATACACAGCGTTCTTGAAGCGAAACCCCCTGCAATATCGTCTTTGTTAAATCAGCAGTCTTTAACAAACGTACACTGACTCCTCCACTGTCAGCAAAGCAGATTTATTACAGCGTAGCATAAATCAAATGCCCGGAGATGAGGCGTTCATGGCTCCTCTCCGGTACAAGCAGAAACGAAAGCAACCTTCTCACACAGACTTCAGACTCGGTCTCAGAATTACAGCAGTCTCATATTACAAAGCATAACATCACATGTCAGTTCCTGTGTGACGGCGTAGCTAGATCTGTGTGTAACCCTTTCAGATCCTCACACCCCCTCTCGCCGGATACACAGGGCACGGTGCAGGTTGTGGCCTACACCAGATACAAACCATTACAGAATTCCCAATGCAGTTGGAACCCCAAAGGTTTGGTGAACCCATCCGCTAGGTTCTCTTGGCTTGGACAATACTTCAGCTTCACCAAGCCTGTCTGGATACTCTGACAAACATTTTTAAACCGGATGTCCAAGTGTTTGGTTCTGGACTTGAACTGTCCAGTCTCTGCCAGTTTCATACAGGGCTGGTTGTCCTCCCAAACTGTGATGGGTAAACAACACTCCCCGTTGACTTCCTGGACCAAGCACTTGTAGAACTCCATCTCCCTACAGGCTTCAGATAACGCACTGAATTCAGCCTCTGTAGAGGAGAGAGCTAGAAGACTCTGCTTTCTGGATCTCCACCCAACCAGAGCCTCCCCGTACTTGACAACGAGTCCAGACACTGATTTCCTGTCGTCCAGATTGGCCCAGCTGCTGTCAGACCAGCAAGAGAGCTGTGCTCCACCTTCTGCTGACAGCTTGAGGCGCCAATCTCTGGAACCTTGTAGGTACCTCAGTACCCTCTTGATGCCATTCCAGGCATGCACACTGGGTTGTGTAGCTTATTGCCCTCGAACCCTGGTGGAGGTAGCATGTACAGAACCTCCTCCAAAGACGAGTTCAGATAAGCAACGTCCACATCAAAGTGGTGCACTACAAAGCCTCTCTGAGCAGCTACAGCTAACAAAAAGCGAAGAGTTTCACTCCTAGAAGTCGGCGCATACACCTCCGTGTAATGCAAGCCCTTCTTCTGCGTGAAGCCTCTGGCTACTAGCCTAGCTTTATACTGAGGTTCTCCAGTTGCTGTGGGTTTAAGCCTAAACACCCAGCGACTGCTCACAGCACGCTCGCCCTTGGGCAGCGTCACTGTGGAGAACACCTTCAGTGCCTTCATGGAGTCCATCTCCTTCTGCATTGCCTGGTGCCACTTCTTGGCTTCCGGCTCAGGCAATTTCTGCACTTCCTCAAAGCTCTCTGGCTCACACAGAGCCATACAAGCCCACACGCTAGTGGCTGTGTATCTTTCAGGAGGAATTCCTTTCGTGGTCCTCTGGGACCTCCTCAGTGTGTCATCGGAGTCCCCCTCTGACCCAGACGAGCTGGACTCTGCCTGTGAGTCCCTGGCGTCTGGTGACTCTCCTACTGACCTGCTCCTCTTGAATGGTTCCCCTGGACCAGCCTCTGGAGACGTTCTACTGCGCTTGAACTGTCTTCCAGATCTGGCCTTTGGAGAAACTGGTGCACTCCGCGGCTCTTGCTTCGGAGTAGCTACTGGACGTGGTGCAACCTGGCCTTGGTTGGGTGCTCGGCCCGAACCACCAGAAGTGCCAGGAGTGGCAGCACCACCACCTCTCGGAGCTGGACCAACGGCCGGGGCTGGTCCGCCAGCTGGACCTGGTCCACCAGCCAGACCACCACCCGGACCACCACCACCAGCTGGTGGTGCACCTGCTTGTCCCACATCTTCAGGACCTTCCAGAATGTCAGTGAGAACTTCTGGATTGCCGTGAACACGTTTCCACCCCTCCTGCTCGCAGAACTCAGCACTGCAGCTGAGCACTACCTGAGACTGATCCTTCCCCTCAGGGTAGACGAACCTCCAGGCCTTGGAGGCTGGCTCATACCCGACGAAGATCATCTTTTGGGATCTAGGTCCACCTTTGCGGCGCTTGGCTTTAGGCAGCAGCACATAAGCCTGGCAGCCGAACACTCTCATGAAGTGAACCTTTGGCTTTTTGCCATACAACAGAGCATAGGGCGTGTCACCTACCACCGAATTGTAGGTGCGGTTCAAACAGAAAGAAGCACACTTCCATGCTTCAGCCCAGAACTTCTGAGGCAACTTAGCATCGAAAAGCATGGCTGACACCGCCTCTTGCAGCGTCCTGTTCCTCCTCTCGGCAACTCCGTTCTGGGGAGGAGCATATGGAGCTGACAACCTGTGCTTGATACCTTTCTGGCGGAAAAACCCTTGCAGTGTGGACCCTAAGAATTCCATTCCTCGGTCCGACTGAAAGCTGCGAACTTTGCAGGAAAACTCAAGTTCAACCGCAACGACCCACTCCTTGATCATGCTGGCCGCCTCCCCCTTGTGTTTGAGCGGAATCGACCATCCTGCTCTCGAGTGGTCGTCCGTGAGAGTTAGAATGAATTTGGCTCCGCCCATGCTGGGCGTCGGGAACGGACCACAGAGATCTGCATGAACTAGGGCAAAACACTCCGTGGTGACTCTATCTGACCTAGGAAAATGGCACGTTTTTACCTTGGCCTGTTTGCATGCTGCACAGTCAAGAAACCGTGAGCATGGTGAAAACTCGCACCCTTGCGTGTTACCTGGGGCCTTCTTTACGTACTGCCAATTCCTATGAGAAAAGCGTCGGTGCCATAAGTGTAAACAATCGCGATGCATTGGCGTATTCGCGCACAGCGCCTGTGCTGTGTCAGAGGTACTGTTACCTGTTTCCAAAACAAAAACTCCATCATCATTACAAGGAACACTGACCAACAGTTTACCCCCTTTAGAGATGGTACAGACATCATTCTCCAAATGAACCACATACCCATCCCTTAAAAGAGAAGACACAGACAATAAACAGCGCTTCATGCCTGGAAGAACAAAGCATTGAAGATCAGCCTGTAAAAAATCAACAAAGACAGTAGCTTCAGTCTGTAGCTTTTTCTTTGAACCATCAGCAAGGGAAACTTGTTTGCCTCCAACAATGTCCTTGCAGTCCCGAGCATGGTCACCAGATGGCACAAAATGGTGAGATGCTGCTGTGTCAATCATGAACTGTAACTTAGCAACAGGAACGTCCTTGACGGTAGCCATAGCAGCAGCAAGATGACGTGGGTTTCCTCCAGACGATGAGCCCCCACCTCTGTCTCTCCTACGTGCGTTTCCAGGCTTGCCGTAACCTCTTATCTGTGTGTTGACATTAGCAGCGCCTCTGGCCTTGCAGTCTCGTTGCAGGTGGCTACTCGAATTACAGAGATAACAGCGACGTGTAGCAGCAAAGGCCTGCACAGTTGACTCATCATGGCTTTTGTTTCTAGCTGCCCCCCCTCTCCTGCTGGGAACAGGGCAGCCTCCAGCATATCCATTGCCGGAGTCACTGTGCCTCCTACTCTCCTCCTCCTGTAAGCGTCCCGCAATCAACCGGAGATTAAGATCTGCAGCAGGCATGGCTTCCAGAGTGAGACAAAGGCTCTCATACTCATCAAAAACAGAAGTGAGCAAGATATACGACTTCTGCTCCTCCGTATACGTGATGCCCAAAAGCCTCAGCTTTTCCAACGTGGCTATCACCTTTTGCACATGGTCTTGGACGCTCTGTTCAGGAGTCAGCTTTAAGCCATACAGCTGCCTGGTCAAATGGATTTTTGCACCAGCTGTAGGTCTCATATAAATTCCTTCCAGCCCGGCCCAGATAGCATGGGCACTCTCAAGTCCAGCTATCAGGGGCAATTGGGAACCTTCCAGGGCCATTATGAGCATTCCCCTGGCTCTCTCATCCCTGCGTTGCTCAGCTTGCGCAGCTGCGACCGCTGCAGCTCCAGCGCCAGCAGCAGCCTGGACAGGGGGGTTTCTCAGGGTCTCACTAAGCCCTCTGGCAAGAATCCAAGCTTGGGCTTTCACTCTCCATTCCAAATAATTTTCCCCATTCAGTGGAGGAAAGGGGCAGGAAAAGGATTCATTTCCTTCAGCAGCGGCAGCCATTCTCTCCCCCCGGGGCTTTTCTACTTACTGCTGTAGAACTCAAACTCCCGGCTCCGGATTAATGGCATCGTCCCACCAGCGAATGCTTGCCAGCCTTGGCTGCACTCCAGCTGGGTTTCACTGCCGTGGCACGCTGTCCATTCCTCCCTTTGAAGACGATAGCAGGCAGGCAATTAGCAAAGCCATAACCTTTTGCCCATAACCTTTTGTGTTGCGAGGGGTCAGGAGCAATAAAACCCCCGCGTTCAGAAGCCATAAATCACCAAAATGGGTCCGGCAGGCTTCCCGATCACGCAGTTCCAAAATACTTTCACCTTCATAGCAGAGTTTAAATACACAGCGTTCTTGAAGCGAAACCCCCTGCAATATCGTCTTTGTTAAATCAGCAGTCTTTAACAAACGTACACTGACTCCTCCACTGTCAGCAAAGCAGATTTATTACAGCGTAGCATAAATCAAATGCCCGGAGATGAGGCGTTCATGGCTCCTCTCCGGTACAAGCAAAAACGAAAGCAACCTTCTCACACAGACTTCAGACTCGGTCTCAGAATTACAGCAGTCTCATATTACAAAGCATAACATCACATGTCAGTTCCTGTGTGACGGCGTAGCTAGATCTGTGTGTAACCCTTTCAGATCCTCACACATTCAAAGCAACAGGAAACTATTATCTTAGAGATTTCAAAGTGAAACATTAGTAAAGGAAGTCAAAATCTAAAATGTACATTTAAAACAGCATAATGAGCAAGAGAATAAAATATTATCATAAGTATAGAACATATCTGCTGCTGTTGCTGCCAATCCTGGACATGGCAGATAGCAGCTGTAGAAGCTCAGGCCCGATGACCTAGTCTGCACGAAGAGACGGCCAAGATGGTCTCTGGCCTCTTCAGCAGCCTCAGCTTTTTTATCTGGAGTCAGTGAGGGCACTGCCCTCCCAAGGCAGGGTGCAAGTCTTCCAGGTCTCACAGAGAGGGTGGTAGTATTGTCTAACTGTACCAGAACTCACCTACTTCTGAGCTCACTTAAGTGTATAGGATCATTTCTTACAAGGGTCCTATAAGAATGCTACTGGAGGCAGAGGTAATGTTCTGCAGTTTGGTTACTCTGCTTTCCCTCTGGGAATTTATGTACCAAGCATTTGGAATCTGCTGGCCAAGGAAGATACTATCACAGCTTGTGAACCACCAAGTTAAACTCAGCCCATGATGATCAATCAACAACCCACAAGGGGCATGAAAAACTTCCTTTTTCAAATCTGCAAGACTGAAGAAATAGGAAGGGTAGATACTGGACATATGGAAGGTCATTAAACGTGGCTAGTAGGTTGCATTTGGCTTGGTCAGCCGCAAGGTATGGCCAAACTAGCTCCCTGTGAAGTCAGATTCTTTTGATAAGAACATAGAAAGTTGCCTTATCCCAAGCCAGATCATTGGTCCATCCATCTATTTCATATCCTACCTGGAGATACAGGGGGTTGAACCTGGGACCTTCTGCATGCAAAGCAGATGTCCTCCAATTGAGCCACAGCCCTTCTCCAATCAGATATTTCAGTTTTTATATGAAATAAATTCTTACGCATGTTAATTTAGGCAAAGATCCCCAAATGTAAATTTGAATTTGGGGATTTTTTTAATTTTTCTTCAGTTTGACTTTTAATTACAACTCTGAAGGATATTTTCAGAAACCTAGATCTTAGAAAGCACGTCAGTGAATTTAAAGGCTGTTTTTAATTTGGCCACAAGTTGTGCTGGCATGGTTTGAATCTTTCCAGAAGAAAGGGTACACAGCTCAGATCCTCTTACCAATTTCAGACTCCCACATCTTCAGTTGGGGTGCCATTTTAAGTGTTAGTACAGGGAGGAGAAAGGGGAAAGAATGATAAATTCAGGACTGAAGTACAGAAAAGGTAAAGTATCTAACATCAATTGTGGTTATTTTTTCATACCTTATAACAAGTGGAGAATAACAGATATTCAATGTGGCCTGAAGCATGAAGGGGTTGATGGAAGAAAGAGACTGTCCCCTTCCTCTCCCCGTGACATTATTGCCCATTAGTAAAGTTCAGTTATGGGTCAGAAAGTTTCTTCATCTTTCCTTGTCTCCCCCCCCCTTTCATTTTACTGGGCATTACCTTTTTCACACACCCTCCATTTTATTTTATTTTTGAATACACCCCTGATCATTTGAGTTCTGGTACCTACTGTAGTAGATTAGTTACAGCTGGTTTCCACTTTCTTCTTGGGAGTTATATTCACAACATTCTTTTGGCAACAATGAGAATCAATTTTACCTCATTCTGCCTGTTTTGATGTAATTGTTCATGGGTGGTATAGTGGTAGACTCATTCTGTTTCATTTTACACACACACACACATACACACACACACACACAGAGAGAGAGAGAGAGAGAGAGAGATTGCTTTCAAGAGAACACTCCTGTTCCAGGAATATTGCATTTCCTTTATTCAAACCACTATACACTGCTGCTCTCTTCTTCTTCTTCTTCTTCTTCTTCTTCTTCTTCCTCCTCCTCCTCCTCCTCCTGGGCAGAATTGCTCTTTGAAAGAGGGCTGTGCCCCCCAGGATAATACGGGGTGACCTGACCCAGATCCAGAGCCCAAACAGATTCAGTCTGCATCAACCCAATTCAGCTGAATCCCAGGTTAACTCAGATCCTAGAGTTGGGTCCAAACTTGCATGGTCATATCTGATTGGACAATCCTCCTCCTTCACCAGCCCTTTCTCTGATTCTATGGGCTTCAAATAGGTATTAATCACTATGAACATTCACCATCTACTGAACATCATGGACAATCTTGCTTCTCACAAGATTGCTTAGTGTAGGTTGCTTAGAAACTAAGCTGTTTGGAACAAGGGGGCCTTTGCACTTACAGTTGTATGTGTGAAGGCTTTGTCACTACAGATGGTCATGCTCTTCGTGGGAAGATTACGTGTGGATCTTCTTGGAACTTCCCCATGCCCTGCTTCCATGTTGACAAAGACAGGAACATTAATGCCTGAATAAGGTTCTTTTGCACTAAAGTATTTCTCATAGGAAAGAAACTCCAATCTCTCAATCATTTTGGTTACAGTGGTACCTCTGGTTATGAACTTAATTCGTTCTGGAGGTCTGTTGTTAAGCTGAAACCGTTCTTATCCTGAGGCACATTTTTGCTAATGGGACCTCTGGCACGCAATTTCCGTTCACATCCTGGGGCAAAGTTTGCAACCAGGAGCAGCTACTTCCAGGTTAGCGGAGTTTGTAATCTGAAGCGTTTGTAATCAGAGGTACCACTGTACTCTTTTCTGCAGTTTATCTGCTACTATGATAATCATTTTTGAGATGGGGTGCAATTTCTAAACTCATATGGTTTCCCTCATACTCATAGGGGAGAAGATAAACAATTTATTCATAGAATTGTAGAGTTAGAAGCAACCACGAGGGCAATCTAGTCCACCCCCTGCAATGCAGTAATCTCTTGCCCAAAGTGGGACTCAAACCCATGATTTTGAGATTAAGAGTCTCATGCTCTATTGACTGAGCTATCACATAACCTATTCTGTTTTGGATCTATTCTAATCTATCTATCATGGTTTATTTATTTTTGCTTTGGGGCTTTTAATGGCCTGTAAACAATGGTGCATTTTGTACACAATAACCTATGAAGAATCTTGCTGGGTCAAAGGCCCATCGAATCCAGCATTCACAGTGGCCAACCAGATCACTATGTAAGCAGGACCTGAGCATGAGGGTTGGAACAATCACAAGCAATGTTTACAAAAGGCAATTGTCATGTTTTTCTTCTGTTCCTCCTTAATCCACCTTCTCCAATCAGTTCATGGTATCCCTAACCACATTTCCACTAGCTGTTCTGGTCATAGTGAGGGACATATGATACCCCCTAGTTAATGCTTGTAGCAGCAGCACCTATGTTAGGAATTGTTGGTAAGATTCAAATGAAATTTAATTTACTGAAAATGAAAGAGGAAATCATGGAGAAAGTCAAACACTTGAAAATCTGAAGCATGGATGGGAGCCTGTGGCCCTCCAGATGTTGTGGACCCCAACTCCCATCAGTCCAAGACAACTTAGTGAATAGTGAGGGATGATGAGAACCTAGCTATGTTTGGAATGCCACAGATTCCCCACCAATGGCCTAAAGTTTATGAGGGAATATTTACCCCCAAAGCAATTGATACACCAAAAAGCAAAACCAAAATGGTTCCCACTCAGATATGATTTGTTGTGTTTTTTCAAATTTGTCCACAGAGAGTAACTTCATTTTGAAATTGCCTCAGAGAAACCATTTACAGATGTGTCTTGAAGACAAATAACCCCCAATGCTTTATGGGGCCATGAGCGCCTTGAATTAGTTTGATTGACACATTGGAACAGATTGCTGGAACAAACAAACAGACAGACAAACAAATAAAATCACAGGTTACTGGAATGCCCTCATCCCTGCCTGATCATACTGAGTTCTTGAAAGCTTCCTTTCTACTTAAGAGACCATTTGTATAATACTTGTTTATGTTACTGTATCGTGGCAGGTGTCTGCTATAGTCACTGCCAAACAGATGTTATAGGAATCTTTGCATTCTGCCGTAATAGTGGGGAGTGGGAATGGGATTCACATACATGGACAGCTTGGAGATGTGTTTATTTTTTTATTCAGCAGTCTATATTTTGTTAAATAAATTCATAATAAATAGAAAGAAAGAAAGAAAGAAAGAAAGAAAGAAAGAAAGAAAGAAAGAAAGATTGAAGAGGTTGCACTTTGGGAATTTGTTAGCAGAAATGCTTGCAAATAGAAAGGGGTTAACTGCTCAGAACTGAAAGGGGGCTTCCGGTTTCTGGTTGCCTTCTGGATGACAGAGGGTAATTAACTTTGTAAACTCCCCCCCCCCCAGGGCCCGGGGGGGTGAGCTTCACTCGTGGTTCATCTTGGTACCTGGCTTTCGATCCAACATGCATGTGAGAGGCAGGGAGATTGCTGGGTGCAAAAGCAATTCGCCACTTGGTAACCCTCTAATACCGCCATTAAGAGCAGCGGTTCTTCTGTTCATTAAGAGATTAATTAGGATTAATGCACAGACGCGTGCTGGTAATGATGGGACAAGATTAAGGACTGCTGAATCGAAACAGCTACAAGGTTGTACAAATTTAAATTGGAAAGATGACTTCATTCAAGCAACAAGATGGTGCTGTGGGGGGGGAGCCAATCACTTCATTATAAATCCTTTGTTACATAAATGATTTGGCAACCCCCCCCCCCCCCGAGAATGCAAAAAAAAGTTCTTTAAAGCAAGTGAAGAAGAAAGAAGATGGGAGTACAGATATGGATTATAATGATAAACGGGACTGTGTGCAAAAAATATTTACATTTGGAATAATTATTTTTTTAAAAAAAAAAAACTTGGAGCCTCTGCAGAGTTAATTTCTTACTTGCCCCCTGATTGAGGGGAGGAGGGACTTTGAAAATTTGCCAGGGCTCTGGCGGGACAAAAGATCATTCTTCTATGAATAATTATAATTAATTGTTTCAATTGGATGCGGAGGAGAGAATTTGGAGACCTGCCAGGGCTTTGGCAGGATGTTGGGTGACTCCCTGCTTGAAATCAAAAGTGGAATTTTACAGCTGCAATCCGAAGAGTTGAGAAAAAAAAGAGAGATCTCTCCAGAGTAACTTTGAGTCAACAAAGCCAGAAGGCACAAAGGAGATCAGGAATAACTTATATGGACATAATATTTGATAAAGAATTAAAGGAACAATTGATGGAAATTAAAACCTCACACAGGAAGAAGAAAGGAGAACTTCACTTACGAATTTACAAATTATTATATGTGTTAATGCAAACTGAAGTTAATTATTGTAGCTATGGTCTAAGGGATTTTATCAAGAGTGGATTGCATTTGGTTTGAGCAATAGTTTAAAGGCAGAATTAAAGGGAATCAGACCTTGAAGCCACACAAAATTTATAATTGGCTATGTAATTGATTTGTATTTTAATTCCTTCCAGTAGCACCTTAGAGACCGACTAAGTTTGTTATTGGTATGAGCTTTCATGTGCATGCATACATCTTCAGATGTGAAGAAGTGTGCATGCACACGAAAGCTCATACCAATAACAAACTTAGTTGGTCTCTAAGGTGCTACTAGACGGAATTTTTTTATTTTGTTTCGACTACGACAGACCAACACGGCTACCTACCTGTAACTGTATTTGAATTGGTATTGCTATTTGGTGTTAATATAATATGGCACATATTGGTTTTTTGTAATTGAAAATTAATAAAAAATATTTAACAAAAAGAACTGAAAGAGAAGCCTGGATAACTCAGTTGGTTAGAGCATGGTGCTGCCAACTCCAAGGATGCAGGTTTGATCCCTGTATGAGACAGCTGAATATTCCTGCACTGCAGAGGGTTGGATTAGATTATCCTCAAGGTCCCTTCCAACTCTACAATTCTATGAAGACTGGTACCAGGCAGTGATTTTAACAAAGCAGTATGCTTATATGTTGCTTCTGAAACTGTGCTCAACAGAAGAGAAAACCAGTAATCACAGAGAAACTTTCCCTCCACCCAAAAGCAGCTAGTCCAATCAGTCTCTGTACCAGCATCCCTTGTGAACTGAATGTGCTTCTTAGATTGCTCCCTGGACTGCTCCTTTGCAAAAAGCAGTAATTCTGTGGAAGACATGCAAGGATTTCTTTACAGGCAAATTGGCATGAAGAGCATTCAGAGAGAATGTTTGAAAACCACTTCATTAAAGACATGATGGGAAGGAGTGGAAACCTCTTAAAACAAATCTCCCCCCCCCACACACACACACACTTTGTATGGGCTCTTTGCTGACTTGAGATGTTTATAATAAAAGTATTTGAGTGGATTGCTGGGAAAAGTAGGCCAAGTCCCTCTAACGATGTCTCGGAACTCAAAACAGTTGAATGCAGTCATAGAAATTCTTCAGTATACAGTATTCAGAGTCCATGCAATCAAAATGTAATAATAGAAAATCTCCAGCACAAAACCCTGGTCCCTTCTTGAATCATATTGACATCACATCACATCAGCAAAATAATCTATCACAAAATGCCATGATTTGTACGGCACCATTCAGCAGCCTGCACAATTCTGGTTTGCGTGGCTGTGAAATTATTCAGATGAAATTGCTCAACATGCACGTCACAGAACACAACCTGCAGAAAATAACTCAGCTGCTGGCAAAATTGGTCCTGTGACAAGACCTTCAAGGGTGCCAAAAGGGGCACCAAATCTCAGGGCCAAAGGTAGCTTTACAAATTAGCGCACCTACCAATTCATCACATATATGCTATAGTATGACTCTTAGCAAGCAGCTGCACAATTTTGTTGTTGTCGTTGAATCATAGAATTGTAGAGTTGGAAGGGACCCCGAGGATCATCTAGTCCAACTCTCTGCAATGCAGGAATATGCAGCTGGCCCATACAGAACTCAAGCCCATGTCCTTGGCATTTCCAGCTAATGGTGTTTGCTTCCCACCTCTCTTAGTTACTCAAAGACTTTTCGACTCGCACTATTTCACTGTAATACATAGGGCTTTCACAGAGGAACTATTTTCTGTTTAGGAGAATGTATTCCTTGCCTGCTTCATATGAATGTGGGAGACTAAGAAACCTCACACAGGCATCAATCTGCAGGTCTTCAGAGATTTCTGCTTTAAAGCCAGATGGAAAACATCCTGACCCAGTAACTGCATACCGGAGCACCAAGTCGATAATATGCATCAGTGTGCGCAATGGCAAGACGTAATCAATACTGGATTTTGATGCGTATCTGTTTGATTTTGAGGGGGGGGGGAACCACTTGAGACACATTTATTTGTGTACTCTGCTTACATTGTGAGGAGCTGAGAAAATATTTACAAGTTGATTTTGATTTTTGCCCCTTTCTCCCTCCTTTCCCCCATTGTCCTGGTCCGTTCCAGGATTTCCACCTGGAGCCAATTAAGCAAGCAGAGTTCTCTGTAGTCAGCAGGTTCAGGCTCCTCTCTCTCTCTTGTGATTTAAACACACTTGTGCCCAGGACTTCAATTTGCCAGCTGCTCAAGGTTGAACAAAGTCACCATCATGAAAAATTGCTTTTCCCCAATACCAAAATAACACCAAATCAGAACACAGAAGCCACTCCATCTTTACCTGCAGCTGAAGTTATTAGAACACAGCTGCAGAAAAACTCTGAACCTGTTGAGGATATGTTAAAACATTACTTTTCTATAAATTAGAAGCATGTTATGAATCTTGGAGCCTGCAGAGATATCATGGTTCCTTCTCCATTTACTTTAGTTTAGCCTACAGAGAATGAATGTATCACCATCAATGATGATAGCTAGTAGCAGTAAATGACCTACTATCCCAAGTCAATCTGAAAGCAAAATATGTATTAAAAATCTGTGTTTTCTGACTGAAGTACCCTTCACACACACCAGAGTGCCTATTCCATGACCCACCAGATGTTGCTGAACTACAACTCTCAACATCTCTGGCCATCAGCTGTGCTGTTCAGCTTATGGGAGTGGTAGTTCAGCAATACCTGGACGGCCACATACACACAAAGGAGCATAGAATCTGTTTCCACATGACACTGTGCTGTCAAATAGCAGACATGCGGGAAGAGAGAAATAACATTGTTTTTCCTCATCAAGTGTGAAAAATCTACGCGATTAACCCTACCCATATGACACTGACATTCACAGATGGGACCCAGGATTATACCACTGAGAATCACACCTTTGTTAGGGCAATGGTCAGAGCACACTTGGGAGCCAGGAGCTGTGCCAGGGGGTTAGAGCTGGGGGAGTCAAGCCAAGATTTATACACTGCTTAATTAAAAAACTGCCTCTAGGGAGCTTACATAAAATAATACAGAACACTCATAAAAAACCCAATGAAATTAATAGATTTTAAAAAACAAATACAAATCATAAAATTATCAAAATACAGAAAATTCCAGAATTTGAAAACAATATAAATAATAAAAATACATATCTGGAAACAGATAAGTGTTTAGCAGGTCTCAAAAACAGTACAGTGAAGGAGCCTACCTAATATTAACAGGTCTTATTTTCCGTAAGTGTATTTAAGAAAAAAGAAGACTCAGGACCCAACAGCACCAGAGGCTTGAATCCAGTTGGTCATAAGTTTCTGTGAAACTGGGATATGTTTTAGAAAATTGTAACTTGCTAGAAAGAGTCCGTGTAGATGAGCCTGCCTGGCCTTTCAAAGAAATTCTCCCAATTGCCTTTTTATTCATTATTTTCCTCAGTGCCTTCCTCATTCTCTAAAAACAAATTTCAGCAATAAATTTCTGCTTGCTGAAGTCAGGTGAGTTAATCAAGCCAAGGTCCCAAGCTTTGAAATGGGGGTTGGGGAGGCATGGCATTTTCACACCAACTATATACTTTGCTCTCTCAGGCCTTTCCAGAGATTTCTTGCTTCAATTGTTCTTCATTCCCTGTTTCACCTTTTAGGTCTGCCCAACTGCTGAGCAGACAGGAGTTTTTGTCAGAGATAACCATTCAGAGTGTAACTGGAAATGAGTCAGGCTTCTGGAAATTAGGGATTCAAGCAGCCTATCATCAACTTGGCAATACAAGATTGCTCTCTGAGTTCCTTGCTAAATCCAGGTCCTGATCTACTTGCTAATTTCCCAGCAGGTAGGGCCAGAGTCAGCATTTAATTGGCAAGACAAAAGATGCTGAAAGTGGGCAAAATATTTAAGAAACAGTGTGTGAAACCTCCTGGGCTTCCCTCCCTCATAGATGCAGAATCAGGGCACATGTCAGCATGGGCTGTTGTTGGAGAATGGCTGGGAGTTAAGCTAGATAAGGAACAGGCCTGGTCACCCCTCCTCAAAAGACACTGGAAAGATCTGTCAGGAATAAGCATGGACCAATGGTACCAAGTAGTATGGGAAACAGCCCTACTAGAAAAACTAACCAGTAAGCTGAAACTGACACGGGGATAAACGGAAGAAGACACCTTCACCCCGGTATGGTCCCCCTCATCACACACACAGCCCAACAAGACAATGACAAAAATCTACCAACAGCATACAAATCAATATGGCTAACCTGACCAAAAACACCCACCCACCCCACTCACACAGGAGACCAAAGAACACCACAGCCAACCACAAAAGAACAATCACGCCCCACACCAACCCCGACCTCTCTCACCACCAAAGGAGCACAAGCGAACAACAGAGAACCTGCACAGACAACGCTGACACCAAACCCTACACATATTAAGTAAAACAGAAACATCGTCAACCCACCCCACCCCACCCATCTCCCCATCCCACCCACCTCTCTCCCCCTTCTCTTCCTAATGTCTCAACAACAACCGATTTGTAAAAATGTTATATGGAAAAATACGAGAGAGACATTGCATTACCTTTGTAAACCAAGAAAATCTTTAATAAAAATATTTTTAAAAAAAAGATATTGCAGAGTTGGAAAAGGACAATCAGAATGATAGAGGGGATGTAGCAACTCCTCTTTGAGAAAAGGTTGCAGCAAGGAAGGCATTCCACAACACTGGTGCCACCATTGAAAAACCCATACCTCCTTGTTCCTACAATCTGATAGCCACCAAGCCAATCATTCCATTAACTGACTGTAGTGGCCTTATTATATATTTACCTAAAAAACTGTCATGAGGCTCCTGTGTCTATGTGACCAAATGTATATGATGTGCTGTGCTTGATATGTGGTAACTAATATGAGTATTTAACAACTGCAAGGCAACAGGAGATCCAGGGTAGAAGGTTTTAGCTCCTGAACCTTTGCTTGTTGTACAGTAACTAGGTAGGGGGCACTGCTAACCCTGAAGGAGATGCAAATTGGTTTGTTTTGAGTTTCCTGCTGCTGCTGTTTTTGAAGTGGGGGCTGTGAGCGAAAGGATTGTGTCAAGTCTTTTAAAAGGCTACAAAACTTGGATACTTATTTGCTGTGTTCAGAATCACCCTTGCCCAGCTTTAGACTATTTTGCTTTTAAACCTGATGAGTTCACACAAAACATAAATTAGCCATTCTCAGTTGTGAAAATGAACCCCTCTGGGGCGCAAGGAGGAAATGATAGCAATAATTTGTGGGCAATGTCAGTCTGTTTGCAGTTTTCTCCCATTCCCCTCCTCATTTGACAACACAGAAGGCATCTAAATAAAATGGATAGGTTAAAGCCATCTTGGTGAACTATTCGCCTGTCTATTTTTCAAGCTCTGTTTTGATCTGATCTAATTTTTGAGAACAACTCAACAAAAAAGCATCCCACTTCTTATAATTACTGCTATATAACTGATTTAGTGCCTTGTGAAATGCTGTGGTTGCAGATAAAGCTTGGAGCAAAAGTGGCAAGAGGATGTCATCAGCATCGCTCTGTATTGAGGCAACTCAATCTCAGTTGCTTTTCTGCACCCAGCAAGAATGTGATATAAGGGAGCAAGTATCTACCCACAGGCAAAGGAGGCTTTAACATGACCAAAACTCATTTTGGTTTCAACTCAAGAAACTTGGGCATGGCAAAGGGCAGGGATCTAGTCAATAGCCATTCTGATTGCTAATCAATGTCACCATGCCATACAAAGTGCTCAGATAATGTTGAAGGAAGTCGCACATTCTGAGGCCCATCATGGCACAAACTTCTACTGTGGGTCTATCATCAGTGGCGGACCTACATTTTGGGGGTCCTGAAGCTTGAACTGTCATGGGGGGCCCTTCACAAACCGCAATGAGGTCTTGGTAACCACTGTTATCTTCTTCAATGGGGTTGTCCATGACTGATCACCATATCACAACATCTGTGCAGTAGCTGTCAAACTTGGGGACTGCTGAAATATATACAACAAAAAATTAATCAAATTGAGTCGCGCCACTCAAATTGGGTCTACTGGACCCAAAGGTTTTTACTCAATGTAGGCTAAAGTTGCTTCTGGGGTCCCTCCAGGATTAGAGGCCCTGAAGCTTAAGTTTCAGTGGTTCCATATTAGATCTGCCCCTGCTTGTCATGCAACCTGTGAGTGTGGTGGCTGGGCTAAGGCCTAAAAGCGGAAACCCAAGATCCCTTAACGTTCAGCATAGCACAATGCTGAGTCCCTGCCCCCCCCAGTGCCTTGTGAAATGTTGTGGCTGCGGTTAAAGCTGGGGTGGAAATGGCAACTGTATGTCATAAGTATCTCCATTCAGTCAGCTAATCAATTGTCTTGGTTACATAACACTCATGTGTTTACCTTTCAATTTAAATTTAACCTCAGTCAAAGGGGCAAAGCAAATTTGGGGGTCCATCTTTAAGAATGTAAGAAGAGCATTGGCCCATCTAGTCCAGCATTTGGTTCTCACAGTGGGCAACCAGATGCCTATGGGACACCCACAAGTAGGACATGACCCCAGCAGCACTATCTCTACTCAAGTTCTCCAAGCACGTGGTTTTCAAGAACATTCTGAGCTATCTTTTCTAGGGGTTCTTTCAACCCTCCATGGCCTGGCCTGCCCACGTCACCCTAAACTATTCTATTGCATCGCGTGCAGTGGAGGAAGCTGTCCCGCCACTAGTGCTACAGCAAGATTCAGCTGCTAGTCCAGTCAGCTTCTGTATGTGGAATAGGGAGAGCAAGCAAAGAATCATAGAATTGCAGAGTTGGAAGGCACCACATGGGTCATCTAGTCCAACCACTAGCAAAGCAGGGATCTTTTGCCCAAATGGCCTGTTGCCCATTGCCTCAGACAGCACAGCAAAATGTATTGAGCCTCAATGGGAAGCTATGCTCTAACTTCATCTTATAATAATACCTTTGGTTCTGATTTCATTCTGTTGTAAATTTTTACCCATCACTCCATATTTATTTCTTAATATTGAAGATGAAGAAGGTGAAGTAAACAATCTCTGTACTTCATTCAGTCACAGTCATGGTTACAATTATCTTTTTTTGTTTTCCTTTGATTGATTCGTGCATCCTATAGATTTTTGCAGTTGTATTCTCAAAAACTGAGAAACATATATTTTAGAAAGAGAGAATGCCTTATCAGATGCAGAGAGAGAGTTGATAAACATGTGTCAGGGCAGGGGCCAAAACTCTATGAACATTTTGTCCCCTCCCGTTTTTGCCCGAACAAACCCACCAAAACAGAAAATGCATTTCTTAATGGGATAAAATGTTGTGAAATGCACCTCTCTGTTTTAGAGCAGCACTTAAAGGAATGCTATGCTATTCTTGATCCTCACCCAAAGAGCAAAATGTTGGTGGAAAACACTGTGTTGTACTTTTAAACCACCTTTATTTGACAGTTTTCTTGTTGTGAGGGTATAAAACTATTAGCTCAAGCCAGTAAACATAATGCTCCTGTTTAATGTACAGCTGCTTCTTGTGTTACAAAGGTCTGCAAAGATTTTGTGAAGAGGAGAAAAGGTCTCTTGCACCTCAAGCGATTGAGTTCAAGAGTCATTTTACCAGTTGAGTTGAGACTGAGAAGGCTTTAAAGGCTCCATCCTAAAATACTGTTACAGCAAATGTAAACGGCAAAGATAGTTGACAACCATGAGGGAATGTTTTTGGCCCTCCAACTTGCTAATGTGTCAAGCTGTGCAGTGGTGTTTGTGCATGTGTGTATATTTAGTTCAGTTCCATTACTGTACATATAATATTTTTAATGCTTGAAAATGTTGTGTATATCACATGTACCCTTCTTTAACATTCCACCATCAAGAACCCAAATATTACCTTCAAATTTGCATGTAAGAACATAAGAGCCCTCCTGGTCAGACTAGGGGTCCGTTGAGTATTTCTGCATCCAGCTTCCAATGCAGTCAGATCCCCATGTTTTTCAGAAATCAGGGCATGAAGGGAACAGTAGCCATTCCCCACTGTTTGTCCTCCAGCATCCAGTATAAGCAGATATATACTGCACTTGAACACATCATTTTGACAGGTACCAGGAACACTGTGCAGTACAATTCTGCAGAGGTCTACTAAGAAGTGAGTAGCTCAATGAAACTTACCACAGGGCTAGTGTGTATACCATACAGGACTGCAGTGTTGAAAGTCATTTTAAAAATTCCTCCCATGCATCTGCTTGCCTTCCCAGTATTTGAAGCAGAAGCCTGCCAGATTCACGCTGATGATCCGTGACATTTTGCATAGCAAGCTTGCTCTTCTTTCCAGCATCCTGTTAAGGGCAGCTTTCATTTTCTTTGTTTCTTTTGTCATCTTTGCCACCAAATTGTTAACCAGACAGGCCTGTCATACTTTTTGCTGCATGCAGCCGCACATTTCCCTTCTCTGTCCTCAACACTGTCAGTTTCATATATCCCTGTGAACATGTTCAGAAATCAGTCTGTGCACACTCCACATTCTCAGATAATGTTGTCTGTTTACCTTGAAAAAGAAAAAAGAAACGGTAAACTCTTCAGGATATATTATCAAATAAAGCAGTCTATTACGTCTAGAACGGCTGAGCGGGGGGGGGGAGGTAAAAAGGGGGGGAGAACGGCTGAGCAGAATTCAGCTAAGCCTCCCCCCTCCCCTTGACATATATCAGTGCTCAGGGGAAAATGCTTACGTCATTCCCATTCTTATCATTTTGCCTCTCCCGGCCCTGGACCCAATATATTGAGGCAGAGTAAAATGCTTGCAAATCTTCGTTGGAAACACAACTTAAGTCACTCTGACAGAAGATGCTGGAGTAATTTGCACAGAAAATAGTTGAAAGGCAACAAATGGAGATCTGCATTGATTGTTGCAGTGCATCCTTATTGTATAAAATTATTGTATTATCTTAGAAAGGGCATGGCTGTGACTATCATGAAGGGACCCTGAACTTCTGGATTTGCCACTACACTAGTGCATAGTGTAAGGATAAGGGTTTGTACCACTTTGACCTAAAATCAAACAGAGCGTTCCTTTTTCAGATACAGTTTGAATTGTAAATCAGTAATATTGCTGGGAAATTGTATCTTCCAGTAGGGCAACTGAGGAAATATCCAATATACTTATTAAATGCATTTTTATGACACCTTGTAAACCTATGTTTTTCTGGTATTGCTATTGTTTTATAACTGTCAGTTTTTCAAGATGATAAATAAAAAGAATTTGAGATTCCTAGGAAAGGGACCGGTAGTGTATCATTTGCCCATATTATTCCGCGGGCAAGGCAAAATCAGCATTCTGTCTTTTTCCTGTCACTTGTTATCTCTAGCTGATGTAACTATGCCTGTCTATTGACATAGATAGCTATCAAGTTTGCATGTACCTCATGCTAAAGATATCAGCTGCTATTCGCCACCAAAATGCAATTATTGGTTCCTTCTACCTATGTATGGCCTTGCCTACCAAGATTTAGGAAGAGATATCTACTTGGCCACACAAAAAGTCCTTAATATTCTGTTACTAGCAATGACACAATATGCTAACAAAAACTCAGCCAAAGAAATTTAAGTGTCAATTTAAGAAAAAGTATTGCCTCCAAACTGAAACAAAAATGTGTTCTGAATAGTAAAACCAGTTAGAAACATGCCATAGATCATACACATCATTATTTCAGATTTTGCACTGAAATATTTTTCCCGGGTTCCAGAAATGCAATTGCACAATCCAAGGTGATTTGTGAAAGAATAGTTTTCAAAAACCTGGCTAATAGAGTATATCAGATTTATGGATCACCATTGCACAGATTTTAACCTTCAGTCGTGTTCTCTGTGCTGCCCTACAGACATTATAAAGGTGGAAATGGTGGGGAAAGTAACCTGAGAATAGGTTCCCATGCTGGTCCTGCCTATTATGCTTTACAACAAAATGCCTACCTGGGAATGACTTTGAAAAACCCCCTTAATTGTTCATTTATCTCACACATTCTCTACTAGCTCACATGGTGGGACCACTTTTTACAGCCAGCCCTCTATCCCCAAGGTGTTAAGAACTGGGCCCCACGTGCATCTGAGGGGGAAGGGGCTTGTGAATCAACTGTAAGTGGTTCAGCTTCACCTCCTCAGTTGCATTATTAGGTCAAAAGCAACAACAAAAGCTATTTCACTATGGTGCAACCTGTTTATCTATGTGGCAGAAATAGCTATTGGTCTACATGGGAACAAGTGGTGGCAATCAGTAGCTGATTTTTATATCCTTGAATACCCTGAGGCAATTTGCCAACTGGAGGCAAAGTTCTTCCATCTCTTCCCAACCATGCCAGTAGCTCTGAGGCCAAGGAGACTTCACTTCTTCAATGATCCATTTAAAAAGAACAGAAAAGTAATGAGTGCTTTTTCCAGAGGAAAGGTGGTTGCCACATACGGTAAATGAATGGGGAAGCTTTCAATGATTTCTGCATCCTCTTCTCCCCACCCACTTCTCTTATCATTTTCTCAGGCATAAAGATGAAGAAGAAATTTGATTCAGCTCACATTTAAAAGTGAACGTACCTAATTTGCAAATTTCCAAAACAATACATGAGCAGAAATACAGCCATCAAAAAATTTGCAGTGCACACCTCTGGCAAAAAAAAAAAAATATGTATGCAACATGTGTATAAAAATGTATATCCTGGGATAAAGTGTGCATAAAAATGCATATATTCATGGAATTAACAGACCAAGATGCATTATATGCAGGGAAATTGCTTTGCAAAGTGTGTGTATTAGGAAAAAATCATACTAAAATGCTGGTCAATTTTTATGAGAACTTCCTTATTTTTCTTTTTTTGTAAAAACCTGATATTAAAATGTGGAGAACTTAACTTGAAACCAAGAACATAAGAAAAACCAAAGTTGAGATATTTTAACATCCCTACCTAGTGATTAAAGGAGAGGCAGCTTCCTCACACCTGACCGTAGCTCCACTCCTGGGTTAGGCCTGACCTGAGGCTGAGAGGAGGAGAGTTAGCAGCCAGTTTGAGGATGGAGAGGAGGAGCGTCAGCAGCAAATATGGTGCCCCTCAGAGGCAGCTTTCTCGTGCCCAGCAGCAGCTCCACATTCTAGGGGAAAATGACATGGCATTATAAACATATTTGTGTGTTATTCTTATACAGTGGACACTCGCGTTGCGAACATGATCCGTATGGGAGGCGTGTACGCAACCCACAGCGTTCGCAACTCGCAAATCTGCACATGCATGGGTCGCGATTTGGCACTTCTGTGCATGCACAAACCCTGGTCTCCTAGGTTTTAGTTCAACACTCTAACCAATATACCACACTGTCTTAGGTGTGCATAGAGGCAAAATATTAGCAACTGCTGCTCTATCATACACTTTAGTATGATGTTACAGGAACTTGACATGCGGCTCTTACTCTTGACTTGTGGCCATACTTAAATTGCAGGTGCTGAAAAGCTCTATTCTCATATATGAAGAATTGTTCAATATACATTTCACGATTCAAACTCGCCATGAACAGCCTTAAAAACAGTTAAGCATCTGTCTTCAGGTACTTCAGGCAAGCATTTTTTTTTAATTGCTGTTCCTCTCAGATTGCATACTGAACAGGCAAATGGATTTTCTCTCCAGTGCTTCAAACAAGGTACAGCTCTTGTTAATAAGTTGTTTCTCAACAAAGGTATTTTACACATTTTCAGTTTTCCAGTCCTCTCTGCAGAAATTATCAACCACCTCTTCTATCTGCAGTGACCCTGCTGCTGATAACTATGAAGTTTTTAGGAAATGATTTTGAAATACTCCAAAGCTATCCCTCAATACATACATGATTCTTCATGAACTTAACTTGGAGTGACTTGTGTTGTTTCTGGCAATTATGGGAATTTCTCTCAGTTACTGCTGTTATCAAACTCTTCAGTTAGTTGACTTATCTCTTCATGCCAATGTATTGCTCCTGAAATATTCTACGCCAGCAACACTGTTCTAATATCACCATTGGCTCGTTTGCAGACCTGTGAGCAACATGTGCCATCTCTGGGTAACTGCCAGGGGTCTAACACTCCTAACAAGACCCACCCTGAATCCCTCTGTGTGAGTTTTTCAGGGCTCCATTACGCTGGGCAGTTGAATCTAGGAACCATCAATTTCATTTTTCTCTGAAGAACTGTGAGAAATTTAACTGGTGGGCCACCAATGGCACTTGGGGAGCTGCCATTCTGTTTAGAATCATAAAGTTGGAAAGGATCCAAAGAGTCATCACCCTGCAATGCAGGAATCTCAACTAAAGCATCCACAATAGATGGCCATCTAAGCTCTCCTTAAAAACCTCCAATGAAATAAGAGTCCAGGTGAGTCTGTTCCACTGTCAAAGAGCTCTTACCATGAGAAAGTTGTTACTGATGTTTAGTCAGAATCTCCTTTCCTGTAACCTGAATTCATTGGTTCAGGTTCTACCCTCTGGAGCAGAAAAAAAGCTTGCTCCATCTTCCATGTGACAGCCCTTTAGATATTTGAAGATGGCTATCATATCTCTTCTCAGTTACAGGTAGCTTTAAAATGCTTCAAAACATAACCAGAATGCCACAATTATTCTTCATGGAAGCTTGAAATTAACAGCTGACAATGGGGATATTGACACAGGGGATCACAGCAATATGTAGATATAATTTCAATTAAAAGAAAGCAGTTTTTAAAATAAAAAAATCAGCTGTAAAATAATTATTAGGCATTACATATTTGCACACAGAAGTAAAACTACAAAAAAGAAAAGAAAATAACGGAACACCACTACAGGTGGGTAGCCGCGTTGGTCTGCCATAGTCGAAACAAAATAGAAAATTCTTTTCAGTAGCACCTTAGAGACCAACTGTGTTTGTTCTTGGTATGAGCTTTCGTGTGCATGCACACTACTTCAGATACACTGAAACAGAAGTCACCAGATCCTTCTTGCATTTGCTTAGAAAGAAGATGTCTGTCTGTACCTGTGCCAGTTTCTTGGTGAAGACAATGACAGTTCTCTTTCTCAAGCTCTGGGAGGAAGACCCTTCATCGCCTACAGACAGCCACCCAATCTTAAACAACTCCTCACCCACAATAATACAATAGGACTTAACATGGACACTGGTACCAGAGCCTGCAATAAACCCAGATGCCAACTTTGCTGCCACATACACCCAGACAACACCATACTGGCCCCAACAACATCAAACATACCATCTCAGGACTATTTCATTGCTCATCTTCTAACATTGTGTGTGCCGTCAACTGCCAACAGTGCCCTTCAGCTCTCTATATTGGACAAACAGGCCAAACCCTATGCCAAAGGATAAATGGACATAAATCTGATATCAGGAATCACAAGAGAAACCAGTAGGAGAACACTTCAGTCTCCCAGGACATTCTATACAACATCTCAAAGTAGCTGTCTTATTACAAAGGAATTTCAAAAATAGACTGGAAAGAGAAGTTGCTGAATTGCAACTAATTACCAAACTTTAAACCATGGAGAGACCTGGTCTGAACAAAGACATTGGATTCTTATCTCATTATACATGACAAAGCTATCTTTAGCCATCTCACCCCTTGCCTTTTCCTGTAAGACCAATTGCAGTCGTTAACAGTTGTCAACAGGTTTTCCACACCTATCAGCCAATCACCCATTCCCACCACCCTTCTGAGTAATACCCCTCCCCACTATTTCACTATATATAAGGGTCTAGTGACGTCTGTTTCAGTGTATCTGAAGATGTGTGCATGCACACAAAAGCTCATACCAAGAACAAATTTTGTTGGTCTCTAAGGTGCTACTGGAAGGAATTTTTTTTAAAAATGTTTTGTTATATCTCTTCTCAGTCTCCTCTTTTCCATGCTAAACATATCCAGCTCCCTCAACCATTCTTCATAAGACTTTGTTTCCAGACCCTTGATCATCTTGGTCGCCCTCCTCTGGACACATTCCAGCTTGTCACTATCCTTAAATTGTGGCACCTAAACCAGGACACAATACTTCAGGTGTGGTCTGACCAAGGCAGAATAGAGTGGGACTATTCTGCCTTGGCCAAACCACTCAATGTACCTAGTTTAACATCTCATTATTTGATATCAAGGTAAATTTCACATTTTCATAAATACAGAAAACCACAAAGAAGCCATGATTTTTTTTTACACGGCTGCCATATTGGAATCTGAGCAGTTCCCAAACTGACTGCCTATGTAAAATTATAATTTTATTGGTGGCATTTAGGGATAGGGGAGAATTTCAATTCAATTTGTATTTACAGGTGAATTTACCAAATTTGCACTTCCTGAAACATTACATAAACCAAATGCAGTCATCTTCAAAATTCACACTTCTCTGAATTTTGCAATGTAATTCTCCAACCAAGTAGCGGGTACAAAAATGCATATGCTATGTAAAGTGTACATAAAGAATGCATATGTTGTTGAATATATTATACAAGAATGAATTATAGTAGAGGAAATAGTTTTGCAAATATAAGTATATTAGGAAAAACTACAAGCAAAAATGTTTATATTAGGAGAAAGTAGCATTAAGGTGCTGGTGGTTTCCATGAGAACTTTTTATGAAAGGGTTCACAAACAGATGTGAGGCTGGTTACAATGAGAGCATGAGGTTGCCCCAACAACACTCTGTGAGCTTCATGGCTGAGTGAGGATTTGAACTTGGGAATGTCCTATTCTGGGAGTTCTGCTGCTACGCTATACTGGCTTTCAAATTACAACCTGCTATACATTTGTTTGTTTTTCACCATTTAGCATCCCAAGAAGAAATTAATAGTGAACTGCCCACCTTGGCAAGCTATTGGCTTTCTGATTCATTGCCACTTGGATTTAATGACAATTGACTCTGATGCAACGACCATTTGAAATCAGGAGAGTTTACTGCTCACTGGATTTTATTTAAGCCCTGTATTTTAGTTTGCCCATTTGTAATAAATTAGGGAAAACACAAAGCACAGCCTTTTCTCTCTCATTTCTAAAATTTGATTTTAAAATCAAATAAGCAAAATATCATGGAGCAGATTATCAAACAAATTGGTATTGTCAAGTTGTTTACTTGGAAATCACTAAAAGCAGAGCAAAATATTTTCTGCAGCAAATTCGGCAAACACACTTTGGGAGTGTGGGAGAGCATGAATATGTCAACAAAGGAAAGTAGCAATAAAATAAATCCAAGCATAGCACAATGGTTTTAATTTCCTTTTGTTATTACATATTTCTGCTTACTTGTACATTTACTTCTGTGTGCAAATATGTAATGCCTAATAATTATTTTACAGCTGATTTTTTTATTTAAAAAACTGCTTTCTTTTAATTGAAATTATATCTATATATTGCTGTGATCCCCTGTGTCAATATCCCCATTGTCAGCTGTTAATTTCAAGCTTCCATGAAGAATAATTGTGGCATTCTGGTTATGTTTTGAAGCATTTTAAAGCTGAAAGGAACTCAGTGGTCTTCAACGGGATTTGCATTTGCTTGCAACACATTAAGCTACACATTTCCCCTCCTTTTAGATACTGGCCATTTATACTCCCCTCTATGCAAGCAACAAAGCTATAAAGTTGAAGGTACACCCCATTATTTGGGCAGGCGGTCATGGAGCTGTTTTAGGGGGTCTGGTAATATGTGTTTAACCACACTGGGCTTTTGTTTTTGCACTCTGTCTATGTCAGTAGCTAATTTATGCAACATGTAGTTAGTTTGGGGTGATCTCCTTTCTGCCAGTATACAGAAGACACTTTTCATATGCCTTTTCTGATTGCATGTAGAGGTCCCCAAGGTCACCCCCCAAATAACTCACACCACACACAGGAATTTTGTTTAAGGTTATTGGCATAATTCTGGCCCCAACTTTTTAATTAAATTACAAATTGTGAGTGGTTGCTTAGGCATTGGTTCGACTATCTGTCCCCTCCTGGGGACAGACTGACATCCGCCCGCTTAGCGGAAGTCAGCAAAGGGAAAACACATTGGGGAGAGAATGGGGTCAGGGGGCTCGGGGCCCTCGCCTCTCCCTGTTCCCAGGGGCTCTTGTGTGGCCCTAGCCCCTGACCAGGGGAACGGACAAAAGCATGGTGAGCCCCTGGATTCCTTTAATGGAATTCCCTGCGCAGCAGCAGCATTGAAGGGGCAGGCACAGCCAACCATTTCCCCTCCACCAACCAACGTAATAACCAATGCCTAACCGCAACCTTGCAAGTTGTGACTAATTGCTACGCAGTAGGCGAAAACCAAATGGCAACAGCCAATCAGCCAGATGGAAAAATTCCTACCAGGCCCCTGCCCCAAAGCAGACGACCCCATGACAGGCATAGCAAGGTCAACGCACAAGCCTAATTAATGGGGGGGGGAGGGTGATCCGGTGCACGCAGCAAAGAGGGGCTGACGCTGCGAGCACCAAGAATATATAACCCCTGAACTGTCTATCAAAATTTGCTACATACAAATCTCCCCAACGACCCAAGAGACCCTATCACCTGTCCTGGCTATCTTTCTGAGTCCCGCCCAGCGACAGAGGGGTGTCTTGCTAGGCCCCAACCGCAACACGTGCTCTCCATGAAGGAGAACACGCTTTGTCACCCCTAAAGGATGCTGTAGAGAGCCACAGCTACCTGCAGATTGGCTTCTCAGCTCTACCCCATTCCTTTCTGGATGAGCAATGAAAGGAAGAGGAGAGGCCAGGAGAGTAAGCATGAAAAGAGGCACTTACCAAGACAAGAACATAAGATGCTGTCTTACACTAAGTCAAACCATTGGTCCATCTAGCTTACTGTTATCTACATTGACTGGCAGAAGCTCTCCATGTTTCAGAAAGGGAACATTCCCAGCCCTACCTGGAGATGCCAGGGATTGAACCAGGGACCTGCGAAGTAGATGCTCTGCCACTGCAGAACTAAGATCCCAGCCCTAGCAGCTCACCTGGCTAAAGACAAAGGTTGAGGCTGTGTCCGATGAGTATCATTCAGGAACAAGTGTTCTAGCAATAGGGCATTCCCACTGGCACATACATAGGATTCATGTGCTCACAGGGCTGTTTTTGTTAATGGTTCAGATAAATAGACATAGGGTTTTTTGTTTTTGTTTTTGTTTTTTTTAAAAAAAACTGTACTCCTTGGGAACTAGAAACTTGAGACCTGAAGCAGAAAAAAGTGGAAAGGAAAAGGAGGGCCCCTGGTACCTCACACACTGTTCCAATGGGTCCCAACAGGAGCAGATGGGAGAACACAGAGGAGTGCAAAGTTATATACCAATCAGGTGCATTAAATCGAATAAATGTGGTTCCAAATCATCGTCGTCTTATCATTACTGTAAGAAGCAAAGATCATTTGATAATGAATCTTGTCTGTCTTCCACACAATTTTTAAATTAAGACAAAATTACTAGTTCACTAGTTCTTGAGTACCAGTCATATATTTTTGGAGCATGTTTCTTTTTGCAATAATTTCTAAGTGTAATTTAGCCACTGATATCAACCACAAGATAATTTTTGTATCAGTTACATGGAGACAAGTACAAGGTCAAGTAGAATTTCATACATGGACAATTCTTTGATAATTAGCAATAACTTTTCCCACTATAGCTATCTGCAATTCTACCATATCTATAACAAAATGTGCTTTATTATCTTTGTCATCACAGTCATATTTACTATTATTACCAATCCCAGATGGTGGGGAGGGGTGGTGTGGTGGTGTTCATCTGATTTCCAATCAGTACATCTGTGTTGCTTATGGGGAAGTAGAGGTGGAGGGGCTAGGTGACAGTGAGGTCAGCATGGTGCAAATGCGCCTGCAGGAGCACTAGATGGCTCAATCAGTGCGTATGCTCCTTCACTGCCCTCATCTTCGCAAGGACCAGTGGTGTCCAATGAGACATTAGATGAGTGCTGCTGCCCCACAACACTGTCTTCTACTGATAATTGCCATTATAAATTCTATGCATTTGATATGGCATTAAATAACTGAAGTGCTAGCCCTCCATAATTTTTTATTTGAAATTAGTATTTGTTACATTATTCAAAAAGATTGAAAAAAAACATTTGAAAATAGAATTGACCATTATTGCATTTTGCAATTTTATCTTCAGCACATCCAAGTGTGGGCTTTTAAATCATGGATAAAAACCTTCACACACCTACACATGGAAAACCTCTAAAATTGCATTCCTGCTTCCTTTTATTCCAGTGACGTCGTGGAGGGACTCGCCACCAGCTTCACCGAAACCAAGTGCTTGTTGAATTGTCTCTGCTGTAAAAGAACAGCAGTCAAAAGTGCTGTTGAGAATGGATGCTTGTGGGGGGTTGGGAGAGAGGCATTCCCACAGTGACTGGAGTCATTTATAAGGTATCAGTTTGGATAATGTGCCTGCCACAGTGAACTTTTGTTTAGTTCTTTATTGTTTGTAATATTATGCAGTCATTTTGTTTTCTATTTCAATTTTGGGAGGTGAGTTTTTTGTCTTAGTTCCTAAGTGCTTGATCTTATAAGGTGGCCTTGATACAGTGGGCATAACAGCAACCTGGTAGAATGGGCAGCAGCAGTAAGACACAGTTGCCTCATGATAAGGTCATACTGGAGGTAGTGTCACTCTGTACATTAAAGTGGGCATTGGGTCCAGCAAGCTGGTAATCCCAAAAGAGACAGACACCTCCACAGAATCATTGTGGGTAGTGATAGTGGCCCCCAAGAGGAATTTAGTACAGTCTCACCTTGGATCCCAAACGCCTTGGTACTCGTACGTTTTGGATCCCAAACGCCGCAAACCTGGAAGTGAGTGTTCTGGTTTGCGAACGTTCTTTCGAACCTGAACGTCTGACGGGGCTTCCACGGCTTCCAATTGGCTGCAGGACTTTCCTGCAGCCAATCAGAAGCCGTGCTTTGGTTTCTGAATGTTTTGGAAGTCAAACGGACTTCCAGAACGGATTCCATTCAACTTCCAAGGTATGACTGTATTGGGGAGGTGCTATTGTCCTCCTGATCAAAATGCTCAGGGAGATCTTGAGATGAAGAATGAAATCAAGCAAGCATCCCAAAGAGAAAATGTTCTAGTAATGGGTGACTTCAACTACCTCCACATAGACTGGCTATGTATGTGTTGCTTGTCATGACAGAAAGGAAAACTGTCTAGATACCCTAAATGTCTGTGGCCTTAAATAGTTTTGGTCTTGGGACCAACCAGAGGAATGGCAACCCTGGACTTCATCTTGAGTGGTGCCCAGAACCTACTGTGAGATGCAAGTGTTATTGAGCCACTTGGGAGTAATGACTGTAGTCATACATGTAAATGGTCCTTGATTACAAGAGATTCAAAGGTGTGCTAAAGGAGGACAAGGATATTTCAGAAACGCTCAATGAATTATATACATCAGCAGAAGATGTGGGGCAGATCGCAGTGCCTGGTCTAAAAAGAGATCCAGTTCTAGGCCTAATAGACAAAATAAAAAATTGATAAATCACAAGGTTGAAGCATTTGGAACTAACATTATGTATGGCATGGAGAAAGTGAATAGAGAAAATATTTTCTCCCTCTCTCATAATAGTAAAACTCCTGTACTTTCAATGAATCTGCATTCTGGAAGATTCAAGATGGATAAAAGAAAGTTAAACTATGGATCTCACTCCCACAAGATGCAGTGATGACCATCAACTTGGAGGACCTTAAAAGAGGATGAGACAAATTCATGGAGGATGAGGATGATACTGATGGATACTAGCTACGATGGCCATATTCCACCTCCACTGCCAGAAGCAGCATCCCTCTGAATACTAATTGCTGTGAATTGCAGGTGGACAGAGTGGCGTTGTGCTCAGGTTCTGTTTGTATGCTTCCCACAGGCATTGGATTGGCCACTGTGAGAACTGGATGCTGGACTAGATGGGTCATTGGCCTGATCCAGCAGGCTCTTATTATGTTCTTATGTCCATGCCTCTTCTCCCCCTTCCCCTTTTATTCTTGAATCTCCTTTTCCTTTTGTCCATGGGCCATTACATATGATGTAGTCTTTATCAAATAGCAGTCTGGTTCAATTCGGTCAGGCATGCTGATACTGTGGCACTTTCTGATTGGCTCTTTAAATTCACGGTATCACAGCATGACAATATGAAAAGAAAGCTGTCTCAATGGTTTCTCAGGCAGTGCACAAACAATGGATAAAATTATGGATTCCCTAAAGTCACTGGCAAAGCGCTCGTGGATTTAAGGACGCCAATACTTTCCACTGTTTGTCTTCCTTATTCATCTGAATTTCTGCAGCAAACAGCACTTTGTGCCAGAATTTCACTCCTGGGAGTCATCCAAGCAAGTAACATGAAAACTGGTAGGCTGTGGCATTCACAGGTGGCAATCTCTGTTATCTCTGAAACTTTAAAATGTACTCTATCAATGGAAATAGTTGCAGCTGAGATTCACACACAACCTCTCACACATTTTAGAACCCAGATTGTGCATGTATGGGGTGGGATTGTCCACAAATTGAGGAGAGTGTCCACATCAGACAATCGCCCTCACAAATTGGACAGTGGCAACAGGGGGTGGAGATAGATCACTTATCCCCAGTGCTCCCTTCACACAACAACATAATGCCTCATTGTAATGCCTTTAGAGAGCTTTAGAACCCTGCATGACCAGGGCTTTAAATCACATGGGGAGCCTACATCAGTTTTCTTAAAACTTGGGTCTCCAGATTTTGTTGAATTACACATCCCATCATCCCCCACTAGGGGTGGGGAAGAAATTTGTTTCCGTTTTCATTTTAATGTGAAGCTACCCAGTTTGCACTTATGGAACATTTGAATTGGCATTGTGGATCCCCTGGAAAGTTACAGGTTCGCTTTGGGCACTGAATTTCAGATTTGGGGAAGTTATTTTAACAGTGGGTCACTGTTAAAATATTGGTCAGATATCTTGGTTTTGTGCTGTTTTCCTCCAGCATCAATAAACAGCACAATATTGATAGGTTAGGATTGGTAGATCCTGGAGAGGAATATTTATTATCACAAAGGAAGATGGAATACAATTTGATACTTTTTCTAGCAAAGGACAAATGATGCGGACAACTATTGAACAAACAAACGGAGTGTGTGTTATACATCATTTAGCAGCAGGAAAGGAAGAGATACAGAAATTGTCATGAGGGAAGTCATAAAGATTATTTGCAGTTGCAGGAGCCACGAGCAGAATGCTCATTTGATAACAGAACTTCAAAATAAAGACCATAAATATTTGACGCATTTTTTATAGACTTCCCCCCCTCCCTACCATTCCCCAACTCGGTTGTGATTATGGTTTTGACTATTGTTGGAACCAGAGTCGTAATTTTTCAAAGGTGCTTAATCTGTTTTGCAGAGCAAATAAAAGAAATGAAGGAAACATGAATGCTCATTGAGGTATGCTGTTAGCAAATGCTAATGTTTGCGACCTCTTCCATCTGGTGAAAATAAAGAAATAAGGATCCTCTCAATGCAAAGTTTTAGCTTCTGAAACTACACTTCCCATGTCTTGAAACTGCCAACACAGCTACAACACATAGTGAACCAGAATGACATAGGGATTAAAATTTTGGATTAGGACAGAGGTGAAGAACGTTTTTTTCAACCAGAGGGCCACATTCTCTCCATGGCAGCCTTCTGGGGGCTGCATAACAGTGCAATGAGGATGCAAGCAGGCCTAGTAAGGGATGTGGCTATGGATGGAGCATGGTCTGGAGAGAGTCACCAGGGCCAGATAGAGAGCACGACATATGGGTCTTGGGCCTGATGTTTGCTATTCGTGGAATTGGACTTGAGAGGCCAGGTTCAAATTCCCATTCAGTCATGAAGCCTGCTGCATGATATCGGGTCAATCATTCTTTCTCAGTTTAAGCTACTATCTGGCTTTAGGGTCAAAATAGGACTGCCATGTGCCCCACCCCTCCCATTGCTAATGTAGCATTTATGTAAATAGTATTTGGGGAGCAAACAGAACCTCATGAGTTGGGAGAGCTTGGGTTCCGATCCAGTTTAGGAGCATAATCCAAACTTTAAAAAGAAAAGCAATATTAAGCACTGTGCTTTTAGCAAGGGGGAAAGCTTGTGTGCCCCCCTCATCAACACAACACAACACAACACAACACAACACAACAGAGTAGCCCAGCACTTCTGATCAGGCTGTAACACTGCAATTCTGCAGGTTTGCTTGAAAGTAATTAGCAGCCACTGAAATTAGCAACTTGACCTAAAATCATGTCCTTTTTTTAATTGGATCCATTGGGTAACATTACTCAACAAACATTTCTTAAATCAGGTTGCAGCCCTCATTGTCAATGTAGAATATACTTATGTTGGCATGTTTTAAGTTTTCATGGAAGAGTTTGCCTGCAAATTTAAATCTCTCACCATTTCCTACATATTTCCTATTCTTCCACAAGGGATGTAGTGGAAAGGCTGTGTGCAGGAAACAGTCCGTTGAGTTTGTGTATAATGTCAACAATAACCCAAGGAATTGTGTGGACTTTGCTAAATTAATGAAATGCATGTCCCTTTGGATGAAAGCTGAATAATCCTGAATCCAGCTGTTTTGAATCTCAGTTCTGAAGACACTAAGCTGATTAGGAAGCATGTCTGAGCTTCTTAGCAGTAGTATTTTCCTTTGCAGTTGGAAACTGAGTTAAATATGGCCTGCTGAGTGCCACTTCACACTTTACAAGCTAAACTGGTGATTGAGTTAACCCTTGTGCAGTGGAGAGCTACTCAAACAATGGTAGAAAGAATTAGCAATCTCAGAATTCTGAGAGAAGCAGCATCTATTTATTCAATTACAAAAATTGCCATATTTTTGTACCACCTTTCATTAAAAAAAATAATTCAAATATGTTTACAGTTAAAACAAAACAAAAAGGAAGAAACAGTTCAATAAATGCACAAAACACCACAGTAAACAGGCATTGTCAAGACGTATCAGGGGCCAGGAAATGTTTGGGCAAATAAATATGTTTTCAACAACCAGCAAAAGCACATTATAGTTGGTGCCAGCTGTTGTGTGAGTCTGTGGAACAGTTAGTCTGTTAATGGGGGGGGGACAATGAGAAGCAGGAGGGAATTGAGAGGCACTGCTGAGATGGTGGCTAGCCATGGAAGATAAGGAGTTGGATCCATGCTTAGTCACGCTTTACAGAAGAACAGGGGTGAGGGAACATGTGGCCCTCCCACTATCCCTAGCAATTGGCCACAGTGGCTATGGATGATGGAAATTGGAATCGCAACATCTGGAGAGATGCAAGTTTCCAACTGCTGGAGCAGAGCTATTGAAATCAGAGGGACTTAAAGAGTGTTGGATGGATTTGGAAGGTAGGATAGGATATAATATTTCTTATTTATCCTTCCTCTTACTCACTTGTGAATGTTTAGCGTCCAGTTAGCAAAGTTTAAAATTGCCATCTCTTTGCAACATAAAATGTGGACACTTCTGGGACTGTGTTGCTTAACCTTATTAATAATTATCTAGGATGCATTATCAAACTAGATCTTCCCCTTTCAACCCTCTTAACAAAGGAATCACACAACAGTCTGTAATGTAAGAATAAAAATATTTTTTATTCACATATATTCGCAGACTTGATCCCAGCAGAAAACAGCAGTGAAAACAATACAGGAAGAATTTACTTCTGTGTTGCAAACTACACGGTTGATACTCAAATTTCCTCTTTTGACCAGACATTCTTCCTTATCAGTTACATGGTGTGTGTGTGTGTGTGTGTGTGTGTGTGTGTGTGAGAGAGAGAGAGAGAGAGAGAGAGAGAGAGAGAGAGAGAGAGAGAGAGAACTAGTCTCTGACAGGGGGAAGTAGTAAGGATTATTTTCCTTTTGTTACTTTTCCCTCCAGGGCAGGTAGGGGATATGACCTCACAGAGTGCCCTCTCTAGGAGTTTACAAGGGAACACCATGTGTCTTAACCCTTTGCTTATCTAGCAAACATGAAATTGTATTTTGACTGCAACATTATTTCCCACAAAGAGGAACAGCTGGGAAGAAGCAACTTGCTGCGATCAGCATGAGATAACAGTTATACGAAGTGTGATTTACAGTACGCAATCATCTAAACAGATTATTTTCCCCTTTCCCTTCCCTCAGAAACTCATTGTGTCTCATGTCTTTTTAAGGTTGTTAGCAGGTAGGCCGAGAGTTTTCTTTTTTCCTATTTTTGTATAGTACATTCTGTATATTAGGCACTTCCTTACTAATAAAGATTGGACGCGGGTGGCGCTGTGGTCTAAACCACTGAGCCTGTTGGGCAAGGGTCAGCAAACTTTTTCAGCAGGGGGCCAGTCCACTGTCCCTCAGACCTTGTGGGGGGGGCAGACTATATTGGGGGGGGGGAATGAACGAATTCCTATGCCCCACAAATAACCCAGAGATGCATTTTAAATAAAAGCACACATTCTACTCATGTAAAAACAGGCTGATTCCCAGACCGTCCGTGGGCCGGATTTAGAAGGCAATTGGGCCACATCCAGCTCCTGGGCCTTAGTTTGGGGACCCCTGCTCTTGGGCTTGCCAAGCAGAAGGTCGGTGGTTCAAATCCCCGCGATGGGGCGAGCCCCCATTGCTCTGTCCCAGCTCCTGCCAACCTAGCAGTTCGAAAGCACGGCAAAAGTGCAAGTAGATAAATAGGGTACCACTCCGGCGGGAAGGTAAACAGTGTTTCCGTGCGCTGCTCTGCTTGTGCCAGAAGCGGCTTAGTCATGCTGGCCACATGACCCGGGAAAACTGTCTGTGGACAAACGCCAGCTCCCTTGGCCTGTAAAGTGAGATGAGCGCCGCAACCCCAGAGTCGTCTGCAACTGGACTTAATTGCTAGGGGTACTTTATCTTTAAAGGTAAAGGACCCCTAACCATTACCTTTTACTAAATAAAATAATTAAATAATTATCCCTTGCAAAACCTTTCTGAAAGTTAATTTGGCTCTTTGCATTCCCAACAACTCTGCTAAACCAACATACATACACACTTTTTCTTTTTGTTTGGCCCCATATACAAATATTTTATTATTGATGGCCTTACATTGATGGCCTTGTGAATATTGTCTATATGCCCAGCTCAGGAAGGCTTTGTCTGAGAGGTTGGAGCCCTAAGGCATCTGTTGCTTCAGCAGTGAAGCAGCTCATGTTGACAACCCATATAGGAGCTAGAGGATCTACCCCTTCCTGGCTCTCAGCCTGTTCCAGGCAGCTGCTAACCTGCTTCCATCTTCCCAAGCATCCTCCTATGCAGCTGGTCTGGCCTTTGGCCAGTGGCCTTGAAGCCCCTGCCTGGTTCACTGGAATCTCCACTCCTATGGTCCTGGGGGTGACCAGGAAATCAAGCAACTGATGTCAGGACCTCTAGCCTTGGAACAGGAATGTCTGGCTCCTCAAGATCAGCTCCAGGAGGGTACCAGCACCCCTCTTTTCTCTTCCCTTTCCTCCTCAAACCAAACCTCTCCTCTTTTTGTGGAGTTGTTTGCTGTTGCCCTAAACCGACTTAATTTGAACGAATGGCATTAACTGATTGATTGACTGATTGATTGAATTACTCTTCCTTCTAAGAAGGATTAAGGGCATACAATGGGCAGGTAAGTGACATATTAAGAGTGAGCAGACATGCAGACCGCCTAGTCAGTGTGTAAACAAGTGTTGCAAAGCAACCCTAGCTAAATCTACTCAGAAGTAAGTCCTACTGAATTTGAAGGGACATACTGCCAGGTAACTGGGATTAGGTTTGTACTCTTACTCCTGAACAAACAAAGAATCTGGTTCAAAAGCTGCAATAAACCTATGCATTCAATGAGGCTTACTCTTGGGTAAACCAGTACAATCCTAAACACATATTTACTTACAAGTAAAGCCCCATATTTGAACCCAGGAAGGCTTATTCCCAAAGAAAAATTCTTCTTCTTCTTTGGCGATCACTTGTAGCCAAGTAAGATTGTCTTCCATGAGCATGGTCTTAACAGTGAGTCCATGAGTGACTGTGGAAGCCAATTTTGGATCCACACGTCCTTCCACAGTGGGAACATAAGTTTCTGGGTGGGAGCTGATCATGGTGAGGGTTTGCCAAACATGCCTTCCTCTTAGTGCATTTCTCCCTTGCGTCCTGAGTTTGAGTGTCTTCAAAACCCATGACACCTTTGGTAAAGGCCGTTCTCCAATTGGAGCACTCACAGGCCAGTGTTTCCCAATTGTTGATGTTTATACTGCATGTTTTTAGCTTTCCCTTGAGACAGTCTTTAAACCTCTTTTGCTGTCCTCCGGCATTACACTTTCCATTCTTAA